>NC_088918.1:70405000-71655000 GCF_963576675.1 Euphorbia lathyris | reverse complement strand
AGTGAATGTTTAGAAAGAAAAAGCTCTGAAAATGATGATTTTGGAAAATAAATTTTTTTGTTCTATAGTAAATATGGTTTTAAACAACTTTAATTCTTGGAGTTTTTCATTTTGAGATCGTTAACAGTTTTTTTGTATAGTGTAACACTAAAAGGTCCTCATTTTTTAGTAAAACGAAAACCCTAACCATTGGTACTTATTTGACAAAATATGAAAGCACATGAGTTCTTTTGACTATACCTAACAAAGTATCCACATAAATGTTTTTCCAAAATAATTGTAACCTAAGAATTCTAATGAATTAAAAGATTTTATGAAATGATGTGATTTAACCATTTTGAGTGTTTTATACTCAAAACGAGTTGACTAACATTTATTATACCATTTCGAAAATATTTCTTATTATACCATTTCGAAAATATTTCTAATAATCGGTAAATCGTTGATTATTAATAATTTGGTTAATTTTCAGGGTTTTTCTGCCACCATGAGTCCTTCCTTGCACTACAGAAAGCTGCTCAATGCTCCCCGGACCAGCTCCCTAGACTAGCGAAAGAGTTTGTCCGTTTAAGATCACTTCCTTCAGGTGGCCCATTCTAGCATTACAACCCTTTAGAAGGACCTAAAAAGTACCCTAGCTAAACTCAATGCGTCTTATTCCACCAAAGAGAAGACGAAGAAGAGTGAGGTGGAAGCTTTGAAGGACAAGTAAACCCCTTCTTAAGAAATATGAAGAGATATGCTCTTCGTGCCGAAGTAGCGGGGGAGAGGAACTCTGCAACTGTTAAAAAACAAGGCCATTTGGTTCACCAAGGCTCTTCCCAGGCGTTCGAAATCGAGAATATGCCTTGATTTCTCCGATTAGTCTTTTTAAACTTTTTTTTGGCCCAATGCAATTTTTAACTGTGTGTTCTGTCTAGGCCGTTTAGACGTCGCTTAAGCGCCATTTAAGCGATGATGAGCAAAAACGTTTTTTATTGTGATTTTTTTGCTTTATTACAATTCACTTTTGAGTTGTTTTAATGATGTTGTTGTTTAAATGTTGATGTTTAGGCATTTTAAAGATATATGTTATAAATAAACGTGTTTTTCTATATTAAATAATTTTATATTATTATTTTAGGTAGTATAATACATGTTTTAATTGAATTTATATAACAATTTGTTGATTAATAAATACAAAAATTACAAATCCAATTAATTCCATACAAATCGGAATTCCTGATAGATTTAGTAGCAGAAGATAGATTTAGTAGCAGAAGACGAAGAAGAAGATGATTCTCCCTTCGATTCGATTCCTCTTCATGATCATGATAATGTGAACTATTTACTACACTTGTGTTTTTTTTGCTATGATTTGGCTTTTTCAATTCCTGCGATTGGATTTCTCTTCATGATCATGATAATGTGGGCTAATTACAAATCTAGCCCAATTAAAAGGGTCAATTTACATATCTAACTCACTTTGCTTCAATATCACCAAATTAGACACTTTCATCCACTTTGGACAAGAATACCTTTATTTCAATTCATCTTCTTTGAACGTCTTTCTCGTCATCCCAAACGGACGAAAAGACGGTGGTTTATAGAGAGAAGAGATTTTGTTTCGTTCAACCTTTGAAGAACTAGTGTCTGCGGAAGAGGATTAGGAAGGAAATCTTAAAAAATAAGAAAGAAAAAAAATCTAACAATTGAACTGCTATGATGTCGCATTTGTGACGAATTCGTCGCAAATGCGACAAGATTTGTCACATCTGCGACAATGGTTGTCACATTTGCGACGGAATGCGACAGCAAGTTGTCGCATTTGCAACAAAATGCGACAGCGATTGTTGCATTTGTGAAGTGGTGTCGCATTTGTGATGAAATGCGACAAATTCGTCATAAATGCGACAACAATGGAGGAAATTGACGGAAAATTGTGGAAAATAGAGGAAATTGAAACAATACCATTACAGATGAAGAAAGAGGCAAGACTAGCAAGAAAAACATGTATATAAGCTAAAAACATACCATTTCTACGGGAAATTGAACATAATACTTCAATAATCACTAACGATTGGTATCAGAAATTGAAGAACATGAACCGAAGAAGAAGAAGAAGAACCAATCGAAGAAGAAAGTAGAAGAAGAAGAATCGAACGAAGAAGAAGATTCGATCGAAGAAGAAGAAGAATCGATCGAAGAAGAAGAATGGATCGAATAGAAATATGGGTATTCTTATCCAAAGTGGATGAAAGTGTCTAATTTGGTGATATTGAAGCAAAGTGGGTTAGATATGTAAATGAACCCTTTTAATTGGGCTAGATTTGTAATTAGCCCTGATAATGTGAACCATTTACCACACTTATGTTCTTTTGCTACAATTTGGGTTTTTTCTTTTTTCAGTTGAAATGGATTGATCACCTGTAACAATTGGTTGGGTATGGATATACCGATTATGCATGATAGTGACCGATACGAGCTGTGCAGCAAGGTTGATGAGAGACAAACAAACCGATGAGCTTTTGAGTTCATTTTCTAGTTAGTGATAAAAGTTCTAGGAACTTAGCGGCTATTGAGCTTGATCTTCAATTCATTTTTATAAATTGCTGCGTAGAGAAAAAAGTCCAGTGAAATCTTTTCTACTTGAGTTGCTTCTAATTCGAGTCTATTAGAGACAGGAGTTAGAAAGAGAAAGAGAAAGTTAGAGAGTGAATATTTGGAGAAAATAAATGAAGGAAAGAGTATATCTTTTCTATTTAGAAAGGAAGCCCATAAAAAGATATTTTAGTAATTGCACATGATAGGTCCATTTTTATTAATGATGTTGACCGGTCATTTTTATATGCTATTTACCAAAGTGTGAAACGTGAATTAAAGGTTATACGTCAAAATATGAAATGAAACAAATGTTGTACATTACATATCAAATTTACCCAATGTAAACATCAACATCATGTGCATCTCTTGGTTCACGTCAAATGACAAAATCAGTTCAATAAACCTAAAACACATCATGCAGAACATTGATCGATTAACATTTCTGAATCCGATACATGTACTGGAATACATTAAGAGAACTTGTAAAGTGTTGTACAAAATACAAATATGACTTAAAGATGTATTTGAGACATGTAAAACCTCAATTACATTTCATTAGGAGGTTAATATTTCTTCTGTTATATACAAAACTGAGTGCTGGAGTTACCTAGACTTATCCATATTCTTCAATCAGGTTGTTACTAGGTGAGGACCGGGGCGTGGAAGCATGCATGAATAAGTAACGTATTTCACGCTGTCCATAAGCACCACGACGAATATCCGAGAAAGTGATTTTGGTTTAATCACACCATCAACCTCACTATCGCTGTTCTCTCTAGGATCTACAAGGACAGAGACAACCATGGAAGAGACTGATTTATTACCTTGAAACTTGTCTTTTTGAGAACTTGGGACGTGTTCTCCCGTGATGTTAAGGTCGGATCCCGAAAGAGGAATTTGAAGGCCATGAAGAAATCTCCTATTTTTCGCTCTAGTATGGCGAGTGGCATTCTGACGGTTTGATGTAATATTGGCAACCGAGGAAGCAGCAACAATAGCTCCTGGAGCCGGAGAGGAATCAAACTGAAACACTTCTGTACACATGCCAGAACTCAATAATGGCCCTGCAGAAGGAAATAAGAATAAGTTCAACTCGCCATAGCCAAAACAAGTCAATTCGAACTACAAAAACTTGGAATAAATCAGTCATAGCTTCCGCACTATGTCAAGAACACCCACAACATCCGAATCTCCAAATAGATCTCATAGAAACCAAAACATTAAACAAACAACCTGTATGTCATCTGTTTATTATAGAAGATGCTCTAAGTTTTCCGTTCATCATTGCACTTTATAAAGCTCAACTCTAAACTTGCTGCAGATTTTGAACCATATTACTAATGAGAAGAGGACTTCACTGTTGAACCTTTCTTTCTTATTAAGATTCTATATAATTTCAATATGGAAGTCAATTAGCAAACTCCATTAGACATTCAGATTTTAATACAACTAGAACAGTACATCAATCAAAAGCATAACTATTAAAGGTTTGAAACCTGGAAGAACTATATGCAATAACAAAATATGTTATTTCAAATCAATTGACAATTAACAAGAACCTATGACATGCAAATCTACAACTAAGGTAAGTTATCAGAAAGCCAATTAATAGGTAAGCTAATTTGAGACAGGTGAAGTTTGAATCCTTCAAGCTGGTAATCTTGTTCATTAATTAGCTTGCTGGGAATTGTTTATAAATTAAAATCACATAAAGAAGTACACACGGAAGATCTGTTCCAAACGGAATACTGAAAAAGGATCTAAATAAACATGCCAAACAAATCTGAGATTGATTTAGATGAATTTGAACTCATCTTGCAAACTAATACTAATAAGAAATCCAAGGTATAACACAAGCAATTTTTCTATTATAAATATTTTTCCTAAGAGAGATTGAAGTATTAACTTCGTTTACAAACGAAGTTTATAGAAGAAGCCCTAAAGAAGGTCTGAGATAATCTCATGTCAACTTAAATTAGTTCAGTTTAACAAGTGGCTAAGCTTAAATTTAATAAGAAACAGTTAAACTTGCACATGCAAATCTAAGCTAAACCAAACCCCTTTCATATCCAAAAATACCTCAGTATAAAAAAAAAAAAACAGATACTCTGAATTTTTTTGTGACAACTATATACCAGCCATGATATTCATGTATTCTGATCCATTGATAGTGCCAAAGCTAAAAACTGCTGATGTGAAATTATAATGTAAATATTTAACAATGGACTGGTTTTTCCCAAAATCAAAAGCATTGTGCATAACAACATCATGACAGGCTAAACAAGTATGCTCATGTATAAAATGATACCACAATTAGAATAATTACCAGCAAGACCTTCATGAAACCACTGCTGCAGTTTGCCATTAGCTGCAGACGTCTTCAGTTGGTCCTTCAATGTATCTGAAGACCTTGAAGGAAGGGCATTATGTCCTTCATTAGGAGTACGATATCTCTGTGGATGTACTCCTCTATTGCTTGAAACATCAGAGTGAGAGTGCATCCCAGGGATAGCCAATGCTGGAGAAAAATCTTTAGGAAGTGCCAAACTTGTCTCCTTATTCTTGTTCACTTCAGGAACATCATGAGAAGCCATAGCCCTCTCAGTTGCCAGAACAGAATGAATGATCAAGTTACCATCAATCTTCACAAGCTTATCATTCCTCGGCACATACAAAGACGCAGCAAGCTGCTTACTACTATCATTAAGGTTAGCAAAATTATCCGAGTTAGGTGAATGTTCAACTCTTCCATCCCTACCTCTCCCACAATGTATTCTGTCAATATCCATTTTTTCATGTGACCCATTTGAATGCCCATCAACCATCAAAACCCTGCCTCTTTGCTTATCATAATACTTATCACTAACAAAACCAAACCCATTAGCACCATTTTCCTTCAGTCCTCCATATCTAACATTCAGAATCGGCACCATTCCACCAAATAGCAAAACAAAAAACAACAAACCCAAAAAGCTAACACTAGCAACCTTCTTAGTCTTGCCCTCAGCTTTTTTAGCTTCAGCCTTTTTAGGTTTGGAAGCTGAGATAGGCTGCTGAGGTTTCAATCTAGGAATTGGAACTAAGGGGACCTGAGACCCCTGTGACTTAACAACATAAGGAGCACACGGCATCCATGGATATGGCATTGGAGCCATAGGTGGATACATAGGGGGATTACACATACCATTGCCACTCAGCTGCTGCCGCAGAGTTGCATTTTCAGCCATAAAAAACGAAATTTTACCATTCAAATCTGCAATTGTTGAATGCATAGCTCTTACTTTGTCCTCCAGCTCCTCCACGTAATGCTTCTTTCTCTGCCTAGAAAGCTGCGCGCTCTCTCGGTTTCTCATAAGCCTTGCCTTTCTTTTCTCGTCATCATCACCCACAGCAACAAAACTACCACATTGAGAATTTGAATTGGTTGCATCAGTTTTAGTGTTAGAATTCTCTGATCTCAGATACTTCCGGACTTCGTCGTTCGTATCCTCACTGGTAATCTCTTTTTTCCTCTTTGGCAGACTGCACTTTTTGACGTTTACATCTTCTGTTTTGACTTTTTGATCGACCACAATTGCACCCGAATCAGAATCAGGAGAAGGCGCATTCATGGCTTCAGATACACCAGACCCGCCATTTCCAGACACTTGAGAGGATGCCGGAGACGAAGAATTCAATTGCGCAGCAGAATTAGAGCTCTGGTAACCAGAATCAGAACACCTCGACTCCGAAGGCGAGCAATTCAGATACTTAGCAACATCAGAAACATGATCACCAGAAATTCCAGAGCTACCCGACTCAGGAGAAACTGAACCCTCAGGATGACGAGAAACATCCAGATGACCAGCGGAATTGGGGATTGAGAAATGCTCGTTCTCTGAAGGGAAATAGAAGTCTTCTAGATCATCAAAGGTGATATCCAAATCATAATTGTCGTCGAGAGAAAAGTGCAGATCTGATCCTAGGTTTTCTCCTGTGGCCATATGAGTGTCAGATAATGAGGAAGTTTGCGCAGAAAGGAACAAGGGATCGAGTGGAGGGATAGGGAGAGAATCGAATTCTCCGTTGTCAACAGCTGACGGTGGTGGCCGAGGCTGATGATCGGTGAGAATAGCTTCCGCCATAGGTGTATGTTAGGGTTTCAAACAGAGGTTTTTGAGGAAGCAGAACGAAATCAGAAGAGTTTCTGCACGAAAGCTTTTAGGTGAAATTGAAAGGATAGTGCAACTTTCGGATTCGGTCTTCCACACTCTCAAGTTAAAGAGCGTGAGAACACGCATCTGTAGGTCCATTAATAATTTCGGAAAAAAGTTAGCTGATTACATTAGCTGTTAGCTGTTAGCTGATTACATTAGCTGATTTGATTAGCTGTTTGTGTAGACCTGTTTGGTAAAAATTAGCTGATTGATAATAGCGGTTTGTAAAAAAAGACGAATAAGGGCATTAATTTTGGCGCAGGAGAAGAGAGAGTCTATCTATTAGGATTAAAGAAGTCTATTAATTTTAATATTGCAAAACGCTAATTGAAAAAACTCCTTTTAAGATCTTACCAAAAAAAAAAAAAAAAAAACTCCTTTTAAGAGCTTTTTCTAAATTAGCGTTTTCATCCCAAAACTCTCTTCCAAACATCTCTCCACCAAACACTCAAATTAACGGTTTCAGTGGTCAAACCTCTAAAGTTGGTCAAAACCGCTCTTTTTATCCCAAAACGCTCTTTACCAAACAGGGCCTTTATATTTTTGTCTTCCAATTTTTAAATTCGATATATTAAACATGGGATTAGGCTATGTTTACTTTGTTTATTATAAATTACTTTGTTTTTACAACCATTTGATGAACTTACTTTATTAAAGTTCATCATCATCCAATAGTGAAAAAAAAACAAAATAAATTTTACTTTATCAAAAACAAACCATAAAGTTAATACTGCTTGATTTAGTTTTGCAATAAATGAATAATTGATTTCTACAATTTAGTAATGGAATCTCAAGCATTAATTTTATAATTAATGTTGAAGATTAATTAGAAAGTTAATATTTCTACAATTTAGTAATGGAATCTCAAGCATTAATTTTATAATTAATGTTGAAGATTAATTAGAAAGTTAATATGTTAATCGGTCCGGCTAACCTATGCCATAAAACATAGGATAAGACATAATTAATACATTTTTTTTCAAAAGATGTTTAGTTTTTCTAGGTAATCATGTGCAATTAATAAAACATAATTAACTCACTCATTAGAACTTTAATAAAAAAAACTCATACATATATGGGTAATTAATTTATTAGTCCCTATATTTTAACAAAAACATATTGTTTAGTCACTGTATTTTAAAAAACACACTATTTAGTCCATGTGTTTTAAAAAACACACAGTAAAGTCCCTAACATTTTTTTTGATGACCTTAACGTTTTTCTTGGTGAACCGTTTAGTTCCTACCGTTCTCTAAACGGTAAATTTTTTTAACAAACAGACGGAAAGACTAAACAGTTCATCGAGAAAAGGGTTAGGAACCTTACTGTGTGTTTTTGAAAATACGAGGACTAACTCACTCATTAGAACTTTAATAAAAAAAAACCCATGCATATATGGGTAATTAATTTATTAGTCCCTATATTTTGATAAAAACACACTGTTTACTCACTATGTTTTAAAAAACACATAGTAAGGTCCCTAACATTTTTTCTCGATGACCTTAACGTTTTTCTTGGTGAACTGTTTAGTCCATACCGTTTTCTAAACGGTAAAAAAATTTAACAAACAGACGGAAAGACTAAACAGTTCATCAAGAAAAAGGTTAAGAACCTTACTGTGTGTTTTTTAAAATACGAGGACTAACTCACTCATTAGCACTTTAATAAAAAAAACTCATGCATATATGGGTAATTAATTTATTAATCCCTATATTTTGACGAAAACACAATGTTTAGTCACTGTGATTTAAAAAACACATGTCCATGTGTTTTAAAAAACACACAGTAAGGTCTTTAACCTTTTTTTCGATGACCTTAACGTTTTTCTTGGTGAACTGTTTAGTCCCTACCGTTTTCCTAAACGGTAAAAAATTTAACAAACAGACGGAAAGACTAAACAGTTTATCGAGAAAAAGGTTAAGAATCTTACCATGTGTTTTTTAAAATACAAAGACAAAACAATATATTTTTTAAAATATTAGGACTAATAAAGTAATTACTTTACATATATTGTAGGTTTACCGCAAAAAAGGAAAAGTAATTAATACTAGCATAATTAATACCTAGGATTTACTTTTTTTCTTTTTCAGGATAATTAATACATAAACATGTGCCATACGGTACAGGTTAGATTAAGCGTATGTTAATATTACAACATCATTTTTAGGGCTCGTTTGGTTGGTGGAATAGAGGAGGAATAGAATAGCTATTTTCACATTTGGTTCAATATTTTTGATGGAATAACTATTCTATGGAATCCATATTCCTTGTTTTTATGGAATGTCTATTCTTTAATTTATCCAAAGAATAGGCTAATCCTGATATTGTATTTTTGTAATTTACAAAATTACCTCCATTAAATCCTCAATCTTCTCTCTAGCAATTTCTCAAATCCTATAAATTTTGGTGAATCCATAATTTATATCATATAAAAACGTGAAAAATTAAAAAATGGAGAAAACGTTAAAAAATGTAAAAATACAAAAATATGAAACGTGAAAATGTTACAAAACAAGAGAATCTTCAAAAAAAAAACAACGTGAACAAATGAGAAAAACACGAAAACGTAAAAAAAAACACAAAACATGAATAATGCGGAAAAAGTGACAAAATACGAAATATAAAAATACGTGAAAAATGCTAAAACACAAAAACGTGACAATACGTGAAAAATGCGATAAACATGAAAACGCGAAAAACGCAAACAAAACACAAAAACGTGAAAAAATATGAAAAAACATGAATAACACGAAAAGTAACAAAATGCGAAAAATACAAAAAACGTGAAAAAACGAAAACACGAAAAAGGGAAAAACCGAAAAACTAAAACGTGAAAACGCGAAATAGCGAAAAAATTAAAAAAAACACTAAAGTGAATAACACGAAAACGTGACAAAACGCGAAAAATACGAAAAGGTGAACGAGCACGAAAAAAGAAAACTTGAAAAAAACGTAAAAAAATGCAAAAACATGAAAATATGAAAAAACGTAATAAATGTATTTTTCACATTTTCGTGTTTCTAATGTTTTTCGCTTAATTTCACATTTTCGTGTTTTCTCACTTTATATGTTTTTCGCGTTTTCACCCTTTTCCACTTTTATTTCGTTTTTTTCTTTTGTTTTTGTGTTTTTAATATTTTTTTTGCGCTTTTACATTTTGTGTTTTTACTGTTTTCCACCTCTCTTTTTCGCGTTTTTACAATTTTTCTGTTTTTCATGTTTTTATTATTTTTCGTTTTTAATGTTTTTTTTCTATTTTTCGTGTTTTTTCCGTCTTTCATGTTTCCATTTTTTTTTATATTTTTAAAAATAATATATATTAAATATTTGAACAATTTATAGTAATAATTCAAATTTTAAAAGAAATAAGACATTACATTTGAGGGTAATATTATCTTTTGAATAAAAAAATCATCTATTTCATTCCACCAACCAAATATTATACATTATTTGAATTCTATTCCATTCTATTCTATTCTATTCTATTCCATTCCGCGAACCAAACGACACCTTATAGTTGAAATTCAACTTAGGCTTAATACATTATTTGTTCCTGAACTTGTTAAAAAAAAGAGAGGTCCCTAAATTTTTAAATGTTCCAATAGTCATCTGAACTTATAAAAAATATTTTGTTAGCCCCCTAAACTTGCTTAAAATATAATCAATTAATCAACCAGTTGTAAAAAATGAACTTAAATGCGGAAAATATGTTACACGTGACTTAGAATATTATTACATAATTCACAAAATAGATTAAAACATATTAAAAAAAATAAGTTCTTACTTATTCAACTTAAAACTTTTCCTTCTCTAATATTATAATCGCATATTCTGACCTTGGTCGTTTTACTTTTTTTTTTTAATGCGTGCAACATATTTTTCGCATTTTACTTATTTTTTTGATAACCGAATGATTACGTGACTACATTTTACGCAAGTTTAGGAACTAACTAAATATTTTATACAAGTTCAAGGAGCCACCGAAACACTTTGAAAGTTTAGGAAACAAATCAAATTTTTTGGACAAGTTCAGAGGACAAATAATATATTAAGCTTTCAATTTAAAATGATCCATCCATTAAATATGCATGTACATATAGTTTTTTTATATTTTTTTATTATTGATTAATTTCATTTTATTTTCCGCATTTTACTTACTTTTTTGATAATCGAGTGATTAAGTGATTACATTTTACGTAAGTTCAATGGCTAACTGAATATTTTATCCAAGTTCAAGGAGCTACCGGAACTCTTTGAAAGTTTAAAGGGCCAATCAAACTTTTTAAACAAGTTTAGAGGGGAAATGATATGTTAAACCTTCAATTGATCCATTTAATGTATATACATATAGTTTTTTATATTTTTTATTATTGATTTTTTTTGGTAAGATTTTTTATTATTGATTAATTTCATTTTTTATACTTATATTTGTATATTTTTATTTTTTTCTGAAAATTCTTCACCAAATTTTATTTTTTACTTTTCTATTCTATTTTTTTCCATTAATCCTTATACTTATTTATTCTTGAACTAATTTATCATTTTACTTATTTATTTTTACTTTTTATCTTGAAAAATGATTTTATTCAATTTTTTTCTTTTATCAATTAATTCAATTAGTAATTGTTTTTCAAAGAATTCAGTTTTGGTATTAATTATTTTAAAATGATTATTTTATTTTTAAGATATAATTTTATATATTTTTTATTAATTTGTATTTCAGTTTCACCGTTTTTTATTTTAATGGTTGAAATAATTTATTTTAATTTTTATATTTAGATGTGATTAATATGTTACAAATACATGTATGTATATAAATTATTGTTAAAAACAATCCACAACTCGATTTATTACCTCATTTGAACTAAAGAAATCAAAATCATTCCATTATTTTTGTCATTGTTTTCCATTTTATGATTTCATTCTCACACTCCTGCGCCAAACGTGCTTTCAACTATTGTAACTAATCAAAAGTATTTAAAATTGAAATAAGGTGTAAAAATACTCTTAATATTTACAACCAAGAGCAATTTTACTCCTAACATTAGTAATCAAGAGCAATTTGACCCCTAACGTTATCAAGTTGAGTCAATTTAAAAAATAATTTATCAAACTATCTTTTTGGTCATAAATCTTGTTATCTACACATCGCATATAAGTAATTTTTATCAATCACTAGTAACAGATCATAAACATGTGATTAGACGTAAAAAAAATAAAAAAAATAAAAATATACTATTTATTGTACGAGTTGGACAAAAAAATTCAAAATATTTTACCAAATTTATAAATATTAATCTCCAATTCTATTATTAAATCACAGAAAATATGAAATCTTATTTTTAAAATAAAATATGCAATTTGTGTAAAATAAAAAAACAAAATATATGTGTTTTATAATAATGTCTGAAGATCAAATTTAGCAATGTTAGAGATAAAATTACTCTAAAATATCAATGTTAGAAATAAAATTATACTATTTTAAACGTTAAAGATAAAATTATTTCTAAAAAATAAACGAGTATTTTTTTATCTTACGCTTTTAAAATTTAAATGTAAATTTTAGTGGTACCGAGCAATTTGGATTTTGTTAGTCTATTTTGTACACATGTCCATATTGTGAAGGAGCTCGTACCACACGTATAATAGGGGAGAAATGCGCGTGAGAGAGAAGAGAGTGGTGCTGCAAAAATGGAGGTATTAATATAACGACTAACACGTGGAAAACGCGTGAGTCTGGAGACTACTTTTGGTCTTTATGCTTTTGATCTGATCTTGAGTTACGGTTTCGCTAAGCTACTCGCCTCTATTATTATTTTTTATACTCGCTTCTTATCACTCATTATTACCGATTGATTAAAGTATACTCCATAATTTTAATAGATTTTTTAAAAAACACACAGAAAAACTAAATTATTACATATACTGATTTTGTTCTATGTAAATGATGGAGTTTCTGCACATTTCTAAGAATTATTAAAATATACTGATGCTACTGTTTTATTACAGTAAATATCAATTATTTTATTTATATTATAATACCATTAAAACATACTTAAGAAATGGATTAAAAAAAATACTTACGAAATTTATTGAATATCTTTAATAAAAAAAATACAAAAATAAACATTGTGATACAGGGATCCAATCGACAACTGTGAAAAGACAGAGTGATGGTCGAAGTTGGATTAAAAGAACAACACACCAAAGCAAAGCGAAAACCTATTATGTGAAAAACAGGATCCACACGCCACATGGATCCAATATTGAGCTCTTGCTTCTCATAAATCTTGAAATTAACCCCTTCTAAATTTAGTTAGAAAGAAATCTATTTGGCATTTTACGATTAAAACTAACTCGCTCGTCAATAATTTATATCACATTTTGGTTTGACCGATTTACGAAAACAGTCCTCGTATTACAAATAGAAATATATGCTTTTTGTAGTTTACAAACTCACTCCATTTTGGGAGCGATAAACCAAAATATAAGATCTAACTTTGCAAATTAACTAACCCACAAACCAAAATACAAGATCTAACTTTAAAAATTAACCAAACATGTGGATTACTATTCATTGCCACAATTTTCCACATTTAGCCTATTACAAAGGCAGAAATACCCTTTAGTCAAATTTCCAAATCCTCTCAAATTCTAAACTCAAATCCGGACAAAAAGTATGGATCGGGAGAAGAGCGGCAAAGGAAAGGGATTAATACTACGTAATTTCGACTCGAACGACTGCTTTTTTACGATTTTGTGATTGGCGAGGCGTGTGGCTATCACGCCTCACCACAAGGTGAAGCGTAATATACATACGCCTCAACTTGTGGTGAGGCGTAATATCCTCACGCCCGCGTGTCAGGAGAGGGAAAAAATAACTCCTTTACCCACCCCAACACCTGAAAAGATATTTTCGTCCTTTCGAATGGCTAAAGGTAGAAAAAATGAGCTATGTTTAACAACACTCTTATTATTTGATTAAAAAATGGCTTAATACATCATTTTCCCCTGAACTTGTCCAAAAAGCTTGATTGACCCCCTGAACTTTCAAAGTGTTCCGATATCCCCGTGAACATGCATAAAATGTTCAGTTAGCCCCCTGAACTTACGTAAATGTAATCAATTGATCACTCGGTCGTAAAAAAAAGTAAGTTAAATGCGGAAGATGTATTTCACGCATCTTAGAATGTTATTACATAATTAAAAAAATAGATTAAAAAGGAAGTTATTGCTTGCTCAACTATACAAGTTGTCTCTCTAATATTAGAATCTTATACTTCGATTTTGGTCGTTTTACTTTTTTTAAGACTCGTGGAATATATCTTCTGAAATTTAACTTACTTTTTTTTACGGCCGAGTGATCAATTGATTACATTTTACGCAAGTTCAGAGAACTAACTGAATATTTTATGCAAGTTCAAGGGCTATCAGAACACTTTGAAAGTTCAGGGGGCCAATCAAGTTTTTTGAACAAGCTCAGGAGGCAAATGATGTATTAAACCTTCAAAAATTGACTCACATATTATTTAACTGCAAAATTCACAAAATACAACCCGTTATTTTTATAAACTTTTAACCATAAAAACTATATCAAAACCACAGATTTATTATACTTTACCTTATTTTTTAATTTCATAACATCACGAATATTCTTTACCTCATTTTTAAATTTCATAACATCACAAATATTCTGAAATTAATATACTTTCATAAATTGATATCTTTAAAATGTGACTACATTAAGAGTGGATACCTTTAGAATTTACAAAATATTTCGTTAGTCTCCTAAACTTAATTAAAATAACATAATTTATCTTTGTAAATCCACAAAGTAAAATAATAGATAATTTAAGCAAATTAAAATACGTTAAATAAGTTCGGAAGCTATATAATCAAATAGAGAATTAATATGTTATTTTTTAAAAAATCAAATGGTGAATAAATCATTTTAAATAAGTTGAAGTCACCAATAAAAAAAAACTCTATATTTATAGCATCAAATGATTTTTTTGGATCGAGTTTAATTAGTAAAAGTGGGGACGGCTAAAAAGTTTTGGACTTTGATAAACTTTATGTCAGAGCTTAAATGAATATATATATTTTTTTTTTTGAACCAAGCTTAAATGAATATCTAACAAATGGAGAGTTGATTAAATTCAACACATAGGTGGACCTATAGTACCCACGCTTCAAGTCAAGAAAATTTGCCTGAAATAGAGTCAAATACATGAATATCATAATTAAGTACAAAATTACAATTAAATCATATCACAAAATTTAATTCTTAATATGTCATTATTCTCTATATATGATTTTATACCATAATTTAAATATTCTAGACTCTAATTCATAAATCAGAAATCCTAAAAAATATATTCTAGACTTATAATCTATAAATTCTAATACTTAAAATATATAAAAAGTAATGATTTTACTAGTTTGACATAATTCAAAATTATGACATAATTGTAAATAGTTTTTAAAAGATGAATTTCTGTGTAATTTTCCCTTAAAAAGAACTCGAGATTTTTTTTTTATTTTTTGAAATGAAAACCCAAAGTAAATAATTCTGAATCATTTTTATAAGGATAATTAATTTATTAGTCCTATATTTTGACAAAACACATTATTTAGTCCATGTATTTTCAAAAACACATGGTAAAGTCCCTAACCTTTTTCTCAGTGAACTGTTTAGTCCTTCCGTTTGTTTGTTAGATTTTTTACCGTTTATGAATTCGGAAATAACTAAATTACCATTTACTATTTACCTTCAAATTTCAGAAGAGGAAATCCAATTTAGAAGAAGAAACTATTTGTATGGAGAACAAGAAAAAGAACATACTCAATGCTTACGAATTTGAACGATTAAGAAGAAAATCAAGAAGAAGAACACTCAAAGTTGATTTCAGATGCAGTAGAGTTTAAAGAAAAGGAAAATAAAGGAAAAGAAGAACGCAAATCTAAATTGACTAACAGAATCTTCATGAGAGTCTAACGGCAGAAACTAAACATTTCACCGAGAAAAACGTTAAGGACTAAACAGTTCATCGAAAAAAAAGTTAGGGACTTTACCGTGTGTTTTTTAAAATATAGGGACTAAACAGTATGTTTTGTCAAAATATAATAACTAATAAATTAATTACCTTTTTATAACATATAATACATGGTATTCAATAATATCTATCATAAACTATAACAAAGTTATTAAATTGTTGTACTAAATTACAAATGCAACAAAGTAAAAAGACAAAATTCACAAGTGATTTTCATAAATAAATCTGGTTCCAGTAACCTATTCTCCAAATTCCACATATATATATATATATATATGGATTTTGTTTAATTCTTTCCGAAGTAAACCTCACACTTCTTATATCTTCCTGCAGGAAGAAAATGTAGAACATTATAAACTAAGAAATAGGGATGCAAAGGAGGCGGCATTACCCGTCTCCATCGGAGATCCACCCTATTGGGGATCGAATCTCCAATTAGAATCTCTCCCGGACGGAGGCAGGGTACTGTTCTATCCTCCAAGGTCGGAGATAGGAATACACATTCCCGATATGCCCCCACGAGAATTTCCACAGATTTTTTGATTAATTCCATATTTAACATTTTTTTTGTTTATATAGGCATATGTATATATTTTTTGTGATCCTTTTCAGATTTATTAGGTTAGGTCGATTTTATTCTTTCTTTTATCTGGGTCTGGTTTAGATTCCCTAGCCCTAGGCTTGCTGCTTTCCTTCCCGGCTTAGGCCTTCTATCGCTTAGGAACCGAACCCTGGGCTTGCTGCTTTCTTTCCCGGCTTACGAACCTTTCCTGTAAAAGAAAGAGGTTGATGCACCCGAGGGCCCACAGAGAATGAATGGGAAGATCGCAAGGTTGGAAGAAGAAAAGATTTTTTAGTTAGACGCGTGGAATTAGCTAAGCATTTTATTCGAACAAATATACAATCAGAATGGATGGTTTTATTCCTCCATTAATTAAAAATTGTGATTTTTGGGAAGTATCATGATCATCCAATAAGAAGGGTTTCAATTTTTTCAAATGAACGATTTGAAGATCTATTGGTTCTAACGGCTAATTGCAGAGTTGATCATTCGGACCTTTCAATCGATAACCTATGTATTAAAGTAAATTCTTTGGATTTGAAAAAAAAAAAAACAACTTTACTGACAATTACTTGTTTGGTCAGAAGAGTCCTCCGAATATACGAACGTATTTAAGTAATTGTCGTTCTGTAAGACCATAATGAAAACGCAATTTTTGTTTTTCTTCTAAACGAATACGATATTGAGATTTTTTACCCGAGCGTGATTGATTTCTAAGATCGCTCCCGGCTCTAGGCTTTTTACTAGTTAGTCCCGGTAAAGCCCCCAGACGGCGTATTTTTTTGAAACGAGGCCCTCGGTAACGTGCCATAAAAACTCCTTGTTTTCTTTATTTTGTTGAATTTTCAGAGCTGACGACAGCCATGCACCACCTGTGTCCGCGTTCCCGAAGGCACCCCTCTCTTTCAAGAGGATTCGCGGCATGTCAAGCCCTGGTAAGGTTCTTCGCTTTGCATCGAATTAAACCACATGCTCCACCGCTTGTGCGGGCCCCCGTCAATTCCTTTGAGTTTCATTCTTGCGAACGTACGCCCCAGGCGGGATACTTAACGCGTTAGCTACAGCACTGCACGGGTCGATACGCACAGCGCCCAGTATCCATCGTTTACGGCTAGGACTACTGGGGTATCTAATCCCTGCTTTCCTGCCCCTATCGAGCCAGCGATAGCTTTCCTGGCCTCGGCTCCTTCCCTTCCTTTCCTCTTATCCTTGTTGAATGTAAAGGTAGGACTTCGAATTCTACTTCGAATCCTACTCTGTGCGGTGCAGGCGAATCTTTGCACTTCTTTAACACAAAGCTATCCGTTTTCTTTTCGTCACTCAACTCAATTTCAATCTTATTTTTTGTTTTATACTAAATCAAAGCTGAGCCTGAACGTCCAACAATGCACAACAGCTGGGAGATTCCATCAACAAAAGATAAATTGCCGATAAACGCCAAGAAGATGAAGAAAAAATAGAATAAAACTTTTATATATATTAAAAAGACAAAATGAAATGGAGAATGGAGATCACAGGGATGGAGAATACCCGGTAGGCTGGGGAGCGAGGATGGGTCACATCCCTCCCTACTAATAAACAAGAGGTATTTTAATAGTGCAGCAAACATACATCCTCAATCAAAACTCAAATATTATGGGAGACAAAAGAAATCATCTTTAGGTCTACTATCTTTTCGATTCTCACATTAAACAATCGATCAATTACAATCGAACATATTAAATCTCTAACTAAGACGTTAGTTGTGAACATTTATAATTACTAAAAAGTTAGTTGTGAACAAATTCCATACAAAAAAATGTTATTTGCTTTTTATAGTTTCCCTATAGCCACATCAAAGATATTATATGCCAAAAAACGTTTAAATACAATTTCAAATGTAGATGAAATGAATAGCGTTCTGTTAAACGAATTTTACGTTTTTACATGCGAAATAAAAGCGCTTACCAAATCAAAATGTCTATAATTGAAAGGAATCAAGCATGGTCTTTAGAATTTTCTGTGAAGATTGCCATTGTTTATCATTTGCACTTGCAACAAACAATACAACTGTGCTTCCCTTTGCTGTTGCCTTTGCAAGATTGTGCGTACCGGTAAGGGCAAATGGCGTCTCAAGCACATATTTGTAATACTGCAAACATTGTAAATTTGTTATTACACGCAGTAAACCGATTCTTCAAAGTAGAATTCGATATAGTTAACGACCAATCAATCGTGCAGGTTTTATTGGATAAACGGCTACTTTGGCCCTTCAAAGTAGGGCGAGCATGGACCAGTTCGGTTCAAAAACCAAATTGAAGTGATATTTGATCCGGATTGTTTTTTCGGTTTCCGACTACCGATTCAGTTTTGCTCAACCCTACTTCAAAGTAGCTTGTGGATCGATGTCATATAAAATAACTTTGGATATGAAATTTTGTTATATCCATCCAAAATAACGTGTCAATAAACCATAATTTTCATATGCTAACACACGTCGCTTTTGAATTATTGACAACAAAATATCACATTACGGACTAAATAGATACCCAAATTTCATTTTAAGTCAAATCGATCATGCAAGCCAAGTCTCAAATCGACCCTTTATCGAACTATTTACTAAACCATAAATGACATAAATAAATATCCTTCTGAAAAGAACCAGATTAACAAACATTTTCCACACAAACACACGGATATATTCTCCAACTATAAGCATTTCAAAATGCTTTTTAATTAATCCTAATACTTAAACTGATCACACAACATCAGGAAAATTATATGCGTTTATGTTATGATACGAAAATAACAAGTAAAAAATAGAAGAATACCGTTTGGTCGCCAAGCTTTTCAACGGATGATTCCAAGAGCTCATCAGGATCATAAGAATTTCCGGTTACAAAAGGGCCAAGTGAAGCAATTAGCTTCTCAGGGGTTCCAATCTCTTCAATGGAAGCATTAGGTTTATTCGTCAGCCTTATCAATGGAGAAGCAACAATCTGCACTTTCCCCTGCTTTTCATTTTCAAACTTTACCTCAATCCAGGGCTCTGCACACTTTGGCTGGCAGTAATTCCCCGATAATATATTTGATATCCGTGTTTGCTTCCAGTTAGGCGGCAACATAAACTGGTAAGGCTGTACATTTCCTGCAATAAACTAGATTTCAAATATCATTAGAGTATAAATACTGAAAAAAAAAGAAAAAAAATCAATCCAGTTCAAATTTGCTCAAACAAACAAAAAATGCAATTACTTGCTAAAAAATCGAAGTTGTTAGGAATTCAATCGATGTTTATTTTAACACGCGGAACATGAAATTACACTTGAAATCACAAGAACGAGAGTTTTATATGGTTTGACTATTTTTGTCTACATCCACCGGCTAGAAGGAGCACATAATCGGTAATACAACGGTAAAGAAATCACATCTTTACCCAAGTTCCTAACTCTCAATTATATGAACCCCGATTACACCCAAGGCTTACATGTATACATATCTCAAGAGTATAAGCTCCAAAACTCTGCAAATAAATAAGCAAATAATCATTGCTTATATAAACCTAAAAGTATAATCTTATCCCTAATAGGATTCATGGAAGTTTTCAATTCTTGTTCTAATTAAACAGGCTTCTAGATTATAGCAAAAGAAAAGAAAATTGATGCCATGAAAGGAAATGCATTCCATGCTCAAAATAAAATCAAAACAAGCCCTAGCATTAGAGTATGAATTGAACAATTAAATGAACAAATCAATCCATTTCAACTTCTTACTTCAGAAAATAAACACAATTTGATGCAACAAAATTGAAATAAAAGCAAAAACAAAGTAATTGCATAAGAAAACAAAAACAAGCCCTAACATTGAACAAGAAGAACAATGAGAGAATAGGAATAAGAACCTGCGCGAAGGGCAGGGGTGTCTTTAGGAGTGGCTTTGAAGACGACAAAGGAAGGATTGGATGAGGAAGGGGTCAAGTAGGAGCCAACCTCAACCTCTCTGGCTAAAGAGATAGGAGTTCCTCTGGTAAAGATGAGAGGAGACAATGCGAGTCCTTGGAAAAATTGTCTTCTTAGTGTGAATTGGTTAGGGTTAATGGTGGATTTGGGGAGAGATTTAGGGGAAGGGGAAGTGGAAGTTGAAAAAATTGGAGAAGTAGGGGTTAGTGAAGCGGTTGCCATTTCAGAGTATTGGGAGAGAAAGAAGAACAATGGCTTTGTGTGGGGGCTTTCAGAGTATTCTTATCCATTTGTGATGGATGAGACTCAGTCTCTTTCAACTCAACTCACCCAATGTTTTGAATCACCTTCTTATAATCAGCCGGTCTAGAATCATGCTCCTTTTGTTTCCATTTTTCGGAACTGTTTTTTGCCTTTCAATACTAAACTCAACCGAAGATAGAAAGTGTCTGGTAAAATTCCGAAACAGCTGCTTTTTGCAGAAAAAACAGCAAAAACAACTAATATATACTGCCCATCAGCAACAGCAAACAGCTAACAGCATACAGCAAACAGGAACAGTTGAAACAAACGGGCCCTTACATGGTTATCAGGGTTCATATGAACGCAACTAATATTTCTACGTGATATTAATTATATATTTCAAAACACTTTTTATATCTGATATCGACTCTTTCTTTATTACTTTAAAATACAAATTTAAGGGACACGAAGTATTACATTTAGTCAGTTGATGTGTTAATAGAATGTATAAGATGAGCTAAGAGAGCTAATAAATAATACGTAGTCATATAAGAACATATAGAGTGTTATATTTGTTGAGTTTAGTTAATAAATTGTATCCCTAAATTGAGATAAAATGAAAAAAAAGAACAAATTGAAAAGGCCAAAAAGTATTAAACCTTTTTAATCTAATACTAAAAACAAAATACGCCTAAGCAAATAAATATTTTTCTTTATAAGTTATAATGACAATAAACAACATTTTTATTTTTATTTTCAAAAGTCACGTAAAATGAATTTAAATATTAATGTAGTTTATAAACTGTCAAATTAGTAAAAGCTTCCTAAACAGCATATCAAACATAAACATGCTTCATACACATACACATATACATACACATACTCTATTAGTTCTACTAATATAACTCGTAGGTATAAGAGTACCAATCACAATGAACATTCAAAGATTAAGAGAAAAATACAAAAATAAACCTTGTGGTTACACATGTTTTCGATCGGCACCCTTATGGTTTAAAAATTTACAAACTGATACCTTAAGGTTCAATCTGTTAGCAAATATAGGCCAAATTGACTAACAGTGTTAAAAGTCAAAGGAAAAAAAGTTAACTTTATCCTTATATTTATTTAAGGGCTAATTACAAATCTAACCCAATTAGAAGGGTCCATTTACATATCTAACCCACTTTGCTTCAATTTCACTAAATTAGACACTTTCATCCACTTTAGACAAAAATGCCCTTATTTCAATTCATCTTCTTCCTTAATCTCTTAACGTCTTTTTATCATTCCAAACCGATGAAAAGATGGTGGTTTATAGAGAGAAGAGATTATGTTTCGTTCAACCTTTGAAGAATTAGTGTCTGCAGAAGAGGATTGGGATGGAAAGTTCAAAAAAATGAGAAATAAAAAAAATCTAACAATTAACTGCTGTGATGTCGCATTTGTGACGAATTCGTCACAAATGCGACAAGAGCTGTCGCATTTGCGGCAGCAGCTGTCGCATTTGCGACGAAATGCGACAGCAGCTGTCACATTTGCGACGAAATGCGACAGCATCTGTCGCATTTGCGATGAAATGCGACAGCTGCTGTCGCATTTATGACGAAATGCGACAAATTCGTCACAAATGCAACAGCAATGGAGAAAAATGGAGAAAATTGAAACGATACTGTTACAGATAAAGAAAGAGGCAAGACCAGCGAGAAAAGCAGACGTATAAGCTAAAAACATACCATTTCTATGGAAAATTAAATATAATACTTCAATAATCTCAAAAATCACCAACTATTAGTATCAGAAATTGAAAAAGATGAACGGAAGAAGAAGTTGAAACAAGATGAAGAAGAAGAAAAAGAAGAAGAAGAAGAAGAAGCGGAAGAAGAAGAAGAAGAAGAAGAAGAAGAAGAAGAAGAAGAAGATAGGTCGATCAAAAGAACTAAGGGTAATTTTATCCAAAGTTGATGAAAGTGTCTAATTTGGTGAGATGGAAGCAAAGTGAGTTAGATATGTAAATGGACCCTTCTAATTGGGCTAGATTTATAATTAGCCCTTGATTTAAATTATAAATTAACCCCCTTTATTATCTAATTATCTTCTCCATGTCTCTCTACTTTTTTTTTTCTATTTTTCGCTCTCTTCTAATCAAACAATCAAAATATTCAATTGATGGATTCAGATCGATACCAATACGACATAAATTGAAATTGGTAACAAAAGGATCTATTGATTTAACCATTCCCAGATTTAATTAGATCTGGAAATCGAGCCAACTCCAATTCAAAATCCATGCTATCTTCAATATCTTTTTATGAAGACAGCAAGTTTTCAAGGTCCACGTGTTCTGAAAGCACCAATCTACTTAGATCCTTATCTCCCAATTCCAAACTTGTATTTTCAGAGCTTGGAATCACGTTTTCATCTTCAATGACTGCGTTTTCAGAGCTTCCAATCATATTTTCATCATCAATGGCTGTATTCACACTTTTCAATGAAGTTGGATTCCAACAAGGAGAGTGGAGGTGCTCTTACACCTATAAACACCATGAATTATCTTTTTTTAGAGATGGTTTCGGCTTTTTAATGTTATGCATTAGAAACTAATTCTGCGATTGTTTTTTATAATCGAAATAAAGTGAATTTTTTTTATTGTTTCATCATTTTTTTGTGATTTTATTCAGTCAACTAATTGTTTACATACACTATACATATCTTATATCTTGTTTATTTTTAATAAATAGGTTGAGGATGAGGGAAAGAATAATATAATTCATGGAAATGAAAAAGTCAATGACTTTTGCTATTACGGCAAGAAATTTTGAAGTTAGTGTCAGTTTGAAAATAAACGAGCAAACAATAAAATCAAAGAGATTAAAAAAAACACCAAAAATTAGCACATGTATACCAATATTCACAATCTATAATCTATACTATATATAATAGCGGAAGCAGAGAGAATTTACAAGAATTGTTTTAGAGCCTTTTTAGCTTAGTTGGCATCGTTGGAGCAAAAAGAATATATTATGATTTAAAAAAAATAAAATAAATGAGTTAATGAGCTTTTATTATCTCTATCTCATATATCTCTATCTCATAAGTACTATATTAACACATTATTTATTGTCAATTATTAGCTCATTAATTAAAGTAATAAAAAAAAAGTATGAGTTACAAGAAGATAAAAAAACACTAAGCGAAAGAAATCCAAAAGTCATAAATAAACCTATATATAAAACATTATATATTATTCCATCATTATATTCATTTGCCACCGAAAATCAAAAACCTCCTTTAATTTTGATTATGTATTAGTTTTGTTCTTAATCTTATAATATTGTTCTTATTTTTTTTATTATTAAAAGGCATGGGAGAATTTAGACTTTGATATCTCCAATTGAAGAAATCGGATGGAAATAGAAGAGACACCAGGCACAACGACGCAATTATCAGGGGCGCGCTCTACCACTGAGCTAATAGCCCGTCGTGCGGGCCTCCCGCCGGGGGCCCACTATGCCAAAAGCGAGAGACACCTCATCCCTCTCTTTCCTTTTTTCGCCCCCATGTCGCCACGCGGAAGGGCCATGGGGGCGTAAACTCCCATCGTGTCCCAGATCACATTCCGTGTATCGAAAAGGGAAGCCTACTCATCCATCAGCTCTTCTCGTAGATCGGTGTGGTTTTACGACAACTGAAATCAGAAACAGCAAATGTGTCAGAAATTACAGGAAATCGTTATGTTTCCGAAGGTAATTATTCGATTTTTTTAATGTGTAGTGGTTATTTTGTTTTCAATTGTATTGTTCCACACTTCTCGCTGCCTTATCTATGTTTTCTTTTTTATTTGTCTTTTTTTTTCAAAATGACTAAATAAAGATTTGTATATTTTCATTCTTTTTTAGTGTAAGTTGCTAGGTGTAATCGTTTTGATTGTTTACTCTAACTAAAATATGGATTTTTGGCTTTATATGAACTCATTTGTTAGGTAAGGAAGTTGCTACCAGTGGGGTGATTATACTTGCATGATTACATGCAAAATAAGGTGATGACGTGGTGGATTTCCAGCCAACAGTGGTGGTAATGGAAGCGAATGAGGAGAAGAACACGCTTTTGCTATTGAGGATCAGTCTTATTTTTCTTATCCTACATTAACTTCATTCTAATGAATTTGTATTTATGATTTTCTAATTCTTTGGTGATTGATTGCGATTGTACATTGTTACGATTTTGGATTTGTTGGATCATTTTTTGTTTATCATTTTTCTTTTTTGAATCAAGTAAGGTTATAGCAAATATGAGAATATCTCTTTGTGTTTTTCTATTTTTTCCTTTTCTTTTATTAAACTAATAAATGTTTGATGGTTAATCTGTTGAAAGTAGGTGTTAATGGTGATGAAAGAGCAAGAAGATGAAGGTGATAATGAAGGATGAAAGAATGAAAGTGATATAGACATGACATGGAGGCGAAGGAGGAGGAGAAGAACACACTTTTGCTATTGAGTATCAGTCTTATTTTTTCTTCTCCTACATTAACTTCATTATAATGAATTTGTATTTATGATTTTCTAATTCTTGGGCGATGATTGCGTTTGTATATTGTTACAATTTTGGATTTGTTGGATCATTTTTTGTTTGTCATTTTTTTTAATCAAGTAGGGTTGTAGCAAATATGAGAATACCTCTTTGTGTTTTCTTTTTTTTTCTATTAAACTAATAAACTTTTGATGGTTTATCTGTTGAAAGTAGGTGTTAACGGTGATGAAAGAGCAAGAAGATGAATGTGGTAATGAAGGATGAAAGTGATATAGACATGACATGTTTTTATTTGATGATTTTCACTTTCCATTTCAAGTTTTTATTTGACATATTAAGTATTTATATTGAGCTCTTTAAACAAGCTTAAGGACTAACATGACACCCTTTAAAGTTTAAGGTCAATTAATTTTTTCAAGATAAGTTCAGCCGATTAATATATTATTATTATTATTATTATTTATGGAGGTTATTAGTCATAACAGTATCCATGGTTCATGAAGTTGCTTTTATAAAATTATTGGTTTTAATTTATTTTATATATAATAGCGGAAGTAGAGAGAATTGATAAAAAAAATGTTTTAGAGGTCTTTTCACTTAGTTGGCACCATAGGAGAAAATATATGAATCTAAATTATTTATATTTATAGTAATTAGCAAATTGAAATATCATAACTACTATATTAATATCATAAATACTATTCCATTTTTATCGTTAATATAAATTTATTAATTACACATCCTACATAAATTCTATCAAACAGTTTTATTAATTCAAAATCTTGAATTATAAATAGCATCACATGTTTCATCTTTGTGTTATCCTGTCGTTTCTTCATCGTCTGATGAAAATTTTGATGAATTTAGGGAATTTCTATTAACAGATGCAATCGACTTATTACAAAGTGTATTAAATATTATAAAATTGCAAAATTATATAGAAAAAATATTATATAAGAACGGAAATGAATGATCCTTGCAAACATATCAACAGAGACAATATATTACGATTTCAACAACTTTGAAACACTATTATTAAGCAATTATAAAGGTATGTTTGTTAATTTATTTACAATTCATAAATTTAAATTATTTTAAAACAAAATATTAATATCACTATATGTAAATGATATAAAATTTAGAAATATTAAAATGTTAAATTTATGTAAAAAAAATTATCCACCCGCGCAACGCGCGGGCACAATACTAGTTAATGTTGGTGCATAAATCCTTCTACCCCAAAGAGAAGTCTTATCATCTTTAACCTTAATATCTTGGTGCTTCCTTTGTCCATGAACAGAATCAATTTAACGAAGTAAGAAGAAGAAAATTGAAGCTCAAACAATTCAAAATCAAACAAAATAGCTGACTTTTTTTATGGAACGGTCGAATTTGGTCAAAATTAGTTAAAATTTCATTCGAATTCGAAATCTTTTTCATCAGGTATTTGGTCCAATATATATCTCTAGAATATGTGTCCAGCCTTAGCAGGGAGTATGGGTGCTAACGAGCCGAACCGGGATTGAACCTACCCAAGCTCGGCTCGGCTCGGCTCGGCTCGTGTGTAGGTTCGAGCTTAGTATTTCTGAGCTCGGCTCGAGCTCGTGAAGAGTTCGGCTCGAGTTCGCGAGTTCGCGAACCTGAAATTGCAGCCTAATTTAACATTTTATAATTTAAACTTATCCTTCAAGTGAAGGAAATATCAATTTTAAGCTTAAAAGAAATTCAATACATATAAATCGAACAAAATTGAACAAAAGTATGAAATTAAAGAAACAAAAGGATCCATTGATTTAACCATTCCTAGATTTAATTAAATTTGGAAATTGAGTCAAATCCAATTCAAAATCCATGTTATCTTCAATATCTTCTTCTGAACACAGCATGTTTTCAAGGTCCACGTCTTCTGAAGACACCAATCTTCTTAGATCCTTATCTCCTAATTCCAAACTTGTATTTTCAGAGCTTGGAATCACGTTTTCATCTTCAATGGCTGCATTTTCAGAGCTTCCAATCACGTTTTCACTTCAATGGCTGCATTCACGCTTTTCAATGAAGCTGGATTCCAACAAAATGTAGATTTTGAATGTTGGGCAATGCTTCAAGATTAAGGAGCTAACTTATGCTTAATTATGCAAACGGTAATAACATTATTTAATTTTCTGTGTTTTTTAATTATTATATTCATAATCAGAGAGGTAGTTAAGGAGAGTGGAGGTGTTCTTACATCCCTAGACACCATGAACTATCCTTTTTAGGGATGGTTTCAACTTCTTAATGTTATGCCTTAGAAACTGATTCTGTGATTATTTTGTATGATAGAAATAAAGTGATTTTTTTAAATTGTTTCGTCTTTTTTTTGTGTGATTTCAGTCAACTAATTGTTTACATACATTATATATATCTTATATCTTTTTTGTTTATTTTTAATAAATAGGTTGAGGATGAGGGAAAGAATAATAAAGAAACAAATTCAAAATTGAAGGTTCTGATATATAATTCATGGGAATGAAAAAGTCCATGGCTTTTGCTATTACAACAAGAATTTTTGAAGTTAGTGTCAGTTTGGAAATGAAAGAGCAAACAATAAAATTCAGAAGATTAAAAAACACCGTAAATGAGCACATGTATACCAATATTCACAATCTATAATTAAGATAAGTGAAGAAATCCTTCTATCCGACGTTAAAGAGAAGTCTTATCATCTTTACCCTTAATATCGTAGTGCTTCGGTTGTCCATGAACAGAATCTATTTAATGAAGTAAGAAGAAGAAAATTGAAGCTCAAACAATTCAAAATCGAACGAAGCTGCTGACTTTTTTTATCGAACGGGTCAAATTTGGTCAAATTAATTAAAATTTCATTAGAATTCTAAATCTTTTTCCTCAGGTATTGGGTCCAACATATATCTTTAGGATCTGTGCCCAGCCTTAGTAGGGAGGACTAGCTGGGCATTTTTGGGGCAAAGATACATGCCACATAATAGCTTTTTTTTAACAAAGTCCATGAGACGCTTTATTAAAGTGTTGCTACAGAAGGGCTTCCAAAGCCTTTTTTTCTTGTAGTCAGATGTATCACATGAATGAAGATGAACCATAATAATATTGTCTAATGCAATTATTCGTATGTATATGAATGAGTATTCACATAAGTTATTTGATAATGTACTATATATATATATGTATATATGCATATTTCATTAAATTAATTATTCGGATGGCAGACCGAATTCCCAACTTCTAAGTTGATCATTCATTAATTTCATTGCGATGGGCATAAAATTATCCAAACAATGAAATTTAGTTTATTATAATTAGGAAAGTTATCGTTTCCTAAAAAGTATCCTATTCAAAGTTAAACATTAGTAAACCCTAAGGCATCCAATCAGTAAGAAGAGAAAGGATTAATGGCGGCAATACTAGTCGGCTTCCGTTTTTCACCCACCGATGAACAACTCATCAATTTTTTCCTGATGAAAAAATTGAATGGAGAATCTATTCCTCACAATAGTGTCCAAGATTGCTATCTTTACTCCTCCAATCCATGGAATCTCTTCGATCAAAATTCCAATGAGGTTTTTTTATGTATTTGTCAAATTGATAAAAAATGGCAAAATGACTAAAAGAACTGCAGACTCTGGTACCTGGAAGGGCCAGAATAGCTGTAAAGTATTTGTTGAACTACGCTTCGAACGATCAATCAACCACACAGAGAAACAAAGTACACAAAGATCACAGATTGGATCTTGAAACAACAATCAAAAGAATACACACAGAATTTACCCTGGTTCGGCTTAACTGCCTACATCCAGCAACTTCACTAATCAATGGAGATTACAACAAGATTGAAACAGTTTCTCCTTTTCCAAAAACTCTCGTGTTTTCCCAATCCCCAATTCAGATTATCACAGTGTACATTTATGACTAAGTCTAAGAATCTCTCGTTCTCTCTTATGAAACTACTTCCCAACCCAGACCTTTTATAGCCTTTACAAAGTTGTGAAAATACCCAAAATATCCTTACTCAAAGATGTACAAACTCAGCAAGACCTACTGACCAGTGGTAACACAGCAAGACCATGTTGACCTGTATTATCACCTCAGTACCATGCTGATCACAGCCATGCTGACTTGATAAC
Organism: Euphorbia lathyris; assembly: GCF_963576675.1. Classification (NCBI taxonomy): domain Eukaryota; kingdom Viridiplantae; phylum Streptophyta; class Magnoliopsida; order Malpighiales; family Euphorbiaceae; genus Euphorbia; species Euphorbia lathyris. The sequence continues at coordinate 71,625,756 of NC_088918.1, read as the reverse complement.
TCAGCATTCCGACTTCTTGATTTTACTCTTGCTGACGGGTTGACTTACAATTATGCTGACTTGATTACCCAGCATCATTCTTGTAATAGAAAACAACAACGACTTACAATGCTGACTTGTTGACTCAGCATCATCATCAGCAAGTGATAGAAAACAACGACTTACAATCTCCACCTTGTCTTTCTAATCACTCCATCAACTAGTGAAGAAAATACACTCAAGGACCACTGACCATCCTAACCAGTTTCAAGCAATGTTCAAATTTATTACTTGAAACAGATTTGGTCAGCATGTCGGCTGGATTATCCTCAGTTCCCACTTTCACCATCTGAACAGTACCAGTGCTAATCACATCCCTGACGAAATGCATTCTCACATCTATGTGTTTGGATTGCTCGTGAAAAACTTGATGTTTTGACAGATGTATAGCTCCTTGGCTATCACAGTAAATCTTCAAACCATCAATCTGTGTCACTCCAAGTTCCGTTAAGACTCCTCTCAGCCACATAGCTTCTTTTACTGCCTCTGTAACAGCAATAAACTCAGCTTCGGTTGTTGACAAAGTCACAACTGACTGTAGACTTGCCCTCCAACTTATTGCAGTTCCAAACACAGTGAATACGTACCCGGTTTGGGATTTTCTGGTGTCAATGCTACCAGCATAATCAGAATCAACAAAACCTGCTACATCATCCACTAGGGCTTCAGCTCCACCATAACTCAAACCTTTACTCAGTGAGCCTTTGACATACCTCAGCACCCACTTCACCGCTGACCAATGAGCTCTTCCTGGATTTGCCATGAACCTGCTGATGAGACTCACAGCATGAGCCAAATCTGGACGTGTACAGACCATCGCATACATTAGACAGCCTACAACACTCGAATATGGCACCCTCTCCATGTCTTCCTTTTCCTCATCAGTTTGAGGACTTTGCTTACTGCTCAGCTTGAAGTGACTTGCAAGTGGAGTGAGAACGGCCTTTGAATTCGTCATACCAAAACGTTCTAACACCTTGCTCAGATAAACTGACTGACTTAGGAATAGCTTCTTTCTTCCTCTGTCTCGAGAAATTTGCATCCCTAAAATTTTCCGTGCTGACCCGAGATCCTTCATCTCAAACCGTGTGTTTAGTTGTGCCTTTAACTGATTTATGGCTGCTTTGTTTTGACAAGCTATAAGCATGTCATCAACATATAACAAGAGATAAATCTTAGAGCCATCACTAAGGTCTCTACTATACACACACCAGTCATAACTAGACCTATGAAAGTCCTGACTTATCATAAACTCATCGAACTTCATGTACCACTGTCTAGGGGACTGTTTCAGACCATATAGAGACTTCTTAAGCAAACATACCCGCTGGTCTTTATCTCCTATTTCAAAACCCTCTGGTTGTTGCATATATATGACCTCATCCAGGTTTCCATGAAGAAAAGCTGTTTTGACATCTAACTGTTCTAATTCTAGATCAAAACGAGCTACAAGAGAGAGAATAATCCTGATAGACCTATGTTTAACAACCGGTGAATAGATTTCATTAAAGTCTATACCTTCCTGCTGAGTAAACCCTTTGGCCACCAACCTAGCTTTAAACCTAGGTTCCTCTACACCAGGTATCCCTTCCTTTCTTTTAAACACCCACCTTGAACCGACCAACTTCTTATCAAAAGGTTTATCTACCAAAATCCAAGTTTCATTTTTATCAAGGGATTTTATCTCATCCTTCATATTGTTAAGCCACTATTCCTTGTCAACCGAATTCACAGCTTCCCTATAGGTTACAGGTTCAGACTCTTGTACTTCCTTAGCAACACTAAATGCATAAGCTACAAGGTCCTCAAAACCATATCTAACCGGGGCCCTAGGGACTCTTCTTTCACGGTCTCTAACAAGTCTATAGCTTTGACTGGACTCAGTATCATTACCATCACTGACTTCTTGCTCGGTTTTACGGGTGTTTTCACTATTTTCTTCAAGCCCCACCTCATTCTTAACACTCTCAAGGTTTTGAATGGACTTAGGACTACTCGGTTCTAACTGAGTTTTTTCTTGGTTTTTTCGATAAGGAAAATCCATCTCATTGAACATAACATTTCTGCTGACTATGGATTTCTTATAACCAGATTCTAGGCACCACAACTTATAGCCCTTGACTCCTATAGGGTAGCCTATAAAAACACATCTTAGAGCCCGAGGTTCTAATTTTCCCTGTTTAACGTGTGCAAAAGCTGAACAACCAAACACTCTAAGTTTTCCATAATCCTCTGGGTAATCAGACCACATTTGCATAGGTGTTTTAAAACCTATAGCAGATGATGGGCACCTATTGATTAGGTAACACGCAGTTTGCACTGCTTCAGCCCAGAAAGACTTAGGGAGACTGGATTGGATTAACATGCACCTAACTCTTTCTAGGATAGTCCTATTATACCTCTCTGCTAGGCCATTCTGCTGTGGAGTTCCAGGAACGGTATGATGTTTAGTTATACCTGACTTCTTGCACAAAGTGATGAAATCTTTGTCAAGAAACTCCAAACCATTGTCGGTTCTCAACCTTTTGATTTTCTTTCCTGTTTGGTTTTCCACTAACACTTTCCAATCCTTGAACGTTTGCAAAGCCTCATTCTTATGAGCTAGAATATAAACCCATACTCTTCTAGAGTAATCATCAATAAGAGTCATAAAATAGGTCCTCCCACCATGAGACTTAGTTCTTGTTGGCCCCCATAGGTCAGAGTGAATGTACTCAAGCATGTCCTGGGTTCTATGTATTGCTGACTTAGGAAACTTGACTTTACTAGACTTCCCTAAGACACAGTTCTCACAGAAATCTATCTTTCCTATGTGATCTTTACCAAGACAACCCTGCTTCCTAAGTTCATGTAAACCAACTTCACTCACGTGACCTAGTCTAAGGTGCCAAAGATTGGTTCTATCAGTTTTAGACTCGGTGAGATTTGCGGTAGAAACTAACACAGTACTACCTAGGAGTGTGTATAGGCCATTACTCATGGTACCTTTCATAACAACTAAAGGTCCTCTAGATATCCTTATGATACCCCCTTCGGCTCTATAATTGTATCCTTGTTTATCAAGCGTACCCAAAGAAATTAAATTTCTTTTCAGTTCTGGCACATACCTCACACCGGTCATAATCCTTTCTTGACCATCGAACATCTTCAGCCTAATGGAGCCTTGACCCAGTACCTTGCACAACTTGTTGTTGCCTAGAAGAACCCTCCCACCTTCCTCTTGAAAGTCTTCGAACCACGTTCTGTTGGGAGTCATATGGAACGTACATCCGCTGTCCAAGATCCAGTCAGTGTTTGGATCTTTATCAGTGACAGCAAGGACCTCAGCGCTCTCATAACCTTCTTCTACCACAGCGGCTTCGCCTTGATCTTTAGGCTGACCTTGACTCTTCTTCCTCTCATGACAGTTTTTCCTGAAGTGTCCTTCCTTATGGCATTGGAAACACTTGTAGACCTTGCCTTCTTTATTGCTTGAGGATGTAGTTTTGGACTTTTTCCCGTTCTTGTTCTTTGGCTTGTGAGAGTCCTTTTTCTCAGACCTTCCACGAACAAACAATCCTTCTGCAGCATCAGTGTTGGTGTTGGCCTCAATCTGTTTTGACTTTAGCGCCATCAGAACTTCTTCCAGACTTAGTGTTTCTCTAGCGTACTTCATGGTTTCAACAAAATGACTGAAAAACTGGGGTAAAGAATTCAAGATCATTATGGCCTGATCTTCATCTTCAATCTTTACCTCTATGTTCTCTAGGTCAATTATGATCTTTGAGAAATCATCAAGATATTCTTCTACTGGCTTGTCCTCGTTCATCTTGAAGCCGAAAAGCTTTCCCTTAAGATAAACCCGATTGGTGAGTGTCTTCGTCATGTACAACTGTTCAAGCTTGAGCCAAACCCCAGCAGCTGAGGTTTCCTTCGAAACTTCTCTTAGCACCTTATCGCCAAGATACAGGACGATCGTACTGTAAGCCAATTCAATAAGATCTTCTTTCTCCTCCTTCGTCATTGTCGCCGGAAATTCCTTCTCGCCCTTCAGAGCCTTCGCAACCTTCATTTGAACCAAGGTTGCCTTCATCCTCTGTCTCCATAGAGCAAAATCTCCCTTACCATTGAAACGCTCGATCTCGATCTTTGTAAAACCCATTGCTCTGTTCTTGATTAGCTCTGATACCAATTGTTGAACTACGCTTCGAACGATCAATCAACCACACAGAGAAACAAAGTACACAAAGATCACAGATTGGATCTTGAAACAACAATCAAAAGAATACACACAGAATTTACCCTGGTTCGGCTTAACTGCCTACATCCAGCAACTTCACTAATCAATGGAGATTACAACAAGATTGAAACAGTTTGTCCTTTTCCAAAAACTCTCGTGTTTTCCCAATCCCCAATTCAGATTATCACAGTGTACATTTATGACTAAGTCTAAGAATCTCTCATTCTCTCTTATGAAACTACTTCCCAACCCAGACCTTTTATAGCCTTTACAAAGTTGTGAAAATACCCAAAATATCCTTACTCAAAGATGTACAAACTCAGCAAGACCTACTGACCAGTGGTAACACAGCAAGACCATGTTGACCTGTATTATCACCTCAGTACCATGCTGATCACAGCCATGCTGACTTGATAACTCAGCATTCCGACTTCTTGATTTTACTCTTGCTGACGGGTTGACTTACAATTATGCTGACTTGATTACCCAGCATCATTCTTGTAATAGAAAACAACAACGACTTACAATGCTGACTTGTTGACTCAGCATCATCATCAACAAGTGATAGAAAACAACGACTTACAGTATTAGACCGAGATGGTCGGGTTATCGGAACACGCAAAATGCTGTGTTTCCATGATAAAACTTCTACTGATAATAATGGTGCGTGGATTATGCACGAGCTTTCCAGTCAGCAATCGGAAGATGTTGTTGTTTGTAGAATCAGAAATAAAGATCTTTAGAAGGTAATCATCCCAAGAAAAGGAGTCGCCTTGATTCTCTGATTATCAATCCTAATACGGTAATAGGAGTTCCTCCGCCGCAATCAGACCATCAAGTCCCTAGTAATTCCGCTTCCATGAATTATACCGACATGATTCAGGTAGACTCTATTATTCAAGATACCAATTTTTCTTCTACAGAAATCCAACCTTTCGTGGTGGTCGAGCCTGTAGCAGAACCACTCATCGAGGACTCTATTCAAGATCATCGTCCCAAGAAAAGGACTCATGATTCTCTAGTAATTCCACTTTTATGAATGCTACCGACATGATTCAGGTCGACTCTATTATTCAAGATAGCAATTTTTCTTGGGTAAAGTTCAAATAAAACCCTTGTGGTTTCACTAATTTTCAGATAAAGAACTGTGGTTTACTTTTTGTCAAAACAAGGATTGAGGTTTCAAACTTGGATTAATGCTATTAAAACCATCTTTAACGACCTGAAAATGAAAATTTTCAAGAATTAAAGTTGTTCAATGTCATATTTTCTATGGAACTGCATTTTCGATTTTCGAAAATCATCTTTTTTGGAACTTTCTCTCTCTAAACATTAACTTTCTCTCTCTTTATCAAACATCATCTAAACGATCTCAAAATAAAAAAGTTGAAGAATTAAAGTTGCTTAAAATATTAGTAGTTCTTAAAATATATCATTTTTGAAGTCATCAAAGGTGATTTTAATAGTATCAATCGAAAAAGTCCTTATTTTGTTAAAGTTAAAAACCTCAATCCTCGTTTTGACAAAAAGTAAACCACAGTCCTTTATCTGAAAATTAGTGAAACCACAGGGGTTTTATTTGAACTTTACCCATTTTTCTTTTATAGAAATTGAGCCCTTCGTGGTTGAGCCTATAGGAGAACAACTCATCACCCCACCATTAAGGGATATTACTACTGAACTCAAATATCAGAAATTGTTTTTCAATTGATAACTTTTGTTGTTTAGGGTTTTTGGAGTTTGGTTTAGGGTTTATCTTGATGATTAAGGTTTTGGATAATGTTGATATATAGCTATTGATGTTTATATTAAGATAATTATACATTTTGAACTCGAGTATCAGAAATTGTTGATCCTGTTTGTGTTATGGTTCATCCATGGATAACTATTGCTGTTTAGGGTTTTTAGACTTTTGGTTTATGGTTTTATTTGATGATTAATTAGGATTTAGGGTAACGTTGATAACTATTAATGTTTAGAGTTTATAATTTCTTTTTAATCCATTGTTTATATTTAGATAATTAGACATTATTTATAAAAAATAAATTAAGCATTGATTATAAAGTGAATTTTTTTTAAAATATTAGTCCTTTGTTTAATAAAAACTTCAAATTAATCCAGTATAGTGTATTAGAATAGCAAAAAGAATTGTTAATAGACTTATCTGTGTTTTTTTTTGAATCTGTAACAAAAAAAAGTGAATTGGGAATTAATATGTATAGGTGGGGATTTCTCCATCGAGGATTAGAAATCCTTAAAAAAGATTTTGGTATCACGGAAATTGAGATTTTGCTAGTCTCCTATAGTTTCCAGGGTCACAAATGATGTGTTTATTGCTCTATGATGGATGGTCTAGGGTTTGCCTTTCCCCTTTTACCCCTTCTCCCGATAATGACCACACCTTTTCTCTAGCCGGAGATCCCAGATCTGAACCCCTTGGTAAGTTTTCTAGTTCATTACTTCTAACTCTTTCAACCTTTAGGGTTTTAAATCTCCCCCAGATTAGAGTTTAGATGTCGTGAAAATAATCTCAATTCATTTGTTTGCAGTGGTCGGGTGGGGGATTTTACTTTATTGATTTCTGATTTGGTGATGAAGGTTAAAGAGGAAACAGTATGGTTGGTTGATTTGCCTAATTCTTCTACTTCCAAGAGGTAATTTCCTAATTTTTAAACTGTTCATTTCCTAGTTATTCTCTGTTGCTTTTATGATATTCCTTCACTTCATGGTTTTATGCCTACTGGAGATCTATTGATTATACTCACTCTACAGAGTTCCATCAAATAGAAGGTATAATTAAGTCGTCAAAATGACATCTGTTTTTGCTTTTGCATTTGGGGTTTGTTTGTTTGTCATGGAAGTTTGGTTTGTCACTAATAAGCATTATATACATGATGGTAAACTCTGATCTTGGCTTAGTACACTTATCTTATACTTTGTGAGATTCATTGATCCATTTCTCTAAACTCAGTTTTTGGTTTTAGGTCTGGTATGTGATCAGTGTCTTACATTGCCACTTAATTGGTGTTTTAGAGGTATTAGTCTTCTTCTCATTATGTTCTTCTTAACTCTTCCCTCTGATTACTTGGATTTCATATGCTTAGGGTTTAGAGTTCTCATTCTACTCAAAATCATGGACATCTTTATTAATTGTCACGTTTTATATTGATTTTTTCTCTGCAATTGAAGGGTGAAAGGAGGCTTCATGTTCAAGGTTTGGTGGCTCAGATTACTTTCAAGAGATAATATTATTTCTTATTTCTAGAATTTATCTGCTTTGTTGATTGTTAAGTTGGATTTTCAGTCTCAATTAGCAATGATTCATATATATCTTTCTAATTCTGCTCATTTCATCTTTATTATAAGTAACTCCCATGCATCATTGGAGGTTCTTAATTGTTTTTCCTGCATTTATATTTATTTATTTTGTTATGAACTAAGATCAAAGATAACGTTAGTTGTGAAATTCAGATATTCAACAAATCTTGAGAACAATAATAAGAGAGTTGATCTATTTGATGGGCCTAATGAAGACAAATATGAACAAAATGTCTTACTTGCTTCCTAAATTTTTTTATTTATTTTTCAATTTAATCCTTTTAAAGCATAAAAATAACTTAATTAAATGAACAATTAAAACTGAAAGGTTCCAATTTAAAAAAATATAAGAGTTTAATAAATAATTATAAATGTCTTAAGGACACAAACTAAAAAAAGTGCAGTTTGAATTACAGGGAAGAAAGATCATAATAGGCTGAGGCTATTGAGTTACAGAGGAGTAGATGTGTGTTTTGTTGACTTTTTCTCTAGCAAGGTCAATTTTGAGAACCTTTATAAAAAGGTTCTTTCCATTTCAGTTTCCATTTCAATTTCCATATAACATGATATGATCCATGCCAATTGCTAGTATTTTAATTGTTAATCCATCCATGACTTTGCACACTACAAGAAAATAAAGAGTTAATGACTGATTTTAACTACTAAATTAAATTCAGTCCGTATTTAACTACTAATGTTAGTCATTAATGAAGATGTTGGTGGCAAAAGCTGGCCCCCAAGTCAGCTCCAAGCTTAAAGACTATCTTCTAGACTTGCATACTACTTTTTATATCGTTAAATAAAATAATCCAAATAAAAAAACCAAATAAAAAGAAGAAGTATTGCTTCTCTTAATTATTATAGCTGTCATCTCATTTGTGGATTCTCCCTTTACCTTTTCTACTTTGTTATCTCACTTACGCGATCATATACTAAATTTAGGCACTCGATCGTTTGACTGAAATTTCTCAGCTCATATATAAACCCCTCTCTCTTATCCCAACCCCCATTTTAGGTTACACAATCTTCATCCCTTTCATCCCTCTCTATCTTCATGGTTGCTTTCTACATGCAATCACTGGGAGTGAGCTCGAAACATGGTACTGGTAAGACATATTTTCTTTGTTCCTGGATGTATTAGAGTTTCATTGTTCCTTACTCTATCTTTTCCTCATCCGATTTACTCTTGTGTATGTGGATTTCAGCAGCTGGAATAAGGATCTATTGATTTTCAGACCTATTGTTGAAAGGGTTAGATCTCTCACTTAGATACACTGATTTTATTGTATTCATTATTAGATTCACTGCTGAAAAGCTTGGGTCTTTATCTTTTTTAACCTAGAGCAATACAGTGCCTGATGCTGAAGATGTTCTGATTCCTTTTTATTTGAACATAATATTTGCAGGGATAGCAATAATGCTACATGGGAAGGCTAACTAAAGAGTTTGTCAATCATTTCATGCGTTTAGCATATGGGAAGATTTCTTTAACTTATTGAGTATATATTATTGTTATGTTGGTTTGAACTAATTGGTTGCATGTATGATGTTGTTGTGGGTGGTGCTACTGAGATAGATTTACAATATATCTTCCACTTAGCTTGTTATCTGATTGAGTATGTGTATGTGTATGAAACATGTTGGTTTGTTTATGCTTGATGTTCTGTTTAGGAAGCTAGAACTGATTGAGTATGTGTATGAAGCATGTTTATGTTTGATGTTCTGTTTAGGAAACTAGAACTCATTGAGTATATGTATGATGTTGTGGGTGATGCTGAAATAGGTTTACTATATATCTTCCACTTGGCTTGTTATCTGATTGAAGCCATTCAGAATGGTGATGGGTTTTCGATGCTATCAACATAAGTTATGCACTTGTGGTTAGAGCATCGCAAACTTCATCACCGTGCTCACTTTTCAACGAGTACAATCCAAGTGGCAAGTATATTGTAAAGGGTTATGTATGTGCATTGCTATTAACTGATTGGTTGAATACCTTAACCATTGATAACATTGAGATATTATCCCAAGGACCGAAAAGGATATTCACCTGGAGAAACGCCGTGTACAGATCCCCAAAGAAGATCCGGCGGGCGGATCTCCTTGATTCAGTTTGAAGGGATCCGCTGGCGAACCTAGGAGGCGAATCTCCTCATTCACATGATTCGTCACTGTAACGGCTGAACGCCGACTCGGCCATAAAGACCATTAATGAGCTATCAATTAGCTAACCGCCAGGTTAAAGATAACCTGTAACCGCCATTAATGGAGCATTAATGGAGACTTTCTAGTTGCTGAAGGTTACGACTTCCTAGCTATATATAGCCTACATCCCTAGGCTATCAAGGTACACATTCTCACATCCTTTGTCAATTCAGTTTGTTCCCTTGATTCACCTTACTGACTTTGGCATCGGAGCTTCCCCCCGTCGAACCCAACGACGCCCCCACAGGGACGGAAGTTGATCAGAATTTCTCTGCTTGTTATCAATTGGTGCGGTGAACGTGGAATCCTTAATCAAACAAAGGGTTTTTCGTTCACATTAAGAAACTATGACAACTGGAGATCAGAATCCCTCTTCAGGGATTGAAACACCATTAGTTACATCGTCTAGTGCTGGCCGCACAGATTCAACTGCTCCTGCAACGCACGTCGAAAGTAGTATGAACCCTGATGCTTTCATCAACATGTGTGCACAAGCAATCGGAGAGCGGTTTGGACCCGAGACAGGGAATCGCCTGCGGTCGTTTATGACCCCCCCGCGTTGGAGCATGGCGTCCACATCGGCTGTATCATCTTGGCCCTTGTTAAACTTTGGACCGGGCGCCCAGAGTTCTTCATTTCTCCAAGCTCACAACATGGATTCTATGGTAACTACCACGGCAGCAGGTGGAGAACGTCAAATCAATCGGGAGTTATTCCCTGATGGCGCAGAAGGAAGTCAAAGGAATGATTCAACCCTTCCGGGCGGATCTACGGGTCCTGGATTAAATCTAGGTGGGTCCAAAATCCCGAGGCGCCCATGGACAAATCTCTCCCTTGGCGGATCCGAAGGGCGAACACACAAAAAACATAGAAAGGAGAAAGGTAGGCGGTCTAAATCACCTTCGCCTCGACGACCGAAATCCTCCCGTCGTGGCCGATCGCCCCCATCTACTGGTCATAGACGAAGTAAAAGGCCAAGGGAGACACCCCATTTGAGTGGACCACTGCCGCCGCCACCCCCAGGAACTGTTGGTCACATCCCGTCGGGAAGCCATGGAGGGGGTAGTGGGCAAGCTCCCCCAGGTGGGGGGGCGGAGGAGGTAGTAGCGGAGGAGGAGGCGGACGCGGAAGCGGAGGAGGGCGTTCGCCATCAGATCCATCATCTGGGTCAAGCTCTTCTTCCTCTCCAAGCAGATCTCCACGAAAGGGTCGCCCAAGGGCGGATCTGGAGAATTTTGATGATAGAGTTAGAGCTCTGGTACTCCGTATGAATGAGGAAAATGCCAGGCATAATCTGTTCGCCAATAGAGATTCGCCTTTCGCAGCTTGGATTGAGGCGGAGGAGACAGATAAAGCTTTTAAAATACCTAATCTCGCTATATATACAGGTGTTGACAATCCGAAAGCTCACGTCAGAAAATACCGAATACTGCTTAAACTCAATCGTGCCACCGAGCCGGTGCTATGCAAAATGTTTGTCACCACGCTAGGGGGTCCAGCCTATGGGTGGTTTCAGTCTCTACCTCCGGGCTCGATAAACAGTTTTGATCAATTGAGCAGGGAATTTTGCGCTAAATTCGCCGACTGTATCCCTCCAGTGGTTAAATCAGGGAAGCTTTTTGAGTTAAAGCAGAAGGCGAATGAATCCCTTCGGGAGTACGTGGACACTTTTAACCAATTGTGCATACAAATCGTTGATGTGGATATCTCCGTAGCAGTGGAATGTTTTGTGAGAAACACCACTTGTAAGAGCTTGTAAGAAGATCTAATTCGAAAGAAACCCACCAGCATGGCAGAATTGATGGAGCGTTGTAAAGACTTTATTGAGGTGGATGACATTCGCCGAGGATCACTGTCATCGCCTAAAAGGGACAAGGGCGAATCTCGCCATCGAGATAGAGACAAAGACAAGCATCATGATTCTTCCTCTAGAAGCAGGCAAAGAGGTTCTAAGAACAAATCAACGTTTGTCACCTCTTTCACACTTCTCAACGCTTCTAAAAGTGAAGTCCTTATGTGGACCGAGAACAGTCAACACAAACGGAGCATTTCATACCCCGAGCCAAAAGGGGGAGAGTACACCTATACTGGTAAAAATCCTAAAAATTATTGTAAATATCACAGGAAAAATGGCCATAACACCGATGCATGTTGGGAGTTAGCTCGGGAAATCGAGCGTCTCATTGAGAGAGGCAAATTGGATCGGTTCATCCAAAGTGACGGCGAGAAAGGAGATGGCGATAGATCCAAAGAGGACCCAAAGAAGAAGGGAAAGGGTACCATTAATGTCATAGCAGGCGGACCTGGATACCAACCAATGCTAAAAATAGGCAAAGACCACCGCTCTTGACAGAACATCGTTAAATCGCCCCTTTGCCGATGTAGGTCCTGAAATCTCTCCCCATGCGGATGCATTGTTCGTCACTATGGTGGTGGAAGGCTGGGAGATGAAAAGAGTGATGATTGATACTGGAAGTTCGTGCAATGTCATCACCAGAGGAGCTTTCGCCAAACTCATGATTGATCCAGTCCAAGTAGAGCCAACTGTGGTTGATATCCTAGGAGTGACGGGACACACTATCCAAACAAAAGGCCAAGTCACTCTGGATTGTGAGCTTACAGACGATGATCAGGTCTGGAAAGGTGATCTGGAATTTTCTGTCTTGGATGGTCAGTTAGCTTACAATATCATCCTCGGACGGCCCTTTATCTCTGAAGTAGCAGCCCTTATCTCCATACGCCACTTAACGCTTTACATCCCCACGGCCAAGGGAGGTGTAATGGTTAGAGGTAGCCAAAAGGTGGCCCAGGAGACATATTCGGCATCACTAATGATTCGCCCCCAATCTAAAGAGGAGGATGAAGAGGAGCTCGTCACAATGGCCTTAGGCGAGACAGAAATGTACCTTATGGCGGATGAAAAGCAGGTGCGAATGGCTAAAGGGCTCAAAGGCGAAATTAAAGACGCAATCACTAAGGTACTCCGTGAAGCGGAGGATGTCTTCGCATGGAAGGATGAGATTCTCCCCGGAATTAGTCCAGACGTGATCACTCACAAGCTCAACATTGATAAAAATGCAGTTCCTGTAGCTCAGAAACGGAGAAACCATGGCCTCGAAAGGCAGAAGGTGATAGAAGAAGAGATCACCAAGCTCCAACGGGCGGACGCCATTGAGGAGGTGCTTTATACTCAATGGCTGGCGAACGTCGTTCTGGTAAAGAAGGCGGGCGGATCTTACCGCATGTGTATTGACTTTACGGATCTCAATAAAGCTTGTCCCAAAGACAACTATCCTCTGCCATGTATTGACATGCTCGTGGACGGAACCGCCGGTCACGCCATGTACTCCTTTACGGATGTAAAGTCAAGTTATCATCAGATCCCCATGGAGCCCTCAGATAGAATCAAGACCTCATTCGTAACACATCAGGCCACTTATTGCTTCAAAGTCATGCCCTTTGGGCTTAAGAATGCGGGTGCCACTTATCAGAGGATGATGAACAAGATATTCGCAGATAGTAAAGGTGATAACTATTCTGTCTATGTGGATGACATGATCATTAAAAGCACAACCGTGGAAAAGCATGCAGATGATGTAAAGGAGGTACTGGACGTACTCCGACGCCACAATATTAAGCTGAACCCGGAGAAGTGTACTTTTGGTGCGACGTATGGAAAATTCTTAGGGTTCATGATCAGCGAAAAAGGAGTTAGCCCAAATCCTGACAAGGTTAAGGCTGTCCTAGAAATGCAAGCACCACGGAACATCAGAGAAGTGCAACGCCTTAACGGATGGATCGTAGCCTTGGGCAGGTTTATCTCCTGTTCAACGCACAGATGTTAGCCCTTTTACGAGGTTATCAAGAAACAAAAGGCGTTCGAATGGAACGAGGATTGTGAAAAGGCCTTTGAGGGGATCAAACGGTTTCTCACGGAACCGCCCATGATGAGTCGGCCGGTGAAAGGAGAGGACCTCTACATGTACGTATCGGTTACGGATAAAGCCATGTGCACGGTCATGATACGAGAGGAGGATGGCCAGCAGTTTTCGATTTATTATGTGAGCAAGGTTCTGAAAGATGCCGAAACCAGATATTCTAAGCTTGATAAAATGGCGCTGGCTGTTGTCACCACAGTAATCCGCCTTAGGCCATATTTTCAGGCTCATACTGTGGTGGTTCGAATGAATATACCGATGAGAAAGGTGTTATAGAAGCCGGACACTTCTGGAAGGCTGATGGAATGGGCAATCCGCCTTGGTGAATTCGATGTGAGATATGAAAGCAGGTCAGCTTTGAAGAGTCAGGTCTTGGCAGACTTTGTGAATGAATTCACTGAAGAGGGGATAGATCATCCCAAGCCTCCAATGGAAGAGTGGACAATGTACACCGACGGCGCCTCTTCGGCGAATGGAGCGGGCGTAGGCGTTGTGATTAAGGGTCCCCAATACTTAAAGTTACGGTACGCAGCAAAATTGAATTTTCATGCAACTAATAATGCTGCTGAATATGAAGCTCTGGTATTGGGATTACGCCTACTCAAAGAAATCACTCCCGAGCGGATTGTGATCTATATCGACTCCAAACTAATGGTCAATCAAGTAATCAAGAATTACGAGGTAAAAGATGATGTTTTGGCCAAATACGTAGCAGAAGTCAAAAAATTGCTAGATCACCTTGAGGCAAAAGAAACCAAATGGGAACTGATTCATGTACCCCGAGGGTCCAACACTGAGGCAGATCATTTAGCCAAAATGGCCTCTAGTGAGGAGAACTGGACAGATCCACAATGTCCCTTCGAAGTTAAAATAGCTCCAGCCTTCGCTTCAGAGGAAGTATCCCTACTCACAACAGTAGAAGATGATTGGAGATCGGCCATTCGCCAATATCTGCTATGTGGAACTTTACCTGAGGATAAGGAAGAGGCACGGCAGATAGTTAGAAGAGCGGCTTATTTCTCCATGATCAACGATGGCCTTTATAGAAAATCTTTTAGCCACCCTTGGTTAAAGTGCATTCTGTCGGAAGAGGGACAACAAGTCCTCAAGGAGCTACATGAGGGATCATGTGGGGCCCATGAAGCATCTGCCACCATTTTGAAGAAATCTAGGTTAGCAGGTTTCTACTGGCTCACGACCGAGCTGGATGCACAAAAATTGGTAGAATCTTGTCATAATTGCCAGATTCATGCGAATGAATCACATACTGCCAAACATCTCTAGAGGCCCATCGTAGAAGGACGGCCATTCGCCCTCTGGGGAATAGACATCGTCGGACCATTCCCTCCAACTCGCCGACAGAGGAAGTATGTGGTAGTGGCAGTGGATCATTTCACCAAGTGGGTAGAAGCCGAAGCTGTCTCCTCCATCACTGCAGAACGAATGGTGGAATTCGTCAAGGACAACATCGTAAGAAGATACGGTGTTCCGCATACCATTATCACCGATAATGGAACACAGTTCAACTGTAGCGAGTTCAAAACTTCCTGTGAAGAGTTGGGCATTCTGAACAGATTTGCCTCCGTTTATTATCCCCAGTCCAACGGAATGATCGAAGTCACAAACCGAACGATCGTAAAAGGGATAAAGAAGAGATTGGGAGAGCATGATAAGAAGTGGGCGGATCAGTTGACGAGCGTTTTATGGGCTTATCGCACCACTCCTAGGACGGCCACAGGAGAAACACCATTCGCCCTCTCTCATGGTGTAGAGGCTGTGATCCCAGTCGAAATACAGGTCCCAAGCGATAGAGTGGCCTTTTATTGTGAGGAGGACAACGGCAAAAGGCTAAGGGAAAGTCTGGATCAGGTAGGAGATCGAAGAGACCAAGCCTATGTACGCATGGCGGCGTATAAACAACGGATCACCGCTTACCATGATAAAAATGCCAAGCTTGTGGATCTAAATGTGGGTGATCTTGTGCTCCGAAAGGCCGACAAAATCCAGTCTCGAGAAGGCAAGGGCAAGTTAGGGCTCAACTGGACGGGTCCGTATCAGATAGTGGACAAGATTGGATCCGCCACATTTAAAATTCAGGACATGGAGGGCAACACATTGCCGCGCACATGGAACCTCCAAAATCTCTGCAAATATTTTGTCAGAAAATGAGGTGTACACACGGTCTTGAGTACTCTTTTTCCTTTAGTAAGCTTTTTTCCATGTGGTTTTTCTTACTAAAGGTTTTAACGAGGCTCACCTATAAGACCTGCTTGCTGTAATAAAGCATTTCTCCCATTAATAAACATCATTTGTTCTATTATCTGTGTTCTTTTTAAAGTTTATTGCAGCAATATCAATATTCCAGTCTTAAAAAGAAGGGGGGCATCCAACGCTCTCCGCATTAACAAAGTATCGCTATCTCATAGCTACTTTTTCTCCTTAGACATAAGAGAATCTACCTTATGGGCGGATCCATCTCTGAGAGGATCCCAATCTCCGATAGAGTTAAAACGATCCTTGGACGCAAGGTCTTTACACTCTCTTACATATCCTTCCCAAAAAAGGATTCACAAGTCCTACGGGCGGATCACTTCACCTCAAAGACAGATAGCAAATTGATCCCCTAGGCAGCTTTACTTCCTTCAATGGAATAAAACAGCTTCTAACCTTCACAAAGGTCCATGCAATGGAGTATGGCTGGCCACCTACTCCAAAATAAATCCTAGATGCCTATATATTTACTTACGCAAACGTAATAGTAAAATAAATAGCTGCCATAAAGGATTAAAACAAATTGTACTTAACGATTTTTTACAAATCACAAGTAAACAACTAAGTAATAATGGGAGCATCCTCCTTTACACTATCCTTGCTTACGGTGCTTGCCTGGGAAGCCTCCTTCTCCACAGCCTCAGATATGCCAACCAAAGGTACCTCCTTTTCCACGGAAGATGTGGGACCAAGAGGAAGGGCGTTATCAGTGATCGGTTCTTCACCCACCTTGGGGGGCACTTCCTCAAGCTCCACTAGCGTGACATTAGTGGAAGGTTTGCTTTCTTCCATGGGTCCCTTCATCCATCTCCGAACATATTCGCGGAGGTATTCCTTAGCGTCTGACATTTTGTCATATTTGGCTACGTCTTCTGGTTCGGGGACGACGAACTGCGGATCTATAAAATCAATCTCAGGATGCGCCAGGGAAAAGTACGCCATGAGCAGTTCACCATAATAGAAGGCTTGCTCACCCGCCGTATATTCAGCTTCTCCTAGGGCGTCCTCATGGTTCTTGGCGTCTGTCACAATCTTTTCCTTTAGCTTCTCGATCTCCGCGTCTCTAAGGACTAAGGCGGCTGTGGCAGAGGCAATGTTCGCATTAGTAGAAGCAATGTTCGCATTGGCATCCGCGACCTCTTTCTCCAATTTTTCAATGGTTGCCTTATCCGCCACACCTTGAAGGAGGTCGGCCTCCATGGCATGTATGCGGGTATACATCTGTCAAAAACAAACAGTTTCATTGAAAGAAAAGAGCAAAGGAACAACTTTCTCTACAAAAAGAAATCCTTTCTAGGGGACTCACCATAAGAAGCTCCGTTTTCCCCTTTTGCGCATGAATGGAACCAGGAATTTGGTTCTGATTCCTTTGCACTTTGCCCACCTGACCCAGGGCCTCATCCAAGTCGTTTATGATGGATTCATTCTCAAAAGATCCTTGAGCGCCATATTTAGCGGACCAGTATCCGCCCATATCAGGCTTCGCCATCTGCACAAACATTCAAGGGTCAAAACTCAAGTCCAAAACTTGATGAACAGATAAAAATAAAAGGCAACTTACCTGTTCCATCTCCCCTATAGGCATGGCAGACTTCATGGATTCCGCCATAAGCTTAAAACCTCCAGAAGCTGCAGGTTTCCTCCTTTTTAGTGGCGGCTCAACCACTGTTTCTGCAGGGCGTTTTCCAGTATCCTTTTGAGGATTTGCCGCTTGATCTTTCCTACGTGCCTCAGCCTCTAGGAACTTTCTACGTTTCTCTGCAATAGCGTGATTGGCCTTAGATAAACCCCTGCCAAAGAAAACAGTAAAGTAATCAAGGTTCAAGATGAAATAAAGGTTACCTTGATCAAATTGCGTAATCTTCGAGTAAATGAACTGTTTCCCCTCTCGGCGAATCAACGGAATATCGCTCATCATGAAGGCTAAAGCGTCTGCGTATGTCCATGCATCCGCCTTGATCTTCTTCATGAGCTCCGCCACCTCTTCATCACTATCGGTCAATATTCGCATATCGCCCGCCATGTGTAAAGGCTTGGGATTCCAAAACGAGGGAAATCCCAGTGATTCGCCCTCTTTTATCTTCACATAGAAGAATTTCTCATCCCAGCAATGGACATTGGACATTTTGTCACTGAATGGCGAATATACTCCGAATTTGGCGAAAGTGAGATAGGATTCATACTTCCGTTTCGAGGGTTTATGGAAAGCTCTAAAGATACGACCCGTATATACCACTCCTAAATTTGAGGTGAGGTAGCAGTCTAAAGCAATATCCAACCAACCGTTGGGATGCAGTTGGCTGGCCGTAATATCAAAGTAGGAGAGGATATCCGCCATCATCTTTGGGAGAGGAAGTCAGAACCCTCTCTCCACATGACTGCAATATACTGTTAGAAAACCGCTAGGCGGACAGGAGGTTCGTTGATGGGCTGCGGCTAACTGAGTCTCATAATTATTGATCCGAGGGAAGCGATTCGCCAGATCCATTAGATCCGCGGCACTCATACGCGACGGAGTAGTCTCCGCTCGAGGGTTCTTTTTCCTAGGTTGGATTGAAGAAGAGGCCATTGTCCCCGGAAAACACCTGGACTTAGCGGCCGGAGCAGTACCAGAGACAGAAGTAGAAAGAACTTGATTCCTAGTGGAACGAGTTTGGTAGCAATTACACGCCGAGTTATAAAACCCAGCTAACTCAGAGCTAATGGAGTCCTCGGAGGAAGATGAGTTCTCCGATGACGAAGTGGTCCAACTAAAATCAACTACTATTTCAGGGGAAGGGGTCGAATTAAAAAGCTCCGAAGTTGATCTAGAAGATGAAGAAGAACTCCTAAACATTCAGAACAAATCAAGTAAGAAAAGATGAACTTACATGAAATCGAAAAGCTTTGAACTCTGAAATTCCCAGGAAAACCTTTGAGCAGTAAAGAAGTAAGTGAAGACGAAATGGAGAAGAGAGAGAAAGCAAGGGAGAAAGAAGGACGTCTTCTCTTTCCTAGGACAGTGCGCCCGTTACACGTGTCACTCCTCGATTGGCATCGAACAGAGTGCGCATTAATACAGGTGTTCATGACGGCGCGAGGAAGCTCAAAAGCCCTAAAGGCCTTTAAGGGACTTTGGGGGGGGGGGGGGGGGCTTCTGATAACATTGAGATATTATCCCAAGGACCGAAAGGGATATTCACCTGGAGAAACGCCGTGTACAGATCCCCAAAGAAGATCCGGCGGGCGGATCTGCTTGATCCAGTTTGAAGGGATCCGCTGGCGAACCTAGGAGGCGAATCTCCTCATTCACCTGATTCGTCACTGTAACGGCTGAACGCCGACTCGACCATAAAGACCATTAATGAGCTATCAATTAGCTAACCGCCAGGTTAAAGATAACCTGTAACCGCCATTAATGGAGCATTAATGGAGACTTTCTAGTTGCTGAAGGTTACGACTTCCTAGCTATATATAGCCTACATCCCTAGGCTATCAAGGTACACATTCTCACATCCTTTGTCAATTCAGTTTGTTCCCTTGATTCACCTTACTGACTTTGACATCGGAGCTTCCCCCCGTCGAACCCAACGACGCCCCCACAGGGACGGAAGTTGATCAGAATTTCTCTGCTTTCGCAGCGGACACTGTCACGTCCGTGACTAAATTTCTAAAATTTATATTTTGATATTAGTATATATTATAATTATTGGGCGTGTGAAGTTAATTTGGTGCTATAGGAAAAGTTTGGAGTTAATTCGATGTTTTATATGTAAATTAAAAGTTTAGAATAAGTTTTAAAAGATTATATAAAGATGAAGGATCAAACATGATATTTACCAAGTTTTTCTCAAATGTTCCAGAGTATATCGTATACTCCATCATCACCATCAGTTATTTTCATTTTCTTTTCATTTTCATTTTCATCATCAATTTTCTCTGAACCGTTTCTCCATCGTTTCTTTGATTTACGGAGATTCGACCGTCCGAATCACTCGAAATTAAAACTATAGAATCTTTATATATAGATCTAAGTCCTAACCGAAGAGTTTTTGAGTTTCGGCAGTGTTTGGAGGGAAACGTCTTAGACAAAGTTTAGAGAAGAATCGATCGGGTCAATTAGTAGCCAAGGTAAGTAACTATCAACTATATTTTGAGTTTGATGTATATAAATATATATATAATCAAAGAATTTTCAGAAATTGATATTTTAGGGTTATGCAGGAATTTTGTAAAATTGGGGTTTTTTCCGATTTTGCTTTTTATTGTGAAATTATGGTTCAAATGAAGCTATTGATTATGCTTCTATGTGAATTTCAGATTTTACTTGATTATGTTGATTTAAGGCTTAATTTGGTTGATTTACATATATACATATATGTTTTTGGTTTCAATATATATCTATATTGAACAAAATGAATTTGATGATTTCTTACGAATTGTTTTTGGATTGAGAAATCTGTTGCGGTTATTGTTGTTATGATTTTGGATTGAAATCCAAATGTGATTTTTATGATACAAAAGGGCTAATTGAAGCCAAATGATTTATGGTTATGAAATAGTTTGGAATTTGATTGTGAAAGGAAATTTGAGTACGTTATGATTTTATGATTTTATATCCATCGAGAGTTATCCGGATCGGTGGTTTTATATTTGAAGACCATGTTCAGTGAGGGACATGGCCTGTGTACACAGTGTGAAGACCTATTGGGTATGGCAGCGAAGTGTTGGGTAAGACCATATGGGATAGGCAATGTTAAGAGACGTCTCGACTATATATGTGGTTATGGATTGATACTTAAGGGGAGAAACTCGAGGATGGATACAATGTTTTAAGTTCATTTGAATTATGTTTTCGGTTATGATTGATTTTGATATAAGGTTTTACGTTTGATTAAATACGAGTTGGTTTGATAAAACACTTATTTGATTACAATATTTTATAAGGTTTTGAACTCAAGAATGGATACAAGATTATATATATTTTATATGTTTTGGTTTACTACTTTGACTATATATGAACTTAAGTTTTGAGTGAAGGAAATTAGGGCTAAGGTATAGCAGCGGAAATATAAAATTTTAGCCTATTTTCTTTTAACCATAGGATCCGTTAATCGTTATTTCATATAAAGAGGGATAAGAAGGAATACCTTTCGATGAACAATCTACCGTTGTTAACTAAGCGCCCACAATTCTTCTCCGAGATTCCAACCACAAAGTTTAACACGGAGAGGTTAAGATGAAATCAACCCTTATGAGATGCAACCAAAATAGATTGCCTCTAATTAACCAACACAAGATCAAAGAGAAAGAGGGATGAATAAGATTAATCAATCGATGGAATGCCGTATGAATTCTTGTCCACGAACTAGGGGATGGGAATTCTTTTTCTCTCACTGAATAGCAATTTCGAAAATCACTAAAGGGGGAGGGATTAGGCTTGGTCGAAATTCACATGGGAGGGGGTATATATAGTTGCTTGAATCTAAACCCTAGTTAGATAGGAATAGGTTACTTAATAGGAATCCAATTCGGAAAAGGATTCCTAATTATTATCTCACTATATATCTAATATATTTAGGATAATAATAAATACCTAATTGGATAATAATAGGAGTATATTAATCCAATTAAAACTCCTAATTTAATTATCTCTTAATTAATTTAATTCATAATCCTAATCAAATTAGGATTAATGGAATAAAATCAATTCCTTATCTCTATATACAAATTTCGCCCCCCTCCATATATTTGGGCCTTACTGGGCTCAATTGGGCTTCCATCTATTAATCATATCCATCTCTCTTTTGGTTCCAAGTCTTATGTGTGATCCATTAGGTTCTTACTACTTCTGGCCGTATGCAACTATTAAATTAATTTCTTCAAGAATTATATTTAATCCTTGCATAACGGAATGATGTACTGAGTATGTTATTGGCAAGTCTGTAATCATTCCCCCAGAGTCCGTTAAGAAGACAGGTTGATTCTGTCGTTAACCCTTCCGTATTAGTTACGGTATAATTCGATCCTTTATCAACTACATCCTTGAACTGAATCTTATGACTATGGGTAATGTCAAGTCACATATAGCGAGACGTTCGTTTTACTTGTTCTTGGCCGAGTCAACTCAAAAAGATAGGTTAAGTGAAATCTGCATTTCTACTCTTAAGCTATCACCTTGCAAGGGTTTAGAGTTGAGTCTTCCACATGTATCTCCCATTAATCGGGAGTGATAAATGCTCAATCCAATGTATAACTACCCTGACATTACTTCCTGTGACACCCAACCTTTGCAGTTCACACCCCAGAGTCATCTCTGTTAAGGATCGTGGGACCGCAGGACCAAAGTCTCACATTCAGTAATTCAGGATGACCAATTAACATTCTTTTGAGTATGAGGATTAGTTATACCTAGTAATACCAATGAGATGAACATTTGACAAGGATGAATCTACCCATCCTGTTATCTCAAATCGGATCCCCAGTCCTAATGAACAACGTTTCACCGGATCTATGTAACTGTCCAGATATCTATATATATGAAGCTTGTGAGATCAGCTTTCTGTCAGACAGAAGACATTGTTACATACAAGTCTCAACCGTGATATATCAATCCTAAACATATCACTTGACTTGGGGTGGTTTTAAGTTTATTAGTTTATTATAAAGTTTTGTCTCACTTCATGCTTGTATGAACACTTTATAATCACTTTAAACAAACTTACGGATTTCCTTTTATTAGACTTTATTCAGTGCTTAAAAGGGATTGCCTTTATATAGTTATAAAACATATATCTCATTAAAACAAATGATATAAAGAACAATTCATTTACAATAAGTTTGTATCCCGCAACAATTGACTATAGGACACTAAACCCCAACATACTTCCACTTGGACTAAAGCCAATTGTTTCTAAAACTTATCCCACTAGAAGTTAAATGACGATCATGTACTTTCTGGGTTAAAGGCTTTGTCAACGGATCTGCAACATTGTCCTCTGTAGGTACTCTTTCTATTCTCACATCTCCTCTAGCCACAATCTCTCTTAGGATGTGGTATCGCTTTAGGTAGTGCTTGGATGCATTGTGAGACCGTGGTTCCTTTGCTTGCGCAATGGCTCCATTGTTATCACAGTACAAAGTAATGGGATTGACAATGTCAGGCACCACACCTAGTTCTGTAATGAACTTTCTAATCCAAACTGCTTCCTTTGCCGCTTCCGCAGCAGCGATGTACTCTGACTCGGTCGTAGAGAAAGCTACGCTTCCCTACTTGGAACTTTTCCAACTGACCGCGCCCCCATTTAGGATAAACAGGTATCCTGATTGGGATTTAAAATCATTCTCATCTGTGAGATGACTAGCGTCTGAAAATCCTTGTATTTTCAGATCTCCTTCTCCGTACACTAGGAACCTATCTTTAGTCCTTCTCAAGTACTTAAGAATGTTCTTGACGGCAATCCAATGCTCGTCTCCCAGATTCCCTTGGTAACGACTCGTTACAGATAACGCGAATGCTACGTCAGGTCTAGTGCATAGCATATCATACATAATCGAACCGATCGCGCTGGCGTACGGGACTACAGCCATACGTCGTTTGTCATCATCAGGTTTAGGACATTGATGATTGTTTAACTTTACTCCATGTACCATGGGTAAGTTACCTCGTTTCGATTCAAGCATGCTAAACCGATTTAGCACCTTTTCAATGTATGTAGCCTGTGAAAGACCAAGCAGTCTACGCGATCTATCTCTGTAGATCTTTATACCAAGTATATAGGCCGCTTCACCAAGGTCTTTCATTGAGAAGTTACCAGATAACCAAACTTTCACCGATTGTAATAGAGCAATGTCATTTCCCATTAACAGTATATCGTCCACATATAGTATGAGAAATGCTATAGAGCTCCCACTTGCTTTCTTGTAAATGCAAGCTTCTTCGCAATTTTGTTCGAAACCAAATTGTTTTATGGTTTCGTCAAAACGCTTGTTCTAGCTTCTAGATGCTTGCTTGAGTCCATAAATGGATCTCTGAAGTTTGCAAACTTTATTTGCATCCTTTGATATGAAACCTTCAGGCTGCATCATGTATACATCCTCAAGCAGATTTCCATTTAGGAAAGCTGTTTTCACATCCATTTGCCAAATCTCATAATCAAAATGAGCGGCAATTGCAAGCATGATTCTGATTGATTTGGACATAGCAACAGGAGAGAAGGTTTCGTCATAATCAACACCTTGTTTCTGACGATATCCCTTCGCTACCAACCTAGCCTTGTAGGTGCTAACCTTTCCATCCATGTCAGTCTTCTTTTTGAAGATCCACCTGCACCCAATGGGTTTTATCCCTTCGGGTGGATCAACCAAAGTCCAAACTTGGTTAGTATACATGGAATCCATTTCAGAATCCATGGCCTCAAGCCATGCTTTAGAATCTGGACTAGTAAGAGCCTCTTCGTAGTTTTCGGGTTCGTCGTCTAACACGGGAACCTCGTCATCATCTCCCACTAGAAAACCATATCTAACTGGGAGTTCACAAACTCTTCGTGATCTACGAATAGGTGCCACTGGAGTCTCATCTAATGGGACTTCTTCGGGTACCTCAACCGCTTCTGTTGTTTCAGTCGTTGTTTCTTCCTCTTGAACTTCGTCGAGTTCAATCACGCTTCCCTTTTGTGTTTCTTCGAGAAACTCTTTCTCTAAGAAGGTTGCGTTGTTTGGATACTATTACTTTCTGATCATCTGGATGATAGAAGTAATACCCTATGGTTTCCCTGGGATATCCAATGAAGAAACATTTATCAGATTTAGAATCTAATTTGTCGGACGCAACGCGTTTGACATATGCTGAACAACCCCATACTCTCATGAACGAGAACACGGGTTTCTTACCAACGAACAATTCATACGGTGTGGAAACAGCGGATTTAGTTGGTACTCGGTTCAGGGTGAAGAGGGCAGTTTCTAAGGCATAGCCCCAGAACGTCTTTGGAAGTAAGGCCATGCTCATCATAGATCGTACCATATCTAATAGGGTACGGTTTCTCCTCTCGGATACACCATTGTGTTGTGGTGTATAGGGAGGTGTCCATTGTGAGCATATCCCACATTCAGTTAGATAATTCAGAAAATGATCAGAAAGATATTCGCCACCTCGATCAGATCGAAGTGTTTTTATTTTCTTTCCTAATTGATTTTCCACTTCATTCTTGAAGCATTTGAACTTGTCAAAGGCTTCTGATTTATGCCTCATCAAGTAGATATAACCATAGCGAGTATGATCATCTATGAAGCTAATGAAGTATCTGAATCCTCCTCTTGCTTGGACTGACATAGGACCACATACATCTGAATGAATGAGTCCTAGAGTGTCTGATACACGCTCACCTTTATTGCTAAAGGGTGTCTTTGTCATTTTACCTTTTAAACATGATTCGTATGTTTCCAATGATTCAGAATCGATTGGATCTATAAGCCCATCTGAATGTAGCTTTAGCATGCGTCTCTTGTTTATATGGCCTAAACGACAATGCCACAAGTAAGTTGAATTATCTAGCTTATGTCTTTTGGTATCAATTGCAAAAACAGGAGTTTTATCATCTAACACATAAATCCCATTTTGTGATATTCCTGAAAAATAAAAGATCGAATCTTTATAAAAATTGCAACTGTTGTTCTTTATTGAAATATGAAAACCGTCGTCAATGAGACGGCTAATAGAAATAATGTAACGAGACATCTCAGGAATGTATAAACAATTCCTTAATTCTATTACAAGCCCAGAGGGCAAAAGTAAAACATAATCTCCAATTGCGAGGGCGGCAACTCTTGCTCCATTTCCCACTCGCAAGTTTATGCTTCCTTTCTTTAGTTCCTTAGTCTGTTTTAGCTCCTGCATATTTGTACAAATATGAGATCCACATCCGGTATCAAGTACCCAAGATTCAGACAATGAAACCGTATTTATTTCAATATAGAACATACCAGACGTAGAAGCACCGCCTTTTCCCTTCTTGAGGGTGGCTAGATACTCCTTGCAGTTTCTCTTCCAATGCCCGTCTTTACCACAGAAGTGGCATTCTCCTTTGGGCTTCTTCACTTCCTTTCCCTTGGACACATCTCTCTTACCTTTCTTGGGATGTTTAGGATTGGGAAAATTCCCTTTCCTTTTCTTCGATCCCTCGATTATAAGAACCGGTATGGCCTTGTCTTTCTTCATATTGGGCTCAACTGATTTGAGCATGTTTGCAAGCTCTTCAAGAGAGGTTTGCAAGTCATTCATTTGGTAGTTCATGATGAACTGTGAATAACTCTCTGGGAGGGACTGAAGAACCAAGTCAGTACTTAATTCATTGTCCATCACAAATCCAATACTAGAAAGTTTGGTAATATAGCCTATCATCTTGACACAATGTGTCATGACAGATGTGCCCTCTTGCATCCTGCAACGATATAACAATTTTGATATCTCGTAGCGTTCGCACCTGGTTTGTTTCCCAAACAATTCCTTTAGGTGCATGATGATGGAATAGTCATTCATCTCCTCATGTTGCCTTTGTAATTCCGATGTCATCGATGCAAGTATGATGCAAGCGGCATGATCATCATCAGCCTTGTGCTTCTGATAAGCATCAATTTCCTCGATGGGAGCATCTCTTCAGGGACAGGGGGTATCGATGTATCAAGTACATACCCAATTTTCTCGAACTTCAAAACAATTTTGAGGTTACGAAACCAGTCGGTGAAGTTTGAACCATTCAATTTGTTATCGGTAAGAATGTTTTGCAGACTGGTTTTAGTCATGATTTTAAGAGTGTGTGTTTAAACAAAACCTGAGAGTGAGAAAGAGTAAACGTATGTCATTCATTTGCTTTAAAGTATAACAATCTAAAATTATAGGCCTTTTAATTTATTTCAGATTGCTCCCACTATTTTGTCAAATTAATAGCCCTCCATATTAATTCGAAGAATTTCACAAATCCTTTAGTGAGCTAGGATCCTAACTCCTGAGATTTCGCCTTGAGTTTGCTCAACAAGCTAGTCCCATTTGTCAGGTAGATTCATGTAATCAATCACATCTTGAATGTGATTCCTAGGTTATTGGGTTACTAACCACATTAGTAACTAATATGTTAATCACATTAATCCCAACCATATTGCCCATTAGTTTATGACAACATGAGTTTGCTCATCCAATTATCATAATCTAATTTAAGTATTACCCCATATTCATGAAAGAATAACTTTCGATAATTCAGGTGTTACCATAAGACCCCGAGCTTGAGTTTGCTCAACAACCCAAAGGCCCCCAGTACTGCCGGCTGAATTATAATATTAGGGAGGGGCAACCGATTTTAATAACTTGCTTATTTACTTAACTTTTTAACGAGGGATTTTATTTAAGTCTCATAATCTAACTTAGTCTTGATTTGCTTTAGCATACATCAGACATACATACATTCACATACATTGGAGTTATGGACATATCATCTAAATTATTCCGTCGAGCCAGAGACGGAATAAAAGGCCAAACCTAAGGAAATACTAACTATTACATATTTCTCTTTAGGTCCTCCGTCTTCTCCATGGCGCCTTGAAATTACATATTAATTTCTATACTACTATAAGAAAACTTCAATTGAATTGAAGGGAATCAGATGAGAGGAGAAATTACAATAGATAGTAGAAAGGCAGGACGTGCAGGCCCTATTTCAAAAATACCAAAAGACTAAAAGAGGGTCCAAATATGTCCATAACTCCAAACATGCAGACTCAATTAAATAAATTTAATTGGTTGATTACATAACCGGCTTATGTAATATTTAGGTTAATCACATTAACTCGTCAAATTAACTTTCATCCAATTTTACTTCTAATCGTTTTGTATCTTTATATTAATCCTTAGATTAATATAACTATATAAAACGTTGATTATGCACGTCCCAATTATTTTGATTTCAATTCATTTAACACTTTGATTTACATATTGGTAAAAACAAACATTTAAACGAATTTTTCATTCGATAATTAAAACAGAAAACTATTAATTTCTGAAACATATATATACATTTAATACAAAACGATTTTAAACCATTTAAAATCAAGTGGGTATCGGGCCGGGCCCAAGAGCGGGCTGCTGCCGATTGGCAGCAGCCCTTAGGGCACGTGGGACGCCGCTGCCTTGCGGCAGCGGCGCCCCTGCGCCGCACACGGCTGCTGCCGCGCGACAGCGACAAGTCGCGCCGTGAGACGCGACTCGGGCTGCTGTTGTTATATATTTTTTTTATTAAATGTATATATATATATATGTATATATATCAGTTCTAAAACAATTTTAAAACGATTTTCAGAAATAGGAAAAACTACAATAGATTTCCGTTTTATCATTTAGAATTAATAAAACTAATTTTATCAACCTAACTATAAAACTAATAGATTTTGTTATAACGATTATCAACCGAAATAATTAGGAACATAAACATAATCAGTTTTAATTAACAATTAATCAAAACTCTATTTATCTTTAGAATTAATTAATCAAAACTATTTGTCAATTAATCCTAACTATAAATATTTATTCAATCCTATTGAAAACTTCTATATTTTCATATATGAAATAACGGATTTAACGATGGCTCTGATACCACTGAAGGAAATTAGGGCTAAGGTATAGCAGCGGAAATATAAAATTTTAGCCTATTTCCTTTTAACCATAGGATCTGTTAATCGTTATTTCATATAAAGAGGGATAAGAAGGAATACCTTTCGATGAACAATCTACCGTTGTTAAAGAAGCGCCCACAATTCTTCTCCGAGATTCCAACCACAAAGTTTAACACGGAGAGGTTAAGATGAAATCAACCCTTATGAGATGCAACCAAAATAGATTGCCTCTAATTAACCAACACAAGATCAAAGAGAAAGAGGGATGAATAAGATTAATCAATCGATGGAATGCCGTATGAATTCTTATCCACGAACTAGGGGATGGGAATTCTTTTTCTCTCACTGAATAGCAATTTCGAAAATCACTAAAGGGGGAGGGATTAGGCTTGGTCGAAATTCACATGGGAGGGGGTATATATAGTTGCTTGAATCTAAACCCTAGTTAGATAGGAATAGGTTACTTAATAGGAATCCAATTTGGAAAAGGATTCCTAATTATTATCTCACTATATATCTAATATATTTAGGATAATAATAAATACCTAATTGGATAATAATAGGAGTATATTAATCCAATTAAAACTCCTAATTTAATTATCTCTTAATTAATTTAATTCATAATCCTAATCAAATTAGGATTAATGGAATAAAATCAATTCCTTATCTCTATATACAAATTTCGCCCCCCTCCATATATTTGGGCCTTACTGGGCTCAATTGGGCTTCCATCTATTAATCATATCCATCTCTCTTTTGGTTCCAAGTCTTATGTGTGATCCATTAGGTTCTTACTACTTCTGGCCGTATGCAACTATTAAATTAATTTCTTCAAGAATTATATTTAATCCTTGCATAACGGAATGATGTACTGAGTATGTTATTGGCAAGTCTGTAATCATTCCCCCAGAGTCCGTTAAGAAGACAGGTTGATTCTGTCGTTAACCCTTCCGTATTAGTTACGGTATAATTCGATCCTTTATCAACTACATCCTTGAACTGAATCTTATGACTATGGGTAATGTCAAGTCACATATAGCGAGACGTTCGTTTTACTTGTTCTTGGCCGAGTCAACTCAAAAAGATAGGTTAAGTGGAATCTGTATTTCTACTCTTAAGCTATCACCTTGCAAGGGTTTAGAGTCGAGTCTTCCACAAGCGATCCTTGGATGTATCTCCCATTAATCGGGAGTGATAAATGCTCAATCCAATGTATAACTACCCTGACATTACTTCCCGTGACACCCAACCTTTGCAGTTCACACCCTAGAGTCATCTCTGTTAAGGATCGTGGGACCGCAGGATCAAAGTCTCACATTCAGTAATTCAGGATGACCAATTAACATTCTTTTGAGTCTGAGGATTAGTTATACCTAGTAATACCAATGAGATGAACATTTGACAAGGATGAATCTACCCATCCTGTTATCTCAAATCGGATCCCCAATCCTAATGAACAACGTTTCACCGGATCTATGTAACTGTCCAGATATCTATATATATGAAGCTTGTGAGATCAGCTTTCTGTCGGACAGAAGACATTGTTACATACAAGTCTCAACCGTGATATATCAATCCTAAACATATCACTTGACTTGGGGTGGTTTTAAGTTTATTAGTTTATTATAAAGTTTTGTCTCACTTCATGCTTGTATGAACACTTTATAATCACTTTAAACAAACTTACGGATTTCCTTTTATTAGACTTTATTCAGTGCTTAAAAAGGATTGCCTTTATATAGTTATAAAACATATATCTCATTAAAACAAATGATATAAAGAACAATTCATTTACAATAAGTTTGTATCCCGCAACAATTGACTATAGGACACTAAACCCCAACATTGAGTATATTTTATAAGATTTTGATTAAATCCCTTTATCAATGTATATGTATAGCTATGTTAAGTAAAGTTGGTTTTTGTAGCTGATAGTTTCTTACTGAGATTTTTGTCTCACGTTTTTAAATGTTTTAATGTTTTTAGGTGAGAAAGTACAGGATATAGAGAAGGTTACCGACCGATTAGGCGAGGTTTGGAAGTTGGCTGCTTATTGTTAGAATTATGGTTAGAACTTTGGTATTGCAATTGTAATATAATGATATTTGGATACATTGGAGACTTCTAAGTATTGATTATGATCTTTCTATTTCACGCCCGATGCCGATTGAGGTTGTTTAGGGTCGGGTGTGACAGTTTGGTGTTAGAGCTCTAGATTAAATTCTTCGGACCTAAGGTTGATAGTAATTGAGGAATATCGATATTTGGTGATAGCTAAGAAATAATCGATAGTAATTGCGGAATATGGATATTTGGTGATAGTTAAGAAATAATTTGAAATTTTTCGAGGATTGAGTAACTAGCTAATGAGGGGTAGACATGAGATTTGATGGTTAGTAAAGTATTGTGTCACGTCCGTGACTAAATTTCTAGAATTTATATTTTGATATTAATATATATGATAATTATTAGGTGTATGATTTTTATTTGGTGTTATAGAAAAAGTTTGGAGTTAATTTGAGGATTTTATGTGGAAATGAAAAGTTTAGAATAATTTTTAAAAGCTTATATAAAGATGGAGGATCAAACGTGATATTTGCCAAGTTTTTCTCAAAAGTTCCAGAGTATAATAAAATATACTCCATCGTCGTCATCAACATTCATTTCCTTTTCTTTTTCTTTTTCATTTTCATTTTCATTTTCATCATCAATTTTCTCTAAACCGTTTCTCCACCGTTTCTTTGATTTATGGAGATTCGACCGTCCGAATCACTTGAAATTGAAACTATAGCATCCTTATACATAAATCTAAGTCCTAGTCGAAGAGTTTTTGAGTTTCGGCAGTGTTTGGAGGGAAACAGCTTAGACATGATTTAGAGGCGAATTGAACAGGTTTGTGGTTTTCAATTAATAGCCAAGGTAAGTAACTATCAACTATATTTTGAATTTTATGTATACAGATATATATATAATCAAGGAAGTTTCAGAAATTGATATTTTAGGGTTATGCAGGAATTTTGTAAAATTGGGGTTTTCCTGATTTTGCTTTTTATTGTGAAATTACGGTTCAAATGAAACTATTGATTATGCTTCTATATGGATTTCATATTTTATATGATTATATTTATTTAAGGCTTGATTTGATTGATTTACATATATACGTATGTTTTTGGTTTCAATATATATCTATATTTGAACAAAATGAAGTTGATGATTTCTTACGAATTGTTTTTGGATTAAGAAATCTGTTGCGGTTATTATTATTATTATTTTGGATTGAAGTCCACATATGATTTTTATGATACAAAATGGCTAATTGAAGCCAAATGATTTTGGTTAAGAACTAGTTTGGCATTTGATTGTGAAAGGATATTTGAGCACGTTATGATTTTATGATTTTATATCCATCGAGAGCTATCCGGATCGGTGGTTCCATATTTGAAGACCATGTTCAGTGAGGGACATGGCCTGTGTACACAGTCATAAGACCTATTGGGTATGGCAGCGAAGTGTTGGGTAAGACCATATGGGATAGGCAATGTTAAGAGACGTCTCGATTATATATGTGGTTATGGATTGATACTTAAGGGGAGAAACTCGAGGATGGATACAATGTTTTAAGTTCATTTGGATTATGTTTTACGTTATGATTGATTTTGATATAAGGTTTTACGTTTAATTGATTACGATTTGGTTTAATAAAACGCTTATTTGATTATAATATTTTATAAGGTTTTGAACTCAAGAATCGATACAAGATTTTATATTTTTGGTTTTTGGTTTACTACTTTGACTATATTATGAACTTTGGTTTTGAATATATTTTATAAGGTTTTAATTAAATCCCTTTTTAAAGGTATATATGTAGCTATGATCAGTAAGTTGGTTTTTATAGCTGATAGTTTCTTACTGAGATTTTTGTCTCACCTTTTTAAATGTTTTAATGTTTTTAGGTGATAAAGTACAGGATATAGAGAAGGGTACTGACCAATTAGTCGAGGTTGAAGACTCCTAAGTGTTGATTATAATCTTTCTATTTCACGCCCGATACCGATTGAGGTCATTTAGGGTCGGGTGTGACAGTTTGGTATCAGAGCTCTAGGTTAAATTCTTCGGACCTAAGGTTGATTGTAATTGAGGAATATAAATATTTGGTGATAGCTAAGAAATAATCGATAGTACTTGAGGAATATGGATAGTTGGTGAAAGCTAAGAAATAATTTGGAATGTTTCGAGGATTAAGAGTTAGCTTACAACCATATATATATGAGATATGAGTAAATTAGAACTTTGAACTAGAGATAATAGAGAATTGTCTATATAGGTGCGGCGGGAGAATCAGATTCGTATATGAATCTTGTGATGCATTTTTAGACCAGATAGAGGCCGAATCTATCATGGAGTCCTAAATGAAAGTTCTTTATTTTTGTCTTACGTTTCCAAGGGTTTTTGAATCGCCTTAATCGGACTCCGTATGAAAAAGTTATGCTGAAAACGGCATATGTTGGTCATTTTAGCATTAAACCAGAATTTGGTTTTTGCTTTGATTTTTCTCCTTATTTGAGAGACATTGCTACTGATTTACATGATAAGTTGGTTTTCTTAGGACTATAGGAGATTGAGGATGATAAAGTGATAAATTGAAGATAATAGATATGGGATTGAGAAAGATAAAATATGGAGGTTTCATTTACGTATATGTTTTTGGTTTCAATATATATCTATATTTGAACAAAATGAAGTTGATGATTTCTTACGAATTGTTTTTGGATTAAGAAATCTGTTGCGGTTATTATTATTATTATTTTGGATTGAAGTCCACATATGATTTTTATGATACAAAATGGCTAATTGAAGCCAAATGATTTTGGTTAAGAACTAGTTTGACCTTTGATTGTGAAAGGATATTTGAGCACGTTATGATTTTATGATTTTATATCCATCGAGAGCTATCCGGATCGGTGGTTCCATATTTGAAGACCATGTTCAGTGAGGGACATGGCCTGTGTACACAGTCATAAGACCTATTGGGTATGGCAGCGAAGTGTTGGGTAAGACCATATGGGATAGGCAATGTTAAGAGACGTCTCGATTATATATGTGGTTATAGATTGATACTTAAGGGAAGAAACTCGAGGATGGATACAATGTTTTAAGTTCATTTGGATTATGTTTTACGTTATGATTGATTTTGATATAAGGTTTTACGTTTAATTGATTACGATTTGGTTTAATAAAACGCTTATTTGATTATAATATTTTATAAGGTTTTGAACTCAAGAATCGATACAAGATTTTATATTTTTGGTTTTTGGTTTACTACTTTGACTATATTATGAACTTTGGTTTTGATTATATTTTATAAGGTTTTAATTAAATCCCTTTTTAAAGGTATATATGTAGCTATGATCAGTAAGTTGGTTTTTATAGCTGATAGTTTCTTACTGAGATTTTTGTCTCACCTTTTTAAATGTTTTAATGTTTTTAGGTGATAAAGTATAGGATATAGAGAAGGTTACTGACCAATTAGTCGAGGTTGGAGACTCCTAAGTGTTGATTATAATCTTTCTATTTCACGCCCGATACCGATTGAGGTCATTTAGGGTCGGGTGTGACATATTGGGTGTATGAAAATTAGTAAATTATTTGATATTTGGCGACATGGGTTACATATATGATCTTAAGTATGACTTGAAATTGATATTTGAGAGTTTAATAGTTAGCTTACAACCATATATACATGAGATATGAGTAAATTATGACTTTGAGCTAGAGATAT
The DNA here is from genome assembly GCF_963576675.1 of Euphorbia lathyris. Classification (NCBI taxonomy): domain Eukaryota; kingdom Viridiplantae; phylum Streptophyta; class Magnoliopsida; order Malpighiales; family Euphorbiaceae; genus Euphorbia; species Euphorbia lathyris. The sequence continues at coordinate 71,591,345 of NC_088918.1, read as the reverse complement.
AGAGAATTGTCTATATAGGTGCTGCTGGAAAATCAGATTCGTATCTGAATCTTATGATGTATTTTTCGACCAGATAGAGGTCGAATCTGGCATGGAGTCCTAAATGAAAGTTCTTTATTATTATCTTACGTTTCTAGGGTTTTTTGAATCGCCTTAATCAGACTCCGTATGAAAAAGTTAGGCTGGAAACGACATCTGTTGGTATTTTTAGCTATCAACCGGAATTTGGTTTTTGTTTTGATTTTTTTTTTCTATTTATTTGAGAGATATTGCTATTTGTTTACATGATAAGTTGGTCTTCTTAGGAATATAGGAAATTGGGGAAATGATAAAGTGATCAATTGAGGATAATAGATATGGGATTGAGAAAGATAAAATATGGAGGTTTCATTTAATGGGTTTGGAAGTTGATTAATAATTGGGAGATTATAACATGAATTTAGTGTATTATAGAATCTTAAGTTGAATAAATGAGATTTGAAATTTAAATTACTGTTTTATTGGTGAACTTCATTGGGTTGAAGTTTAGAATTATTGAGAGTTATATCAATGATGTTTAGAGAGATACCGATGTCAGTGATCAATGAGAAGTAAAGTAGGAGAATATATTAGAGTTCATGATTTAATGATTAAATATGAAAATTTGGTAAGCTTAAATAGTGTTTGAGGAAATAATTAAAATAGGAATTTTGAGGACAAATTTTTCTGATCTTAATCACAGTTTGAGGTAGGAAATTAAGAGATAAATATGATATAAGAGAATATATATGTTGATAAATTTTGTAGTACATATATTGTTAATAGAAGTTATTTTAGTTGACGTTTGTGTGATTATGGTTTAAGTTTATATAAGGATAAATTGAGTGTTTATAGGTCAAATAACAAAATCGAATGATATTATAGATTTATTGACTTTTATGGGTGTAAAGATATTATTTGGAGTTTGAAGAAAAAAAAACATTGATTATCGTAATTTAGGTACTCTATCTTCCTTGGTTATATGGTTTGGAGGAAAGATTGAAGTTTCTTTAGATTGATAAATGATATATATATTGGTGATAAAAAAAAAGCATATTAGCTTGATTGATTTTGAGAAAATAAAGGGAAAATTTCAAGAGTGACACTGATATTAAGATTTTATGGAAATGAGTCTCATGATGGGAGTGAAAAATTATAGATATAAGTATTATGATTATGATGAAGTAAGATTATATGCTGATGCAAATCATTGATTCAGATTATTTAAAGTTTAAGAAAAATATAATATCGTACATATCAGGGGTTCAAACGTTATTTTTTTTTGAAGTCTGTAGAATTTGGAGATATGTGAAATATATTTGATATATATGCAATTGATGGAATCAATTGTGATTTAAATTGATTAAAGTGAGATTTGGTGTATATTAGGAAGATATGACATATATTTGAAGTTTTATTGTGGATTATGGTGATGAAATTAACTAGGTTGAAATTTAGAGTTACTAAGAGTTATATATAAATAATTGTTACAGTGATGTGGATATGGATAAATGATGGAGTTAATGGAAGGAAACATTAGAATTTGTGGTCTTATGATGATTATGAGAAATCTTGATAATGTGAAATAATTTTGTGATCTTGGAGATTATTTGAGGAAGAGAATTTAGATTAGAGAATGTGAATTTCGAGGACGAAATTTCTTAAGGTGGAGAGAATTGTCACGTCCGTGACTAAATTTCTAAAATTTATATTTTGATATTAGTATATATTATAATTATTGGACGTGTGAAGTTAATTTGGTACTATAGGAAAAGTTTGGAGTTAATTCGATGTTTTATATGTAAATTAAAAGTTTAGAATAAGTTTTAAAAGATTATAAAAAGATGAAGGATCAAACATGATATTTACCAAGTTTTTCTCAAATGTTCCAGAGTATATCGTATACTCCATCATCACCATCAGTTATTTTCATTTTCTTTTCATTTTCTTTTTCTTTCATTTTCATTTTCATCATCAATTTTCTCTGGACCGTTTCTCCATCGTTTCTTTGATTTACGGAGATTCGACCGTCCGAATAACTCGAAATTAAAACTATAGAATCCTTATATATAGATCTAAGTCCTAACCGAAGAGTTTTTGAGTTTCGGCAGTGTTTGGAGGGAAACGTCTTAGACAGAGTTTAGAGAAGAATCGATCGGGTCAATTAGTAGCCAAGGTAAGTAACTATCAACTATATTTTGAGTTTGATGTATATAAATATATATATAAGGGTGGCCCGGTCGCATTACGCGTCCCCGCTGAGCGAGGGTCCGGGGAGGGGTCCCGCCACAAGGGTGTATTGGGGGCAAGCCTTCCCTTGCCAATTTAATTGGCAAGAGGCCGCTCCTAAGACTCGAACCCGTGACCTCAGGTCACACGGCAACAACGTTTTACCGTTGCGCCAAGGTTCGCCCTCGTATATAAATATATATATAATCAAAGAATTTTCAGAAATTGATATTTTAGGGTTATGCAGGAATTTTGTAAAATTGGGGTTTTTTCCGATTTTGCTTTTTATTGTGAAATTACGGTTCAAATGAAGCTATTGATTATGCTTCCATGTGAATTTCAGATTTTACTTGATTATGTTGATTTAAGGCTTAATTTGGTTGATTTACATATATACATATATGTTTTTGGTTTCAATATATATCTATATTGAACAAAATGAATTTGATGATTTCTTACGAATTGTTTTTGGATTGAGAAATCTGTTGCGGTTATTGTTGTTATTATTTTGGATTGAAATCCAAATGTGATTTTTATGATACAAAAGGGCTAATTGAAGCCAAATGATTTATGGTTATGAAATAGTTTGGAATTTGATTGTGAAAGGAAATTTGAGTACGTTATGATTTTATGATTTTATATCCATCGAGAGTTATCCGGATCGGTGGTTTTATATTTGAAGACCATGTTCAGTGAGGGACATGGCCTGTGTACACAGTGTGAAGACCTATTGGGTATGGCAGCGAAGTGTTGGGTAAGACCATATGGGATAGGCAATGTTAAGAGACGTCTCGACTATATATGTGGTTATGGATTGATACTTAAGGGGAGAAACTCGAGGATGGATACAATATTTTAAGTTCATTTGAATTATGTTTTCGGTTATGATTGATTTTGATATAAGGTTTTACGTTTGATTAAATACGAGTTGGTTTGATAAAACACTTATTTGATTACAATATTTTATAAGGTTTTGAACTCAAGAATGGATACAAGATTATATATTTTTATGGTTTTGGTTTACTACTTTGACTATATATGAACTTAAGTTTTGAGTATATTTTATAAGATTTTGATTAAATCCCTTTATCAATGTATATGTATAGCTATGTTAAGTAAAGTTGGTTTTTGTAGCTGATAGTTTCTTACTGAGATTTTTGTCTCACGTTTTAAAATGTTTTAATGTTTTTAGGTGAGAAAGTACAGGATATAGAGAAGGTTACCGACCGATTAGGCGAGGTTTGGAAGTTGGCTGCTTATTGTTAGAATTATGGTTAGAACTTTGGTATTGCAATTGTAATATAATGATATTTGGATACATTGGAGACTTCTAAGTATTGATTATGATCTTTCTATTTCACGCCCGATGCCGATTGAGGTTGTTTAGGGTTGGGTGTGACAGACACAATCCTTCACAATGGACACGACACTTCAATCAAGACTCTTCAACATCTATAAATAAAGAGTTGATGGAGAATTGAAGAATGATAATGATATAGTGATATGTGTAGAAGAAAGAAATTAGTGTAGAATTTATGCAGAAATTCCGAAACAAGTGATTCAGAAGTTAGATTTAGATTCTGTAAAAAGCAATATGATGTACACACATTGTTTACAAATTAATAACAAATTCAGTAGCGTTTAGACATTGTTCCAGTTTAGTTTTCATTTTGGTAGTAGACCGACCCAATCTCTATTACGAAGATTCAGCGAGAAGATTGAGTAGAGGATTCGCCCCTGAGCCTGACAAACTCTAACGAAACCCAAGGAAAGGATTGACAACCCGTTCACTTGCACGCCGTCGAAGAATTCAATGCTCCATGTTCTCTGTAAACTTGTATCAATTTATATTTCATCTAATAAAGTCCGTTCTATTCGATAGATTCTTATGCAGCACTTTGGTAAATGAGCCGAAGTGGATTGATGCTGGTGTTTTCATTAAAACGTATTTAATTCAAATCTTTACAAGGAAACTTTGTTGAACACTTAGACAAATTATCATCTCGAAAGAGTTTTAATTTGATTAAGGGCAACTATCCCGAAAGGGTTTTGTCGCGTTCAAAGCCAATTAATTAGAGGTTCCGTCATTTATTTCATCTTTTTAATTCGTACAAAGTTTAAAGTTGTTTCTTTTGCAAATTCAATCTTAAATCAGATATTTTCTAACATCTTCATATTCTAATCTAATTCTCATTCTAGCAATTTCAAAACCAAAACCGATTAAACTATTTTCCATATTATAAACCTTTAAAGTAAATTTAACCGATTATAAATAAGTTTTGTTCAAAAAACGTTCCCTGTGGGATCGATATCTTTTATTACTACAAGCGTATACCGTGCACTTGCGGAAATCGCTCAACAAGTTTTTGGCGCCGTTGCCGGGGAATGCCAAAATTTTTGACAAAATTTTAAAATTTTCGTGTTTTATTACGAATCTAGGTTATTCATACTTATTCAAACTTTTATATTTTTAATTATTTTCAATTACTAACATATTTATTTTTCAAATTCTGTTTTGTAGGTAGTTTCGGTTCGTGCGAAATTTCAAGTTCATGTGCAGTTCTCGAAGTTCGGGCACGTCACCAGATCCTATTGACCCAGAAATTGAAAGAACTCTTAAAAAGAACAAGAAAGAAAAGAAAAAGAAAAACCAAACCCCAATAAAAACTAAAATTACCGAGCCAGAAGTTATGGCCACACTTATGGATTACGCTAGGCCAGGAGTGACCGGTGTAACCAACAGTATAGTTAGACCCCAAATTAATGCACATCATTTTGAAATTAAGCCTGCGTTGCTTAATATGTTGCAAAATAATGTAACGTTTTACGGGTTACCTAACGAAAATCCTAATACCCATTTGACAAATTTCTTAGAAATTTGTGAAACTTTTAAAATTACTGATGTAACTGCAGAAGCAATCAAACTTCGCCTTTTTCCTTTTACCTTGAAGGATCGAGCCAAAGAATGGTTAACTTCTATGCCAGCCGCATCAATTGAGACTTGGGAACAATTAGCCCAAGCATTTTTTATCAAAATTCTTCCCTTTAGCAAAAACCGCAAGAGTCATTAAAGAGTTAACATCTTTTTCTCAAAATGATAGTGAAACTCTTTATGAGGCTTGGGAACGTTTTAAAGAACTTCAACGTTTATGCCCACACCACCAATTGCCCGCTGAACTCTTAATGCAAACATTTTATAATGGACTAAATCCTACAACAAGAGGTTCATTGGACGCTATGTCTGGAGGGTTATTCATGAAGAAAACATCTGCCCAAGCAAGAGAACTTTTAGAGGAAATGACAATCAACAGCAGTATGTGGCCCGCGGAACGTGGACACGTACCATTAGCGAAACCATCATCCTCAACAACATCATCAGTTAAAGGTATAGTGAATCTTGATCCAGTAGCGATGTTGCAAGCCCAATTTTCTGCCTTATCGCACAAAATTGATAGGTTTATGGTACCGTGTGATCCTAATGGTCAACCAATCCAAACAGATGTGGATTACGAAGGTATGAGTGAAATTGAACAGGTAAATTTTGTCCAAGGGCAAAACCAAAATAATAATCCTTATTCCAATACATATAATCCTGGATGGAGAAATCATCCTAACTTTAACTGGAGAGACAATAATAATGCTAATGCTAATCAAAATCGTACTACTAATTATCAAAATCAATCAAGAGATTCGATTAGCACTTCTAAAATCGACAAATTCATTGATGCGATGAGCGGAAAAATAAGTAATCACGACGATGGTTTTAAACGGATCAAGAATAAATTCGATCAGCTTATTAAAAACCAATCATCTAGCATCCATAATTTGGAGATTCAAATTGGACAACTCGCTAAATCAATTCCATCCTGCAAAGAGGGAAGTCTTCCAAGCCATACGGAAGAAAATCCGAAAGAGCATGTTAAGGCTATCACTCTTCGTTCAGGGAAAAATTACTTAGGCCCGGAAATGACCGAAAATTCGACTTTACCTGGAACTGATTTACCAAAGCCCAAAGAAGATACGTTAAATCAAAAAGATGCACCGATTGACTCTAATACAAAAACTTTTGTACCCAAACCACCTTTTCCACACAAAGTCCGCAACAAGGACTATGATAAACAACTTTTGACATTTTTAGACAAACTTAAGAATTTGCATATTAATTTAACGTTTATGGATGCAATTACGCAAATTCCCAATTATGGTAAATTCCTCAAAGATTTAATTTCAAAGAAAATCAGTTGGGAAGGAATTTCATCCATTTCACTAACTGAAGATTGTAGTTCAATTGTGTCAAGCAATTTGCCCACAAAACTCAAGGATCCCGGATGTTTTACCATTCCGTGTAAATTGGGAGATATAGAATTCCCAAGTTGCCTTTGTGATTTAGGAGCAAGCATTAACTTGATGCCATTATCTATTTTTAATAAGTTGGGCTTAGAAGAAGACATCAAACGTACCACTATGGTTTTGCAATTAGCGGATCAAACCACTAAAAGACCATACGGTATAATAGAGGATGTTTTAGTTAAAGTTGACAAGTTTATTTTTCCTACCGATTTCGTTATTTTAGATTTTGCTTATGATGTAAATTGTCCGCTCATCTTTGGTAGACCGTTCATGAACACGGGACGAGCTCTAGTTGATGTGTTGGAAGGGAAAGTAGTTTTATGGATAGGAGATGATAAGATTGAGTTTGATATGAACCAAGCGATGAAATATCCTATGGAAGATTTCGCTTGTATGAAACTCGATTTAATTGAAGAATGTGTAAATGACATTGTTCAGAAAGAAGAAATAATAGAACCTATAATGAGTGTGGAACTAGAAGATAAGGACCCAGAACCTTTGATTCGTGAAGATGGACCAGTTCCGCCTTCGATTGTAGTTCCACCTGAATTAGAACTTAAGGAATTACCAAGTCATTTGAGGTACGCTTTCTTAGGCGAAGGCGATTCTCTACCTATTATTATCTCTAACAAACTAACACAAGTTCAAGAAGAGAAATTGAAAGAAGTTGTTAGAAATAGGATAGGAAGTATGGGTTGGCAAATTTCTGACTTAAAAGGTATTAATCCAAGTATTGTAATGCATAGAATTCACTTAGAAGAAGATAAGCCACCTAAAGCGGATATGCAAAGACGCCTAAATCCGAATATGAAAGAAGTAGTAAAAAATGAGATTACTAAACTTCTGGACAATGGAATCTACCCTATCTCGGATAGTGAATGGGTTAGTCCAATCCATTGTGTACCTAAAAAGGGAGGCATAACAGTTGTAAGGAATGAAGAAGGTGAATTAATACCTACGCAAACCACCACTGGTTGGAGGGTTTGTATAGATTATAGAAATTTAAATAAAGCAACTAGGAAAGATCATTTTCCTCTTCCTTTCATTGATCAAATGATCGAAAGGATAGCTGGTCATGCTTTCTACTGTTTTCTTGATGGTTACTCCGGATTCTTTCAAATATACATTTACCCGGATGACCAAGATAAAACAACATTCACATGTCCTTACGGAACATTTGCATATAGAAGAATGCCCTTTGGTCTATGTAACGTACCTGCAACATTTCAACGTTGTATGACTGCGATTTTTAATGATTTCATTGAAGATATCATGGAAGTTTTTATGGACGATTTTTCAGTTTATGGAGATTCTTTTGATTCATGCCTAGGAAACTTGGATAAACTTTTGTCTAGGTGTGAAGAAACAAATTTAGTATTAAACTGGGAAAAATGTCATTTCATGGTTGACGAAGGAATTGTTTTAGGTCACAAAATATCTGAAAAAGGATTAGAAGTAGATAGAGCAAAAACTTCAGTAATAGAAAAATTACCCCCTCCAACTATTGTTAAGGGAGTAAGATCATTTTTAGGACATGCTGGTTTTTACAGAAGATTTATTAAATTTTTTTCTGTAATTTCTAAACCACTCACTAATCTACTCATGAAAGATTCTACCTTTGATTTTAATGAAGATTGCGTTAAAGCTTTCGAAACATTGAAAACTGCTTTAGTCAGTGCACCTATTATTGCTAAACCCGATTGAGATTTACCCTTTGAAGTTATGTGTGATGCAAGTGATTTAGCTGTCGGATGTGTTTTAGGTCAAAGGAAAGATAAGAAACTTCATGTCATTTATTATGCAAGTCACACACTGTCTGGTGCACAATTAAACTACACCACAACAGAAAAAGAAATGTTAGCCGTAGTTTTTGCATGTGACAAGTTTAGGTCATACTTATTAGGTTCAAAAGTTATTATTTACACTGATCATGCAGCATTAAGATATTTGTTTTCTAAAAAGGATGCAAAACCACGTCTAATTAGATGGGTTTTATTGTTGCAAGAATTTGATATAGAAATTAAAGACAAAAAGGGAGTTGAAAACCTTGTCGCCGATCATCTATCGAGACTTGAAGATGAAAACGGTCCTATAGGTGAAACTATCGGTATACGAGATGATTTTCCTGATGAACATCTCTATCAAATGAAAAGTTTTATATCACCTTGGTATGCAGATATTGCTAATTATCTCGCAGCCAATATTGTTCCGGAAGGATTAAATTCCCACCAAAGGAAGAAATTTTTCTTCGATATTAAACAATACTTTTGGGAAGATCCTTTTTTGTTCAAAACTTGTGGTGACGGGATAATTAGGAGATGCGTTGGTGAAAATGAATTTGAATCCATAATGTCAGAATGTCATTCTAGCTTTTATGGAGGACATAATGGAGTTAACAAGACAGCATCTAGAATATTTGAAAGCGGTTTCTTTTGGCCTACGATGTTTAAGGACGTCCGTTCGTTTATCACTCGTTGTGATAAGTGCCAAAGAACAGGAAATCTAGGAAGGAAAGATGAGATGCCCCTCACAACCATATTAGAAGTTGAAGTCTTCGACATGTGGGGAATAGATTTCATGGGACCTTTTCCCCCTTCCAATGGTAAAACTTACATATTAGTTGCCGTCGATTATGTTTCGAAGTGGGTTGAAGCAATTGCAACCCCGACGAACGATTCTAAAGTTGTCGTTAATTTTCTTGACGATATATTCTGTAGATTTGGTTGTCCAAAAGTTATCGTTAGTGATGGCGGTACTCATTTTATAAACAAGAGTTTTGAAACACTTATGAAAAAATATGGAGTACGCCACCGCGTATCAACGCCGTACCATCCTCAGTCAAATGGCCAGGCGGAGATATCAAATAGAGAACTCAAATAGATTCTCGAGAAAACGGTTTCATCCTCTAGAAAAGATTGGTCTTCTAAACTCAATAATGCGTTATGGGCATACCGTACTGCATTTAAGACACCAATAGGAATGACTCCGTACCGTTTAGTGTATGGTAAGGCATGTCATTTTCCAGTCGAATTAGAACATAAAGCCCATTGGGCTATTAGAGAACTTAACTTTGACTTACATCAAGCAGGTAAGAAACGTTTGCTCAATTTAAATGAGTTAGATGAGTTACGTCATCTATCGTACGAAAATGCAAAGATTTATAAAGAAAAAGTGAAAAAATGGCACGATGCCAAAATTAAAGTTAAACACTTTAATGTTGGGGATAAAGTGCTGTTATTTAATTCACGACTTCGTTTATTTCCAGGAAAACTTAAGTCCAGATGGTTAGGACCGTATTTAGTCGTCAAAACTTTCGATTATGGTTCTTTAGAACTGGAAGGTCCTAACGGAGTTCGATTCAAAGTTAATGGTAATCGATGTAAAATCTATTACGAAAATATTTCACAAATTGAAATTCCGTTCGTAACGAGATTATCTGACGTATAAATTACTCAGTTTTTCTTACACAGTTTATTTTGTTTTATTGTTTTTATGTTTTTATTTATTTTATTTTTATTTTATTTTATTTTATTTTATTTTTCTAAAATGCCATTTTTATGATTAGATTACTTTATGTTATGATTTAGTTACGTAAATATTTTTATTTTCATGATTTTAGATTTAATTTTTAGATAATTAGGATGAAATTGTAGTTTAAGGCAATTCTCTGCCGAGAATTTGAAATTCCCTGCCGAGAATACTCTTTTTCAGAATTGTCTATTTGGATTCAGATTTCTCTGTTCATACCGAGAATTTTAAATTCTCTACCGTGAATCGGGAGGTAGCTTTGATGCCTGATTTCCGCAAGGAAATCAGCGTGTCGCGACCGCGGCTTTGCCATTCACGGTCGCGACACGCGTGTTTCCTGCGCTATCAGGTCTGAAATGTCACAATCCTTTCAACAAACCTCTTGACAAACGAAACATTGAGTTTCTTCATTTCCGAAAGGTGTAATTTTATACCTTTTCATAATTAAAACAACACCACTTTTCATCCTAAACTCTTATAAATTAATTCTAGAGGGTTCAAGTTCTGTTACAATTTCTTTTCATCTTTGTCAGAACTCTGATTTTTCTTCACAAATACCGTTCTTTGCTAAAGTAACACAAACTTTGCACCATGCCTACCAAATACAAACCATCTAGGCACAACGCTGCCTCAATCAACAAACGCCCAGACTTATCCAAGCGATATGGGGCGCCTTTTCCTATCTTCAACCACGATGAAGGTAGGCGTTATTGGAATCACCGTTACAAATTCGTCACCGGAATGTTGTATATGGATGAATTTCTTAATAGCCAATTAGGCATTTCTGATGACATGAGCCGCTATATGGAGCGCCTATGGTGGACAAAATTCGCCCAAATGCGATTTCCAATAATAGGCGACTGGATACTTGATAACATTGAGATATTATCCTAAGGACCAAAAAGGATATTCACCTAAAGGACGCCGCGTATTAATCCCCAAAGGAGATCCGGATGGCGGATCTCCATGATCCCACTCAAAGAGATCCGCTGGCGAACCTATATGGCGGATCTCCTCATCTACATGATTCGTCACTGTAACGGCTAAGGCCGACTCGGCCATAAAGGCCATTAATGAGCTATCAATTAGCTAAACTGCCAGTTTAAGGATAACTTGTAACCGCCATTAATGGAGCATTAATGGCGACTTTCTAGTTGCTGAAGGTTAGGACTTCCTAGCTATATATAGCCTACATCCTTAGGCTATCAAGGTACATTCTCACACCCTTTGTCAATTCAGTTTGTTCCCTTGATCTATGTTACTGACTTTGGCATCGGAGCTTCCCCCCGTCGAACCCAACGACGCCCCCACAGGGACAGAAGCAGATCAAAAATTCTCCGCTAGACATCAATTGGTGCGGTGAACGTGGAATCCTTAAACAAATAAAGGGTTTTCACTCACGATTAAAAGAAATATGACAAATGGAGATCATACCCCTTCCTCAGGGGTTGAGACACCACTAATAACTAGTGCTGGTCGTACTGATTCCAATGCTCCCCCAGAAAGTAGTATGCCTCCGGATGCATTCATCAACATGTGTGCAGCAGCTATAAGGGAAAAATTTGGCCCAGAAATAGGTGAACGCCTACGGTCATTCATGACCATTCCCCCATTTTGGAGTTTGCCGCCTTCATCTACAATATCCTCTTGGCCCCAGATGACTCTAGGACCAGGCGCCCATAATTCTTCGTTTCTCCAAGCCCATAATACGGAGTCCATGGTAACCACCACGACAACGTTAGGAGAGCAACCAATCAATCGAGAGTTATTCCCTGCTGGCGCAGGAGGAAGCCAAAGGGCCCCTCAAACTCTGGCGGGCGGGTCTACTAGCCAGAGGATTGATCTGGGCGGATCGGATATCCCAAGGAGACCGCAGACGAACCTCTCCTTGGGCAGATCGGAAGGGCAAAAGCATAAGAAGCGTAGAAAGGAGAAAAGCAGGCGGTCTGAATCACCTTCGCCTCGAGAACCGAGATCTTCCCGTAGAGGCAGGTCACCTCCTGGACGTAGACAGAGTAAAAGGCCAGCGAACACACCCCATTCAAGTGGGCTGCCACCACCACCACCACACTAGGGGAATGATGGGCATATTCCTTCAAGAGGCGCTGGAGGAGATAACGGTCAGGCTCCCCCAGGCGGAGGAGGTGGAGGTGGAGGTGGAGGTGGGAGCGGGCATGGAGGCGGAGGCGGACATGGCGGACGATCCCCCTCGGATCCATCTTCAGGATCCAGTTCGTCGTCTTCTCCAAGCAGATCTCCACGGAGGGGTCGCCCACGGGCGGATCCGGAGAATTTTGACGATAGAGTTCGAGCAGCGGTGCTTCGCATGAATGAGGAGAATGACAGGCACAACCCATTCGCCAATCGGGATTCGCCCTTCACGGCTTGGATTGAGGCAGAGGAGATGGATAGGCATTTTAAAATACCTAATCTCGCTATATACACAGGTGCTGATAACCCGGAGGCACATGTCAGAAAATACCGAATATTACTTTGCCTCAATCATGCAACCGAGCCAGTGCTATGCAAAATGTTTGTCACCACGTTAGGAGGCCCCGCTTATGGTTGGTTTCAATCCCTGCCTCCTGGTTCGATTGATAGTTGGGACCAACTAAGCAGAGAGTTCTGTGCTAAATTCGCTGGCTGTATCCCTCCAGTGGTCAAATCCAGGAAGCTTTTTGAATTAAAGCAGAAGGCAAATGAATCCCTTCGAGATTATATAAACTCCTTCAACAAATTGTGTATACAAATCGTGGATGTAGATATCTCCATGGCAGTGGAATCTCTGGTAAAAAATACCACTTGTAAAAGTTTACAGGAGGATCTAATTCGCAAGAAGCCTACTAGCATGGCGGAACTAATAGAGCGCTGCAAGGACTTTATGGAGGTTGATGACATTCGCCGCGAATCTCTATCTCCGCCTAGAAGGGACAGAGGCGATTCTCATCGGGATAAAGAAAAGGACAAGCACCAGGATTCCTCCTCTAGGGGTCGGCGAAAAGGTTCTAAGAACAAATCGACATTTGTCACCTCTTTCACACCTCTCAATACTTCTAAAAGTGAAGTACTTATATGGATCGAGAACAGTCAACACAAACGGAGCATTTCATACCCCGAACCAAAAGGGGGAGAGTACACCAATACTGATAAAAATCCAAAAAATTATTGTAAATATCACAGGAAAAATGGCCATGACACCGATGCATGTTGGGAGTTAGCTCGGGAAATCGAGCGTCTCATTGAGAGAGGCAAATTGGATCGGTTCATCCAAAATGATGGCAAGAAGGGAGATGGCGATAGATCCAAAGAGGATCCAAAGAAGAAGGGAAAGGGTACCATTAATGTCATAGCAGGCGGACCTGGATATCAACCAATGCTGAAAAAGGCAAAAACCACCGCTCTTGATAGGGCATCGTTAAATCGCCCCTTTGCCGATGTAGGTCCTGAAATCTCTCCCCATGCGGATGCATTGATCGTCACTATGATGGTAGAAGGCTGGGAGATGAAAAGGGTGATGATTGATACTGGGAGTTCGTGTAATGTCATCACCAGAGGAGCTTTCGCCAAACTCATGATTGACCCGGTCCAAGTAGAGCCAACTGTGGTAGATATCCTAGGAGTAACGGGACACACTATCCAAACGAAAGGCCAAGTCACTCTGGATTGCGAGCTTACAGACGATGATCAGGTCTGGAAAGGTGATTTGGAATTTTCTGTCTTGGATGGTCAGTTAGCTTACAATATCATCCTCGGACGGCCCTTTATCTCTAAAGTAGCAGCCCTTATCTCCATACGCCACTTAACGCTTTACATCCCCACAGCCAAGGGAGGTGTAATGATCAGAGGTAGCCAAAAGGTGGCCCAGGAGACGTATTCAACATCACTAATGATTCGCCCCCAATCTAAAGAAGAGGATGAGGAGGAGCTCGTCACAATGGCCTTGGGCGAGATAGAAACGTACCTTATGGCGGATGAAAAACAGGTGCGAATGGCTAAAGGGCTCAAGGGAGAAATTAAAGATGCAATCACCAAGGTACTCCGTGAAGTAGAGGATGTCTTCGCATGGAAGGATGAAATTCTCCCCGGGATCAGTCCCGACGTGATCACTCACAAGCTCAACATTGACAAAGATGCAATTCCCGTAGCTCAGAAGCGGAGAAACCATGGGCTTGAAAGACAAAAGGTGATAGAAGAAGAGATCACCAAGCTTCAACGGGCGGACGCCATTGAGGAGGTACTTTACACTCAATGGTTGGCAAACGTCGTTCTGGTAAAGAAGGCAGGCGGATCTTACCGCATGTGTATCGACTTTACAGACCTTAACAAGGCTTGTCCCAAAGACAACTACCCTTTGCCATGTATTGACATACTCGTGGATGGAACTGCCGGGCATGCCATGTACTCCTTTACAGACGTGAAGTCGAGTTATCATCAAATTCCCATGGAGCCTTCAGACAGAATCAAAACCTCGTTCGTGACTCACCAAGCCACTTATTGCTTCAAAGTCATGCCCTTTGGGCTTAAGAACGCAGGAGCCACCTATCAGCGGATGATGAACAAGATATTCGCGGAAAGCAAAGGTGATAACTACTCAGTCTATGTGGATGACATGATCATTAAAAGCACAATCGTAGAAAAGCATGCAGATGATGTGAAGGAGGTACTGGACGTACTCCGACGCCACAATATTAAGCTGAACCCAGAGAAGTGTACTTTTGGTGCGACATATGGAAAATTCTTAGGATTCATGATCAGCGAGAAGGGAGTTAGCCCAAATCCTGACAAGGTTAAGGCTGTCCTAGAAATGCAAGCACCACGGAACATCAGAGAAGTGCAATGCCTTAACGGGCAGATCGTAGCCTTGGGCAGGTTTATCTCTTGTTCAGCGCGCAGATGTCAGCCCTTTTACGAGGTCATCAAGAAGCAAAAGTCGTTCGAATGGAACGAGGACTGTGAAAAGGCCTTTGAAGGGATCAAACGGTTTCTCACAGAGCCGCCCATGATGAGTCGGCCGATGAAAGGAGAGGACCTCTACATGTACGTATCGGTTACGGATAAAGCTGTATGCACGGTCATGATACGAGAGGAGGATGGCCAGCAGTTTCCGATTTATTATGTGAGCAAGGTTTTAAAAGATGCCGAAACCAGATATTATAAGCTTGATAAAATGGCGCTGGCTTTTGTCACCACAGCAATCTGCCTTAGGCCATATTTTCAGGCTCATACTGTGGTGGTTCGAACGAATATACCGATGAGAAAGGTGTTGCAGAAGCCGGACACTTCTGGAAGGTTGATGGAATGGGCAATCTGCCTTGGTGAATTCGATGTGAGATATGAAAGCAGGTCAGCTTTAAAGAGTCAGGTCTTGGCAGACTTTGTGAATGAATTCACTGAAGAGGGGATAGATCATCCCAAGCCTCCAATGGAAGAATGGACAATGTACACCGATGGTGCCTCCTCGGCGGATGGAGCTGGTATAGGCGTTGTGATCAAGGGTCCCCAATACATAAAGTTACGGTACGCATCAAAATTGAATTTTCATGCAACTAATAATGCTGCTGAATATGAAGCTCTGGTATTGGGATTACGCCTACTCAAAGAAATCACTCCCGAGCGAATTGTGATCTATAGTGACTCCAAACTAATGGTCAATCAAGTGATCAAGAATTTCGAGGTAAAAGATGATGTTTTGGCCAAATACGTAGCAGAAGTCAAAAAATTGCTAGATCACCTTGAGGCAAAAGAAACTAAATGGGAACTGATTTATGTACCCCGGGGGTCCAACACTGAGGCGGATCATTTAGCCAAAATGGCCTCTAGCGAGGAGAACTGGACAGATCCACAATGTCCCTTCGAAGTTAAAATAGCTCCAGCCTTCGCCTTAGAGGAAGTATCCCTACTCACAACAGTAGAAGATGATTGGAGATCGGCCATTCGCCAATATCTGCTATGTGGAACTTTACCTGAGGATAAGGAAGAAGCGCGGCGGATAGTTAGAAGAGCGGCTTATTTCTCCATAATCAACGATGGTCTTTATAGAAAATCTTTTAGCCATCCTTGGTTAAAGTGCATCCTGCCAGAAGAAGGACGACAGGTCCTCAAGGAGCTACACAAGGGATCGTGTGGGGCCCATGAAGCATCCGCCTCAATCTTGAAAAAGTCCAGGTTAGCAGGATTTTATTGGCCAACGGCCGAACTTGACGCGTAAAAGTTGGTGGAAACTTGCCACAATTGTCAGATTCATGCGAATGAATCACATACAGCCAAGAATCTCCAGAGGCCCATCATAGAAGGACGGCCATTCGCCCTCTGGGGAATTGACATAGTAGGGCCATTCCCTCCTACCCGCCGGCAGAGGAAGTATGTGGTAGTGGCAGTAGATCACTTCACAAAGTGGGTAGAGGCCGAGGCTGTTTCCTCCATCACTGCTGAACGAATGGTGGAATTTGTCAAAGACAACATCGTGGGAAGATATGGCGTCCCCCACACCATCATCACCGATAACGGGACACAATTTAACTATGGCGAGTTCAAAACTTTCTGTGAGGAATTGGGCATTCTAAACAGATTCGCCTCCGTTTACTATCCCCAATCCAATGAAATGACTGAAGTTACGAATCGGACGATCGTAAAAGGCATAAAGAAGAGATTGGGGGAGCATGATAAAAAATGGGCGGATCAACTAACCAGCGTCTTATGGGCCTATCGCACAACTCCTAGAACGGCCACAGGAGAAACACCGTTTGCCCTCTCTCATGGGGTAGAGGCCGTGATCCCGATTGAGATACAGGTTCCAAGTGATAGAGTTGCCTTCTACTGTGAGAGGGACAACAGTGACAGGTTAAAGGAGAGTCTTGATCAAGTGGAAGATCGCAGAGAACAGGCCTACGTACGTATGGCGGCCTACAAGCAGCGGATCGCCGCTTACCATGACAAAAATGCCAAGCTTGTGGACTTGAATATGGGCGATCTTGTGCTCCGTAAGGCCGACAAAATCCAGTCTCGAGAAGGGAAAGGCAAGCTAGGGCTCACCTGGACGGGTCCGTATCAGATAGTGGACAAGATTGGATTTGCCACATTTAAAATTCAAGACATGGAGGGGAACACATTGCCACGCACATGGAACCTCCAAAATCTCCGCAAATATTTTGTCAGAAAATAAAGTGTACATACGGTATTGAGTACTCCTTTTCCTTTAGTAAGCTTTTTCCCATGTGGTTTTTCTTATTAAAGGTTTTAACGAGGCTCACATATAAGACCTGCTTACTGTAATAAAGCATTTCTCCTATCAATAAACAAATATTGTTCCATTCTCTATGTTCTTTTTAAGGTTTTGTCTTGCAGCAATATTAATATTCCAGTCTTAAAAAGAAGGGGGGCACCCAACGCTCTCCGCATTAAAAAGTATTGCTATCTCATAGCCACTTTTTCTCCTCAGACATAGGCGAATCGATCTCATGGGCGGATCCATCTCTGAGATGATCCCCATTTCTGATAGAGTTAAAATGATCCTTGGACGCAAGGTCTTTACACTCTCTTACATCCTTCCCAAAAAAGGGATTCACAAGTCCTACGGGCGGATCACTTCACCTCAAAGATAGGTAGCAAGTTGATCCCCTAAGCAGCTTTACTTCCTTCAATGGAATAAAACAGCTTCTAACCTTCACAAAGGTTCCTGCAATGGAGTATGGCTGGCCACCTACTCCAAAATAAATCCTAGATGCCTATATATTTACTTACGCAAAAGTAACATAAATA
Organism: Euphorbia lathyris; assembly: GCF_963576675.1. Lineage (NCBI taxonomy): Eukaryota > Viridiplantae > Streptophyta > Magnoliopsida > Malpighiales > Euphorbiaceae > Euphorbia > Euphorbia lathyris. Next base: position 71,573,462 of record NC_088918.1, on the reverse strand, counting down.
GCTGCCATAAAGGATTAAACAAATTGTACTTAACGATTTTTTACAAATCAAAAGGTAAAAACAGCTAAGTAATAATGGGAGCATCCTCCTTTGCACTCTTCTCGCTTACGGCACTTGCCTGAGAAGCCTCCTTCTCCCCAGCCTCAGATACGCCTACCAACGGTGCCTCTTTTTCCACAGAAGATGTGGGACCAAGAGGAAGGGTGTTATCATTGATCGGTTCTTCACCCGCCTTAGGGGGCACTTCCTCAAGCTCTACTAATTCCACATTAGTGGGAGGTTTACTTTCTTCCATGGGTCCCTTCATCCATCTCCGAACGTAGTCACGGAGGTAGTCTTTAGCATCTGGCATTTTGTTATATTTGTCAACATCATCTGGGTCTGGAACGGCGAACTGAGGGTCTGTGAAATCAACCTCGGGATGCGCTAGAGAGAAGTACGCCATGAGTAGTTCGCCATAGTAGAAAGCTTGCTCACCAGCCATGTACTCTGCTTCTCCTATCGCCACCTCATAGTTCTTAGCGTCTGTCACGATCTTTTCCTTCAACTTCTTGATCTCCGTGCCTCTAAGAACCAAAGCAGCCGTGGCAGAGGCAATGTTCGCATTCACAGAGGCGATCTTCGCATTGGCATCCGCTACCTCTTTCTCCAACTTTTCAATGGTAGCCTTATCAGCCACGTTCTGGAGAAGCTCAGCTTCCATGGCACGTATGCGAGTATACATCTGTAAAAAACAAACGGTTTCGTTAAAAGAAAAGAACAAAAGAACAACTTTTTCAGCGAAACGAAATCCTTTGTAGTGAAGGGGTTTACCGTGAGGAGCTCCATCTTCCCCTTTTGTGCATGAATGGAACCGGGGATCTGGTTCTGATTCCTTTGCACTTCGCCCAACTGGCCCAGGGCCTCATCTAAGTCATTTATGACGGACTCATTCTCCAAAGTTCCTTGGGCACCATACTTGATCTTTCCTATGTGCCTCAGCCTCTAGAAACTTCCTACGCTTCTCTGCAATAGCGTGATTGGCCTTAGATAAACCCCTGCCAAAGAAAACAATAAAGTAATCAAAGTTCAAGAAGAAATAAAAGTTACCTTGGTCAAATTGCGCAATCTTGGAGTAAATGAACTACTCCCCCTCACAGCGAATCAACGGAATATCACTCATCATGAAGGCTAAAGCGTCTGCGTATGTCCATGCATCCGCCTTGACCTTCTTCATGAGCTCCGCCACCACTTCATCGCTATCGGTCAATATTCGCATATCGCCTGTCATGTGTAAAGGCTTGGGATTCCAAAACGAGGGAAAACCCAGTGATTCGCCCTCTTTTATCTTCACATAGAAGAATTTCTCATCCCAGCAATGGACATTGGACATTTTGTCACTGAATGGCGAATATACTCCGAATTTGGCGAAAGTGAGATAAGACTCGGACTTCCGTTTTGAGGGTTTATGGAAAGCTCTAAAGACACGACCCATATAAACCACTCCTAAATTTGAGGCGAGGTAGCAGTCTAAAGTGATATCCAACCAACCGTTAGGGTGTAGTTGGTTGGCAGTAATATCAAAGTAGGAGAGGATATCCGCCATCATCTTTGGGAGAGGAAGTCGGAACCCTCTCTCCATATGACTACAATATACGGTCAGAAAACCGCTAGGAGGACAGGAGGGTCGTTGATGTAGTGCGGCTAACTGAGTTTCGTAATTATCGATCCAAGGCAAGCGATTCGCCAGATCCGCTAGATCCGCGGCACTCATACGAGACGGAGTTGACTCCGCTCGGGGGTTCTTTTTCTTAGGTTGGATTGAAGAAGAGGCCATTGCCCCCGAAAAATACCTAGACTTAATGGCCGGAGCGGCACCGGAAACAGAAGTAAAAAGAACTTGACTTCTGGTTGAACGAGTCTGATAGCGATTACGCGCCGAGTTACACAACCCAGCTAACTCAGAGCTAACAGAGGCCTCGGAGGAAGATGAGTTCTCCGATGACGAAGTGGTCCAACTAAAATTAACTACTATTTCAGGAGAAGGGGTCGATTTAAAGAGCTCCGAAGTTGATCTAGAAGATGATGAAGAACTCCTAAACATTCAGAACAAATCGAGTAAGGAAAGATGAACTTACATGAAATCAAAAGGCTTTGAACTTCGAAATTCCTAGGAAAAAAGCTTCACGCAGATGAAAATGAAGATGAAATGAGTAAGAGGGAAAGAGAGAAGGAAGAAGAAGGCGTCTTTTCTTTCTTTGAACAGAGCGCTCCTTACACGTGTCACTTTACGATTGGCATCGAGCGGAGTGTTCATTAATGCAGGTAATCATGACGGCGCCCAGAAGATCAAAAGCCCTAAAGGACTTTAAGGGAACTTTGGGGGGGCTTCTAATAACATTGAGATATTATCCTAAGGACCAAAAAGGATATTCACCTAAAGAACGCCGCGTATTAATCTCCAAAGGAGATCTGGATGGCGGATCTCCATGATCCCACTCAAAGAGATCCGCTGGCGAACCTATATGGCGGATCTCCTCATCTACATGATTCGTCACTGTAACGGCTAAGGCCGACTCGGCCATAAAGGCCATTAATGAGCTATCAATTAGCTAAACCGCCAGTTTAAGGATAACTTGTAACCGCCATTAATGGAGCATTAATGGCGACTTTCTAGTTGCTGAAGGTTACGACTTCCTAGCTATATATAGCCTACATCCTTAGGCTATCAAGGTACATTCTCACACCCTTTGTCAATTCAGTTTGTTCCCTTGATCTATCTTACTGACTTTGGCATCGGAGCTTCCCCCCGTCGAACCCAACGACGCCCCCACAGGGACGGAAGCAGATCAGAAATTCTCTGATGTTCCGTGCGTTTTACAAATAAACGACGAGTACGTCTCAGTTTTCGTCGAGAAGGCGAAATCTTCACTTTCGGCTATCCCGAGTTGCATGCTTGGTTTGGTTTTCCCCCGAGGGATACAATCAAACGTCATCCTGGAAGAGACATGACATCCTCGGACATTTGGAGAATGCTCACTGGATTCTGGCGATTCAATTCAAAACTCGCCTATAATCACTCTTTTCGCTCCAACTCCATGCTGTATTTGCACAAATTTCTGTGTCACAGTTTATTCGGGCACACATTCAGTAGTGTAGTCTGTGACACTGATTTATATGTTCTTGGAGATATATTCCAGGGCAATGCAGTGGATTCTTCCAAAATTCTGATGGAAGGTCTTGTCGCCGCTTCTCGATCCAAAGATAAGAAGATTGGGTTCGGCAATATAATCTGTGGAATAATTCTCGGTTCAAAGGGTACTATTGATGTTCCCTGGAGTGATGATGAATTCTTCCAGACAATTGACTATGAATTCCTCGAGCACGAAGGACTTGTGAAACGTGTCTTTCGAGTAGGGCCTCAATTTTTGTCTGCACCGGAACGTGAAACTTTCGTGCAGTTTCAAATTGATCGTATTAAGGCCAGAAATATCCCGTTAGATAGGGATGAATATGTAGAATAGTTTCTATTTTTCATTTTTGTTTTTGTATATTTTTTTTTTGTGTTTTGTTTTGTTTTAATTATTGGTTTGTTTTCATTATTTGTACATATGTTACAATAATAAAAATCTTATTTCTTTCAATTCTTAATTTTTATCCATTTGATCCATTATATATACTTAGCATATTTCATATGGGTACATTCTAATTTTTCATAATCAAATTAAGATAAAAAGGATTCACATAAATTCATATGGTTTTCTATTTTTCCACACGTATATTCACGTTTAATTCTATTTGTAACTCAATTTATTTTTAATGAATTAAGTTTACATTTAATCAATTCAATTCATGTATTAAATATGTATTAACATGCACTTATTATTCATTTAATATGGTTCTCTTAACTTATATGCATAAATGCACATTTAAGTTTCATTAATTCTTCATAATAAATTTATTTTAATTCAATTTATTAAAGTTAAACCTTTGGTTTTCCTTGCAATTAATGTCATTTATTTTAGTTTTAAGTGCAGGGACACTTAATATTAAGTTCAGGAACCATTCCACAACAAAAAATGCACAAACCAAGTCAAAAGGCACCAAAATTGGCCATTTCAACCAATTCTCTACCGAGAATTAAGAAATTCTCGGTATGACCAGCAAGTTCGGCCATTTTTCATTGCGAAAATTGCCTGAAAGTCGCGTGCCGCGGCCGCGGCTATGCCATTCGTGGTCGCGACACGCGTGTAATTTGCCCTATTAAATCCGATTTTGCCACCAAATTTTGCCTATTCCTATTCCTATTCTACCTATTCACCTACCTATACAACCCTATATAAACCTACTTCTTACACAAACCTCACATCACCTCTATTTTTACTCAATCCCTTACTCTAAACTCTTCCCCAAAAACCTACTTTTACTCTTCCCAATCTATTCACTCCAATTTCCTATTTTCAATCACTTCCAATTCACAACCCCCAACCTCATCTTCAAGCTTTGGTATTTCTGTCAACTTCTTCTTCTTCTTCTTCTTCTCAAACCCTAAAAACACCATCACCATGGTTAGGACAAAGCGTGTTGGTAACAAGCCCGCCGTTACGGAAGCTAATCGCCTTCGGGTTCAACGTGGAGCTTATTTTGACATCTATTCGGAGGAAGAAGCCGCTCGTTTCAAACATTTTTCTCACGCCGACCGCCAATTTGTTGATATGCACTTCTTCGACTTCCATTCGGTAAGAACGTTGAATTTCTCTACTCGAATTGATGCCTTTATTGAAGCGTTGGGTTGGCAAGAATTCGTTAATATGCGTTTCCCGCGTATTAATGAATATGTGGTGGAATTTTTGGTCACTTTGTCCATGAACAAGAAGAAAACTTCAATTTCTTTTAGGAATAATGGTATCCCTTACACCATTGACTATGAAGCAATGGGAAATATGTTTGGTTTCCCTACTTCTGATTTTTACGATAAGCCTAAAGATTTTGATAATGATGCGGTTTGGCAAACTCTTTCGGACCAAGATTATTTTAATTCGAAAAACACTTCAAGCAAGTTGATTAAGGACAATTGTGTGTTCTTCTTTCATAAGTATTTAAGTTTCTCCTTGTTTGGTCGTGTTGAGAGCTCAAAGGTTCAAGTTCGGGATTTGTATGTTTTGGATAGTTTGCTTAAAGACTTGAGGATTGATAGCATTGGTATAATATTTGACAATTTATTCCGTGCTTCGAGGGCTAGTACCATTCAAATCCCTCTTTGTAATTTTATCACCGCAATTGTGTTAGGAGCTCGGGGTGAATTGGCCGACTATGACATGTCCACCTACCGTGGGTATGTTCCGCTTTTGGACATCTCGGCTCTTGAGCGAGCTCATTTATTGCTTCCACAAGGACCTCCCGTCTTTATTTCATATGCTACCCGAATTGCCCATCTTCGTGGCACTATGGGTGGTGGCGCTTCAAGTTCACAATTTGTAGGTACCGAAGGCGGCGGAGATGCGGAAGGAGAGGACGATGAACCACCGGCTCAAGCACAACCCCAAGCACCTCAAGCGGAGGATGATCCAGTAGATTTGCGGAGGATTTTGAACCAAATCAATTCCAACAACCGTCAAATGAATTTAAGAATTGATGATTTGGTTGAAAACAATATGGTGATGAATGACAACCTCAACCTTTTGAGGCGTGAACATCGATCGACTCGGCATCGGATGCTTTCCTTTTTCCGACGTCGCCTACACCTCCCGATTCACCACCTCAAGCTTAGGTTGTTTTCCTTTCATTTTATTTTTATCTTGTTATATGTTTGGTACAATTTTCATTTTCTTATGTTTGGTACAATTTTCAATTTTTAATTTTATGTTGAATGTTTAATTTGCCCAATTTCAATCTTTGTTTCGTATTCTATGTTTTCTCCATTATTTTTGCACCAATGAGGACATGGTCCAATTTAAGTGTGGGGGGAGACATTCATATATCAATTTCTACACAAATACGAACAAATGCAACGAATGATATTCATGCAAATGCAACACATATATATATTGCAAAACATTTTTCACAATAACTTAACATTTTCATAAGTTAATATGATTATTTGTTTAGGTTATCATTATCGATAGAAATAATATTCCTATACGGGTAATATTTTTCAAATTTTTCACAAATCTCCGATACGATTTTAAGAAAAATTGTCTCGAGTGAATGTATTTAAGTAATAAATTCTTTATTTTCAATCTCTATTGTATATCATGTAATTCATGATAGAATAAATCTTATTTTAAATTTTCAATTAAGTTTATAGGCTTTTAATTAAACTAACAATTTTTTAGCTCGGTTTGATTTCGTCTTATATTAAAACTAATTGAAGTTTTTAAGGAAACTTTAGCCATAATACATGTTGAATTTTAAATCAATATAGGATGAATGTGCTATTTTTCTTTTTCCCAAGTTACAATTTTATAATTCATATTAATCAATCAATTAGTTGAATTCTTAACTTTTGGCCACGATTGAGACCAACCTTATCACAATCGAGATATGAAAGGGAAGAAAATTAAGTACCGTTTACTTTTGGCCACGGTTGCGACCACCCTTATCACAATCGAGGTATGGAAGGAACGTTTAAAAAAATAATAGCGTGTTTAAGTTTAAAGTAACGATTGCGTCCACCCATGGCATGGTCGGTATCTCTTAAGCGAACACAGAGCAATAAAATACGTATAAGGTTACGGTTGAAACCACCCTTATTTCGGGCGTAACCAAGCAAATAAATTACAATCAAGTACTTATTCATTTTAATATATCTTATATATTAGTTTAGGTTTGGGAAAGGAAAATTTGTGCTTTGAAATGCCTTGAGATGAAAGACTCAATAACATGCGTGCTTATTTCGTCCCCAATGCTTCAATACAAAAATTGGAAATACAAGACGAATGATATATCGTATTTATACTAAGTTAGTTTGATATTTTGCGTATAAATTTGCCATGCGAAGTTAGTCTTTTCGGCTTAACTAATTTAAAAGGTAACGCAAAGATATATGTTTTATTTTCATAAAGAGATTAGTTAAAGAATAAATTCAGTGAAATTTTGCTCGGGACTAGCAAAAGATTAAGTGTGGAGATTTTTTTTTTGTTAACATTAAGTGTGGAGATTTGTTAAGCCCAAAATATACCTAAAATATCATCAATAATTACATCAATATTGCTACGAATTTATGCTATTCATACCTATTTAGAATACTTTTACTCTCGAATATGTTTCTTTCGTGCAAGGTACATAAATATTTGCTAAAATCCAAATAGGAGTAAAAAGAGCTCAAAAATAGAAGAAAAGCCCTACAAAAGGAGTCGAAGACGACGAAAATTAATAACGCCAAGTCGAAGACACGAACAAGAGCTGAAAAACCGAAAAAGCTCCGTGCCGCGACCGCGGCCCACCCTTTTCACGGTCGCGACACGCGTCCTTCAGCCTTTTTTCCCTTCGTCTGAAGTACAATTGATGCTCCCCCATTCTCGGTAGAGAATTTAATAATTCTCGGTACGAGCAGGAGATTTCAGAAGCTTAGTTACACACTTTCGTTTTCGACGAAACGCGATCGTTCGAGTGGATAAAGACGTCCTTTCGCAGCGGACACAATCCTTCACAACGGACACGACACTTCAATCATGACTCTTCAACATCTATAAATAAAGAGTTGATGGAGAATTGAAGAATAATAATGATATAGTGATATGTGTAGAAGAAAGAAATTAGTGTAGAATTTATGCAGAAATTCCGAATCAAGTGATTCAGAAGTTAGATTTAGATTCTGTAAAAAGCAATATGATGTACACACATTGTTTACAAATTAATAACAAATTCAGTAGCGTTTAGACATTGTTCCAATTTAGTTTTCATTTTGGTAGTAGACCGACCCAGTCTCTATTACGAAGATTCAGCGAGAAGATTGAGTAGAGGATTCGCCCCTGAGCCTGACAAACTCTAACGAAACCCAAGGAAAGGATTGACAACCCGTTCACTTGCACGCCGTCGAAGAATTCAATGCTCCATGTTCTCTGTAAACTTGTATCAATTTATATTTCATCTAATAAAGTCTGTTCTATTCGATAGATTCTTATGCAGCACTTTGGTAAATGAGCCGAAGTGGATTGATGCTGGTGTTTTCATTAAAACGTATTTAATTCAAATCTTTACAAGGAAACTTTGTTGAACACTTAGGCAAATTATCATCTCGAAAGAGTTTTAATTTGATTAAGGGCAACTATCCCGAAAGGGTTTTGTCGCGTTCAAAGCCAATTAATTAGAGGTTCCGTCATTTATTTCATCTTTATAATTCGTACAAAGTTTAAAGTTGTTTCTTTGCTTAATGCAAACAAATATACCTGTTTACTTTTCTAAAGTACTAAAACGTTCCTGTTTTGCAAATTCAATCTTAAATCAGACATTTTCTAACATCTTCATATTCTAATCTAATTCTCATTCTAGCAATTTCAAAACCAAAACCGATTAAACGATTTTCCATATTATAAACCTTTAAAGTAAATTTAACCGATTATAAATAAGTTTTGTTCAAAAAACGTTGCATGTGGGATCGATATCTTTTATTACTACAAGCGTATACCGTGCACTTGCGGAAATCGCTCAACAAAGTGTCGTGTCCGTTGTGGAGAGTCGTGTCTGCTGCGAAGAGACGTTTCTATCCACCCGAACGAACGTGTTTCTTGGAATTTAAACATATGTATGTTGTGCTGCAAAGGCTGCTGATCTTACCGAGAATGGAAATTCTCGGCCGAGAATGGGGAACTGATTTTTCAGCCTTTGAACGAAAGGGAGGGAGAGCTGGCCAACGCGTGTCGCGACCGAGAATTTGGATTCTCGGTCGCGGCCCCAAATTCTCTACCGAGAATTTGGATTCTCAACCGAGAATCAGAATTTTTCTCCCGTTTCTGACTTCGTTCTCGTCCTCGTTTCGATGTGTTTTGATCTTCGTCGTCTTTGACTCATTTTGTAGGGTTTTTATTCTGCTTTTAACCTCTTTTTGTTCCTATTTGGATTTTACCAAATATTTAGGTACCTTACAAGAAAGAAACATATTCGAAAGTAAAAGTATTCTAAACAGGTATAAATAGCATGAATTCGAAGCAAAACTGATGTAAATACTAATGATATTTTAGGTATACTTTGGGCTTAACAGAAGCTAAGTCAGCCTACCGAAGATGACCCATGCTCAGCTTCCGCTGACCAAAATGGAGCCGCTGAGTCATTACCATAAGGGCTGACCAAAGGTAAAAACGAACCTGAAATTACCTTTGATGACCAATCTAAAACTGCAGAGATTGTTGAAACACCTGCTCCTGAAAACTCAACACTGCCCAAAGAGATCAAGATTCCAAGAGGACACTCAGAAAAGTCCATTCTTGATGCTGCTGAGAACACCCTGATGACCAGAAATCAACTCAGGAGATATCTTAGTAATGTTGCGTTCGTCTCACTCCATGAACCAAAGAATATCACCGAAGCCGAGCACGACGAATTCTGGATCAATGCGATGCAGGAAGAGCTTGATCAATTCAAGAGAAATGAGGTATGGGATTTAGTGCCAAAACCTAAGAATCAAAAGACCATAGGAACAAAGTGGGTATTCCGAAATAAGCTAGATGAACAAGGAAACGTAGTCGGGAACAAAGCCAGACTTGTAGCTCAAGGTTACAGTCAGCAGGAAGGTATTGACTATGGTGAGACCTTCGCACCTGTAGCTAGATTAGAGGCAATAAGAATATTATGTGCATATGCTAGCTTTATGAACTTCAAACTATTCCAAATGGATGTCAAAAGTGCATTTCTGAATGGAGTTATAAACGAAGAGGTTTATGTTAGTCAGCCTCCAGGGTTTGAAGATCCAAAATTTCCAAACCATGTTTATAAACTTAAAAAGGCCCTGTACGGCCTGAAACAAGCACCACGTGCTTGGTACGAAAGGTTGACTAGTTTCCTACTGACCAGAAACTATGTCAGAGGTAAAGCCGACACAACCTTATTCATTAAGAAAAAGGGTAAAGATACCCTATTGGCACAAATATACGTAGATGATATTATCTTTGGTGCTACTAACGAATCTATGTGCAAAGAGTTTAGCAAATAGATGCAAACTGAGTTTGAGATGTCAATGATGGGAGAACTCAACTTCTTCCTTGGACTTCAAATTAAACAAGGAAAGAATGGCATCTTCATTAGTCAGACCAAGTATGCCAAAGAGATATTGAAGAAATTTGATATGGAAGAATGTAAGCCCATATCTACCCCAATGGGTACTGACACTGTGCTTTGTGCTGATGAGAAAGGTAAGTCAGTAGACAGTAAGTTATATCGAGGTATGATTGACTCTCTACTTTATCTAACTGCGAGTAGGCCAGACATTTAGTACTCAGTATGTTACTGCGCTAGATATCAAGCTGACCCCAGGGAATCTCACTATATAGCTGTGAAAAGAATTTTTAGATATTTGCAGAGCTCAGTTAATGCAGGTTTATGGTATCCAAACACAAATGACTTCACACTCATTGGATACACTGACGCTGACTATGGACGAGACAAGCTGGAGCGTAAAAGCACCTCAGGAGGATGTCACTTCCTTGGAAGCTATCTAGTGTCTTGGTTCAGTAAGAAGCAATCGTTAGTGGCCCTGTCAACAACTGAAGCTGAGTACATTATTGCTGGAAGCTGTGTGGCGCAAGTCCTATGGATTAAGCAACAGCTAGAGGATTATGGAGTACAAACAAAAACAATCAAAGTCAAATGCGACAACAAGAGTGCCATTGACTTATCCAAAAATCCAATCCAACAACGCAGGATGAAGAATGTCAGCATTAGGCATCACTTCATCAGAGACCATGTACTCAAGGGTGAGATCAAGCTGACCTATATTCCAATAGATGAACAGCTTGCGAATATCTTCACGAAGCCTTTGGCTCGTGAGCAGTTTAGCATACTAAGGGAAGCTATCGATATGTCTAATCCTCTTCAATAGTTTTCTGCGCTTAAATGAATGTTGAGTGATTATAATATGTGATTGATTATTATATGATATGTAACTATTATATGCTGAGCTAACATAAATGACATAAAATCACCTATGCTGAGTAGACATATATATTGTGTGATTACTATGTGCTGAGTTACTATGCATGCTAAAAATCCCCTCTACGCAAAACTGAGCACTCAGAACTTCAAACGTTTAGTATTCTAGATACTGAGTAAAGCCACTCAATTAATGCCCGCACGCGCATTTAAGTAACCACCTAGGATGACGTAAGCGTAATGATTAGAAAACCATGCACCGTATCTGTCATTAATGTCATAATTTAGTACCGTTGATTGATTCAAGAACCCACCATCAAATTGACCTATCAGATCAACACGGAACATCTATAAATAGTGGACGAATTCCCACTAACTTCTCTTTACATTTGAAATCTTTGGCATTCGATTTCTCTCTCTCTAATTTCCCAAAATCCTCTGCATTTCTCAAATCCTAAAGAACACCATGTCTAGCGATTCCCAGAACAACTTCGGTCAAGAATACGACGACAATCGCTCCGATCTGAACCTTCCATCTCCTACTGAGCAGGAATATCAAGAGACTTCCACAGTCTCAAGAACATGCCCATGATCAGCATGACCAATCTGTTCCCAATGTCAGCATGGCTCATAAAAACCCTCAAGCTGACCAAGCAACTCCATCGAAGAAGAAGAAGGAGAAAAAGGACTCGAAACCCAAGGAAAGAACTTTCTCCCCAGTCTACAAAAATGTCAAAAATCTTAAGGTTTTCTGCTCCCGCTGGTTCTCCAAAGGTTTCGTCGAAGCTGAGAAACCCTTTTGTGAGTGAATTTCCAAAAATGGCTGGACCAAACTCTTCTCTCTCCCTGGAACCACTTACCCACAGCTGGTCAGAGAATTTTACGCAAATCTAAGGGTTGCCGATGATGATGTTGACCATTTAGTCACCAAGGTCAAAAACAAGGACATCACCATCACTCCGTCCTATCTTGCAAAATTGCTAAAGTTGAAGGTAGAAGGATCTGAACTCAGGTGCACGAACGACTACATGCGTGTTCATTACGTTGTTGAGTTTTGTAAGCCTCCAAACCACAAAGGAAAGATCGCCAGTACTTGCATGGGTCAGGCTCAGAAAATGGCACACTATATTCTGACCAACTTCATGTTCCCCAAGATCAACGCCTCCTCCTCAGCTTCCAATTTTGAGCAGTGTTTTATCTGGCACATGCTGAACTACAAGCCGCTCAACATGCCCATCTTTCTCATCGGTGCTTTCCAACGCAGTAACGGGACCCTCAAGATGGGCTCTCTTATTACAAAGATACTTCAGGATCACCAAGTGAGCTTAATAGAAGAAATTGAGATTTCGGGTACGGAAATCACCGCAGCAGTGTTGTTCGGCTTAGCTTATAACGAACTGATAAAACCTAAGAAAGGAAAGGGAACTATGGTTGAAGAAGAACCCGCTAAGGAAGATATGGAAGGGGATAATATGGTTGAAGAAGCACAGGATGAGCTAACCAAGAAAGGGAAGAAAGTTATAGGTGGCAAAGAACCCGCTGAGCGCATTAGGCAGGACAGAAAGAGGAAAGCTGACCAATCCTCAAAAGACATTAACACAGCTCCGAGGAAGCTTAGGATAGTATCTAGTACGAAGAAAGATGCTCTTGCTGAGCAAACTCAAGGGGAACCTAAGTCAGCTGAGAAATAGAAAAGGCAAGTTGAGCCTGAGGAAGAAAGTGAGGAAACACCTGATCAGCCTTTGAAGAGGAAGAAAACCTCTGGGTTAAAGCCGATCGATGCTAACCCACTTGACTTTGTGATTACAAAGGAATCACACTTCGTACGAAATCAAGAAATTGATCTGGAGAAGACTCCTTGTGATCAGGAGGAAGAACAAGGGCGTACTGAGGATCAGCCTCAAGCTGACAAGATGGGTCCTACTGAGCAAAGTGACACAGTTGCTGCTGAGCAAACTGAGAACCAAGCTGAGTCACCAGTAAAGGACAAGGTTGTGGAAGGCCTTGATGCTGACCTAGGACTCAACTCTTCCTTTGAGTCACCTGACTTTATTGCTGCCAATTCTTCTCCAACCAAAACTCCAAAGGTAAGTACAGACAAGAGTTTCAAACGTAAAGCCCAAAAACCCAATATCATCGATCTGTTGGATGAATCCCCACTAAGGGACCCAATCACAGACTTGACCGGGCTTCAGTTCCAGTTCTTCACCAACTTCACTGAGCCAACTCCGGACCAAATAAAGGAAAAACAAGCCTCTATTTCTCAAGCTAACCCAACAGTCCCTAAAGGTCCAATCTCTGCCGACACTTCTGCTCATCCTTCCACTGAGCAAGTGCTCGAAGTCCATGATGCTCAACCCAACGAGTTAGCAAAGGAAACTCCTGCTCAAGACAGTTCTGAGTTGCCTCAACCTCAATCTACTCAACCTCAGACTGACACTGAGCAAGTTACTAACTCTGCTGAGCAACCACTTCCTACTCCTATCAAGCAGATAGAAAATGAGTCATCTCCTGCTGCTGGCCTAGATAAAAGTGCAGTTGTTGACCTAGCTGGCACCTCCACCTCCGGACAGAAACAAACACCTCCTCCATCCGGTGCTGACAACATTCCGGCCCTTGAGCATATCACTGGTGAATCCTACACTTATCTGAATGCTTCTGAGTCTGGAAGGAAAATCATTGACTCAGCTCAAGCTCTACTTCAAGATATTCATCAGTCTCACGCCGATGCTGCTGGGCCTATTCCTGTTGAGCCAACACAGTTATCCTCTGACACTCAACTTCTGACCGAACTTAAGGGTCTCAAAGAACTGATGAGTGTCATGACATCCTTCGTCTCTCAACAGCCCAAGCAAGAGTCCATAGTGAAGCTGGCTGAACTCCAGCTGATGATGGTGAATCATATGAACTCCATCCAAGGTCAACTTAATGCCTTATCAGCTGCGAACTCAACATCGGTAACCTCTGCTAAGGTCAATCACCTTTTCACCCAGCTGTCCTCTGAACTGGCTGGAGCTCGTGACCTTATCTCCTCCTCCTCTCAATGCTCCATTGAACAAATTGGTGAAGCCATTCGCCTACTCAACTTAAGCAAAGAAGAGATGGACACTGACCAGGTCAAGACCAATGAGATTCTGCAATGCACTCAGTCCACACTTGCACATGTCCGGCACATAAATGTTCAACGTCAGTCATATGATACTGCACTACTCAGGATGTACCATCAATCCTATGCACGGATGACTGAATCAATCACTTGGATCGGGAAATCTCAAGAGTATTTGCTAAGTATGCTCAGTGCCAACATAAAAATCCCCGCCTCAAGTATGGCCGATGGCATGCAGGTCTTTTCAAGTCTAAAGGAGAGTACCAGTCAACTGCAATAGTATTCCTCGATACTGACTCGTGTTGTTCAACAAGGGACTTTCTATTATCCTCCTCCATCTCGTGATGCTGGCAAAACGGGGGAGAAAGATCAAACAAAGCAAGCTGCTGGAACTTAGCAGAAACTGGGGGAGAAAGATAAGTCTAAGCAGCCAGCTGCCGAAACTCAGCAGAAGCCTGGTTCAACTTCTGCTGTCCCGGGCAATCAGAGTCAACAACAAAGAACAGCCAAGGGCAAGGGCAAATCTAACCAAGTTTAAGTCAACATAAACAAATAGATTAGAAATAGTCTTAGTTTATGACTTGTAACTTTATATCTGGCGTGTTCTATTTTGTTGAGATGGCTATCTATATATGCATCCTTTATCCAACACTAACTATGTTTATGAGATGCTTACTTGTGTTTTATGCTGATCTGTCATACTTAACTATTCATTGAACAACAAATTAAATCTTGTGAACATAAAGAATAAACAAGTAAATCATACTCAGCACAAACTCTGATACCTATATTTGAAAACTGAGTAATGACTAAATGTTCCAAGTATTGACCTTCTTCAGAAACTGACCTTAGACTCTTTTCGATTAAATCTTAGAAGGTTTAGAATTGAACTAAGTCAGTGGACTCAAGTCTTAGTTTCACTCCATTAGATCTTAGAAGGTTTAAAGTTGAACTAAGTCAACAGATGCAACCCTTACAGGGGAGTTATCTCATAAGAATAAAAGGTCATCAATCATGAGGGATGCTCAACACTGAGTTCCTTGATTAAATACTTTTGCCAACATCAAAATGGGGGAGTTTGTTGAAACATCTTTCCACATGATTTTGATTTGACAAAATTATTTAAGTTAATCTCATGATTAAGACAATTAAATTTAAGTGCTTTGATTTAATTGTACTAATATGTTTGTTCAATGTTGAGTATAATTACTAACGAGAACAGGAACTAAGTGTTCAATAAAAAGAAAGACAGAACGAAGTCAGCATAAGCCAAAGAAGCTGAGTGAAATACAAACTCAGCATTATAAAAGAAAAGTCTTCTACAGAATAATGCTTGAAGGCGAAGCCGACCAAAGAAGCTGAGTAGAACGTAACTCAGTCCCGTCAATGGAAATCTTAAAGGCAAAGCCGAACAATCAAGCTGAGTGTTCGTCAGGACAGCACCAATGATCCGTTGACTAGAAGACAAAGTCCGACAAAGGTCTGCACCAATTCAGAAGCCACGGAATTATACCAAGAGACCTTTTCGAGACGCATGGATCAACTGGCATTTGGCAAAAAGACAAACTGGCGCTAGAAGATGAAACTGGCAAGCCTGACGCCTGCTAAATTCAGACGACAGGATTGGCCTGCTATTCTAAATGCTGACCAATGAATGACGAAAGAAGACCGTTTGAATTCAACGGATATGTCCGAATTCAAATCATTGAAGCTTCAGAATTTGCTATAAAAGGACAAGTTCATCACTTGGATCCTTTGCCGAATTACAAAAAGAGAAAAGACAAGCAATATCTTCACTATGTTAAAAGATCCAAAAGAGAAGCTGTCTGATTAGAAAAAGCAAGTTCTTACACCCAATTCCAATCATTGTGTAAAAGTCTAGAGTGAATTTGTATTCATCTAAAGTGTTCTTCAGTTAGAAAGAACAATCTTGTATCAACTGTAAAGGTTAGAAGAGTGAAGCTGAGTACTCGGTTTTAGTACTCAGCGGTAGAGAAAATCTGAGTGTTCGGTTATAGCGCTCAGTAGGATTAAGTAGACGAATAGAGGACGGTACTCTTTCATACTCAATTGCTTTGTAAACGGTTTGTGTTCTACCTTTAAAGAGCTCAGTAGTGGATTGAAAAAGCCCGGAAGGATTCTGGGGACTGAATGTTGGGGTTTAGTGTCCTATAGATAATTGTTCTAGGATATGAACTAAATATAAATGAAGTGTTCTTTATATCTTTTGTTTTAAATAGATATGGTTTCATAAACTATATATAAAGGCAACCTCTTTTAAAGAACTAAATAAGTCTAATAAAAGGAAATCCCTAAGTTTGTTTAAAGTGATTATAAAGTGTTCATACAAGCATAAAGTGAGACGAAACTTTATAATAAACTAATAAACTTAAAACCACCCCAAGTCAAGTAATATGTTTAGAAAAGGATTGACATATCACTGTTGAGACTTGCATGTAACAATGTCTTCTGTCAAGACAGAGAGCTGATCTCACAAGCTTCAGATATACAGATAATCTGGACAGTTGCATGGATCCAATGAAAGGGAGTTCATTAGGATTGGGGACCCGACTTGAGATAACAGGATGGGTAGATTTATCCTTGTCACCTGTTCATCTCATTGGTATTAATAGGTATAAGTAATCCTAAGACTCAAAGGAATGTTAATTAGTGATTTTGGATTACGGAATGTGATGCTTTGATCCTGTTGTAATACGATCCATAACAGAGATGACTCTGGGGTGTGAACGGCAGACGTTGGGTATCACAGGAAGTAATTGCAGGATAGTTATACATTGGATTGAGCATTTGTCACTCTCGATAAATGGGAGATACGTCCAAGGATCGCTTGTGGAAGACTTGACTCTAAATCCTTGCAAGGTGATAGCTTAAGACTTGAAATACAGATTTCACTTAACCTATCTAATTGGAGTTGACTCGGCCTGTACAAGTAAAACGAACGTCTCGCTATATGTGACTTGACATTATCCATAGTCATAATATTCAGTTCAAGGATGTAGTTGATAAAGGATCGAATTATACTGTAACTAATACGGAAAGGTCAACGACAGAATCAACATGTCTTCTTATAGCTCTGGGGGAATGTTTCGGATTTGTTAATCACATTTCACGCACTCATTCTGTTATGCAAAGATTAAATATAATTCTGAGAAAATTAATTTAATAGTTGCATACGTCTAGAAGCAATAAGAACCTAATGGGTCACACATAAGACTTGGAGCCCAAAAGAAAAACAGATGTTAATTAATTGATGGAAGCCCAACTGAGTCCATTAAGGCTCAGTAAGTGAGGGGGGCGATTTTATGTATATAAAATACATAAATAATTAATTTGATTTTTAATAATTCTAATTAGATTATGATTGTGAATTAAATTAATTAAATGATAAATAAGTTAGGAGGTTTAATGAGATTAAATTGCTTCTATTATTATCCTGTCAGGTTATTATTATTATCTTTATATTTAGATATAATTATAGATAATAACTAATAAGAATTTTATTCCGAATTAAATTCTTATTCAGTAACCTAATTCTATCTAACTAGGGTTTAGATACAAGAGAGTATATATACCCCCCTTACATGAGAATTTTGGCTAACTCTAGTCTACCGAAGAGAGAGAATTTTGACCCCCTAGTTGAGGACGAGATCATTCACCGCTTCCTTCCGATTCGATCGATTTTCATCTCTTTCTTTTATTTCTTGATCTTGTGTTGATTAATTAGAGGCAATCTATTCTTGATTGCTTTTACACGGTTGAGTTCTAACTTGTTTTGAATTGTGTTTTTGTCTTGTGCTCGGGAACTCGAAGTAAGAGTTGTGGGCACTTCGATTGCAACGGTAGATAGAACTTCTAAAAGGTATTTCCTTCTATCCCTCTTTATATGAAATAACGATTAACGGATCTTGGGTTAATGGAAAAAGGTTAAAATTTTATATTTCCGCTGCCAAACGTTTGTCTATTTTCCTTCACTGGACGTAGGCGGTGAGGCCGAACCAGGATAAGTCTGCTGAGTAATCTCTAACCCTTTCTCTTGATATATATATGTATGTGTTGCTTGCTTAAATTACTCAGTATATAATTTGTATAAGCCGACGCTGAGTAATCAGAGTGCTGAGTTGGAAGCTGACCTAAAGTGTTATCTCCCAACTCACAACTGAAATAGCTCTAGTTAGTGCCTGATTAAAGTTGTCTCACACTTCACTCAGCCTAGCTGACCTAAAGCTGAGTTAAAATATCAAACATTCAATTAAGCCAGCCTTATTAAGCGAAAAAGTTATATTAGTTCCTACCCCCCCCCCCCCCCTTGGAACTAATCCTATTACATTACACGAGACCAACATATGAATGTTCATTGGGCATGTAACTGATTAGGCATAGTCTAACAATATGAATGTTTATTGTGATATGGGAATACTCTTATAATGTTCCTTTTCACTTGGTTTGATAACATACAAAAAAAGCATTCAACATGGTGATAGGTTTATGATGCATTCAGCATAAAGAGAGTCCCTTATGGTGACAACATCATAAGCCTCATTACCAAGTTCATTGTTCAACGAGTATAATCTAAGTGGGAGGAACATTGTAAAAGGGTCAATTTAGGCTACTTGCATGTTCTGATATGCCTTGCAAATGATAAGATGTCTTTTGATATGACTTAATATACATATACATACAAACTGAATAGCAAGCTCTACGTTATATTACAAAAGGGGGGGATGAGTGTTGCCTTTCGGTTATAATTGAAGTTCTAAAGCTCCTTTACTATCTGGAAATTTGGAATTTGAAGGAGAACCACATTTGGAGCTCATATTGCCTTTCGATTCTCCTTCAAATTCGAAACCTCCTTTCTCTTAGTCAAGATACTTTAGGAAATTTGGAGCCCCTCATATCCACATTGCATACTCCTCAGTCCATCTCTAGGCGAGCACATCATACTCTTCCCTGTTGCCGAGGTATTGCTCAATAACTGCTTCTTGCCCAGGAAATGGCCCCTCAATGTGGGGCTATAGTAGTAGATCATATATGTGCCACAACAGCTACACAATGCATAGAATAATTAGATCACAAACATGATTAAGTGTTTATCAAATGAAATAGATAAATGGTGGCATATCTATACCGTGGCAGTGGGAAAGGGAGGGTGAGTAAGGAGACAGGGAAGATGAATCATCCCCTGAGGAGCCACATTAAGATGATAGATCTTATTCTAGAAGCGAAACTGAGAATAAGAAGAGACATTGATTAGTGTATGTGTATACAATGTCATGTAGGTTCATATATCTTAATGAGATAAGTTAATATTACTGTTGGAGGTCTGTTTGGAAAATCCGGAGGGTAGCTAGTTCTGATTTCAAATACACCCCTTTCATATGGGGTGCATTGTGGGCCTTTTATTCGGATCGACCATTTGAAGAAGTTATCATCCAGAGGACCTGTTATCATCTAAGATAAGAAGAATCATTACAAGCAGACAGAAGAAACCAGGAAGAGTTGAAGAATAACATATGGATTGACATACCATCGATGGCCAGAAGCCACCCTAGGCTCTCCATGTACAGTTTCTCCATCTCAGCAATTACCTATTGTTGAACAAGCGCAAGGTGATCCATTGTACAATGTAAGTTTTCTAGGCTGAATGTATGGACACTGAATGATTGTGATGCTTATTATTTATAGTGATATGATAGTGGTGGCTAAGTGAAAGGTCGTGAAAGGGGAAAGGTTTTTAATTAGTGCATTTAGGGTTATGTGTAATGATGCCAGTGTATTAATGACCTGCATTGGGTTTTGCAGATATCAAGACTTTAGGATTATAGGCCTAATAATAACTCCAAGATATGGAGATACATCAAGATCGATTTGTTTCAGAATTTGGATATATATTGGTTATTTTTTTAGTTTTAATTCAGAAATGTATGTGTACAAATGTAAACAGATTATGAGTATTTGTTTTCAATAAAATTAAAATCATTGATATACAGAATTTCATGTTCATATTTGAGTATGTTTCATTATTTAGGTAAAAACCAGAAATTCATGCGAAGAAGAAGGAAAAAAGTGATATTTTAATTTTAAAAAATGTCATCTAAAGAATAATAAAAAGACATTAAAATACATGAATCTGGCATCTGAAAATAAATCATTTGACATGATTGATTAAGACCTATGCCATCTAAAACAAGCTATAATGGTAGAAATTATTATATGAACTGTCATCGCAAATTCAATATGCTAATTTCCCACACGTCAACTTGACGGTTTTAATTATTAGTATGCCATGTGATGACATTAAAGGTGACGGTAATAATAAATAAGCTGCATCGTAACAAGATTAATATGATAGTACGCAAATAGGATAATGTCATGTGTCGTATCTTCACATGACAGAACCTAACCATCGTCTGAAGGTGCAACAGACGGCAGCGAGTCCCGTGATAGATTTATATCTCGTGGGATGACGGTTTTTAACCGTCGTCTGGGGGGTTTTGGCGTAGTGTGATTGTGTTGTTAGGCCTCTCGAATCTAAAGAAGTTCAGAGTATGATTACAAAAGACTTCTCAAGCAGCAATTGAAGCTCTTTAGGGAATCGATTCCAGATCTACACAACTAAATTTGCAGCTTTGAATTTGGATCTGGCTCAAGTTGTTGAACAACTCATCAATTTTTCACCCACCGATGAACAACTCATAATTCCAGTCGGCTTTCATTTTTCACCCACTGATGAACAACTCATCAATTTTTTTCCCGATAAAGAAATTGAATGGAGAATCTATTCCTCACAATAGTGTCCAAGATTGTGATCACTATTGTGAGGAATAGATTCTTCATTCAATCTAATGATATCGTTGTTTGTAGAATCAGAAATAAAGATCTTGACGGATTAGAAGATAATCGTCCCAAGAAAAGGAGTCGTCATGATTCTCTGATTATCATTTTCTTGGGACGATTATCTTCTATTCCGCCGCAATTAGACAATCAAGTCGAGGACTCTATTCAAGATCATCGTCCCAAGAAAAGGAGTCGCAGTGATTCACCAGGAGTTCCTCAACCGCAAGTCAGGTAATTCCGCTTCTATGAATTAATGCTACCGATATGATTTAGGGTTTTCGAGTTTTGATTAAGGGTTTATCTTGATGGTTAAGGTTTGGGATAATGTTGATATATAGCTATTAATGTTTAGAGTTTATAATTTTATTTTTAGATCATGTTCGTCTATTTGCTGTTCATCTATGGATAACTATTGTTGTTTAGGGTTTTTGAATTTTTGGTTTAGGGGTTTATTTGATGATTAATTAGGATTTAGGATAACTGAAGACATCAAAAGAAGAGGTTTGTAACTCTTGTTATGGCCCTGTTTGGGAATTAGCTGTTAGCTGATTATATTAGCTGATTTGACTAGCTGATTTGATTAGCTGTTTGGTAAAAATTAGCTGATTGATAATAACGGTTTGTGCAAAAAGAAGAATAAGGGCATTAATTTTGGCGCAGGAGAAGAGAGAGTCTATCTATTAGGGTTAAAGAAGTTCACTAATTTTAATATTGCAAAACGTTAATTGAAAAAGCTCATTTTAAGAGCTTTTTCTAAATTAGCGTTTTCATCCCAAAACTCTCTCTCAAACCTCTCTCCACCACACTCCAATTAGCGGTTTCAGTGGTTAAACCTCTAAAGTTGGTCAAAACCGCTCTTTTTATCCCAAAACGCTCTTTGATTTAGGGTTTGTAACCAAGTACGTTATGTGTAATTTTGTTTACTTGATTGTCCACTTCTATCATCTCATCTACATGTTTCAAAACTGCTGTAGTGATTTTGATGCTTTATCATTTATGAAATGCCATTTTAGTTGTTATATTAGTTCAAAAAAAAAAAAAACATGTATCATGTTAAAAAGTGAGTGAAAATATGAGTCACTAAAATTTGTATGAATTTGTGTGAAACAATTTTGAAAAAATATTGATTCTAATTATTTATAAAGTTGCATTTTGAGTGCAAAGTTTTATTTTTAAATAGTAAAAGAGCGAAATCTCTCCAATTTTCAATTAACCCATCATGAACTACTTAATTAGTTACGCTAAATCTTAATTCTATTTTCCATGTTGGTTCCTCCATTAAATTTTAAATATCGTTGCCTTTATTTTAAATATCATTCTTCCTTTACCTGCTGTGATTTGTGATGTATGAGCCAGTTTTTAGATTTTGGGCTTCTAATGGTTTGCAGGTGTTGAAAAAGGATAGAAAAAGGTCAAGAGGAGAGGAACATGGAAGTAACAATCTGTTTTCTGCTAACAGAAGGTATGCTTAGAGTCTTTCATTCACTCTGTATGATTAGAGTGTCCTGATACAACTGTTTTGATCATGGGAGCAAGGTGTGGGGGTCTGTCTTGGATAGAAACATATTGCGGGATTTTCACATATCCTCCAGGTATTGCTTTTCGCTTCTTATTCTTATTTCGTTGCATTTCTTGACTTGATTTTTGTTTTGTAGATCTAAATGCATATTCAAGACTAGTCAGGATACCGCTACACTAGTGAGTCAATTCCAGATAATGGGAAAATGGTTATCGGTAGGATTTCACTGAGGCAAGCATGATCTGTCCTATTACCATTTGCACCTCAACATTAACTTTCATAACCCTTCTGTAATTACCTTTGCTTTTGTAGTTTCTTTGGATGTACAGAGGTTGTTGAGTGAGGGAAGCCTCTAGGTCGTGGTATGTATTTAATCGAATTTTGATATTATTGTTGTACTTGTATGAGACTTAGAATTTTTTTAATCAGATAAATGGGAAGCACAATTTATATTTCGGCACTAAATTTAAATTTGAATCAGATGTATGGTATTACTCATCAGAAACCAGAAACCATTTGTCTGTACAATTCAAATTTGGGCACTAAATTTTTAGCGGCGGATTACCGACCGATTTTCTGTCGGTAAATTTTTTTTCCTGAAAATCAATTCTAGGGGCGGTTTAAACCGCCATTAGAAGACGTCACTAATAAAAAACTTACCCCGATGTTGTATTAAAACCATCGCTAAATGTGGTAACGGTCGCAATAACAACACTTTTCCGACAGTTTTTAAAACCGTCGCTAAGATATATAGCGACGGTTATAACCGTCGCTATGTACAAAAAACCGTCTGTAAAAGTCTTTTTTTTTTTGTAGTGCGTTGATAGCTATTAATGTTTATAATTTCTTTTTAGATCCATTGTTTATATTTAGATAATTAGATATTTTTTCATAAAAGATAAATTAAGCATTAATTTTAAAGTGAAATTTTGTAAAATATTAGTCCTTTGTTTAATAAAAACTTCAAATTAATCCAGTATAGTGTATTAGAATGGCAAAAAGCATTATTAACAGAATTTTTTTTGCAACAACTATATTTTTCATTAAGGATTAATGAATTTTAAATCAGTAACAAAAAAAAAAAAGAATTGTGAATTAATATGCATATGTCAACATCGGGGATTTGCCAACGAGGTTTATGTGAATTAATATGTATATGTCATGGTTTTAGTAGATCGTTGCTAGTGATTGTGTAAAGAAATGAGATAATATATAATTTTAGTAGATCGTTGCTTATCATAGATGATAATATTAAAAACTATTTTTAATATTATCATCTATTTTTAAACTTTAAGCATTTGTTAATCTTTTAGTTCAAATGGTTTCGGCATAATATAAGAATATTTTAAGGTTTGAATGCGTTATGAAAGTGTGTTAAAAATAATAATAAAACATTTCTTTATCTAAAATCTAGAGCAAATGTTAAAATTAAATTGATAGATGACGTTTGGTGTAATGTCTAGGCATAAATATCATAATTAATTATAAAATTACAATTAAATAATATTTTCAAACTTAATCCCAATATATCATTATTTTTTTATAGATAACAAATAAAATATGCTTTTAGGATTAAAAATATATACCTCAAATTAAATATCGCCAAAAGCTCTCTAACTCGCTCAGTTCATTCAGATCCGCTTTTCAAAAACTGGGTTTGAACGTATATATTTTGTGCTAGGTCTAGCATGGTTCAAACCTGCTTAGACCTAAATACAAAATGGGCTAGGTCTAGGATTTATCTCAAAACCTAGGCTGGTCCAACCTAAATTTTATTAATAATTTTAGTTTAATAAATTTCATAGTTTAACAAATTTTATATTTCAAAAATCTAAATTTTCAAAAATTTAAACTTTATCTAGATTTTTTTTAAAACAATGTGAACGGACTGAGTTGAGCTTAAGATTTATATTTTTGGCTCAAATCCAATCTGGTATGAGCCCGTACTGAAAGGTGCAGGTTATATTAGGCCTGGACAGAAAATATTATTATTCAACTCAGTTAAATCCAACCCGGCTCAATCTATGAACATATCTATCTCCAGTTATAAATCTTAAACTCTAAGCAATATATATCTTATACATTTAATTTATAAACTCAATTTTTTAAAATATGTTAAAAATAATTGATATGATATGTAAATTTTCCTTTTTTTATTTTTCAAAAGCCCATTGGAGGGCACAGTCTAACTCACCAACAAATCTAATTACAAGTCCTACAATATTCATAATATAATGTTAAAGACTTGGAAACCATAGGAAATGAAAAAAAAAATTAAAAGTTGTATATTTATATTTCACATTTCTTCAACAATAATAATTAAATGATGATAAAATCTAGAATTAGGATTTCACCTAACACCGTTAATTAACTCAGTCAGCCCGTTAATCCTTGACTCACACTGACGAAAACCCGACCCGAAACTGGAACATCTGATTGAATCACAACCCGATTATCCGAAACGTTTCGGAGAGCATATTTAGGAAACAAATTAAAATCAAAATTCAATAAAGAATACTGAACATGATTAATAAGATCCGGAAACAATAATGATCTACTAAAATCAACGGTCCAGATTGTCCCATTCCCTTCAGCAGAATCACTAGCAACCGTTGATCTTCCGTTCATCCCTTTCACAACATTCCTCTCCACAAAAACCTGCTCAATTTCCCTAAAAGATCCATTCGATTCATCCAACTGAACAATATCAATTCCTTTATTAGATCCGGCGAACATATTATCGGCGATCGTAATCCCTCTCGCGACGCCGTTTATCGATTTCAAAACCACAAATCCATCTCCGAGAAAGAAGCTGTTCGTAATCGACAATTGAACCGGATCTTCCGCGATGATTCCGTTGTAATCTAAGTAGCAATTCACAATCCTCGTCTGAGTTAAATTCGGTAGCCTGATGTAAATCCCGGTGCCGCCGAAACCGGTGGCTTTGTTGTAACAATGGACGCCGGAGAGAGTGTTTCCTTGTCCGGATATCATAACTCCAATCGCGGCGGAAAAGATAACCACATCTGTGATTGCATTATCGTTTCCGACTAGGTTAATTGCTGTGCCGGAGAAGTTGCGTTCACCGGGATCGGCACCGGCAGTGATGTGTTGGCCGAGGAAGGAGTTGCGGATGTAGGTTTCGTGGCCGCGTTGGACGTAGATACCGTTTGTGGTGAAATGTGCGATGTAGCAATTGTCTATGCTTGTTCGGAGTGAGTTTATTACTGAAATTCCGCCGCCGTGGAAGTTGCAATCTAGCATTAGATCTCGGAGAGTTATGTACTCATAGTTGTATGAAGAAGAAGTGTTGGATGATAAATCGATGAGATATCCATCTGCCGGGAAATCATCGGAGGCTCTTAATGTTCCGCCGCTTATCTGTTTTAATCGTATCAAAAAATTATATTTATCAGAATCTGTGCTACAATTTCTTGTAAAGTTATAGGTAAATAAATGTCAAAATTGTCAAAATGATATTAAGAAATAAATGTCAAAATTGTAGTTAAAGTTGTAGAGATAAACTTAGTTGAGACTGAAGTTTAGATATCAATTCAAGTTTAGATATATCAATTCAATTTTTAAGACCTGGATATAATTAATTTAAATTAAAAATTTATAAAATTTTGATCAATTTATCAAAATTTATCAAATTTAATGATTGAATTGATACATACATTTAGAATTGAGTTAAATGATATTGATGGTCAAATTTTTGACATTAATTCAAATAATTAAATGATGCTCTGTATTTTTTTTAAATGTGAAAATTGAAATTTGGGCTATATTGAATAACACTCACTCAATTTCAATAAAAATTTTATGTTTGGTTTTAACAAAGTTATTTCAGGTCCCTATATATATATAAACTCATCAAAAAAACTAATTTGATCTACGAGACAATTAAATATTTGTTAATTAAGCGCTATATCATATAAGAATGTGTGTTTTTTTTTTCAATTATATAGTAGAATATGCCATATGAGGGTGTAAATGAGTCTTGATAGTTCGTAAACTATTCGAGCTCAGCTCGGTGAAAGCTCGATCAAAGCTCGGTTTGATAGGTCTCGACTCGAGTTTGGGATCGGCTCGAGCACTAACGAGTCGAGTCTGAGCTTCCACAGGTTCACCTCGAAAACTTTCGAGCAGACTCGATTATTTTTAATTACTATATATATTTCATTAGTTATTATTAGTTTTCTTTCGCAATTTACAACTCAAGTAAAACCCATCAAAAAAATGACACAAAAAATCTTAGACATTTGAGTCTTGATCTGGACAATTAGGTTTTGATAAAGAACAAAATACATTACAATTTTAATATATATTTCATTGTTTGAAATTTTTCTCCGAGTTTGTGTTTTCCGACTACAAGTATGATCTACTATTCTGAAATCTCGACAATAACATGATTGTTTTTCTTTATAAATATTTTAAACTCATATGGAGTATGCTATAAAGTTTTTTTTTTATGCATGTATGATAAATTTCGTTAAAGTTTGTTAGAAGCTCGATAAAAGCTCGGTTCGGTCAAAGTTCGGTTAGATTTGGTCAAATCTTGGCTCGGTCAAAGCTCGTTAAAGCTCGGTTCGAGATGGCTCGATTTGAGATATTAACAAGCCAATACCGAGCCTACCTAGGTCCGACTCGGCTCGGCTCGTTTACAGCGGTTGGCACAAATGTGATTATCATGTTTCTAATATAAAATTTTGCACATAAATTGATTAGAGTGATTTTATTGAAATAAAATATAAAATTAAATTAAATGGTTTTATTATAAGAAAATAAAGTTGTACTTACCTTTATGAAAGTAGATCTTAAAATTAAATGAAATTTGTTGCACTTTTTTCTTTATTAAATTGTTTTCTATATTATAAGTCCCACTATTACATAGATATGACTTTTGCATTAACTTTTTCTTCTCACAAAATACGACTTGATTTGATAGTTCCAAAATATATGCAATATGATGTTTAATTAGAGGATACCCTTTAACCACAACCACAAGGCTTTTTTAGTACAGTTCATGTGATATACTCAAATCAATTGTTAAATTTTGAAAAAAGTTTAATATAAATTCAGAAGTGAAATATGTTAAAACTAGACATGATTACCAGTCTGAGTATCCGTCCAAAACTAGACATGATTACCAGTCTGAGTATCCGTCCAAAACCGTGTCCTTTGATTGGGATCAGACAATGAAAATTAATTAGACCCAATCCAAATATATTAAAACCTATATTTTGTCCCGATTTGAAATTGGTCTATTAATATTAATTAATAAATTTATATATTAAATATTTATTTTTAAATATAAATTTTAATTTTTATAATTAAATATTACATATATATTTAGGTGGATTTATATGGATTGAGTTTGCGATTTGATTTGTAAGCCAAACTCAGTCCGATCTAAACCCGTCTAAATTAATAACAGGCTAAGCTGAACTTGGACTAAGTATTTTTACATAAAAACTTATTAAACCCAACCAGAGCCTCGCCTATATACAGTTCTAGTTAAAACTGAAATAAATAAACTAAATTACTCCTAATAAATTATGTCAAATATATAGTCTAAATAATAGTTATGTTTTTGCATTTTGTCTTCTTACTTTTTAAACTTTTGACATTTATCCTAAACTTGGAAGTGGGAATAGGTGACCTTAAAAAGTAGTTTGATTAAATTAAAATTGAAATTCGAGCCTTTCATTGAAAATATTGTCAGACATGCATCACCTTCACACGGGGGGTGTCATATACGCCATTTTAACTGGCTATCAAATGCATGCTTGGCGGTAATTTTCATAAAGGTGTAACATCAGTTAAAAAAATATATAAAAGTTTAGGGACCAAATGATAAAATGTAGATAAGTAGAAGGGTTAAATGGATTGTTCAAAAAAAAAAAAAAAAGGGTTAAATGGAGAAAGATTGATTAAAAATGGGTACGTACAATTAGGTTGCCTGCACCAGCAGCAGGCAATTGAAGAGGCTTAGAAATTTGATAAATGCCACCCTCAAGACTGATATGAGCACCCCCAAGATTACTAATTCCAGTCATCAAGACAAAGCCTTTATCAGGGTTTTGATCATCGAAAACAGCAGCTATTGCTTTCAAAAGTGCTTGTGTACTGTCTGATTTCCCTGTTGGATCTGCCCCATATGTTGTCACTTTGTATATTCTTGGACTACTTCCACTCTGTCACCATTAATAACAAAAATATATAATAATAATAAAAACTACTGACCAACAGAAAAGAATAACCAGTAAATAGTATTATTCAGACTTAATAAAAGCCAAAAATTACATATATAGATAAAAATTCTATGTGATTTTAAAAAGTTCCCAAAAAAATAAAATAACATGTACAATTTTATCACAAAAAAAATTATAATTTTCAAAATTTCAATTATTTTTACTTTTGTAAACTGTTGGCTCAATAAAAACTACAGACTGGTATCTGTCGATCCAGAATACTTACGAGATGATTTACATATTGCTTCATTCATGAAAATTCAACACTATCGTATAAGAAATGAGGTAAGGTTCAAAATTTTCACAGCCGACATGTCAGCTTCAGAGATAGTTTTTAGGGTAAATAATTTATTAGTCCTTACCTTTTTACGTAATACACTGTTTAGTCCTCCTATTTTGAAAAACACATTATAAGGTCCTTAACTTTTGTCAATATTAACCCTTTGGTCATTCTGTCTTATTTTTTTTAGATTTTTAACTCGTATATTTAGCATAAACAGATAAACTGAAAATAAATTGTATTAGGTAAAAAGGACTAATAAATTATTTACCCTAATTTTTATCATCTCAAAACATACCGAAAATGTTTAAAATGCATAAAATATACCTCTGGAGGAGATGAAGAAGGAGAGGGAGAAGAAGCCAATTCCCGACGGATTAGCGACGATTTAAACTCTTGCATTCTTCTGATCTGATCATGGTAATGACCGGAGGAAAAATCCGGCAACGATGGTGTTTCATCCCCTTTAGCAAGAGAGCAAATGAGTATCACAGCCACAAAAAGCATGTGTAATTTGGGGAAAGATGAATCCATGGTTTTTCTCCTGTCTTGTTCAAGAAAGTGAGAGGAAGAAACTGGACAAAAACATGTATATATATATATATAAAAGAAAGAAAGAAAGAAAGAAAGAAAGGAAAAAAGAAAGAAAGAAAGAAAGAAGAGAAAGTGAAGGAGGGGTAGGACATGGAAAGAGAAGGGGCTAACTAAGAGTAATATATAATAAAGATTCATACATGAAGTACCTCCTCATCCTCCTCCTCCTTCTCTTCCATTGCCATTTGGGTTTCTTTTCTTTTATTAAGAGTTCATAAAAAGACTTTGTGTGATGTTTTTATATTTTTCTTGTCTAACCAACAAAAGTAAGCAACTTACCAACTCCTTTCTTTATGGACCTTTATTACTTTGACATTATGTTTCTCATCCAACTTATTAATTACCTCTTTGGTACTCTTTTTCTTTTAAATGTTGCTTCAACGTTACATTTATTGCTCGTTTGAGGAGTTAGTACTTTGTATCTTTCGATAGATAAAAAGTGTTTAATAAAAGTTGAAAACAAAACAACTGCTCTTACTAGAAAATGTAACTAATATTTACCGCTTATCATCAATATTTAGCAGCTAACTGTAACAATAAACAGTAAACAACTAACGACTGTAGTTGAACCAAATAAGTCATTATATAGCCAATAAGGGTTGGCCTGATTAGTAAATATAAGATAGGAACTAATGGGCTTAATATTAATCAACTCACACAATACATATATATACATATGTGAATTATGCAGAAATCAAAGCAAGAAAGAACTATGTCTCACACGATATGTGTCATCTACCACACGGTTTGTAAGCCAAGAGTTGAGTGAAAATTCTGGGGAAATAACCCACACGACGTGTGGGTTGGTTGTTGTGCCCTTGGAAATCAACTTGTTAATTCACATGTCGTGTGCCTGTTCTCACATGCCGTGTGACCTATTAAAGGGGAAGATTTGATCAAGGCTTCGACGAACCTGGCGCCTGGAGAACTCATGCCACACGGCGTGTCACAACATTCACACATTGTGTGAGGTGACTTAGCCGGCAAGGACAAGGCTACTAGAATTGCTGCTCTCTTAATTACTATCTTGCCATTTAGGCCTATTAACTTTTATGTCATTTAGCCACTTTATCCTATCCTGCCCCTATCCTTTAAATTAGTGGAGGTATTTAAACCCCATTGTTTGTAAGGATTGATAACTTTTACGTATCATTTTATCAAAAACTCCTTTGGAGCATGATTTTCATATTTATTGGGATTAGCTCTTTCAAGTTTAGCTTGAGAAGAAATTTCTTTATTGATTTACGATTAAAATCAACTTGTTCGTTAGTAATCTGTAACAGTTGGTATCATAGCCAAACCGTTTTCCTTCTCGGAGACTTCTTTTTGGCGATGGTTCAACCTCAACTACCCCAAGAAACTATCCATAGACACGTGTTTTAAGGATGTGGAGGCCAGCATAAGAGGGATTAGCGAGATTCTTATGAAGAAAAACCAAAAGCATAACGAAGAGATAAGGGAGCTAGCCGCCTCTTTGGAAGATTCCAAGATTGAGATGCGGAACACCCTTCCACAACCTGCTGGAGGTCCTCACTAGAGGCAAGAGGAAGTATTTAGACCCCAACCGTAAAGACAATCCACACACCCATGTTCACCACCACAAAGGCGGAACATAGTTCAACCATAACCACCACAAGCGGCCCCCAGGGCTCCTGAGGTAAGACAAATTCAACTAATCACGTTCTCATTCATAATGCGGATAGTGATAGTGATGGTGATGGTTTTGATGAGTTTGAGCATGATAGAATGAGTAGAAATGTGGGTGATGATGATAATATTGGTGTGGTTGGCAATAGAAATATGAACTTTGTTGGGGAAACCCATATGTTGATGATATGTATGCTAGAGGTAGATATGCAGGAAATTATGATTGGGATGATGCTTTTAAATTGAAGATAGACTTGCCTTTATTCAGGGGTGAGTTGGACATTATTTTCGGAAGTTGAGCGATTTTTTGAGTATGCGTTTCGGATGAGCAGAAGGTCCGTTTGGTATCATATAGATTGAAAGGTGGAGCATCAGTTTGGTGGGACCATGTAAGGGAAGAGCAGAGAAGAGGATGAAGGGATACGATAAGATCTTGGCTTTAGATGAAAGCAATATTGAGGGAGATGTTTCTACCATCTGACTATGAGCAATATAATTACAGTTATTACCGTTGGTGTTTGCAAGGAGAGTCCACCAATATACCTCACAGTCCTTAAGACTTTCGGTAAGGGCAAACTTATCAGAAACCGAAAGTCAAAAGACTTCTCGGTATCTCGAGGGCCTAAGGTATACATTCAAGACCGTATTAGAACACAAATGGTCATCTGAGTACAAGATGCTCGGAACTTGGCATTGAAGATAGAGTCTAAATTGAGCGTAAGGAGTCGAGAGGACTCTGTGAGAATGGGTAGGGATGTCAACACCACTCGGGAACACTTAGAGTCAATAGATTATGGGAAGCAAAATGCAAGTGCTAGTGGGACTAAAGGACTTAATATCGGGAGGATGCCTATTGGGGTTGGAAAGCAAGGTAGGGGAGTACCACCCCCACCTAGAAATAACAACTCGTATGCCAAACCAACACCTTTCAAGTGCTTTCGGTGTAACGAGCCAGGCCATAGGTCCAAAGCAGAAGAGTGCCAACATGGTAGTACATAAAGGTGAAGAGGAAGATGATGGTGGGGTGTATTATGAACCCATTAAGAGTGGATCCTCCGAGGATGAACGAGCCATCCATGTGATGAAGAGAGTGCTAATATCGAGTGACCAATAGCATAATCAGAGACACCAATTGTTTAGAACTCGATGTTTAATCATTGGGGTATAATGTGAAGTGATTGTTGACTGGGACAGTCAAGAAAACATCCTTAATAAAGCCGTCTTGAGCAAGTTTGGCTTGGTACCCGAACCATATTCGAATCCATATTGGGTTGGTTGGATCAAAGATAGGGAGAAACTTAATGTCACACATCGATGTAAGGTTCCTATCTCTATTGGGGCCTACCAGGATGAGGTTATGTGTGATGTAGTTGAGATGGACATGTACCATTTGCTCCTAGAGAGGCATTGGCAATTCGATCGAGATGCCACATATGCGGGAAGGGTCAATACTTACACCATATTTAAGGATGGCGTCAAGTACATTCTTACATCTTTGAGGAGTTCTTCTAGTAGGGAAAATAAAACCGCCTTGATTGTTTGTCCAACCCATGAACTGGTACCGAAAGGGAATGCAATAACTTATCAAGTCATTGACCGATGGTAAGGGGTAGTTTGGGTGGAGTGAGAGAGACATGCCACACTTCATTGACTCTATAGATCGAACATTAGCCCTAACATAAGCAAGCAATTGTTAACTCAAGCCTCCGATCGGGTAATTTCCAAACTCGTTGTAGCATATTATGTTAACTCACTGAAATTAAGAGTTATGACAACCATATTGGGAAGACATCCATTCTATGTTCTTATCATGAAGTATCACCTCATGAGGAGGACATTGAAGTTTAGAAAGTGTACCAAGAACGACATCAATATGCAGAGCCAAGAAGGAGATCATCGGAAAGCCCGGGATCGGTTGACCCCATACTATGGTGGAATTATAAGGGACCTCAAAGCAAAGCGCACCCTCTATAGGCGTATGCTACAACCTTTGAGCAATGATGGAGAGCCTAAGTGGAGAAAGGAGCATGGGGTTCCCATGACACGAGTCCGTGAGATAGTGTATGTGGCAATCGCCTTGGGCCTCGGTAAGTTATTGATGGTCGGGAGTGGTTCCATTAAGCTTAGAGTTGGCAATAGAGTTCTTGGGCGTGCGGAGCAGATAACATATGTAGGGAGGCACGTTGTTTCTTGTCCTATGATGGACTTGGGGTCCAAATATTTTCAAGAAGAGGAGAATGATACAAGCATCTTAAATGAGAAATTGAAGCAAGAAGGAAATGTGTCTCACACGGCGTGTGCCATAACCACATGACATGTGAGCCATGAGTTGAGTGAAGAATTATGGGGAAGTACCACACACGACGTGTCACTAGGGGAACACAGAATGTGAGCTGGTTGTTGAGCCCTTAGAAATCAACTTGCCAATTCACACAGTGTGTGCCTGTTCTCACATGTCGTGTGGCCTATTGGAGGGGGATATTTGATCAAGGCTTCGACGAACCTGGCGCCCGGAGAACTCAGACCACACAGTGTGTCACAACACCCACACTTTATGTAAGGTGACTTAGTCGGTAAGGATAACAAAGGGACAAGGCTGCCAGAATTGTTGCTCTCTCTTATTTACTATTTTGCCATTGTATTATTTACTGTCATGCCATTTAGGCCATTAACCTTTAGGCCTATTAACCTTTATGCCATCCTACCCATACCATTTCTTTTATATTTTGAAACCTTAGTTAGGGCATTTAAGTCTTTTATCTTTAAATTAAAGGATGTATTTAAACCTCATTGTTTGTAAGGATTGATAACTTTTATGAATCATTTTATCAAAAACTCCTTTGGAGCAAATTTTCATACCTATTAGGATTAACTCCTTCAAGTTTAGCTTGAGAAGAAATTTCTTTGTTGATTTACGATTAAAATCAACTTGTTTATTAGTAATCTGTATCACCTAAGATACAAAATCTAAGTGAATTCGACTTCCCAACCCATGTAGCTTAAGTATTCCTACACTACACACTTTGCAATATAAACACACTTGTTGCCCAAGTAAATATTATTTCTTTATCACCCCTGTCCTCAAGTTGTACAGGACGGGAAAAAATTGTAAACTTGTATATTAAGAAATGGAACCGTGTCCAAGAAATTGGCTTAGTGAAAGCATCAACTATTTTATCAAAAGTGGAGATATATCGCACAATAAGAGCCTTTGAGCAAAATAAAAATCAATCTCCAAATATTTATTAGAATTATGAAACATGGGATTGACATTGAGATAAATAACACTAAGGTTGTCATACCACTGAATCAAATGAGCGGATAAAGAAAAACTAATCTCACCTAACAACATTTGAATCCAATATATCTCAGAGGTAGTCGATGTAATGGAGCGATATTCAGCTTCAATCGAGGAACAAGATCTGATTCTTGGATTCTAAGAAGACTATAATAACAAACAACCAACTAAGAACGTGATATACCCACTTATAGACTAGCGATCATCGTGGCAACCACCCTAGTCAACATCAGAGAATCAATGAAACTGACCAATCGATCATTTAGCTATAGAAAATCATATGAAGAAGTTTTATTTAAATACAAAGGATTCATTTGGACACACTATAATGATTATCAGTCGGGGGATGCATAAACTGAAACACCTTATTGACTGCAAAGGAGATGTTTGGACATGTAAACTTCAAATAACTGTAAACTCCCCATGATGCTCCACCAAAAGGAATGATCAGAAAGGCCTCCCCATCTTTCTATTGGAGTTTTTCATTTGGATTGCAGGACTAGACACAGAACGAGCATCGGCAATTTTGGCCTTTGCAAGACTAAAATTGAAATGCCTAGTTTGATGTAGAAATAACCCGTTCTTGGCCCAACTTCAACACCCAAAAAATAGTGCACCCGGCCAAGGTTTTGACTATAAAAAATTTCTTCCAAAATCGACACCAACTTACAGTGTTGAGTCCGACTTATAAAAATAGTACCTTCTTGCTGATTTTTTTGAATCAATATCTTCCAAAATCGACACCAAAAAAATTTCCTCCAATATTTCTCTGGCACCAATAAGTATCCTCTTGCTCCATCAAATGATTAAGTTAAGACTGGACAACAATAAAAAAAACTTCACATATTCATTATCATCCTTATCTTTTAATCGATCTAAAACAGACTTACAATGCGAAATTGTGCTAGTGAACCTCGACTTGAAATCACGGCCCCACCTTTCCAATGATGAATTGCACCCTGCCAGTTTGTCCAATACCGAGCGGTTCCCTCCACACAACTAGCTCTCTATAAAAAGACCAGTAAACCCTTATTCCAGTAACCCTGCGTGCTTGAATCGAAAATGATAGGCCCTAGTGCGAGTAGGCCTAACTGTGAACTCCAACAGTAGCGGGAAGTGATCAGAGTAAGAAGTGATGAAATTTGATAGCATGTAATAATTCAAAAACCAAAGACACCAATCAGCCACCCTAGACCATGATCAAGCTTCTCTTTGATCCATTAGTCTAAGGCTTTCCCTCTATCCCATGTAAAAGGACTTCCTATCATGCACATGACGTGAAGAGATAAAGAAGATACTGATTCAATAAAATCAGCAAGGAGGTACTGAGATATCTAAGCCCACCTCTCTTCTCTTCTGATTAAGAATACAATTAAAATCTCCAATAACCACCCATAGAAGCAAATGAGAAGCCGATATATCCAAACGTAATTGTCAGGACTCACGATGACGCCCTCTATCCGCAAACTCGTAAGCCTCTCATCCCCGTTGATATTGTCATTCATTTTCATGTCAATATGACGATCCGAGAACCTAATAACTACCAGCTCCTCTTTATCCTTCCAAATGAAGCTAAACCTCCGCTTTTACCCCGAACATCTAGAGAAACACAAGCATCAAACTAAAACTTTTTTCGAAGGTCGCTGATCCGATTTTTATCTACCAATGTTCACACAAGAACACAACATACGGTTTGTGAGCTCAACAGCCCACTCAAACAACGAACTGTCCGGAAGTTGCCCTGACTCCGGCAATTTCAAGATAAACAACTCATAATAAGGAGATAAGAAAACTTAACTCTCAATCGGGAGAAAAAACTCTTAAATTACGTTTTTTATTAAATAATTTTTTTTTGTATCTTTTGGGAATTGATAGAAAAATAGCCTATGAATTTAGGACAAAATAATACTATTGAGGTTAATATACCCAATAAAAATTTATCAGGAATCAAAAGGGATAAGGTGTAAAAATACCTTTCACGTTGACTATAAAGAGTTATTTCACCTCTAATATTGGCAGTCAAAAGCAATTTTATCTAAAATGTTAGCAAGTTGAATTAATTTCAAACATAGTTATAAAACACACATATTTTGTTCCTTATTCTGTACAAGTTACATATCAGTTAATTCTAAAAAAAAAATTCACAATTTTTCTAATATTTTTTAATAGAATTGAAGATTAATATTTTTAAATTAGACGAAATATTTTAATTTTTTTTTATCCAACTTGTACAAAATACAATATAATTTTTAATTTTTTATATTATTTTATTCACGTCTATTTATGTGTTTGTGATTTGCTACTAATGAGTGATAAAATTACGCACATGTGAATTATAGATGACAAGATTCGTGACTGAGAAGACAATTTAATGAATTATTTTTCAAATTGACCAAATTTGGTAACGTTATGGATAAAATTGCTCTTGGCTGCCAACATTAGGAGTAAGACGTTAGAGGTAAAATTGCTCATAACTATCAATATTGAAGTATTTTGCACCTTATTCCGAATCCAAAATATAATTTTACCCGATATTTATTATCAAAAACTAATTTTTTTTTTACTGATTTTTTTTTTGGAAAAAGTTTTTCTTTGTTGATTTTTAAAATGATTTTTTTTTAGTGACTGAATTTAAAACTTACTCTATTTGGAAATGATTTTGGCATTAACTTAAACTTATAGTACTGCTAATTTTTCAATCATTAAATATTTATCAGTTTGATGAATATTATTAAATGCTCTTTTTTGTCTTTTTGCACGTAAAAGAACAACTAACAAGAATCACTTAATGGCTACGGAAATTAAGTTCACACAAAATGGAAAAAGCCAAGGTCTATCAAACCCATAAATTTATTAGTAAATTAAGCCTTTTTTTAAAGGTTTACTTTGCTTATGGATATCTACTTCTTGCTCTTGCATATTTTTTGCCTTTAAATTTATTTATTTTTATTGAATTTCAATTTTTTTTTAGTAAAGGTGTTAGATGAGAAACATAGAAAACTGAATATCTCAATTAGGTTGGTACTTCCAAACAATGACCGAACCCAGAACTTAATAATTATTAAATAAGAGTGGAAAAGAATTACAAAGAAACGTTCAAAGCACTAAAACTAAGCAAAATGTTCGGCTGCTAAAATTATTACTTCAAAAACAAAACCAAATGAAGGATGCGTATATCACCATTCCAACTTGGTAGATTAGCAAGAGCATCAATAACTTTATTTCTTTTCCTACCAAGATGTGAAACAACCATGTTTATAGATTTTATAAAAATAAGATGTGATAAAAATGATGTCTAATGGGGACAATAGAATACTCACTTTTAAAATTTTAAATATAGTTGATTACAGGCGAATTAGTATCAGTACACATGTGTCAATCCTAGACAATCATGAGCATTAAGAGCACTAGGAGTCGTCAGATCTAACTAAACAGGAGCATCGCTCTTCCTCTGACACATAGACCAATAGGAGAATCACCAAATCCGACTCGGACTACATCCCACCAGATTCACTTAGAATCAAGGTAGTCCAAATCGAGTAGGATACCATTTATCTAAATTAAGCCTAGTTGTAATCCGAGGAATATAAGAACCACGATAACCTATAAATACGCCAGAAATCATGCAATCAAGGTATATATACATATCCTCTACAATTTACTCTGAATTTCTTAATACTCTGTTATCCACATCGCTAACTTAGACATCAGAGTGGGATTGCCACTCAACGGTCTCGCCCTGACCATTATTTTATCTTATCTCAGACACTGGAAAGATCTCGTCAATCATTAGAGTGTTACTTCATGAAATATTGAGTATCAAATTGGATTGTTGTATGGTGTAATACTTTTGAGAAAATCATAACCTTTAAATCAAGTTCAACCATGTTCTAAGTTTTTACTCTTTTAAGTTTGGTTTGCATAAGTGAGGATGGTGGAATGTCAAGTGAAATAAGCTCTGTCATCAACTTACACTTTCTTGGATGTTTGATGTTTGATTTTGTCTTGATCCTGAGACTTGCTTAAGGATAAAAAAGCTCAACGTGTGAGGAAGTTGTTATCACCATTTTAGATAGGGTTTAAAATATAGTTTTATATGTATTTTGAGTCTTAATTTATATATTCCACTAATTATTAGTGACTTTTAACTTGTTTTGGTCTTGGTTAAATTTTTGAATGATTCCATGTAGTTTTAGGCCTTAAGCAGAGAAAAACATCAGTTCGGAAAGTTACTCGTCCACCTTACTCGCACAGTAACCTCGACGAGTAACGATTATGAGTCAGCAAATGAAGTTCAAAATCGAAAAACACGAGTTGCATAGGTTGCTCGGTGAGTAGGGCATATATACTCGACGGGTAGCGATAGAAATCAATATTTAACTCCAATCGAAACTCTAATTGAAAGGACTCTATCCCATCCGACTTCTATAACTCTAATCCAACCAGAGGAAGGCTAGAAAGAACTACTAGAGATCAGAGTATGGCCGAATCACTATATATAGGAGCTTTTACAATGTAATATAGAGATTAATGAGACTAGTTCTTAGATTAGCTTAGTTGTAACTTAGTTTTACTTTCCGTTTTCACATACTTTGATTTGTATTTCATTTTACATTAGTTTAGATTACTATTTCCATTCTATTATTAGTTTAGTTAAGCAAGATTTGACATTGGTTTGTTTTCTCACCTCTTATTCTCAAGTTTAGTTCGTCTAATTGAATTTTTCTCTTCATCTACATTCTTTTCACCTTTTATTCTTGAATTAATAAACCTAACTTGTTGAACATGAGTTCATCTTCAATCCATACCATCATGCCTTCATGTCTTAGCTCAGACATGAGCTAAAACACTATAGGCTAGAATAACGGTGAACCGTGTTTAACGAGTATGAATTGTTAATAGGCGTTTATGTTGTGTTGTAGGACTTGACTAAAGAATTAACTAAAAGTATTGCTTACCTCTATCTAAGAAACCTAACCAAGTAATTAGGTAGAGAAGTTGAATTGTGAAACCTAAACAAGTAACAGACTCAACTTAGCATATTAGTTAATCATACACCTTAACCGGATAGTCCGACTTCGTGATCTAGGTTACAGCTTAGCCTTGGTTTTTATAGTGTTTAACGCCTTCAAACACAAATCAGAGATTTTGCCTAACCAAGCGTTGACCTAATAGTGTTTGAGGTAAATTTAGTAAGTTCTTGACCGGAG
This sequence comes from Euphorbia lathyris, assembly GCF_963576675.1. Classification (NCBI taxonomy): domain Eukaryota; kingdom Viridiplantae; phylum Streptophyta; class Magnoliopsida; order Malpighiales; family Euphorbiaceae; genus Euphorbia; species Euphorbia lathyris. The sequence goes on along the minus strand of NC_088918.1, from coordinate 71,533,635 downwards.
TTACTATTTTCTAATGAAAAATCACCGTCTCGAGTTAACCTTTAAATTCACACAACATACACTTATTAATCCATATGAGTTACCATGTGGATCCTAAATCCTAGTCCTTCATTCATTCATTTAAACATATTAATTGTTCAATTGCTTTGCTAGTTTAATGACTTTATTAGTAGTTAAGGTTACAAACTCAAAACACTTAATTCAATTCTTAGATAATATAGAACCCGAGTACGAATATCGCATTAGATACTAGTCTCTATGGGATTGATATTGTTCTTCAAAACTTTTACTACTTGATGTGATAGGGTTCGCTTGCTATTTAAGAGGGCTATACAACTTTAGCCTATCAAGTTAGAAACTCTATCTCAAAGTGAGGAAGTAGTCAAGCTGGAGCTTCATAAATCCACAATTAAAGAATTTGTGTCACACCCGACCCAAAACGGCATCGAGTATGAAGAGAAAACAGGATAACGAACTTCTACACACTAAACGACAAACTTATTTTTCTGATAGATAAAAATTCATTTGGTCTACCTAAAGTTTATTTAATTATTTGGCTTGGACTTGATAATTCTATCAAGCTTCCTACGTATCCCGAACACTTTTAATCTTTAAACCGGGAATCAAAGCCACGTAGTTCTATCTATTTTAGGTAGTTCTCTTAACTTATGAACTCATTTTAACTTATTGACACGTTGATTGACACACTAATAACTTAATTGTATATTTCACTTTATTACTATATAATTTAATATATATATAAATCGTTTTTATCAAAACGAATCAAATCGAACAACATTTATCAAAACGAATCAAATCGAACAATGTTTTATCAAAACCAATTCGTAAACAAATAAACGTTTTATCAACCCAATTCGTAAACAAATAAACGTCTTTAACAAACCAACTCGTAATCAAATAGATTGCTTTAACAAACCAACTCGTAATCAAATAGATTGCTTTAACAAACCAACTCGTATTCAATCAAACGTAAAATTTGTGTGTCCATCCTCGAATTCCACCCGTGTAGCTTATCATAACATCAATCATATCAATAATCGAGATATCTCATTCATATCTCGCCTTGCCTAACGTTAGGACTACCAGCCGTGCACTCTGGTCATACCGCCCTTAGGTATGGTCTTACAACTACTAACCCTACCCCGGACAATCCTAGATGGACAAAACATTTTATTTATCTTTCAAACTATCACAACTCATGAAAATCATCCAAAATAATAACAACCGCAATAATAAAAAAACAATTCGTATAAGATCTTCAAATTCGTTTTTTCGACCAAAATTCCAAAACACCACGATAATAAATAATTATTCTTCAAATAATCAAAATCAAAAGTATATAAATATAATATATCTTAAACATTTACTAAAACGTATTCAAAACCACTTAAATCATTTAAAACTAAAACTTATTTTTATCTGTCACTGAAATAGATATTTTAGACCGAATATATGTACCGTTAGACTCGTTATATTATCATAAGTCTATTTGAACTAATTTTATATTCAAATTCTCGTACTAATCTTATATTTAACTTTATACCGACTCTAATTGGTAAATATCGGTATTAGTCCTTTTAATTTAATAGCATATTTTAATTCGATAAATTAACGTCACTTCATTATTATATAAAATTAAATTTTAAACCAAACACTTTTATGAAACTATTTATGTTTGTCACCATATGAGACTATTTATGTTTGTCGCCAAAATTGTAACGTGTAACACTAAACGGTATCGTTAATTTCGACTTAAGGTTCAGTTAGACTATCGTTAATTCCGACTTAAGGTTCAGTTAGACTCGTGATAGTTCTACGAGTCTATCCGTACAAATTTTTAGTTTCAACATCTTCCTATTATTACTATTTTTCAATATATAATGATTTAGACCGTGACAATTCAATAATTAACTAGCGTCAACTATTTTTTCCGTGACCGTGACTGAATACCTCTAATTAATTGTCTATTAAATTTTGATTATCGAAAACTAACAGTATAAAATCGTCTATTAAATTATGATTATCGGAAACTAATAGTATGAAATCGGACATACCTCGACTTCGTCGCCTAAAATACATTAAGGGGTCTTTCCTTTTTCTTTTCTCTCCTCTTTTTTTTCCCTAATTCGTCTCCCTCCCTCTCTCACATGTCCTTATACAAATAAATAGGTTTTTATATATATATATCAAAGTGTTGTATTATTATTATTATTATTATTTTAAATCATCAAACCATGCCATCAAATATTGAAGGTGTCATTAAGTGTGATATAAATCTAACAAGTGTTATTCTTAATTCACCAAAACATGCCACATCATATTCAAGGTGTCATTAATATACATTTTAATATTATTTTATACAATAATATGAAATTTAATTCCCAACATAGAGTTCTCTTAAGTGTATCCAAATTGGTACTTAGAAAAATTTGATTTTGATTCTCTAAATTTTTAACTATTTATAAAACTTATCCAAACTTTTTATTTACATCTAAAAACATTAAATTAGACCCAATAGTATATTTAAAATCGTAATTAATTAACTCTCCAAAATCTATATCAAATAATTTTTAGATACGGACGTTACAATTTGAGATGACCTATTCTGGTCCATTTTATGTAGTTTATGATTTTCCACGTGAGTCAAAGAGGGAGAAATAACAAATGCTTCATAAACTTCTTAAATTTCTGTTGTGGATGTTAATTGCTTGGAATTATATGAAGAATCCATTATGCATTCATGGTTTTCATCAAAAGAGTTTGGATTCCTCATAAGACTTCATTCATATACATAAAAGGAAAGTCGTTAGTCGAGCTAAACGACTATAAGCTTAGCGCTAATTGGGAGGCAATCCAATTCTTTTAATTTTATGCTTTTACATTTAATTTTTCATCTTTACTCTTTATTCCTTTTATTGCTAATTTTTGTTTGTTTTTGTGTTTCTAAAGCTTAATTGATTTATTGGGAGGTTACTTGGTGAAAGGGATGGAACGATCATGAAATAAATTGGTTAACGATGTGAAAAATGCAGTTTACAAGTCATACTTGTCGAGCAACACCACTACCCATCGAGCAACATCACTACTCGGCGAGCTACATTACTGCTTGTCCAAGGCAGACTTCACATCTCAGTGACCAGCTATAGTATTTTGGCCGTAACTCCTTCATTTCTACTCTGATTGATGCGATTCAAAATGCGTTGGAAAGCTAAGATATTGCTTTACAATTTTTATTAAGGACTACAAACCTAAATCGGATAGTAGACTGGTCAAAATTTCAAATCAATATAGAAGTTCCATTCTTTCACATAATTGAGGGAGTTTTTCTTCTTTCCTTTTCCTTTTCCTTTTATTTTATGTTTTAATGCATTTTTAGAAATAAATGCATTATTAAAATGTGAGGAAGGGAAAATAAATTCTACCTTAAATAATTTGCATTTATCCTTTAAGCTTTATCATTATTTTTTTATTTTATCGTATTTTGTCTCGTTTTTAGTCGTGATAACAAACTTGCCATGCTTCTGAACTGTTATTTTGACCTAAAACTTTATTGATGTGTCAAAATGATTTTAAATTGATTCTCTAGAGATGCATCATCATCATTTGAAATCAGACTACCATATATGTGTAGATGCATCTCCATCAAATCAAAAGCCAAAAGTATCCAATGATTGCTCTTGACATTGATAAGCATGTAAACCTTCTTGACTTCCTTCCATGGTCTCATATAGTCGGAGTCTTTTCCCTTAACGGTTACCATAAAAGAAATCCAATAAAGTTCTATTATCGAACATCCATCCAGTGAATTGGCTATCATTCGTAATCTAATTCGCACGTGCATCAGTATTGACAGACCGGCACCTCAACAACCAAAAAAAATGCATCGATGTCAATTAAATAATATAAGATAATCAATTAACAACATATATAAGATAATCAATCAAATAAACATATATAAGAATGTATATACTTACCTCTCCTTCTTGGTAGGTACCTCGGTTTTAAAGGTCCTTAAACCACTATAATCCCAGATGTGGTAGTGCTACCCTCATATAATCTTAGTAGTATTATAGTTTGCAGAGTAACTTTCCAGTTCTCGTAGACCACAACATCTTCTGAATCAGTCCATTCTGAGGACTTTTGTGCTATAGTAAGCACATCCTTGTGAATCTTTTTCACACTCTTATATTTCTTGCCTGGATTAGTGTAAGGTGTACACACATACTAGGAAGGCTTTAGGTTGGGATACTCCAATATCACCATCTTTACCTCTGACCTTGCCACCTCTATCTCTGACATCGACATGTGAAGTATCATCATCACACTTCACATTCTTTTGTTGCTCCTCAGTATCATACTGTCAAAACAAAATCAATCAAACCAGTTAAGTAATCAATTTTAAGCATAATTCTGAACAGAAAAAATATCAGAAACCTATAAGTATATATACCTGAACAACTATGGTCTGAACTGCAGGTGCTTTACCATCATCATCACTCTTCAGAGTCTTTTGTTACTCCTTATTATCATCATGTCAAACCAGAATCAATCAAAGCCAACTAAGTAATCTCAAAAAAAAGTAAATACATAAAACAACATAATTAAATATACCTCAATGTTATATACCGTATCGACAACATCTTTTCTATCTGCAACATCTATATTAACATCAGGATCGATGTAACATCTTCCCTATCTGCAACATCTATATTAGCATCAGGATCTACATCAAGATTAGATGCAACATCTTCCCTCAACTCTTCCCTTATCTCTGCAATTACAATGCTTTGATCTCTGCAATTACCTCTACTTTGATCTTCGACTTCGACTCTGCCCTCAACTCCCTCCTTATTTCTGCCATCACATCTTCCCTTATTTCTCTTCTGATCTATTCCCTCAGTTCTCCACTTACCTCTCTCTTGATCTCTTCACTCATCTATCCCTTTATCTCTCGTTTGATCTCTTCCCTCAACTTTGGAACGACCTCCGCCTTAACCTCTAACTTCAGCTTGAGTATATGAAGTCGTAGCTTTTCCCTTTGCTCTTCTTTTAGCTTTGTTTGTTTTTCTTCTTTTATCTTCCTATTTTCCTCACCATAGGAGAAGCATCATCTTCTCCTTTTTCTTCCTCTTGTTCCCGTTCTTCCTCTTCTTCTTCTTCCTCCTTATGTTCTTATTCCTCCTCTTCTCCTTATCCTCTTTTTCTTCTTCTTCCTCCTCCTCATGTTCTTGTTCCTCCCCTCATTCTCCTCATCCTCCTCCTCCTCCTTCTTCTTCTTCTTCTTCCATAGTCTTATAGATCTGAAATAGCTATTTAGATCTATCACACGGCGATAAATATAGTCATGGAGTCGCTCATACCACACACACGCTTTTTCATCATCCTCCATAATAAGTTGAGATTTGGAGCTTCATATGATTACAAAACAAACTATCCAAAGGTCAAATTGTAAACAAAAGCACAAACTAGACAAAATACATATTTAAGGTGTGCATATACACAAAACATTGAATATGAGAGCAGATAATGTGCATAGTCACATGTCCACCAAATGCCCGAAAGAAGTCCTCTTAAACAATTACATTTGATTTTTTGACAATTTACTCTTCACTTTCTTCATTATCTCAAAGTTAGTCCTCACCGTGATTGATGTCTTTATATTCAAACTAAAGGGATATTTGAATCCTTTGATGCCTTTAAGACTATCATCAAGATGTACTCCTCTGTTTCTCTTCTTGGAATCCTTGGTTGAAACCTTCACATTATTTTTTTAAAAATGGCATTTTGTGTAAAGGAAACAAGAAAAAAAAACTACTTCGCAGTTAATAAGCTCCTTCGCAACCAAACAAGTTTAAAACATTTTGCAGTTGAAGTAACTGCAAAACAGATGATAAAACTGCAAAGACAAATTTCTTCGTAGTTCCTGCAATCCCTTCACAGTGTGTGAGACTGCGAAGGTACTCCTCCACTCAATTTTTTTCGCAGTCATGAAAAATCTTTCCGCAGTGGAAGCAACTGCGGAGAAAATTCAAATGACTGATATGAATTTGCTTCGCAGTTGTTTCCACTGTGGAAGAGTTTTCATGACTGCGAAACGGTCGAGCTGCTGAAATAAGAGGATTCTAACACATTCAATCATGCAAATACATCCCAAATAAGTTTCCAATACATAAACATGCTACGAAACATAACTCCAACCCTAATAAGACCGTAAATCATATGAAAAACTAAACTCTATACCTGTTAACCCTAAACCCTAAGTATGCTGCGATTTCATGTTATTAGATGCAAGAAGATTGAAATCTACCTTCTTTCCGAAATTTGCCATTGAATTTGATAGAAATCGCAGCAAAAATCGCACAAAAATCGCTTGGCAGTTGCTTCACACAAAAACTCGTTCTGCAGTACACAATGAGTTGGTGTTAAGTGATACTATATATAATAAGAGTATTTCGAGAAAGTTACTTTGAAAATATATAGTTCGATAAGAGGTATTGTAATGGGTCTAAATAAACGGACATTTCAATTGGGCAGTTTTTTAATTAACCCCCAACAAAAAAAAAAAAAAAAGATGATGAATTATTGTGATCTTGGAATGCTTTTGAAGAAAGAAAGAAGAGCAAATTAGTTTGGTCGTTTGGTTTGGGTGTAAATCCATCAAGCTAGCTACATATGTCATCACTACAATTGGTTTAATTATAGTAATTTCTTCAACTACTTAAACACCAAATCAACCAAATTACATCATCTTCCATTAATATTAGTAGGTATTTTACTGATATCCTAACCTTTCTTTTTTACGTTTTCTTACTATTATTAAATTTAATTATAATATCGTACCAACTTAGATTTTCCTGCTGAGGATCTATTATCATCTCTAAAGATATAATAAAAAGTTATTATTACCTTTAATTATCATTTCTATTCATCATATCAGAGTTTCAATATATGTATGTTTTATACGCTTCAAAACCAGTAAACTAATATTAATTTTAACTATAAACTTAAATCTTTTAGTTGAAATGGTTTCATTGTAAGATGTATAGGAAACATATATATCTATATATTGAATATAGAAACCATATTTAATTCAATTAGATGAAGTACGTGCATTACATCCATATGTCATATTTCTAGAGGTAATTAGGATTTCATTTTAAAATTATATGATAATTCATTTATATTTATATTTTTTATATATATAAGTAAGATTGAACTATTATCTAATAAATAAGTATTGTCTTTTACTCTTTTTTTAAGTATTATTTTTTCTTTTAAAAAAAGTATTATTTTTTAAAAATTTAAATATATTAAATAATTTAACTTTTTCCTTTTACTTTAAAACTAGATTGTTGGAATTTATTTAGACAACCTACCACATTTACTTAACGGGAATATTTTACTTCAATTTCGACTTGTATATAAATAATTGGCAAAAAGCATCATGACGCCTCTGATCTTTCATTGTTTAGTGCATCAAGCCTTCGATCTTTCATTTAGACACATTGAGCCTCTGATCTTTCATTGTTTGGTACATCAAGCTCTCGATCTTTCATTTAGATATATTGAGCCCTTGATCTTTCATATATGAGTGTATTAAACCTTTCCGTAAATCAATTCATATATGGGTGTATTAAGGGCCTGTTTGGTTAGATTTATATAACCGCATCGTTTATCATTTTTTATGCACACTACATCATTTTGGAGCTTTTCACGAAAAGCTCTTTTTTAGAGCTTTTCACGAACAAATGTTTGTAGTTACTTGTTATTGACAAAATTACCCTTTTTATTTTCACGAAATGTGTTTCCTTTTTAACATTATTTTTATTTTTAGAACATAATTATCGAAAAACAAGGTTTTATTGCGTTTAATAATTTTTTTATTTTTATTTAAATTATTTTTATTAATTTGTATAATACATTTTTTATTTTATAATTTATTTGTTGATTAATTTAAAACATGTCCATATTAGACATTTTAAATACTAACAACAACAGTTCAGTATAATTTTACCAATCACTAATAATTAAACAGCTAATAGCAAACAACCAACAACAACAACAAACATCTTACTACAACCGCAAACAACTAACATCAACAGCAACATCTATTAGCTAACAGCTGAATCAAACAGGCCCTTAATATACCTATATATGAATTGATTTACGGAAGGGCCTAATATACTCATATATAAAAGATCAATGACTCAATGTGTCTAAATGAAAGATCGAGAGTTTAATGCACCAAACAATGAAAGATTAGGGGCTCAATATGTCTAAATAAAAAATTGAGAGTTTAATACACCAAACAATAAAAGATCATAGGCCTCGGGATGCTTTTTGCCTAAAAAAAATTGAATCTCAATCAATACTTAAAATTCATTATATTTCGATTGAATTGGATCATTTGATAATTAACTTTTCAATTGAACATATGGAATTGATAATTAATTATAATTTAATATTTATCACATATTGATTTAAATATCAAAGAATTTTAATCTATTTTGGGTAATATCCTAATTATATATTTAATTATTGGTGGTAGTGTCTGAGTGGAAATTGGTTGAAGAATGACAAAAGACGATTAATTTGGGAAAGAAAATTTATGTCTTAATCAATTGGTTATATGTTTTGTTTAAGTTATCCTTTACTCAAGAATCATAGTAGCTCTTTGCTTGGAGTGGACACCAAAATCAACTAATTGCCTATAATGTTTTTGATATTCTTTGCTTTCAATTTCAATTTTATATGATTAAAGATATCTATATAATGTTAAGCTGAAATATGTGGAGTAATATTAATTCTGTAAATTAAATTTAAACATAGATACAGATATATACGGGGCGTTAAACAGAATCCTATTCAACCACAGAGACGATAAAGTGTTATTCTACACACTAAAATAGAAGCAAGCCTAACCCTAGAGAACCCAAAACTAGACAGTTTGGCTATGTGCTAACACTCCCGGATGCCAAGGGGTCAACATGAGACGCTCTCGAAGAATTGTAGACGTGCACTCAACAACCACTACAATAAAAAAAATGTTATCACCGATGGAATAATCCGTCGGTGATAACAAAAAATGTGTATGTGATCATCATCACCAACGAATATGTCGGTGTTGACCGGCGGTGATAGCGGTTTTTCTGGTAGTGAACGGCTTGGTAAGAGTGTTTGCCACTTGAGAATAAAGCGAAATTGGAGAAAACTGTTTGTCACATGTTCACGCACAAAGTGATAGTCGAGTTCAATATGCTTAGTCCAAACATGAAAAACTGGGTTAATAGTGAGATAGATGTCTTCGATATTGTCACATCATAACTGAACAGGTCGAGGAATGGGAAATGTAAGTTTGCATAGAAGTGACTCAATCCACAAGGGTTATCCTGTTGCATTTGGTGACTGCCTTATATTCACTTTCTATGGAAGATCGTGCAATCATAGGTTCCTTCCTCGTATGCCAAGAGACCAAAAATTTTCCCAAATAAATGCAGAATGCACCCGTGGAACGCCCATCATCTAGAAAATCACCTCAATCACTGTAAGAATAGTAGTGAACTTTACGAATGGAAGCCGTGTGAGAACGAGATGTCCAATTTTGTAGAGCCTTGAATGTACCACACATAAATCATTTTACAGCCTTCCAATGCTCATTAGTGGGACAGTGAAGGAGCTGACACAACTTATTGACCAAGGTAGTATCAGGATGAGTCAGAGTCAAATACTAAAAGGCTCCAACGATACTACCATACTCATTTCTAGTAGATAGCGCAGAACCACTGACCACGAGTTAATGCCAAAGTGGTGGACATAAGCGTGAGATAAGGCTTACCATCAAGCATTTTTGTCTGTTCAAGAATGTCCATATCATATTTGGACTCAGATAGGTGAATCCCACACTTGTCATACTATATTTGTGGGCCAAGAAAATATGATGTCCGTTCTAAATTCCAAATGGGAATATTGCAGCACAACACGTTCCCAGTCACGATTGGTTTCCTCTTGGTAGGAGTTTAAAGCCCATATAATATCGTCCTTGGCGCTATCAATAGGAAAATGGAACTGGTCAGGTAGGATTGGTCAACTATCATTATCAGACTCCTCTCTTGGAAACTTAAACGAACTCAAAGACCATTTCCTTTAGTTTTCCTTTCCTATGAGGGTTGTCATTAAACCTTTATACGGGTTAGAAGAGTCAGATCCAATCCAAGGCTCGGGGGCTCCGGCTCCCCGACCACCGGCTCCACCCTTGAGTAGTATTGATTCGATACTTAAGAGCTCCGACTCCACCCTGTGTTAAACATGATAAAAATAATGTCTGAATGATTAAACAATAACAACACCCTTTTATAGGTTGTGTTTCGTGGTAAAGCCCTTCAACATTTAAAGAATATGCATGCAAAGGCATGCGTTAACTCGCACAAGCATGCAAAAGCTGATGTCAATTTGCATGTTTAAAAAGGGACATGTTATATAGACGCTAGTCACATTCTGCAAACATTGGCCAAGTTGTCATCAAGGTTGACATATTACTTTTTCTTATTGTACACTTTAATAAATGGTCATCTATAAAGTGTATCAGTGTCCAAAGATAAAGGTTGTACGCCAAAATATGGCATGAGGTAAAAATTACACCAAATATGTAATTTAACCATTAATATGGTTATAACTTCTTAGTTAGAATATGATTCCTTAATTAATTTTAATTCTAACACTAAGTTAGATATGAATTAATCTCTTAATATAATTAGACTTCCTAATTATCTAATAATTTAATTAGATAAATTTGAATCAGTAATCCACCTCATCCGAATTAATACGGACGGATATTTTCTACTAATAGATATTTGGAATTGGTCTCAAGAACTTTTGAAGAAAAAAATATTGAACAAGAAAGATAAAATCATTTGAAATAATTAATAAAAGTAAGGTAGATATTTAACATGTATTTTAATAATGGAGAGAAGATAGAATGATTAAGATCTTATTGATTTGGCCACAGATACATTGAGCTTAATAGACCTCATATTTGGACAAACTCGAAACATAGAGAAATAAAAATTAATTTGACAAAATATGAATTTTTTTTGGACAAAAAGCATCATTTGTCATCTTTCAAAATTAAACCCTTTGTTTTTTTATTTAGATATGGTTATTTATTTATTTTTTATCTCATTAAACCCTTGCTTAATTTTATCTGTATTTGAAATTATATATATAAAAAAATATTTTTACAGTTTGAATTAAGATTTTTACAGTTTTTGTATAGACAAATTACTATACAAAACTGCTTTCAAACAGTAAAAAAATACAAATTTTGAATGCATGTACAATGAATAAAACTCTGTTAACCGAGTTTTATGTTCAAAATTAACTTTTTTTTGTCATGAAGAGCTTAATGGAATCAACAAAACAATGAACATGGTTTAGTATATCCAAATAAAAGATTAAGACTTTAATAAAGCAAAAAGTAAAAGATTAGTGCTAATGATGCTTTTTTACTTTAAAAAAATGCATTTGACCAAATTTGAAGAAGATTTTAGGTCTATTTTTCTATTGTGAACATATTTTTCTGATTTGTTTAGTGTTTATTCGATTAGAAAAATAAATTGCTAATATAATATTAGTCAACAACAAAAAAAAAATATAGAAAAATTGAGAAAAATATTTTATCTACTCCAAAAAAAAAAGGAAAATATTTTCCTAACCCTTATTTTTCAATCATGACTCCCTCCTCGCTTCTTTTTTTTCCTATTCAACTCGGGCTGGGTAATGGATTATTTTGATTAACAAGTTTACTTCATGTAATAATTTATGAAAAAATAGAAAAAAAAATGGAGAAATGTACAAGGAAAAATGTGAAAAACAGTAAACAAAAAAGGGAAAACGAAAAAAGGAAAAAAATGTGAAAAAAAGAACGTGAAAACGTTAAAAATTGAAAAAAATATGGAAATGAAAAAAAAGCATGAAAACTGATAAAAAAAACGTTAAAAAAACCAAAAGAACAAAAGAAAGAAAAAAATAAGGGGAAAAAAGAACTTGAAAATTGGTAAATGCTGAAAAGGCTTGAAAACGTAAAAACATGAATAAAAGAGGGGAAATGTAAAAACTCGAAAATAGAAAAACATAAAAATAAAAAAATGGAAAACGAAAGAACATGATAAACATATCAAACGAGAAGTTTTGATTGTATATTTTTTCATGTTTTTTTTTGTATTCTCGTTTTTCATTTTTGCCCACATTTCCCATTTTTCATATGTGTTTTTTCACTTTTTTCGATTTTCACACTTTCTTCATTTCTTATGTTTTTCTTTCTTTTTTCATGTTTTTATTTTTTTTTATTTTCATTTTTTTCTCATTTTTTTCATTTGTTATAATATATAAATTTTATTTGAAAATAAAAAATTATAAATAAATATAATATTATATACTTTAAATTAGTGATGTAAAAATATTTTCGTATGACAAATGAACGCTGTAAAATATTTATTTTTCCATAAAGAGTTTTTTTACCTAATATTTCTAAAATATAATATTTTATTACAAATAAACGGTGCGTTAAATTAGGAATAACAGTCAATGTTATCCCTAAAGTTATTAAAATATTTCCATCCAACAATTGCAGAATATAAGTCCACATTACCACATCTACATAAATTAAATTTCAATTTTAAATACATTTCATTATTTTCTAAAAACAAAAACACATTTCTCTATGTTATTGCTTTGTAATTAATATCACTTTCAATTTGTAGAACCACATTAATATCTCAATATAAAAAATGTGTTGTTTATATTATTAATTTTAATTTATAATATTAAAAATAAGAAATTGTTCATTAGCAATTTCTTTTTGGCAAAAAAACATAATTAAGCTCCTAAACTTTACCTGTTGATTTAGCCCTTAATCAATTATTTTTCTACATTGAGCCATTGATCATTGATTCTATTGTGAATTTGAACTGTATTTAATTTTTTCATCGAATTTGGATGACACGCATCATTAGGACGATTTGGATTATTGACGTGGACAAATAAAAATACGAGTTTATTGACTAGCATAAATAGAGAGTAAAAAATAACAAAAAAATTACAGAAATTTATTTCCAGTAGATTCTTCCAAACTCGATATTCTTCTTTCTCATTTTGTGATTTTCAGTATTAGAATCACCAAATTTGACCTTCTCCTCTCCCGAACTCAACGAAAAGGTTAAATAAGGGCCAAATCCATAACAAAATCAATGATTAATGACTCAATTTGAAAAAATAATTGATTAGAGGCTTAATCCTGAAAACATGTAAAAATTTAGAGCTTAATTATGCTTTTTTCCATTTCTTTTAAAGTAAGCAATTTATTTCTCCAATTACAAACAGATAGAGTACTACATAAACATTTCTCTCTCGTCTGTAAAAAAAAAAAAAAACATTTCTGTCTATATGTAGACATTAACCATCTCACTAAACATGCAAGGAGATAGAAATGCCCTTAGAGAATTTTCATTTTTCTTTCATCATACAAAACAATGTAATATCATTCATAAGGTAGATATCTTAGTTCAATTTTATCATCTCCAAAGTAATTCCTTCGTTAATTTTCATCAAATTTACTCAGAAAAATGTAAAATTAAACTAAATTAAACTAAATTCAACAAATTTACTTAGAAAAATGTATAATTAAACTAAATTTTCTGTCATGAGTATAAAAATGAACTAAACCTTCTACCACGAGAGCAAAATTAAACTTACCTAACAACATTAGCACATAATAATTTTATCCCTTTAAATTGTTTACCTTAACTATTACAGGAGGATATTTACTTGTGAACTTTATTAAATGAGAACGTTTACGACTACGTGATGAGAAGCTAATTTCAGCCTACAAAATATTTATTACATTCAAAACTCAAATTATGTCCTACGAAACCTTTACATAAATGTTACAGAATGATCTATTTATTTACAATTGGGTCTGAAGAAATGCTACAAGTGCTAACCCAGCAGCCCAAACATCATCGTCTAACACATGTTCTGCAGGAGAGTGACTTATACCACCTGGGCATCGGACAAATAGCATTCCAACCTAACTCAAAACATTGCTACAGGACATTAATTTATGTACCTAAATTAAAGGGGGGAGGAAGATTTAGAGTTTTAGTAGTTGTATTGTAAGAACAAACCTTAGTGAGATGAGATATGGCCATTGCATCATGTCCAGCTCCACTCATTAGCGACGGAACTTCGTCTTGAATCTCTCCGGTCATTTTCTTGAGTGCAGCATTGGCTGCAAACTTCAACTGTGAACTTAATTCACTGTCACAGTTCACTGCTTTTGCATCATGCTGAAACAACCATAACAAATGAATAATCAATGGTTAAAGTGACATAATTAACCCACCATGGCCTAGGTGACAGAGTAAAGTGGGAATTTGAACAAGTTGAAGAGCGTATCAGCAAATTTTGAGGGTTAATTGTAACAACTCAGTCCGGAAGGGGTGGCATCAGGACAGAAAACGTGAACAAAAGAGCAGACCTGATTGTGATGGGAGCAGGAGTGACCTTAATCCTACATTAGAAATTGAGAGTCACTGGTACTTATTAGTAAGCTGTGTTTCTAAGACCTAAAGGGTGGTGATGAGAGCAAGAGTGAACTTAATCCTACATTGGAAATTGAGAGTGATTGGTACTTATTAGTAAGTTGTGTTTCTAATACATGCATTTTTTAAAGTCATGGGGCCAAAGGTGTTGAGCCAAAGTTGCATGGTATTGAACCAGACTGTTACAATTGGTATAGCGCCGACTGTCCATGAACGATGTGTTGGTTTGGGGACGAACCAAACGGAAATCGATGGGCCTGTAACGACCCAGTCTGGAGTGAGTGGTGCCGAGTTAGAAGACATCGGCAAGGAGCGGTCTTATTAAATAGCAATGAAGCAAGAATGAACTAAATCCACATCAGAAATAGAGAGAAACTAATGCTTTTTAGTAAGGCATGTTTCCAATACATGAAAACGCGTTTCAAAGTCATGAGGCCTAATATTTTGGATTTGGACCAAAATGAACAATATCGGTATGGTTTGGAGTCAGACTATTACATTAATAGCTCAATTCAAACAAGTTACTTCAAGGATCAACAAGTCATTTCAAACAAGTTCAGGGATTAATGAGATACCTCCAAAGTTTAGAGGACCGATCAAAATTTTTTGACCAAATACACACGGATCTTGATGTATTAAGCCCATAATATAAAGGGACAAGGTGCAAAAATACCACTAACGTTTAGCACCAATATCAATTTTATATCTAACGTCTAAAATAGTGCAATTTTATTTCTAACCTTGGTAGCCAAGAACAATTTTCCCCTAACATTGACAAGTTGGGTTAATTTGAAAATAATTCATCAAATCATCTCAGTCATGAATTTTTTATGATCTCCACCTCACATGTACATCATTTTATCACTCATTAATAACATATCACAAACACATTGTACACATAAAAAATATTAAAAAATTATAATGTGTTCCGTATAAGTTGGACAAAAAAAAAAACTTAAAAATTCAAATATTAATCTCTAATTCTATTATAAAATTACAAAAATAAGCGCAATTTTTTTTTTTAAATCAACTAATGGAGAATACGAGAACAAAATACCAATGTTTTTTAATGATATCTAAAATGGACCTAATTTGCCGACATTTGGGATGAAATTGCTCTTGGCTGCAAACGTTAAGGTAAAGTTATTTTTGGTTGTCAACGTTAGGTAAAATTGTACCATTGTAGACGTTAGGGATAAAATTGCACTATTTTAAAAGTTAGAGGCAAAATTGTTGTTGGCTGTCAATGTTAAGGGTATTTTTACACCTTATCCTTAATATAAGCTATATATTAATTTGGGTAAATAATTTATTAGTCCTCATCTTTTTACGTAACATACTATTAGTCCTTCTATTTTGAAAAACATATTATAAAGTCTCTATCTTTTGTCACCGTTAACCTTTTAGTCTTTTTATTTATTTTTTTAGATTTTTAACCAAACATATCTGAGCTTTCAGATAGTCATAGAGCCATACAAAATGACCATGTTAATCTGTTATTTTCTATCTGACTGTTTATGCCGAATATAAGGGTTAAAAATTTAAAATAAATAGATGAACGACCAAAAGGTTAATAGTGACAAAAGATAGAGACCTTATAACATATTTTTTTAAAATAAAGGAACTTAAGAGTGTGTTAAGTAAAAATGAGCAGATTAATAAATTATTTACCCAACCTCTTCAAAATCCATATATATATAAAACAACAACTCACCTTACGGTCAACGATGCAAGAAACAGAACGCCTATCGCAAACTTGATAAATCCGATTAGATAACTCATATAGTACAGCTTCCCGTCCCATGTCATCCATTGCACGTAAATCCACGGTGAATGTTACCTGCAACCAGTAATTACATTTCAACTATCAACTGCTAAATTTCAAAGACAATAACATTAATAATAATAATTCAATGCAATTAGATCAGTAGAGCCCATAAAACAGTTTCTTGCCTGGCCTGGAATGACATTACTAGCACTTGGCCAGGTAGATATCTCCCCAACTGTGCAGACCAGTGAATTTGAAAGTGATTCTATTGTGGAATCATTGCAGTGACCATCGTAAGACAGAAAATCTTTAGGATGTTTACATAGATTTTCCAACAGAACAATTAATTCAGCAGCTGCAGCCATTGGGTCTTGTCGCAATGACATTGGAACTGTGCCAGCATGCCCTTGTGAACCTTTAACTGTAACCTGCAAATTTCACTGAATAATTGTAAATCGAGTCCTTGAAATTTGGAGCAGCACATTTTATCCTCCCACTTTCAAAATCAATATTGGGTGTGATAAAATTTGGCTACATGGTCATTTTGAAGCACCAAGAATGGAAGTCTCCAATATGTCCAATTTATCAATGCCATAAAGCATTTTGAGGCTTCTGATCATTCCAAGTTTAGTGGATTGAGCTCCTGATTTTTTATTTCAACACATCAAATCTCAGATGCTTGCCAAATTGGTTAGTTGTAAATATCAAATTCATTTAAAAGGGCTCTGAAATTGTATTTTTTTTTAAATTTGAAATGAAGTATTTAGAGTTTCTCTGTAGTCACATCACATAAAAAAAAAAGCTTTCAAACTGTTAAAAATGCAATTTTGAATCTATTATCTGAGTTTTATGTTGAAAGGTAACTTTTCTAGTTACCAAGGGTTTAATGTAACCAAAAATAAAAGATTAGGGGCTTAATGTGTTGAAATGAAGAATCAATGGCTCAATCCACCAAAACCAGAAAAATCAGGAGCCTTTAGGATGCTTTTTGCCTTTATCAAAATCATAGTGTGTCCACATCATTATCCAATAAGACATCATGCACTAAATAATGGACACACATCATGCACTCAAACTTATTTCCCAAGTGAATTATGTGATCGTGTACCTAATAATGGACGCACATTTTCTTTTTCTCTTCTTTTGCTTATTTAATGTTTTAATTAAATGCATCATAGCTGATCAATATCTCTTCAGTTCAGATATCAATATCTTATTGGCTGGGCCACATCGTTCTCAATCTCAACTAGGCCATGACAATAACAAGATTAAAGGAGATTTTCTATTTGTAAAACTTAGTTGATGTTATTTCTCAACCCATGACCTAGCCAACAATGAATGAACTATAACCAATAAGCTATGTTGGATGTACACTCTTCTTTAGTAGCGTTTTTGCCTTTTGTGTTGTGTCTGTATCCGTTTCGTGTTTTGTAGCCAACAATGACTGAAACTATAACCAATAAGTAATCACGCATCATTAACTGTTACAATATTCAACATTCAATAACAGGCTTGAAGAAGTTTTGAGGATGGCAGCAGTCATTCAAGATGGGAGGAGTTGAGAGTGAAAATAATTGAAAAAGGACTATCTTATACATGAACTAACTCTAAGCACGTTATTAGCCCGTCAATATTTTCAGATTAGCTAACATGGGTAAATTAAATATATTGGCCTTTTAACCCTTGCAGACACAGATTATTGATTCATCAGTAATATTTGCAAACTTTAGACTCTCCTGCTCCATAATAAAATTTCATATCAAGATTCTTCCGTATTCTTAGTGAAGAAAATGGAATACATTTTAATGTATGCCGCAAAAGACATCACATACCTTTAGCCGTGTCTGTCCAGCTATGCCTTTAACTACTCCAAGGGGAAAACCAACCCATTCTAGTACAGGTCCTTGTTCGATATGAACCTGTAGAATCATAAAACATAGGAGCTAAATACAACTGAAATAACTTAATATTAACAAACAGAGTTGGCAAGTTAGAACAGAGTTGTTGCCAAAATAATTTGTGTACATTGACTAATTGATATACCTCTATGTAACCCCAAACAGACCGTGGATCATACTTGAGTTGTAATAGACTTTCTTCTGCAATACTGATGGAGTTCTTCTTAAGGATATCTTGCACTGTTACACCACTGAACAAGGATTATATTTAAAAATAACCATAACAATGAATGTTAAGAATAAAGATGAGCTAATAGATTACAAAACAAAACCTCTTATCAGATATCTGCAATGCTTTAACTGGTAAAATACCAGCTATAGCAGCACTGCCTAGGAAAGTCGATTGAAATCTCACTCCCTCTTCATCACTAAATGCAATTACCTGCAAAGTTTAAATTGGGAAAACAAGATCATCGTACCAATCCATATTTTTGCTATATACAAACAAGTAAAACATATTGGACCTCCAAATTTTAAGCTTTTTATAGGAACTTCTGGTCATTCCAGGTAGTACTTAAGGAAAAGAAATCTGGAAATAAGCATTCTTCTAACACCAATTTCTAAAATGAACTAGACACACATACTAGGAAAATTAAACCATTAGTAGCTTTTTGCACTTCACTCCACACAGGCCATATCTAGTTTGTTATGTAGTTCTTTTTTATGCTATCAACTGGTTTGACATGCTTCGATTGCAGAGGACTGAGACTGCAGTGTCTCCATCATCCTCACAGTCTGCTATATGATAATATGTTATCTTCTTTTACTTATCAATAGAGAATAGGTATCTGAAAATCAAAACAAGTGTAGAAAAAAAAAAGATTTTCTTGACCCCAGATTCATTTTGCCTATATATCATGGGCATGACGTCTTCTAATTTGGAAATTCACATATCTATTCAACTTTTTGTTTAGTCAAAAATTTGCAATTGCAGGGATTACAATTTAAGAAACATTTTGAAACACATACCACTAGAAGAATGTACTTCAGTCTAACATACCTCAACTGGACGTTTCAGTTCTTTTAGCAATCCTTTGCTTTTCAACGCCTTTAAAGCAGACAATGCTGATATTATGCCTAACGACCCATCAAATATCCCAGCATCAACAACAGTATCCTATTCAAGAAAATAACCATCAACTATTAGTTATAACACACTATAGAGTAAATATAAGATCAAAATTAGGAAAAGGATAACATACAAAATGAGAACCAATCAATAGAGCCGATGCACTTGGATTGGATCCATCTACTCGACCATGTAAATTACCCATACAGTCCATCCACCTGAAAACAGCATTCGGCATCAGTCAAGATTTTCAGAAACCATGTTTTCCATATGAGAAGAACGGTTGCTAACGTTGTTAGACCAGCATCCTCCATCCAATCACGAATAAGATTTGCTGCCCTCATAGAAGCTGGACTCATGAATGTCCTCTCCAGATAGCCATCACCATCACTCACCTATTGATTCAAGAAATGATATTATCAATATTAATGAACTTGAAGATGAGCTAATTTTCCATTTTAACAAACAGCTAAGCTGCGAGGGCGAGCCTTGGCACAACAGACGTTGTTGTCTTATGACCGAGAATCAGCATCAAATTATAAGTTGTTCATCATCATAAACTAAAACCAGAATCAGCATCAAATTTCTAGTCTGAATAAACGATTTGTCCAAAACTTTAATATAATACCAAACTAGAAAACGATAATTGCAGCATATTTCAGCGATGCTTATTCCATTATACAAATGAACAACCAAACATAAGTTTTTTTAAAACTTAATCTCATAAAAGCAAAGGAGAATAAGAAAATCATATCAATTGAAAAACGGAAAAAGAGAGAAGGCATGAAAATACCTTCCCAAGCTCGTTAAGCCTCGCCACAGCCTCATCTCTTAAGATTTCTGTATACAAATCATCCCTTGTGCCTTCAAGATCTTTACAGTTCCAATAAAATCTAATGATTATCGATATTTCAAAATTGAAAAAGAAAAAAAAAAGGAAATAAGTATGCAAACAAACAAAGACAAGAAAGAGAACAAACCAGAAAACGCATAAACTGGTGATAAGAGTAAAAACAGAGAGACGTGATAGAAAATGAATAGATATGCGATCAGGAAGTGTGTATTTGATGGTGTAGCAGAGGAGAAATGAGGTTTTGGAAGAGAATGAGCCATGGCCAGCAGCGATATTTTGGGGAAAGGCAATACGGAAGCTGAAAGCGCAGCCACCGCAACTGACCGATGCCAAATTCTCTCACTTCTCGGCGATGTGATATGCTTGCTTTGGGCTTTGTATGGCTGTCGTCTGCAGTCTCGTGCGGAATCTTCTTGTGGACCCTCTGAATCTTCATGCTCATCGATAGAGACATCAGTCTTAGTTTAATATAAATGTTTTATTTTATTTATTTATATATTATCTGTCGTCTAAATTACTTGTTCTTTGAACATAAATTTTTAATATTAAAAAATAGTTAATTATAGCATTTTTTTTTTTTTTTTGAAGAAGAAGAAAGAATGATTCATATATCAAAGAGTCTGCATTACATCATAGGACACTAGAGGCCAGCACGCAGGCGCACCAGTAGGCCAAAAAGAGGGGCTAGCGTGGTAACGGGACGTCCGAGCTATGTTATGGGCGACCTGGTTTGCTTGCCTCGGCACATAAGTGACATAGCGTACACCTATACTAAGGCCAATGGCCTTACAATCAGAAATTACCCCATCCAAATCGCTCAGGTAGGATTCGGCACTGTTAAAAGCCTGGACGGCCAGCTGTGCGTCCATCTCGATGAGCACATTTTGTAGATTCTGGGATTGGAGCCACAAGAAGGCCTCTTTCAAGCACACAGCCTCCGCAACAACAATGTCTCTGAGCCTCGGTATCATAGTTGAACCACTTCCCTGCACCCAGCCCCTGTCATTTCGTAGCACAAACCCACAACCCGTAGATTGAAGGCCGGGGAACGACGCTGCGTCAACATTCAGCTTTAGGATAGTCTCCGGCGGACGTAACCAGTGACGGGTCGGTGCAGTCGGGCCATTTCGATCTTTCCTCGCTGTTTGCTGCTGACTGTGCCGGTGTTGATCAAGGAAACCCCTTGCCAGATCAACACAAACAACAGCAGTTGGGGTCGGGTTCTCCCATAGTTTGTCATTCTGATGTCTCCAAATGGCCCATAACGCCATACAAGCCGTCTCGGCAATAACAGGGCCATGGTTCCGGAGCAGCTCCCTAGTCTAGGCACTAATATTCTCAATAGGTCCAATTGCCAAGGGTAGGGCGGCATGGTCCCAACAGGCGGCTGCAAACTCACAATCTAAGAAAAGGTGGAGCGCATGCTCCCCATATTGACCACAAAAAGCACATGAGTTTTCAACATCCATACCTCTCAGTATCAGTTTATCCCGGAGCGGGAGAAAGCCTCTACACAGTCTTCATACAAAGAGTCGGACTCTAGGAGGAAGGTTCAGCGACCACAGCTTCTTCCAATCCGGTGGGTCGATTAGGACAGCATCGTCCCCAAGTTGTTCCGCAACCACCACACGGTAACCCGAACGAACGCTGTAGCGCCCCCTTCGATCATACTGCCAGCGTAGTATATCTGGCCGTGAGCTAGACCCCCCCCCCCCCCCCCCCGAGAGTTGCAAGATGCTATTCACGTCTACAGCACAGAATTGGTGGCGGAGCAGGGGGATATTCCAAAAACACGTACCTGGCACCCACAATTGTCTTAAAAATTATAATGTTGAGGCAAAAGAGGTTAGCGTGGTAACTCTCGAAGACACATTCGGTACCCACGAATCTCTCCAAATCTGAACCGTTTCTCCATTCCCAACATGCCATCGAAAACCCTGTGATAGCTGGTCAATCGCGTTCCAGATGCCCCTCCATGTCAAGCTTGGGTTAGCGCCCAGTTTAGCTTGTAAGAGATCCCCATGTGGGAAGTATTTTGCTTTGAGTAGTCTACTAGCAAGTGCATTAGGTTTATCCACGAGATTCCACACATGTTTTCTGAGCATAGCAATGTTAAAAGATTGGAGATGTCGGAACCCCATACCACCATTTTCTTTTCTAACGCTGAGCCTATCCCACGAGGCCCAATGGATTTTTCGACGGCCCCCAAGTTTGGACCCCCACCAAAATGAAGTCATAAGCTTTTGAAGTTCCTGACATAGCGAAACCGGAAGCATGGAGACGCTCATACAATAGGACGGTATAACCTGAACCACTGAGTTTAGTAGCACTTCTTTGCCCGCCTGGGATAACATCTAAATCTTAGTAGATTACAATTTTTATGATCCGTGAGTTGTCACGAGGTAGAGAGGTTAATTCATTTTCTCATTTTTTTTAAATAAATTATGTGTTTGGTTATACACTTCATGTTTATCTTTTATAACTGAAAAGTACATTTTTTTAAAAGCATTCCAACAGCAAATAACAAACTGTAATAATAGGTAGACCAAACAGACCCTTCGTCTTTTCAATTTGGCTCTCCTAGCAAAACAAGGATGATCACTACTCTCTTACCTGAATTCTCTTACTATTCAAGTCTACAAAGCTAGGTATTATACTAACTCCTCCTTCTTGGAAGCTAGTCTGAGAAACAGCCCTAGCTACCTTTAGCTGCTCAATACTTGGTTAAATCAAAGGCTCGCAGCCTTGTTGGTATGTGTACTTCTATTAAAATTTTGGAGGAAACCTTGGCTCTTCGATAGATATATCTCTTTTATTGAAAGCTCATTGTCTAATCATCTCATTCTCCTCACTGTTTTGGGACTTGATGAATCCAATGGGAATTAGGTGGAATGTTATGGCTCTTAGACAAGTCTTTTTGGATAGGGATCGTTAGCTTATCGAACAAATTCCTTAAGTTGCAGACATGTTATGGATGGTTGGTATTAGATTCATAAGAAGCAGGGAACCGTATTTGTAAGCTGGGTGTCCCCCCCCCCCCAAGGGTCACCTTCTGTTGATGATTCTCTTTTGGAAGCGTTTTTAGAAGCTGAGTATTCCTCCAAGGTCTGTAACTTCCTATAGCACACCCTCCCTTCGAGCCTTCCTACTTTCTCAGCCCTTCAATATCGTCATGTTCAAGTTAATAATATTCATCCCATCTACACTTTGTTTAATAAATATGATTACCATGTGCTCATTTTGATACAGATTAAAATCGATGTGAAGGTTTTAATCTTAAACCAACAAAGAATACAATCTTCTCAAGCTAAAACTTAAAGGATGAGTAATCCCAATGGAATAAATCCAAGCTCCAATGAAGGCTATAATGTTTGATTTGATAAAAGTTAAGTTTCCTCCTCCCTAAATCAAGCAAAAGTACCGAAAGGCCTCGTTAGGGCTACAAGCACATATTAAATCCTAGGGATACGATAGGAATAAATAAATAGAGGGTAGTGGGGTAAATAGGAAGAATGGCGCAATAGAAATAATTAGAGTGGAAAAACAGTAATTAGTTGATGGCAATTCTTGTCTCCTCTTGAATCAACTTGGTAGAGAAGGAAACTCAAATGGATCCATACATCGTGTCATAAGACTCACATAGCGTGTGGGTCCATTGTTGAATTCTTGTGGATTCCGTCCATCAGTCGCACGATGAGCTGCGTGGCATGTCGTGCAGCAGACGACTCACCGTGCCATGCTGGTCATGCCCCTTCGTACTCTTAGCTCCTTTGGTGGCACGCCATGTGGCATCTGGCTCGGCCCCTCCGAGGTTTCTGCTCCTCTTGTCGCATTATTGGTGGAGATGTTCTAGTCATTCTTGTTGGTCCCTTGTGAGATAGAATCTAGTTCCAAAGGGGGGGTGAATGGAACTATAAATAAATTTAAGACTTTATAAATTTTTCTCGCAATTAATTCAATAGCATAAGACTGCTCGGAATCCGAGGCAAACTTTGTTGGTTGTGTTCAACAGGAACAAAGCTTGATTATGCTTCTGAATGATAAACACTAGGCTACACAACTAGGGTAGCCTCTGTGTGACTTGATTAGATATACTATTGAGTACAATAGTCAGAAGCGCAAGTTATACAATTTTAAGCACAGAAGCAAGCAATATAAATATATAAGAAGGAAAGGGTTAGAGAAACTATTACACAGTGATTTATATTGGTTTAGCCTCATGCATACATCCAGTCCCTAGAATACCTTCTTATGGGTTTTAATCCACTAGTAAACTCTTTCCAATAGGTAGAGCACAAACCCTTACAATAGATACAAAGGCTTTGTAAAGTACCTTTCTTTACACTCAACACTCAGCTATCTATCTTCCTCTCTTGCTATCTACTTATAACTGAAGCAAACAGAAGAGCTTTTGAATTTTTCTAAGCTATTGATGGTTTTTGTTCTAACTCAGAATACAATGAAAGAACTTAAAACTATTACACAAATGGATACAATGAGTTTGTATAGATTTTTGTTTTGCTTTTGGAACTTCAATAATGATTCTCTCTTGAATTCAGCATTGATGATCTTGTCCAAATGAAGCAATTGATGGGGATTTTATAGTGATACTTTGAGGCTGGTTATTTCGAAATTCAAAATAACTATTGGAGGGAAACGACTCTTCTGTCTCTTTCATCCTTAATAGTTAGTGTCCTTAGCCAATGGTTGTTCTTCTCTTTTCCGTTCTGTATTTGAGATGCCATGCTTCTAAATCTTGACAGAGGTAGTCTGACTGTCTAACCAAATGAGGCAAAGATTCCGAGTTCACTAGGGGACGAGCCGTCTAGAGCTTCTGATTCTTTCCTTATTTGGTGATGCATTGTTAGTTGATCAGAGTCAATGTTTGATCTTGTCTCTTGTGCCTTGATCTTCTGTCTTCGGAATCAGGCTTCATTTAGGCATGGCTTTGAGCTTCTAGATCCTTCCAACTATTGGGCTAAAGTTGAACCTTGGCCTTTGATCCATTCTTAAGGCCTTTGATTATTTCTTTTACACTTACACTTAATTAATCATACACTTAACAAACATATTAGTCCAAATAAATCAACATTGTTAGTTCTCCCCTTTTTCAAGAGAGTTGGACCCCGACTCACCTTTGGTGGTGGGAAGTGAACCCTTTGGTTTCCATAAGCTTAAGTCTCACACATTAAAGGAAGGTGACATTTTACCAAGCTAATTGGGGAGGGTGACATGATACACATAGGCACTAATCTTCTTGACCACCTTATAAGGTCCACACTTCCTCGGTCTTAGCTTGCTACTTGGGGCATGCACGAGTCTTTCCTTGCTCAAATAGACCATCATATTATCCCCTGCCTCAAATTGTAAATCCCTCCGGTGCTCATCCACCTTCGCATTGACTTTACTATTTGATTCGGAATATGAATATGGTCCACTAGGCCCAAGCCAATCAAGCCCAAGACAAGCAAGGTCCTCTAAGCCCATCACATTCACTATAAAAACCCCTATAAGGGGAAGGTATGGGCTCTCTCCTCTCGCTCCTCTCTCTAGACTCTACTTTATCTCTCTACTTATATACTCCTACTAACTTTAGCACCGGAGTGGACATCGAGGGCCTCCCCCGACGCAGGTTCAGCGATCGGAACGGAAGCAACCTCGCCTCTTGTACCCGATGGACTCCAAAGATCCCTCTCCCTCATTATTTGGTGCGGTGAAGGTGGAGAACAAGCGATCTTTGGATACACAACACAACTCATTTTCTGCAAACCTCATGTTTCTACCCTTTGAACTATAATGTCAAAGTTCAGGTAACAATATTGTTATTGCATAGCATACTTAGGTGGTCTATCTAACAAACAGGCAAATTAATGTAACTTGAATATGTGTCCACACATGACACCTGCATCACAAAGCATACACACATCGATGCATCAGGTTTTGGATCCTTCAATGTATAAGTATTACAACACATTTGTCACATTTGGGAGCTCTTCCCAATTAAGGAGACAAGCTTTACGGATCATTCAGAAGCATGCTAAGTGGCTACGTGAAATCATCCCATTTGGTGCCTTTGCTCAATTTGATTATTATTCCTCATGACATTTTCGGAATAAAAATTGCACCTGAAGTAAACTATATGGACCAATCAACTTTCCAAATCGAGGATGCTCATCATCGGGCAATCCGCATCCATACTCACTCAAAGTCAGGAAATGTCCCCTCAGTTCCCCGACATGGCTAACTTCTTGGTTAGCAGACATCAATGAAATTCGAGCACCCAAAAGCCACATGTGCTCCTCCATTTACATGATCGAACTAGAAGAAAGTGCAAATACCATCAAGATCACCATTCTTTATTACATGGTCCAAGTAGATGGTGCCATCGCCATCAAACGAGTTCACTACTTTCCGAATAACCAAAGCAAAAGCCCACTTCTTTAAAGGTCGAAAGTTGATCGGCATCCGATCTGTTCAAATTGGGAACCTCTGGAAATCGACCACCTGTTCAAATCGAGCACCCCCTACCTCGGATCAACATCGAACATACCTTCGATCAATAAGCTTGACATTGAGCAGCCTCAGATCAACGTCGAACACCACTTCGACCAGCAAGCTCGACATCGGACAATATCGAATCAATATCGAGCATCTCTCCTACACCCCTCCTACCTCGGGTCGACATCAGACCCCCTCCGATCAACAAGATCAACATTAAGCTTGACATCGAGCAGCCTCAGATCAACGTCGAACACCACTTCGACCAGCAAGCTCGACATCGGACAACATCGGATCAATATCGAGCATCTCTCCTACACCCCTCCTACCTCGGGTCGACATCAGACCCCCTCCGATCAACAAGATCAACATTAAGCTTGACATCGAGCAGCCTCAGATCAACGTCGAACACCACTTCGACCAGCAAGCTCGATATCGGACAACATCGGATCAATATCGAGCATCCCTTCTACACCCCTCCTACCTCGGATCGACATCAGACCCTCTCCGATCAACAAGATCAACATTAGAGTCCACCTTCCGCAGATATCGACTACAAATCGTACTCCTGGATTTATCAAAATCAATGGGCTGAACGAATACAAACAAATTAAAAAGGAAAGTCAACATTAGACCAAAATGTTGCCACATAATATTTCATGCATCAATGCATGCTCGACACGCCGCCTCGCAAGCATCCACATGTTTTTGTAGTTTGGCATCCAGATAGCAAAGAACAACTAAATTATTCACAAATGACATCTATCCCATTTGCAAGCCTTTTTTCTTATCACATGTTAGGTTACATCATTTAAATAAATACAAAGGTGGAATAAGGAGGATGAGGGATATTGCAAAGTCATCAAATTGAAGACCAAAATCGAAGACTCGTGTTCAATTAGGAGCCCTTGCTCCACACGTGCAATCATAAGCCCCTATTGAGTAATTTTATTTCTCGAAGAACGTCTCCGAACGACTGTCTCCAGACATGCATTTTTTTTTCATTTATTTCATGAACGCCGTCTCCGAACATGTATTTCATTTATTTATCGAAGGCCATCATTCGACGGGTATATAGTCATTTATTTCTCGAAGACCGTCCCTCAACGTGTGTATATTTATCTATTTGTCGAAGACCGTCTTCGGACGTTTATATTTGTCTATTTCTCGAAGGCCGTCTCCGGACGTGTATATATTTATTTATTTCTCGAAGGCCGTCTCTAGACGTATATATTCATTTATTTCTCGAAGGCCGTCTCCGGACGTGTATATATTTATTTATTTCTCGAAGGCCGTCTCTAGACGTGTATATTCATTTATTTCTCGAAGCCCGTCTCCGGACGTGTATATATTTATTTATTTCTCGAAGGCCATCTCTAGACGTGTATATTCATTTATTTCTCGAAGGTCGTCTCCGGACGTGTATATATTTATTTATTTCTCGAAGGCCGTCTCTAGACGTGTATATTCATTTATTTCTCGAAGGCCGTCTCCGGACATGTATATATTTATTTATTTCTCGAATGCCGTCTCTAGACGTGTATATTCATTTATTTCTCGAAGGCCGTCTCCGGACGTGTATATATTTATTTATTTGTCGAAGGCCGTCTCCAGACGTGTATATTCATTTATTTCTCGAAGGCCGTCTCCGGACGTGTATATATTTATTTATTTCTCGAATGCCGTCTCTAAACGTGTATATTCATTTATTTCTCGAAGGCCGTCTCCGGACGTGTATATATTTATTTATTTCTCGAAGGCCGTCTCTAGACGTGTATATTCATTTATTTCTGGAAGACCGTCTCTAGACGTGTATATTTATTTATTTGTCGAAGGTCGTCTCCACACGTATACATATTCATTTATTTCTCGAAGGCCGTCTCCGGATGTGGATATATTCACTTATTTTTCGAAGGCCGTCTCCGGACGTGCAAATATTTATCTACTCCTCGGAGACCATCCCAAGCGACGCCACAATTATTCATAAGCCGTCCTAAACGACGTAATTATTCATAAGCCGTCCTAAGCGATGCAATTATTCATAAGCCGTCCTAAGCGACGCAATTATTCATAAGTCGTCCTAAGCGATGCCATTGTTATTAATAAGTCACCTTTAGAACATTTCAAACCTCGCATAAATACTCGATAGACCCTTGAAAGGGGGGGACTACTTGATTCGGAATATGAATACGGTCCACTAGGCCCAAGCCAATCAAGCCCAAAATAAGCAAGGTCCTCTAAGCCCATCACATTCACTATAAAAACCCCTATAAGGGGAAGGTATGGGCTCTCTCCTCTCGCTCCTCTCTCTAGACTCTACTTTATCTCTCTACTTATATACTCCTACTAACTTTAGCATCGGAGTGGACACCGGGGGCCTCCCCCGACGCATGTTCAGCGACCGGAACGAAAGCAACCTCGCCTCTTGTACCCGATGGACTCCGAAGATCCCTCTCCCTCATTACTATTTTTCTCCTCAATGATTTGTTGCACCTCTTGGTGCATTTGGTAGTAGTCATTGGCTAAGTGTTGCATGGCTACACTCTTTGTTTCCCCTTTCGAAATGGCCCCTAAGTCAAGTGGGAGATTGGTAACCTTAGTGTATACTATCCCAAAAGGTGATTTTCCCGTAATGGAGCTCACGATGGAGTTGTATGAACATTCGGCTTGTGCAATCACATAGTCCCACATTCTAGGCTTGTCTCGACACTTGCTTCTTAACATGTTTTCCAAAGTTCAGTTGGTCCTTTCAGTCTGTCCATCCATTTGTGGGTGCACGGTAGTGCTAAACTTCAATATCGTACCGATAATAGTCCACAAAGTACGCCAAAAATTACATACAAACTTGGTGTCTCTATCCGACAATATGCTCTTTGCAACCCCATGTAGCCTCACAACTTCCCCAAAGAACAACTTAGTAATGGTCGTAGCATCATATGTCTTACAATAAGGAATGAAATGAGCCATCATGGATAATCGGTCCACCACTACGAAAATAGAATCCATACCATGTTGTGTCCTTGACAACCCCAATACAAAATCCATTGAAAGGTCCTCCCAAATAGACTCCGGCACCAGTAATGGTATACATAAACCCGTATTAATTGCATGCCCTTTCGAAGCTTGACAATCTCCACCTCCCTCCACAATATAGGACACATCTCTTCTGATCCTTGGCCAACAGTAACGGGAACTCACTTCTTCGAAGGTTTTATCCATACTAAAGTGTGCAACCAAGACTCCTTCATGCAACTCCTTGATCACACTCTCTCAGATCGACGTGCACGGAAGGCACAATTGACTACCCCTCGTGAGATACCCATCAAGCACTTGATATTCACCATTCCCAATTCGGCCTTGACACTCGATCCAAATGCTTCCAAAATCTGGACCCTCCCAATAGTCTCTTTTGATGTTCTCAAAGTCTCCTAGCTCAGGGGCTATCATCTTAAGGAGTGTAACTCTTCTACTCAAGGCATTCACCATTTTTTTTTGACCCGACTTATGGAGAAGCTTGTAGGGGAACTTGTCGAGGAAGGCGGACCACCTAGCATGCATGGAACTTTGGAGCTATTTTTGACTCCCTAAATACTTAAGGGCTTGGTGGTCGGTGTACAATATAAACTCTTTGCCAATGAGATAGTGTCCCCATGTCTTCAAAGCTCGGACCACCACATAGAACTCTTTATCATAAGTGGTCATTTTGTCTTGAGTCACACAACTTCTCACTAAAGTAGGCAATGAGCCTCTTTTCTTGCATAAGTACTCCCCCAACTCCTACACCACTCGCATCACACTTTACCTCAAAAAATTTGTCAAAATCCACTGGATGAACCGTCAATAGAACGTAGCCAACCCATGGAAGCTTCTAATATCACCAACGCTATTTGGAGTCGGCCACTCTTTGACATCCCTCACCTTCTTTTCATCAACCTGGATCCCATCTCCGCTTACTATATACCCGAGAAACACTAGGCTCTCCATCATAGAATCACACTTCTTGATGTTGGTAAATAGTTGATTCTCCCATAACAAGTTCAATACCTCCCTCAAGTGTTCTATATGCTCTTTCAAGGTCTTTCTATGGATGAGGATGTCATCAAAATAGACTACCACGAACTTCCCAATCACCGGTCGAAGGACTTGGTTCATCAATCTCATGAAAGTGCTCAGTGCATTTGTCATCCCAAAAGGCATGACTAACCACTCATATAATATGTCCCTCATCTTAAACGCCGTCTTCTATTTATCTCCGGCTCTAATCCGGATTTTGTGGTACCCACTCCTCAAATCAATCTTTGAGAACACTTTCAAGCCACTCAATCGGTCTATCTTATCATCAAGTCGGGATATGGGAAACTTAAATTGAATGGTGATCTTGTTGATGGCTCGACTATCCATACACATTCTCCATGAGCCATCTTTCTTTGGTGTTAGGAAAGCCAGAACCACACATGGGCTCATACTCTCTCTCACGTACCCCATCTTCACTAGTTTATCCACTTTCTCCTTCATAACCTCACTCTCTTTCAGGCTCATTCGGTAGTGAGGAAGACTAGGCAAGCTAGCTCCCGGCACTACATCAATATGGTGTTGAATCTCCCTTAGAGGTGGTAATCCGTGGGGAAACTCTTTCGGGAAGACATCACGAAATTCATTAAGCATTCTCCCTACTTCTTCTGAAACTTCTCCCTCTTCACCTTCTACATCATATGGCTGCCCACTAGCCTTCACCATAACCACATAAACCATTTGGCTTTCCTCACACTCGTTGATAAACGACTTGTGAGTAGGGCAAACAATCAAAGTAGCCTTCCCTTTGGTCTTAGGCTCTCCTATTATCAAGGTAAGCACATACCGAATCCCATCCTTCACAAACCGATAGGTATTCCTCCTCCCTGTATAGCATCTCAATCAAATTGCCAAAGGCATCCCAAAAGTGGGTGGCAAGCATCCATCTCCACCACATCATAATATATCTCATTCCGATACTCCCCGATTTCAAGAGGCACCCACCTTCATCTCCCTAACATTCTTGATCCACCTTACACTATAGGGACTAAGGTGTGCCTCAATAGTCAACCCAAACTTCTTATCTGCGGCATCACTAATAATGTTCTCTTAGCTTCCACTATCAATGATGACATTACACCTCACTCCTTGCATAAGGCAACAGATGTGAAAGAGTTAGTATCTTTGGTCTTCTTCCATTCTACTAGAAACCAATAACCTTCTCACTATATGTATAGCATGGTCACCATCATAATCCCCATCATCCTCATCATCAATCGGTTCACAACACACATCATCTTCATCTTCATAGTCATCCTTATACCATTCCATTACATTAGCACTCCTCCTTTTTGGACATTCATTTGAGTGATGACCCGGCTCATTACATCGGAAGCACTTAAATGGAACCGGTTTTGTATAAGGGTTATTTCCCCTAGGGGGTGGTGCCGCCCTAAAGGGCCTTACATTCCCGCTAGGTGATTTACCCCCACTCAAAGCCTTTGTGCCACTTGAACTAGCAAACCTTTTTCCTTTGTCAACCCCTTTGGAAGCTTCTCTTCCCCCATAGGCACCATCACTTCCCGACCTTCGATACCTGTCATACAATCTCACGCTCAATTGCGACTCGGATTTGAAAGCAAGGTTCCTAGCATCTTAAACCCGAATCACCATATGTGTCACGATTCTATCTTGGATGTTATACCGCAGGCCTTTAAAATACCTTGAAGTCTTTTGGCTCTCAGTTTCCGATAAGTCTGCCCTAGCCGAAAGCCGCAAGAACTCTGAAGTATATTCATGTACACTCATTGTCCATTACGAACAATTCTAATACGAGTTGTAGATGTATTTCTCATAATCGGGTGGCAAGAATCGCTCCCTTAACATCAACTTCATCCTCAACCAAGACCTAATCGGATCCCTTCTTCCTCTCCTCATGTCCTCATTCACACGATCCCACCAAACTGAGGCTCCCCCTTTTAATCGGTATGCTACCAACCAGACCTTCCTACCCTCCGGTATTAACGCATAGTCAAAGAACCACTCTACCTCTAAGAGCCAGTCAAGGAACCCATCAATGTCTAGATCACCCCCAAAGGACGATAGGTCAATTTTCAATTTGAAGGCATTTTCTCTATCATAATTTCCCCTATAACCGCCTCTCACATTCTCATCCTCCATATACGGATCCCTTCCACTATAATTCATTCTTCCATACCCACCTACATCAATATCATTCACAATATCCACATTCCTAGCATTCAAATGCATAGGACCAACAACATCAACATCATTCAGAACATTCATATTCCTAATATTCATACATCTAGGACCCATAACATCAATATCATTACGAATGCCCATGTTCTTAGCAATCCTATGAGGTTCAAAATCATCAAACGTATCCCCATCACTATTGATATCGGCATTCCAAACAATAACATGGTTATGATGTCTTACCTCATGAACCCAAGGGTCCATTGGTTGTTGCATTGCATTTCTCATAGGGGTGGTAAGTGTGGTTGGGGTTGAGGCCGGTTAGCCTCTTCTTGTCTCCGGTGAGGATCTCTAGTGGGTTGTATTTGGGTATTTCGGACCTCTACTTGGAGTCTTTCCATGGTGAGATCTAACTCCCACATGCTTGTTTGATGCCTCTCATCTTGCTCTTGAAGCCTATCACCCAAAGTCTTCAACGTTGCTTCTATTGCTTCAAGCCTTTGATCATTGGATCCCATAGCTTCGTTTTAAGGACGTGATTGGACCATTTCCGAGAAGAAGTGTCCGGGAAGGAAAACGACTCGGCTCTGATCCCAAATGATACAAATTAAAATTAATGTGAAGGTTTTAATCTTAAACCAACAAAGAATACAATCTTCTCAAGCTAAAACTTGAAGGATGAGTAATCCCAATGGAATAAATCCAAGCTCTAATAGAGGCTATAATGTTTGATTTGATAAAAGTTATGTTTCCTTACAAATTAAGGAGCATATATATCCCCTCCCTAAATCAAGCAAAAGTACCAAAATGCCTCATTAGGGCTACAAGCACATATTAAATCCTAGGGATAAGATATGAATAGATAAATAGAGGGGTAGTGGGGTAAATAAGAAGAATGGCACAATAGTAATTATCAAAGTGGCAAAACAGTAATTAGTTGATGGTAGTTCTTGTCTCCTCTTGAATCAACTTGGAGGAGAAGGCAACTCAAAGAGATCCACACGTCGTGTCATATGACTCACACGGCGTGCAGGTCCATTGCTGGATTCTTGTGGATTCCGTCCATTAGTCGCATGATGAGCTGCATGGCACATCGTGCGGCAGATGACTCATCGTGCCATACTGGTCCTGCCCCTTCGTCCTCTCAGCTCCCTTGGTGGCAAGTCATGTGGCATCTGGCTCGGTGTGCCACACTGCTTTTGCCTCCTTCAAGGTTTCTGCTCCCCTTGTCGCATTGTTGGTGGAGATGTCGTCATCATATTTTTTGCTCCTTAACTCAATAGGTTTGGAGTTATTCCAATTTTGGTGGTTTTAGTATCGTTAGAGGTTTGTAGTATTTTATGTTGGGCCTTGTGGTGCAACCACACTCTCGAGGTTATGAGAAAAAATCTGACTCTGCTTTCTTCAAGCGGTGAATATCGAAATATTTTTAGAGCATTGTAGTATCTCACCTTCACTCGGCCAGACATAGCTTTTTTTTTTTGTCAATAATCTTCCTTAATTCCTTCAATGTCCGGCAGATGAACATTAGAAAGGAGTCAAGCGCATCCTTCACTACATTTTAAGGAACATCAAACTATACCCTTATTTTTCACTGTTTCTCATTCAGTTTGTTCACTATTATTCTGATGGTGATTAGGTTGGTTGTCCTGATTGTTGTCGGTCAACTAGTAAATACTGTGTTTATTTTTGACACAACTTGATAGCATGGCATACACAAAAGCAATCAACCATTGCTCGTTCCTCCACTGAAATGGAATACAATGTCATTGTTAATGCCACTATTGAGTTACTTTCGCTCCAATCTTTTGCATGAACTTGGGTATCCTTTGCCTTGACATATACAACTATTATGTGATAACATTGGTGCTATTTATCTTACGGTTAATTCAATGCTTTATGCTCGCACAAAGCATATCTAGACGGACTTTCATTTTGTTCGTGAATAGGTGCATCTTAGCTTCATTATTGCAAGGTTCATTCCTATTGAGGATCGAGTGGCGTATATTCTCACAAGCCTCTATCGACTACTTATTCTTAGACTTTTCGAGATCATCTTAAGGTCACTTCTTGACATCGGCTTGACGAGGTGTATTAGAGATGATTTGAATTGTAGAAATTTGTCAAATTTATATACAGAGATAAGAAACTATTTTCCGTTCTCAGCTCGCCTTGTTTACCACGAAAAGAGTACTGTTTAATTTGAATTCAAATACTATTGAATATCTTTTATGTGTTTTTTTATAATGTATTTGATTATTCGATTCGAGACTCGTCAGACAATATCCTCCCAATTAATTTTTTTTATACATGCATATTAGTACTCGAATTCGAAATCTCTAACTTAAGCGACTTATGATTCTTAACCACAATCTTGATTAGTAAATATCTTGTGCTAAAATTAATATTTAAAGCATTTTAAGTAATTTTTAGGGAAAAGTACGAAACAAACCGTGTGGTTTGGCTGATTGCAAAGACAGTTCGTGGTTTAAAAGTTTACAAACAGGGGTTCTGTACTTTGTGCAGTTTACAAACTCAATCATTTTGTTCAAAATTATTGTCATGACTATTTACTCCAAAATGGAGCGATTTGTAGCAATTTAAAAAAACTAAGTTTGCAAATTATTCAAAATATAAGGTCTGACTTTGCAGATTAATTAACTATACCACTATACCACAAGTATTGCTTGATTGAAAAATAGATGCACATATTTTTTAACTTCAAATTTCACAAAGCAAAGAACTCATGTTTACAAATTTTTAGACCATGAGGACTGTTTTTGTAAACCGGTCAAACTATAATATTGAGTTGTATTAATTTTTGATAATTTTTTGATTACTCGGTTCAAGACTCGTCAAACACTCTTTAGGTGGATTCTCTCAATTAAAGTTTTTTTTTTTTTTTTACATACCGTAGAACTCGAATCGATATCACTAATCGACTTGAGACCGTTAACCGTATTATTCAAACTCGAGATATGCGCCCATAATGCATGCATATATTTTAATTGAGTTCAAAAAAGAGAATGACATACAAAGCTTGGAATTATTGATCTACTTTTCAAAAAAAAAAAAAAAATTATTGATGCAAATGAATAAAAATAATGGAGCACAAATGGAACGTTGTTTTGTATGCAATTAATCTCCAAAACTATTGTACCAAAAATCATTTCTATTTTAATTTTAGTGTATTGAGGTTTTGTTTTTATTTCAAAATATTTAATCACTGACATTTTCGATCATAATCTACTTGAAAAATTAGAATTTAGTTAGTTGTAAATATTTAATTCATTTATTAATTTAATTTATATTTAAAATTATACTTTTTACATTTAAAATTTTTCTTGTTACAATTCCATTATAATACATTACAGGTATAAAAAATAGCTTTTGAACTGGAAAATTAATAAGTCTAGATTCTACTGTAATGTAAAATAATAACATTTTATTATTTAAATTGTATTTTTTTTAGCTTGTGTGAAATATTTTAGAATGACTTATCTATGGACTAAATAAAATAAAAAATGAATACTTAGATAAAAAAAACTAAATTAAAAAAAGAGGATAAGGTATCAAAATAGGTCTAAGATTTCTGGAGAAGTACCAATTTAGGCTCAACATTCAAAATAGCACCAATATAGGTTTAACGTTTATAACATAATATCAATTTAGGCTTAACGTTTACAATATAACATCAATTTAGGCCTCACGTACAAAATAACACCAATATACGTTTAACGTTAAAAATAATACGAATTTAAGCTTAACGTTTATAAAATATATCCAATTTAAACTAAACGTCACAATTAAATTAACTATATTATATTCTTTTCCTATTAACTTTATATATTATCTTTTTATTTAGTTATATTTTCTTATTTATTATAATACAATTAATTAGTTTTCTTGCTCATTAAAACCTTATATTTGTTTTTCATCAATCATTCCATGGCTCCTAAATTCCATGGCTCATGTAATATATGCAAACTAAAAGTAATTGAATATCTACAATATTTCGAACACTAGTTAAAATAATATTGATACATGTGGGTGTTCGAAATTTTGTAGATATTCAATTACTTTTAGTTTGCATATATTACATGAGCAATGAAATTTAGTAGTAGTAATGGAATTATTTATGAAAAACGAATATAAGATTTTAATGAGCAAGAATACTAATTAATTGTATTATAATAAATAAGAATATAGAACTAAATAAAAAGATAACATATAAAGTTAACAGAGAAATAATATAATATGATTAATTTAATTATGACGTTTAGCTTAAATTGTATATATTTTGTAAAACGTTAAGTTTAAATTCGTATTATTTTGTAAACGTTAAGCCTATATTGGTGATATTTTGTACGTGAGGCCTAAATTGATACTATATTGTAAACGTTAAGCCTAAATTGATATTATGTTGTAAACGTTAAACCTATATTGGTGCTATTTTGAACGTCGAGCCTAAATTGGTACTTCCCTAAAAACCTTAGGCCTATTTTGGTACCTTATCTTTAAAAAAACTAATTTTTTAGAATAATTTATAAAAAGGAATGGTTGGAGTATTAAAAAACTGATTTTCAGTGACTTAACATGGCTTAATATGATAAAATAAATACAAACTTAATGTAGTGAAATAAAAAGACAATAGTTCAAAAAACCAAATTCAAAATCATGTGTACTCATAAACTTTTTGCCTAGATACAATAACAATTATATATATATATATATATATATATTTTTTTTTTTTTTTGAAGTAATATATATAGATAGATATTGTTAAAGAAAAGAAAAAAAGAAAAATGATATAGATAATGCAGTTGTGGGATGGCCAAATTGCGTGTCCTACTCAGCCATTATAATTATGTTTTCTCTACTTGCTAAACTTTTTGTTTAACAAACATTCAAAATATTCTTTTTCCTCAAAATGATATTGTTTTTAGAATAAATAAATAAATAAAGTCCGGTTAATTTGTTTCTAGATCTAATGGTGTTTACTATGTACAACAACAACAAAGCCTTAATCCCGAAATAATTCGGGATCAGCTAACATGAACCATCATATAAAATCGTAAAATTAAGTCGTGTCAGCGACACAAATTCTCCCAGTCCACTCTGTCCTATCCACTACCATATTTTCCTCAATCCCTATTAAACTCATATCACTATCGATCACCATCCTCCAAGTTTGCTTAAGTCTTCCCCTACCCCTCACCACTACATCCCTTTGCCACTCTTCCGTCCTCCTAACCGGCGCATCAAGTGCTCTTCGTCTTATATGGTCAAACCACCTTAATCGGTTTTCCCTCATTTTATTCTCAATAGATGTAACCTCTACTTTTGTCCTAATTATTTCATTACTCACCCGATCCTTTCTCGTATGACCACACATCCATCTCAACATATGCATCTCCGCCACCGACATCTTATGAATGTGACAGTGTTTCACTACACAACACTCCGTACCATATAACAATCCTGTCTGATTGCCGTGCGGTAGAATTTTCTCTTCAATCTATTAGGCATGACGGGGTCATAAAGGAAACCCGTAGCACTCTTCCACTTCGCCCAACTAGATTTAATCTTATGAGCAACATCTCCATCTACTTCTCCATCCGTTTGGATAATAGATCCTAAATACTGGAAGCAATCTGAGGCCTGAACAACTCTCCCATCTAGGGTGATTGTCCCTGCTTCCCTACTCCTATCGTCGCTAAACTTACACTCCAAATATTCTGTCTTACTTCGGCTCAACTTAAAGCCTCTAGATTCTAAAGTTTGTCTTCATAGTTCCAACTTCCTCTCCACGCCTTCTTTCGTCTCATCAACCAACACAATATCATCTGCAAACAACATGCACCATGGTATACCATCTTGAAGTGAACTATCCATAACGATGGCAAAAAGAAATGGGCTTAGTGTAGACCCTTGATGCACTCCAATCGTAATAGGGAACTCTTCAGTCTTCCCAACACTGGTACGTACATTCGTGCATGCTCCCTCATACATGTCCTTTATGATGTCAATATATTTCCGCGAAATGCATTTCCTTATTAAGGCCCACCAAAATACTTCTCTGGGTACCTTATCATATGCCTTCTCCAAGTCAATGAAAACCATATGCAAATCTTTCTTTTTATTTCGATAGTACTCCATTAATTGTCTCATTAGATGGATGGCTTCCATAGTTGATCTTCCCAGCATAAAGCCAAACTGGTTTTTCGAGATCTTCACCGTCCTCCTTAGCCTTTGTTCGATCACTCGCTCCCAAAGTTTCATAATGTGACTCAATAATTTGATTCCTCGATAGTTGGCACAATCTTGGACATCGCCTTTGTTCTTATACAAAAGGATTAGGATACTTTTCCTCCATTCTGATGGCATCTTATTGTTTCTCCAAATTTTGTTGAAGAACGTCGTCAACCATTCAATTCCTCTCTCCCAAACATCTCCAAATCTCAATAGGATGCCATCAGGTCCTACTGCTTTCTTCAATCTCATCTTCTTTAATGTCATTTTGACTTCATCCCTTTGAATTCTCTGTATGCAGTCACGATTTATCATATCGTGAGGTATACTTATATCTCCAACATCTTGTCCGCGATCTCTATTAAATAAGTCATCAAAATAGGACCTCCATCGTTCCTTGATATCCTTATCTCCAACTAGGACTTTTTGGTCCACATCCTTCACACATTTAACTTTTCCAAGATCTCACGTCTTCCTATCTCTCATCCGAGCAATTCTATATATGTCTCTTTCCCCTTCCTTCGTATCCAACCTTGTATATAGATCCCGATTCACTTTTTCTCTAGCATCTCGTATGACCTTCTTTACTTCCCTTTTAGCCTTTTTGTACTTTTCGTAGTTTTCATCACTCCTACATTTCCCTAATATTTTATAGGATTCTCGCTTACTCTTTACTGCTTGCCGTACTTCTTCTGTCCACCAAGATGTGTCCTTACCCAGTGGCATGCTACCTTTAGATTCCCCTGGAACTTCCTTCGCTACTTCCCTTATACTATGCTCCATCTTAGTCCATATTGAATCTATATCTAAATCCATATTATAAGTCCAAATATCTTTTTTGGTCATCTCATCCACAAGTTTTTGTTGATTCTCCCCTTGCAGTTTCCACCACTTAATCTTAGTCTTCACTTGTGGTGTTCGTTTTCTTATACATCTCCTACTTCGAAAATCAAGCACCACTACTCCATATTGGGTTGTCGTACTCTCACCAGGGATCACCTTACAATCAATATAACTCTTTCTCCAAGTACTCCTTACTAGGAAGAAGTCAATTTGGCTCGCATTACCGTCACTCCGATAAGTCACTAAGTAGGATGTTCTTTTCATAAACCATGTGTTCATGATACTTAAATCATAGGCTGATGCGAATTCCAAAATATCATTTCCTGCTTCATTTTTATCTCCAAAACCATACCCTCCATGAACACTCTCAAACCCATCTCGCCTAGAACCCACGTGTCCATTGAGATCACCACTCAGTGTTGAAACACCTTTCCACATGATTTTGATTTGACAAAATTATTTAAGTAAATGATAAAAAATATTCTAACACATTAAATTTAAATGCTTTGATTTATTCACACTAATGTGTTTGTTCAATGTTGAGTTTATTGATTTATAAGACATTAAGATAAAAATTCTAAAGGCCCATAAGTGGAAGTCAAGCCCAAGTCAACAGATCAAGACCTCACGGCCCAAGAAGATAAAATGCAGTCATATCAACTGAAACGACGGCTCAGCGTGAAGAAGGATCGAGAAGCCTTTTAACAAAAGCTTCAAGAAGAAGCTGCTGAGTTGAGCGACAATGTAGTCAGGTCAGCGGTAGAACAGAACCAACTTGTAGACAAAGTATTTCTACTTTGGGTAAAGTTCAGAAGGCGCAGGAAGCTGTCTGGAAGACTTTGCCGTAAATGTCGAAACATTCTGTTTATTTGATGAAATCTGCTGAGCACTGCCGTAGACAAAAGATGCAAGAATCTCATTGGCCAACGACACTGAGCACGTCCTGAGTGACACCGACAGGAAGCCGTTAGCCTCCAACGGTTATTTCGAAATTCGAAATTACCGGTGCTTGAAGTGTCACTATATAAAGACCTTTCAATTGCTTCATTAAATGCAGATCTTCAATTAGTCGAAACGCTGACCAAATTCATACTTGAAGTTCTGTGAGAAAAGCAAAGCAAAATCTTACACCAATTCCCAATCATTGTGTAAAAGTCTAGAGTGATTTCAATCATCTAAAGTGTCTTAGCAATTGTTGTTTAGGACAAACACTTTATCATTTCTAGAAGAATAGAAAGGAGAGGCTGAGTACTCGGTTATAGTACTCAGCGGTAGTTATAGGAGTGAGTAGAGGTATAGAGGAAGGTACTCTTGTATACTTAGCTTCTATTGTAAAAGGTTTCGTGTTCTACCTTTAAAGAGCTCAGTAGAGAATTCAAAAAGCTCGGAATGCATTCCGGGGACTGGACGTAGGCGGAGAGGCCGAACCAGGATATGTCTGCTGAGTAACATATTTCTAACCCTTAAACTCCTTTATATATTGCTTGCTATAAAACTGACTAAGTAACGAACTCACGCTGAGTTGAGTGCACTAAGAAGCTGAGTTCGGGAATAGACTCTAAGTGCTATCTCCTGACTCAAGGAAAGAAACAGACTTAGTCACAAGTTGACTAAGCTTGTGTCTTAAAATTACTTAGCGCCGCTGTGTAAACCTTTTCTTAAGAAAAGAAGTCAGCCTTAACGGACAAAATTTTAAATAGTTCCTATGCCCCCCCCCTTGGAACTAACCTTGTCACGTTATAAGGGACCAACAAGTGGTATCAGAGCTTAAAATCTCACTGAGCAAGATATAACTATCTTGAGCTGATCCCCACAATGGCTGAGAACAGCACTCGTTTCCTCACAGGAAATCAGACAACTCAGATTTTACCTGAGGGACTGTCCATTACTCGGCCTCCTCTGTTCTTCGGGTCTAACTATACCTTTTGGAAGAACAGAATGAAAAATTTCATTCAGGCAACAAATATGAGTGCATGGCTTTCTATAGTCCAAGGCCCATTTGTTCCTGTTGAAACTATTGTCGGCCAAACGGTTGTTAAAGCTGAGACTAAGTGGACAGAAGATGATCTCAAGAAGCTACAAAATCATGCTTTGGCTATAAACATGCTTCACTGTGCGTTAGATGCTGCAGAGTACAACAAGATTTCAGGTTGTGAGTCAGCGCAGGAGATCTGGAAGAAACTGGAGGTCACCTACGAAGGAACCAACAAAGTTAAGGAGTCCAAGGTGAACCAGCACATGAGGTTGTACGAGCTCTTTGAAATGAATGATGATGAAGGAATCTCTGACATGAACTCAAGTTTCACAAACATAATCAACGAGCTCAAGAGACTTGGCAAGATCTTTACTGAGGAAGAGCAAGTCAAGAAGATACTGAGGAGTCTTCCTAAAAGCTGGCAAGCCAAGAAAACTGCTGTTGAGGAAGCTCAAAACTTAACCACCTACAAGTATGATGAACTCATTGGCTCGCTGCTGACCCATGAGATCTCAATGAAGAACTTTGAGGTGAAGGAGAAGTCTGAAGACAAGAAGAAAAAGTCTCTTGTCATGAAAGCTGACTCCACTGATGGGAGCTCAACAGACGATGAAGAAATGGCAATGTTCACTAGAAAGATGAAAAGGCTGTTCAGAAAGAATGATAAATATTCCAAGAAGCCTTACAAGAAGTTTGACAAGTACAAAGCTGAGTCCAGCAACAGTAAGTACAAGAAGGACATCTCAAAGCCTATTACATGCTTTGAATGTCATCAAACTGGCCATATCAAATCAAGTTGTCCCACCTTGAGGAAGGAAAGGAAGAACGGCAAGAAGGCAATGGTGGCAACCTGGAGTGATAGTGATGAGTCATCATCATCAGAAGTTGATGCCACTGAGTCAGCAAAGATCTGCTTCATGGCAGATGAGCTTGCTGAGCCTTGTGTTTCTGAGCATGCTGACCCCTCCATTGCATCTGACGATGAGGTACACTCAACTGAGGTAATATCACTACCCTTGCTCAGAAATGAAATGATTAATGCCCTGAGTGACCTCTACACACTTGTCAAAAAGTGTAACAAGAAGGTTAGAGCACTCAGCAAGCGATGTGACGAGATTGAAGAGGTCAAACTGAGTGACCTTCGATATCTTCTCCAAGACAACTCAACTTTGCATAGCAACGTAGAAATTATGCAAAATTTTGTCTCTGAGGTCCAATCAGATTCTAAGAAACTGAAAAAGAACGTCACATCTATTCAGAACCAACTCAAGGTTCCGAATAAAAGAAATATTCCTATGAACACTTAGTACCGAAGTACTAGTCAACAGAGATGGAATCCTCAGCGGAAGGTCAGCTGCGACTTCTGTGGGAAAAATGGACACACTGTCCAAGTGTGTCGTCATAAGATTAAATATGATGCTTTACCTGCTGAGCCTAACAAACAAGGACCCAAAAAGACTTGGGTACCTAAAGATAACTAGCTATATTGTAGGTAAGCCTGAGGTGTGCTGAGAAGTCAAAGATGTGGTACATTGACAGCGCATGCTCGAGGCATATGACTGGTGATGAAACTCAGTTCATCACATTTGTGCGTAAACGAGGTGGAAGCGTAAGTTTCGGAGACAACAAAAAGGGTAAGATAGTAGGGTCAGGAACCATTGGTGGTAATCCTACTATTGAGTCAGTCTCCCTAGTCAGCGGACTTAAATATAACTTACTCAGCGTAGCTCAGCTATGTGATAATGGGAGAAAAGTTATATTTGATGACACTGGATGTAAAATATTCGAGGGTAAAACAAATGAGTTGATTTTAACTGTCCCTCGTATTGATAATGTCTTTATGCTGAACTTAGAAAAGA
Source organism: Euphorbia lathyris (assembly GCF_963576675.1). Taxonomy (NCBI): domain Eukaryota; kingdom Viridiplantae; phylum Streptophyta; class Magnoliopsida; order Malpighiales; family Euphorbiaceae; genus Euphorbia; species Euphorbia lathyris. The sequence continues at coordinate 71,489,714 of NC_088918.1, read as the reverse complement.
AATTTTCAAAAACTGTATGCTTAGTGTCAAAGGAAGAAAATTCCTGGCTATGGCACATGAGACTTGGTCATGTAAGCATGGACCTCCTAGCCAAGTTAGCAAGAAAGCAATTAGTTGAGGGACTGCCAGAACTTAAGTTCGAAAAAGATCAATTATGCAACGCTTGTCAAGCTGGAAAACAAACCAAACAATCTTTTCATAGTAAAAACATTGTCTCAACTAAGCGTCCATTAGAGTTGCTACACTTGGATCTCTTCGGTCCAGTCCAGCCGCTGAGCTTGGGTGGTAGAAGATTTTCCTTGGTCATTGTAGATGACTTTTCTCGGTACACTTGGATCATCTTGCTGAGTAGTAAGGATGAAACCTTTGAGACGTTTTCAACTTTAGTAAGAAAACTTGAAAATGATAAAGACCTTAAGTTAGCTCACATCCGAAGTGATAATGGTGGAGAATTCAAAAACCAACAGTTTGTTGAATTCTGTGAAGCCAACGACATTGACCATAATTTCTCTTCTTCTAGAACGCCTCAACAGAATGGGGTTGTTGAAAGGAAAAACAGAACCTTGGTTGAAATAGTCAGGACAATGTTGAGTGAGCATAGGCTTCCAAAGTACTTTTGGGGAGAAGCTGTCAACACAGCGTGCTACATACTTAATAGGGCTCTAGTCAGACCCATATTAAAGAAGACTCCCTACGAACTTTGGAAAGGACGAAAGCCCAACATTGGATACTTTCGTGCCTTTGGTTGTAAATGTTTTATTCTAAATACCAAAGACAGCCTTGCTAAGTTTGACTCAAAAGCTAATGAAGCTATCTTTTTAGGCTACTCAACAAACAACAAAGCATATAGAGTTTTCAATAAACGTACTTAGGTCCTAGAAGAGTCAGTACACGTTGAGTTTGATGAAACTAACCCTGCAGGAAAAGATAAGCATCTGACTGAGGATGATCCATACTCAGCACCCGCTGACCAAGAAACAGCCGCTGAGTCACTACCTCAAGGGCTGACCAAAGGTAAAAGCGAAACTCAAATTGTTTTCACTGACCAATCTATACCTACAGAGATTGTTGAAACACAACCAGCTCAAGACATCACTCTTCCAAAAGAGATCAGAATACCAAGAGGACACTCAGAAAGTGTCATTCTTGATGCTGCTGAAAACACCCTGATGACAAGAAATCAACTCAGGAGATACCTCAGCAACGTAGCATTCGTCTCAGTTCAGGAACCAAAGAACTTCGATGAAGCTGAGCACGATGAGTTCTGGATGGGTGCAATGCAAGAAGAACTTGATCAATTCAGAAGAAATGAAGTATGGGACTTAGTGCCAAATCCAAGAAGCCAGAAGACCATAGGAACAAGATGGGTCTTCCGCAACAAGCTGGATGAACAAGGGAACGTGGTCAGAAACAAAGCAAGACTTGTAGCTCAGGGCTACAGTCAGCAAGAAGGTATTGACTACGGTGAGACCTTCGCCCCAGTGGCAAGGCTAGAGACTATAAGAATTTTATGTGCATATGCAAGTTATATGAACTTTAAATTATTTCAAATGGATGTTAAGAGTGCATTCCTTAATGGAGTTATAAACGAGGAAGTCTATGTTAATCAGCCTCCAGGGTTTGAGGATCCTAAGTTCCCAAACCACATTTATAAACTCAAAAAGGCTCTGTATGGTCTCAAGCAAGCACCACCTGCTTGGTATGAGAGGCTGACCAGTTTCCTATTGACTAGAAATTATGTCTGAGGTAAAGTTGATACAACCTTATTCATTAAGAGGAAGGGTAAAGATACCCTACTGGCTCAGATATATATTGATGACATTATTTTTGGTGCCACTAACGAGTCAATGTGCAAGGAATTTAGTAAGCAGATGCAGACTGAGTTTGAAATGTCAATGATGGGAGAACTCAACTTCTTCCTTGGACTTCAAATCAAACAAGGGAAAAATGGCATCTTCATCAGTCAAACTAAGTATGCTAAGGAGATATTGAAGAAGTATGAACTTGAGAATTGCAAGTCAATATCTACCCCTATGGGCACTGACACTGTCCTCTGCGCTGACGAAAATGGTAAGTCAGTAGACAGCAGATTGTACCGAGGTATATTGGCTCTCTACTCTACTTAACTGCTAGCAGGCCGGATATTCGGTTCTCAGTATGTTATTGTGCTAGATATCAATCTAACCCTAAGGAATCTCATTACATAGCTGTAAAAAGAATCCTTAGATATTTGCAAGGCTCAGTGAATGCAGGTTTATGGTATCCCAATACTAATGATTTCACACTCATTGGATACACTGACGCTGACTACGGACTAGACAAGCTTGAATGAAAAAGCACCTCAGGAGGATGTCACTTCCTTGGAAGCTGTCTTGTGTCCTAGTTCAGTAAGAAGCAGGCGTCAGTAGCCCTGTCAACCACTGAAGCTGAGTACATTGCTGCTGGAAGCTGTGTTGCTCAAGTCCTATGGATTAAGCAACAGCTAGAAGATTATAGCGTTCAGACTAAAAAATTTGAAGTCGAATGTGACAACAAGAGTGCCATTGACCTATCAAAGAACCCAATCCAGCACAGCAGGATGAAGCACGTCAGCATAAGACATCACTTCATCAGAGATCATGTACTCAAGGGAGAGATCAAGCTGACCTATGTCCCAACGGATGAGCAGCTTGCTGATATCTTCACAAAGCCATTAGCTCGTGAGCAATTCAACATACTTAGAGAAGCCATTGGTATGTTTAATCCTCTTCAGTAAATTCCAAGTATAATATGTGATATATGCATGCTGAGTTGATTACCATGCTGAGTGATTTATGCTAAATCAATATCTATTACATGCTGAGTAGATATACACACTGAGTGGTTATCTTAAACTGAGTGATTAAACACACGAATTATTCCTTGCGTAGAACTAACTACTCAGAACATTAAACGTTTGAAATCCTCAACACTGAGTAAAGATCCGTTGCAAAATTTAATGCAAAACACGCGAATTAAATAGCCACCTAGGATGACGTAAGCGCAATAATTAGAAAATACATGCGCCGAATGTGTCATAAATGCCAGAATCTTTGTCGATTGAGTATCTCGAGGTCAAACGGCCACCTCAACGCTTCAGATCAACTCGACACTTCTATAAATAGTGGACGATTTTCCACTTTTACCTCTTTACGCTTAGAAATTTCTGGTATTCAAATCCTCTTCTCTCCAAAATTCCCAAAATTTCTCAAATTTCTCTGAAAATCATGTCGGATTCTCAGAATCTCTCCGGAGGCTGTTACAACGACGATAACCGCTCCGATGAAAACCCTCAATCTCCTGCTCCGCAGGAACATAGTGAGACTCCCACCAAGTCTCAAGAAACTAGTCAGCGTGACCACTCAAAGGTCACTACACCGAGGAAGAAAACTAAGGCTGACCAAGCCACTTCCTCGAATGGGAAGCAAAAGCAGGACAAGGCAAAGAAACCCATGGAGCGCACCTACTCTCTAGTCTACGAGAGCGTAAGGGGGGTATAAGGTTGACCACTCTCGATGGTTTTCAAAGGGATTTGTGGAAGCTGAGCAACCCTTCTGTGAGTGGATCACAAAGAACGGCTGGACCGAGCTGTTCTCAGTTCGAGAAGCTACATATCCTGAGTTAGTGAAGGAATTCTACGCTAACCTAAGAGCCGTTGATGATAACCGGGACTATATGGTCACCAAGGTTCGAGGGAAGGATATCTTCATCAACCCTGCTTACCTTGCCTCACTGCTCAAACTGAAAAATGAAGGAGCTCAACTCAGAAAATCAGGTGACCAAGATAAGATTGAGTATTCCGCTGAGTTCTGTAAACCTCCTGGTCATATAGGGGAAATTTCGAGTACCTCCATGGGTCAACATCAAAAGATGGACCACTACATACTGACCAATTTCCTCTTTCCTAAGGTCAACTCCACCAACTCAGCATCAAACTTTGAGCAGTGCTTCATCTGGCACATGCTGACCTATAAGCCGATCAACATGCCTGTCTTTATAATCGGTGGGTTTCAAAGAAGTACTGGAACCCTTAGGTTAGGCTCCATTATCACAAGAATCCTCAAAGATCACCGAGTGAGCTTGGTTGAGGAAATCCACACCTTGGGTACAGAAATCACTGCAGCTGCATTGTTTGGTCTATTCTACGATCAACCAATTGTGCCCAAGAAAGGAAAAGGGGCCGCTGTTCAAGAAACCGAGGGGATGCAGACCCGAAAAGGGAAGAAGGGAAAGCAAGTTCAAGCTGACAAACAGGATAGAAAGAGAAAAGTTGTTCAAACCTCTTCAAAAGATGTTGCTTCTCCACCGAAGAAAGTTCGGTTTGTATCGAGAGAAACAAAGCCTCAAGTGGCACAAGGACAAGCTGAGCCTAAGTCAGCAGAAAACCTCAAAAGGCAAGCTAAGCCTGAGGAAGAAGGAGAAAAAGAGGACACTACTGATGAGCAACCACTTAGGAAGAAGAAGAAAATCTCTTCTGGGTTAAGTCCTATCAACGTAGCCCCACTTGGAGTCGTCATTTCTGAAGACTCTCATTATGTACGGAGTCAGGGCATTGTTTTTGAGAAAAATCCCACTGACCAAGATCAAGAAGAATTGGGTGGTCAGTTTGATGCTGAGGAGACAGCAAATGTTGAGCAACATGAGCCATCAGATGTTGACCAACATGAAACAACCTACACTGAGCAGGTTGACGAAGAAGCTGAGCCAACAGCAAAGGATCACATTGATCAAGGGGCAACTTCACCTACTGACTCAATTGAGTCCATTCCTGCTGACCCCTCTCCTCAAAAGACTAAGAGATTAAGGAGACTTAAGAAGAAGGCACATCAATCCCCTGTCATTGACCTTATGAGTGACTCACCTCTGCGGGATCAGATCACTGACCTTTCAGATATGCAGTTTAAGTTCTTCTCAAATCCCACTGAGTCTCCACCAGAGCAACAGGAAAAGCAAGCCTTTGTTTCTAATCCTAAGGAACATGCTGAATCAACTCCTCCTCTAAGCCAAGATGATTCCGAGCAAGTGCTCGAAGTTCTTGCTCCTCAACATGTTGAGCTAGCTAAGGAAATACCTGCTCAGGTCCATGCTGACACACCTCAACCTTCTCAAACCAGTCAGCTTCAGCCTGACTCTGAGCAAGTAGATACTTCTGCCGACCATCCTCTTCCACAAACACAAGTGTAGAATATCAATTCAAGACCAGCCGCTGATCATACTGGCACTTCTGATATTGAGCAAAACCAAACACTTCCACAATCTGGTTCTACTCGTACTCCGGCAACTGAGCCAAATAATGATGGATCCTACTCTTATCTGAATGCCTCTGAGTCTGGTCGAAGAATCATTGACTCAGCTCAAGCTCTACTCCAGGACCTCCATCAAACAAATACCGATGCCGCTGGGTCAGTTCCTGTTGAGCCAACTCAGCTTTCGCCTGTCACTCAGCTTCTCACAAAAATCAAAGGTCTTAAGGATCTTCTGAGTGTCATGACTTCACTTCAGTCTCAACAGCCCAGACAGGAATCAATAACTAAGCTGGCCAAACTCCAGCTGACAATGGTCAATCACATGAACTCTCTTTAGGGTCAACTTCATAACCTGTCAGCTGCGAACTCAATGTATGCAACTTCTGCTGAAGTTCAACAACTTTTCAACCAGCTTCACACTGAGCAAGCCAGAACAAATGAGCAACTCTCTTCCTCCTCCCAATGCTCCATTGAGCAAATTAGTGAGGCTGTCCGTCTACTCAACTTGAGTAAGGAAGAGATGGAAACTGATCAACTCAAGACGAATGAAATTCTGAGGTACTCTCGAGTCACTTTCAACCATGTGCGCCACTCAAATGTTCAACGTTAGTATTATGATTCGACTTTGCTAAAGATGTTTCATCAAGCCTTTGCCATGCTGACTGACAGTATAACCTGGGTTGGAAAGTCTCAAGCATACATCCTGAGTATGCTCAGTGCCTCGGCTATCAGGATTCCACGTTCTGTCTTGGATGAGGGTGTTCCTATTTTTGATGGCATCAATGAAAGCACACGAAGGCTTAAGGCATTCTCTGGCCGATTAACTCGTGCTGCCATCGACGACACCTTCATTCCTCCTCCTCCCGATGCTGACAAAACGGGGGAGAAAGAACAAGCTCAAAGAACTCAACAATCAGGAGAAGCATCAGGAAGTCAGCAAAAATTCAAGGGAAAAGGAAAAGCTAAAGAACATGATGTCCAAATTAACTACAAGAAAAAATAGCTTGACTAGGATTGCTAGATTTAGTTTTGTTAAACTTGTAGTCTTTCCCTTATGTATTTTGTTGTGCTGACCCTGAATACAAAACTATGCATGCATCTACCTTTTTCAAAATTGACCAATCTTATGTAATGCTTACTTATGTTTTGTGATAAACTCTAACGCATCTTCAGTAAATCAACTGTGTTAATTGTCTACATTGCTCTATGATTGTATGTTGTGTTGATCTAGTTGACCTCTTTTATATGTCTTCTTAACTAAAACACATTGAACAAAGATATACTCAGCGCTCTCTGATATCTAAATCTTCCGCATTAACTGAGTTAAAAAGAATATGTTCCATGAGCTGATCTATTTCTGAAAACTGACCTTAGACTTACTTGATTAAACCTTGAAATGTTTAAAGTAAAACTAAGTCAGTAGCTCAACCCTTACGGGGGAGTATCCTGAGTAATATAAGGTCAACTATCATGGGGGAGCTCAACACTGAGTTCTTCACTGAATATTTTTGCCAACATCAAAATGGGGGAGTTTGTTGAAACACCTTTCCACATTATTTTGATTTGACAAAATTATTTAAGTAAATGATAAAAAATATTCTAACACATTAAATTTAAATGCTTTGATTTATTCACACTAATGTGTTTGTTCAATGTTGAGTTTATTGATTTATAAGACATTAAGATAAAAAAAGTCTAAAGGCCCATAAGTGGAAGTCAAGCCCAAGTCAACAGATCAAGACCTCACGGTCCAAGAAGATAAAACGCAGTCGTATCAAGTGAAACGACGGCTCAGCGTGAAGAAGGATCGAGAAGCCTTCTAACAAAAGCTTCAAGAGGAAGCTGCTGAGTTGAGCGACAATGCAGTCAGGTCAGCGGCAGAACAGAACCAACTTATAGACAAAGTATTTCTACTTTGGGTAAAGTTCAGAAGGCGCAGGAAGCTGTCTGGAAGACTTTGCCGTAAATGTCGAAACATTCTGTTTATCTGATGAAAAGCTGCTGAGCACTGCCGTAGACAGAAGATGCAAGAATCTCATTGGCCAACGACACTGAGCACGTCCTGAGTGACAACGATAGGAAGCCGTTAGCCTCCAACGGTTATTTCGAAATTCGAAATTACCGGTGCTTGAAGTGTCACTATATAAAGGCCTCTCAATTGCTTCATTCGATGCAGATATTCAATTAGTCGAAACGCTGACCAAATTCATACTTGAAGTTCTGTGAGAAAAGAAAAGCAAAATCTTACACCAATTTCCAATCATTGTGTAAAAGTCTAGAGTGATTTCAATCATCTAAAGTGTCTTAGCAATTGTTGTTTAGGACAAACACTTTATCATTTCTAGAAGAATAGAAATGAGAGGCTGAGTACTCGGTTACAGTACTCAGCGGTAGTTATAGGAGTGAGTAGAGGTATAGAGGAAGGTACTCTTGTATACTCAGCTTCTATTGTAAAAGGTTTCGTGCTCTACCTTTAAAGAGCTCAGTAGAGAATTCAAAAAGCTCGGAACGCGTTCCGGTGACTGGACGTAGGCGGAGAGGCCGAACCAGGATATGTCTGCTGAGTAACATATTCATAACCCTTAAACTCCTTTATATATTGCTTGCTATAAAACTGACTAAGTAACGAACTCACGCTGAGTTGAGTGCACTAAGAAGCTGAGTTCGGGAATAGACTCTAAGTGATATCTCCTGACTCAAGGAAAGAAACAGACTTAGTCACAAGTTGACTAAGCTTGTGTCTTAAAATTACTTAGCGCCGCTGTGTAAACCTTTTCTTAAGAAAAGAAGTCAGCCTTAACGGACAAAATTTTAAATAGTTCCTATCCCCCTCCTTGGAACTAACCTTGTCACGTTATAAGGGACCAACACTCAGTACCATCTTTTCCTCCCTAGGAACCTGTTGCACCACTTCCTCCAAGTCCTCCCAAAAATCTTGTCTTATAGAGACATCTAATCCTATTTGTGGCGCATATGCACTTATGACATTCACAACCGCATCCCCTATCATGAGCTTAACACTCATAATTCTATCGCTCTTTCTAGACACTGCTACTACATCATCAATATACTCCCGATCAATAAGAATACCTACTCCATTTCTACCCTTATCCTTTCTTGAGTACCAAAGCTTATAACCCCAAGGAGCTATCTCTCTAGCCTTAGCTCCAACCCACTTGATTTCTTGTAGGCACATTATATTTATTCTCCTCCTCTTCATAACATCTACAATTTCAACTAATCTTCCTGTCAAAGAGCCTATGTTCCATGTCCCAAACCGTAACCTACTACCCCTACTCCTACCATTACCGTTACCGTGGACTAGCTTATTTACCCGCAACCCTTGCATATTTGACACCACCCCCGAGCCCCGGGGTGGCACGCCGTTTCGGGGCGACGACCTAGCAACCCTTGCACATTTTTCACTACACCCGAGTCTAGGAAGTGCAGCGCGTCGCTGAGTATGGAACGCCCCCACGATATTCATATTTTGGTTCATGTCATAAGATGTGGCTAAGTTTTACGATGGCCGTCACAAACCTACTGCAACCCTCCTCCTTTGTCAGGACTTGGGACCGGCTGTAAATGTCACCAAGTGACCCTCACAAATGGAGTTAATGGTGTTTACTATATATATAAAAAAAAAAAAATCTAAAAATTTCAGATCTGATATCTAACACCATATCACATATCAAATATTAGATCTGACCTTTTTATTGAATTTGATGACTAATCACCCTATTTTTTACATTTGAAAATCGGTTAATTACTAGTTAAAAAACTTTATAATAGAAAAAAGATTTTTGCTAAACATTATATTTGTATATATCCTCATGTCTAATTATTTTAATGTATTTGTAAGATGCATTTATACATTTCATATTTTTTTTATTGAATTTTATTTTTATTGTTTTCCTGTAGCTTAATTTTGTCTCCCTTTTCATATTATATTGACGAATTTCAACTTGAGTAAGAAAAGACAAATTTGAGCTAGTGCAAGAATGATTAGATAAGATTACACCTTTATAAGTATTGAAGTTTAATTAGAAACATTAAAGTATATATATAATTACGCTTGCACAAATGCGTTTAGGTATTTTGTTTTTTCGAAAAGAAATGCATTAAGGTATTTATGTATATTATTTTTGGTAGATAGGAACCCAACTAGCTCGGGAGAACCGAAACAAAAAAACTGAACAAAGAACCATTTTTTCGACGGCCACCTCGATCTTAAAAAAATATATTTTTTAGAGGATTGAAGGATGTGCACCACACTTATGAAGATCCAAAATTAAAAAACCAGCGAAATTCGTCATCCAGTCGGCAACTTGATTTCCTTCATGATAAACATGATGAAAAGACACCTTTCAATCCATGCCTCAGAGTTCCCAACATTTAATAATGAGCTAGAGCAACGGATTGTGGACTCACACTTGACCTATCATAAAACTGAGCACCGAACTCGAATCCATTTCTATCACCACCTTCATGTGCCCCTTATCTCAAGCTAATGATGGACCAAAATAGAGGCACCGAAGTTTTCCAGAAAAGCAATACAAATCCTAAGTTAACACCGAACCCACCAAGCCAGTCTCCCTTATTATTTCGAATAAGACCACTCGCAAAAGCTAACATCGGGTTCTTTTTACTCGTTTCGTCCGTATTAATTTTTACCCAATCCCCATCAGGAGGTCTCCAACTAATCCGTCTCTCCTCCTTAGCACTTGCCACACGGTTTAGACAATTCTCATTGACGAAAACAACTTCCCAAGCTCGGTACATAATATGATCAATTTTTTACCCAGAGAAATTAATCTCCTCAAACACTAATATTTTTGAACTTCCAAAACCACCAAATCACCACACAAAGAATTATGTTCCAGGAAACCCTTCAATAAAAAGTCTGCATGAAAGTCAATCCCCACAATTAAGAGAAAAGAATACCTGATGGGTATGAAGGGGAATGAACTTACTCCAAATTTCTTTAGCTTCTGCACAATCCATTAGTACATGAATCTGCGACTCCGACGCATACGATACATCCCATTTCATCTATGACCCTCTCCTGCCCCAATTCGCGTTTCACAAGATTCGATTATGCATGACCATTCACAGGAAGCAGCAGATTCACTCCGAAACATTGACACTCCAGACGTCTTTCCTGCGAGTATCCACAACAGTGTTTGCAGTAGATTCCTGTAGAATTTCAAATCCTGAAGCCACCGTATAATTTCTCGACTTTGACGCTCCCCAAAACCAAGAATTGCTTATGTTAGACTCTACGAACAACATAAAAGAAGCCATTTCGAAGATGCACTATTAGGAAGATATGAAGCTAAAAATGCCCAATGCCACCTACGACCCTTCTCCCAAAAGTCGCTAACCAATAGGGAACTCCAGTGCGTCGGAATATGTTGAGTAGTTCGATCCATCATAGCTTTATCTTGACACCATATATTCGTCCAAAAACACGTATTGTGACCATTATGCACAATTCGCTCAACCCTTTTCCGAAGGAGAAGCACCCAACAAAATGCCTCTCCATGTTGCTGACTGGTTAGCTCTAGCCTGAAATCTCTCCAAACCTTTGTTTCCCCCGCAGTACTTTGTTGCAATGACTTTAAACCATATTGATTTTGTTTCTGTCAACACTTTCCATCTGAGTTTTTCCAACATTGCAGTATTAACCTCCATGGTATAACGAATATTAAGCCCCACCCCCTCCCTGCATTCTTGGGCCGATACACGGTTTACCAATTTACCAAATGCAGTTTTCTCTGTGAGGAAGCAGAACCTCATAAAAAGTCCGGTTACACGCATCCAACCTTTTACACACGCTCAAAAGAAATGCCACTGTTTGCATTGAGTAATTCAAAATTGAAGCTGACATACATTTTAATAAGAGTGATTATATCTGCAAAGAGAGGCATTTGGCCTTCCATCCCAATATACGAATGTTCACTCTATCAATTGCATGTTTAAATGTAACTTTAGAAACCCGAGAGTGAAGGAGATGCATTCTTAAATAAGTACCTAAATTTTCCATTCTCTCAAAGCCAAGAATGTCACAAATCCCTTTACTTACCACTTCAGACACATTGGGGGAGAAGAAAAATCTAGATTTAGCAAGACTGGCCTTTTTGCCCGAGCAATTATAGAATTGGCTAATAACATTATTAATTGCTACATCCTGGTCGATATTGGCTTCAAGCACTAAAACAATACCATTCGCAAAAAATATATGGGAGGTCGGTGGACCATCCCGCGAGAGAGTAATTGACTTCCAAACCTGACAATGAATAACATTCTCAATCATGTGGTTAAAGCGCTCCAAGCAAATGACAAATAGATACGTTTTCCTGAGGCCCCTAGAGGGGGCAAAGCTAGATAGTTTCTCACGGTTCTAAAGAACCAGCATAGACGAGGCAACTACATAGTTCGAAATTAGTTTTACCCAGTGCACACCGAGACCTAACAGAGTCAAAGTATCTCTAAGGAATTGCCATTTGATCCTATCGTACGCCTTCTCTAGATCAAGCTTTGGAATCATTCCCTCCATCCACTTTGCTTGTGCTTTAGAGAATGAATTGCTTCCTGAACCATAATCACATTATCCAAAATATGTCTCCCTCGAAAGAAATTGCTTTCAGTTAGAGCCACAATGTTCCTTATATGAGGTTTAAGACGGTTCACTAAGCATTTTATCACCACCTTATAGAGAACATTACAGATGATAATAGGTCGAAATTGAGAAATAAAATTTCAGGTTAGTTACCTTTGGGATCACAGTAATAAGTGTATTCTTTAACTCTGGTTTCAGAACCCCTAAATTCCAAGTTGATAGAACAAGTTCACAAACCTGAGGTACAGCCTTCCCCCACAGCTTCTAGGATTGGCTCATTTTGCATCAATGGGGATGCACGGAACCGACGACATAGTAATCTCTCAAAGCAATTAAATCATACAACAAACCAACGAGCTATTTTTATGGTAAATAGCTATTTTTATTTTATAAAATAACCCTCTTATTATCTAATTATCACAAAAAAAACCCTAAACAAAATATCAAATTCACCATCTTCTCCTTCTCTCACGTCTTTCTTTAATTTATTTTCATTCACGCTCACTCTCTATTTTCTCTCTCTAAACACACTTACTCTCCCTGATTGGCATAGAATTTCATGGGTAAAAGATGTGGAAAAACTGTGTTGAAGCAAAGTCCATACAACATTCCCCGCCAAGCATTGAAATGATGAAGATTAAGATTAAGATAAAGATGCATAAATCTGATGAATGTTTAGAGAGTTAACAAGCTATCTAAACCTGCTTCATGCCTATTTCCACACACTCTGTAAACACTCATATTGTTTGCCAATTTTTCCAATCCACTGTGCAATCTAGCTCATGTATTTCATATCATAAACTTGATATCCAAAATAAAACTCAACCAATTTCAAAAATTGGCAAACAATATGAGTGTTTATAGAGTGTGTGGAAATAGGAATGAAGCAGATTTAAATAGCTTGTTAACTCTCCAAACATTCATCAGATTTCTGCATCTTTATCTTAATCGTTTCATCTTTATCATTTCAATGCTTGCCGGGAAATGTTGTATGAACTTTGCTTCAACACGGCTTTTCCACATCTTTTACCCATTAATTCTATGCCAATCAGGGAGAGTACGTGTGTTTAGAGAGAGAAAATAGAGAGGGAGAGTGAGTGTTTTTAGAGAGAAAATGAAAATAAATTAAAGAGAGATGTGAGAAAAGGATGAGATGGTGAATTTGATATTTTGTTTTTGTTTTGAGGTTTGTTTGTAATAATTAAATAATAAAGGGGTTATTATATAAAATACATAAATATAAAGATAAAAATAGCTCTTTGCCATTTGACTTTTGATTTTTTTTTTTTAACATCGTTAGTCATTTTGGCGGCCAGCGTAAAACTTAGTCACATCTTATGACATGAACCATAATATAAATACCGTTGGGGCGTTCCCTACTCAGCGACGCGCTGCACTTCCTAGACCCGGGTGTAGTGATAAATGTGCAAGAGTTGCTAGGTCGTCGCCCCGAAGCGGCGCGCCACCCCAGGACCCGGGGGTGGTGTCAAATATACAAGGGTTGCGGGTAAATAAGCTAGTCCACGGTAATGGTAGGGGTAGGGGTAAGGGTAGTAGGTTACGCTTTGGGACATGGAACATAGGTTCTTTGACAGGAAGATTAGCTGAAATTGTAGATGTTATGAAGAGGAGGAGAATAAATATATTATGCCTACAAGAAACCAAGTGGGTTGGAGCTAAGGCTAGAGAGATAGCCCCTTGGGGTTATAAGCTTTGGTACTCAGGAAAGGATAAGGGTAGAAATGGAGTAAGTATTCTTATTGATAGGGAGTATATTGATGAGGTAGTAGCGGTGTCTAGAAAGAGCGATAGAATTATGAGTGTTAAACTAGTGATAGGGGATGAGGTTGTGAATGTCATTAGTGCATATGCGCCACAAATAGGATTAGATGTGTCTATAAGACAAGCTTTTTGGGATGACTTAGAGGAAGTGGTGCAACAGGTTCCTAGGGATGAAAAAATGGTACTAGGGGGTGATCTCAATGGACACGTGGGTTCTAGACGAGATGGGTTTGAGAGTGTTCATGGAGGGTATGGTTTTGGAGATAAGAATGAAGCAGGAAATGATATTTTGGAATTCGCATCAGCCTATGACTTGAGTATCATGAACACATGGTTTATGAAGAGAACATCCCACTTAGTGACTTATCGGAGTGGCGGTAATGCGAGCCAAATTGACTTCTTCTTAGTAAGGAGTGCTTGGAGAAAGAGTTATATTGATTGTAAGGTGATCCCTGGTGAGAGTACGACAACCCAACATAGAGTAGTGGTGCTAGATTTTCGAAGTAGGAAATGTATAAGAAAACAAACACCTCAAGTAGAGACTAAGATTAAGTGGTGGAAATTGCAAGGGGAGAATCAACAAAAATTTGTGGATGAGATGACCAAAAAAGATATTTGGACTTGCAATATGGATTCAGATATAGATTCGATATGGAATAAGATGGAGCATAGTATAAGGGAAGTAGCGAAGGAAGTTCTAGGGGAATCTAAAGGTAGCATGCCACCGGGTAAGGACACATCTTGGTGGACAGAAGAAGTACGACAAGCAGTAAAGAGTAAGAGAGAATCCTATAAACTATTGGGGAAATGTAGGAGTGACGAGAACTACGAAAAATACAAAGAGGCTAAAAGGGAAGTAAAGAAGGTCATACGAGATGCTAGAGCAAAGGTGAATCGGGATCTGTATACAAGATTGGATACGAAAGAAGGGGAAAGAGACATATATAGAATTGCTCGGATGAGAGATAGGAAGACGCGAGATCTCGGAAAAGTTAAATGTGTGAAGGATGTGGACCAGAAAGTCCTAGTTGGAGATAAGGATATCAAGGAACGATGGAGGTCCTATTTTGATGACTTATTTAATGGAGATCGCCAACAAGATGTTGGAGATATAAGTATCCATCACGATATGATAAATCATGAATGCCTGCGGAGAATTCAAAAGGGTGAAGTCAAAATGGCATTAAGTAAGATGAAGTTGAAGAAAGCAGTAGGACCTGATGGCATCCCTATTGAGATTTGGAGATGTTTGGGAGAAAGAGGAATCGAATGGTTGACGACGTTCTTCAACAAAATTTGGAGAAACAATAAGATGCCATCAGAATGGAAGAAAAGTACCTTAATCCCTTTGTATAAGAACAAAGGCGATGTCCAAGATTGTGCCAACTATCGGGGAATCAAATTAATGAGTCACACTATGAAACTTTGGGAGCGAGTGATTGAACAAAGGCTAAGGAGGACGGTGAAGATCTCGGAAAACCAGTTTGGCTTTATGCCGGGAAGATCAACTATGGAAGCCATCCATCTAATGAGACAATTAATGGAGCACTATCGAAATAAGAAGAAAGACTTGCATATGGTTTTCATTGACTTGGAGAAAGCATATGATAAGGTACCAAGGGAAGTACTTTGGTGGGCCTTGATAAGGAAAGGCATTTCGCGGAAATATATTGACATCATAAAGGACATGTATGAGGGAGTATGCACGAGTGTACGTACTAGTGTTGGGAAGACTGAAGAGTTTCCTATTACGATTGGAGTGCATCAAGTTCCGCACTAAGCCCATTTCTTTTTGCCATCGTTATGGATGAACTAACAAGTTCACTTCAAGATGGTATACCATGGTGCATGCTGTTTGCAGATGATATTGTGTTGGTTGAGGAGACGAAAGAAGGAGTGGAGATGAAGTTGGAACTATGGAGGCAAACTCTAGAATCTAGAGGCTTTAAGTTGAGTCGAAGTAAGACAGAATATTTGGAGTGTAAGTTTAGCGGCCGTAGGAGTAGGGAGGCAGGGACAATCATCATAGATGGGAGAGTTGTTCAGGCCTCGGATTGCTTCCGGTATTTAGGATCTATTATCCAAACGGATGGAGAAGTAGATGGAGATGTTGCTCATAGGATTAAAGCTGGTTGGTCGAAGTGGAAGAGTGCTACGGGTTTCCTTTGTGATCCCGGCATGCCTAATAGATTGAAGGGAAAATTCTACCGGACGGCAATTAGATCAGCATTGTTATATGGTACGGAGTGTTGGGCAGTGAAACACTGCCACATCCATAAGATGTCGGTGGCGGAGATGCGTATGTTGAGATGGATGTGTGGTCACACGAGAAAGGACCGGGTGCGTAATGAAATAATTAGGACAAAAGTAGGGGTCACATCTATTGAGAATAAAATGAGAGAAAACCGACTAAGGTGGTTTGGCGATGTGAGATGTAGAGCGCTTGATGCGCCGATTAGGAGAACCGAAGAGTGGCAAAGGGATGTAGTGGTGAGGGGTAGGGGAAGACCTAAGCAAACTTGGAGGAGGGTGATCAAGAGTGATATGAGTTTATTGGGAATTGAGGAAAATATGGTAGTGGATAGGACGGAGTGGAGGGAGCGAATCTGTGTCGCTGACACGACTTGATTTTCACGGTTTTATATGATGGTTCATGTTAGCCGACCCCGAATCATTTCGGGACTAAGGCTTTGTTGTTGTTGTTGTTGTTGTAGTCATTTTGGACTATCTTTGCTACCAAAATGAACCACAGGGTACCAATTTGCAAACTTTTAAACCACGTAGTTCATGTTTGAAAATGACTCAAACCACAATTTATTTTATACTTTTTCCTTTATGTATTTTTCTATTGACTAAACTAAAATTTTCTGCTGACTGATTTTCTGAAACAAACAAGCACCGGAAACCGGAAAATAAGAAAATATTTTCCAGCAAACAAACAGATGCATATATTACTATGAGGCTTCCAGAATGAATGACTATGACTATATTTCTTAATAATTATGTGTAATTGACGTCATAAATATATGTATAGTTATTGTTGATATCTATTTTTTTATATATTTATTTATATATATATAAGAGAGAATTCCATGATTTTTTCCCTTACCCTAGAAGAAGTTAAAAAAAAATTGTTGCATATACAGAATGATATCAATCTATATTTACATTCCTTATACCATAATTGAAGATCACCACAAAAAGTATCATCCTACCAATAAGTTCATATACTTGTGCCACTAAAGATCAATGAAGGCTTGCAGATTGAATGTAAAACATTTTTCTGGTAAACATAGCTTACCATTTCTTCTGCTCAAGTGGTTTCAAAGTAGCATGATGAACTTGGTCAGTACCAGCAATCTGTGATCTCCTTTGGAGGTCCAGAGGCTTTCGGGTATCCCCCGAAACTTCCTTTCCCAGGCTTCGCGAGTTCTACATATATCACTCTTCCATCAAACATCTGACAATAAACAAAATAACATCAGATCCGAAACTTGATATTTAAGGGTGACAATCTCTGATACAATAACATGATGTATAGAGAAAACCCGACTGACACAATTCATGATTTTGACACAATAACCCGAAATTGCCACCTATGAAAAAAACCAAGGCGATGAGACGAAGTACAACCTTGTGGTCCATATTCTCCATGGCTAGAATGGCATCATCTTGACAACTATATTGAATAAATGCATATGCTTTAGACCTCTTTGTGACTTCATCTTTTACAAGCTTAACTGCCACAGACAGCAGATGAAGTTGGGAGACAAGCAATATGTATCTGGATGACTGCAGAAATTTAACAAATAAAATACAGAGAAAAGAAAAGCTCTATTGGCTCCTAAACTTTGCTTCTTCTTTTTTTGTTGAGTCCTTGATGTTCTATTTTGTTGTATTTAGCCCTCAAACTAATGTAAACTCAAACAGTAAGATCTTATTTCAAAATTTTGAATTTTAGTGGCTCAATGTTAGTATTTGTAATGTTTTAAGGGCCTAATACAACATAATGTAACATTAGGAATAAATTGAAGAAAAAATGCTAAGTTTCGGTTGGCCTTTTGCCTCAGTAAGTAATAAAAGTTGATATACCTTCAGCTATTTCACCAAAATTAGAAAATTCGTTTTGCAAACTAGTTTCACTAACTGAATATCCCAAATCTGCATGTCCAAGCACCAAAGGAGGGTCAGAAAAAATAATAAGATGAAAAGAAAATAGGACTACAAAGTCAAAAGAAAAGAAAGTCCACACAGCTCAATACTCACCATAGAAATTTCTGAACTTTTTAACTTTGGGTGAGATGATACAAATTAAATAAATCAATTGTGATTTTTATGTCATCATTATGAGTCTCTTGTGCACCTAAATCATGTAGATAGTTCTTTATAATACGATGAAACGTTTTCGTAATGTCCCATGGTAATCATGAGTTGCAATTATATTAAACTACATCTCATATCGATATCATCATCAACCAAGACATCATTGAACAAAAGCTTACAGGGCTATTTTTCACATCAAACTCCCCTAACAGGCTGCGTCTTTGGATTTGATTATGCAGAAACTTAATGATTTACAATGCAAGGAAGACTAATGAAATGTCAACTCCAACAATTTCTTTGTCCTCGATCTTCCTTAATCTCTAGGAATTAGTCACTTCGAATGGGAACTAAACACGAGGGTTGTGCTTGTTGCGGGACTTAACCCAACACCTTATGGTACGAGCCGTCGTTGCAATTAACAGTTGGATGTCTAATTGTCCAGGCAGTAACCAAAATCTTTATAAGCAGAACCAATCATTAGTTCCCAACCGTGGGGTGAATGGAACCCTATACATAAATCCGTTAGCGAAAGAATGGAAAAAGCTTTTGTTGTGTCACTTATGATGGTCACATTTAAAGAAAAAAATCATAAAAGTCATAACTAGTTCCATGTTAACCTGTATTAGTTTAATGCTTAAAGCTTTTCCTATTCCTATAGAACCAACACTTGTAGATTCAGCTCTACTGAAAATGCCTTGCCCCAACTAATAAATTAAATTTGAAATATAAAACTGGAGTCAACTGACCTTGATGGATAAGGATTTCTTTACTTCTTCAACCTTATCCTCCACATCCTTCGGATGCTTCTTGTCCTGTTCGCTCATAGTATCTGCCCATTTTATCTTCTCTTGAATTGAGACAAGTAAATTCTCTGATGTAGACAACCAGCTTGATAGTGTTTGCAACATATTCCCAAGTTGACCAGGTATTATTCTGACAACTTGTTTTCAATTAAAAAAATTGTTCACATTTGCACAATTTTGGGGAAAGGGTTGAGTTTCACAGCCCTTGCATGCTAATGATGAAATTTTTTAAGTTTTGGCTAGTAGTAAATTGAACAATGTGTCATGAGCCTGCAGCTTGCTTGAATATCTAAAACAATCGCCCGTTCGTTTCAAGGAATCACGCTCCTAAATGATTGATAAACCTCCATTACTTGCACATATTAAATAACAGATAGCACATAAAGCTGCTTCTAACTACTTTATGCCATTGGTACATGTACTCAATTAAGAGAGGCTCTATCTCTTATAACATTATCAATTTGACATCCTTATTACCTATCAAATATCAAACTCAAATCTCTCACAAAAGTACTCTCAGTTGCCATTTCCTTGGCTGAAATTTCAGACATTCTTTTTCTATGCAAGCTTTCCCTTCCTCAACCTACACAAGAAATGCTACATACACCAAATATGAACAATCAATCCCCTAACCACCCGCCACAACCTTGAGAAAGCTGGATTCTGAGCTATTGCACTCTCAGTGGGCAGGCCAAACATTAATGAAGTCCTTACAACCTAGAAATAAGTTTGCATTTCTTGTAGCTCATGACCTCACTACTTGCGGATACTTACATGATCAATAAAAAAAGTCACTTTAGATACCAAAAGCCTGCCTCTGAAACTAATAAAAGAACCAAAGTGTGCATGACAGAAGCCTGAGTAACTTCATAAGCAATCTCCCTCAATTTTTTCCCTCTTTATAGTTGCTCTTTCAAGCTGCTAGATTATCTCAGCTAGGTATCAATTATCTAATAGTCATGACTCAGTACCATTACCATAGCTGTATCTTAATTGAGTTTTTCCATCATAAAGGAAGGCACTTCCTCCCTTCCCTTTTGCAACTATACATCAATTTCAAACTATTTATTGGTAAAATACACATCATTTTCGACTTAAACATGAACTAGTGCATTCAAAAAGGACACTTCCAAAATCTTTCACCAATATCTAAAGTCATCTAATCATTATCCACTAAAGGAACCTTTTTCCGAAATGCATAATTGAATCTTATCTCAGCCCACTGAACATACTCTAAACTCAGTTTTAATTGACCTAACCAAGGTCATTTTGGCCAATGCTATAAGTTGAAGACTCGAAGTCACCAACTCACCATTGATTCTCAGAAGGGTCAATTGAAGTACCAACTACAACAAACATAACATATATATGATAAAATAGAAACCCTATATACAAGACCCAAACAGTTCCCAAAATTCAGCAGTAATACGACATAATTATCAAAGTATAACATTAAAAGGATATAGAATAGACTTCCATTTTAACAAAAAAGAAATTGAGAAAAGAAGAAGAGAGTAGAGAGATTACTTTTAACGATAATTTTGCTAGCCAGAGGAAAATTAGAAGTGGAAACCGATGCTTTAAGCTTCAGAGAAGGAGGGTTGCCGGCGTAATTACACCGAGATTTTATATTTGTGGGGAAGGAAATGCTAATTGGTATAGGAAAAGAGAGCGTTGCAGCTGCCGATGGATTCATCTCCGAATCGTTCGGTTCGATTCTCTATTTTCTGAAATCAAGCGGGGAAAAGCAATGCTATACTTTTCTCATATTTCTGAATATATGTTACTTGTACTTGGGAAATTTATTACTAGGGAAAACTTCGAAAAGAAACCTTCTAGTTAAAGTTGCAGTTTTTCCTAGGGTTGGAGTTAATACTTCAAAAAATTAGTAATACCGTTAAAGTTGGAGTTTTTCGTCAATCACTCCCGTTTACTTTGGAAGTTCAATCATCCCATGACTCCAATAATCCAATATTATCACCAACCGGACATGACGTCAAACTGAATTGATGAGAGAATTATAGGTCATTTGGTCGGATCGGATGGTTCGGATTGAACCGGATGACATAATAAATAAATAAATAATATTTTTATATATTAAATATATATAATTAATTTAAAATTATTTTTATAAATTATATATATCCAAAACAAATTATAAACAACTTTTAGTTTGTTCTTTTTTGTCAACTTGAGACTTAAATATATAACGGATAAATAGAATTTCGAATAACTTGAAATATGTAAACGTATTCTATGACATGCAATCTTTTTAACGGTATATTATAAACTCAAAACGAACAATTGAAATGCTTTAGAAGAAACTAAAAATAAACTAAGCATTCTTATCCCACATAGAAAAGAAATGAGAATATTAACTAGTTTATAAGTAAATGGCTTTCACAAGCCTTTAAGTAATTAATAGAGAAAATGCTCTCTCACGTGCAAGGGGGGATGCAGTCGATCTACCATCAGGTTAGGGGCGCACCCGCACGACGTGGGCAACGCGAATGCCACACCGAAATGAGCTCTCTTAGCCCGATCTCTTTTTGCTAAATTTATATAAAAACTTTATCTTTTTTATTTTTTCTTCCCCTTAAATTATTTTTATTATTTTTTCCTTACATTTTAATTTTTTTTTAAATAGCAACTCGGTGTGAACCGGGTTGATCGGTTCCCGGTTTAACCATCGGTCGAACCGGTTCACACCGATTTTCAGAGGGTTGATCAACCCAGTGAAGCTAGGTCCGGACTGCCTGCCGGTTCCTGATCGAACCGGTCCAGTTCGGGCTTGATAACATTGCTCTAATCTCATTCTCCCAAACCTCCTACGAGGTATTTGTTAGAAGGGATAGAGAAAGTGGGATAGGGATAAAAAAACACGAGATACGTTATCTCATGTTTGTTTGGAAGATAAAAGAGTAAGACAGATGAGCGATAAGTCTCTTTTCCCTCAAATCCTATACCCGAGGAGGTGGTATAAGGAGGTGGGATAAGCTCTTATGATTTTAATATGATGAAAAAGTCTATCTTATTCCTCAAATTAATGTTATATAGTTTAAATAAGGTTAAAATAGTAAAATGTATTATCTTATCCCTATCTCTATCCCATATACCAAACATTGAATAATAATTTTGGACTATCATATTTTTATCCATATCCCAACCATTTAGCCTTATCTTTAACCAAATTTTTATCTTTATCCTTATCCCAATAGAATATTGATAACAACCCAAATTATTCTTGAATAAGGAATAAGGGAAAATAAATAGAAATAATGGCAAACCATTATTCCTTTTAAAAGAGATATTTATGCATGATTAATGTGGAATTAATGATAATTAATGCAGGGGTGAATATGCAAATAATGAGGCAAAGGAAGGAGTCTCTAGCATTATGCCACGCCACGTGGACCATGGCGAGATACGCCATAACGAGATACGCCCGATAAGAGCGAGTGGCGGAGACCCGCCATAGCTCTCAAGGAGAGCGTACATACGCCTTGACGGATCAAAGAATATTATCCCAAGGACCAAAAGGGATATTCACCTTGAGAACGCCGCAAGAAGAACCGGATGGCGGATCTCCACGGTTCAGCTCAGTGAGATCCGCTGGCGAACCTATGAGGCGAATCTCCTCTTTCACCTGATTCATCACAGTAACGGCTAGCCGCCGACTCGGCCATAAAGACCATTAATGAGCTATCAATTAGCTAACCACCAGGTTAAAGGTAACCAGTAACCGCCAGCTTAAAGGTAACCAGTAACCGCCATTAATGGAGCATTAATGGAGACCTTCTAGTTGCTGAAGGTTACGACTTCCTAGCTATATATAGCCTACATCCCTAGGCTATCAAGATACACATTCTCACAACCTTTGTCAATTCAGTTTGCTCTCTTGTTCCTCTATACTGACTTTGGCATCGGCGTGTCCCCGGCCGATCCCAACGGCGCCTCACAGGGAAGGGCTCCGATCAAGGATTTTTCCACAAGTTATCAATTGGTGCGGTGAGCGTGGATCTCTAACAAACAGAAGATCACAAAATCTTGATTGTATAGAGTTTCACAAAGAACAAAATAATGGAGTCAATGGAATAGAAATCTCAATCTCAAACTTTGGCTCAATCAATACATCAAATCTATCCAAAGATAGGCTTCTCCATATATTGGTGGGAAAGAGTTTTCTACATTAAATCTGGAGTTTTATGATAAATAAGATAAGTTTCCTACCATTTCTTATTCCATTTTTAATTAAAGAAAATTGAGATCCCTCACTCTTATAAAATGCTATGAATATCGTTACATGTTATTATGATAAATCTAATAAACTATGAAAGATGAAGTCATGGACACAAATCTTTCATTAAATCTTGCATGCTTACTATGCCCTCATATTTTTATGCATGACAAGTGTAATATGATATTATCATTGAATTAGTACAAAACACATGTATAAGACCCGTAATCTTGGGATTTACAAAAAAAATTCATCCATTCAATGTGATTTTGTCATTTGATATTAAAATATCATAAAAGGGCTCATGTAATTACATATGATTTAGATCTGGTCGGTCTTTTGGATGAACATGCATATAACTATTAGAAGAAATTACAAAAAGATCATATTTGGTTTTTCCTTGTACAATTCACCATCTATATATGGTTTTTCTCCTATATAGTACTTTTAATATCAGAAATTCATATTTTTGAATATTGTTTTGTCAAACAGTTATTTCATTCCCTTTTTTACAAGGATGTGTCTATTCATATAAAAACTGTTTATTTGATATTGTTAGAATTTCTGTTAACAACACAAGAGACTTGAAAATATTGAGTCTATTTGTAATTATCCTGTAATTGTCCCTAACTATTAAGGCCATTATGGGCTGATGAATTACCAAATTGGATAAACAAAACTTTCATGTCCTGAGCTAACTACAAAATAGTGCAAGTGTCAGTTTCGGATCAGAACATTAATTTATGCAAAATTCTTAGGATATACATGAGAATTCCTTAAAGATTGGAAGAGAATCATGGTACATGTATTTTTCTTCTAAAATTACCCTTTCTCTTCTATTTTATTCATACAAATGAAATGATATAAGAGTAATTTTATATATAACTATATTATTAAATCATCACTTACCTTTCTTTAATTACACCTCATTCAAATGAGGCTTTAATGATCTCTGAATACCATTAATCTATGGATGCACAATATTAATTGCAAGTAAATAGCAACTATGTAAGATATCTTACCCAATATAGAATGCCATAACTTTTATGACGTTTAAAATAAATATGCTATCTTGGATATTAATGCGTATTGAAATACAAAAGGACATTATTCTTAAACCATTCTCATTATGGTTATTTATTAAGAATTCATTATGATATTCATGTGCAGTAGCAATCTTTATGGTTATGACCGTTATACGTGATATTATTATTAAAACAAGCACGATTAAAATTCTATTATGAATTTGTTTGACATATAATATTTACTCAGTTTTATCCTTTGACTAAGCTCATTCTAGAGTCAGGGACCAACGTGAAGGAATTATTAAGTTGATTCCAATATGAACTAAAAATTCCATAAAGAGACATTGCATCATACATGATATTTGCCAACAAGGCAAATGCAAACATTCTTTTGCTATGAAGTATGTTCCATGGATCAAGCCATTGATCCCCAAGGTAAGTGAATATAGCTTTTATGACTTACCACAATCTTTTAATAATGGACATAGCATGCCCCACTTCTAGAGTTCTTTCAGTGCTAACCCACAGGTACAAGGGAGTTGCTAATACTACAATCAGTGCAAACACTGATATGAAAAATAAAGCTCAATCCAAAGAAGTGTATATGCAGAGTCACTTCAGAAAAATTCATTGACTATGTCATTGGCCAAAAAGGAGTTAGAGCAAATCCAGATAAAATAAAAACCTTGCGAGGAAAAAGGTGAAAAGAGCGCCTAAATAAAAGTCATGTGAGGAAAAAGGTGAAAAGAGCGCCTAAATGAAAGCCCCACTATGGGTGAGAAAGATCCAGAGGTTGAACGGGCGGATCATCATACTAGAAAGATTGTCAACAAGCATATCAAGGTATAAAACAATTCCTAGCAGAACCACCCTTGATGAGCAGACCAATCTGAAGGGGAGACCTGCATTTGTATCAATCTGTCATGGATAAAGATATGTGCACCGTGGTTATTTAAGAAGAAGAAGGTCAGCAGTTCTCCATCTATTATGTTAGCAAAATATTGAAGGATGCGGAGACAAGATATCAGAAGTTAGATAAAATGGCTCCCACGGTTGTGACAACATCCATCCGCGTTAAACCATATCTCCAAGCATAACCTCAACATGATCGAGATCAAGATCAAGAACCGGCTTCACCATCATGATTCAACATTGAACACACGAATGATGAGATTGAAAGGCGAGTGCATACCGCTCTATATAGACAAGAGAACAATGCAGAAAGGTACGCCATCAAGTTAACATGAAATCGACATTCACAGCACGGATCCTGGGGTACGAAGCGGACAGAATGTTTAAAGCTTCCAACTTGCCACAATATAAAAGAAAAGATTCAATATAAGCGGGACATTACATATCCCGAACCTAAAGGAGGGGAGCATGTAACCGTTGGAAGAAACGCCAAAGCGTACTACAGGTTGGCCACCACACTGAAGCTTGCTGGGAGCTGGCAAACTAGATAGCTTTGTCCAGAATAACAAATAACAAGATGACAAGCAGAAGACAGATCCCAAAAATAAATTCAAAAGTGTCATTAATGTCATAGCAGATGGACTAGTGTATCAGCCACCCGTGGAAAAAGCAAAAATATCCGCTCTGGATAAAACATCCCTCCATTGCTCCTTTTGTAGAATTAGGTCCGTTAATCTCTCCACATGCAGATGCATTGGTAGTAACAATGGCGATTCAAGGATGGGAGATAAAATAAAGCGAGTAAAGACACGGGCAGTTCTCGCAATGTCATCACCAAAGGTGCATTCGCCAAACTAAAGGTTGATCCGATCCAAATAGAAACAACCATTGTTGACATCATTGGAGTGACGGGTCACACTATCCAAACCAAGGGCCAGAGGTTGCAGCCCTAATTTCCATCCGTCGTCTGACAATGTACATTCCCACCAGCAAAGGAGGAGTAATGATTAGCGGGAACCAAAAGGTGGCTAAAGAGACTTATACTCGGCGTCACTATCAATCCGCCCACAATCCAAAGAGGACGAAGGTGAGAAATATTAACTTGTCACTACAGCTTTGGGCGACACAAAAACGCTCCTTATTGCTGATGGAAAGCGGGTGCGGATCGCCAAAGGATTAAAACTTGAGATCAAAGAGGATGTTAAAAAAAGTTCTCATTGAGTTTGAAAGCGTATTTACATAGGAGAATGAGATCCCCACAGGAGTAAGCCCAGATGTGATTACTCATAAGTTAAACATCATTGAGGATGCGGTTCTAGTTGCTCAGAAAAGACGGAACCATGGGCCTAAAAATCAGTATTTTTACATATTCTTATATGTGCATTAAACTGTTATAGTATCCTATATTTTATAATTTATTCTTTCTCGCCATACTTCTTATATTCATTTGCCTAGCTTTTAGTGCTCATATACGCCCAGTGGCTGGCGAATGAAAAGTTCCACAGGCGGATCAATTACCTCAAAGATAGGACAATTGATCCCATCACGGGCGGATCCCCTTTCCACAAAGATAAGAAGCACAGACCCTCAGGAGCTTTCAAATGAGCTCAACTCTCTCCTCAAAGACAAGAAAAGGATTGATCACCATCAAAAGCGGGTTAAAATCGTCTCAAACATGAGATCATTACACCCTCAACTTTCTCCTCAAAGATAGGAGAACACTCTCATGGGCGGATCCATCTTTAGATGATCACCATTCGAGAAAGAGTTAAAACATTCCTTGGACGCAAGGACTTTACACTCTCTCACTCCCTTCCCAAAGAAGGGTTCACAAGTCCTACGGGCGGATCGCTTCACCTCAAAGATAGGTAGCAAGTTGATCCCCTAGGCAGCTTTACTTCCTCTAGAAGGAATAGAACAGCTTCTAAACCTTCACAAAGGTTCACACATTGGGGTACGGCTGGCCACCTACCCTAAACAATCGGAGAAATCCTAAACCAGATTCTAGAAAATTACTTGCTAAAAGATATAATGCATCAGTAAAAATAGTTCTGGAAAGCAAAGGGTTCATCCAAATAATGAAGCCTCGTCTTCATCTCCAAGTAATGAAGCCTCGTCTTCATCTCCAAATAATGAAGCCTCGTCTTCATCTCCAAATAATGAAGCTTCGTCTTCATCTCCAAATAATGAAGCCTCGTCTTCATCTCCAAGTAATGAAGCCTCGTCTTCATCTCCAAATAATGAAGCCTCGTCTTCATCTCCAAATAATGAAGCCTCGTCTTCATCTCCAAGTAATGAAGCCTCGTCTTCATCTCCAAACAATGAAGCCTCGTCTTCATCCAATTAATGAAGCCTCGTCTTCATCCAATTAATGAAGCCTCGTCTTCATCCAATCAATGAAGCTTCGTCTTCATCCAATTAATGAAGCCTCGTCTTCATCCAATTAATGAAGCCTCGTCTTCATCAAAGTAATGAAGCCTCGTCTTCATCAAAGTAATAACAAATTCTCACCTCCACAAAATGCACAAAAGTCCCTAAATGGCTGATCATTCTTACTGATCCCTAAGGGCGGGTCATTCTCCTCAATATGGCAGAACTGAAGAAAAGAAGTCCCTAAAGGCGAATCATAATCCTATGTCATAGGAACAAATGATCCCATAAAGGGCGGGTTATTCCCTTTCTAAAGGAAATATAACTCTCAAGAAGCCCCTAGAGGATAACAATGGATACGGTTGGCCACCTATCCACCAGGAAGCAAAAGCCCCTAAAAGTGCATCATATCCATATATGATCCCACATAGGGCGAACCTTGTTCATAAGATCCCGCATAAGGAAGCCCCAAAAGGCGCATCATTTCCATATATAATCCCCCATCTAGGGCGGGTCCACTTTCCTCCAAGATAGAAAAATAAAACACCATTTACACAGCCCTGAAGAGCTTTTTATACCTTTAGGGGGGGCTTCTGATAACAACCCAAATTATTCTTGAATAAGGAATAAGGGAAAATAAATAGAAATAATGGCAAACCATTATTCCTTCTAAAAGAGATATTTATGCATGATTAATGTGGAATTAATGATAATTAATGCAGGGGCGAATATGCAAATAATGAGGAAAAGGAAGGAGTCTCTAGCATTATGCCACGCCACGTGGACCATGGCGAGATACGCCATAACGAGATACGCCCGATAAGAGCGAGTGGTGGAGACCCGCCATAGCTCTCAAGGAGAGCGTACATACGCCTTGACGGATCAAAGAATATTATCCCAAGGACCAAAAGGGATATTCACCTTGAGAACGCCGCAAGAAGAACCGGATGGCGGATCTCCACGGTTCAGCTCAGTGAGATCCGCTGGCGAACCTATGAGGCGAATCTCCTCTTTCACCTGATTCATCACAGTAACGGCTAGCCGCCGACTCGGCCATAAAGACCATTAATGAGCTATCAATTAGCTAACCACCAGGTTAAAGGTAACCAGTAACCGCCAGCTTAAAGGTAACCAGTAACCGCCATTAATGGAGCATTAATGGAGACCTTCTAGTTGCTGAAGGTTACGACTTCCTAGCTATATATAGCCTACATCCCTAGGCTATCAAGGTACACATTCTCACAACCTTTGTCAATTCAGTTTGCTCTCTTGTTC
This sequence comes from Euphorbia lathyris, assembly GCF_963576675.1. NCBI lineage: Eukaryota > Viridiplantae > Streptophyta > Magnoliopsida > Malpighiales > Euphorbiaceae > Euphorbia > Euphorbia lathyris. The sequence continues at coordinate 71,461,101 of NC_088918.1, read as the reverse complement.
CTCTATACTAACTTTGGCATCGGAGTGTCCCCGGCTGATCCCAACGGCGCCTCACAGGGAAGGGCTCCGATCAAGGATTTTTCCACAAGTTATCAAATATCAAACGTCCCGCTAAGGTTTTCCATTCATTTCCTCCTCTCTCACTAATTTAAACATCTACCCTCCTTATAAAATTTCATTTTAGTCTCTATTTTATTTTTAATTTTTATTTTGATCCATATATTTATTTATTTTTACTTTTTAATCATTGGATTACACTTATATATTATTTATTTATTTATTTATTTTTAAAAAATATTGTTGACTAATTTTTACTTTTTTATTTTTATTTTGATCCTTATATTTATTTATTTATATTTTTTATCCCTAGACTAATCTCACTTTTGATCCTTATACTTATTTTTTTTATCTTGAAAAATAATTTTGACAAATATTTTTCTTTTATCATATTATTCGGTTTTGGTATTTATTTTTAGTTATTTTAAAATAATTATTTTATTTTAAAAATAGAATATTTATGCATTTTCTTTGATTTATTTTATTTCTGTTTTTTCAGTTTCATCGTCTTTTGATTTTAATAGTTGAATAAATTGATTTTCATTCTTATATTTACATGTGATTAATTTATTAATACAGACACATGTATGTATAGAAATTATTGTTAGAAATACAACTCTAGTTTATTACTTTATTCAAACCAAACAGCCACAAAGGGAACCATGAGTATATCATTCCCTTTGTGGAATTGAAACAACCAGATAAGGGAATTCAGGGTCATTTCATTCATTTCTCCTTGTTTCACTTTCTTGATTCCATTCTGTTACCCCTGTGCGAACCAAACATTATTTTTTATTTAAAAATAAATTATGAGAGAATATTAATTTAAAAAAAATTATTCTATAACGTCATTAACTCAATAATAATACTTAAAATTTGTTTGAACTTTCGATGTGTCACTAATTTTTTTTTTTTTCTACAAACACCAAAAATTACAGATATCATTTTATGACAAAAAAAAAAAAATCACAGCCCATAAATTGTTTGAAATCATGAAGATATTTCTTTTGAACTTTTCCCTTTATTATTTGGAAAAGCACACAGATACATATTTATTATGTTTTCTATGCATTTGTAAATATATTAAAAAAAAGGGTTAAGGTGCAAAAATACCCCTAACATTTTGGGTCAGGAGCAATTTTACCCCTAACGTCTAAAATGGTGCAATTTTGCCCCTAACGTTTGTAGCCAAGAGCAATTTTACCCTAACGTTAGTAATTTGGGTCAATTTCAGACACTATTATAAAATACATATATTTTTATTCATTATTTTGCACCAATTGCATATCAATTCATTCAAAAAAAAAAAAAGATTTCATATTTTTTTGTAATTTAATAATAGAATTAGAGATTAATATTTATAAATTCGGTGAATTTTTTGAATTTTTTTATCTAATTCGTACAAAAGACATTATATTTTTTTATTTTTTCCACATCCCAACATATGTTTATGATTTGTTACTGATAAAATGACGCACATGTGAAGTGTAGATGATAAGATTAATGACCGAGAAGATAGTTTGATGAATTATTTATGAAATTGACCCAATTTATCAACGTTAGGGGTAAAATTGCTCTTGGCTACAAACGTTAGGGGTAAAATTGCACCATTTTACACGATAGGGGTAAAATTGCTCCTGACCCAAAACGTTAGGGGTATTTTTACACCTTAACCCTTAAAAAAATGGTATCTTCTATAGTTTTTTTTTTTTGGCAAAAAGCATCCTGAGGCTCCTGATCTTTCATTGTTTGGTGCATTAAGCCCTCGATCTTTTATTTAGACACATTAAGCCCCTTATCTTTCATCATTTGGTGCATTAAGTCCTCGATCTTTCATTTAGACACATTGGGCCCTTGATCTTTCATATATGGGTGTATTAGGCCCTTCCGTAAATCAATTAATATATAGGTTTATCAAGGGCATGTTTGGTTAGGTTTATATAACTGCAGCGTTTCGCATTTTCTCTGGACACTGCAATATTTTGGAGCTTTTCATGAGCTCTTTTCATGAACAGTTGTTTGTAGTTACTTGTTATTGATAAAATTACCCTTCTTATTTCCACAAAATGTGCTTCAATTTTAACATTATTTTTATTTTTAGAACATAATTATCGAAAAACAAGGTTTTATTGTGTTCAATAAATTTTTTATTTTTTATTTAAATTATTTTATTAATTTGTATAATATATTTTTATTTTAGAATTTGTTATTTTTAGAACATCATTTGTTGTCACACCAAACACGACCTTAATAAACCTATATATTAATTGATTTATAGAAGGACCTAATACACACATATATGAAAGATCAATGGCTCAATGTGTCTAAATGAAAGATCGAGGGCTTAATGCACCAAATGGTGAAAGATCAGGGGCTCAATGTGTCTAAATAAAAGATCGAGGGCTTAATGCACCAAACAATGAAAGATCAGGGGCCTCAGGATGCTTTTTGCCTTTTTTTTATAATAATGCTAATATTTCATTAAGTAGTAAAATTGCAAGTACAAGATAAGACCAGTAAGGCATAAAACCCCACATACATATAGGCTAAGTCTAATACATAGTCCACTAGGGCAAGAAAATAACTATTAAAAGCAAAAAGGGCCATCAAAGGCACATCGAACATAAACAACAGTTGAAACATATATTTATCATAGCTCCAAATGCGCCGTAAAGCAACTGTAGACCAATCTTCAACATTTGCACCATTTTGAAACTTCAGAGCTAAGTCCTTTCTTATGCAACCACGTAGATCCAGTAATCTACGGATAAGATCTACCGTTTCTGTCCTTGCTAAAACAGAAAAAGTTACAAAAATAAAGATTGTAGCCACCAGATGCAATATCAACAGATCTAGAGATCTGATAAGATATAGGATCCAACTAACAAAACCAACACAAACAAAAGGAGAAAATAACTACAAAGACAAAAAGCAAAGAAAACGTAAAAATGGTGGGAGGAGGAAGAAGGAAGACAAGCTTCCTTCTTCCTCCTCAACTAGGCTACAACAAAGAGGAGGACAGCTAATGGGAAGATCGGCAGATATGGAGCAAAGAAGAAAAAAGAAAAAGAAAGAAGAAAGCGGTGGGTGGGAGGCGGGGGTGGGTATGTAAATCCTAGAGAGAAGGAAGACCTTCTCTCTCTAGGCGTGTTGTTACAAGATTAAATTGACCTCTCCGTCTTCTATAGTTACTTTGTTTTTGACAAAGTACCATTACTTGGTGTGATTTCACCATTGGATGATGGATCATAAAATTAATCCAATGATGAAAACACATAAAGTAAAGCTTACTTTGTAAAAAACAAAGTAAGCATAGCCTTTACCTAAAAAAATATATCAATGTGATTTAAAAATTTATAAACACGAAACTGGAATTTCATCCATTTATAAATAATAGACTTTTTCACTAAATTTTCCAAATTCACTACTTATCAAATATTCAAAACAAAAATTACAGTGGCTTCCATTCTATAATACAACAATAAATCCTTAGTCCCGAAATGATTCAGATCGGTTAACATGAACCATCATATAAAACCATGAAATCAAGTCGTGTCAGCGACATAAATTCGCTCCCTCCACTCCGTCCTATCCACTACCATATTTTCCTCAATCCCCAATAAACTCATATCACTCTCGATCACCCTCTTCCAAGTTTGCTTAGGTCTTCTCCTACCCATCACCATTATATCCCTTTGCCACTCTTCAGTCCTCCTAATCGGTACATCAAGCGCTCTTCGTCTTACATGGCCAAACCACCTTAATCGGTCTTCCCTCATTTTATTCTCAATAGATGTAACCCCTACTTTTGTCCTAATTATTTCATTACTCACCTGATCCTTTCTCGTATGACCACACATTCATCTCAACATACGCATCTCCGCCACCGACATCTTATGAGTGTGATAGTTTTTCATTGCCCAACACTCCGTACCATATAACAATGCAGGTCTAATTGTCATGCGGTAGAATTTTTCCTTCAATCTATTAGGTATGTCAGGGTCACAAAGGAAACTCGTAGCACTCTTCCACTTCGACCAACCAGATTTAATCTTATGAGCAACATCTCCATCTACTTCTTCATCCATTTGGATAATAGACCCTAAATACTGGAAGCAATCCGAGCCCTGGACAACTCTTCCATCCAGTGTGATTGTGCCACTAACAATTCGTAGTTTATGGGCTAACAATTCGTGCCGTGTCAATTTTCAGATTAGTGTCAAATGAATCAACACTAATGCAACTTAAAAACTTTAATGTCATAATCGTGTTATTCTAATCAAATTAGTATCGATTTCGTGTCATTTTTCTGGGTCACAATTTTACTATGTACATATATAAATTAATGGCGAATCTTAAAAATATTGGGGACATATTGATACATTTAAATATTTAATGTCATTTTTGGATTAGTAAGTTAAGAGTAACAATACAAAAGTCCACTAATATCATGTTGAGGATCATGTAATGTGTTTACAAGTCACATTTTATTTTACTATCTTCATTAAGGATGACTTGTAACAATATAGAATATTCTAGTCGTGTTTACAAGTAATATTTGTAATTTCATTACATTTATTAATAAAGGTGACATGTAAAAACATGAATAATTTTAAATAATCGTATCATTTTGTGTTATTTCTAGTTAGCATGTCAATATTTTAGCTCAACTAAAAAAGTTGTGTCTTTCTAAAAGGAAATTGCATGTCAATTTCATATCAACTTAAAAATGATGTATTATCTACTAAGTTAAACCCAAACATTAAAATTACGTGTCAATTCCGTATCGTATGATCGGGTAGTGTGTGGTATCTCCTCTAATTGATAGTAACAATAAATCTTAATGTTAACAACACATGCGTAGATAGGTGAGTGTGAGGTAATAATAGGTATTGATAACACATGCAAGAGAAAGTGAGTGCAAAGAGGTGAGTGACAAAGGATAATCTTAACAATAGAAGCAGAGATAAGCGAGTATTCATAAGTGTGGAGGTGATAATAAGTCCTATTGTTGATGAAAAAAGAAATGGTCTAATGCTCTTTCAGTCCCCTTAATTTGTCTAAATTGGTTATTTTACCCTTCTAACTCATCAAATGTTTTATTTACCCCCTTGACTCTATAAAAGTGGTATTTCTCACACTCTCAACTTGTCCATTTACCCCCCAACTCATAGAATATCCTATTTACCCTCTTAATTCCATAAAAGTTGTATTTTTCACCCCATACAATCCGTTATCGGCGCCTAAATTGATACATTTTTTAAACGTTAAACCTATATTGGTACTATTTTGTACGTGTATCTTTTATTTGTTCTTTCTCTTTTCAGCTTTCTTGGCTAGTTAAATTTTGATTATCTAATTATTGTAATACAATATTATTGTAATAAACACATGAAGGATCAATATAATTATCAAATTAAACAAAATAAAAAGTCGATATTAACAAATATATTTTCAAACTCATTTGAATAAGACCTATTAATTTTGCACTATAAAAAGGTAAAAAAATACCACTTTTATGGAGTTAAGGGGTAAATATGATCATAAGAGGTGAGAAATACCATTTTTATGGAGTTAATGGGGTAAATAGGATATTCGATGAGTTGGGGATGGGTAAAATGATCAATTTGGACAAGTTAAAGTGGTGAAAATACCATTTTTATGAAGTTAATGGAGTAAATAGGACACTCGATGAGTTGGAGGGGTAAAATGACTAATTTGAACAAATTAAGGGGCCGGAGAAGCATTGGACCAGAAGAAATTGATTGAAAAATTATTTATATATAGAGAGAGTTCATTATTAAAAATTAAAACTCTATTCTCAATATTTTTTAATTAACTAAGCTTCTTCTTAATATTATTTCCTTAAGTTTTATTAAAAAAAAAAAAAAAAAATTATTTCCTTAAGCAATTCATTCTCCTTTTTTATGAATGCAAATTAAATTAGACCCACGTGATAAGAAGATTTCACCATTTAAACTTATACTTGGGGTAAGTATTTACGAATAAGTTAAGTTTTATCACATTATTGCTACATTACAAATTAGAGAATACATTTTATTTTATTATTTAGGTGGTTTTATTAGTGATTATAGTCAAACCTAAAAACATTGATGCATTTTTCAAGAGAAAAACGATATAAAAGACAAAGAACATGATACCTTCATATAGCCCCTTACAATTATCATCCAAGCACACATGCAAGAGTAGGTGTGGATGTGTTAATAAGTCTTAGTACATCATGTAGATCATGCGGAGATAGGTGAATATAGAGAGGTGATAAGTGGTAATCTTGACAACACAAGTAGAAATATGTGATTGCATTGAGGTAATAAAGGGTGATGTAACGGTTGAAAAGTTAATGGTATACATGCATTGAAATTCATCCAACTATTAAGAAAAAAATAAGCATATACATATTCGTTATACTTAAACTCCTCTTTTAGTAGCATTCGTTAGACCATCTGTAGCACTCATAGCTACATTCTAACTCGATTATTTCCTAATAATTGTTGTACTTTACAAGTCACATTAATTTCTTGACCTGACAGTATCTCGACCTTTAACTGCTAAAGCGTTGTAAATATTAGGCATCTTGCCCGGGGGAAAAGCTACATCTAGTACTGGTCCAATGATTTGAGCGATAAGTCCCTAGTTCTTTTTTTCAAGCGGAAACTCCCGGACCAGAAGTAGTAGGATTGATTCTCATAATAATAAAAATAAGAAAAACAGTGTTCATACTATGAACATAGTATGCTGGCGGTCGGGCAAACGTGCCCCCATCGGCTAGCGGTTCAGGACATCTCTCTTTCAAGGAGGCAGCGGGGATTCGACTTCCAGATTTTTTACTATTTTTATATTTTATAAAAAAAATATAATAATAATAATAATAATAATCCACTTCTTTTCATAATACCCTACCCCCAGGGGAAGTCGAATCCCCGCTACCTCCTTGAAAGAGAGATGTCCTGAACCACTAGACGATGGGGACACATTTTATGAACCACTACCCGACCGCTAGCATACTATGTTCATAGTATGAACAGTTTTTTGAAATTGTCAATATAATAAAATGGTATAACTAGATTTGAAGAATCTTTCTGCCTTTCGGATTTCATATAATTTTTTTATTCTTATATTAAAGAAAGATTCATTCTAATCGCCATTATCTATTATACGCCATGTATTGCATTGACCTCTTTCTTCTTTTTCTACATTTACAAATCCCTTGTATTTTTAGCTTATCAAAACTTAAGCAGCTATATGAGATTTATATATAGATATCCCACGATACAATTACAGGTACAAATCAAACTACACAAATTTTTAAGCTCAATCAATTTATACTATAGGAGATATAATAAATAAAGTCCTACCTTAAACCAATTGGGATAAGCTTAATTTGATCAGAATATTCTTTAAGACTGTTGATAGACAAATCCAAATGTGAGCGTAACCAAATGAGATATAGGATGATTTTCACCTGCTAGTGACTGATATGAATTTGATCGGTCGCCGTTAGATTTAAACTTATTAGATCTAAATTTTAGGATGATTTTAATCTCCACCTCATAATTCTCATAAACCAAGATCTAACGGCGACTGGTCAATCACTGATCATGTGAAAGTCACTGATGAGCTATATCAGAAAGAAAAACTAACAAAAAAACTTGCATTCTTGCTGAAAATAGGTTGTATAAGCAACCATGCTGCAAAAAATGGATACTTTAAACATGGTACATCACTGCTCAACATTTCGTAGAATACAAGTGAATAAAATTGCAAGTTTCTCAACCACAATGCTGAAAATACAACAATGCCTTAATAATACATTTCAATCACCAATCCTATTTAACACATACACGGTAAAAATATGAACCTCATTCAAATTTTAAGTGAGAGCGCCGCAACTTCATTCATGACCGAACCAACTAGAATGAAATTTCACAAGGAGCGTGAAATGTTCTTCCACGGCATATAGCTTCTAGGTTTTCTCCAGCATAAGAGCAAAGAGGCGATACCTCCACACCTGTAGTAGATCAAACAAGTCAATGATAAGATATACTAATTCAAATCATTCCGTCTTCCCCTCAACTATTTTAGGAATAAATTTGGTGAATCCTCCGGATCACCATAAAAAGAGTTAGACTAGTATATTCACCTAATTTTCAGAATGGTACCAGAGAAAATAAAGCATGAAAGTACCTGTTGCATATAACGGTACTGAATGCGTTAGGAAGCCACCTGCTGCAACAACCCAACGGCTATGGAGCCGAAGAACAAGCAGCCTAGCACTGTCTGGAGTGTCAAAATTTGACCCGTTCGCATTTTTTACTGGTGCAAACTCCTCTTCACGTAATACCTGCATATTGGAACAATCAAGTTTCAAGAACGGGATAAAGGTCTAGGTTTGAAGAAAAGACTAAAAAGGAAATCCATGCTACCTCAAAAAGAGCAGTTGAAGGAGCATATGGGAATGCGTCAAATATAAATTGCTCCAGTTTAAAACCCATTGTAAAACCATGAATTGAAGGAATCCTTTTTTCGGCAAGATGGTAACTGCATTTACAAAGCATGTGCAAACTAAGATCATTACAGCAACTTGTATATATATATATATATATATATATACACACACAAAATTACAAGTGCTTAAATATATTTATGATGTAATCCAAGCTCAGCGAATAACCCAACCCTCCATTCTATAGCATCTTATATACGGAGGATGTAACAAAGTTATGAAACATACAGATTCTCATCATATTGTGAATAGATATTGAAAAATTGTTACGACTGTGAAAGCACATCATGTCACGTCCTCTGCCTCTTCTTCAGGTATGGGTGAGTCCTATAGATGAGGATACTAGACGGTGTAAACATTTTCAATATAATTCTAGGGTAAATTACATCCATACGCTTGAGCTATAGCGTTATTAACAGAGTAGCCCTTGAACTTCATTTCTTGATATATAAATCCTTGAACTTTGCATTATTGTAACACTGAAGTCCAATTCGACGAAAATCCATTAAAAGTTCAAAAGAACCTTAAACTTTGACTACGTCGTGACTTTTTTTATCCTTGTCACCATAAGTAGGCATTTGACCATAATTTTATGGTGATGTGGATTAAAAAAAGTCAATAATGTGGCCAGCGTTAATTTCAATTTTTGAAACTCCTAAATAACATTACTTTTCACTCAGCTAGCATGAAATATATATACACCACTTTTGCTAACAACAGGAGCTTCAAGAATTGAAATTCATTTTACATGGAGTTAATGTATTACAAACATAGTATGCTCTGAAGGGAGTTAATACTAGAGACTTGCAATAATTCTAAAAGCTAGACTACGTTCTTTCCACTAGTTGAAACAAAAGGTCTACGCTGCTGCATACAAAAACGGCATGTAATTCCAGTATGTGAATTTCAATCAACCATGCTTGTGATGATTCTGATGAAGCATGTGTAAAAATTCTTTTGAAGAAATGAGAAAACATAAATGTCAGGTAGGGAGCAATAGAATCTTATCACACGCTATAAAGTAAGAAAGAGTCACTGACATGCTGTCTTTTTCTAGAGCATTTGCAACTTGATTGAGAAAATCCAGAGTAAACATGTGTAGGCACACCTGGAAACCCAAAAAGTAGATGATTTAAGAGCAATGAGTGATAAAAAGTACTAACTAGTATCGATGCATTTCACTGGTTGAAGCATGCTAGAATCCTTGATGCATTTGCAAATCAATAGAGGTATAATATCAAAAGGCACTCATTAAAAAAAAAAATCAATAATATTAGAATAGGGAAACAAATATCTAACAACAGGTAGTGTATTCCTTGGTGCATATCGTTTGGACTTATATCCATGTACTCTCTCTCTCTCTCTCTCTCTCTCTCTCTATCTCTCTCTACCATTATCTTTAGTTACATTTTATCTCCCTTCTAATATGCATATAACGCTGTTACAGACACCTCATGACATTCACTTCATTCTTCCAAGCATTTCACAACATGTTATTCATCTCACGCATCAGGCCTAAACATCAAGTATAATCATGTGTTACTAAGGCATTATAACCATATTCATGTGGGTACCAAAATCACCAAAATGTATCTAGCGAACCAACTACCAGTGTTTAAATTTCCAAAAACTGAGAGACTGTTAGTGAATACTATTAGCAAAACAAAGTGCTCAAAATTTTACTATGATTATAACATCAATAATCAAATCAAACTATATTTTTTTCAGCTCCAATAAGTTGAAATTTTTTGCCATCCAACAATTCCAGGTATAATGCAAGCAGATGATAAAAAAAAAAAAAGGAATATGCAAACCACAATATCACTTAGGACAACATATAATGGACCTTACATTACTCCAACAAAAACGAAGGCGTCCAGTTTGTTGATTAATTGCAGAAGCTAATGTTTGATCCAACTCACTGTATTCAACAACAGTAAGAGGCCCTCCTTTACCTCTCCTCACGAAAACACCAACCTTTTCTTGGGGATAAGCCTGTAATAAAATCACTTGAACCATTAGGATATTGCAGAATTCCAATTTTGTACTTTTAAGTATCAAATCTGTATGATTGCAAACATAACTCCATTTCACATCTATTTACATTGAGAGGCGCAAGCTCATCCTCAGCTAGATCACTTCCCAACTAATAAGCCCTTCAAGAAGCCATTTCTTCGGCTCAAATAGACCAAGTCAAATAAACATGAAGGCTATCTAACGAGGCTGAGAAAGAAATTAGGAAAAGCATGAATAAAGAACAGAAGTTTCAAATTATTGTCTAAGTTGATGTGGCCCTATTCCTAATTGTAATAAAACTTGTGATGAAAAATGAATTGCTTTTGTTTTTCTAAAAAATTCTGAAAAGAGAGGATCCCCAATGTTCCACAGCTATATTTCATCACCACAGTACGCGATCTACTGTGATTATAAGATAGTGGGAACAGTTCCACTTATGCAGCTTCTGATAGAAGGATAAATTAAACTTCATCATGCAGCAACTCCTAAAAAGCACAAGCTTTTTGTTTGATTTTCCTACTTCAAGAAAAATCTCACATGCATATACAACTAGTTGTGCAGTACCATATGAAATTGGAAAAAAAAAAAGACTTTCCATGCGTACAAATATGTCTTTATACACTATTTTCTATAGATTTTTAAAGACTTCCCCTAAGTAAAGTACAAGCGGAATGGTTAGACATAGTTATTAAAGGCGCAAGGCGCACTAAGGCGCAAGGGGGTCCTGGAGCCTTGGCGCAAGGCGCAACTTAAGGCGCGCGCCCGAGAGACTCGAGGCGCACCAAAAAAATATTCAGAAATTCATAATACTAGTCACAAATAGTCAAATACAAACAATAAAACCATAAAATGCATGAGTTAAGTTCTAGTTAACTACTAAGGCATATTGTCTGCTGTGATATGTGTAGTAAAAACTTTCGATCTTTGTCTGTCTCTGTTTTTCTTTTATTTTTTGAACTTAAAAAACCCTAAAATACCCTAACCCTAAAACACCCTCAAAACCCTAAAATACCCTCAGCCCTAAAATACCCTAAATTACCCTAAGGTAGCCAAGGCGCGCGCCTTACTGACCAAGGCGCTAAGGCTGGAGCCTTAGCCGAGGCGCGCCTCAGGCGCACCTGAGGCGTGCCTTTAATAACTATGTGGTTAGATGAAAAAAATATGAGGCAACAAGAAACTTGAGTTTAGCATTTTGCTCCTTTAATAGTAAATACTCAACCACCTATAAAATTCGACCAAAGAAAAGTTCAACATGAAAAATGCAAAACTAATTTGGGATGGGGTGGGAAGAAAGCATGTGCTCACAAAATGAGCTTCCATTTTAGCTTCAAGATCAATGAAGACTTTCCCAATTAAACTTTCTATAAGTTGAACCTAATATGCCGGTTTTAGTCAATTTCTTTAGTTGTCATAACATCTCTTAAAGATTCTGAAAGATGGCAGCCATACAGTTATTAAACCTTTCTCAAATGAGTTCACAAAATAGCAAATTAGTTACCTTACGAACAACTTTTGCAGCAGCAGGTACACCTTTATCAATAAAATATCCCAAAAAAGTTGGATCAGCTACACGAACCTGCTTTCAAGACCCTAATCACTACATTTTAATTTATGAAATTCCACGAGATTTGAAATTCACTGATCAGATGCTGGAAAACAAAGACAAAAAGCTCTCACCAATGCATTGTCAACTCCATAGCAATCCACATACTTAACCCCTCTCGATGCCATATCTTCCAGCAATCTTGAATATTTCAGTGCTGAAAATAATTAAAACTATAGAAATAAGAATCCAAGAAAAGAAAGTATGCAATTGAGTAAGCAGCAACCAGCATGGTGCACGGGATATTCAAAAAGCTACCTGTGTATACTCCACCATTTCCATCTGGAGACTTAGCAACCTAATCAGAAAAATCAACATCATGACCATGAGTTCAAAGATATGGGCATGTAAGTTTCAAAAAAAAAAAAAAAAAAAAAACACAAGCTAGAAAAATAGGGTGGCTAGTTCGAAGAACAATCAAAATAACACCATAAAGAAATTAAGGTGTTATGTGAAAGGAACCACCCAGTAACAAACTTTTTGCACCACTGGATAAGCCTCGTGCTGTCCTGACAGATTTGAGCCAAAGCAACCATGTATTTTTTTTCCATTTAAAAGGCCCTACAAGGAAGAGGGAGGACCTAAGAACAGAGGCTCCAACTCCCCTTAACCAGTGAAGGAAGTGGAGTTTCTGTACAACAAATAGATGTTGGGACACCAAACATGGGTATGGAATTGATGTATTCTACTAATGCAGTATTTCCTAGTTAAATTTTCTGGCTGCCTGATGTCTATTGCAACTTATGCAACACTGCATTAAAGGTTGCCTGATGTTTTATGTATCCTAGCCAAGGACTCACTAAAATTCTTTTATTTTTAAAAAGAGTCAGACCTCTATGAGATTAGAATTTGGAATTCATGCTAAGTTATATAGAGAATATAATCTGCAAGATGCAACTAAATAAGTAACAACAAATATTGGGACTTCTCATTAGCTCTTTCACAAAATAAAGGCATACTTTGAATGGAGTCTCCATAATAAATCTGCCATCCTGTGATACACTGGGTATGGTGCCTTGCTGGAAGAAAGTGACCTGCATTTGAAAATAATGTTGTTCAAATTAACAAGAACTGCAAAAGGAGTATTTGACAGAATTTTTTTGAAAAGAAGATAGGGGTAAATTTTTTTACTTGATCAAATTCAAGGCCGAAGAACTTATGACTTTCGAAGTATTTGCGCGTGCTTTCATCAGTAAATGGGCTCGTCATTATGTACCAATGTATTGACATCGAACCACCAGAACCTATCCAAGAAAAAAAAAATAGTATGATATTTAAAAACATAAGACTCAGAACATAGAAAACTGAAAGTTACCTTCATTTGCAGCTTGAGCAGCAAGTTTTTGGACACATAGAATCCGCTCGGCTTGAAGCTGAAAAAGGGACTTGCCAGATGGAAGTCCAATATCTAAAATGAAAATATATAATATATAAATACATAGGATCATATTTGAACCATTATATTTCCTTGTTCTAGAAGTATGTAACTAGCACAGAAAGCGCCACAAATATATGATGTTATGAGAAATTTAAAGGCATGCATTTATATATCCATATAAGCCCAAGAAATTTTTTACATACAATCTCAAGAAGATGGAGAAATTTTTTATATTTCTGTTTTTTGAATTAAAAAAGCTAATTTATTTAAAAATAAAAAACACATCGGGGTACATATGAAAAAATCAGAACATACAGCAAGCTACTACAAAATCAAATTTAAAATGTATTTCTGAATAAATGAGCTCAGCAAAATGGTCATCTCAACAATCAAATAATCCTTCATTCCAAGTATCACGTAGAGCACATATGACCATGCAGATAAGAAGGGAACTGTATTTTCTCTAATGCATGTATCTTAATATGTGAGTCTCATTTTTCGCCCATTACCCTGGGCAAAAATTGCAACTTAGATGTTACTTAGATGCAGAGTATAGATTCAAATTACCAGAACAAAACCAAATCAATACAACATTCGTAAAGAAAGTCAGACAATGAAATGAACAAGAGAGTTACTCACTGAAACATCCTTTTGGATCTGAACTTCCCAGCCTTGTCCCCTGCATTTTTCATTAGCGGACAAACATATCAGATAAGCTCTCAAACATATGCTAAGAAAAAGATTGTATGAATTATGAAGGTATAATCACAAAGGATATAGGATTAGTCAAACAACTAAAACTTTTTCCAAATGCATCTAAAACCAGGTGTATAAAGTAAATAGACCATTTCTACCAACAGTAACTTATTGAAAACCCAAATCCAAATAAACCTCAAGGCAACATGGTGATATACTAGAATTATAAAGATCCACAACTAATTTGGATCTACTTTTCTCATCTGGAGCTATACTACTTCCAAGTATTAAGGTAAACTACGAGCACGGACATAATACGACATCTGCAAATCAAGCAGACAAAACAATAATTTTTCAGAACATATTACAATTTATGCTCATGTGACACACTACATCCAAAATAGTCAACTTTATTTGAGTATCACTATCAAAGCCTGTCGTCTGCAGCAATTCATACGTAATATCTTTTGAGTTTCCAAATGGCACATAACTTAAAGTTATTTGGAGCAGAACAAATAGGGGGAGTACAACTTCTCCTTTTGGTGAATTGAGGCGTTAATATGGTCCTACAATTTTCCAAATAAGGCTGAACTGGTTATACACATGAGCATTGGGGAGAATCATATACAATGGTTTAAATCCTCAAACGATCCGTCTCTAACTTCATACATGTTCAGTGAGATTTACTTATGAAAAATGTCAGTAGTAAACATAAAAACGTTCAACTTGTATACTCATACCACATTATGATAATTGAATTAAAAAAGTTGTGCACAATCCTATAAAGCAGCATCTCCAAGGTAATAACGGTTCTTGGAGCACAAATATACTCCTTCTCTAGTTCTCTTGTCATTGCATAAATATACGGATCAGCCAAATGCCAAAGTGCTCATCCTAAAAAGTAACCTTCTACCAGCAAAAATTTGATACAAATTGTTAATGAAGTAAGAAGCATCTATTCTTTGAACAATTAAGGATTCTGATCTAAAACTATCAAAGGTACAAATAACTAGATCTAATTGTCTGAGCCGACATCTTCCAAAAAGAAGAGCATCCAAAAGAGAGAGAGAGAGAGAGAGGGATAAAGAGAGAGAGAAAAGAAGCTAAGAAAGAGAGATTAATCTCAATCAACTATCGTTTAATTATTACCACTTTTTAAGTGGAATAATTGCATCATAAAAAGACTTTTTAGTTCGAAATAAAAAAATTATACAAAAAGTAAAAGCAATCAACACCTACATTAGAATACATCAAGAAAAGTATAGAGTTCAACATTACTAATTACAAGTCAAAAAAGAAAGCAAAAGGTACCTGTCCACCGGACAAAAGTAGAATAGCCAACTTCCCGTCATGGATCGCCTTCAATCCCATCTTCCACCACCTTTCTCTATCCTCTAAAGTCCTTTCTTCCACCGTCGACACACTATTCTCCGGCACTGGCTCAATGGCAGCTACCGGTAGCGCTGCACGAACTCCACCATTAGACACATTAACATAAAACAGTGTCCATTCAGAAAAAAAAAAATTATATAGTATGAAATAAACCTTGAGAACTAAGTGAACATCGAATTATCCGATCCAACCTTGGAAGATCTAAATTCTGCAACAAAAGAAACAACATCACTCAGTAATTCAGCATTTCTAAACAAATCTGGAGTAAGTGAATCGAGTTATCATAATATATAATTTGCCATTCAGATCATCCAAAACTCATTAGTTTTGAGTAGGAGAAAGAGTGAAAGAGAATTGACCTCGATGTCCTTAACGAGAAGGTCTCTCTCGTCAGGAGAGAGCTCATCCCAAAGGGAAAAAACGTCTTCCTGGCCATAGTCTTTAAGCCGCTCGAGCAGAGCCTGAGGAGGTGGAGGAGGAGGCGAAGACGCATTACCGTCGACAGGTTCTTTCATTCTTCTCACAGATTCCTGTATCTAGATCTCCTTTTTTGGAAGTTAGTATTGAATTTCAGTAACTGTATCAGTTTCAGTAGGGAGATTTTCGTTTTTCGATTTCCGATGTCAATCTCAATCCTTCCTCGGATCAATCTCAATCTCAAGAATTAGGGCTTTAGAATGAATGGAGGTAGAGAAGAGAAGCCAGAAAACAAGACAGGGATTCGAAATTTCGAATGAATGAAGGGAGCAGAGGGAGAGAGGAATTCGTTCGAATGAATAACAGAAGCTAGAGAAGAGTAGAAGACATAACACAGTAGTTAGTCGACAGTTTTGACTAAATTACATACATGCCTCCTAAACTTTTCAGTTACTTCATTATAGCCTCTGAACTTCATAGTATAACATTTTGACACCTCAACTTTATACTTTACTCGTGTAATGGCTTTCTTTAACCTTAACCACGTCAACATTAGCAATGATGATCTTGAAATAAAAAAAAAAAATTAAAAATTAAAGTTGTTTAAAATAATACTTATCATAGAACAGTCGTTTTTAATTTTCCAATTACAATTTTTGAACATTTTCCTCTTTAAATAATCATTTTCTATTAGTTTTATAATAAATAGCAGTGATCATATGGATTAGTATTAAAATGAAGAGAAAATTATAAAATTGGGTTAAATGAGAGATCCATTTATATATTTAGACTAATTACACAACCTACTATATATATATAAACTATATTATTGTGACTTTCTCAAAATATCCTAAACATTTCATCTTCATCTTCCTATCTACATCTACAGTTTCTCATTCTCCTTCTTAGAGCATCTCCAACACTAACTAGCTATTTGACTCTTTAAAATAATATAAAATATTAGTTTAGTCAAATTTAGCTAACCAAATTTATGTTTTGCTCCAACCATGCTAGCTATTTGACTCTCTATTTAATTATTTTATCATTAAATGTGATTAAATTTAAAGAAAAAGTAGAAAAAAGATACAAAGAAGAAAGAGAAAAAATGATTAAAAAATAGAAATAGCTAGCAAAAGAGACTAGCCAAATTTAGCTAGTGAAAATGGCTAGCTATTTATTTTAGAGAGCCATGTCACCTTGTTGGAGTGGTCACTCTCTAAATGGCTAGCTAAATTTGACAATTTAGAGAGCCATGTCACTCTATTGGAGATGCTCTTATCTATCATTTCATCTTCTCTCTTCCTTTGTATTAAACTCATCACCAAACATTTCTTCATCATCATGTATGTCTTTTCTTCGTTTCTTTATATCTTGATTCTTCATCTTTCTGTTTTTAGAAAATTAAATCATGATTCTCCATCTTCTTGTTTCTTTTCGTTTCTTGGTTTCTTTCTTTCTGTGCGAATCGAAGCCATCGTTATTCTGTGTGTTTTTCTGCATTTATCATATGGTTATTGTTGATTTCAATGGTAAAAAAATGGAAATAATGTAAGTATCTACTGTTTCATCTTCATCTCTTTTTTTCAGAAAATTACTTCGCGAAATAAGTTTTGTGAAGTCTGTGAAGAAAAAATAGGATGAAAATGACGATTTTGCTTCGCAGAAACGATTATGCGAAGAGAAAATCATCATTTTTATATGCTTTTTTCACTTCGCAGACTTCGTGTAATCGCTTTCTGCGAAGCAAAATCGTCCTTTTGGGTTAATTTTCTCTTCGCATAATCGTTTTCTGCGAATAAAAATCGTCCTTTTTTTGTTAAATTTCTATTCGCAAGCTTGCTAACATGACTTAATTTTTGTGAAGGTGGTTGACTACAAAACAACAAATTCAAGTATCCCTTTAGCTTGAATACAAAAGCATTAATCACAGTAGACAGTGTTCTGGGATGTAGGGGAGATGGTGTTCTCGGATGTAGGGAAAGAAAAGAAAAATCGCCATTATCATCCCAAAAGGCCATTTATTCCGTCGATTTTTCTTGCTTCTGTAAAGCTTGGAAGCACCCCAATTTTTCTTGTTTCTAGTTCCTTCTTCTTCTGGGATTTAGGGTTTAAGGTTTGAATTATTGTTGCAATTTTGTTGTAAATTTTGATAATGTTATGATTTTAATGTTAGATTTGTTGTTGCAAGCTTGTTGTAAATGTTGATAATGTTACGATTTTTATGTTAGAATTATTGTTGCAATCTTGTTGTTATGATTTGAATATTGTATACCACTTTGCATTGTTTGCAATTTGTGAAGACTGCGAAGATAATACTGCTTAAAACCATTACTTTTACTTCGCATATTGCGAAATCTGTGAAGTAAAAGTCATTCTACGAATTAGTATGGCATTCGCAGGGTTCGTATATTACGAAATATGCGAAGTAAATTTCATGTTCTTAAACAATATTATCTTCGCAGACTTCACAAATTGTGAAATATGCGAAGTAAATTTCACGTTCTTAAGCAATATTATCTTCGCAGACTTCACAAATTGTGAAATATGCGAAGTCAGATGGAAGGGAGAAAGAAGAAAGAGTAAGAAATTTCTAAGTGTTATATATAAATATATAAAGGGTGTTTTGGAAAAGTCATAAAAGAATAGTCTAGATAGGTAATGGGTTGGGTAATTGGTCTAAATATGTTGATAACATGGTGATATTATCCCAATGATCAAAAAAGATATTTGCCTAAGAACGCCACGTGTTGGTCACTTGATACGGGAATACCACGGCGTATTGAAACAAAGAGATCCGACGGGAGGATCACCAAGGACTCACCAAAAGAGACCCGCGAGCGAACCTGTGAGGCGAATCTCCATAAACACTCAATCCGCCATTAAGAACGGCTGGGCCGATCCGGCGATAAAGACCATTAATGAGCTATCAATTAGCTAACCTCCCACTTAAAGGTAACCTATAACCGCCATTAATGGGACATTAATGGAGACTTTCTAGTTACTGGAAGTTACAACTTCATGACTATATATAGCCTATGTCTCAGGCTATCAAGGTACACATTCACTTACCCTTTGTCAATTCAGTTTGCTCTCTTGTTCTTCCTTACTGACTTTGGCATCGGAGCTTCCCCCCGTCGAACCCAACGACGCCCCCACAGAGACGGAAGTTCATCGAAAATTCTCCATAAGTCATCAATTGGTGCGGTGAAGGTGGAACTCTTAATCAAATAAAGGGTTTCCATTCACATTAGAAAAGATATGACAAATGGAGAACAGAACCCCTCCTCAGGGGTTGAAACGCCCTTGGTAACACCCTCAAGCCAACCTGAATCCAGCGCTGGATGCGTTGATGGGAGCACTCCGGCAACTCAGGATGGAAGGAGTCTGTCGCTAGATGCATTCGTTGAAACATGTGCGGGAGCCATAGGAAGAGCGTTTGGCCCTGATATGGAGAGACGCCTAAGGTCGTTCATGATAATACCAGAGCTTCGGCGCACCAACCCTACGTCATCTCAATGGCAACAAGCCATTGTTGGATCTGGCGCCCATGATTCTTCATTCTTCCAAGCTCAACCCACGGATTCCATGGTGACTACTACCGTAGCTGGTAATAACCCGCCACTCAATCAGCAATTATTTTCTGATGAAGCAGGTGGAAGTCAAAGGATGAATCTGGGCGGATCAGGTAATCCAAACTGCCCGCGGTCGAGTCTCCCTGAGGGCGGATCGGAAGGCCGAAGGCACAAAAAGCGCCGAAAAGGGAAAAGTAGGCGGTCGAAATCACCTTCGCCCTGGAGACCAAAATCCTCCCGTAGGGGTAGATCACCCCCATCTACTGGTCGTAGACAAAGTAAGAGGCCAATAGAGACGCCCCGTTCAGATAGGCCACCGCCACCGCCACACCAAGGAGAGGGTAGGCACCTTCCTTCTAGAGATCATGGAGGCAGTAGTGGCCAAGGTGGTGGAGGCCAAGGTGGTAACGGGCAAGGAGGTGGAGGACAAGGTGGTGGCAGACACGGTGGTGGAGACGGACGTTCGCCATCAGATCCGTCATCTGGTTCCAGCTCGTCATCTTCTCCAAGTAGATCTCCCCGTAGGAGACCTCCGAGTCGATCGCCACGAAGAGGGCGCCCCAGGGCAGGGCCGGAGAATTTTGATGATCGAGTTCGAGCTCCGGTGCTCCGTATTAATGAAGAGGATGCCCGACATAATCCATTCGCCAATCGTGATTCGCCCTTTACAGCATGGATCGAAGCGGAGGAAACGGAGATGCATCAAAAAATACCTAATATACCTGTTTATACGGGTGCGGACAACCCGGAGGCTCATGCAAGAAAGTATCGAATGTTGCTCAGCCTTAACCGTGCTAGTGAAGCAGTCTTATGCCGGATGTTCATTACCACCTTAGGAGGCCCCGCTTATAATTGGTTCCAATCTTTACCTCATGGATCTATTGATAGCTGGGACCAATTAAGTAGGCAGTTTTGTGCGAAGTTCGCTGGATGTATTCCTCTAGTGGTCAAATCACGAAAGCTTTTCGAATTGAAGCAGAATGCGAACGAACCCCTTCGAGAGTATGTAGACAATTTCAACAAATTGTGCATACGAATTGTCGATGTGGATGTCTCCATGGCGACGGAAGCTCTAGCAAAAAACACCACATGTAAAAGCTTGCAAGAAGATTTAATTCGGAAAAAGCCCCGTGATATGGCGGAATTAATCGAAAGGTGCAAGGATTTTATGGAGGTAGACGACATTCGCCGCGAATCACTATCTCCGCCTAGAAAGGACAAAGGCGAATCTCGCCACCGAGATAGAGAGAAGGACAAGCACCAGGATTCCTCCTCTAGAAACCGGCGAAGGGGTTATAAGAACAAATCGGCATTTGTCACATCCTTCACACCTCTCAATGCCTCTAAAAGCGAAGTGCTAATGTGGATAGAGAACAGCCAGCACAAGCAAAGCATTTCATACCCCGAACCAAAAGGGGGGAGTACACTAACACTGGGAAAAATCCCAAAAATTATTGCAAATATCACAGGAAAAATGGCCATGACACAGACGCATGTTGGGAGTTAGCCAGAGAAATTGAACGTCTCATCGAGAGAGGCAAATTGGACCGGTTCGTCCAAAATGATGGCAAGAAGGGAGATGGTGATAGATCCAAAGATGATCCGAAGAAGAAAGGAAAAGGGACCATCAATGTCATAGCATGTGGACCTGGGTACCAACCTGTACTGAAAAAGGCAAGAACCACTGCTCTTGACAAGGCATCACTTAATCGCCATTTTGCAGATGTTGGCCCAGAGATCTCTCCTCGTGCGGATGCCTTGGTCATTACTATGATGGTGGAAGGCTGGGAGATGAAAAGAGTGATGATCGATACCGGGAGTTCGTGCAATGTCATCACAAGAGGAGCCTTTGCCAAGCTTATGGTCGACCCAATCCAAGTGGAAACCACCATAGTGGACATCCTGGGAGTGACAGGACATACCATCCAAACAAAAGGCCAGGTAACACTAGATTGTGAGTTAACAGATGAAGATCAAGTCTGGAAAGGCGATCTGGAATTTTCTATCCTGGACGGCCAGTTAGCTTACAATATTATCCTTGGGCGGCCCTTTATCTCCGAAGCAGTAGCCCTTATCTCCATACGCCACTTAACTCTTTATATCCCCACGGCCAAGGGAGGTGTAATGATCAGAGGAAGCCAAAAGGTAGCTCAGGAGACGTATTCGGCATCTTTAATGATCCGCCCCCAGTCTAAAGACGAGGAGGAGGAAGAACTCGTCACAATGGCCTTGGGCGAAACAGAGATGTATCTCATGGCGGATGAAAAACAGGTACGAATGGCTAAAGGGCTCAAAGGAGAAATTAAAGAAGCAATCACCAAAGTTCTCCATGAGGCGGAAGACGTCTTTGCATGGAAAGATGAGATCCTCCCCGGGATTAGTCCAGATGTGATCACTGACAAACTCAACATCGACAAAGACGCGATTCCGGTAGCCCAAAAACGAAGAAACCATGGTCTTGAAAGGCAGAAAGTGATAGAAGAAGAAATCACCAAACTCCAGCGGGCGGATGCTATTGAAGAGGTACTTTATACACAATGGCTGGCGAATGTAGTTCTAGTCAAGAAAGCGGGCGGATCATACCGCATGTGTATTGACTTTACAGATCTCAACAAAGCTTGTCCCAAAGACAACTACCCTTTGCCGTGTATTGATATCCTCGTAGATGGAACCGCTGGACACGCCATGTACTCTTTCACTGACGTAAAGTCGAGTTATCACCAAATCCCAATGGAGCCTTCAGATAGAATCAAGACCTCGTTCGTGACTTACCAAGCCACTTATTGCTTCAAAGCCATACCCTTTGGGCTTAAGAACGCAGGTGCAACCTATCAACGGATGATGAACAAAATATTCGCGGAAAGCAAAAGTGATAACTACTCTGTCTATGTAGATGACATGATCATCAAGAGTACCACTGTGGAAAAGCATGCAGATGATGTAAGGGAGGTACTGGGCGTACTCCGACGTCACAACATTAAACTGAACCCGGAAAAATGTACCTTTGGTGCAACGTATGGAAAGTTCTTGGGATTCATGATTAGCCAGAAAGGAGTGAGCCCAAACCCTGACAAGATCAAAGCCGTCCTGGAGATGCAAGCGCCACGGAATATCAGGGAAGTGCAACGCCTTAACGGGCAGATCGTAGCCTTGGGCAGGTTTATCTCATGTTCAGCCCGTAGATGCCAGCCCTTCTATGAGGTGATCAAGAAGCAAAAGGCGTTTGAATGGAATGAGGATTGCGAAAAAGCCTTCGAGGGAATCAAAAGGTTTCTCACAAAACCGCCCTTGATGAGTCGGCCCTTAAAAGGTGAGAATCTTTATATGTATGTCTCGGTCACAGATAAAGCTGTCTGCACGGTCATGATAAGGGAAGAGGATGGCCAGCAGTATCCAATCTATTACGTGAGCAAAGTATTAAAGGATGCTGAAACCAGATATTCCAAACTCGATAAAATGGCTCTGGCCGTTGTCACCACAGCAATTCGCCTTAGGCCTTACTTCCAGGCTCATACTGTCATAGTTCGAACAAATATACCCATGAGGAAGGTATTGCAAAAACCAGAAACTTCTGGGAGATTGATGGAGTGGGCAATCCGCCTTGGAGAATTTGATGTACGATACGAGAGCAGATCAGCCTTAAAAAGTCAAGTCTTGGCAGACTTTGTGAATGAATTCACTGAAGAGGGGATGAATCTCCCTAAATCTCAAGTCGAAGAATGGACGATGTATACAGATGGAGCCTCCTCGGCAGAAGGAGCTGGTATAGGCATCGTAATCACAGGTCCTCAATATATAAAACTACGGTACGCAACAAAATTGGATTTCATTGCAACCAACAATGCAGCGGAGTACGAGGCCTTAATATTGGGACTACATCTGCCGAAAGAAATCACTCCCGAGCGGATGGTGATCTATAGTGACTCCAAGTTGATGGTCAACTAAGTGATCAAAAATTACGAGGTAAAGGATGGCGTTTTGGCCAAATATGTTGCTGAAGTTAAAAAATTGCTGGATCACCTTGAAGCCAAAGAAACTAAATGGGAGTTGATCCATGTACCTCGCGGATCAAACACTGAAGCGGATCATCTAGCTAAAATGGCTTCCAGCAAAGAGAACTGGGTGGATCCACAATGTCCATTCGAAGTTAAAGCAGCTCCGGCCTTCGCCTCAGAGGAAGTATCCCTACTCACGACAGTAGAAGGTGATTGGAGGTCGGCAATCTGCCAGTATCTGTTAGACGGAGCACTACCTACGGACAAGGAGGAAGCTCGACGGATAGTCAGGAAAGCGGCCTATTTCTCCATGATAAATGATTGCCTCTACAGAAAATCTTTTAGCCACCCTTGGTTAAAATGCATTTTGCCAGAAGAGGGACAACAGGTTCTCAAGGAGCTGCACGAGGGAACATGTGGAGCTCATGAGGCATCCGCTTCCATCTTGAAGAAGTCTAGGCTAGTAGGGTTTTATTGGCCCACAGCGGAACTTGATGCACAGAAACTGGTGGAATCTTGCCATAGTTGTCAGATTCATGCGAATGAATCTCATACCGCCAAACATCTCCAGAGGCCCATCATCGAAGGTCGACCCTTTGCTGTCTGGGGAATTGACATTGTTGGACCATTTTCTCCTACTCGTAGACAGAGGAAGTACGTGGTAGTGGCAGTAGACCATTTCACTAAATGGGTAGAGGCTGAAGCTGTCTCCTCCATCAATGCTGAACGAATGGTGGAGTTCGTCAAAGATAATATTGTGGGAAGATACGGAGTTCCACACACGATCATCACTGATAATGGAACGCAATTCAACTGTAGTGAGTTCAAAGCTTTCTGTGAAAAATTGGGCATTCTGAACAGATTCGCCTCCGTATATTACCCACAATCCAACGGTATGACCGAAGTCACGAATCGGACAATTGTAAATGGAATAAAGAAAAGACTGGGTGAGCATGATAAGAAATGGGCGGATTAGTTAACAAGCGTCTTATGGGCGTATCGTACAACTCCTCGAATGGCCACAGGCGAAACCCCATTCGCCCTCTCTCATGGCGTGGAAGCTGTAATCCCAGTCGAGATATTGGTTCCAAGTGACAGAGTTGCATTCTATTGCGAGGATGAAAATAGTCATAGATTGAAAGAAAGTCTTGATCAAGTGGAGGATAGAAGAGACGAGGCATATGTACGTATGGCGGCATACAAGCAGCGGATCGCAGCTTATCATGACAAAAACGCCAAACTTGTAGACCTGAATGTGAGAGATCTCGTGCTCCGCAAAGCCGACAAAATCCAATCTAGAGAAGGGAAGGGCAAGCTAGGGCTCACCTGGACAGGTCCATATCGAATAGTGGACAAGATTGGGTTCGCCACATTTAAGATTCAAGACATGGAGGGAAATACATTGCCGCGCACTTGGAATCTCCAAAATCTCCGCAAATACTTCGCCAGAAAATAGAATGTAAACAAGGTCTTGAGTACTCTTTTTCCTTTAATAAGCTTTTTTCCCATGAGGTTTTTCTTATTAAAGGTTTTAATGAGGCTCACATATGAGACCCGCTTGCTGTAATAAAGCGTATCTTCTATCAATAAAAAGCAATTGTTCTATTGTCCATATTCTTTTTAAGTATTTTCTTGCAGCAATATAAATATTCCAGTCTCAAAAAGAAGGGGGCATCCAACGGATCCCACACTAAAAGGTACTGCTATCTCATAGCTACTTTTTCTCCTCAAAGATAGGAGAACAATCTCATGGGCGGATCCATCTTTAGATGATCACCATTCGAGATATAGCTAAAACATTCCTTGGACGCAAGGTCTTTACACTCTCTTGCACCCTTCCCAAAGAAGGGTTCACAAGTCCTAAAGGCGGATCGCTTCACCTCAAAGATATGTAGCAAGTTGATCCCTAAAGGAAGCTTTACTTCCTCTAAAGGAATAAAACAGCTTCAAACCTTCACAAAGGTTCGCGCAATGGAGTATGGCTGGCCACCTACTCCAAAATAAATCCTAAAAGCTTATATATTTACTTACGGAAATGTAAAGGTAAAATAAATGACAACCGTAAGGATTAAACAATTGTACTTAAGTTTTACAAACAACAAGACTAAACATTGACAGGAGCATTCTCCTTAGCATTTTTCTCGCCTGAGGCACCTGCTTGAGAAGCTTCCTTCTCAACAGCTCCAGATACGCCCACCAAGGATACTTCCTTTTCCACAGAAGGTGTTCCCTCAGGAAGAAGGGCGCCATCGGTTATCAGCTCCTCACCCGCCTTTGGAGGTACTTCCTCGAGGTCCACTAGCTTAACATTGGCGGAAGGCTTGCTTTCTTCGACGAGTCCCTTCATCCATTTCCGAACGTAATCACGGAGGTGGTCCTTGATGTCTGGGATTTTGTTATATTTGAGAACATCATCTGGGTCCGAAACAGCGAACTGCGGATCTGTAAAATCGATCTCGGGATACGCCAGCTGGAAATACGCCATGATAAGCTCGCCGTAATAGAAAGCTTGCTCCCCAGCCATGTACTCTGCATCTCCTAAAGCATCCTCATGCTCCTTAGCATCTGCTTCAATCTTCTCCTTTAGCTTTTGGATCTCGGCATCCTTAAGGGCAATGGCGGATGCGGCTTTCGCGTTAGCGTCAGCGACTTCTTTCTCCAACTTTTCTATAGTAGCCTTGTCCGCTACACCTTGAAGGAGCTCCGCTTCCATGGCGCGTAAGTGAGTATACATCTGTTAAGACGAAACGGTTCATTCAAAAGCTACCAAAAGGGGATCACTTATAGCCAAATGCCAGAAGGAACTAACCGTTAGAAGCTCAATCTTTCCCATTTGAACATGGGCTGATCCTGGGATCTGATTTTGGTTCTTCTGTACCTCGCCCAACTGACCTAGAGCCTCGTCCAGGTCATTAATAACAGATTCATTTCTCAAGGATCCCCTGGCACCATACTTGGCGAACCAGTAACCGCCTAGGTCCGGCTTCGCCGTCTGCATGAAGATGAGAGGATCAAAACTTAGATCCAAAGTATGGTAAAAAGATTAAAGTAAGAACAACTGGCATGTTCCCCCTCCACCAAAGACGCGGTGGATTTCATGGCATCCTCCATAAACTTTTGACCGCCAGAAGCTGCAAGCTTCCTCCTTTTCGGAGGCGGATCGGCCGTTGTATCCGCCAAGCGTTTCCCTGCACCCTTTTGGGGATCCGCCACCTGCTCTTTCTTGCGAGCCTCATCTTCCTTCAACTTCCTGCGCTTCTCTATAAGAGCGTGATTGGCCTTAGATAAACCCCTGCCAAAGAGAACAATAAAGCGATCGAGGTTCAAAAGAAAACACAAAGTTACCTTGATCAAACTGGGCAATCTTCGAGTAAATAAACTTGTCCCCTTCTCGACGAATCAGGGGAATATCATTCATCATGAAGTCTAAGGCGTCAGCGTATGTCCAGGCATCCGCCTTGACACTCTTCATGAGCTCCGCCACTACCTCATCACTATTCGTCAATATACGCATATCTCCCGCCATGTGCAAAGGTTTGGGATTCCAGAATGTTGGGAAGCCTAGAGATTCGCCCTCGTTTATCTTTACGTAGAAGAATTTTTTGTCCCAACAATAGACGTTGGACATTTTGCCGCTAAACGGCGAATACACTCCAAACTTTGCAAAGGTGAGGAAAGACTCAGACTTTCGCTTCGACGGTTTATGAAAAGCTCAAAAGATACGAGGAGTGTATACTACCCCTAAGTTCGAGGCAAGGTAACAATCTAAAGCAATATCTAACCAGCCATTTGGATGTAATTGGCTAGCAGTAATGTCAAAGTAAGCAAGGATGTTCGCCATCATCTTTGGAAGAGGCAGTCGGAATCCTCTTTCTACGTGACTACAGTACACAGACAAGAATCCACTTGGCGGACAGGCGGGTCGTTGATGAGCGTCCACCAGTTGGGTCTCATAGTTATTTATCCATGGGAATCTACTCGCTAGATCTGCTAGATCCGCATCACTCATGCGAGAGGAAGTAGACTCTGCACGAGGTGCCTTTTTCCTGGGCGGAGCAGAAGAAGAAGCTGCCATCCTGGAAAATCACCTAGAATCTATGGCCGGAGCAATACCGGTGATAGGAACAGAAAGGTTTTGACTTCTACCTAAACGAGTCCGACTGCGATTACACGCCGAGTCGAGCAACTCAGCTAAATCGGAGCTAACCGTACCTTCGGGGGAAAGAGAATTTTCCGACGAAGAAGTGGTCCAACTAACTACAATTTCAGAGGGAGATGTCAAATTAAAAAGTTCAGAGGTTGATCCAGAGGATGAAGAAGAGCTCCTAAACATTCATAAAATATAGAATGAAAAGATGGACTTACATGAAAAATAAAGGCTTAAGGGATTCTGAAACTCCGAAGAAGCTCTGCAAAGAAGACGCGAAGGAAAATGGAGAGAAAGAACGAATGAAGAAGAAAGAGAAAAGGAAAAATGAAGAAGGCGTCTTCTCTCTCCTCAGGCGGTGCGTCTGCCACACGTGTCACCCCACGATTGGCATCGAACAGAGTGAACATTAATGCAGGTAATTATGACGGCGTGCAAGGAAGCTCAAAAGCCCTAAAGGACTTTAAAGGAACTTTGGGGGGGCTTCTGATAACATGGTGATATTATCCCAAGGATCAAAAGAGATATTTGCCTAAGAACGCCACGTGTTGGTCACCTGATACGGGAATACCATGGCGTATTGAAACAAAGAGATCCGACGGGCGGATCACCAAGGACTCACCAAAAGAGACCCGCGGGCGAACCTGTGAGGCAAATCTCCATAAACACTCAATCCGCCATTAAGAACGGCTGGGCCGATCCGGCGATAAAGACCATTAATGAGCTATCAATTAGCTAACCGCCCACTTAAAGGTAACCTGTAACCGCCATTAATGGGACATTAATGGAGACTTTCTAGTTACTGGAAGTTACAACTTCATGACTATATATAGCCTATGTCTCAGGCTATCAAGGTACACATTCACTTACCCTTTGTCAATTCAGTTTGCTCTCTTGTTCTTCCTTACTGACTTTGGCATCGGAGCTTCCCCCCGTCGAACCCAACGATGCCCCTACAGAGACGGAAGTTCATCGGAAATTCTCCACAAGTCATCATATGTAAATGGGCCTCCCATTTGATCCAGTTTTATAATTTTCCCTAAAATGAATCATTATGTTAATAAAGTTTAAAGTTAAAGAGTCGTAATGTTTAATTCCGAAGTTCATAAGTCATAATGAAAGTAAGTAAAATTCAAGAGGCCATATAGTTTTTTAGGTTTTTGTTTATTTTATTTTCTAAAAATAATAAAAATAAAAAGGGCGAATTATATTCAACATCTTGAATTTTACACTTACTTTCATTATAGCCTAAACTTTTAAACTTTATCGTTGAATAAGATGATGAGATGATATTCTAATCCACTTTAATTCTTGAACCTTTTGATTTTAAGGTCATTTGTGTGTTGTTTGGTTAAAAGAGAGAAAACGATTATTTAGAGAGAGAAAGCTCTTAAAATTATGATTGAAAAAACTAATATATTAATTTCATTGGAAATGTAGTTGTTAATAACTTTAATTCTCGAACTTTTTTATTTTGATAGTCGTCGGCCACTTTAACTTGGTTAAGTGTAGGAATAATCACTATAATAGTAAAATGTAAAGTTTATGGGCTATTATATTTGATTTTGAACTTATAATAAAAGTAAGAGTAAAATTTAAGAAAGTGTTTGTTTCAACTTTTCGGATGAGTGTTTAGCATTTCACTTCAAACCGCAGAAAATATAACGTTTGGTTAGATTTATATAACCGCAGCGTTTAGCATTTTTTTTTAAACAGTAGTATTTTGGAACTTTTCGTGAAAAGCTTCTTTTCGGAGCTTTACATGAACATTTGTTTATAGTTATTAATTATTGATAAAATTATCATTTTTATTTTCACAAAATATGTTTGTTTTTAACATTATTTCTATTTTTTTTAACATAATTACTGAAAGAACAAAGTATTGTTGCGTTTAATATTTTTTATTTAAATTATTTTTAGTAATTTGTAGAATTCATTTTTTTATTTTATAATTTTTTTATTGATTAATTTAAAACATATCATATTAGACATTTTAAATACTAACAACAATAATTTTATCAAACACTAATAATTAAACAGCTAATAGTAACAACACACAACTTACTGCAACCACAAACAGTTAATCGCAACAGCATCAACTAATAGCTAACATCTAAACGAGACACGCCCTAAATGTCATAAATATAATTTAATAAAAATGATTTTCTTTAAATAGCAACATAGCAGCCAAAAGCTGTCAAAACCCACCAAACCGTTCGGCACTATCTTTTTTTTAAAACAAAAGGAGACTTCTTATTCAATATCAGATAATAAAGTGTTACAAATAAACTCCGGGGGATTATGTTTCCATATCCTAATGTCAGTCTCAGAATCCGAAGCTCTAGCTAACATGTGAGCTATCGTATTCGTTGACCTCCTAACAAATGAAAAGGATCACACATTAAGCCCATTAATCATGGCTTTACAATCATCAACTATGATGCCAAAAGGGGAAACTAACTCGGTGGTTCCGTTAATAGCCAGAGCCAGGAGCTGAGAATCCGTTTCAGGATGAACACCAATAATGTTTTCTTTCTTTAACCAGCTTAAGGCTTCCCGACAGCCCATGCTTTCTGCTAGTAGCGGATCTTGACATTGTCCTAGAGGTCCGTTTCCAACTGCAATGAACTCGCCCCTATGGTCCCGAAGGATGAAATCGAAACCCGCCCTCCCTGATTCTATAAACAGTGATGCGTCAACATTCATTTTTAAGCTTCCTGGTTCTGCACAGGTCTAAGCTGAACGCGTATTAACTGTTTCTCTCGTGTCTGCCGCTTTTTGGGCTAGTTGCCATTTAGCTAAAAACGTCTTGGCACTGCAGATAGTTATTGCTGGGGCTGTCGTTTATCTTCCCAGAGAACTGTGTCACGATCATTCCATATATCCCAACACAAGGTGGCCGCCAATTCTAAGGATTTATTGTCGAAATTGTTTTTAATATATCTCCAGAAATCAGTAACATTGCTTACCGTCCTGCTCAGATCTCCTATATTGGATAATAACCATACCTGGCGGGCTTCTGGGCATGAAACCAGTGCGTGGAAGACGGTTTCCTCTTCAAAGTTGCAACGCGGGCATATAATAGTTGTATCAACCCGCTTTTTCGCTAGTTCAGATCGTGTAGGTAAGCAACGAGTTGTTTCCCTCCACACCAGATGACGAACCTTTGGCGGAGCATGAATCTTCCAGATTTTACTCCAAATTTCGCTAAGATCTGCCCCCTTAGTATCAGACGGATTGGTTTGGATACGACGGTATCCACTTCTGACAGAATAGACTCCATTTCTTTCCAATTTCCATGACCACATGTCCCGTGTTTCTCTTCGGCTCAAATTTACTTTTGTAATTAGCATTCTGTCCCTGACGAAAAATAAATCTTGTAATTTCGTGAGATCCCAATCTCCTTGCGGGCTTACTCAAAATGATGCTACCGTTTCTTCTTCGCGGCTAGGGGGTGCGATGCTGTCCATAAAAGGGTTGATATCATCAGGTAGCTAGGGGTCTGACCAAATATTAACTTCTGTACCGGACCCAACAAGGATACGACATTGTGATTTTAGTAGAGGAAGGCCAGCCATGATGCTCCTCTATATATAGCTTGGATTTGTTTTAATTTCATCATCAAGGATAGAAGTCTGAGGGAAGTAACGTGCTTTGAAGATTCTTGCAACAAGTGAGTTTGGGGAAACCAGCATTCTCCATGCCTGTTTTGCCAAAAATGCTATGTTAAAACAGTGAAAGTTCTTGAAACCCATACCTCCTTGATGTTTCAGTTTGCATAGCCTTTCCCAAGATCTCCAATGTATCTTTCTTCCTTGTCCGTCTTTCGAGCCCCACCAGAAAGAGTTTAACAGCTTTTCAAGGTCTTCGCATAGGGTAATAGGGATTGGGAACATGCTCATGACATAGGATGGGAGTGATTGTAGAACCGATTTGATTAATATTTCCTTCCCTGCTTTTGATAGGAACCTATTCTTCCAGCTGTTTATTCTTTTCCTGATCATTGTTTCAATATACTCGAAGACTTCCCTTTTATTTCTTCCAATCAGTGATGGAAGGCCTAAGTATTTGCCTGGACTTGTCACTACTTCCACATCAAGGTTGGTTCCGATGCTCATCTTTACAGCTGCTGGCACATTCTTGCTGAAGTGGAGGGTGGATTTATTGAGATTAATTTTCTGCCCAGAAGCTTCTTCATATTGTTTAAGGCATTGTCGTATAGCCTCACTTTCTTCAATTGTTGCCCTGAAAAACAGATAACTATCGCCAGCAAAAAATAGGTGGGTTATTGCTGGAGCCTGAGGTGCTATCGCACACCCATGAATTCTTCCTCTTGATTCTAGCGCCGACAATGCAGCGGATAGGCCCTCTGCACAGATTAGATATAGATATGGAGAGATTGGGTCTCCCTGTCTTAGCCCTCTCTGTGGAGTGATAGGACCAAGCATATGTGGTCCATTGATGATCATGTATTTTGCTTTGGTGATGTATTGTATTATTAGATGAACCCATGTTGGAGAGAATCCCAGTTTGAGCATCATTTTTTCAAGAAATTTCCATTCCACCCTATCATATGCTTTGGCCATGTCTAATTTCAGCGCATCATACCCCACCTTCCCTTGAGTTTTCCTATTGAGGTAGTGATTTACTTCAAAGGCTAGCATTACATTGTCTGTAATCAATCTTCCAGGTATGAAGGCGCTCTGCTGTTCTGAAATGATGCTAGGAAGAACTGTCTTGAGCCTATTTTCCAATACTTTTGATATTATCTTGTAAATTATGTTACAAAGGGCAATAGGACGAAGATCGGATGCATATTCAGGAACTGACTTCTTTGGAACCAAAACCAGCAATGTTTCGTTAATTTCCTCCGGTAATTCACCCGAATTGAGCCACTGGAGACAAGCCTCTATTACTTTCACGCCCACCACTCCCCAAAACTTTTGGTAAAAACATGGGTTGAAACCGTCTAGTCCAGGACTCTTTTCAGGATGCATTGAGAAGACTGCACTTTTAACTTCCTCTGGGGTAAATGGCCTGAGAAGATCATCGTTATCTGCTTTGGTTACTTTGCATGAGATGTTAGCTATTATAGGGCCAGGATCACATAACTCAGACGTGAATATGCTGTTAAAATAGGAGGTGATGATATCGTCAAGTCCAGACCCCCATTCCCTCCATTCCCCGTCGTTTCCTTTTAATCTAAGAAGGAAATTTTTCTTTCGTTGCGCTGTTGCTACTTTATAGAAGAAACCTGAGTTTAAATCACCCCCTTTTAGCCATTGTTGTTTTGCCCGCTGCCCCCAATAACTCTCTCTCTGGTGCAACAATGTGTCTAGTTCTTCTTTTGCTTCCTTATAAGCCTGGACTGATTCGGCATCATTTCTTGTTTTTGTACTGCGGATTACTGATTTACATTTTTCCACCTTCAGCTTAAAATGATTCCTCAGCTCATTGCCCCATTGGAACAGTGAAGAACCACATTCCTTAAGCCTGTTAGGAAGAAGAGTATCTACCTCGGACTGCCAACTTGTCACTACTATGTCCCTGCAATCACTTTCAAGTAACCAAGCATTCTCAAATCTGAACCCTTGATTTAACTGAATTTTGTTCTACCATAGCGATAAGAAAAGGGTTGTATGATCTGAGCATGAGACTTCTTCATTTATTAATTTAGCTTCACGAAACCTGAGTCGCCAGTTTGAAGAAGCAAGAGCTCTGTCAATCCTTTCCTCGACTAACCTGCCAGTTTATCGCCCCCTTTCCCATGTAAAAGGGTAACCCATCAAGCTAATGTCTGATAATCCACTTGATTCGATGGCTGAATTAAAGCCTCTTATTAGTGCTGGGCTCTGTCGGACCCCTCCGGATTTTTCTGCCTGTGACCTGATGTCGTTAAAATCCCCAATTATAAACCATGGAAGAGAAGAGAGAGTTGATAGCTGTATAATTAGATCCCAAGAATCTTTCCTGCGTGCTCTCTCCGGGTAACCATAATAACCAGTCAATCTCCATGGTTCTTGACCTGATAGATTTATTTCCACATCAATATAGTTCCGCGAGAAGTGGAGCAAATTAACTGAATTTTTCTATTTCCAGAAGAGAGCTAGACCTCCTCCGTAGTTGACTGCTTCTACCATAAAAACCCACTCGTATCCGATCTTCTTCTTTATTGTTTTAATTTTCTCTCTGCTGCACTTAACTTCGCTTAGAAATACAAACTCGGGCTTTGTTTTGGAGACTAGGTCCTTCAACATACAAACTGTATGGGGATTGCTCGCCCCCCGATAGTTCCAACTTAGAGAACTCATTGCCCCGGGCGGGCCTGGACACCAGGACCCACCTCTTTATCATTCTTTGTCTGAGCTGATTGGAACTTTCCATTTATCGGGTTTGAGAGAAGCAGGGATTCCTCCTCCATGTTTCTAGTTTGGGTTTCTAGACCCTCCTGGCGTCTTCTCTTAGGATCCGAGATGTTGATTTCCCTTGAGCTTGTATCTGTCCCTGGGGTACTATTCTGCTTTTGGATTGAAGTAGCTCTAAAATTTCCATACCTTGTCTTTGAAGTAGTGAATGTGGTTTCTGATGCGCCTCACGGTAGTCGCACCGCGAGACTCACTAAGGGATAAGTGTACCCCATCGTTATCAAGTAATAAATTTCTGGAAAAGTCCAGGTATCATCCACAGGATTTATTTCTGCAAGTATCGAGTTACTTGGTTTCAGGTGTTATCTAGGCTTAGGGGGTTTTGAGTTGGTTTTTCTTAAGTTAATCTACTCCTAGGTTGAACTATTCTACTCCTAGCTAAGCTATCTACACCTAATTAAGTTACTCTACCCCTAATTAAGTTAAACTACTCCTAAGTGATATTTTACCAATGCAATTATCCGAAGGAACATGAAGGGATACAATGATAATGAAAATAGATTGTTTAAGCAATTGTATTAAAATCTAAGTCACTTGTGTCCGAGGCGATTAACCCGACCTATCCTCCTAAAGTCCCTAGTTCGTGATTCCCTTGTAAGGCCGAAACTAGCTCTAAGGCTCAGCAATTTGGGCTTAATCTTCTATAGGGTCGTCAATCCTATAGGCACTGACTAGGTCAGATTCAGCTCGCAATATGTGCCAACTTAATTTTGGGATTATCGAATGAGTTAAACCAATCAGACAAAGCGTAAGACAAAGATTAAAGCATTAAAACAATTGAATGAACAAAAACTATAATATATATCAAAGATGAAAGTATTGTCACGAAGATACAATGAGCCTAGGATTCATAACATGGATCAGAGGCTAGACAGAATATAAAAGAAGAAAAATCCCTTTCAGGGAACCTGTCTACCAATGCAGGCGTCTTCCTAGGACTTAAGGATGGAGCTTGAGCAATCCTCGGTGATCGGAGCTTCGGAGGTGTCTTCAATGGAGGTTTGAAGGATATGGAGGAGGTGGAGAGGATTTCTCAAGATGAAAAGCTAAGAAAATTACAAAAGATAAAAGATGCTTAATTACATTGGAAAAATCCTATTTATAGGCGTGGCTCGGGCCCTTTTGATGACCTATTTCGTGTCCTTATGCAGGTAGGAAGTCGTGGGGCCGATCGTGGAGTCGTGGGGGCAGAATTGGTCTTTTTGACCAATTCCCGCAGGTCTGCTCGCCGAGCAGGGCGAGCTGCTCGGCGAGCAGGCTCCCTGCTCGCCCGAGCAGGCCTACAAAGGCCAGCTCGTCGCGATCTGGCCTAAAATAGGCCAGTTTGTCGAGCAGTCTTGCCCGATACGCCCCCGCGCGGTTGCCGAATGCCAACAATGTGTTTTTCGCCCGAACTTATCCCTGCGCATGCACAGAAACTCCAGATAACATTAGTCCAAAGGCTAAATTGCCCCGCCAATCGCTTATTTTGAGCAAACGCTTCGTTTGGTGCGACTTTTGACGGATCAATTAGCTTCAAAAGATAATGGAATTATAATATGCATGCCATTTTGGCCGTATTTGCCTAAATTGATCATAAAACGAGCCTAAACAACGGAAAGTAAATAAAACATTTCCAATTTCTAACTAACTCACACAAAAGCATTTAAATGCGAGAATTGCTCGCTTATTAACTAAATAACGCTAAAACCCGTCCTAAAACCGTACCCAACGATAGGGGTTTTTGACCCCTATCAAACCTCCTCGCACTTAAAACTTTACTTGTCCCCAAGTAAACTAAAAAACTAAACCCGCAATCAAAAGCAAGCTAGAAAACCTCCCGGTTTGACTAGGTGCTTGACACAATTTCGAGCATCTGTAATTACATGCATTCGGAAATACAAAGTAGAGACACGATATCCAAAAGCCGCATTTCAATTATCATAGGTCATATGTTTTAAGAAAAAGGGCACATGTTCAATTAAACGAGCTTGAGGGGATCGCTAAGTAAAACACCTCACCGTAGGTAGTTCACTCATTTCACACAATTTTGGTGGCTAAAGTGTTTACTCTCGGCTTATGTTCTTGCTTAGGATTACGCCGATTTTGCACGTTCATCCGAGTTCCTCTATTATGCTATATGACTCCGATGATATCAAAAACAGCCTCGAATTGGGGTTGCAATGTGGTTAGAGGGTTAAAGGTACAACAAGGGTTAATAGTTCTAGCGCTAGAAAAACAAAGTTCAAATGGCTTTAGCAAATATGAAGTGACTGAGCTTTTTATTCATTCATTATTTTCTTTTTAGGACGTTTTCTTGAGACGTTTTGATTTTAAGAACTGGGGAATGAAGTTCTCCCCGTTTTGTTCGTCTCTTTTCTTTTCTTTTTCTTTTTCTGTTTTTCTCTGTTTTTCTCTTTTTTTTTCTTTTTGGGATAGTGATGCTCATTCACTTTTTAGCCTTTTGGCTTGCTACTATGATGCCATAAACAAAGATAAAGCGCTAGAAACAACAAAGGCTCGATGTGAGCTTTGTAAAAACTTAGGGTTAAGTAGCAAACCAAATGATGGTTTGCAAAAATTGGGTTAGAACGAAAGAAAAATCTATAAACTACAAAAATATAGGCTCAAAGGGGCTTCCTAGAGTGGATGAAAAAGAGAAAATAAGGTAAAGAAAAAGGGTTAATTCTAATGAGGCTGATTCATCGTTTATCATCTCAAATCATTGCATGTAGGTTCAACACAGTATTAGGTGCAAAATCTGTAATCTTTCCACAAGTCAAAGCATTCACACAAAAATGTCAAGAAAAAGAGCTTTTTGATGTTCGCTCTTAGGCTCAAATTCAACTCACAATTCTTTGGGTTTCAATTTTGTGTTTACTAGTTCTCCCCAAACTCAAGTTTAACATCACATGCCTTCAATTCTTAAGTTATCTACCTAAGTAATGATTTTAGCATTTCTTCAAAAGTAGGGTCTAAATGCAAACTTTAGCTCATGCTTTTACAGATACAAGGATTGTGTCCTACACCTAAACTAGTTGTCATGCAATCTTAGATTCGGTTCTCAGCTCTCAAGGACAAATAACGAAGTTTAGATTTGAAGGAGGTTCACGGTTTTATGTCCTAAACATGCAAAACATAAATAAAACCCGAAAACGCAAAACTAAACTAGACACGACGCAACAAAAATTTAAAAATTATACAATTTTTGTAAGTTTGTCTACCCCTCCTCCTCACACTAAAAATATGCAATAAGTTCCAACATTGCATCACAAATCATAAAGAACAAGTGTAAAAAGTTAGGGTGGAGAAGACAACTTACTGATCGGCCGGGGGAGGTGGCCACTGCATGTTGTAGCGCTCACAGTAGTCTGCCGCTACATATTCAAGGCCCGTGAGCCTCCGGTCCATGTTCTGTTCAAAGGTAGTGAACCGTTGGTCCATTTGTTGAACAGTATTGAAGGTCCGAAGGTTAATGTCTCTCATTTCTACCATCATGGTGTTAATGGCGTGGAATTGGGCCTCCGTCCCCGGCCCTTGGTGTTCCGTTTGGTCATCTGCTGCTGCAGCTTCTTCTTCCTCAAGTTCGGCGTGCTCTCCCTCTCTTAGTCGTGGTAGGTTTCTTGCCCGTTTTCTTGCCCTCCCACTTGAGCTTGCTCCTCCAGATGAGTTCCTGTTCAAAACTGAATGGAAAGTAGATTTTCCCAGAAATGTGGAGTTAAGCAAGGTGGGGTGGAAACCATCTTCCTGAATGTCCAAATCTTTGAATTGGTTATCAAGGAAGTTGGTAACCAAATGTCCAAGGCCAATGGACCCACGTTTTCTACTTGTTTGGCTTGAAAAGCCTTCAAAGATGGCTTTGATACTATTAACGGGTTTATGGTTGGCCACACACCACAGTATGAGCAATTCTGTCTTTGAGATCTTATTGCTCTCATTTTTGCCTAACAAGTTGTGAGCCACAAACTTGTGTACAAGGTTTAGCACTGGGTCTAAGAGGTGGATTGGGCTAGCAGTGCGGGAGTCAAATTCTGATAAGCATGTTAATTGTTCCCAAGCTTTATCTTTTGTCATGGGTTCCTCAAAACCCGAGACTGCCTCTGGATGGTTATAGACTCCCATCAAGGCTGCTAACGTGGTGTCACTGAGACGATAGGGTACACCGTTCAGTCTAAAAGAATGCTTACCACACCCCACAGGCAACTCCTTTTTCAAGGTGTTCAGAAATTCTACAGTGAAATTGTAATACACTAGGGTCCTTTTTGTGGCCAGTCTATGCCAACCGTGGAATTTTAGGATTTCATTGAAATCCTTTTCCAGACCTATAGATGCTAGATATTTCTGGTCAACAATGATTAGAGTGGCAAGTTCTTGCCTAGAAAACCAACGATACAATAGCCCCTCACTCTCATCGACTAACCCAAAAGGTGGGTTATACTTAGCTTGCAGAGCGTCACTGAATTCGATGTCAGAGTTGGCTTCATTGTCAACTGTGATCTTGGCCTTGCCTTTTCTTCCCATAGTGCCTGAGAGATAGACCAAACGGACTAGTTAGAATTTCTTCACAAACATAAACATAAACCTCCAAATAACCAATAAATAGGTAAAACCATAGTTTAGAAACTTAGGGACCAAAACCATAAGCTTTCAGTCCCTAAGTAATTTACCCGTAATTCTTAAATTCGTGCAAAATTAGAGATGCCCAGTGACTAAAATGTGTTAAGAATGTGATATAGAATTCTATTGGCAAGTTGTCAACTATAAACTGAATAGTTGAACTTTGAGCTAAAATGGAGATTTTACCCAAATTGAGTAATTTCTCCAAATATTCACAATTCAAGAACAAAAATCATACCCAAACCACATATTGATCATAATGTAACTATATATTGCAAGAATATCAAGAATTAAAAGCAAGTAAAAGGTTATTTGAGAAAAAAGATAAAAAACCCAAAACTTAGGTTTTGTCCCAAATCTCAAAAATTAACACCCTAAACTAAAATCTAAACCTAGAAACATGTTAGAAATAAAAAATAGGTAAGAATACATACCTTAGTTGTTGAATTCGGGTTAGTATGGAGGATTTGGGGTTTAGGTTTTGTGAAAAAGAAAAAGAGAGAAGGAAAAAAAGAAGAGAATAAAAAGAAAGAAAGAAAGAAAGAAAGAAGAAGGTAAGGAATGGGATGATGAGTCATCCCATATCCTTATCTTTATTCTATCCCTTTCAAATTTTTTTTAATTCGGGATTAAAATCCCGAACAGACTGTGTCGGCCGAGTAGCTGGCTCGGCCGACCAGCTTGGCGAGCAGGGCGTCAGTGCCCTGCTCGCCCGAGCTGGGGCGTTTTTTTTTAATCTAGAAAGAGTATGGGGTGCAAAGCTTGACAATATAATAAGAATACGAATTAAAAACTAACAATCAAATTTAACCAAAACAAAAAGAAGGGAAAAAAATGCAGAAACAATTGTTCAAGCTTTGAATTTAAACCGAGGAGAACTCGATCTCTCCCCCTTACTCAGGATCTTTGGATTCTTCTCCGTTGTGCTTGGGAGAGAACCATGTGGCCTTTCCTGCCTGTCCCTATTGATCTGGGCTACCTGATTGCTCAGATCCTTGCAGAAAGCTTCATTGTTGGCAAGCCTAGCCGAGATCTCCTTTAAGAGAGTAACCACCTCGTCAGATTCCTTAGGAGGTTGCATTGGCCCTTGGTTCTGCTGTTGATATGGGGGCATGACAAGCCCCTGCTCTCTATGTTCCTGAACAAAACCGCTGGGAGGTCGAAGCACATTCTGATTTGAATTCCCGTAAGATAGGTTCGGGTGCTGAGGCCTCCTATAGTTGTTGTTGTTGTTGTAGGAGTTGTGGTTGTTGGGGTTGTAGTTGTTATAGTTCTAGTTGTACCTCGGTTGCCCCCCAACATAATTGACCATCTCCACCCCATCTCCAGCGAAAGGGCTCCCTGCCTGACAGTCCTTTCCATGGTGTTCGCCGCCACAGTGCACACAGGTGGGAGGTTGGCTGAATTTAGCCAACAAGACGTCCATCTTCCTACTTATATCCGCAACACTTGGATTTTGTTCTTGTTCTTCCACAGTAAACACCCGCTGCCTTGTGGGGCCAGCGAGTTTCTCCTCTTGCCACTGCACGCTCTTCCTAGCCAGCTCGTTAATCATGTCATACGCCTCTATTGCTGTCTTCCTAAACAAATCTCCACCCGCTGTTGAGTCTACAATAGCTCTGTTGGTAGGTGTCAATCCGTGATAGAAGACGCTCACCAATTGATGCTTGGGTATGTCATGATGAGGGCACATGTGCAGCATTTTCCTGAATTGGGTCTAAGATGTGTGGAGCGCTTCGTGCTCGGGTTGGTGGAAGGATGTGATCTCACCCCTGAGCATTGCTGTCTTCGAGGGAGGAAAGTAGTAGGACAAGAACTCCTTCTCCAATCCTGCCCAAGTCGTGATTGATCCGGGCTCCAGTGTTCTCAGCCATTCCAAAGCTTGCCCAGTTAGAGAAAACGGGAACAACTTCAGCCTAGCAGCATCTTGGGAAACCCCATTTGTTCTTGCAGTGTCTGCGCACATTAGGAAGCGATCCAGATGATCATTCGGGCTCTCATGTGCTTCTCCTCCAAACAATCTGGTCTGTTGGATCAAGTGAATTATACCGGACTTGATTTCGTATGTATTAGCCGGAATATTCGGAGCGGCAATGTCGGACAAATGTTGGTGTCGGTGTGGTGCCAGGATCTCACTCATCAGACGAGTGTCATTTTCTGGCCCAGTGTTCTCAGTGTTCCGTTCATTGTTCCGTTCATTGTCAGTCATTTTGATTGGCTCGATGATCTCGTCTTGCTTCAGCTTTCTGATCTGTTTGCTCCTACGAAGAGTGCGTTCAAGTTCAGGGTTAAGAGGGACACACGGTATTTTTGCTGATCTTGTAGGCATATGCTGAGAAGAAATAAATACAAGAAATAAATGAAAGCATAAATTTTTCTTATGAAAGACAATTATACACATCATACAAGGTTGCACAGTTTTATACAAGTATTCTTATTATTGACAGATATAGATTGATGTACATGGTACAAACTAGTAGAGATAAACAAGTATGTATAAGTATGACTCAGAATATGAACAAATATAAATATAAGAATGAACAAGTATAAAAGGTATAAACAAGCACAGATAGAAAAGTATAGATGAATTTAACAAGTATAGATACATGTTTGTATAAACAAGTATAGAAAGGTCATATGTACTTTTAGGTATAAACAAACAAACAAGTATTTGTATACGTAAGTATGAATATAAACAAGTATATAAACAAGTATAAATGATATAGACAAAGGATATTTATAATAAATGCCTAAACTAACAAATCGACCTTTGGTTCGATATTGCAGAAGAAATAAATCCCCGGCAACGGCGCCAAAAACTTGATGCGCCTCACGGTAGTCGCACCGCGAGACTCACTAAGGGATAAGTGTACCCCGTCGTTATCAAGTAATAAATTTTTGGAAAAGTCCAGGTATTGTCCACAGGATTTATTTCTGCAAGTATCGAGTTACTTGGTTTTAGGTGTTATCTAGGCTTAGGGGGTTTGAGTTGGTTTTTCTTAAGTTAATCTACTCCTAGGTTGAACTATGCTACTCCTAGCTAAGCTATCTGATTCTAACTAAGTTATTCTACGCCTAATTAAGTTACTCTACCCCTAATTAAGTTAAACTACTTCTAAGTGATCTTTTACCAATGCAATTATCCGAAGGAACATGAAGGGATACGATGATAATGAAAATAGATTGTTTAAGCAATTGTATTAAAATCTAAGTCACTTGTGTCCGAGGCGATTAACCCGGCCTATCCTCCTAAAGTCCCTAGTTCGTGATTCCCTTGTAAGGCCGAAACTAGCTCTAAGGCTCAGCAATTTAGGCTTAATCTTCTATAGGGTCGTCAATCCTATAGGCACTGACTAGGTCAGATTCAGCTCGCAATATGTGCCAACTTAATTTTGGGATTATCGAATGAGTTAAACCAATCAGACAAAGCGTAAGACAAAGATTAAAGCATTAAAACAATTGAATGAACAAAAACTATAATATATATCAAAGATGAAAGTATTGTCACGAAGATACAATGAGCCTAGGATTCATAACATGGATCAGAGGCTAGACAGAATATAAAAGAAGAAAAATCCCTTTCAGGGAACCTGTCTACCAATGCAGGTGTCTTCCTAGGACTTAAG
This sequence comes from Euphorbia lathyris, assembly GCF_963576675.1. Classification (NCBI taxonomy): domain Eukaryota; kingdom Viridiplantae; phylum Streptophyta; class Magnoliopsida; order Malpighiales; family Euphorbiaceae; genus Euphorbia; species Euphorbia lathyris. Next base: position 71,418,657 of record NC_088918.1, on the reverse strand, counting down.
GATGGAGCTTGAGCAATCCTCAGTGAGCGGAGCTTCGGAGGTGTCTTCAATGGAGGTTTGAAGGATATGGAGGAGGTGGAGAGGATTTCTCAAGATGAAAAGCTAAGAAAATTACAAAAGATAAAAGATGCTTAATTACATTGGAAAAATCCTATTTATAGGCGTGGCTCGGGCCCTTTTGATGACCTATTTCGTGTCCTTATGCAGGTAGGAAGTCGTGGGGCCGATCGTGGAGTCGTGGGGGCGGAATTGGTCTTTTTGACCGATTCCCGCAGGTCTGCTCGCCGAGCAGGCGAGCAGGCCTCCAGAGGGCCTACTCGGCGAGCAGGCCTCTAGAGGGCCTACTCGGCGAGCTGGCCTACGAAGGCCAGCTCGCTGCGAGCAGGCCCCTGAGGGCCTGCTCGGCGAGCTGGCCTAAAATAGGCCAGTTCGTCGAGCAGTCTTGCCCGATACGCCCCCGCACGGTTGCCGAATGCCAACAATGTGTTTTTCGCCCGAACTTATCCCTGCGCATGCACAGAAACTCCAGATAACATTAGTCCAAAGGCTAAATTGACCCGCCAATCGCTTATTTTGAGCAAACGCTTCGTTTGGTGCGACTTTTGACGGATCAATTAGCTTCAAAAGATAACTGAATTATAATATGCATGCCATTTTGGCCGTATTTGCCTAAATTGATCATAAAACGAGCCTAAACAATGGAAAGTAAATAAAACATTTCCAATTTCTAACTAACTCACACAAAAGCATTTAAATGCGAGAATTGCTCGCTTATTAACTAAATAACGCTAAAACCCGTCCTAAAACCGTACCCAAAGATAGGGGTTTTTGACCCCTATCAGTTTTCTGCACCTTTGGTGGACAAGAGAGTAAGTATTTAGACTGTACCTGTTGTGCAGCTCTCCAAGACAAGGCTCGCAATGAGGTTGAGTAAGCCCTTTCGGCTTTATCTGGATCCGGGACATCTAACAATAACTCACAGAATTTGTCTGAATGTCCAATGCAGCCGCAGAAAAAACAGAAGGTCGGTAGTCGTTCATAGCGAAAGCACACCTAGGAGAATTCACCTCCTTCCTTGCTTATTCTTAGCTTCCTCTTCAACGGCTGAAAGACATTAACTGATACTCTTATTCTTAGATAGGTTCTGCCTACTCCCGTGAAGTTGTTTGGGTCTGATTCCACGAAGCTTCCTATAAAGTTCCCAATATGAACTGCTACCCTTTCTGACATTAGGCCAATTGGAATGTCATGAACCTATATCCAGAAGTCAGTACTGTGCAATTCAACTGATTTCGGTTCCTGGCCTGGCTCTGGGGGGGCTAGTGGTAGCAATTGCTGCTCAAAGGTCCAAGGGCCTCCCTTTAGAACCCTGTCTCTTTCAACTGGATGGAAGAATTCAAATTGATAGGAATTTGGTCCCAGCTCTATTACACATATTCCTCTTGACGGACTCCACAAATCTGCTAGGACATTTTTCATAAATTGGGTTTTAATACCTCTTGAAGTCACAAAAGTGCCGACTAAGCTCCAGGACATTGGCCTGGGAGGGGGTGTGGTGTCTTCATATTGTAGTATCAGACCTGCTGTAGCTTCGTCTTCTAGGGTTATCCGGTGAATAGCGTCTGGTAGATTATCCATGGCTCGTTAAATTTGCTGAAATCACGGGATTAGGAGGACGTATGAAGGGCGGCACTCGAAGGGGTTTTTGGAGGGATTGACTGTAAATATATGATAATGGATGAGGATGAAATCCTTGACCGATTGTGGGCAAAACGGTAGTGAGGGGGATGACGAAGGGAGACTCAGGAGATTTTAAATTGTCGAAAAGAATTAGGGTTAGGTCGATGGTATATCGATAGCGAGGGAGAGGGCGGAGGACGCTGTTAGGCTATGGAGGTGATTGTAGCTTTGTGGTTTGGTGATGGGGGATTCAACGATTTTGGAGCGGTACAGGGGAGTCGGATTGAGTATAGCGAGGGGGAGAAACAGGGGTTTTTGGAACTAACGGTTTTTGCTCCACAACAGGGAGAGATTCTAATTTCTTACACTATGAAAAATATGGGTTATTGAATACCATTGTACACCGTTCGGCACTATCTAATTTGAGAAAATCGACATGTATTGTATAATTTTTTGTGCTAAGCAAGACGTACAATTTCAGAATGCTGCATAATCTTAATCTCTCAAATATTAAATAATTAATTATTATGTTTATATAGAATTTTAATTTAGTCATGTAGAATTTATTTCAGAAAAAATAAATAACAAATATTTTAAAAATTATTTAATTAAAAGTAGAGTTATATAAAATTTTATATCAATTATTTATCTTTAAGAATAAAATAAAAAAATATAACTTTGAATTTTATTATCAGCATTAATAATACTATTTAATATTAAAATTACGTGATCTTCGGCCCTCTCAACATTATCTTTCTCAACCGCTTATTCTTCTTCTCTTCAATTTTCCAGGCCCCTTTCTTCACCAAATTCATCAATTGATCTTTCTGTTAATTGTATTTTCATCTCTTTCGAGTTGTAATTTTTCTATTTGAGGATGAAGAATGAAAATTGTCTTTCTTTTCCTCCTTGCACGTTTTTTTAATTTTTCTTCTTTCTCTGTTCATTAAGTTTATTTTAGTTGGATTGCGTATATTTTACCGGAGCTCTTAATATGCTTGAATTGCATTTGTTGTTTATTATCTTTTCATTTGTAATATTTTCTGATTATAGAAATGGTAGATCTTATTCGTAGATCACTACATCTATGTGGTTGTAAAAGAAAAGACTCAGGTCCGAAGATTTAGAAGGGTTTAAATATTGAAAATTGGATTAGAGATGCTTCTCTGTAAATTTGGAGTTTTAAAAACTATATGTTTCCTCTGTTGTTTGTTTTATTTGTACTTTTAATGGTTTATTTTGTTTTTTGTAATTATTTTCTTACCTTTATGGATTATGTACTAGTCATAGCATGTGCTTATGTAAGGTTTTATTCCTTATTTTTCTTATTGTACTTGTTGTTTTCTTATCTATGAAATAATGTACGTAGTTTTATAAAAAAAATTGTTTAGTAATAAAGATTTAAACATTTCCATAAAAAATTAATATTAGTTTAATAATATTATATTAAGTTAAAAAAATTAAAAATAAATAATAAATTATTTTGTTTTATTTAACTAATATATATAAATGTACAAATATTTATTTATACTATATAAATTTTTAAAAATATTCTGATTAAAAATATTTTGATTGATAATGTGCTCATAGCTTTTGAATCATTGCACTATATGAAAAGGAAAAATAGAGGCCAGAAGGGTCAAGCCGCCCTGAAGATTGATATTAGTAAAGCCTATGATAGGGTAGACTGGGGATTCCTAAAAGCTCTGATGGGTAGGATGGGGTTCAGTGATTGTTGGATAGAATGGATTATGCTATGTGTATCTACCGTCTCTTACTCAGTGGCTGTGAATGGCTCGCGTGTGGGTCCGTTTCAACCTGGTAGGGGATTGAGACAAGGTGATCCTCTTTCACCTTACCTATTTATTTTGTGTGCAGAGGTCCTTTCACAGTTGATTCAGAAAGCAGAAGTCGAGGGAAAACTCACAGGTTGCAGAATATGCAAAGGAGCGCCTAGCGTTACTCACCTACTCTTTGTTGATGACAGTTTTCTATTCTTCGATGAAACTATGGAGGAGTGCCAAGTGGTGGGAAATATTCTACAGGAGTATGCACAGGTATCTGGACAAGCTATCAACCTAAACAAATCAGGTATTTTTTTCAGCTCAAACGTCAAAACAGATGCTCGGGCTGTAATTTGCAACCTTTTTAATGTTGATAAGGCCCTGGATACGGGTAAATATTTGGGATTACCATCTTTGGTTGGAAAATCCAAATGTGCAATTTTTGAGTTCTTAAAAACGCGATTAAGGCAAAGATTCAGTAGCTGGACTGTGCGCTTTTTATCAAATGCAGGGAAGGAAACTCTACTTAGATCAGTCGCACAAGCTCTACCGACCTTCTAAATGAGTGTCTTTCTCTTACCTCGGTCGAAGATCGGTTACTGATGAGCTCCAAAAAATGATGAACTCATTTTGGTGGGGTACGAAGGAGAATGGAACCAAAAACATTCATTGGTTCAGTTGGAAACGTTTGTGTAGTAAGAAGCAGAATGGGGGTCTGGGATTTAAAGACCTCCAAAACTTCAATATTTCTCTATTTGGCAAACAAGGATGGAAGTTTATCAATAAACCCCAGACGCTTGTCAGTCGGATTTTCAAAGCGAAATACTTCCTAAGGGATACGTTTCTGACATCCAAGTTGGGTTCAAACCCGAGTTACGTGTGGAGGAGCATCTGGGGTTCTATAGATATGCTGAAAAAAGGCTCGAGATGGAAAATTGGATCCGAAGAGATGATAAAGGTATGGTTCGATCCTTGGCTGATTAGAGATTCGGGTTTTAAGGCGAATTCGGTTAGTCCTACGGGCTTGGAGGAGTTAAAGGTGGCGGACTTGATGGTTCAGGAGAGGAGGATATGGGATAGGGGAAGAATTCATAATATATTCAGTAGGGAGGAAGCAGTTCAGATCTGCAATATGGTGATCCCAGTACAACTGAGTGATGATCGCCTTGTCTGGCACTTTACAAAAGACGGCCAGTATACTTCAAAGTCGGGTTATCATGTTCAACAGGAACTCGTGCAACATCAGAGTCCGGGTTGGAAGAAAGTTTGGGAGCTATCAAAACCTCCTAAGCTGAAAACTTTCCTGTGGAAATTGGGAAATAACTGTCTACCTACTCAATACAGGCTACTGGATCGGCATGTTGAGGTCCTGCTAAACTGTTTAATATGTGACCACGAAGTAGAGCACGGTTGGCACCTGTTCGTTGAATGCCCCTTTGCAACCGAATGTTGGAGAGCAGCGGGTTTATCTGTTCCTACCGATAATTGGGAAAGAGTGGATCAATGGCTCATTGAACATATCTACGTGACGAACACTAGGGAGGCGATTGAAAAGATCGTTTTGGTCCTTTGGATAATATGGGGGCAGAGAAATCAAATGCTATGGGAAGGAAACCACTTACCATCGATTGTTGCTGTTATTGGAGGGCTGCGTTTTTTTGCAGATTGGAAGGAGGCGAATGCAGCAAAACCGATGACAGGAAATCAGCAGCAGCAGCCGTGCATTGGGGAAGGTCTGGTTCCGAGGTGGTCTGTGATGGAAACGTCCCAATTCAAGTGCAACGTAGATGCTTCATCGTTCGTGAGAGAAGGAATGAGTGGAGCAGGAGCAGCGGTGCATGATGCATTAGGCCGGTGTCTCTGGTGGTACAGCAGGTGTTGGGAGGGGACGCTTGAACCAAAACTGACTGAAGCTTTTGCTCTTTATTATAGCATTCATTGGGTGAAGTCACTTGACATCCAAAATGTGGCATTCGAAACGGATGCGAAGCTTGTGGCTGATGGCGTAAACTCATTCCAAGACAACTTGTCGGAGTTTGGTTTAATAATTCTTAATATTAGGGAACTTATTGATTCTAGACTAGATTTTACAGTTTCTTTTGTTCCTAGATTAGCGAATATAGTTGCTCATGCCATTGCTAGGCAAGCTATGTCCAATGCTAGTCCGTTTAGTTCTTCTGTAATTCCTCCTTGGTTCGAATTCGAGTTAAGAAAGGACGATTCGTTGATTCTTTAATAAAGCATTCTTTATCCACAGAAAAAATGAAAATTGAATAATAATTTTATATAACTAAAGTAATTCTATATTTTTATATGAAATCTAAAAAAAATTCAAATGTTTACTAAAATAAAACTTAAAAACTATAATATATATATATATATATATATATATATATATATATATATATATATAAAGTAGTATAGGAGTGAGATCCAGCGTGACAAGGGCTTAAGTTGTGACAAAGAGCTTATTGTGTGACATAACAAAACTACGTAGTTTTGATGATAATTAAAAAGGGCAAGGTGGCAAATTGGTAAATAAAATGAAAGAGATGATAGAGAAAATTGTTTTATTTCTTTTCTTTAAAATACATTTTCCCGACATCTCTAACATCGTTTTTCGAAAATTTTTATACTATTAGACTCGTCTAAATTAGACGGCCATTTTAAGATCCCTGAAGCTCAAGTAAAAAAATTTCCGGTGAACGGAATCCGGGTGGGCGTTTTCCGGCGAAAAAAAGTACCCAGAAAATTCTTAAAAAATTCTAGAAAATGTAAAATATTATTCTAAGAAACTTTAATTCTTCGTTCGAAACAGGATTTCTTACGGTTTAGTCCCAATAAAACTTTTTCCTTAATTTTATCCATTTTACATGCTTCAACAATTTGTTGGGACTATACCGTAAGAAATCATGCATCGACCCAAGAATTAAAGTTTCTTAGAATAATGTTTTACATTTTTTGAAATTTTTTGAAAATTTTCTGGATACTTTGTTTCTCACCAAAAAACGCCCACCCGGATTCCGTTCACCGAAATTTTTTTTACTTGAACTTCAGGGATCTTAAAATGACCGTCTAATTTAGACGAGTCTAATAGTATAAAATTTTTCGAAAAACAAGGTTAGAAATGTCGGAAAAATGTATTTTAAAGAAAAAAAATAAAACATTTTTCTGTTGGAACAATACAAGTATTATGTTGGAACAAATGGTACACTGATTTGGAACAATGTAAGTAGGACAAAAAACGTGCTCAGAAAATTATCAAAAAATTCAAAAACATGTAAAACATCATTTTAAGAAACTTTAATTCTTGGCTCAAAGCGAAATTCCTTACAATTTTGACCCAATAAATTGTTGAAGTATGTAAAATGGATAAAATTAAGGAACAAGTTTTATTGGGACTAAACCGTAAGAAATCCCGCTTCGACCCAAGAATTAAAATTTTTTATAATAAATTTTTACATTTTTTGGAATTTTTTTAGAATTTTCTGGGCACTTTTTTTCTTGCCGGAAAACGCCCACCCGGATTCCGTTCACCGGAATTTTTTTTACTTGAGCTTCATGGATCTTAAAATGTCCGTTTAATTAAGACGAGTCCAACGGTATAAAAATTTTTAAAAAACGAGTTTGGAAAAGTTGGGAAAATACATTTTAAAGAAAAAAAAATAAAACAATTTTCTCTTTTCTTTTATTTACAAATTTGTCACATCTTTTTGGTTAATTGCAAAATTGGTCCTTGTCACACAATAAGGCTTGTCGCACCATAAACAATGTGTCACACCTGATCTCTCCTCAAGTAGTATAATAGGTAAAACATAAACATATCTAATTTATAATAAGGTATTTTTATAAAAAAAAAGGGTAATGAATTGATTAGTTCCTATGTTTTGATAAAAACACATTATTTAGTCCATGTGTTTTCAAAAACACACGGTAAGGTCCCTAATCTTTTTCTCAGTGAACTGTTTAGTAATTCCGCCTGTTTGTTAGATTTTTTACCGTTTATGAATTCGGAAATGACTAAATTACCCTTTACTATTATTTATCAATCAAAAGCAATTCACACATTTATGTCTTTCTCTCACAACTCGCGCTCACAAAAAGTGGAGAAAGGATTGAATCTCTAACCCATAATCGAATCACTCATGCCCATTCTTCCAGTTTGAATTGAAGGTAGAAATCGACTCAAATCTCTCTCGCTTACTCTTCTTGTTCGAATTGAAAGTGGAAATTCTCTTACTTTCAATGGTGAGTTTAATTTCCTCCATATTCTCAACTCATGTTTACTGCCAACTGCTTCAGTGATGACGAAAGATGTTTCTGCTAATTTTGTTATTGTTGTAAACAATGAAGATATTGGTCTTATATATTTGATTTTGTAGTAAAGGGTAGTTAAGGCACTATATTTTTATTTTAAATAGATTTTGACTCAAATCCAAATTGACTAGCAGAATCTTCATTATAGTATAACGGCAGGGACTAAACAGTTCACCGAGAAAAACATTAAAGACTAAACAGTTTATCGAGAAAAACGTTAGGAATTTTATTATGTGTTTTTGAAAATATAGGGACTAAATAATATATTTTATTAAAATATAGGGACTAATAAATTAATTACCAAAAAAATAAGCAAAAAATTTGTAATAAGGTGAGTCACGGGAGGAAGGAGGGAAGAATAGTAGCTAGTAAGACAAGAATCATGTTTACTAAATTTTGTTTTTATCGATTTTACACAAGAAAGATGATGAAAATGATGAGTTTTTTTAGAGACCAATAGTATAGTACTTATACTATTTTTGACGCAACACTCTATTCAGAATTAATTTTAGAGATTTTTCTTTCTCCAAAAACAACTTCATGGTGTTTTAATAAGTCAGATCTATTTGAAAGTAAATAAAACTCTTTCGTATTTTTATGAAAAAACATGAAAACATCCATACAGAGAGACATTGCAAGAGATAATTACTCCTAATTATTTCTTAATAATCCTCAAATACTGACAGATAATGATTGCACATAGTTAAAAATATTTATCATACATATTGTGATAATAACCGGGATTTATATTTGTTTATAATACTTATAAATATCATAGTTGAACTCTATCTCTTTGTAATTCACTATAAATACACATCTTAATACAAAATTCTAATTGAGATAAATCATTAAACCTAGGCAGCGATGTCGACGTCATACAATCCCAGCTCCAATCGGTGCCAGATCTGCCGTCTCTTCGATGATAAACGGTTCTGTCCATCCCACCTTGTCCACGTTCGTGACCGACTCGGCCTCCCCCCTTCAACTCTCCTCGGGTTGACGTTTCGACTCGCCTTTCCCAAGTGTTGTGCATTCAACCATCGGTGGTCCTCTGCCCCAACCCGCTTCTGCCGCAACCCTCAATTTCTCCTCCTCACCGAAATTGTTCAATGCCAAGCGTCACCCTGGCAGCCCCTCTACCGAATCCGATCAGACCGGATTCGATCCTCCACCCTCCTATCGTAGCAACCAAATACCTTATACACAACATCCATGTGCCTCTGCTTCTTTTTTTTCTAATTCGGTTAGTAATCTTCATCCACGTCTCCATGATGAAATTAATAGATTTATTCAAAATAATAAAATTAAAAACGTTAATTATCCATACAAGAAAGTGAAATGATATTCCTATCCCTAGCAGGAATGTAAAACAGTTCTTCAAAATCACAAGTCTTGATGGCGAGAGTGAATGGAAAATTCCTATTTCTAGGGGTAGCAACTCTTGCTCTGTTCCCAACTCTTTGATCTACTTCACTTTGTGCCGATCTTCTTTTATTTCTCTGTTCATTCACATTAAAACACATATGAGAACTACATACAGTATCCAATACTCATGATGTAGAAATAGACAGGTTTAATCTATAACAAATAATAAAATTAAATTGAGGTAGGTTTAATTTCTATTTCATATATAGACAGTGACCTTTTGCAACTAAGTTTTATGTTTGCACCACAATTGATTGAGGATTGAGCTAAGCCTTAGGAAACTGGACTGTTTGTGAAGCTTTTGGGAAGAAATATTCATTATATCTCTTTACAAAGTCAAGCCCTTAAACTTTGGAAACTAGTCGGGAAAGTTGACACAGTGGATTTAAGGTTTGGCTTCCATATGGATAATTTTTGATAATATAAAGGATAAAGACCGAGTGATCTGAGATGGTCTCTAGTCTATACATGGTCATTATTTAATCCTTCGAACTTGGTCCACATTTTTCTCCTTCAAATATTAATGTGGATTTGATGATAATATCCCTCGCTTCCTAGAACTACCAATCCAGTTTTATGATCAAGATTAACTGATAGATATTGCTAATATTATTGGCAAAGAGTATGTGTTGACAAAAACATAAATGAAGCTTCACGAAGAACATTCCATAAGGTTTGCATAGAGGTAAACTTGACTAAACCGCCAAGGGCTCAGTTTTGGGTGCATGGGAAGAAATATCGGATTGAGTACGAGGGTTTGTATGTGGCATGTACTGACTGAGGGTGTTTCAATCATTCAAAATTTGTTTCCTTATGCTAGTGCAACCACTGTTGAGAGTGGTGATGTATGATGGACAATACAAAGGTTGTTAGAAATAAAAGTCTTAAACTCAATATAATTGAGTGGGAGTGCTAGCTCGAGTAACACTGGGAGTACTAATGTAAATCAACCATCTGAACCTGTGGAGTATAAAAACACCTCATTTTCTCATATACTTTTATCTAACATATGCATAATAAAGTTGAGCGTTTACATAGTGGTGAAGGGAAATGGATTTGGGGTTTGTGGCTCGTGTTACTAAAGGTTTGCTTTCTCTTGAAGCTGAGTTCACCAAGGAGTTGAATGAGGTCCTTACTTTTGAAGAAACTCCATGGTTTCAAAAGTCTAGGATTAGATGGGTTTGTTTGGGGGATAGAAACACCTTACTTTTTCACTCCTCTGCTCTTATCCGACACATGCATAATAAAGTTGAGGGTTTACATAGTGGTGAAGGGAAATGGATTTGGGATTTTGTGACTCTCAAGTAAATGGTTTTTTATTTCTTCTAAAACTTATATGCTGAGGAGAACCTCTCTCACCCATATCTCCACACGATTCATACTTTTCCTTGTAGGGATCATGGTCTTTTCACTGATATATCTAGTCATTTTAGACCAATTATAGTTGGCCTCATATTTTCAAGAATTCAGTTGTCATAATGTTGATCCGGCTTTTGCAACTACGACATCCGTGTAGCTCCGAATATGCACATTAGAGCTCTTCGCTCGATGTCCTATGTCGCTATGTTGTAAACCGCTATTTCATCGGGTGGTGGCTTATTTATAACACCCCCACTTCTAGATCAAAAAAATAAAGCTCCATTAAATTAATCAACTTCTCCCTACCGAACAATGATCAATGGTTCGGGGAAAAGCCTATCTCAAGAAAGAGAAGTTCCTCCGAGTTGATTGAAATCTTTGCTTTTAGATCTATTCCAGCGCTTATCAAATATCGGGTTAAGGTCGAAACGAAGAAAGATGAAACACTTTGATGGTAAATACCTTTTTGACTGGTAATAAAGAGTGGCGAAATTATGGTAAATCTTGACTTGAATAAAAAGGGGACATACCATGCATACCCAATCGTATCATATAGTAGCAACCATTGGCTAGCCTCATCGCCCGATGAAGAAGAATCTCGAATACACACTCACCTACAAATAATAAATAATAGGGAAATAGGGCCCTTTGAACATTCGTTTTTTCAGTAACGGGCGGGACCAGACCAATGATTCTTAAAAAAAAATATTTCCAGCTTCGCTTCAAGTTCATGGACTACCGTTAAAAATAGAGTTCCATGCTAGCTTTCAGGCTAACAACTCAGACTTATAACCAACCCAATCATAAACTTTCTTTCATTACTCAAGACATGAAACCAGGGTCGAGAAACTGACCTCCCTCCTACTTCCCCATCCAATCCTTATACTTGGTCTTGGTCTTTCATCCTTGCTGCCCTACTAGTCTTCCGATTTTTGTTCAGGGACATACAGTTCTTTCCTACCAGGACATCCTGGCTTGGTGAGAGTGGGTTAGTCGGACAACGACCCCCTTTTGACCTTGGTTCTGTTCAATTGCAAGTTTCCAAGCGGATGTTCAGGATTCAACCACATCAACACTTATATAGAGAGACTGAACACCCATTAAAGAAATAACTTCCATATAGAGAGACAAAATAATAAACTCTAAATAAAAGAGAAACGATCAAACTTAATATAGTAACAGATCGATTCAAAGTTTTATTCAATAAAAAAAACAAAACAAAACAAAGAAAGAAAGATTTTATCTTTCGACTAAAAACCATAAAAAAACCCCAGACTTAAGTGAAGAAGTTAAACTTTTTCTCGAACTTTTCTTTACTATGAATCTATATTATTTATTTATTGATGAAATATTGATTATTTCATAATAAATTAAAAATTATAGTAACAGAATTCAAACTAAAAGTCAATTTTTTTTTTGAAAAAATATAACTCTTTTTATTGTTTACAAAATGCTGAAAATAATAATAAAAAGAAATCTAATCCTAAAAATGTCAAATGAACACAGTTTTTTCATTAAAAAATTGTAAAGATGGAATTGAGAGTTTATAAATGCAAAACTTTCAAACAAATACATATATATTCCTTTTTATTATCTTTTTTTATAATCTTTTTATTATCTTTAAATCCAAAGAAGACATATGATAAGATCAAATAATAGAGCTTAACCTTTTAGGGCATCTCCAATAGAGGGTGTCCAAAAGAGTGCCAGCTGATGTGGCATTAGGTTTGGCAACTTTTAAAGGGTGCCCACTATTGAAGTGATTGTGGGTGCCGAGGAAAGTTGCCAATTTTTGGCAACCTCTTGGCAACCTTGTTTAATTATTTTTTATATAAAAGTAGTCCCTTTTCTAGAAATAATAAAATCTGGAATATTTTATTTATAATAAAATAATAATTTGTAGGATTATAGTGGCAACTTTTTAAGCAACCTCTATTGGAGCATTTTTTAAGTAAAAATTGTCAAAAATGATGTGGATGAAAGAGACAATAAAATACTATATTTTAGTAAGTTTTGGCACTCTTTTAGGCACCTCTATTGGAGATGCTCTTAAGCCTTTCTTAAAAAAAGCAATAATGCACCAATCAAAGGTTGGTATGCTGCTGACTATCATTGACTTTTTCTTTCTTTTTGGTCAAGATTTCTAGTTGACAAGTCTCAATAACCATAACCAATTTCATATTGCTTATGATTAACTTTTAATTTTTATCTTTGAATTATTGAATTAAATTTTATGTCGGTCATTCAGCTGGAAAACCTTTTTTTTTTTTTAAAAAAAAAAATGAAGGAAGGTCATCTCCATCAAAAAAAAAAAATATCAAAAGGTATTTGATTTCAGATTTTAATGACATGGATTTTAATGAGATTTTGATCACATGGATTATGGTTTAATAAATCTAGATATAATAGTAAATAATTAAATTCTTTTTTTTTGCATGAAAGTTTGGGACGCGATTAGGTGACTAGACATCCCAACTAGATTGGCACTCCTAACACACCAAATCAACCCGAAATATCATTAATAAAAAAGAAAAATTACAAAGGGAGGATAAAGAAAATAAAAAGATTCAAAATAGAAAATTAAAGAAAACAAACATGTGCAACATTACATAAATCGTCAAAAACAGACGATTGACAAAAATGAGGAGCCGAATGTCACCATGTAATAGCAGAAGCTGTTTTGCCAAAACGGGCAAACTAGTCTGCCGCCTGATTGGCCTCACGATAGATATGAGTGATTCTGCAATTCATATTTGAAAATCTAGATAAACACTGAAGCCAGCTTGTCTAATTTTCCAGGGAGCCATAGAAGACTTTCTGTTTAGCATATCAACCGCATATGCAGAGTCTGATTCAATCCAAAGATTGTTCCATCCCCGTTCCCAGGCAGATTCTACTGCGAAAATAATGGCAGTCAGCTCGGCAATGTGCGCATAGGAACTAGAGAGGTTAATAGCATAGCAGCCAATAACAAAACCTCGGGAATTTCTGAAAATCCCACCAGCTCCGGCGATACCTGGCGCACCGTCCACCGCGCCGTCAGTATTAACCTTTATCCAACCCGACAGCGGCGGACACCAGCGAACAATGATAGGGTCCGGCGGTGGCCTAGCACGGCTCAATAGATTGACAATCCATTTTGGTTCCTGAATGTAAAAGTGAAGCCGATTCTGAAGGAACTGAATTGAAGGGAGATCATTTTCAAAAATAGTCATATTTCTGATGTACCAAATGTACCAAACAGCAATTATAGTAGCCAAATTCCACCATTTTCTCATAGAAATATGTAGACGGACAACTCTAATCTCCTGGAAAAGATTCCCAAAGGTCAATATACTACTACGGTGTATGTCGAAAACAGAGAAGACAACATTCCATAGACTATTCGACACTGGACACGTGACAAAAAGATGATCAATTGATTCAATATGGCATTTACACAATTCACATCTCGAAGCAAGTGAAAAACCACATACCTGTAAATTGGTTTGTACCGCAATTTTCCTATGAATCACTAACCAGTAGGTGACAGACCGCCTAGGCGGCACAAATGCATTCCAAATGAATTTATTCCACTCAACCGGAGTGTTGTTGCAGAAGGAGCTATAAAAACCTTTGGCAGTATACATACCTGACATAGCCGGCTTCCACACACAAGTGTCAGTTCCGTCCCGACTGCCAGAAACCCTCTGAATATTTAATTGGACAAGATCAGGGAGTCGATGCAAATTACCAGGAGTCATCTGCGCGAAAAGAATGAAGCGGGTCATAAAGCTTGCGTTGAATATTTGTCGGGATGCCGAGCTGATTTGCAACTGTCAGTGCAATCCAAGAGTCCGTCCAGAAATTCAGTTCAGAGTTGTCTCCAAACCACCAGGTCACTTCCAAACTGATCTGATCATAAATTGGTCGAACAGAGGACCAAACCGATTAATTTGAAATATAGCGCTTAGGCATACCAGATTGATAAAGGAAACGATTTCAAAGCAAAGTAGGTATATAGCCATTTTTTTGAATCAAATTCCAGCTGAACTTACCAAGAAGAGAATTGTTGAACAGACCAATATCTTTGATTCCAAGCCCCCCAAATTCATACAATTGACAGCACTTCTTCCATTTGACAGTAAGAAGCTTTCTCTGATCCTTATCCACAGTTCAAAGGAAGTTTCTGGGAGCTTTAGCAATCTTAGTGGTGGGAGCGGATGGCCACTTGTAAATCATAAGTGAATGTATTAGAGCACCTGTTAAAGCCGATTTTATCAGAGTTAGCCTACCTGCTAAAGAGAGCGGCCGCCCCTTCAGAGACTAAATTTGATCGGTCACTAGATCAAAAACCTATCTTTTCTGCGATTCTGCGAATCGAAACCTATCTGGTAAACCAACTCCTTTTCCTAGCCCTAGGCTTGCAGCTTTAGGTCTTATTGAGCTTAGGAACGTCCATCTTCAGTAAGACTTACCTTAGCATGAAGCACCCAATCCAAGGCTCTCTCTGCTGATTATCAAGGACAAGACCAAACAAATCACCGCTGTTACGCTATTTTTATCTGGGTTTTAGTTTTTTTTTTATTGTTGTTGTTAAAGTTCTCATATGTGGAACGAGTTTTCACCTGGTTAGTGAACGAGTTTTCACCTGGCTAGTGACCTGGCTAGCGACCGACCAAATTTAGTCTCTGGAAGGGGCGGTCGCTAACTAGGTCACTAGCTAGGTGAAAACTCGTTCCACTAGCCAAGTGAAAACTCGTTCCAAATATGAGAATTAAATTCATTTGATCGGTCACTAGCCAGGTGAAAACTCGTTCCACATATGAGAAACTTTAACAACAACAACAAAAACTGAACCCAGATAAAAATAGCATAAGAGTCACTTCCTTATCTTTGAGTTCATTCTCACAAATAGCTACTAAACCAATTTTCTATACTTAATATTTAATAATAAACAATTTGCCATAACTCCCATTAGGTAATGTTTTTTTTTATATATAAAGATGCTTAATCAATTCATTAGATGATAAAATACAAGTACATCATGAAAATAGCAAGGGATAAAACCTTACACAAGTACCGGCTAATGCCTAATACAACATCCATAAAGGAAATAAAAGGACTACAAAGAGTAAAAATAACCATAAAAGGTACAACTAAAACAATAAGACCACAAAACTCATACTTCTCCCGAATCCAAATCCACATGAAAGCCACCGCAAACCAATCGTAATCATTTAGTTTCTTCCGACTAACTGGACTACCTGGATCTGAGTCCTTTTTACTGGTGCAACCCCGTAGATCTGTAGATCTACGTATAAAATAACACATTTCCGCTCTTGCTAAATCTGAAAAAAGTGTAAACGACAGAGATATAGCTAACGGGTGCGAATCAGATGGAGAAAATCCGAAGAATAATTTAATTGAAAATTTCCTCTTAATTGAATCCTACTAAAAAATGATTATACTTTTGAGCTTATATAAGTAAAAGTTGTTTTCTTATTTATTTGTGTTGGACATTTTAGAGTTTGTGCTCTTGGAATGTAGATGTGGGATTCAATTGGGTCTCATGAGATTTGAGAATTAGATAAAAGATGAGATTTATTTACTATTGCGCCAACTTGCCTATCATTAATAAATGGCTTAATACATCATTTGCACCATCAACTTGTCCAAAAAGCTTGATTGACCTTTTGAACTTTCAAAGTATTCCGATAGTCTTCTGAACTTATATAAAATGTTTAGTTAGCCCCTTGAACTTACGTAAAATGTAATCAATTGATCACTCGGTTGTAAAAAAGTAAGTTAAATGCGGAAGATATATTCCACGAGTCTTAAAAAAAGTAAAACGACTAAAATCAGAGTATACAATTCTAATATTAGAGAAGACAAGTTGTATAGTTGAGCAAACAATAACTTTCTTTTTAATCTATTTTTTAATTATGTAATAACATTCTAAGATGCGTGGAATACATCTTCCGAATTTAACTTACTTTTTTACGACCGAGTGATCAATTTATTACATTTTATGCAAGTTCAGGGGGCTAACTGAACATTTTATGCAAGTTCAGGGAGCTATCAGAACACTTTGAAAGTTCAGGGGGCCAATCAAACTTTTTGGACAAGTTCAGGAGACAAATGATGTATTAAGTCTTAATAAATTATGTGTTTCTCCTGGCCGATAGATGTAGGTGAAATTAACCAAACCACATAAATCAAGCTTATTATATAATCACTAACAGAATTAATTCCTAACAAGTGGTATCAAAGTCTAGGTTTAGTGTATTAATTATGTTGGTAGAAGGATGGGTTCATTGACAAATACGATGATTTCAACTACACAATTAATTTTATATTGAGAAATTAGGTTAATGACAATACAAAATGTATGTAATAGAGGTAGAACCCTTGATCAATATTATTAATAGAATATGATATATATACAGCAATTACAAAAGCTATATTAATATTCAGGCGTTCAGATATTCTACCCATTATCGCATATCGAATGTAGGCATGCAAGCTCTACCCAAATGTTCAAATGTACCCAAGAAGGACAGAGTTTGAAGGCCATAAAAATCAAGGCTATATGATCCAAAAACAGATAGGAAATCTAACAAATGATTTGGTGATCATTGGTAAATTATAATCTAGGGGTCCATTCGCCTTATTTCCAAACGAAAGGATAGAGAAGGTAACCTTTTCTTGTCAGGGGTATGTCCAATATATGTTAGTGACATGTTTGATAGTCATTGGCATGTCCCAAACTCATGGGGTTCATATTTGGACTTTGCGAGGAAGTTTAGCTACTTCAAGGTCAATAATTTCTATAGGCCCGTTTAAGGAAGTTGTTTTGAAATTTGAACCAGTCTTGGTGTTTGAATGGGTAGCATAAGAATCTATTGGTGTTATGAATAGTGTGCTGGTTATTTTGTTCCCTATTTTGGGTCATACTATGGCCATAAATCAGGAAGAAATTGAGAGGTGCAAAGAACAAAAGAAGCGCAAATGTAAAAACCAATATAAAAAGAGTCCAAATCTTGCTGGAAAATGCAAAGATAAGAGGAAGGATGGTCACTGATAGAGAAGAAAGGCAACGGAGATAGGAAGAGGAACGACATAGACCGGAAGAGCGATGAACATAGTAAAGTGAAAATTTAAAATTCTTTGAAAAGTCTTAGAAGTAAAAGATCAAGTGAAAATGATACTAATTTATAAAGCATTTTTCGAAATGGTAAATGAGACCTTTGAGTTTCCTTTGCTTAACATTCATATGCATGTTGTGCATCCGAATAATGTAAGGGTGTTACTGTCAAATCGTAGCCTGTGTAGTTGGCCACAGAAATTGAAGCATCGTTTCAGCCTTAAAAGGCATTTTTACCCTTTTGGGGGGTTTTGATAACACTGATATGTGAATGTTACCTGTTGGGCCTATCACTGAATCTTGGACAAGATGTCAAAAGATCCGGATCTTACACTGATGGTGGCAATTGTAAGTCATGCGCCTGAAAATCCAGCATGGATATGTTCCTAAAGAGGCGGTGTGTTCCTATTAGGATGTTAGTTTCTGAATAGAAGTGAAGTCATATCCTAATTAGGCATCTGAGAGCCCTCCGTCGGCCATCAACGTCTCTCTTGTTTTGCTAGAAGCAATTTGACACGAAGGAAGAATCAGAAATATAGCTACTGAAAATCTATCATATTTTTCAAATGATATATTCATTCACTCAAATTACTTAAAGTGATGTATTGAATCTCTAAATCTTTTTTTTTTGGTAGAAAAGGAAAGGAAAGCAAAGCAAAACAAGCAACTACACCGGGATTAGCCTAGGAAAGCTAACCCCAATCCTATCCTCTAAAAGAAGAGGAGAAAGAGCAATAGGGGGAACGGTAAGGGTAGAAACACCTAACACCCCCTCATGGCCTGCCGCCGCCAAGTGATCTGCAACACGGTTCTGCTCCCGGAAAATGTGGCTGAACTCAAGGATATCAAATGAGGGGCTAATCCTCTTAATAGTTTTAATAAGGTTGCGGCTATGAAAACCCATGTCATGACTACCCAAAATCATATTGATGGCCTCCAAGTAATCAGACTCTACAGAAAGCCTCTTAACACCCAGCCTAATCGCCAGCTAGATCCCAGAGAGAATGCCCCAGAGCTCCGCAGAGAAGGAAGAACCCAAACCCAAATTCTGGGTAAACCCAGAAAGCCAGGCGCCTCCCACATCCCTAAGAACACCTCCGGCAGCAATCTTACCATTACTGAGGCAGGAACCATCAGTATTCAGCTTCACAACCCCCTCTCTCGGCCTGCTCCAGCTCACGAGGTGGACATCACTACTCGGGGAAGATCTGGCAAGGGACTCACCTTTGAAACTATCAATAATAGAGGAGAGTTTCTTCAAGAAGAACTCAGCTAAGTTAGGCAAAAGCACAACTTTATTAAAACCACTTAAATCCATTATTCGTAGATAAGTATCATAATGTGTATTACACACACGAAATATGACTAGTTAAAACATTTGATGCAAGTAATGAGAATCTCACACTTAGGAAAATAATTAGAAAAATAGATAAAATAAATTAGAAAAATATGTGTAAGTCTCATTTGTTTTGTCATTATTTTTTCTGCTTTCTAGCCTTATCTCGGATTACAATCGAAACAGAATTATCCGTCCCCAATGAAATTCTTTCCCAGTTATTTTTTTTTTCACGGGTAGGGATGATAACAAATATTTTCCTATAACATGATGAAACAAAGATGGAGACCTAAACTGTAATTTCGTAAAAATTCTCATCCTCATTACCATTTTTTGCAAAAAATACTTCATCCGTTTTATATTACATGTTCTTTTAGAAAGTTACATAGAAATTAAGAATATTAGGAAAAAACTTTATTGTCCCTTATTTATTGATTTCACTATTTATTTAATTTATAATAAGTTCATTATTTTAATTAATCTCCATAAATCTATGTCTTATAGCACACAGACTGTGACTTAATGTGTATTGATCATATAATATGACATGCAATATGAAACAAAAAAATTCTAGAAAGACATATATAATATGAAACGGATGGAGTACTATTTATATAATTATGACTAATAAATGTAGTGTTTAGTTTATAGGGTTAATACACATATTTGCCCTCATGTTTTCTCGAAAAAATACATATGCCCCTGTATCAAATAAACCCACTAAAACCTCCTTGTACTTGTCACAACCCTACAGATATACCCCACACTAACGGAATGATGATTTGGCACAAACGCCGTTCCACGTGGAACGCCACGTCATGCCACGTCAACTGCCAACAAATTAAAATGAATCCTATGTGGCAAAGTAAAAAGGGTTAATACACATATTTGCCCTCGTGTTTTCTCGGAAAAACACATATGCCCATGTATCAAATAAATCCACTAAAATCTCCTTGTACTTGTTAATAAGTTATCACGCCACGTCTCTTTTTTAAAAATTTAAATAATTAAAAATATGTCTACATGGCAGTTCATATAAGTAGCAGAAATTAGAATGACTCTCTCTCTTTCTTTCGACTCCCTTTCGTTCTTTCGACTTCCTAGGAGAACTAAAAGAACCCTTCGACTCCTCTCTCTCTATCGCAGCGCTTCTTCTTCTCATGGATTGACAAAAAAACGAGTGCGAAACCTTATCTTCTTCTGGTTTATTCGACGCAATGGAGAGTGAATAGTTACTCTGCAGTGGAGTGAACAGTGGATTTATGAAAAACGAGTGCGAAACCCTATCTTCTTCTCCTTGGATTTATGAAAATATTACAACAATTGCTACATTTGAAAAAGCTGTTATAAGCAAATAGAGAATTGAGAACTAACATGGATGAAATATTATGCTTATAAATCCAGGACGATTTAGAGGCTTTAGGGCAAATTTTTGCACTGCTTCCTCTTCCAATTCTTCAGCAGCAGCACCACCAATTTTCAGCTTTTTTACCATTTCCAAAGCGACATCTACATTTCAAATGCTGATAACTTATTAACAAGTATAAGGAGATTTTAGTGGGTTTATTTGATACAGGGGCATATGTGTTTTTCCGAGAAAACACGAGGGCAAATATGTGTATTAACCCTTTTTACTTTGCCACGTAGGATTCATTTTAATTTGTTGGCAGTTGACGTGGCGTTCCACGTGGAACGGCGTTTGTGCCAAATCATCATTCCGTTAGTGTGGGGTATATCTGTAGGGTTGTGACAAGTACAAGGAGATTTTAGTGGGTTTATTTGATACAGGGGCATATGTGTTTTTCCGAGAAAACACGAGGGCAAATATGTGTATTAACCCTATATATATATATATGATGATAATCATTGAATTAGGATTGTTTATGAATTGAGTGGTCATGAATGTATAGTTGTTGAAATTGATAATCAAATGTTAATTGATATTATGATTTACAAGTTTCAACAATAATTAGTTGAATTAGTATATCTATTGGAATATTCATTTTTGTTAAAATCTTGCTGGGTTACACCAAATTAAAACGACAACCACTTTGGAGTAATTATTACTTTAATTAGGGAAGGGGATAAGTTTAGATTATAAAGTGGATAGGCATCCATCTGAATGGGAGACACGTGGCAACTACTTTTACACATTGAGAAATTTTTATTATTTGAGTTTTGGTATCTAATTGTGATTTTACTAATATGATTGCTATTGTAATTTTGGTGATAATTGTGCTTCTAGTGTTAGAAAAGTAAAAGAAAACAAAATTGTGCTTCTTGTGTTACAAAAGAAGAAAACATATGATAAATTATGGAATTATTTATGATATAAAACATGAAACATAATACAAGTCTCATTTATAATTAAGTAAAGGTAGAAGAACATTTTTTTTATTATAAAAGTACCGCATATCATTCCACTAACTTAAAAAAGTGCAAATACATTACGAAAATAAAGAGAAATAAAACTGATAACTTGCTAGATTCGATTTGATGATCTTCGCCGCGGTTACCTGCAAAACAGAACTGGAGACAGGATCTCCGGGAAAACTCTCCGACGATCAAGTCAGTTTTATGGGAAGGTTGGTAAATTGATATTGGTATTGTGGGGAAAAGATGTGAAAAATGTACCTTCCCATTTGCTTCTATGTCCTTTTTATAAGTGTTCCTAGGTAACCGCCGGGGGCGGTTACTCTTTCCAGGCCACGTCCCTTACGTGGCTACAAACGTGGTCTCGTTTGTTTTGAGTGGGAGGTTTAATGCTCCGTTTAGGATTTCGGAGCGGTTACTCGTTTTACCCGCTTCCTTTATTCGGAGTCCGTTTGATCTTGAACCATGGGCCTAAGTATAGGTTGGGCCCGTGTTTATGATTCGGCCCGGTTTGGTTTCACGGATCATCACATGCCTCCCCCTTAGTTTGGCTAGAGCCCTTTAGAGTCTTTTCATATGTTATAGGGGACTCCTCGTCTTCGTCTGGATATTCAAAATTCGAAAGTGGTTCTTTCGTTCTCCGTCATTTCTTCTCCGGCGTCAACCCTTTAGCGTTCGTTCTTCTCTGTGTTCTCTTTCACATGTAAGTGTTCCTTTCCGCAACTTGTAACTCGTTCGACCCTTTTCTTATTTCTGCTCGTCTTTCTTCGTTAATATGTCGAACCCTGACCTCGATTTCGCACCGTTCGACGAAAATTACGTTCGCGAGGTGTCTCATGAGGTTGATGAGATGGTTGATGAAGTTTCAACCAGCTCTCCTTGGTCTGATTCCCATCCCGCCGATTTTCTCCATCTGGCGAATACAACTGATGAGGGTCTAGGTTTTGACCCTAAGAAGTTGATTCCCCCACCTGTTCCAACTCCCCGTTTATTACCAAAAAAGGACAGGTTGGGAAGCCTAGTTTGCCGCGAGACGATTGATGACTTGCGGGAGCAGTATCCTTGGCTCCAAGGTCTGGAAACCATCATTCCCGGGGAGAATAGAGGGCCGGGCGACTACCCAAAGGGGTATTTCACCATTTTTGTCGCCCAGATTATCTGCGGTTTCACGTATCCGCTGGCGGATGAGATTGCTTCCATCCTTGGTGGTTATGGAATCGCACCCGGACAACTGCATCCCAACGGATGGGCCGACTTAACCTTGGATAAATTTTTGGCGGATTGTCTGGAGGTTCCCCTCTCGCTCAAGATTTTCTCTAAGCTTCATCATTTCAAGAGTTCGGGGGAGTACTTTACTTTCATCCGACAGAGCGGTTACTACGGTTTTGATGAGAAGTCGAACAAAATCCGCGAGTGGGATAAGTCCTATTTCTTCATTAAGTTCCATGAAGGGAATCCAAACTTTCTTCGCTGCTGGGGCCGACCCAATTTAAAGAGTTTGAACTTTGGTTACCCCAGCAAGGACGAATCCGATATTATAAAGTTCTTGAAGAGCACTCATCCTTTTGTATGGACATATGATCAGGCATTCCATATGCTAAGAAGCCGAGTAGCGATTGCCTACCGCGAGGGAGATCGTGTTGTCTATATCCCTTATCGCGTTTTTGTACAAGGTACTATTAACTTATTTCCAAGTTGATGATTTCTTTTAACCCTTTGCAGGGATGATCCTTTATCTCAACTCGCTGCAGATCGGGAAGCGAAAGCCCTGGCGAGAAGGAAGAAGCGGATGGCGGGAATAACTTC
This sequence comes from Euphorbia lathyris, assembly GCF_963576675.1. NCBI lineage: Eukaryota > Viridiplantae > Streptophyta > Magnoliopsida > Malpighiales > Euphorbiaceae > Euphorbia > Euphorbia lathyris. Next base: position 71,395,451 of record NC_088918.1, on the reverse strand, counting down.
TGTTGCAGGGGCGAGTTCTCCTGTGGGGGCGACTCCTTCTATTGAGGTGGCTTCCCCCCCCAATTGCTTCCGTTTCACAGGGCCCCGCTTCCGTTTCTGAGGAGCTTCCCTTAAATAGGAAGCGGAAGAGTAATGTGGATGTGGAGTCTTCTCGCCCTAGGAAGAAGAATACCTCCGTATCCTTGACTGTCGGTGGTACATCTACGTCCACTCCATCCAAAGCCAAGGGCGGTCCCCCATTTCATGAGGTATCATAATTTATTCGCTCTTCTTGCATTATTTATTTTCTCTTGTCAGTTTTCACTGTTCTCCTGACCCTTCTCCTTGTGTATCCATAGCCGATTCCTGATATCAGCGGATGGTGGACCAGAACCTTTGGTAAAGCCGTGAGCTTTTCCTATAGGGACATTGTTTCTTCCATATGCAATGTCCTTGGGCGACTTCCCTCCGCTTCTCGTGTGCGCGAACAGGTGCCGCTTCCGACTGCCATGGAGGGGATTGAGAAGCGAGCTATAGAGGTATATTGCTTTCCACTTATGTTCTATCCTTCAAGCGCATGTCTTTATTCGCTCTTTTTATTCGCGTATCGTCTTATATGCAGATTATCAATTTCGCGGAGGGTGCTCTCTGCAGGGATGTTGAACGAGCTAGAGAGTTGGAAAGCCTTGGTACTGAATTGGCGACTCAGAAGTCGCTTTTTGATGATGTCCAAGGCAAAGTAAAGGTCCTTGAAGGTGAGGAAGCTCTCAAATCCCTCCAGGCTAAGTCCGATGAGCTTCAGAAAGTCATTGATGATCTGAATTCATCCAAGGAAGCCTTGGAGATGCAAAAGAGGAGGGCCGAGGAGATCACAGCTGAAGATGGTGCTCGCATCTATTGGTATGGAGAGCGGATTCATGCGGCTTATGAGCATGGACATCCAGATCATGTACTTAATCGCCCCAAGGTTCCCATTCCTGAAAAGGATTTAGCTGAGAAATAGGACAAGTTGGAGGCCGAGGATGCTGATATTGATGAGGTACTTCTCCTGGATTGGCAGAGATTTCATGATTCTCCAATTAGCTGTGAGATCCCAAATCAGAACGTAGAAGGAGGGGCACCACAAGATGTTTCCCACGTTGAACAAGATGTTTCTCGCTCTGATACGGTTACTGATTTGATTGTTGGGGATTCGCTTGAAGCAGATCATCCCACAGGAGAAGATGAAGGAGCCGCTGAAGGCGAAGGGGGCAATAGAGGCGAAGGAGAAGAAACTGTAGTATAATTTTATTTATATCCGAACTGTTGTATGTAACAAACTGCCAGTATATATATCAACTGTTTTATCCTTCGTCGCTTTAATGCCGGTTATTTTCGTATGTGACCCTTGCCTCTTGCCGACTTCATACTTGTAATTTTTCGTAGTTAGTTTTGTTTTCATTAGGGTGGCCAGACCCTTTTCGCAATTTTTTGAGTACTCGTTTATTCGCTTAATTTTATGCCTTATAATTTTTCTTTCAAAAATAATCATAAGGTTTTGCGAGTGATGCGTAATCATGCATCCGCCTTTCTTTAATAGGCAACACATTTATGTGTGTTTAAGATTAAACATAAGGTTTTGCGAATGATGCAACAATTGAATATCTTTATTGATAAAGAAAAAAGACTTCTTGTTACATGGGTATACAAACTGTGCGGGATCAAAGCCTCATTAAAACCTTTTATCAGAAAACCCAGTGGGAAAAACTCATAAAAGGAAAAAGAGTACTCGTCATTTCCCTGAACTACTCGGCCTGTTTATATAGGCGTAGATTCTCTAGATTCCAGGTGCGCGGGAGCTTTTTTCCGCTCATTTCTTCTAGTTCAAAAGTCGATGGTCCCAGCTTCTTGGATACCCTGTAAGGCCCGAGCCAGTTGACGCCTAATTTGCCTTTGCCTTCTCTGGATTGTATTTTATCCGCTTTTTTCAAGACCAAGTCGCTCTCGTTGATTATCACCTTTCGCACCCTTCTGTCATGATACTTCTTGATTCTATTGTGGTATACTGCCATTTGCATGTAAGCTTTTTCTCTTCGTTCTTCTACCGAATCCAATGCATCTCTAATGTTGATAGGATTTTGGGTGTCACAATAATAAATTATCCGATCTGTAGGCGACTTGATTTCAACAGGCAGGACTGCTTCAGCTCCATAAACCAGCGAGAAAGGTGTTTCGCCTGTTGCTGCCTTTACAGAAGTTCTGTATGCCCATAGCATATGAGGTATCTCATCCGCCCAACATGTTTTTTTATCGCCTAGCCGCTTCTTGATTCCCTGAATCATGGCCCTGTTGGTAACCTCTGTCATACCATTCGATTGGGGATGATTTATAGAAGAAAAATGATTTCTGATCCCCATGCTTTCGCAATATGCTTTGAATTTTACACAGTTGAACTGGGTGCCATTATCAGTTATAAGCGTTTGTGGGATTCCAAACCGCATGATAATGTTCTCTCGTAAGAACTCGATCATTCGCTCAGGTGTTTGAGCGGTTACTGCCTCCGCTTCTACCCATTTGCTGAAGTGGTCGACTGCGACTATCAAGTACTTCCTTTTCTTTGTCGTTTCTGGGAACGGGCCCACTATATCGATCCCCCATGTTGCGAATGGCCACGCCGTCATTATAGTGACTTGTTCGGCTCCGGGAACATGCTTTTCATTCGCATGGATTTGACAGCTGTGACATTCCGCTACCATCTTTTGGGAATCCTCCACCACCTTTGGCCAATAATATCCCATCAACTTGACTTTTCTTGCCAACGCCGCGGATGCTTCATGTGCGCCACAAATTCCTTCATGGAGTTCTCGCAGTACATAGTCTCCTTCATTGCGGCTAATACATTTCAACCATGGACATGTATATGATTTCCGGTATAAAGTTCCATCTCGAATTGAGTATCTCGCTGACTGCCCAATTAGTTTTCTGGCTAAGCTTTTATCAACCGGCAAATCTCCATGTTCCAGATATTGGCGGATGGGCATCCGCCAATCTTCATCATCTTCCAGCTCTTCGATGACCATAATTTGATCGACTTTGAATGCTGGTGCTGACCTTATTTCCAAATTGCATGCTTTTTGACTCCATGGTTCTCTACTCGCCGCTGCTTTTGCCAACTCGTCAGCCTTTGTGTTCTGGCCTCTCGGAACATGCACCATTTCCCAGACGACTCCTTTGTTTGTTAACTCCTGCGTCAGTCTGCCGACCACCTGATGGTACTTGACCAGATCCTCCTGTTTCACTAGATAATTTTTTGTGATCTGATTTATCATGAGTTTAGAATCACTGTAGATGACCACTCTTTCTGGCATAAGTTCATTAAGCAACTTCAATCCGCATATCATTTCTTCATACTCCGCGGCATTATTGGTAGTTTCGAATGTTAACTTTACCGCATAGTACAGGCGAATAACATCCGGTCCCTTAATGACGACTCCCAGTCCAGCTCCATCTGTGGACAATGCCCCATCTGTGAACATACTCCATTCTTCTTTTTGTGCTTTTGGACATTCGTCTTCATCCCACGTGAACTCATTCACGAAATCGGCAAGTACTTGACTTTTTAGAGCTGGTCTTCCTTCGTAGCGAATATCGAACTCTCCCAACCGAATTGACCACTCCATTAATCGGCCGGATGCGTCAGGTTTCTATAGTACCTTTCGCATTGGAATTTCAGTTCTCACAATAATAGTATGCACCTGAAAGTATGGCTTTAACCTAGCCGCCGTGGTTATCACCGCGAGGGCCATTTTGTCTAACCTTGAATACCGAAGCTCTGCGTCTTTCAAGACTTTGCTCACATAGTACACTGGATATTGTTGCCCCTCTTCTTCCCGCACCATCACCGTGCATATCGCCATACTGGTGACGGATACGTAAAGAAATAAATCTTCTCCATCCTCTGGCCTGCTCATCAAGGGCGGATAGCATAGCAATCGCTTTATCCCCTCAAATGCTTCTTGACAATCCGGCGTCCATTCAAAGGACTTAGATTTTTTGATGGCATTGTAGAAAGGTAGACATCTCCTAGCTGAGCATGATATGAATCGCCCTAATGCCACCAACCGCCCGTTCAGTCTCTGTACTTCTCTTATGTTCCTCGGTGTCTTCATCTCCATCACTGCTTTAACCTTCTCAGGATTCGCCTCAACTCCTTTGCCGCTAACAATGAAACCCAGGAACTTTCCTGCTCTTGCTCCAAACGTGCATTTCTCTGGGTTCAATTTGAGGCCATATTTGATCAGTACTTCCAGGATTTCTTTAATATCTTGCGGGTGGTCCTGCATCTTCTTGCTTTTAATGATCATGTCATCTACATAAATCGAGAAGTTCTCGCCTGATTTGTCTGAAAATATCTTGTTCATCATCCGTTGATATGTTGCTCCCGCATTTTTCAGTCCAAAGGGCATCACCTTGAAGCAATAAGTCGCCTGATGAGTTATGAACGACGTCTTGATCTCATCCGCCTTCTCCATTGGTATCTGGTGGTAACTGGATTTCACGTCGGTGAACGATAAAGCTTCAAATCCCGCAGTCCCATCTACCAATATATCAATGTTAGGTAGCGGATACATATCCTTCGGACAAGCTTTATTCAGATCTTTGAAGTCGACGCACATTCTGTACGTTCCATTTGGCTTTTTGACTAGCACCACATTGGCTAGCCACTCCGGATAGGTGACTTCTCGAATTGCATCTGATTCTAACAAATCCGCCACTGCTTTTTCAATCGCCTTCTGCCGTTCTGGAGCATGTCCTCTCTTTTTCTGTCGCACTGGGGTTGCACCTGTGTCCACATTCAAACGATGGGTTGCTATATCTGGACTTATCCCCTTCAGCACTTCATTCGGAGCGGCGAATGCCGACTCGCATTGGATCAACACCTCGGTAATGGCTTTCTTCGTTTCCTCTAGAAGTCCTGTCGCTATCCGTACGTTCTTATCATTTGAGATGGCGAATAGTTCTGTTTCTCCTAACGCTTCAGCCGGCAACTTCTCATCAACTTTATCCTCTTCATCTGGCTTCGGTTCAAGTGACAATGTATAAGCTTGTTGAGATATAAGTTGATCCCCTTCAACAATGACTCGCCCTTGGTGTGTTGGCAAATGCAATGTCAAATGCTTCATTGAGATGAGCGACTCCATTTCCGACAGGAACGGACGCCCCAGAATTATGTTGTAGGCCAATGGGAGATCAACAATTGCGAATTCTAGATCACCTCGCCATTTTAGATTCTTGTCTCCCATTTCTGTCTCCAACACCACCTGTCCACTTGTTTGAGATGATTTACCTCCAAAACCAGTTACATCCATGAACGTATGTTCCACTCGCTCGTCGTTAATTCCCAACTTGTTGAATGCAGTTCGAGTAATGACATTGCAAGAACTGCCTGTATCAATAAGGACCCACTTAACGTCCCATCCTTCAATGGCCATCGTAATCACCAAAGCATCCGTATGCGGCTCCGTGATTCGCGCAAATGAGTAATTGAGGGCATCCCCCCCTACGCATGTTGCTTTTTCGCTGTTCACGGCGAGCCCTTTTTGTTGGAGGCTCATAGATCCCGCCTGCTATCACGTTAATCACCCCTTTTTTCTGCTTTTTTTCTGGCCTTGCTTCTACCTCATGCGGGAGCGTTGCTTTCTCATCAATCGTTTCTTTTCTAATGAATTGACTCAGTTTGCCCCTCTCAATCAGCTTTTCAATCTCCCTCTTCAATTCATAGCAATCGTTCGTGTCATGGCCGTTCAATCTATGGAACCTGCAATATTTGTTAGGATATCGCCCCAAATTGGTTCGACCTTTTGCCTCAGGAAACTGCACATCCTTTTTCAGAGGGTTTTTCTCAATCCAAAGTAACACCTCATGACGAGTCGTGTTCAATGGTGTTTGATATCCCCCCCCTTTAAAGGAACGATCGCTTTTTCGAACCAAATTACCCTTAGAATATGCTTGGCCTTGATGGCGGCGATTGTCCGAGGTGGATCTAGCCGCATCTCTTTCTCGCCGGGTTTGAGCTCTATGCTCCCTGTTAACATCGTCCACTTCCATGAATTCTTTTGCTATCTTCATGAGTTCAGCCACTGTGCGTGGTTTATTGCGGATGATTTCCTCCCGTATGCTCCAATCTGTGGTTCCATCCGCCATGATGTTGCGAATGCTCACGATATCTGGGTTCTGTAACCGCACCAGAATATCATTGAATGCGACTACAAATTCCCTTAGGGAATTATAGTTTCTCTGCTTGATCTCCTTCAGCTGCCTATCCGTCACATCCGCTGCTTTACAGCCCACGAACTTTGCACAGAAATCACGACTGTATTGATTCCAGTTGTGAATAGATTCAGTTGGTAGGGACCAAAACCAATCGGATGCTGCTCCTCCCAAAAGTGGTCGAGAACAATCGACAAATTATGCTTTCGCTTGCTCCTGCAACATCCATCAACTCTCTATAGTTTCTGACATGCGCCTCAGGGTCAGAATTTGGATCCCCATAATATTTAGGTATCGTCGGTGCTTTTATTCTGTGATCTGGAATAAATTCTCGCAATGATGGGGCAAAAGGCGAATCACTCTGCACCGTTGCTCTTGCCCTAGGTGTGTATCCCATCCGCTCCATCATGCTTCGCAGTTGATCTTCCAATTCAGTATTGGGTTCCCGCCGAACTTCTTCCATCCGTTGCTGATGAATTCTGGGTGACGTCCACCCGCCATACCGTGTCGTCACTTGTTCTCGCCGTGGGGCTAACCGCTATCCAGTTATAGGATCAAAGTTCCAAGTATGCTCCCGCCCAGACATATTCCCTCCAGACGTCATCAACCCTGAATGTCCGTGGTCAAAGGGTTCCGTTTGTCGTAGCGGAAAGGTTCCTTGCATTCCAGGCATTGGTTGGGATGACTGCCAGGTCGGATGGATCGTCATAATAGGATCTTGGTGTGAGTAGTGGTCTGGATGGCTATGTGGTGTCATGCGACTACTCTGACTCATCCGATTTGGCTCTCGAGATGGCTGTGGAAGCGGAGATATGGCAGGAATAGTTGGTTGTTGTGTGGAGATGACAACAGGTTCTTGAGGGGCAGCCGTTACGGCGGTATTGTGTTCAGCGATTGCAGTTAACAAACTAATCATTCGATCCCCAGCCGCTTGGCTCATATTCGAAGCCAAGACCTATCCTGCCATTTGTACAAAATCGCTATTAGACATCTCCATCTCAGTTTGCACTTGGACCTCCAATAAGGGACTCAACTGCCCTGAAGGATTCGACGAGCTGGGTACCACAAGCTGTGTACTCGCAGGCTGCCGTGGACCTCTTGAGTTCGTACTAGCTGATCTGGTTGTAACTCCGGCCGTTCGTGATGGTTCTGACATGTTCTTAGGGTACCTTTAACCAAATGTTGGTAAAAAAGGTCCACGTTCACCGCACCAATGATAACTTGTTAGATTCGATTTGATGATCTTCGCCGCGGTTACCTGCAAAACAGAACCGGAGACAGGATCTCTGGGAAAACTCTCCGACGATCAAGTCAGTTTTATGGGAAGGTTGGTAAATTGATATTGGTATTGTGGGGAAAAGATGTGAAAAATGTACCTTCCCATTTGCTTCTATGTCCTTTTTATAAGTGTTCCTAGGTAACCGCCGGGGGCGGTTACTCTTTCCAGGCCACGTCCCTTACGTGGCTACAAACGTGGTCTCGTTTGTTTTGAGTGGGAGGTTTAATGCTCCGTTTAGGATTTCGGAGCGGTTACTCATTTTACCCGCTTCCTTTATTCGGAGCCCGTTTGATCTTGAACCATGGGCCTAAGTATAGGTTGGGCCCGTGTTTATGATTCGGCCCGGTTTGGTTTCACGGATCATCAAAAACATATCACCCATACAGACTATAGTCAGTACAAGATCCATAAAGGAAAAAAAATAGATTAGAAAGAGCAATAAAATACTACAAAAAACAATAAAAACCATAAAAAGTAAAAATACAACAAACATAGAAATCATATTGTAGAATTTATGAAAGGTACAGATCTTATTATGGAAAAGTGAAGAACAAAATACAACTCTGCTGTATATATAGCAGGTATTGAACAAAAGGAAAGGGTATTATTTAAGCTAATTACCCTAATTACCCAAAACTAATTACCCACTAATCTAGCACACCAATGTTGACTTATAGAGAAACAATCCAATGTAAACCAATGTATTATATGCTAACAGCCCCCCCTCAAGATGGAATTGGTGCAGTTTGTACAAATCCCATCTTGGACAAAGAAGGTAACATATGAGTAGTACTTAGTGTTTTGGTAAAAACATCTGCAAGTTGTAGCTTTGATTGAACATAAGGCGTCTGTATAAAACCATTATCGACACAATCACGAACGATATGACAATCGATTTCCATATGCTTCATTCGTTCATGAAAGACTGGATTTCTGGCTATGGCAATTGCTGCCTGACTATCACAGTACATTAAAATTGGCAATTGTACTGGAAGTCTGAAATCCTTCAAAAGATACGTAAGCCATTTTAATTCACAGCACGTTGAAGCCATGCTACGGTATTCCACCTCAGCAGAAGATTTACTGACAGTACCCTGCTTTTTGCTCTTCCAAGAGATTAATGCTGTTCCCAAAAAGACGCAATAACCCGAAAGAGACTGTCTACTTGTCTTACATCCACCCCAATCAGAATCACAGTAAGCTTGTAGCTGAAAATTTGTGTTTGATGGATAAAAAAGGCCATATTGAGCAGTTCCTTTTAGATAACGAAGTACATGTAATGCTGCAAGAAGATGATGCTTGCAAGGATTCTGCATATGTTGACTGAGCTGTTGGGTAGAATACGTTATGTCAGGCCTGGTGAAATTAAGGTAAAGTAATCTCCCCACCAACCGTCTATAAACATCTGGTTGACTTAACGGTTCACCAGTAATTGTAAGATCAGTCCCATGTGCTAAAGGACTAGTACAAACCGCTGCTTGCTGCAAACCTGCATCAGAAATTAAGTCTGCAATATACTTTGATTGAGATAGTAACAATCCTGTTGAAGACCTGGCAATCTCGATGCCGAGGAAGTATTTCGCTTGCCCGAGATCTTTGATAGTAAACAAATGATGCAAAAAATCCTTGACATCCTATATAGCTTTAGTATCATTGCCTGAAATGAGAATATCATCAACATATATAATCAACTGTAATGTTGATGTATCTGTATGTTTAAGAAATAAACAATAGTCACTTTTGGATCTCGTGAACCCATACTCAAGTAATTTGCTCGATATTTCATGATGCCATTGTCTCCCGGCTTGTTTAAGCCCGTAAAGGGACTTAACAAGTCGACAAACTTGACCAGGCTGTGCTTTTGTATACCCTTGTGGAGGTAGTAAGTAAATATCTTCATCTATACTTCCATGAAGATAGGCATTATTAATATCCACTTGGTGAATTTCCCAACCTAAGGATGCACAAATAGCAAGAAACAATCTCACTGTGCCAGTTTTAGCCACTGGACTAAAAGATTCATGGTAATCAATTCCTGCCTGCTGATTATATCCCTTGGCGACAAGGCGAGCTTTAAACCTGTCCACTTCACCAGAAGGCTTAAATTTGATCTTGAATATCCAACGAGAAGAAATAGGTTTCTTATGTACCGGTGTGGGGACTAATTCCCAGTTATTATTTGCCTCTAATGCTGATATTTCGGCTTCCATAGCTTTTACCCAATTTGGATCATGAGAAGCTTCAAGTTAATTCTTTGGTTCCTTGTAAGTTTGCAGTTGAGACAGAAATGCTGAATGTGATTGCCTGAATGTAGGTACATGAGGTAAAGAATGTGAAGAATTATGAACAACGGAAATGAAATCTGAATGCCAAGAAGGGGGTTTTGATAAGCGAGATGATCTTCGAAGTGTATCAGATGAAGTATTTTCAATAGGGACAGATTTTGGAGGTAGCTGTTCAGATAATAACAAAAGTCCAGGATGAGGAGAAGATATAATTGAAGTATTTGGAGCAAAAGGAAAAATGTCCTCTTGAAATTGTATCTCTCGAGATACAATGATCTGTTTTGATTGTAAATCATAGACTCTATATCCCTTCCTTCCTGGTGAATGTCCCAAATGAACTCCCAATTGTGATCTTGGAGAAAACTTTGCAGGTGTAGGCAATATTTTGTATAAACATTGACATCCAAAGATAAATAGATCATTATAGGCTGGGTTCCGCTTGAACATACATGTAAATGGTGTCTTCCATTGCAGAACACGAGTCGGCAATCTGTTAATGATTGTAACAGCATGAAGAATAGCTTCACTCCAAAATTGAACAGGTAATTGTGACTGAAACATCAAGGCACGAGCTATCTCAAGCAAATGCCTATGCTTGCGTTCAACCACACCGTTCTGCTGTGGTGTGTAAGGACATGTCCTGTGATGAATAATTCCATATTCCTGAAATAGATGTGCACATTTGTGATTGACAAACTCCCCCCCATTATCACTTCGTATAACTTTCACCTTTGCTTCAAATTGTGTTTGTATCATTTTTAGAAAAACGACCAAAGCTTCATAAACCTGTGATTTGTATTTCAACATAATCACCCAATTATATCGACTACAATCATCAACAATAGTAAGGAAGAATTTTGCTCCAGTAAGAGATTCTTCAGAATAAGGCCCCCAAACATCTATATGTAATAACTCAAAATTGGATGTTGTAACAGTATGACTTTTATTGAAAGAAAAACGATGTTGCTTTGCATAAGAACACACTACACAGATATGATCATCAGGAGTTACAACAATATCAGAAATATGATGTAAAGCATCAAGAGATGCATGTCCCAGTCTACTGTGCCATGGAATACACTTACTATTAACATGACAAGCTAAATTTCTCTGTTCATGAAATTTCTGCAATTTCTGTAATTGTTTGCTATCAAACGACTGTGAATCAAGTAAGTATAATCCTTCAACCAACCAAGCCACGGCTAAGATTTCCTGTGTCTTCGAATCCTGTAAATAGCAATGAGTGTTGTGAAAAATAATCACAATGCTTGACTGCTTGAGAAGCTGTCCCACAGATAAAAGATTGTACTGAAAATATGGCACAAATAAGACATCACTCAAAGATAAACCAGATGATAATTCCACAGTGCCACTAGAATTTACTGTCTGACTAGAACCATCTGGAAGTTTTATATATTGTTTGCACACCATATTTTTGCACTTTGTCAGCAAATTAGATTGAAAGCACATATGTGAGGTAGCCCCACTATCGATGATCCAATATGTATTTTCTGTTTGAGAACTAGAATGTGAAGGCCAAGGTTGAATACCTGAGTATCCTGCAAATGCAGTAAAATCAGATGTAGAAGCTTGATGTAATGGACTCAGATTCTGTGTTGATACATTCTTTCCCTTCATCATTCGATAGACCTCTTTAATCATGTGTGTCATGTCTTCATCTCCATCATGTTTTGATTCATCAATAGTAGTATATGCCTGCATATTTTCAGAATTCACAGAAGAAGTTGAATTGTTATTGTTAGTATTAACAACATTTGCATTATTGCTACGATATGTCTTTGAATTTGCTCCTTTGTGTTTAGAAGGATCCTTCCACCACTCAGGATATCCGATAAGCTTGAAGCAACCAGACCGAGTATGACCTGGTTTTCTACAGTGATCGCAGAATCTGTCATCATTTTCTTTCTTCTTGAATCTTGAATTTGGATCGGCATTATATGGTGTGCTACGAGAACTGGTGAAATTGGCAATTTCAATTGATTGTTCAACAGATATTTCATCTTGCTTTTCAATCCTTAGCACCATAGAATAACCTTTGTTTACATCTGGTAGAGGATCTAGCAATAGAATCTGGTTTTTCACATTATCATAATGTGGATTTAAACCTACCAAAAACTGGATAAGTTTATCCTCTTCATTAAAATCAACAAATCGTTGAAATGCATTACAGGCACAATTACGAGCAACTCCACATTTGCAACTTGGCAATGGCCGCAGAAGTGCCAATTCATCCCAGAATTTCTTTAATCGGTTAAAATATTGCATTAGTGAGAGAGTACCTTGTGTGAATAGGCTGATCTCACGTTTGATTTTGTACAATAACGGACCGTTGTTATCGCCAAACCGATGCTCCAATTCTTTCCACAAATCTCTCGAAGAATCTACATATTGAAATCCTTCTGCAACTTCTCTAGAGATCGTATTCAGAATCCATGAGGTTACAAGGCAGTCGTTCTTCTTCCATTTCCTGAATTCTGTTGTTCCTTCATCTGGCACCTCTTCAGAGTCATCGATGTACTGCAATTTATTTTGACAGTTAAGACTCTTGTTATTGCGTTCTTCCATGACAAAAAATTTCCTCCATCCAATTGAATCGTAGTGAGGATTAAGCCAGGATTAACCGATCCGTTTGAAGTATACATTTTCTGAGAATTGTTTGTCATCTCCTCTGGATCATCAGATGCTTCATCTGTGAAAAGCTCATCTGGATCTATTTCCCTAGCTCCTCTTCGTCTTCTTCTTCTCCCAACCATGGCTCTGATACCATGTAGAATTTATGAAAGGTACAGATCTTATTATGGAAAAGTGAAGAACAAAATACAACTCTGCTGTATATATAGCAGGTATTGAACAAAAGGAAAGGGTATTATTTAAGCTAATTACCCTAATTACCCAAAACTAATTACCCTCTAATCTAGCACACCAATGTTGACTTATAGAGAAACAATCCAATGTAAACCAATGTATTATATGCTAACACATATCTCTCGTAAAACGAATACTTTTGAAAACCCACTGTAATTCATGTTTCATCATTTAGGATCTTTCGGACATTCGGATCTAAGTTTTTTCTGTTTTTCCAACTACGCATTGCTAAGACCGAAAAAAGAATATAAGAAACAAGTATAGCCAACAAATATAGATCTGACGGAAAAAGAAGTTTAAGAAGATAGACTTTAAACTAACAAAAAAAAAGTAAATTTGAAACTAAAAATAAAGACTAAAACATAAATGAGAGGAGGAAGAATGAAGATCTTCCTATAAATAGACCTGAAAAAGTAACGGTAATGACGACACTAACGGTGGCGGTAATGACAGGATTTGAAAAAAGAAAGAGCAAATGAAAAGAAAAAGCAGAAGATAGAAGAACATTTAGCTTACCATATATAACAAATCTTACCTACCACTAATTTAACAGTTAAAAGTAGGGGTGAGCATCGGTTCGGTTCAGTTACTAACCAAACCGAATTTTGTGTTATTTTCATAACCGAACTGAACTTTGTGTTATTTTCATAATTGAACCGAATCGAAAAAGATTGGTAACCGAATTTTATTTAACATAAAATTTTCATTTCGGTTCGGTTCGGTTACCGACCGAATAACCGAAAACTCATAATATTTAATTTTTGTATATTTTTGTTTAATTGATTTTCAAATAATGCTCTTGTATAAAAGTTACAATTGAAGAAATTAAAGACTAATGAACCAATTTTTTTTATATATATGAAGATAAAAGTATATTTTTTAGGGGTTGGATTTTATATTTTATAAGTTATTTATATATCTAGAAATAAAATTATATGTTTTATATTTATATAATAAGTTCAGTTTGGTTATCGGTTATACTGATATATTTTTTTCAGTAACCGAACCGATAACCGATTACCAAACTATGTCAAAATTAAAACCGAACCGAACCAGGATGTTAAAATAACTAAACCAAACTAAAATTTCGGTTCGGTTATCAGTTTGGTAATCGGTTACCAGTTATTTTGCTCACCCTAATTAAAAAATATATTTGGTTCAACTGTTAACTGATAATTGTTATTATTGTTGTTGCAGTTAATATTATCAAATTCAAACCGGTCAAACCAAAAACCAACTAGATTTTCGACCTTCATGAGTTTATGATTTTCAATGACCCGAGCATCGGAACTTGGGATGACCTCGCTTTCTTTTTTAAATCATTAAAAAAATAAAAAATAAAACCTAAAACAACTAAAATCTAAATCAATTTCAGAGAAATTTATGTTTATTGCAACAATTTAAATAAATTATTATTAAATGGTGACCATGAAATGATGAATTGAAAAATGGTTTACGCTAATTGTTTGCCATCTTTCATTAGAGTAAAGTCAAGATAGAGTTATTGTCATGCTTTATGTTAGAAGTTATATTTTTTTTTTAAATTAAACACATTACATTACATAAGGATTTCACTAGTCTAAATTATAACAATGGGGTTTTGCTATTCACCGTTCCCAAATTACTTATCACCGCTCTCTTTTGGACATTTTTGCCCTTTTCAGTTTTCCATTCAAAAACTTAATATCCTCTTTCTCCCGAGTCAAAAATTGGATTTATGAAAAATGAACCCGAGAACGTCGAAGAAATCGAATAACTATCCGTTCTTATTTACACTAATTGAAATTCGTCTCCAAAAACTAACTGATCCAATCAATATATATAAAAAATTCATCCAAAATGTACTAAACAGGTGATTCACACCATTCCGCCTAGGCGGAAATGGATGGAACACCCGTTTCTACCATGGCAGAAACAGGTGGATCACCCATTTCCACCTAAGATTATAGTTTGTAATATATTAAGTACAAACAACCTTGTTTATAACAAACTAAATATAATTATTTCCCTTATTAATAGATAATTTGTAAATTCCACTGTAAACCCTTATCGAGATATGTGGTTTGTCCTAACCTTGGGAGTGGATAGACTTACCCTTAACTAAACTTTTGATCCATAAAAAAAAAAAAATTAATTGTTGATTCCAAGAAGTGGTGTTCTCCCATTGCTTTGAAGCTAATAAATCACTTTAACTCCATTCATTGGCTTCAAATGTGTACTTAAAATCATTTATGTTTTTAATTTTTATTTATTTATTTATAATTATATATATATATATATATAATTTATAAAAATTAATTATATGTAGAGTAATATATATAAATATGATTTATTTATTACGTCATTTAGTCCGAGCAGTGTTCTAAAATTTGGCCAAGACGGCCGCCTAGGCGGGGATTTTTAGAACACCGTCCCGATTTTCACTAATCGGGCGGTATAAATCGGTTGACCGATTTTTGGCCGCTTAGGCGGTCTCAGGCGGCTTCCAGGCGGTCCTAGACGGCTCCTAGGCGGCCTTTTTGAAAAAATTGGTCCTTAAATTTTATGTCAACTTTTTTAATTTAAAAAAAAAATTAAATAACAAAAAAATTAAAAAAAAAACTTAAACTATTAAATTTTTAAAAAAAAATATTAATTTTGTTTTATTTTGACATATTTTGTTATAAATATTATTTTATTGATCTATTTGTTTTTTAAGGACATTAATATAAATAATATTAAAATATGTATGTTTTTCTATCCTAAATATTTTATATTATTATTTTTACATAATATAATTCATATATTAATGGTATTTATATAATACTTTATTTAATAAACAATAAATAAATATAAAAAATACAAATCCGATTAATCCCGATTAATCGCCGATTAATCACCGATTAATCAGTAAGGGCCCTCTCCGCCCGACTAGCGTCCAGCGTCTTTTACAACATTGAGTCCGACCAATCTGAGTTATTTGGTTGAACCAAATGATCTATAATCCAACTATAAATCTGGTTTGATGTCCGACTCTATACCGACAATATCGGTCATACTTAGATGTTTTCTATTTTTTATTAGCCGATTAATTATTAGTATTTAGTAAAATTGTAATGAACTATTATTGTTAGTATGTAAAATATCTAATATGGACATATTTTAAATTAATTAAGAAATAAATTATAAAAAATATAATATATAAATTAATAAAAATAACCTAAATAATTAAATGAAAATAAAAATTATAATTCATTGAATCGAATAAAATCCTGTTCTTTCGACAATAATGTTATAGAAATATAAATAACATGAAAAAAAAACAAATTCTGTAAAAATAAGAAAGATAATTTTATCAAATTAAATAAATACAATAGTTTTTTTTATAAAAAAACTAAAAAAAAATGAACTTTTTGAAAACTTCCAAAGCCCTAGTGTTTCCATTAAAATAATTGCTCTTCTTCAATATTTTCCTCCTCTTCGGTATAAAATAGTTTTCGCACTATTACAAGACAGAACATGTAATATGAATTACTTTTCATTTTTCATGTCATCTATGGATCCAACCCAATATTTTAGAGGCCCAATTTTCTTACTATATCTTTTTTACAAATATAAATTGAATATGTTTAAAATTTAATATTACTTTGTAAATATTATATGTTAAATAATTTATTAACCTAATTATTTGGTTCGAGGTTGTCATGTCAAGTATCTTTTAGGTGGATCCTCTATTAAATATATGATGAGAATATATGTATAACAGAGATAAAGAGAGAATATAGAGATATAATGAATTCCTTGATTATGGTTAGACATAAAGCCCTCTATTTGTAGTGGTAGATACAAGAGTTAAGGTAGGACTAGGATAAACAATAAGTGTTATGGACAATTATAAACACTAACTGGATAAGAATCTAATTAGAAGATAGTGTGTAACATTATCTCTAACACCCCCTCAAGCTGATGGCGAGCACGAATAAAAAGGCGAGACCGGAGTATAACGAAGCGAGAAGTTACAAGCGGCTTGGTTAGGATGTCTGCAACTTAATCATCAGTTGGAATAAAGCGGACGCTGAGGAATCCACTTTGAACTTGATCACAAACAAAATGATAATCAAGTTCAATGTGTTTTGTTCGAGCATGAAACACGAGATTTGAAGTGAGAAAGATGACCCCAACGTTATCACACCAAACGGGTGCATGGAGTGGAAACCCCAAATCCGAGAGCAAAGATCGAAACCATAGGAGCTCAGTTATAGCATTAGCAACAACTTTGTATTCACTTTCAGTGGAGGATCGAACAATTGTTGATTGTTTACGAGTCTGCCAGAAGACAATGCTTCATGACAACCAAATCATCTGCACCTTCCCCAACATAAAAGAAGGGGACAATAGGTGGATCAAAATCATATGAGGTGATTTATTTATCTCTCCAAAGCTTTATTTTCTTACCCGATGGATGTATTTTAGTTTTTGCTCAAGGTAAGTAGAATTGTTCTTACGTTTCCTTAATACCTTAGATCTGATAGGAGTTTTTTCATTATTCCCAAAGAATTCATCTTTATTCAAAGAGAGACTTGTCAAACTCAGATAAGATAGTTCCATGCTCCACGCTCACTTGCGCCAATGATAAGGGAGTATGAAATTCTGTCAAGTTTTGGATCCAACTAATGATAGAATGGAATCCAGAGGTTGCTACCTAGGACACTACTTGGGAACTGTTTGTCTTGAATCAGTCTTGCAAAGAAGAAAAACACTTGGTAGGATCTCCAGTGCTCCGACGCGAAATTCAACTATGATCTAAAGAGAGAAAGAAAGAAAGCAAAAAGCTTAAAGAGAAGTCACATAATGTAATTAAATAGTATCTTTTCACAAGTGAGTTGCACTCTTTTATATAAGAGTGAGGATTCCCTAGTATAAGCAAGAGTAAACTCATTATGTATTTGATTAAAAAAGGAAATCGAGACTTATCGAGAATGCTGACTTTCCTAATCAGTGTGGTGCCATCTGCATGCTTAAGGATTCCTTAACCCGACCTAATAAGCGAGGAGCTTTTTGAAGTGTCGATTAGGACATTTAATAGGTATAAGGAATGGATCCATGTTTGCTTAAGATCAAATAAAATATTCAATTATATTATTAGTTATAGTATAAACTTTTAAATTTCAACAAAACCTCTCTCTTTTTGTTTCGTGGTCACATCAAGGGCCCTTAAACTTGGTTATAAAAATCGATTGGCCCCCCTAAATATAAGAGTGTCTCATAAGTCATTGAACTTGCTTATAATGTTCTATTAATTTCTAAATCCATTTGATAAAATAAGGAGAGATTTAGATAAATTAAAATGTGTATCACTTTAAGTAAATTTAGATAGAACTAGTATATCATTGTAACCTTTCATAGAGTTAATATACTAGTATGTTTTTTATTTTATGTTAGATTCATGACTCACTAACAAAAGTATGCAAAGAGTATTAGTAATAATAATTTTAAATATTGTTGTCGAAATTTTTAGAATAATAGATAAACCTAATTTTTTTTCTTAATCATTAATCTAGAAAATCTCAGACTTGGTGGTGTTGCTAAGAATTCTTTTACATATTTCTTCCAATTTGTTTTTTATTCTTGTATTTGTGTACCTCTTAGCCCAGAGAAGTTTAATTTGCTTGATCCAAAGCCATTTATGGGCCTGGTTGATTTATGTTTAGCCCGTGGGCCTATTTTGTTAAGTTGGGCCTTTATTCATATGTTAGGCCATATGTTTGTGCTTAATGATTTTGAATGCATGTAAGCAAGGTTTGAAGGAGATTTCATGTTTTAGCAAGTAAATATTGAAATATTTGAATAGAAAAAAATCAATTAGTGGAGTGAGAAATGTTGAGGAACCTTTTATTTTTTTTGTTTTTTTAATAAAATGCCGACTTTATTGATTATTCGGTATTGTGATTCAACAAGCCAAAAACAAATAAAATGTGAAACAAAATCGTTAGCATTGGAACGAGCTCGTTTAGCTATTATGTAGGCAACCCCATTCGTTAAACGAGAAATATGAATGATTGAAAACCAATCGTGCACTGAAATGATACTTTTGCAATTCTATATTATCGCTCCATGGTCAGACATATGATTTTTTCCAGATTCAATCCCCAACACAACACCTAACAAATCCGACTCAAACTCAACCTTTGTCCAACCAGATCCAGACGCCCAGAGAAGTGCTGATCGAAGCGCAATTGCTTCCACCAGTGTCAGGTCGCCCAGAGAACTACAACTTCAATAACCTTATTTCAATTGGGCGAAATTTAATTACAATTTAATTTGATTCGGTTATTTATTTAATTTGACTTGGTTAGATATTGAAATAAAATGATTTGATTATTGGTTTAGTTATTTTTTAAAAATATATTTATAAAATATTTATTCTATATTTTTATGTTTTTACTTATTTATTTAATATATTATTATAATCTTTTAACTTATTATAATAAATTTTGTTCAATCACCACCACCGGTAGTAACCAAACCGAATTGATTAAATTATGTTAAATTATTAATCTTATTTATTTCGGTTTGATTTTAATTTTGAAAAAGAATTGAATTTGATTAATGGTCCGGTTCCCTTTATTTTAATAGGGATGTATGCTCTCATACACATAAAAATGACCCAGTATCCCTTTGTTTTCATTTTTTGAAATTGTTTTTTTTGTCTTTCAATATTAAACAGAAAACAAAAAATGTTTAGTAAAATTCTAAAACAGTTGTTTTTTTTTTCCAGAAAAAACAACTAATCCTACCGTCTATCATCAATAGTAAACAGCAAACAGCAAACAGCAAATAGAAACATACGAAGGAAATGGCCCCAATCATTTCCAATTTCCATTAGTATAATAGCCATAATTGTATTATAGACTTCTTTGGCCTAAATTTAATTTTTGGATTTAGGGCTTTAAAATACTAAAATGTATTGAAAAAACATTTTAATTTCTTAAAAAATATATTTTAATAAGTCCTCTCATTTATTCTTTATTTCTGATATTGAAGTCAATTCATTTCTATTTAAATCATCATTCTGTAAAATCACTCTTTTGCCCCGTAGAGATTAAAACTAAAGAAAGAGTTGGAAATAACAACAAAAACAAAAACAAATTGAAGAATGCAAAAGATGGAAAATGCAAAACAAGATTGAAAAATATGCAGAAAGAGTGATTTTACAGAATGATGATTAAATAGAAATGAATTGAATTCAATATTAGAAATACAACAATTAATCATATGTAGTTCATCTTATGTCTTTGTTTGATCCTCACATTCTTGTTCTTTTGAAAATTTGGTTTCCTGTTAGTCGTTCTTTGGATCTTTGTCAAGATTTTAATTTTTCAGATATTAAAGTTGTTGAAACAGATGGTTTTAGTCAGGGTATTTGGATTTTTTTTGAATCAGCTACGGGTCAATCTCATTGTTAAAATTAGTAATAGACAATTCCTACTGTATTTTTATTTTTATTTTTACTGTGGTCGTTTTTTTTGGGTAAAGTTAGAGGTTTGAGCTATTTTAGAGAATTTCACTAGTCAAACCTCTAACTGCGGTGTTTGGTGAAGAGAGTATTGGAAAAAAGCTAATTTTGAAAAAACTTATTTTAAAAACTTTTTCAATTAGCTTATTGCTTATCTCTTTTGGAGGACATTTTTACCTTCTAATTATTACCTTTAATTCCAAATAAAGAGTTTACAGTGTCCTTATATGTCATTTTACAAAAACAGCTATTAACAATCAACTAAGTTTTACCAAATAGGTTTACACAATCAGTTAGTCAAATCAGTTAACCAAAAAACTAATCAGCTAACAGCTAATGTAATCAACTAACAGCTAATTGCTAAATACAACCTGTATTTTTTCCTTTACGCTTTGTTTGGGAGAAGGGTGGACAATGGTTTGTTTTTTGTTGGGTAGGGGTTATATAGAGGGTTTAAATTACCCCTTAAAAGAAAAGAGAAAAAAAAAAAACTAAAAAGAACTACAAGTGCCACATAAATCCTTACAAAAATAATCCTAAATGCTTGAAGAGCATCACACTTGTGATGGCCTCAAAAAAGAATTTATGTGAAGTTATTAATAATCCATTATATTGCCTTCTGGATTCGTATGAACCAATTTAACATCACAATTTCTCTTTGTTAAGCCCAAAATATATCTAAAATATTATATATAAATACGTTAAATTTACATTAAAATCATGTTAATTATATTCATTTGGAATACTTTTACGTCTTTATTTACTTCTTTGACGAAAGGTACTTAATTATTTGGTTAAATCCAAATAGGAGCGAAAACGAAGCCAAAACGGAGCTAAAATGGAGGAAAAACCTAAAAAACGTACCAAGAATGCATATCAGTCAGAAGAACGCTCAAGGAGGACGAAAAGCAGTCGAGAGACAGGGAAACATCTCTCTGTCGCGACTGAGATTTTGAGAATCTCAGTCGCGACTTGCGGAGGCCAGCTCGGGAGAAAAACGAAGTTTTCACTCATCCCTATACCCCCTGTCGCGACTGAGATTTTCAGAATCTCAATCGCGACAGCGAACCCTTCTGCACACAAAACACATGTTTAAATCGGAAAAACGCGTCTGTTCGTTCGGATAAAAGCAACCCTTCACCAGCGGACACGACCCGTCATTTACAACCCTTCAACAACTATAAAATAAGTGATCCATTTCAAGAAATCAAGGTTGGAGAAAGTTAGAGAAATTAGAGAAAGAAGTTATTATGTTGAGTTTCTGATTCAGAAAAGAATCAGAAAGTTTAGGTTTCATTTCTATATAAACAATCGTGCTGTACACGAATTGTTATTAGATTAGTTATAAACAGTATTAGTTTAGTTTTCATTCTGGTAGTGGACGAGATCAGTCTCTATTCCGAAGATCCAGCGAGAAGAATTGACGGCTGAAGCGCATGAGGTTTGACGAACCTACGGAGTTTGAGAGAAAGATTGACGACCCGGATCTCAAAGTTTTCGTTACAATGCTATCCAAGTTTCTACTTCTCTGTTAACTTGTGAAAATTCACATTTCATTAATGATATACTTATTTATTCAATACATTCTTACTGTTGTTATTTTGATATTGTTCTGATAAAATGATTTTCAAAATGATAAATTGGTGTTTTTATTAAAACGTTCTATTCCATCTTATTCATATAAGAACTTTGTTGAACACTTGACAGATTTAGTTTTTATGGATGACATGATCGCTGATCGCGGCTTATCAGACATAAAATACTAGTTTGATTAAGGTAGGAATCACCTCAACATCAGGGGGATTTCTATGGTTCGAAGCCATTTAATTGAATAAATCGCTATATTGTTACATGTCCATAATCTTACAAAGTTAAAGTTGTTTTCTTTGCTTTATGAAAATAAGTTCTATTTTATTCCAATTGCGGAAATATCTGTCTTGTAATCAAAACCACAAAGACGGAACTGTTCTCTAAAATCAATATAATCCTTCTATCTAATCCTAATTTACCAAAACCAATTCAATCAATTAAACGTATTTCTTTTATTAAACCTAAACACGAGATTAAAACCGAATTAAATAAAGTTTTAGTTAAAAAGCGTTCCCTGTGGGTTCGATATCTTTTATTACTACAAGCGTATACCGTGCACTTGCGGAAATCGCTCAACAAGTTTTTGGCGCCGTTGCCGGGGAACGCCAAAATTTTTGACAAAATTTTAAATTTTTCGTGTTTTATTTCAAATCTAGGTTTAAACATACTTATTTTAACTTTTATAATTTAATAGTTTTCATTTACTAATTTATTTATTTTTCAAAATTCTGTTTTGTAGGTAGTTTCGGTTCGTGCAAGATTTCAGGTTCATGCGCAGTTCTCGAAGTTCAGGCATTGTACCAGACCCTATAGACCCAGAAATTGAGAAAACCATTAGGAAGAACAAGAAAAATAAGAAAAACAAAAATAAGACCCCAGTAAAAACATATACCGAGCCAGAAAAAATGGCAGACCCACCAACACTTATGGAATACGCTAGGCCAGGTGTGGCCGGTGTAACCAATAGTATCGTTAGACCCAGAATCACCGCAAACCAATTTGAAATTAAGCCAGCTTTGCTTAATATGTTGCAAAATAATGTAACATTTTACGGGTTACCTAACGAAAATCCTAACACCCACTTAACAAATTTCCTTGAAATTTGTGACACTTTTAAAATTCTAGACGTGACTGCAGAAGCAATCAAACTTCGCCTCTTTCCCTTCACCTTGAAGGACAGAGCCAAAGAATGGTTAACTTCTATGCCAGCCGCAACTTTTGCCACTTGGGAACAATTAGCCCAAGCGTTTTTATCTAAATATTTTCCTTTAGCAAAAACCGCAAGAGTCATAAAGGAGTTAACATCTTTTTCTCAAAATGACAATGAGACTCTTTATGAAACTTGGGAACGTTTTAAAGAACTTCAACGTTTATGCCCACACCACCAATTACCCGCTGAACTTTTAATGCAAACATTTTACAATGGACTAAATCTTACAACTAGGGGTTCATTAGATGCTATGTCGGGAGGGCTATTTATGAAGAAAACATCAGCCCAAGCGAGAGAACTTTTGGAGGAAATGTCAATCAACATCAGTATGTGGCCCGCGGAACGTGGACATATGCCGGTGGCAAAACCATCATCCTCAACCACACCATCAGTTAAAGGTATAGTTGAACTTGATCCAGTCGCGATGCTACAAGCCCAATTTTCTGCTTTATCGCACAAAATTGACAAGTTTATGGCACGACGCGATACCAATGGTAATCCAGTCCAAACGGATATGGACTACGAAAATATGAGTGAGATCGAACATGTAAATTTTGTCCAAGGGCAAAACCAAACTAATAATCCTTATTCTAATACCTATAATGCTGGATGGAGGAATCATCCTAACTTTAACTGGAAAGATAACAGTAACAATAATGCCAGTGCTAATCAAAATCGTACCACTAATTATCAAAATCAGTCAAGAGATACGATTAGCACTTTATCTTCTAAAATCGACAAGTTTATAGATGCTATCAGTGGAAAAATAAGTAATCACGATGATGGTTTTAAACGGATCGAAAATAAATTCGATCAGCTTATTAAAAACCACTCATCTAGCATCCATAATTTGGAGATTCAAATTGGTCAACTTGCTAAATCAATTCCATCCCGAAAAGAGGGAAGTCTTCCCAGCCATACGGAAGAAAATCCGAAAGAGCAGGTGAAGGCTATTACTCTTCGTTCAGGAAAAAATTATCAAGGGCCTGAAATGCCCAAAGATGTAACATTACCGGGAACTGATTTACCAAAGTCCAAAGAAGATATCTTAAACACAAATAATTCACCATCTGACGCAGGTACCAAAACTTTTGTACCCAAACCACATTTTCCACACAAAGTCCGAAATAAGGACTATGATAAACAACTTCTAACGTTTTTGGATAAACTTAAGAATTTGCACATCAATTTGACATTTATGGATGCAATCACACAAATTCCTAACTACGGTAAGTTTTTAAAAGATTTGATTTCAAAGAAAATCAGTTGGGAAGGAATTTCATCCATTTCGTTAACTGAAGACTGTAGTTCAATAGTATCAAGTAATTTGCCCACTAAACTCAAGGATCCCGGATGTTTTACTATTCCGTGTAAGTTGGGAGATATTGAATTCCCAAGTTGTCTTTGTGATTTAGGAGCAAGTATAAACTTAATGCCATTGTCTATTTTTAACAAGTTAGGTTTAGAAGAAGATATTAAACGTACCAATATAGTTTTGCAATTAGCGGATCAAACCACTAAAAGGCCGTATGGTATAATTGAAGATGTTTTAGTCAAAGTCGATAAATTTATTTTTCCTACCGATTTTGTTATATTAGACTTTGCATATGATGTAAATTGCCCTTTAATTTTCGGTAGACCGTTTATGAACACGGGATGCGCTCTAGTAGATGTGTCGGAAGGGAAGGTAGTTTTAAGGATAGGAGAAGATAAGGTCAAGTTTAACATGAACAAAGCGATGAAATACCCTATGGAGGAATTCGCTTGTATGAAACTTGATTTAGTCGAGGAATGTGTCAATGATGTAATTCAAAGTGAAGAAATGATTGAACCTATAATAGATGAGGAATTAGATGATAAGGACCCAGAGCCTTTGATTAGAGAAGATGGACCAGTTCCGCCTTCAATTGTAACACCCCCTAAATTAGAACTTAAAGAGTTACCCAGTCATTTGAGGTACGCTTTCTTAGGCGAAGGCGATTCTCTACCTATAATTATTTCTAACAAATTAACAAGCGATCAAGAAGAAAAATTGAAAGAAGTTGTTAGAAATAGGATAGGAAGTATGGGATGGCAAATTTCAGACCTAAAAGGAATTAATCCTAGTATAGTAATGCATAGAATTCACTTAGAAGAGGATAAGCCACCTAAAGAGGATAGGCAAAGACGCTTAAATCCGAACATGAAAGAAGTAGTAAAAATGAGATTACTAAACTTTTAGACAATGGAATCATTTATCCGATCTCGGATAGTGAATGGGTTAGTCCAATCCATTGTGTACCTAAAAAGGGAGGCATAACTGTTGTAAGAAATGATGAAGGTGAAATGATACCTACACGAACCACCACTAGTTGGAGGGTTTGTATAGACTATAGGAACCTAAATAAAGCTACTAGGAAAGATCATTTTCCTCTACCTTTCATTGATCAAATGATCGAAAGGATAGCCGGTCATGCATTTTACTGTTTCCTAGACGGTTACTCCGGATTCTTTCAAATTTACATTTACCCGGATGACCAAGATAAAACAACCTTCACATGTCCTTACGGAACATTTGCATATAGGAGAATGCCTTTTGGTCTATGTAATGCACCAGCAACATTTCAACGATGTATGACAGCAATTTTTAATGACTTCATTGAAGACATAATGGAAGTTTTCATAGATGATTTTTCAGTTTATGGAGATTCTTTCGATGCGTGTTTACAAAACTTAGATAAAGTATTGTCTAGATGTGAGGAAATGAATTTAGTATTAAATTGGGAAAAATGTCATTTCATGGTAGACGAAGGAATTTTTTAGGTCATAAGATTTCTGAAAAAGGTTTAGAAGTGGACAGAGCAAAGACTTCAGTTATAGAAAAATTACCCCCACCAACCACTGTTAAGGGAGTAAGATCATTTTTGGGTCATGCAGGTTTTTACAGACGGTTTATAAAGAACTTTTCTGTAATCTCCAAACCACTTACTAATTTGCTTATGAAGGATTCAACTTTTGATTTTAATAAAGATTGTTTACAAGCTTTCAATACCTTGAAAACGGCTTTAGTCAGTACACCTATAATATCGAAACCCGATTGGAATCTACCCTTCGAAATTATGTGTGATGCGAGTGACTTAGCTGTAGGATGTGTATTAGGTCAAAGGAATGATAAGAAACTTCATGTTATATATTATGCGAGTCACACTTTGTCCGGTGCACAGCTAAATTACACCACAACTGAAAAAGAAATGTTAGCAGTAGTTTTTGCATGTGATAAGTTCCGATCTTATTTGTTAGGATCTAAAGTCATCATTTATACTGATCATGCAGCTTTACGATATTTATTTGCTAAGAAAGATGCGAAACCACGTCTTATTAGATGGGTTTTACTATTGCAAGAATTTGACATTGAGATTAAAGACAAAAAGGGAGTTGAAAACCTGATCGCCGATCATCTATCAAGACTTGAGGATGAAAACGGTCCCATCGGTGAAACATCAGGCATTCGAGATGATTTCCCCAATGAACATCTCATGCAAGTACAAAGTTTCATAGCTCCATGGTATGCGGATATAGCCAATTACTTAGCCGCACATGTTGTGCCAGATGGATTGACTTCTCAGCAAAAGAAGAAATTCTTTTCAGAAGTTAAGAAATATTTTTGGGAAGATCCATTCTTGTTCAAAACATGCGGCGATGGAATATTTAGGAGATGTGTTAGTGAGTTTGAATATGACTCTATAATGTTAGAATGTCATGCTAGAGCTTACGGAGGTCATAATAGCGTAAGCAAAACAGCAGCTAGAATACTTGAATGCGGATTCTTTTGGCCTACTCTGTTTAAAGATGTCCGTTCATTTATTATCCGTTGTGATAAGTGTCAAAGAACAGGGAATATAGGAAGGAAAGATGGGATGCCTCTTACGAACATATTGGAAGTTGAAATCTTCGACGTATGGGGAATTGATTTCATGGGTCCTTTTCCTCATTCTTTTGGCAAAAATTACATATTAGTAGCCGTAGATTATGTTTCAAAGTGGGTTGAAGCAATTGCAACCCCGACAAATGATTCTAAAGTAGTTGTTAAGTTTTTAAATTCAATATTCTGTCGATTTGGAGTTCCTAGGGTT
Organism: Euphorbia lathyris; assembly: GCF_963576675.1. Taxonomy (NCBI): domain Eukaryota; kingdom Viridiplantae; phylum Streptophyta; class Magnoliopsida; order Malpighiales; family Euphorbiaceae; genus Euphorbia; species Euphorbia lathyris. The sequence goes on along the minus strand of NC_088918.1, from coordinate 71,368,366 downwards.
ATGGTAAGCGACGGTGGTACCCATTTCGTAAATAGAGCTTTTGAGTCACTTATGAGAAAATACGGAGTACACCATCGTATCTCTACACCGTACCATCCTCAAATGAATGGTCAAGCAGAAATTTCAAATAGAGAACTCAAATGGATACTTGAGAAAACAGTTTCGTCTTCTAGAAGAGACTGGGCACATAAACTTAACGATGCATTATGGGCATACCGTACTGCATTTAAAACGCCTATCGAGATGACACCTTATAGATTAGTCTATGGTAAAGCTTGTCATTTGCCGGTTGAATTAGAACATAAAGCATATTGGGCTATAAAAACCCTTAATTATGATTTGCAAAGCGCAGGGAAAAAGCGTTTGTTTGACTTAAACGAGTTGGATGAATTACGCTATTTGTCCTACGAAAATGCAAGAATTTATAAGGAGAAAATTAAAAAGTGGCATGATGCCAAAATCAAAATTAAAAACTTTAATGTTGGGGATAAGGTCTTACTTTTTAATTCGAGATTAAAATTATTTCCAGGTAAGCTAAAATCTAGATGGGCTGGACCATTTTTGGTTATTAATACATTTGATTACGGAACATTGGAGCTAGAAAAGTCTAATGGCGAACGATTTAAGGTCAATGGTAATCGTTGCAAGATTTACTTCGACGGAGCTCCAATTCAAGCAATTGAATCCGTGGATAAATTTTATGAAAATTAATTTCTTTAGTTTTCATGTTTTAATTTATAGTTTTTTTTTATTTTATGTTCGTAATTTTAATTTATTTATTTTTTATTTTAGTTACTTTAATTTTTATTTAGTTTTATATATTTATTTTTTTTGTGTACGAATGAGTTTTGTTAACATTAAAATTTTAATTTAGTCATGTTTTGAAAATGATTTCATTAAGTATTAAGTGTTATTGAGAAATTAAATATGCAGAAATCTCAGTTGAGATTTTTTTTTTCATATTCCAGGATTTGGAAATCTCAGTTGAGATTCCGAAAATCTCAATTGAGATTTTTTGTCTTTTTGCAATTGAAATAACTGTAAGGGATTACAGTCTTCCTTCTTTAAAATTTCTGTCAGTTGAATCAAAGAGGTATCACTTTGACACCTTTTTCTTTCTAACAGACACGACCTTTCACTTATAGGATTTATATATTCCTGTAGGATCAGACTTCTTCCATTTTATTTCATCTTTCTGAATTTCTTTCTCAAATTCTCAAATCCTACAGACTTCATTTTCTTTTCTCTCACAGACATGACTAAGTCTCTGAAACATGTTCAAAACCACACTTCTTCTCAAAAAGGGAAAGTTGATATCTCAGATATGCTTATTTATAACCATGATGATGGGAAACGCTTTATGCAATTCAGATATACTCAGTTCTTTGGCATGATGTATCTGGACGAGTTTCTGAACGAGGAACTCCGGATAAGCGAAGACATTGATCGCTATCTGACTAATTTGGGTTGGACCAAATTTGTTTCTATGAAATTTCCTATAATTGGAAATTGGGTTCTGGAATTTTTCTCCACCGTTAGGTTCGTCAACAAGAGACGTGTTCGTCTCAGTTTTCGTTGTGAGGGGGAGGTATTCACTTTTGGATATCCAGAACTACATAATTGGTTTGGATTTCCACCCCGAGACACAACTCAACACCATCCTGGAAGGGATATGACTTCTAGAGACATATGGAGGATGCTAACAGGCTTTTGGCAATTCAATCAACGTCTTGCCTTCAACAAATCCATTAATTCTAATTCCATGCTGTATCTGCACAAATTCCTCTGTCATAGCCTTTTTGGTCGAGTCAGTAGCAATGTTGTGAAAGATACTGATCTTTATGTGTTGGGCGACATTTTCCAAGGCAACTCAGTGAACTCCTCGAAGATTCTAATGGAGGGGTTAGTTGCTGCTTCCCGTTCGAAGAAACGGAAGATTGGGTTCGCCAACATCATTTGTGGAATCATATTGGGAGCCAAGGGAACCATTTCTGTTCCTTGGACTGATACAGAACCATTCCCTATTTTAGACTACGAGTTCTTGGAGAACGAGGGACTTGTCAAACGAGTTTTCCGTTCTGGTCCAACATTCCTTTCTGCACCAGAGAGGCAAGTCTTCGTTCAAACGAAGATTAACAGAGCCAATGCACGTCGTCTGTCATCTACTTAGGGATATATTTTATGCGTTTCTGTCTGTTGTTTTTAATATATATATGAGTGTTTGTTTGTAATTTATGTTTTTTTATGTTTCTATGTAAATATATATATTATGGTATTGTTTCTATTTTAGATTATAATAAATAAAAGTGCATTAATTCTTTAGTTTATTTCTTTCATTTAAGGAACAACCTTTGGTTTTCCTTCAATTTAATATTTCAGTTTTGTTTATCTCAGTTTCAGGGATTAATATTCACATTAATGTCACTTACTTCACGGAGGAATTCGTTTTGAAGTGTTAAAATCATAAAAAACAGTCCCAATTTTACCCAGATTTTTCAAAATCTCAGTTGAGATTTCGGATTCTCAGTTGAGACAGCAGTGGAAAAATTTTTCAGCAAAATTTCGCCCCTCTCCCTACTTGCTGTCGCGACTGAGATTTTCAAAATCTCAGTCGCGACTTGCGGCTTACAGGGACGGGATTTGGGCGAAATTTCACTCTCTTTTCCTATTCCTACTCTATTTACTACCTATTCAACTATCCTAATCACTACCTATTACTTACACCTATTTAAATCACCTCTTTTTACACCAATCCATCATCTTTTCTCTTCCCAATACCAAGATTCACTCATCTTCCTCATAAATATTTACTCTATTCATCTTCTTCTTCCTCAATTCACCACCATTATTTTTTATTCTAACTTTCATCCTTTCATATTTTCTTCTTTCCATTCACAAATTTCACAAACAAATCACTATGCCTAGACAAAAAACCGTTGCAAACAAAGCTAAGGCAACCGAGATCACTAGATTACGGGTTCAATATGGAGCACCGTTTGATATTGCGTCGGACCCCGAAGGACGCAAATATCGCCGATTTTCTAATGTCCAAATAGATTTCGTCGACATGCTTTTTCTTGACACCGACACGGTAAACACACTTTCTTTTACCGAGCGTATTGATGAATTTCTTACCGTTCTTGGTTGGAAACGATTTGCTAGTATTCGTTTTCCTAGTCTTAAATCGCATATTATTGAGTTTTTGGTTACTCTAACCTATGACAAGAAGAAAGGAGTTATCTCTTTTCGGAGTGATGGAGTTCGTTATGATGTTGGGTATGCGGCCATGAACCGTTGGTTTGGTTTTCCTACTCGGAATTTTTATTCCAAGCCCAAGCCTTTTGATTCGCACACGGTTTGGAATACTTTAACCGGTTTAGATGTTTTTAGTCCAAAGAATACATCTAGTAAGCTAATTAAGGATGATTGTATCTTCTTCTTTCACAAGTTTTTATCATTTTCCTTATTTGGTCGGGTTGAAAGTTTAAAAGTGCAAGTTCGTGATTTGGTTGTGTTTGATGCTATTTTTAAGGGTTTGACAATTGATAGTATTGAGATGATATTTACTAATTTAGTTCGAGCTTCCAAGTCCCGCAATAAGCAAGTGCCTATGGGTAATTTAATTACCGGCATTGTTTTGGGCGCTCGAGGTGAATTAGCGGATTATCAAAATATGCCTCATGTTGGTTTACCTTCATTGGATCTCACGGCACTTCAAAGAGCCAATTTATTGAAGAAATTAGGACCCCCCGCCTTTATCTCTTATGCGGATCGCACAAGACGTGTTTTTGCTACCATGAGTAGTGAAGCCTCGGGTTCTCAAGGTTTAGGTGCCCAAGATGATGATGAGGAGGATGAAGAGGAATTTGAAGAAGAGGAGGAGTAGGAGGAGCATGTTGATGTTAATGCCACCGAGCAAGCAAATGTGGAACCAAATGAAGAAGAACAAGTTGGATGGCAACGTGTTTTGACACAAATGAACGAGCATAACCGTCACATGAATTTGCGGTTAGATGAAGTCGTTGCCAACAATGCCGAAATGAGTTCAAGGATCACTACGTTGAGTCGTGAGCACAAATCTACTCGTCGCCGGTTGCTCTCTTTCTTCCGACGCCAAGGAGTTGAGACTACGCCTTCTCCACCACCTTCACCTTGATAGGTTTTATCCTTTCCATCTTTAACTCATTTTCGTTATTAGTATTATGTCTTGTTCAATTTGGTACACTATTTAAAATTATATTTGGTACAATTTTCTTTATTACAATGTTTGAATGTTATGGTACTCTATTATCTTCCATTCTAATTCATATGGTTTATTTCGTACTATTTTTCGTGTTTTATCGCTTTTTGCACCTATGAGGACATAGTCCAAATTAAGTGTGGGAGGAGATATTTCATATATCATTTTATTTTTAAAGTACAAATGAATGCAATGAATGAGAATGAATGCTATTTATTTAAAGTATACATGCATATTGTTATTCAATTTTTATTCAATTTTCAAGTATAATATGCAACATTTTTTTCAAAAACAATTGCAACATTTTCATATAATGTGCAAACACTTTTCAAAAATAATAGCTATTTTTCATAAACATATATTTTTTATTTCATATGTTTCAAACAATTTAACTTTCACAATAATGTTAAACATATTTTAAGGTTATCATTATTGATGGAAATAATATTTCTATACGGGCTATATTTTTACAAATATTTTTTTACAAATCTCCGATACGATTTTATCAAAACGTCTCGAGTAAATGTATATAAGTAAAATTTCTTTAGTTTCAATTCTCTACTTTATATCATGAATTCATGATAAATATAAATCTTATTTTCAATTTTCAATTAGGTTTATAGGCATAAATCAAACTAACAACTTTAGCTTTTTAGCTCGATATTATTTTTCGTCTTACATTAAAAACCAATTGAAGTTTTTAAGGAAACTTTAGCCATAATACATGTTGAATTTCAAGTCAATATAGGATGAATGTGCTATTTTTCTTTCCCAATTTTATTTTTATGGTAATTAAATCAAGTAGTCGTATTCTTAACTTTTGGCCACGATTGAGACCAACCTTATCACAATCGAGGTATGAAAGGGAAGAACATTAAGTACCATTTACTTTTGGCCACGATTGCGACCACCCTTATCACGGCCGAGGTATGAAAGGAACGTTCAAAATTAAAGCAAAAATTAAACGTGTTTAAAGTTTTAAGTAACGATTGCGTCCACCCATGGCATGGTCGGTACCTCTTAAACGAACATGAAAGCAAATTAATGCGTATAAAGTTACGATCGAGACCACCCTTATCTTGAGCGTAACTAAGCAAATATATTAAACCTAAAGTCCTTAATAAATCTATATTTGTAATATTTTAGGTTTGGGAAAGGAAATTTTGTGCTTAGAAATACCTTGAGACGAAAGATTCAGAAACATGCGTGCTTACACCGTCCCGAATACTTCAATATAAAAATTGAGATACAAGACGAGTAATATATCTCTTTTACACTAGCTAGTTTGATACTTTGCGTATAAATTTACCATGAAAAGTTTATCTTTTGGTTTAAACTAATTCAAAGAGGAATATATGGATATATATTCTATTTATAAAGAGATTGATTAAAGAATAAATTCAGTGAAATTTTGCTCGGGACTAGCAAAAGCTTAAGTGTGGGAGTTTGTTAAGCCCAAAATATACCTAAAATATCATATATAAATACGTTAAATTTACATTGAAATCATGTTAATTATATTCATTTGGAATACTTTTACGTCTTTATTTACTTCTTTGATGCAAGGTACTTAATTATTTGGTTAAATCCAAATAGGAGCGAAAACGAAGCCAAAACGGAGCTAAAATGGAGGAAAAACCTAAAAAATGTACCAAGAATGCATATCAGTCAGAAGAACGCTCAAGGAGGACGAAAAGCAGTCGAGAGACAAGGAAACATCTCTCTGCCGCGACTGAGATTTTGAGAATCTCAATCGAGACTTGCGGAGGCCAGCTCGGGAGAAAAACGAAGTTTTCACTCGTCCCTATACCCCCTGTCGCGACTGAGATTTTCAGAATCTCAGTCACGACAGCGAACCCTTCTGCACACAAAACACATGTTTAAATCGGAAAAATGCGTCTGTTCGTTCGGATAAAAGCAACCCTTCACCAGCGGACACGACCCGTTATTTACAACCCTTCAACAACTATAAATAAGTGATCCATTTCAAGAAATCAAGGTTGGAGAAAGTTAGAGAAATTAGAGAAGGAAGTTATTATGTTGAGTTTTTGATTCAGAAAAGAATCAGAAAGTTTAGATTTCATTTCTATGTAAACAATCATGCTGTACACGAATTGTTATTAAATTAGTTATAAACAGTATTAGTTTAGTTTTCATTCTGGTAGTGGACGAGATCAGTCTCTATTCCGAAGATCCAGCGAGAAGAATTGACGGCTGAAGCGCATGAGGTTTGACGAACCTACGGAGTTTGAGAGAAAGATTGACGACCCGGATCTCAAGGTTTTCGTTACAATGCTATCCAAGTTTCTACTTCTCTATTAACTTGTGAAAATTCACATTTCATTAATGATATACTTATTTATTCAATACATTCTTACTGTTGTTATTTTGATATTGTTTTGACAAAATGATTTTCAAAATGATAAATTGGTGTTTTTATTAAAACGTTCTATTCCATCTTATTCATATAAGAACTTTGTTGAACACTTGACAGATTTAGTTTTTATGGATGACATAATCGCTGATCGCGGCTTATCAGACATAAAATACTAGTTTGATTAAGGTAGGAATCACCTCAACATCAGGGGGATTTCTATGGTTCGAAGCCATTTAATTGAATAAATCGCTATATTGTTACATGTCCATAATCTTACAAAGTTAAAGTTGTTTTCTTTGCTTTATGAAAATAAGTTCTATTTTATTCCAATTGCGGAAATATCTGTCTTGTAATCAAAACCACAAAGACGGAACTGTTCTCTAAAATCAATATAATCCTTCTATCTAATCCTAATTTACCAAAACCAATTCAATCAATTAAACGTATTTCTTTTATTAAACCTAAACACGAGATTAAAACCGAATTAAATAAAGTTTTAGTTAAAAAGCGTTCCCTGTGGGTTCAATATCTTTTATTACTACAAGCGTATACCGTGCACTTGCGGAAATCGCTCAACACTCTTCAAAATATATTTGCATTTATCATTTAGCCAATAACAATGATGAGAACCCCTTGTCATTTCGAATTACCCCATCATGCAGCTGTGCCGATGTTACATTTACTAGTCTGATGAGGACATCGCTTGCTCGAGTGATCAAGAGCCAAGTCACGCAGAGCATGGAAAAGGATACACGGAGTGTGGACTCAAGGCTCGTGAAGGCCAGGGAGATCCAGCCAAAGAGGAGAAAACTCAGAAATTCACCCACGCGGAGCGTGGAGAGACCAGCCAAAACGAGCCAAGTTCAGGAACTCACCCACACGAAGCGTGAAATGCACCACGCGGAGCGTGTCTGGTTGAGGAATACTTCCTCCCCAAGTTCTTCACGTAAGGAACAAGAGCTACCACCTCTTATTTACTGTCTTGCCACTATCCTTTATTTACATTACTGTCATTAATTATTCCTTACCCCTATTTTACCCCTAGACATACAGTAATACCTCGATAAATGTATATCCTTGGGACCGGAAAAAATATTCATTAAGCGAGATTATTTATTTATCGATAAATGAATAAATCATTGCAATCGCTTCTGAAGGTGTCAATCTCTTGAATAAAAAATGTTTTGGTGGTAACATGTGCCTGAAGGTGGACATTAGGAAAGCCTTTGATAGGTTAAACTGGCAATTTCTGCTTGAAGTTCTTAAGTCGTTTGGTTTTTCCTCTCAATTCATTGATTGGATTCATGTGATACTCTCTTCGGCTCATATATCGATTCTCACTGCTAATGGATCTGCTGGGTATTTCTCTTGCTCTCGAGGAGTAAGACAAGGAGATCCTCTTTCTCCTCTTCTATTTGGTTTAGCGGAGGATTTCCTTAGCCGTTTTATCAATGCTCACACCCTGCGTGGGTCGCTGTCTCCGATGGGTTATTCTACTTCTTCTGTAATGCCTTCGCACTTGTTTTATGCAGATGATATTTTAGTTTTCTGCAGGGCAAACATCTCGAACATACATGCTCTCATGGATATTTTTGATTTATATGGCTCTCTATCTGGACAATTAGTGAATTGGCAGAAGTCTGAGATTTTCTTCGGGGATTCGATCTTACTCAGACGTCGGAACAGATTGGCGGGTCTAATTGGAATCAAAATTGGATCTCTCCCGTTTAATTACTTGGGCGTTCCTCTTTTTCAAGGGATCCCAAGAGCTAAATACCTTGCGGCGACTGCGGATAGAATTATTCTCTCTTTCTCGCGCTGGGTGGGGACGTCTCTCTCTATGGCTGGTAGGCTGACACTTGTTAATTCAGTTATCACTAGCTCTCTGATCCACACCTTTATGGTTTACAAATGGCCTGTGAGTTTGCTAAATAGACTCAATAGACACATGAGGAATTTCATTTGGACGGGTTCAGTTTTGTCCAAAAAGCTTGTTACTGTTCCCTGGAAGGTTTGCTTAAAGTCCTTAAAGGAAGGAGGGTTGGGTATTAAACACCTCTCGACCCTTAACTTGGCTATGAATGGTAAATTGGCGTGGGGCTTTCTTTCCTCTAATTCTTTATGCTTTAATTTGTTGAGGATGTGGTTTCTAAACAGGGCTGGTATGCCAAAGTTTCGATTGCAGCGATCGTCTGTTTGGTGGTCTATCAACGCCGCCTATCTCAAGTTACGGGAGAATTATTTTTTGTCATTTGCATCATCTTCTGAGTTGTCATTCTGGAATTCGGAATGGATTTTGCCTCCCCTGGCTGAACATCTTGGGATTTCTATGTCAAACCGTTTGAAGCTCAGTGATAGAATCTCAGATTTTTATGAAAATGGCAACTGGCGGGATCTTCCGATGCTGGCTAGTCCGTTGCACCAACGCATCCAGAATATGCATGGAAATGGCTCTGAATATGATTTATGTTTTTGAAGACCTGCGAGCAATGGTCTCTTCACGGTAAAGTTATTCTATCACTGGCTACGTGCTCCTCCGACTTTGCCTTTGGTTTTTCAGTCAATTTGGAAACCTTTTATTCGGTCGTCGCACTCCATGGTTTGCTGGCGTGCATACTGGAGCGCTTTACCAACTCATGATGCGCTCCGTACTAGAGGTCTGCCACTAATATCTCGTTGTCTGGTCTGTTTAATGGCTTATGAGACGAGTGACCATTTGCTTGTTCATTGCCCCTTTGCTTCCCAAATCTGGTTCAGCATATCGGCTTTATTTGGTAGAAGACTTGTACTTGATTCTTCTCTACAGACCCTCTTACAACACGCCTTCTCACACAAGTTCAGTTCGCACGTCCTTTCCCTCTGGCAGGTCGCGATTGTCAACGCTGTTTGGTTGATCTGGTCTGTAAGAAATGCTGCTATTTTTGAGAGCAAGCCACCAAACATTCATGAGGCATTACGCTGTCTTTGGTCTGCAATTCGTAGCTCTGATAGAATCAGCAACGGATCGGTTTGGAATTCTGTTGTAGAGTTATCTATTCTCCACAATCTCAGGTTAAACGCTCGTCATCATAGGGCCCCTCGAATCATTGAAGTTAGATGGCAGCCCCCTCCGTCTGATTGGATTAAAGCTAACACTGATGCCTCCGTGATCTCGGGTAGAGCTGGTTGCGGTGTGGTTTTTCGAAATAGTCAGGGGCATCCCCTTGGGTCATTTGCCTTCCCCCTTGATTGTGCTTTGGTACACATGGCGGAATTGCAAGCCGCTATTTTTGCAGTTTCAATTGCGAGGTCACGTGGATGGACTCGTCTCTGGATTGAAAGTGACTCGACTTACGTTATTCGAATTTTCCGTGCCCGTGCGCAGATCATTCCCTGGACAATGCGTGTGGATTGGTTAAATTGTTTAGATTCAATGACACATATTCAGGTGGTTGTCTCTCATGTGTTCCGTGAGGGAAATCAAGTGGCGGACGCTCTTGCTAATTACGGACGTCTGGCCTCAGATTTACAAATGTGGAATACCCTTCCAGACTTCTGCTCTCTTCTTGCTAGAGATAATGCCCTTGGTAGGGATATGTTTAGATTTTCTTAAAACATTCTTTGTGCTGGTTTCATACTTTTTTCATCTCTTCATTTATATATTTGGTTCTTTTCCTTTTCAGGGATGCCAACCTGGTTGGACTTCCCATTGGGCTAGATCCGTATTTCAATTAAAAAAAAATAAATTATTTATTTATCGATAAATCAATATTTATTATTTTATAGATAATTTTTCATTGTAAAATGCATACATTGTATGTGGTAAGAAAAAAAAAACATCAATTAAAGTATTACTTGAATCTAGAGACGTTTAATTTTTTTTTTTTGTGAAACTTAATGCATTTAAAACTAAGTTCATGTACATAACAAATGAAAGGGTTTACTATTTAGATATAAAAAGTAGAAGATATATTCCAAATTAAGGATGATGTTCATTTTGGTTTAGGTGGAAAGAAAAAACAATCCACTATAGATGCATTTTTTCAGAAGAAATGACTTCTAGTTGATTGATTGAAAGGTTTTGGTTTATATATATATATATATATATTGTATGTAATTCAATAATTATTAATTTATATTTTCATTGGGCCCTTAAGGATTTATATATTTTTATTACTTAGTGCATTTAGCGAGGTTATTACTTTAGTCCATTGGCCCAAGTCGGGACCGAAAGAATTTATTATATAAACGAGGTTATTACATTATCGAACATTCATTTATCGAGGTTTAACTGTATTAACTAGACTTGTAACCCTAGTGTGGGCTTTTAGTCTTTTGTTCTTAAATTGGAGAAAGTATAAAACCCTATTTTTTTTATTGAAAGACAACTTTTATGAGATTGAACATTTGAACCTCCGTTGGAGCAAAGATTCATCTTTTTAGGTTTATTCAACCTTCAAACTAGACTTAAAAAGATTGTATTCTTTATCGGTTTATGATTAAAACCGTTCACATCGATTTAATCTACATTATAACCCCATCACAATTCACTTTGATCTAACCCGCTTCAGGGAACTAACAACTAACCAAAGGTTCGTGAGGTCCGAACCACCAATCATAAAATTCGTTGAGTGAATAAACTTTTTATTCGAGCAAACAATGTTAACATCAATGTGAGCATTATCCAGAACATCCGGATATCCCCACTATACCCATCTACATCAACAAAATCAGCAATTGGTGATCCGTCTATTAGGGGCTAATTTTATACGCATTATTATTAAATCGAACTTGTTTAAATTGTTTTTGTATATATATATATATATGTTATTATCTGAATGGTTTAAAATCAATTTTTACATACCAATGCAAAACTTCTCAAATTTAAGCTAGATTTGGACTACAGAAGTAAGATGGAGTAGTTTTAAACAAATTTAGAAAAATTTATCGTCTATCATATATTAATCAAGTTGGATTTTTGTAATTAAATACAAACTCAATGAATTAATTAACCACTCTAAACCTTACTTTATCGGGAAGAGACAGCCAAAACCATCCGTAATAGGACTAGTTCTAACGACTCGAGGACTCGAAAATCATCCATGATAAGAAGCGGTTCCGAAATCCAGGGGGACTGGCCCCTTCCAGTCCCCCTGTCGTCTTCGTCGCTGAATTCAGGATTAGATAACTCTAAGCTCCTGGCAAAGATCACATGTGGTTTCCCAAGTTCTGAAGTTTTTTTCTTAAAATGATAGGAAGATTGAACATTTATCCATCAAAACTTTCCCTTACCTCCAGATATAGGTTATAATAATCAGGCCCGTCGAAGCAGCAAAATGGGCTTATATTAAGGCACATGCTAAATCAAGCTAAAGGTCGTGACATGTACAACAATATAAAGGCTTCATCTGAAAATTAACCAGCTTAACATGTGGATCAATTATTGATTCAGATCGTAAGGGTACACTTCCTTTCCCTAAAATATGTTGTATATTACGGAATGATAAAAAGGAAAAGCAGTTTGAACCCAATCAATGACCTATACGAGGAAATATGCATTACCAAATCCAACCAGAAGTTTACACGTGAAAAGTAGGAAACAATTAGATATGCTATTATCTATAAATAGCTGAAGAAATAGGAGACAATGTACATTACGATTCATTCTCTCACTTATAGATTGCTTTTAAGTTCATACTTTATCCAAAGTACCTTACTGATAGGGCTGTAAATGAACAGAGCCGCTCATGAGCGGCTTGATAAAAGCTCGGCTCGACTCGGCTCGATTTGTAAACGAGCCGCTCGTGAACATGATTTATTGGCTCGGTTCATAAACGAGTCAAGCTTGAGCAGGCCAAAGCTCGGCTCGAAAGCTCGCGAACAGGCTCGATTAGAACATTTATGAACAAATTTTAGTTTTGTAGAAAACTATATAGTTTTGTGTTAGTTTACGAATATCTAAACTTAATATTATTTCATTTGCTATTAGATGAGTTCGTTCACAAACATAATAAATGAGTAATAGACGAACTATTTGTAAGCATCTTTTTATTTATTCACGAACTTTGCTTGTTTATGTATACAATTAAAGAGTTATTTGCGAGCAAACTTTACAAATATAATTAACAATTTACTCACAAACAATTCATGGTTAGATAATTTTCTTAATGAACCAAGTTCAAAAGAGGATTTTGGGTTCGAAACAAGCTCGAAGCTCGGCTCAAGCTCGTTGAGCAAGCGAAAGCTTGGCTTGAGCTCGGCTCGTTAATTTTATAGCAAGCTCGGCTTGGATTCGAGCTCGTTAATTTTATAGCGAGCCGAGTTTGAACAGGCCAAAGCTCGGCTCGACTCGATTACAGCATTACTTACAGACTTAAGCATCAAAGAGGGAATGTCGAATGCTCGGTCCTCCTGAATGTTTGCTATTGATTGGTCATCCCAAAACTAATCGGAAATGTTATTCAGAATTGAAGACTTATTAAATAAAGTTTTAATGGAATAATATATGTTCTTATAAAAAAAATTAAAAGTATATGTTAAATCGTATTATTTGGAGAATTTTTTTGTTATTTTTAAGCTCCCAATAGAATATTTGGGAAAGCTATTTGCAGATTGTGTTGCACGTGCAACTCACGCATTGGTATCTTTCAAATTAATTGGGAATCTTATATATAAAACAAGGGTAAATTACATACATGGTGTACAACCTTTACCCGTAATCACACTTTGGTGTACAACCAAAATTTTATCACACTAAACTGTACAACCTTTTAGTGACCTCCCACTAAAGTGTACAGCAGGTAAAAATGACCGGTCAATGCTCAGTCAACGCGCCACCTCAGCTTTGACCGGTCAAAAAGTCAAAAAAATTCAACCACTTAATATAAAATTACTTTTATACCCCTATCTCTTCATATCTTCATCTTCTTCCTTCTATTTCTTTCTCTCTCTTCAAATTTATTTCTCTCTCTAATCTCTCTCTTTGAATTTCTTTATCTCTCTAACCTCTCCCTTTGAAAACAGAATTATCAATTTCAATTTCAATTTCAATTGATATCAGACTTCTCAACAATACAATAACTCCTTTTCCTTTTCGGGTCTGTGTTTGATCAAATACAAAATCCCAATTATGGAAACTCAACACCTACCTTCCATCATTTCCAGATTCAGACGTATCTGTGTTTTCTGCGGCAGCAACCCCGACAAAAACCCTAGCTTCCAGCTTTCCGCTCTTCAACTTGCCCATCAACTGATATAAAACTTCCTCTGTTTTCTCATTAATTGGGGGCTAAATCAACTTAATTAGCTTAACCCCAATCACTAATTACAGGTTGAAAGGAACATTGATCTGGTTTATGGCGGAGGAAGTATCGGTTTAATGGGCCTGGTTTCTCAAGCTGTTTACGACGGCAGCCGCCATGTCTTGGGGTAATTTAATTTAACCGGAGAATTATCTCTCTGTTTTTCTCATAATTGAATTTACATTCTGATTTTTTGATTTTGTTTTGCAGAGTGATACCAAAGACTCTTATGCCCCGAGAGGTAATTAATTTAGTAATTAAGAGTTAAATCCGTTTAACCGGAGTTGATTATACGGTGATTAATAAATTGTTATTATCAGATTACCGGAGAGACAGTAGGGAAAGTAAGAGATGTATCCGGCATGCACCAGCGCAAGGCGGAGATGGCTCGCCAAGCTGATGCTTTTATAGCATTACCAGGTGGTTATGGAACCTTGGAAGAGCTTCTGGAAGTGATCACATGGGCTCAGCTTAGAATCCATGAAAAGCCGGTAATTAGTTATGTTAATTAATTATAAAATTAGAAGAGTTAATTGTAATAATTAAAGTGAGATTAATTTGAGGAAAAGGAGTTATTGTATTGTATTCTCAAAGATAGATTAGGGGATTTTAGTGAGAGAGGCTAGAGAGATAAAGAAATTCAAAGAGAGAGGTTAGAGAGAGAAACAAATTTGAAGAGAGAGAAAGAAATAGAAGGAAGAAGATGAAGATATGAAGAGATAGGGGTATAGAAGTAATTTTATATTAAATGGTTGGATTTTTTTGACTTTTTGACCGATCAAAGCTGAGGTGACGCGTTGACTGAGCATTGACCGGTCATTTTTACCTGCTGTACACTTTAGTGGGAGGTCACTAAAAGGTTGTACAGTTTAGTGTGATAAAATTTTGGTTTTACACCAAAGTGTGATTACGGGTAAAAGTTGTACACCACGTATGTAATTTACCCAATAAAACAACAAACAAGTAATTGATTTCTTAAAACATTCCATACAAAATAATAGATTTCAACATAGTACATTTCCAAATTTAATTAACAAGGGAAAATTGTAATTGAGTTTTTTTAACAGAAAATTTAGGTTCAGGTTCGGTATGGTCGATATCGATTATATGATATGAAAAATCGAATTATATTTATAGTGTTTGGATTTAACTTGAGGAGTAGCTTTACAAAGAGTCCTTATAGGCATCCGCTTATAGCTTCCTATTTAGGGATGCCTCCAATTCATTTTTTTTTTATAAAATTTAAAACTTATTAAATTTCAATACAATAATTAATAAAGGGTGTTGTTATACTCATCCACCAATTCCCACCCCTAGCCCCGTGAAAGGATGAAAATGCCCTTTCAAGGATTGGGGATGGAAAAAGGCTATTTTTTTTCCTTCCGACACACGCCTCACCGTGCGGTGAGGCGTGATAGCCACACGCCTCACCACAAGGTGAGGCGTGTGGCTATCACGCCCCACCACACGGTGGGGCTTGATAGCCACATGCCTGCGTGTCAAACGGGAAAAAAAAATTAGCCCGTTTAAGGATTAAACCTGTAAATGCCTGTAAACACTAAACACTACACAATTTTAATTAAAACCTGTAAATACCATACAATTTTAATTAAAGCCTGTAACAATAATATAAGTCCATGAATAAATATTATCAATTAAAACATATAAATTCGTATACATTGATGTAATCTAGTCCAAGCCGCTCTCCTGTCAGCATAAATATTGTCCAAGTGACGAATACTCGGATCACGAAATCTATGTCATTGGCTGGCAATGGGAGGCACTGGAAATCCAGGTCTTAAATAAAAACGTATCTATTGTTCATAACTCCTCAAATGACAAATGACAATCTCTCGCTCCGGTGGTCTTCCATCGTCCGAACGCATCGGCAGTATAGTACAACATCCTAATTGTGGCGCAGTAAAAAGGAATATCACTGCATTCAACACAGATGTAGCAGCATATAAGTCATCCGGACTCACCATCCAGTGAGATTGACCACACCTCGCTCCTGTCCATCTAATACACGTGAGGGCATCATCTACTCGGTTCCATAACACTGGCTCATACAGATCACGGAGGGCCCGTATCTCATTTTCTATAAGCACTCTCAACGGCTTCCACTCCTCCTGATTATTTGTGATGGCGTCGGCTAAAACACGAAATCCACAGTTACCATCTGATACAACATCTAGGTATCCAGTAATATATGGTACGATTAGTCCCTGAACCCTATGTAAATATTGGTATCGGCTGATATTCGCATCAAATCCGGCTGCAAATATGAACATATGAAGTTCGTTAGTGATAATATATTTACTTTAACATGAACTTATTTATTACGAAAATAAAATATACCCGGCATCTCATTGTTATGTATAGAGGATGATGAGCTTCGGCCTCGAGTACGACTACTCCTCGAAGTAGAAGACCGAGCACAACCAGGTGCACCCTGACTGTACTCCCATGCACTCGAATTCTGCTTCGTAGATGAACTCCCCTTTGGTCTACCCTTAACTGTGTCTTTGACCTCAGGTTCTTTGTAACTGCCTTGATCCGGGTTAATTTGATCATGGATGTAGACAGATATGCTACGCACCATTGTAGGATCTAATTTGTCAACCTTTTCCACAAGAGAGTGAAAAAACCGGTGATCCTCGGACCGATCACCATATATGAGAGCAGTAACTGGTATGTCACTCAAACCATCAAATGCAAGATTTCTCCAAAAAGGATGGATGCGCTCCAGACTAACCGACGTATTCGAATCAATATATTTTTTAATTTCACATACACAAGAAATACCATGAGTCATGGGCAAAACACATCCACACTCAATTCGTGCATACACACCATCTCATCATACAGTTACGCAAACAATAATGTAAAACATGTAAGTTGAGGTAAGTGAAAGGAGCTACACAGTGAGACACGCAGATCTTCGTCTCGAGTCCTCAAGTGAGTATCTAGTTATATATAGTAAAACATTACAAAACTAATTTATTACAATTAAAAAGATTAAATTTAATAACAGAAAAAATGTCTTACTTGATCGCATCAATCTGAGCCTCAATGTCCTTGTTCACCTTCGCCCACACTATACCGAGTGCACCAGTAGATGAATTCAATCACTGCTTCAACTGTGCATGTGAACTCTCTACTCGACATGTTGTTGTGTTTCCTAAGTGCAACACATTGTTCGTCCATGCTCGATCGAACTTCTCCTTATGCACTAGCCATGTGGTCTCCACATATTGTATCACACGAGGCCATTTGGCAGAAGTATTCTTCATGCTTATCACTGCCTCCTCATATTTGGCTACTATCGGCGCTTTAATTATTTTTTCCATTTGGTATTCTTAAAAATTTCTCTAAAATCCTTCATTCCAATCAACTTGCCTACTCTATCCTCCACATCTTTATTAATATGCCATGTACACAACAAATGATGAGTTTCAGGAAAAACCTCACTAACCGGTCTCATCAATCCTAACTCCCGGTCAGTAGCAATGGTTGTCAGATGCACATCAGAACCAAGCAAAAGCCTCAATTTTCCTAAAATCCACATATAACTACCCTCAGTCTCATCCTTCATAATTACATAGGCGATCAAGAAGTTCTTGTTTGAAGGCGTCATTCCAATGATCTCAAAAAATGGCATTTTATACTTGTTTGTTTTATATGTTGAATCCATACCAACAAACAAGTAGTAGGATTGGAACAGGGTGATCGAAGTAGGATATGCCATAAAGAGGTGAGTCACAACATTGCTGCCCGGTTCCGCTTGCATCCAATGTATGTAATCCATATCTATAGCAAGCCGATAAAACTAATTGATTACATCCCGACCCTTAAAACTCTTAGTCCTTATTTTTTCCTGTAATTATACACATGTCTTTGGGTCAGGCAATCCTGAGGATGTTTTTCTTTAATTGTTGCAAAAATAGCTCAAGGCTTTGCTTGAGCTGCACTCATTTGACGAACAATTTTTTTTAAAGCGGGACTTAGTCCACTCATCTATCAATAGCCCTGACGATATACAACCAATCCATCATTATGATGTCCTCTATCTCCAGCAACACCATTCACCACCCAACCCCCTAATTCAGCGATTTCCAGAACCTTCACCTGGAATTTGCAACCACAGTATTTTGTTTTCGTATTCCTCCGTACTACTTCCTCCATATCCCTATCCCTAGTCCTTTGAGTATTCTTTATACCACGGGCACATTTAACCAATATCCATTTTAACTTACCCCCTGTCTTGTGAGAAGCTATAGTTAACTCGAAGCCAAGCCAAATCGCCGTCTGTTTTGCCCAGTTAACAGCTTCCTGGTATGTTTTAAACGTCTGTACAGGATAAAATTCCCCACTGTAATCGACAATGTTACCTCCGAAGTCTTCTAACGGAACCTGCGAATGATAACTAATGAACATTAGACTCAATTACGATCAAGTTCGATAATGTTTCGGGGCCTAAACCCCTAAATTCAATTTTTAGACTACTGGACGTGTGTATATCACGCCCCACCACAAGGTGGGGCATCATGTTCACACGCCCGACAGTCCCAAGGAAATTATTAAACCGAAGACAAATATGCTCAAACGGAAAAATATCTCGACTTCGGCGGCTTGGTCGTTCTCGTCTCTTCCCGGGGATGACGGATTGTCATCCATTATACATGTAATCTCTGATTTCAGAAAGAAATGAGTTTGGGAGAGTTTGAGAGAGTTTAGGGTTTTCAAATTTTTGCTAAGTGGCGGTATCGTCTTTTTTCGGGACTGAGGGTGGGAAATTGGGGCTTGATATAGTAATCCACTTAATAAAATATAAATTGTTAAAAGTATTCATATAAATAATTAGTATTATTCCGGTGTCTAAATTTAATAGTAGTCATATATAGAAAATAAGAATACATGTTGCTAAAATGGAATCACAAGTCAATAACAGTCACATATATTGTCTTTTTTTAATTACAACTTCTTAATAATAATAGCACAAGGGACCTCTAGAATTTATTTCATAATTTTTCTTTTAACAATATTAATAGGGATAAATTACAATTTTGTACATAGGGGACTAAATTGATTCTTCCCAATAACTATACAGCTAAATTTGGATATTATCCCACAATAATATAGTTTTTTTTTAAAGAAATAATATAGTTCTTAATTGTTCTATTCTTTACAAATTGCACTAAAAAGTTAATATTTATTTAGTTCTTGTTGATCTAGTAAAGAATTAAATAAATTTAGATTTGTAAAAACATGGAAAATGGAAACTGTGTATGGACTGGAGTGTTGGTCCCGTGTGATTAGTTCCAATGGGGGGTTAGGAACTAATGTAACTTTTTCGCTAATTAATCTTGCTGACTTGATAATTTTGGTGAGTTTATTAACTCAGCTTTGGCCAGCTTGGCCGATCTTAGTGTAAGACAACTTTAGTTAGATGTTGACTAAGACTGTTTCACTTGTGAGTTGGGAATTGACACGTTAGTGGTCAGCTTCCAACTCAGCACTCTAATTTACTCAGTGTCAGCTTTAAACAGTTTATATGCTGAGTAAATATTGTTGGTCCCTAGTAATTAGTTCCAAGGGGGGGTTAGGAACTAATGTAACTTTTTCGCTTTTAATTATGCTGACTTAATGTAGTTTTAAGAGTTTGATAACTCAGCGTGTTGGTCAGCACGGGCGTTTGATTAGTCAGACAGTTTTAGTTCTATGCTGACTAAGACTGCTTGACTTGAGAGTTGGGAATTGACACTTGAAAAGTCAGCTTCCAACTTAGCACTCAGATTTACTCAGTTTCAGTTTTAACAATTTATAAGCTGAGTAAATACAACAAGCAACACATGCACATATATATATATATTGAGAGAGAGAGTTTAGAAGTTACTCAGCACGACTTATCCTGGTTCGGCCTCTCTGCCTACGTCGAGTCCCCAGTTCCTCCTGGGATTTTCCATCCAATACTGAGCTCTTTCAAGGTAGAGCACAAACCCTTTACAAGGCAGTGATTATGCAAGAGTATGTCCTCTATTCGTCTACTCAGCTCCTACTAAGTACTACAACCCAGCACTTAGATTTTTCTACCACTGAATACTTACAACCAAGTACTCAGCTCAACACTCTCAATATTCCTATTGATCACACACTTGTTCTTTTTCAACTAAAGAACACTTTAGATGATTACAAAACAATCAATCTAGCATTTACACAGAGAATATAAAAGTTGGTGTAATATCTTTTTGTATTTGAGTGCTTTCAGAATTTTCTCTCTTGTATTTTTCTTTTGATGCTTGGGCAAATGATCCAAGAACTACCATTGTCCTTTTATAGATGAAATTTTGAAGATTGGATCATTTGAGATGATTTAGCCGTTGTGTCCAAAACGGCTCTTTTAGGAGACAACTTCTGGTCAGCTTCAAACTGTTCCGCCATTCCCTTTTTCTGTTTTCTTCAGGCGTCAGGTTTTTTCTTCTTGCATTTTTGTGCCAGTTGTCTTTTACCAATAATCCACAGACCCATGATTCTTGGAATTAGTCTTCTGTGTGCTTTCGAGGTTTTAATTATTGGTGCAGAAGATTGGCAAACTTTGTCCTTTAGTGAACGGATCTTTCATGCTGTCCTGACTGTTACTCAGCTTCATCCGTTATCTTCGAATGTTCAACTTCTATACTGAGTTCCTTCTTAGTCAGCTCCGTTCTTGTTTATTCAATTCTGAAGGAGTCTTCTAATTTAGTCAGCTTTGTTCTGGCAACTTTGAAAGAAGCTTCTGATGCTGAGTTCTACTTTACTCAAATTCTATCCTTTCATGCTGAGTTCCGTTCCACTCAGCTTTTGGCTTATGCTGACTTTTGACTTGTCTTACTTTATATATATATTTTTGCACTCAATATTGAACAAACACATTAGTACAATTAAATCAAAGCATTTAAATTTAATTGCCTCTTAATCGTGGATGATTTTGTCAAATCAAAATCTTGTGAAAAGGTGTTTCAATAAACTCCCCCATTTTGATGTTAGCAAAATACATAATTATGGAACTCAGTTATAAGTTACCCCATGATTGATATATTTTTGAAATGACTCCCCCGTAAGGGTTGCACATATTGTCTTAACTTAATTCTAAACCTTCCAAGATTTAATTGAATTATTTGTGTATACTGACTTAGTTTAATGTTGGATATTTCAAGATCTGAACTTTTTGAATTTAAGTCAGCTTTCAAAAATATTAGAAGTATGTTGTTACTCAGTTTATTACCTAAATATTTTAGTGTTAATGTATACTGAGTATGTTTTACTTCTTAATTTGTTTGTTCAATTTTATCGACTATATTGAGAAAATAGTACTTGGCAATGATTGAACAAGAAGAATAAGGCAAACACATATATGAAGGTTTCTATGCTAAGTTCTAAACATTTACTAGACTATATCTAGTTCTTCTTCTTCTGAGCTTGGTGGTCAGCTTTAGCTATTCCTTTGCCTTTGTCTTTGCTTCCTGAGGCATTACCTGCAAGCTGAGTTCCTCCTTGACTTGTCTCCCCTGTTTTGCCATCATCGGGTTTATAAATGAATGTGTCAGTGCGAGCATGAGCGGAGAGGTGAGTTGAGTATCGCTGGAGCCTCTTAGTACTTTCTCTCAAGCCATCAATTATAGGAACACTGTCATCTTGGACATGGCGAGGAACTCGAAGAGAACTGCTAATCATACTGAGCAGACATTCATGGGATTTGCTAAGCCAGGTGAGCGAGCTGGTAAGCTGACCAAAAGATTGGTGGTACATCTTGAGCAAGGCAGAGTCATAAATATGCGCTGGGCATTGTTGATACGCATTGCCTTCATTATGGCTTGGGAAAAGCTCAAGAGTTCACTGTTGGAGACTGGATCAACATCCATCTGTGCTTTGTTGATGTTGAGTAGGCTGACTGCTTCACTCAGTTGGTCAATTGTACACTGAGAAGAGGAAGATACTAAGTCACGCGTACTGGTCAGCTCAGCAGTAAGCTTGGTAAAGCATTCTTGAATTTCGGCAGAGGTGGCAAACTCAGCATTGCCAGGTACGCTCGATTTGGTCAGTTCTGCAGTTAACTTGGCAAAATATCCTTGAAGTTCAGTAGAAGTGGCATACCCTGGATTGACTTCTGATGGTTGTTGAATTTTACCTTCAAGCGAATTCAGATGGTTTACCATTGTGAGAACCAGTTCAGTCAGCTTTGTGATTTGGTCTTGCCGCGGTTGCTGAGTTTGAATGGTGGTCATAACACTTACTAGATCCTTGAGTCCTTTTATTTCATTGAGAAGCTGAGTGATTCCGGGCAGTTGAGAGGACTCAGTATCAGAAGATCTAGCAGTATCAGCTTGAGGAGGGTTCAATTCTTGAAACAAGGACTGAGCAGAGGCAATGATGCGTCGGCCCGACTCAGTGGCATTCAAGTAGGTAAATTGAGCCGCATTAGTCTCAAAGGCTGGAATTGAGCTTGATGGTGGAGGAGTTTGCTCTTTGCCAGATTGATCACCTTGATTGATGACTGGACTTTGGTGCAGATTACCTTCAGGAGCTGAGTTATCAACATGCTGAGTTGGAGGTGGAGTTTGGTTAGTCATGTTGACCTGCTCATCCTGAGTGGGTGAAGTTGAGGCAGGATTTGTTCCTTCTTGAACAGTTGGATTTGGATCTTCAAGGGTTTTGGCTTGTTCCTCATCCTGAGTAACAGAGTCTTGTTTTTCCTTTGAGGGAGACTCAGGGTCGTTTGCAAAGTATGAGAACTGTAGCTCAGACATGCCAGTGAATTGTTCTGGAAGAGGAGAATCTGCAAGAAGATCAATAACCTGAGTTTTATGGGCTTTCTTCTTAAGCCGCTTAAACGTTTGTTCCTTGGGAGGAGAAGGGTCAGCATCAATGTCTTCCTCATCAGTATCAACTGCCTCCTCTACCATGGTTGGATGCTCATGCTGCTCAGCATGATCCTCAACAGCAACGTTTTTTTCTTCCTCAGCTCTTTGCTCCATATCACCATGAGGTTGCTCAATATCAGTATGTTCTTCATGCTCAGGATGGACATTTTCCTCAATATGGGTTTCTTTCTCAGCTTCCATTTCTTCTTCAACATTTGTTTTCTCAGCTTGTTGCTCAGTTTCTTTCTCAGCTTCCTTTTCTAGGTCAGTTCCATGACCTTTAGATGATACAACCCAATCTAAGGGATCAGCTTCAACTGTTTTTAAGGAATTAACCTTCTTCCTTTTCATCAAGGGGGATTCTGGAGTACCCTCTTCTTCATCCTCAGGCTCTTCTAGCCTTTTTCTCTTCTCTGTCGACTCAGCTTTTTCCTTAGCTTTGTCAGCTTTAACCTTTTCTTGAGACACTAGTCTCACTTTCTTTGGGACATCATGGATGTCTTTGGAGCATGTTTCAATGGCCTTTCTCTTCTTCGTCTTCTTTTCCTTAGGTGACTCAGCAGGAACCTCCACTTCTTTCTCAGGCTCATTTTCAGGCTCAATGTCTAGCTCAGCTTCATCATCAACAACTTCTTCATATCCCTTCAACGGTTGATTGTACAACAGTCCAACCAGTAGAGCTGTTATGATCTCACTTCCCAAAGTGTCAGTTTCATTAATTGTCTCAATCTGTTTGTCCTCAATGATCTTAGTGATCAAAGAACCCAGCCTGAGCTTCTTTCCACTGCGTTGAAGAGCCCCAACCAGAAAGACGGGCATGTTGAGTGGAGTGTAGGTCAACATGTTGTTGAAACACCTTTCCACAAGATTTTGATTTGACAAAATCATCCATGATTAAGAGGCAATTAAATTTAAATACTTTGATTTAATTGTACTAATGAGTTTGTTCAATATTGAGTGCAAAAATATATACAAAGTAAAAGACAGGACAAAAGTCAGCATAAGCAAAGCTGAGTGGAAAGCAACTCAGCATGACAGAATGGAAGCTGAGTGGAGTAAAACTCAGAAGCAAAACGAAGCTGACTAAAGTTGAAGATTTCTTCAGAAGCGGTTACACAGAACGGATCTGACCAAGTATGCACTCAGCTTAGCAGTCGAACATCCGAAGATTACGAAGAAAGCTGAATATCAGTCAGGACAGCATGAAGGATCCGTTCACTAAAGGACAAAGTCTGCCAATCTTCTGCACCAATAATTGGAACCTCGAAGACACATAAAAGACTAATTCCAAGAGTCATGGGACGTTGGATTATTGGTAAAAGACAACTGGCACAAAAAGACAAGCCAGAAGCAAGAAGACAAACCTGACGCCTGAAGAAAACAGTGAAAGGGAATGGCGGAGCAGTCTGAAGACTAACCAGAAATTGTTCCCCAAAAGAGCCATTTTGGTGTTAACGGTAACAAAAATTCAAAGGATCCAAATCTGCAATTTCCTTCTGTAAAAGGACAATGAAGAACCTTGGATCATAACTGAAGCATCAAGAGAAAAATACAAAGAGAGAAAATTCTGAAAGCACTCAAATACAAAAAGATCTTACACCCACTTTTCTATTCTCTGTGTAAATGCTAGATTGATTGTTGTATAATCATCTAAAGTGTTCTTTAGTATAAAAAGAACAAGTCTGTGATCAATAGGAATATTGAGAGTGTTAAGCTGAGTGCTTGGTTGTAAGCATTCAGTGGTAGAGAAATCTAGGTGCTGGGTTGTAGCACTTAGTAGGAGTTGAGTAGACGAATAGAGGAAGGTACTCTTGCATATTCAACTGCCTTGTAATTGGTTTGTGCTCTACCGTTAAAGAGCTCAGTATTGGATTCAAAAAGCCTGGAGGACTCTGGGGACTGGACGTAGGCAGAGAGGCCGAACCAGGATAAGTGATACTGAGTAATATCTGAACTCTCTTTTATATTGTATGTGTTGTTTGCTATATTTACTCAGCATATAAATTGCCTAAGCTGACCTTGAGTAAATAAGTGGTGCTGAGTTAAGAAGCTGACCTCCAAGAGTGTCAATTCTCAACTCACAAGAAAACAACTTTAGTCAACATCTGACTAAAGCTGTCTTCAAACATATCTCACCAAGCTGACCAAAAAGCTGAGTTAATAAACTCTCAAAATAACTTCCAGTCAGCTTAATTAAAACGCGAAAAAGTTATATTAGTTCCTAACCCCCCCTTGGAACTAATTACCAGGGACCAACAAGTGGTATTAGAGTCTAAGCTCACTACTCAAAGATTTAACAATCTTGAGCTGATCCCTAAAAATGGGTGAGAATAGCACTCGGTTCCTTCCAGGAAACCAAACAACACAGATACTCCCTGAGGGACTATCAATCACTAGACCTCCTCTATTCTTTGGGTCAAATTATACATTCTGGAAGAATAGGATGAAAAACTTTATTCAAGCCACAAACATGAGTGCATGGCTTGCAATTGTTCAAGGTCCACATGTGCCATACAAAACTGTTAACGATGAGAAAATTGTTAAAAGTGGGGCTGAGTGGACAGAGGATGACCTCAGAAAATTACAAAATAATGCTTCACCTATAAACATGCTTCACTGTGCGTTAGATGCTGCAGAATATAATAAGATTTCAGGTTGCGAGTCAGCACATGAGATTTGGAAGAAGCTTGAAGTAACCTATGAAGGTACAAGCAAAGTTAAGGAGTCTAAAGTCAATCAACATATGAGACTCTATGAGCTGTTTGAGATGAATGAGAATGAAGACATCTCAGAAATGAACGCAAGGTTCACAAATATTATAAATGAGCTAAAAAGGCTTGGAAAGAACTTCACTGAAGAGGAACAGGTGAAGAAAATTCTGAGAAGTCTGCCTAAGAGTTGGCAAGCAAAGAAAATAGCCGTAGAAGAAGCTCAAGACTTGACTACCTATAAATATGATGAGCTGATCGGATCCCTGCTGACCCATGAAATCTCTATGAAAAACTTTGAAGCCAAAGAGAAAGAAAAATCAGAAGATAAGAAACAAAAGTCACTTGTCATGAAAGCTGACTCAACTGAAGCTGAGTCAACTGATGATGAGGAAATAGCCATGTTCACTAGAAAAATGAAGAAGCTGTTTAGAAGGAATGATAGAAATGGCAAAAGGTCATTTAGAAGAAATGACAAGTATAAAGCCGAGTCAAGTGACAAGTACAAGAAGGACAGCTCAAAGTCTGTCACATGCTTTGAGTGTCATCAAACTGGGCATATCAAGTCAAGCTGTCCCAACCTCAAAAAGGAGAAGAAGGGAAGCAAAAAGGCTATGGTAGCCACATGGAGTGACAGTGATGTGTCAACATCATCCGAAGCTGAGCAAAATGAAACAGCCAACATATGTTTCATGGCAGATGATGGAGCTGACCAATCCCAATCTGAGAAAGCTGACCTCTCTGAAGATTCCGAGCAGGAGGAAAACAACAATGAGGTAACATCCTTACTTTTGCTTAAAAATGAAATGGTAAATGCCCTGAGTGACTTATATACACTAACTAAGAAGTGTAACAAAAAGATTAAGGCACTCAGCAGGCGCTGTGATGAGATTGAAGAGGTCAAACTGAGTGACCTCCGATATCTTCTCCAGGACAACTCTGACTTGCATACCAACATGCAAATCCTACATAAGTTTGTCACGGAGGTTCAATCTGAGTCAAAGAAACTTAGAAAGGATATCACAATGTTATAGAGTCAAGGGAAGGGCTCAAATAGAAATAAACCCCATGCTGAGTACGCAAATACTAGTCAGCATAAGCAGTTTACTCAATGTGAGTGTTGTGGAAAAAGGGGACACACAAAGGATGTGTGTTGGCATAACAAGCGGACTGTCCAATGTGACTTCTGCGGAAGAAAAGGGCATACCACAAAAGTATGTTGGCATGCCCAACACAATAATGCTGACTATACTCAGTTCAACCCACAAAGGGTACCTTTTTGTGATTTCTGTGGAAAGCCATGCCACACCATAAAAGTATGCCGTCACAAGTTAAAATATGATTTTGCACCTGTCTATACTAACAAGAAATGACCCAAAAGAAATTGGGTACCTAAAAATGAATAGTTTTAACTGCAGGTCAGCTTAACATGCGTGGAGAAGTCAAAACTATGGTATATAGACAGCGCATGCTCAAGG
This sequence comes from Euphorbia lathyris, assembly GCF_963576675.1. NCBI lineage: Eukaryota > Viridiplantae > Streptophyta > Magnoliopsida > Malpighiales > Euphorbiaceae > Euphorbia > Euphorbia lathyris. Next base: position 71,341,383 of record NC_088918.1, on the reverse strand, counting down.
CATATGACAGGTGATGAAACTCAGTTCATCACACTAGAGCTTAAACGAGGTGGAAGTGTATGTTGGTCCCTTGTAAGGTTGCAAGTATAGTGCCAAGGGGGGGTTAAGAACTATTTAAACTTTTTGCAATTAGGGCAGACTTCTTTTTCTAAGGAAAAAGGTTTTAACAGCGGCGCTGAGTAAACAGCAAGATACTGGCTTATTCAACTAGTGACTAGGTCAGTTTCTTAGCTTGAGTCAGGAGATAGCACTTAGAGTCTGTTCCTGAGCTCAGACATTCAACGCGCACAACTCAACTTGACCTCTTTACTTGGTCAGTTTTTGGTTATTTTAAGCAAGCAATATAAATAAGGAGTTAAAGGTAAGAAATACTTCACTCAGCAGATTTATCCAGGTTCGGCTTCTTCTAAGCCTACGTCCTGTCCCCGGAACACGTTCCGAGATTTCGAATCCTCTACTGAGCTCTTTAAAGGTAGAGCCTCAAACCTTTTACAATATCAGCAACTGAGTATGACAAGAGTACCTTCCTCTATACCTCTACTCAATCCTAATCTCTCGCTGAGTACTAAAACCAAGTACTCAGCCTCTCCTTTCTATCTCTAGAAATGATAAGTGTTTTGTCCTATACAAAGATTTGCTAAGACACTTTAGACGATTGAAACAATCACTCTAGACTTTTACACAGATATAAGAATTGTAGTGTAAGATTTTGCTTTGCTTCTTTGCTTGCAGAACTTGTAGAAATTTGGTCAGCGTAATGGCTTGATCAAGTTCTGTTTCGAGTGAAGCTTCTGATGGCACTATTTATAGAGACGTCTGGGCATCGGTCATTTCGAATTTCGAAATAACTGTTGGAGGGAAACGGCTACATGTCGTTGTCATCCTGACTTGCTCAGAGCTCTCGGCCAATCAGAATTGTGTATCTTCTGTCCTCGGTCAGCTCAGCAGACTGTCTCTCCTTTTATGGTAAAGTCAACTGGACAGCATACTGTGTCGTCTGAACTTTGCCCAAAAGGGAAATACTTTGTCTGGAAGTTTTGCTTTGCCAGCTACTGTCTTGTACGCTTTGTCTAGACTACTCAGCAGCTTCATCTTGAAGTTGTTCCCGAAGGTCTTCTAGATCCTTCCGTTTGCTGAGTTGCGTTTTGTTCAAAATGGCAACGTCTTGACACACGCGGGCCGAGTTGTACTGAGCTGTTTGACTTGGGCCTTGACTTCCGTATTGGGCTTGGGCCTTTTAATCCTTATGTCTTATAACTGTTTTAACTCAACATTGAACAAACACATTAGTGGAATAAATCAAAGCATTTAAACTTAGTGTGTTTAGAATATGTATTTTAAATTATACTTAAACAATTTTGTCAAATCAAAATTATGTGGAAAGGTGTTTCAACAAACTCCCCCATTTTGATGTTGGCAAAACTATTCAGCGAGGAACTCAGTATGAGCTCCCCCATAATAGTTGACCTAGTATAATTGAGCAAACTCCCCCGTAAGGGTTGAGCTACTGACTTAGTTTTACTCAAAACATTTAAAGGTTTAAATGAGTAAGTCTAAGGTCAGTTTTCAGATATAGGTCAGCTATATCAACATATTCTATTTACTCAGTATTAAGCGGAAGTTTTAGTCATATAGAGCGCGCTGAGTAATTTGTTGTTCAATGAGTTCTTATCAGAATGTTTGATAAACACATAGGTCAATGTCAAACATGTTATCAGCATATCATTTAGTCAATAAATGTTACAAGTATTAAACATAGCTAATTTAATTGAAGATACATAATGACTCAGTACTTAATAACATATATCATAACTCAGGATTTGAATAAGAGATGCAAATATGATATATAGATAGAAGTCAGTAATTACACATCAAAATTTTTATAGATAAGACAAATAGAATTAGATTACAAGTGACTCAGTCTAAAACTGGGCTAGCCTATCATTTCCTATCTATTTCTTTTTCTTGTGATGCGATGACTGACTTCGCTCATGCTGAGCTCTTGCTGTATGTTCTTTCTCCCCCGTTTTGTCAACTTCAGGGAGTCTGAAAGCATCAGTTAATACAGCGCGAGTCAGTTCTTGGGATAGCTCCTTAAGCTTCTCAGCGCTTTCATTTACGCCATCAAAAATGGCAACTCCATCAGTTGAGACCTCTTCGGGTACTTTGAGATCAGCAGCACTGAGCATATTGACGCTGAATGCTTGAGCTTTGCCTTGCCAGATAAGAGCTTCAGTAAGGCCAGCAAAGATTTGGTGGAAGGTTTTTAAGAGAGCTGTGTCATAATACTGACGTTGAATGTTGTTATGACGAATGTGATTGAAAGTTTGTTGTGCGAGAGTCATCATCTCGTTCTGCTTCAGTGCGTCAGTATCCATCTCTTACTTATTCAGATTAAGCAACCTTATAGCCTTACCAATTTGCTCTACTGAGCACTGACTGTACGACACCATTTGCTCGTTGGTCTTAAGTTGCTCAGTATGAAGCTGAGCAAAAAGCATTTTGAGTTCAGATGAAGTGGCATAGTCAGTGTTCACAGCTGACAATTTCTGGACTTGTTGATGGAGAGAGTTCAGGTGTTGCATGGTTGTCGGCTGGATCTCAGCCAACTTGACAATTGAATCCTGCTTAGCTTGCTGTGCTTGGAAGGATAAAACGACGTTCAGCAGATCCTTGAGTCCCTTAACTTCGTTGAGAAGCTGAGTGACCTGGGAAAGCTGGGTGGTCTCAAGAATTGAAGAGCCAGCAGCAGGAGAAGTGGAATGTTGAAGGTCTCTGATTAATGCTTGCACTGAGTCAATGATCTTTTTGCCGGACTCAGTGGCATTCAGATGGCTTTGTGAACCTTCAGGGATATCAGTATGACCGGAAGGAAGAGGAGTGAAAGGAGTTACCAGGTCAGTGACTGGAATAGTATTCTCAATCAGCACTTGAGTTTTAGGGATAGTTGATTGATCGGCAGAGAGTTGAGTTTGAGAAGTTGTAATGCGAATACTGTCTGTGCTGACGGCAGAGGTGTGTGGAGTCAGCACCATGCTTGAGGAAATAGCATGAACAGTAGACGGCTCAACCTGACTGGTTGATGTTGCAGAAGTATTGGGGTCGGCATGTTCCTGTTGAGAAGAAACAGAGGCTTGCTTTTCCAATGGCGCTGATGTAGTGGAAGTGGATTGGCGTTTGAAAAACTTGAGTTGGACAGTAGAAGGGTCCTTAGTTGTCTTTGAGACGACAAAATCAGGAAGAGTTGGTAGTTGCACAGGAGGTTCACTGATTAGCTTCTCACTGGCCTTGACCAACTTTCGCCTTCTACGAGGTGGAGTGACAGTATGATCAGGTTCTTCTGAGTGAGAAAGGGAAGATTCTTGTCGTTCAGTATGAGTCTGGTCAGCTTTCTCTTCAACTTGATCAACTGTGTGTTGGTCAAGTACTTGCTCAACTCCCGTAGCCAACTCAGTATTGGCATGCTCATCACCAGCAGCTAACCCAGTATCAGCATCCTCAGCCTCATGCTCACTGGCTGTTTCCTCAAAATCCTCAGCGTCATCCTGACCGCTGGCTTCTTCCTCTTCTTCTTCAGTACTGTCACCCTCAAGTTCTTCCTCAACTTGAGAGATGAAGTGATCATCTAGTTGAACCTCATTTTCATCATGCTCAGCTACACTACCTTGACACTGGGTGAAGTGAGAGTCACCCGGTACAATGAAATCAGTAGGTATAGCATTGAGGGGAGACAGTGTTGAAGGCTTCTGCTTCTTCTAAGGTTGCGCAGTAGCTTCCTCAGTTCCAGGCTCACCTTGCCTGCTTCTTTTCTCAGCTGACTTACCAGCTGACTTCTGCCTCTTTGCTGGAGACTCAACATGTTTAGAAGGAGTCTCAGCATTTTTCCTCTTGCGAGAAGCTGGGGCCTTAGTCCTTCTTCCTTTCTTAGGCTCAGCAGTGTCTTCAGCTTGGCCAGCAGTAGCAGCAACTTTGCCTTTCTTCAAGGGCTGTCCAAACTTCAATGCCCTCAGCGAGGCAGCTGTTATCTCAGATCCTCGATTTTTCTCCTCACCTTCAAGATCAACCTTATGGTCAATGAGGATTCTGGTGATGAGTGATCCAAGCCGCATCGTGCCAGTGCTTCAAAGGAAACCAGCAACGAGGAAGACCAGCATGTTGATGGGAGTGTACGTCAGCATGTGCCATATAAAGCACTGCTCGAAATTTGTTGCTGATGTAGTGCAGTTGATCTTCGGGTAGATGAAGTAGGTCAGTAGGTAGTGAGCCATCTTCTGGTGCTGACCCATTGATGAAGCTGACACTTCTCCTGCGTGACCCTCAGGTTTGCAAAAGTTGTGTGCATAGTCAGTTTTGTCCTGATCTCCCGATCTTCTCAGCCTTGCTCCCTCAGTTTTTAGCTTGAGAAGATTTCCTATGTAGAGAGGGTTGATGAAGATGGTTTTGCCTTTCACCTCAGTGCACAGGTAGTCAGTGTTGTCATTGGCAACTTTGAGGTTGTGGTAAAACTCCCTCACTAGGTCAGGATAGGTTTCATCCCTAACCGAAAACAGCTCCGTCCATCCGTTTTGTGAAATCCATTCGCAGAAAGGTTGTTCGTTCTGTATGAAGTGTTCTGAGACCCATCTGGAGGGCTCAACTTTCCATTCTCGTACGTTCTCAAAAACTTTGGAGTAGGTTCGGACTTTCACAGTCTTTCCTTGACCAGAGGTTTGGCCAGTTTTTCCTTTGCTCGGCGTAGGAGGATTTCCAGTAGGTTCATCGGAGTTAGTCTTTTGGTGGCCGGCACCGGAGACGTTGTAGGATACCTTAGTCATTTTCGAGGATGGGGAAGGTTTAGAAGGATTTTGAGAGAGAAAGAATTTCTTTGCCTTAGAATTTGATTAAGCGTAAAGAATAAAAAATGGGGAATTACCCATTATTTATAGATGGAATGAGCGGTGTGGATTTAATCAAATCCATGTGTCAGTTTTGCCTTGGGATTGTGTACCGACAAAGATCCTAGCATTTATGATACATACGGTGAATACGTCATCCTAGGGCTATACGCGTGCTTTTGCATTCATTCTAACGGATCTAACACTCAGCGTGTAGAATACTAAGCGTTTGATATTCTGAGTGGTCAGTATTTCATTTACGGATGATTTTAAAGTTTAAGTTTAAACTAATTTACTCAGTGTGCAAGTTTACTCAGTATTTGATGTTCAGTCAGTTTCGATGAGTTACTCAGCAAACAATCAATCATTCAGCATAGTAATTCACTCAGCATTCATATTCATTTAACACAGGAATTTACTGAAGAGGATTAAACATACCAATTGCTTCTCTTAGTATGCTGAACTGCTCACGGGCCAGTGGCTTCGTGAAGATATCTGCAAGTTGTTCATCCGTTGGGACAAAGGTCAGCTTGATCTCACCCTTGAGTACATGGTCTCTAATGAAGTGATGTCTGATGCTGACATGCTTCATTCTGCTGTGTTGAATTGGGTTCTTTGAAAGATCAATTGCACTTTTGTTGTCACATTTGACTTCAATTGTCTTCGTTTGAACACCATAGTCTTCAAGCTGTTGCTTAATCCATAGGACTTGAGCAACACAATGACCAGCAGCAATGTACTCAGCTTCAGTGGTAGACAAGGCTACTGACGCCTGCTTTTTGCTGAACCAGGATACAAGACAGCTTCCTAAGAAGTGACATCCTCCAGAGGTGCTTTTACGTTCTAGTTTATCCCGTCCATAGTCAGCGTGAGTGTATCCGATGAGTGTAAAATCATGAGTATTTTGATACCATAAACCTGCGTTCACTGAGCTTTGCAAATATCTAAGGATTCTTTTTACAGCAATGTAATGAGATTCCTTAGGGTTAGATTGATATCTAGCACAGTAGCATACTGAAAACTGAATGTCCGGTCTACTGGCTGTTAAGTAAAGTAGAGAGCCTATCATACCTCGATATAATTTGCTGTCTACTGACTTACCATTCTCGTCAGCACAGAGGACAGTGTCAGTGCCCATAGGAGTGGATATTGGCTTGCAATTCTCCAAGTCATATTTCTTTAATATCTCCTTGGCATATTTGGCTTGACTGATGAAGATGCCATTCTTTCCTTGTTTAATTTGAAGACCGAGGAAGAAGTTGAGTTCTCCCATCATGGACATTTCAAACTCAGTCTGCATTTGTTTGCTAAACTCCTTGCACATTGATTCGTTAGTTGCACCAAATATTATATCATCAACATAAATTTGGGCCAGCAGGGTATCTTTACCCTTTTTCTTAATGAATAAGGTTGTATCATCTTTGCCCCTGACGTAATTTCTAGTCAGCAGGAAACTGGTCAGCCTCTCATACCAAGCACGTGGTGCTTGCTTGAGGCCATACAGAGCCTTTTTGAGTTTGTAAACATGGTTTGGGAACTTATGGTCCTCAAAACCTGGAGGTTGATTTACATAAACCTCCTCGTTTATAACTCCATTAAGAAATGCACTTTTGACATCCATTTGGAATAATTTAAAGTTCATGTAAGATGCATATGCACATAGAATTCTAATTGCCTCTAGCCTTGCCACTGGGGCAAAGGTCTCACCGTAGTCAATACCTTCTTGCTGACTGTAGCCCTGAGCTACAAGCATTGCTTTGTTCCTGACTACGTTTCCTTGTTCATCCATCTTGTTCCTGAAGACCCATCTTGTTCCGATGGTCTTTTGACTCTTTGGATGAGGCACTAACTCCCATACATCGTTTCTTCTAAATTGATCGAGCTCCTCTTACATTGCGATCATCCAAAATTCATCATACTCAGCTTCAGCGAAATTCTTCGTTTCTTGTACTGAGACGAAAGCAACATTGCTGAGGTACTTCCTGAGTTGATTCCTCGTCATCAGGGTATTCCCAGCAGAATCAAGGATTGCACTTTCTGAGTGCCCTCTTGGAATCCTTATTTCTTTGGGTAGATTTATGTCTTGTGCTGTTTCTGTTTCAACAATCTCTGCAGAAGTAGATGGGTCAGTAAAAGTAATCTTAGGTTCACTCTTACTCTTGGTCAGCCTTTTCGTGAATGACTCAGTAGCTGGTTCTTGGTCAGCGGTGGTTACTAAGTGTGGATCATCTTCGGTCAGCGGCTGGTATCTACCTGCAGGGTCAGTTTCGTCGAACTCTACATGTATTGACTCTTCTAAAACTTGAGTTTGCTTATTAAAAACTTTGTATGCTTTGCTGTTTGTTGAGTAGCCCAAAAAGATAGCCTCATCAGCTTTTGAATCAAACTTTGCTAAGCTATCTTTTGTATTTAAAATAAAACATCTACAGCCAAAGGCACGAAAGTATCCAATATTTGGCTTTCGTCCTTTCCAAAGTTCATAGGGGTTTTTCTTGAGTATAGGTCTAACTAGAGCCCTATTAAGAATATAGCATGCTGTGTTAACAGCCTCTCCCCAAAAATACTTTGGAAGCCTATGCTCATCCAGCATTGTCCTGGCTATTTCAACCAGAGTTCTGTTCTTCCTTTCTACAACCCCATTTTGCTGAGGTGTTCTAGGAGCAGAAAAATTGTGGTCAATGCCGCTGGCTTCACAGAATTCAACAAACTTTTGGTTTTTGAATTCTCCACTGTTATCACTACGGATGTGAGCTAATTTTAGGTCTTTTTCATTTTCAATTTTTCTAACCAAATTTGAAAATGTCTCAAAGGTCTCATCCTTGCTGGTCAGCAAGATAACCCACGTATACCGAGAGAAGTCATCTACAATGACCAAGGAAAATCTTCTTCCACCCAGACTCAGCGGCTGGACTGGACCGAAGAGATCTAAGTGTAGTAACTCTAACGGACGTTTAGTTGAGACGATATTTTTGCTATGAAAAGATTGTTTGGTTTGTTTTCCAGCTTGGCAAGCGTGGTTTTCCAGCTTGGCAAGCGTGGCATAATTGATCTTTTTGAAATTTAAGTTCAGGCAGTCCCTCAACCAATTGCTTTCTTGCTAGTTTGGCCAGGAGGTCCATGCTTACATGACCAAGTCTCATGTGCCATAGCCAGGAATTTTCTTCCTTTGATACTAAGCACACAGTTTTTGAAAACTTTTTCTCTAAATCTAGCATAAAGACATTATCTATTCGAGGGGCAGTTAATATTAACTCATTTGTTTTACCCTCGTATATTTTACATCCAGTAGCATCAAATATAACTTTTCTCCCATTGTCACATAGCTGAGGTACGCTGAGTAAGTTATATTTGAGTCCGCTGACTAGGGAGACAGATTCAATAGTAGGATTACCTCCGATGGTTCCTGACCCTACTATCTTACCCTTCTTGTTGTCTCCAAAACTTACGCTCCCTCCTCATTTACGCTCAAACGTGATGAACTGAGTTTCATCACCCGTCATATGCCTTGAGCATGCACTGTCAATATACCACATCTTTGACTTCTCGGCACATCTCAGGCTTACCTGCATTGTAACTAGTTACTTTTAGGTACCCAATTCTTTTTGGGTCCTTGCTTGTTAGGTGCAACAGGTAAAGCATCATATTTTATTTTATGGCGACATACATGGACAGTATGGCCATTCTTTCCACAGAAGTCACAACTGACCTTCTGTTTAGGATGTTTCACTGACTTGTCAGCACCCCAGTGCTGAGCGTGCCAGCACACCTTAGTGGTGTGTCCTAACTTCCCACAAAAGTCACACTGGACTTTTCGCTGGGGATTCCATCTCTGCTTAGTACCTTGGTACTGAGTTCTCAGCGGACTGTTTCTTTTATTTGGAACCTTTAGTTGGTTCTGGATAGTTGTGACGTCATTACTCAGTTTCTTTGAAACTGACTGGACTTCAGAGACAGACTCATGTATGATCTTCATGTTATCATGCAGAGTTGTATTGTCCTGAAGAAGGTATCTGAGGTCACTCAGTTTGACCTCTTCCACTTCGTCATAGCGCCTGCTGAGTGCTCTAACTTTCTTATTACACTTCTTGACAAGTGTATAAAGATCACTCATGGCATTAACCATATCGTTTCTGAGCTGGGGAAGAGAAATTACCTCATTTGATTGCTCCTCGTCTTTTGATAGGTCATCATGCTCAGAGACGCATGGCTCAGCAAGTTCGTCAGCCATGAAGCATATCTTCGCTGACTCGGTGGCCTCAGTTTCTATAGATGAAGACTCATCGCTGTCGCTCCAAGTAGCCACCATTGCTTTCTTCCCACTTTTCTTGTCTTTCCTAAGCGTGGGGCAGTTTGACTTAATATGGCCAGTTTGATGGCACTCAAAGCATGTAATGGGCTTTGAGCTGTCCTTTTTGTATTTGCTGTCACTTGAGTCAGCCTTATACTTATCAAAGTTTCTGTAAGGCTTTTTAGAGTATTTGTCACTCTTCCTGAATAGCCTTTTCATCTTCCTTGTGAACATAGCCATCTCCTCATCGTCAGTTGAACTCCCGTCAGTGGAGTCAGCTTTCATGACAAGGGATTTCTGCTTCTTGTCTTCAGATTTTTCCTTCACCTCAAAGTTTTTCATGGATATCTCATGGGTCAACAATGAACCGATGAGTTCGTCATATTTGTAGGTGGTTAAATCCTGAGCTTCCTCAACTGCTGTCTTCTTTGCTTGCCAGTCTTTAGGAAGACTCCTGAGTATCTTTTTGACTTGTTCTTCCTCAGTGAAGATTTTCCCAAGTCTCTTGAGCTCATTAATGATGTTGGTAAACCTTGCATTCATGTCTGAAATGCCCTCATCATTGTTCATCTCGAACAGCTCGTACAGTCTCATCTGCTGATTCACCTTGGACTCCTTTACTTTATTGGTTCCCTCGTAGGTGACTTCTAGCTTTCTCCAGATCTCTTGTGCCAACTCACAACCTGAGATTTTATGATATTCTGCAGCATCGAGCGCACAGTGAAGCATATTGATAGCCGAAGCATGGTTTTGGAGCTTCTTAAGATCATCCTCTGTCCATTTGGCCTTAGCTTTTACAACTGTTTGGCCAGCCACAACCTCGACAGGTACAAATGAGCCTTGGACTATAGATAGCCAGGCACTCATGTTTGTAGCCTGAATGAAGTTTTTCATCTTATTCTTCCAGAAGCTATAGTTTGACCCGAAGAATAGGGGAGGCCTAGTAATGGACAGCCCCTCAGGCAGTATTTGAGTTGTTTGGTTTCCAGGGAGAAACCGAGTGCTGTTTTCGCCCATGGTAGGGATCAGCTCAAGGTTGTTAGACCTTTTAGAGTGAGCTTTTAAGCTCTGATACCACTTGTTGGTCCCTTGTAAGGTTGCAAGTATAGTTCCAAGGGGGGGGGTTAGGAACTATTTAAACTTTTTGCAATTAGGGCAGACTTCTTTTTCTAAGGAAAAAGGTTTTAACAGCGGCGCTGAGTAAACAGCAAGATACTGGCTTAGTCAACTGGTGACTAGGTCAGTTTCTTAGCTTGAGTCAGGAGATAGCACTTAGAGTCTGTTCCTGAGCTCAGACGTTCAACGCGTACAACTCAACTTGACCTCTTTACTTGGTCAGTTTATGGTTATTTTAAGCAAGCAATATAAATAAGGAGTTAAAGGTAAGAAATACTTCACTCAGCAGATTTATCCAGGTTCGGCTTCTTCTAAGCCTACGTCCTGTCCCCGGAACACGTTCCGAGATTTTGAATCCTCTACTGAGCTCTTTAAAGGTAGAGCCTCAAACCTTTTACAATATCAGCAACTGAGTATGACAAGAGTAACTTCCTCTATACCTCTACTCAATCCTAATCTCTCGCTGAGTACTAAAACCGAGTACTCAGCCTCTCCTTTCTATCTCTAGAAATGATAAGTGTTTTGTCCTATACAAAGATTTGCTAAGACACTTTAGACGATTCAAACAATCACTCTAGACTTTTACACAGATATAAGAATTGTAGTGTAAGATTTTGCTTTGCTTCTTTGCTTGCAGAACTTGTAGAAATTTGGTCAGCATAATGGCTTGATCAAGTTCTGTTTCGAGTGAAGCTTCTGATGGCACTATTTATAAAGACGTCTGGGCATCGGTCATTTCGAATTTCGAAATAACCGTTGGAGGGAAACGGCTACATGTCGTTGTCATCCTGACTTGCTCAGAGCTCTCGGCCAATCAGAATTGTGTATCTTCTGTCCTCGGTCAGCTCAGCAGGCTGTCTCTCCTTTTATGGTAAAGTCAACTGGACAGCATACTGTGTCGTCTGAACTTTGCCCAAAAGGGAAATACTTTGTCTGGAAGTTTTGCTTTGCCAGCTGGTGTCTTGTACGCTTTGTCGAGACTACTCAGCAGCTTCATCTTGAAGTTGTTCCCGAAGGTCTTCTAGATCCTTCTGTTTGCTGAGTTGCGTTTTGTTCAAAACGGCAACGTCTTGACACACGCGGGCCGAGTTGTACTGAGCTGTTTGACTTGGGCCTTGACTTCCGTATTGGGCTTGGGCCTTTTAATCCTTATGTCTTATAACAGTTTTAACTCAACATTGAACAAACACGTTAGTGGAATAAATCAAAGCATTTAAACTTAGTGTGTTTAGAATATGTATTTTAAATTATACTTAAACAATTTTGTCAAATCAAAATTATGTGGAAAGGTGTTTCAATAGTGTAAGCTTTGGAGACAACAAGAAGGGTAAGATAGTCGGCTCAGGTACTATCGGAGGTAATCCAACTATTGAGTCTGTCTCCTTAGTTAAAGGTCTTAAATACAATCTGCTGAGTGTAGCTCAGCTTTGCAAGAGCGGCAGAAGGGTTGTATTTGATGATACTAAGTGTCAAATACTCGAGGGAAATACAAATGAATTAATTTTAACTGCCCCTCGTGTAGAAAATGTATACATGTTAAACTTAGAAAAACAGTTTTCTAAAAACATATGCTTAGTGTCTAAAGAGGACAACTCCTAGCTATGGCATAGAAGACTTGCACATGTCAGCATGGACCTTCTTGCCAAATTAGCTAGAAAGCAATTAGTTGAGGGATTACCCAAATTAAAGTTTGAAAAAGATCAACTGTGTAAAGCCTGTCAGCAAGGCAAACAAACTAAAAAGTCATTTCATAGCAAAAATATTGTCTCAACCAAAAGACCATTGGAATTACTACACTTGGATCTTTTTGGACCTATCCAGCCACTCAGCTTGGGAGGTAAGAAATTTTCCTTGGTTATTGTAGATGATTTCTCTCGGTACACTTGGATCATCTTGCTGAGTAGCAAGGATGAAACCTTTGAGATGTTTACCACATTGATCAAAAAGCTTGAAAATGACAAAGACCTTAGAGTAGCTCACATTAGAAGCGACAATGGTGGAGAATTCAAAAACCAACAGTTTGATGAATTCTGTGAAACCAATGGTATTGACCACAACTTCTCTGCTCCTAGAACACCTCAACAAAATGGGGTCGTTGAAAGGAAAAATAGAACCATTGTCAAAATAGCTAGGACAATGCTGAGTGAAAATAGGCTTCCAAAGTACTTCTGGGGTGAAGCTGTTCACACGGCATGTTACATACTGAATAGGGCTCTAGTTAGACCTATACTTAAGAAAACCCCATATGAGCTTTGGAAAGGACGAAAGCCCAACATTGGATACTTTCGTGCCTTTGGGTGTAAATGCTTTATACTCAATACAAAAGACAACCTTGCTAAATTTGATGCTAAAGCTGACGAGGCGATCTTTTTAGGGTACTCAACAAACAGTAAAGCATATAGAGTATTTAATAAAAGAACTCAGGGTGTAGAAGAGTCTGTACATGTTGAGTTCGATGAAACTGACCCTACAGGCAAGTCAGCTCAGCCTGAAGAAGATGAACCAGGCTCAGCTTCCGCTGATCAACCAGAAGCCTCTGTGTCAACTATACAGGAGCTGACCCAAGGTAAGCAAGAAATTGAAATATCATTTGCTGACCAATCTATTCCTGTAGAGATTGTAGAAACACCTCTTCCAAACGACTCAACACTGCCCAAGGAAATAAAGATCCCAAGAGGACATACAGAACAAGCCATTCTTGATGCCGCCAACAACAAATTAATGACCAGAGATCAGCTTAGAAAATACCTCAGCAATGTTGAATTCGTCTCAATACATGAGCCAAAGAACTTTGCTGATGCTGAGCAAAATGAATATTGGATCAATGCTATGCAAGAAGAGCTTGACCAATTCACTAGAAATGAGGTATGGGATTTAGTATCTAAACCTAGGAATCAAAAGCCCATAGGAACCAAGTGGGTCTTTAGAAATAAGCTAGATGAGCATGGAAATATGATTAGAAACAAAGCTCGACTTGTAGCCCAAGGGTATAGTCAGCAATAGGGTATAGACTATGGAGAAACATTTGCTCCTGTTGCTAGATTAGAAGCTATACGTATATTGTGTGCCTATGCCAGTTACATGAATTTTAAACTATATCAAATGGATGTGAAAAGTGCATTTCTTAATGGCTTTATAAACGAAGAGGTATATGTTAATCAACCTCCTAGGTTTGAAGATCCAAAATTTCCAAACCACGTTTATAAACTCAAAAAGGCCCTGTATGACCTAAAGCAAGCTCCAAGAGCTTGGTATGAGAGGTTGACCAACTTCCTGCTGACCAGGAACTATGTCAGGGGAAAAGCTGACACAACCTTGTTTATTAAGAAAAAGGGTAAACATACCCTACTTGCACAGATATATGTAGATGATATAATTTTTGGTGCTACTGACGAATCTTTGTGCAAAGAATTTAGCCAACAGATGCAAACTGAGTTCGAAATGTCCATGATGGGTGAACTCAACTTCTTCCTTGGACTTCAAATCAAGCAAGGTAAGAATGGCATCTTTATAAGTCAGTCTAAGTACACCAAGGAAATGTTAAAGAAATTCAGCATGGTAGATTGCAAACCAATATCAACCCTCATGGGTACTGATACTGTCCTATGCAAGGATGAGAAGAGTAAGTCAGTTGATAGTAAGCTCTATCGAGGTATGATAGGTTCTTTACTCTATCTCACTGCTAGTCGACCGGATATTCAATACTCAATATGCTATTGTGCTAGATATCAAGCTGACACTAGGGAATCTCATCTAACTGCTGTAAAAAGCATTTTTAGATACTTGCAAAGCTCAGTTGATGCAGGTCTATGGTATCCAACCTCAAATGACTTCACACTCATTGGATATACTGATGTTGACTATGGACGAGATAAGCTAGAACGGAAAAGTACTTCGGGAGGATGTCATTTCCTTGGAAGCTGTCTAGTATCTTGGTTCAGTAAGAAGCAATCATCCGTAGCTCTGTCTACAACTGAAGCTGAGTACGTGGCTGCTGGAAGCTGTGTTGCACAAGTCCTATGGATAAAGCAACAGCTTGAGGATTACGGAGTCAAAACAAAGACAATAGAGATCAAATGTGACAACAAAAGTGCCATTGATCTATCAAAGAACCCAGTCCAACACAGCGGAGATCATATGATGAGGATACTTTTTGTTAATCTAATGAATTCGATGAATTCCTCCTAAAGATTCCCATCAAAATAGTGCGAGTTGATGAAAATTACTATGGGCTAGTCTCCCACTTCCAATAAAAAGCAACTGGATCTAGTATGAGTTGGTGATCAGAACATATATGGATAGAACTTATAGCGGGGTCTCGAAAAATAAGTAATTTCGGCTGGGCTTTTATCCTTTTTTTAGGTTCATTTGGTTTTTTATTGGTTGGAATTTCCAGTTATCTTGGAAAAAGTTTCATATCTTTATTTCCCTCTCAGCAAATACTTTTTTTTCCACAAGGGATCGTGATGTCTTTCTATGGGATCGCTGGTCTATTTATTAGTTGTTTTAGCATAAGGCATCACTTCATAAGAGATCATGTACTAAAAGATGAGATCAAACTGACCTATATGCCAACAAACGATCAGCTGGCAGATATCTTCACAAAGCCCTTGGCACGAGAACAATTCAACACACTAAGGGAAGCAATCGGTATGTCAAATCCACTCTAACTAAATCTGTATTGAATAATTGCCATGTGAGTGGAAATTTGAATGATTATGCAAATGCCATGTTGAGTAAAATATCTACTCCTTACTAAGTTTTAAAATGGAAAAGCCACCTTATGCTGAATTGACATACATATTGAGTGATGATACTGAGTAGGCATAAAAGGCTGAGTAAACATCCTATGCTGAGTAGATAAACATATTGAGTAATCACTCTATGCTGAGTAAATATACATGCTGAGTGAGTAACGTATGTTGAGTTAATTAGAGATAGAAAAATTATCTTCACAAAAGTTAGGCACTCAATATCGTGAATGCTTCGAATTCTAGCAAAACCAAGTAAAAATCCACTCGCGTAAAATGAACCTACACGTGTAAACTCTGGCACCTTGGAAAGACTCACATTAATGGCAAAACCCATGCGCCGAAGATGTCATAAATGACAGAATCTTTGTCGGTTGAACGTCCCTAGGTAAAACGGCTAGTTAATGAATAAGGGCCGCTGTAAATCGGTATAAAATGTGGAAGAATCCCCACTCACGAATCCTTACGCCTACGATTCTCTGAAATAAAATCCTTCTCTCTCCCTAAAAACCTCAAAACCTTCAAAAATGGCTTCCGGCAAAAACAAAACCCCTAAAACTCAAACCTCAAACAAACCCACTCAGGCTGACCACGCGGGTCCTTCGACGGAAATAGAAAGGAAAATGATCAAAGTACACACAAGGGTCAACAATCTGGAGGTTCTAAAATGCCGATGGTTTTCTCCAAGCTTTGTCTCGTCTGAAAAACCATTCTGTGAATGGATCGAGAAGAACAAGTGGAAAGGTCTCTTCTCTCTTTCAGGAACAACCTATCCCAGGTTAGTACGGGAATTCTACTCGAATCTACATGTTGATGCAGATGACTCTGACTATTTGGAGACCACAGTTAAAGGTCAGAAAATCATCGTAACTCCTGCCTATCTAGCCACCTTACTAGATTTACCAAACGAAGGAATTCAGTTTAGAACGACGAAGGAGAAAGTGCCAAAAGAGACGGCTGAGAAGCTCAAGGGATTCTGTAAACCTAAGGATCATAAGGGCGAGATACCCAGCACCTGTATGGGAAAAGAACAGAAGATGGTCCATTACATGCTGACCAACTTTATCTTCCCCAAACTCAACTCAGCTTCATCCGCATCAAACTTCGAACAGTGCTTCATCTGGCACATGTTGACCTACACTCCGTTCAATCTTCCCGTCTTTCTAGTTGGAGCGTTTCAACGAAGTGGTAAGAAACTCCGCCTGGGCTCTCTCATTACAAAAATTATAGAGGACAAGCAAATAGAGACGGTGAATGAAACAAGTACATTGGGAAGTGAAATCACTGCAGTTCTACTGGATGGACTGTTGTACAATCAACCCTTGAAGGGATATGAAGGAGCTGATGATGCTGAGGAAGATGAAGAAGCTGAGCAACTAGAGCCTGCAAAAGATGTTGAGGCTCATGCTGAGTCACCTAAGACAGCTCAGCCTGAGAGGAGGAAGAAGAGAAAGGCTGTAGAAACCTGCTCAAAAGACATTCATGCTGTCCCAAAGAAAGTAAGGCTATTATCAAAAGAAAAAGCTAAAGCTGACAAGGCTAAGGAGCAAGCTGAGTTAGCTGAGAAAAGAAAAAGGCAAGAAGAGCCTGAGGATGAGAAAGAAGAAACTCCAGAATCCCCTTTAAAGAAAAGGAAAAAGGGGAACTCCTTAAAAATAGTGGAAGCTGTCCCACTAGACTGTACTCAACCTGAAGGTCATGGAACTGACTAAGAAAAGGAAGTTGTAGAAGAAACTGAGCAACATGTTGAGCACCAAGAAGCTAATACTGAGCAGGAAGAATCTCCCAATGTTGAGAAATCTCAGGATGATGCTGAGCGGAGAAAAAGAGAAAGTAATGCTGTTGAGGGTCCTGTTGAGCAACTTATAGAAGAGGAAACAGTTGCTACTGAGTCCAGTGAAGGTATTCGAACTGACCATTCACCGCCAAGAGCTGAGACACAGCGAAGACTCAAAAAGAAAGCGCAAAAGCAAATTGATCTCATGGACGACTTTCCCATTGATGAGCTTGAAACTGACCTCTCTAAAATCCAGTTCCAATACTTCTCTAATGAGACTGAGTCACCACCAGAAAATCCAGTGGAAAAACAAGCCTCTGTTACTCAGGATGAGGAATAAGCCAAAAACCCTGCAGATCCAATTCAAGCTGCTCAAGGTAGCACACTTCCTGTTTCCATTTCACCTATTCAAGCTGAGCAGATTAACTTGTCTAATCAAACTCCACCTCTAACACAACATGTTGATGACTCAGCTCATCCAATCAATCAAAGTCCAGGTACCAATCAAGGTACTCAATCTGGCAGAGAACCAACTCCTCCACCACCATCAAACTCAGTCCCAGCCTCTGAGTCTAATGCTGCTAAATTTGCATACTTGAATGCTACTGAGTCTGGCAGACGTGTCATTGCTTCTGCTCAGTCCTTACTTCAAGACTTCAACACTACTCAAGCTGATGGTCACCAATCTACTCAAGCTGAGTCCTCCCACCTGTCAGGTATTACTCAGCTTCTGAATGAACTTCGAGGACTAAAAGATCTGGTTAGCGTTATCACTACGGTTCAAACTCAGCAACCGAATCAAGGGCAAATAGCAAAATTGACTGAACTAGTGCTTACAATGGCCACCCATATGAATTCGCTTGAAGGAAAAATTCACCAACTATTAGAAGTCAATCCAGGGTATGCCACTTCCACTGAGCTTCAAAGCTATTTTGCTAAGCTAACAGCGGAACACACCACCTCTAGCGCAACTGCCAATCCTGAGTCTGCTACATCTGCTGAGTTGCAAGACTGCTTTACCAAGCTGAATGCTGTGCTGACCAAATCAAGTCCACCCGGCAATGCTGAGTTTTCCACCTCTGCCGAACTTCAACAATGCTTCACCATGCTTTATACTGAGCTGACCAGTACACGTGACTTAGTATCCTCCTCTTCTCAGTGTACTATTGACCAATTAAGTGAAGCAGTCAGACTACTCAACATCGACAGAGCCAGATGGATGTTGATCCAATCTCCAACACTGAACTCATGAGCTTTTCACAAGCTATCATGAAGGCAATGCGCATCAACAATGCCCAGCGCATGTTTTATGATTCTGCTCTGCTAAAACTGTTCCATCAAGCTTTTGGTCAGCTCACAAGATCACTCACCTGCCTGAGCAAATCTCATGAATGCCTCCTCAGTATGATCAGCAGCTCCCTTTGGGTTCCTAGGCATATCCAGGATGATAGTGTACCAGTCATTGATGGCTTGGGTGAAAGTACCAAAAGGCTTCAGCGCTACTCCCATTATCTCTCCTCTGCAGCACGAAATGAAACCTTCCTCTACAAACCTGATGATGGCAAAACGGGGGAGACAAGTCAAGGAGGAACTCAGCGTCAAGGAGGAACTCAGCCTCAGCCTGCAGGTAATGCTTCTGGAAGCAAAGAGAAAAAGAAAGGCAAAGGAATTGCCCAAGCTGATCACTCGGCTCAGAAAAAGAAGAAGTAGAACTAGCTCAGTCAATATCTAGGACTTAGCTTTATATCTTGTCTTTAAATATATGTGTTTTTGAATTTGTGTTCTGAATTTGAAAGGTCAATATATTATAAGTATTAATTTCCTTCCCGACCTGACTAAATTTTGAACAAACAAATCAAGAAGTTAAAAACACTCAGTATGCATTAACACCAAAACAACTTATGCAATAAACTGAGAAACAACATACTTCTAATATTTTTGAAAAACTGACTTTAATCCAGACAAGCTCAAATCTAAAACTAAGTCAGTATACACAAATGTCTTAAAACTAATTCAATTAAACATTGAAGGTTTAGAACTAAGTTAAGACAATATGTGCAACCCTTACGGGGGAGTCATTCCAAAAATATCAATCATGGGGTAACTTATAACTGAGTTCCATAATTATGTATTTTGCCAACATCAAAATGGGGGAGTTTGTTGAAACACCTTTCCACAAGATTTTGATTTGACAAAATCATCCATGATTAAGAGGCAATTAAATTTAAATACTTTGATTTAATTGTACTAATGAGTTTGTTCAATATTGAGTGCAAAAATATATACAAAGTAAAAGACAGGACAAAAGTCAGCATAAGCAAAGCTGAGTGGAAAGCAACTCAGCATGACAGAATGGAAGCTGAGTGGAGTAAAACTCAGAAGCAAAACGAAGCTGACTAAAGTTGAAGATTTCTTCAGAAGCGGTTACACAGAACGAAGCTGACCAAGTATGCACTCAGCTTAGAAGTCGAACATCCGAAGATTACGAAGAAAGCTGAATATCAGTCAGGACAGCATGAAGGATCCGTTCACTAAAGGACAAAGTCTACCAATCTTCTGCACCAATAATTGGAACCTCGAAGACACCTAAAAGACTAATTCCAAGAGTCATGGGATGTTGGATTATTGGTAAAAGACAACTGGCACAAAAAGACAAGCCAGACGCAAGAAGACAAACCTGACGCCTAAAGAAAACAGTGAAAGGGAATGGCAGAGCAGTCTGAAGACTAACCAGAAATTGTTCCCTAAAAGAGCCGTTTTGGTGTTAACGGTAACAACAATTCAAAGGATCCAAATCTGCAATTTCCTTCTATAAAAGGACAATGAAGAACCTTGGATCATAACCGAAGCATCAAGAGAAAAATACAAAGAGAGAAAATTCTGAAAGCACTCAAATACAAAAAGATCTTACACCCACTTTTCTATTCTCTGTGTAAATGCTAGATTGATTGTTGTATAATCATCTAAAGTGTTCTTTAGCATAAAAAGAACAATTCTGTGATCAATAGGAATATTGAGAGTGTTAAGCTGAGTGCTTGGTTGTAAGCATTCAGTGGTAGAGAAATCTAGGTGCTGGGTTGTAGCACTTAGTAGGAGTTGAGTAGACAAATAGAGGAAGGTACTCTTGCATATTCAACTGCCTTGTAATTGGTTTGTGCTCTACCGTTAAAGAGCTCAGTATTGGATTCAAAAAGCCCGGAGGACTCTCGGGACTGGATGTAGGCAGAGAGGCCGAACCAGGATAAGTGATACTGAGTAATCTCTGAACTCTCTTTTATATTATATGTGTTGTTTGCTATATTTACTCAGCATATAAATTACCTAAGCTGACCTTGAGTAAATAAGTGGTGCTGAGTTAAGAAGCTGACCTCCAAGATTGTCAATTCTCAACTCACAAGAAAACAACTTTAGTCAACATCTGACTAAAGCTGTCTTCAAACATATCTCACCAAGCTGACCAAAAAGCTGAGTTAATAAACTCTCAAAATAACTTCCAGTCAGCTTAATTAAAACGCGAAAAAGTTATATTAGTTCCTAACCCCCCCCCCCCTTGGAACTAATTACCAGGGACCAACAAGTGGTATCAGAGCCTAAGCTCACTACTCAAAAATTTAACAATCTTGAGCTGATCCCTAAAAATGGGTGAGAATAGCACTCGGTTCCTTCCAGGAAACCAAACAACACAGATACTCCCTGAGGGACTATCAATCACTAGACCTCCCCTATTCTTTGGGTCAAATTATACATTCTGGAAGAATAGGATGAAAAACTTTATTCAAGCCACAAACATGAGTGCATGGCTTGCAATTGTTCAAGGTCCACATGTGCCATACAAAACTGTTAACGATGAGAAAATTGTTAAAAGTGGGGCTGAGTGGACAGAGGATGACCTCAGAAAATTACAAAATAATGCTTCACCTATAAACATGCTTCACTGTGCGTTAGATGCTGCAGAATATAATAAGATTTCAGGTTGCGAGTCAGCACATGAGATTTGGAAGAAGCTTGAAGTAACCTATGAAGTAACCTATGAAGGTACAAGCAAAGTTAAGGAGTCTAAAGTCAATCAACATATGAGACTCTATGAGCTGTTTGAGATGAATGAGAATGAAGACATCTCAGAAATGAACGCAAGGTTCACAAATATTATAAAAGAGCTAAAAAGGCTTGGAAAGAACTTCACTGAAGAGGAACAGGTGAAGAAAATTCTGAGAAGTCTGCCTAAGAGTTGGCAAGCAAAGAAAACAGTCGTAGAAGAAGCTCAAGACTTGACTACCTATAAATATGATGAGCTGATCGGATCCCTTCTGACCCATGAAATCTCTATGAAAAACTTTGAAGCCAAAGAGAAAGAAAAATCAGAAGATAAGAAACAAAAGTCACTTGTCATGAAAGCTGACTCGACTGAAGCTGAGTCAACTGATGATGAGGAAATAGCCATGTTCACCAGAAAAATGAAGAAGTTGTTCAGAAGGAATGATAGAAATGGCAAAAGGTCATTTAGAAGAAATGACAAGTATAAAGCCGAGTCAAGTGACAAGTACAAGAAGGACAGCTCGAAGTCTGTCACATGCTTTGAGTGTCATCAAACTGGGCATATCAAGTCAAGCTGTCCCAACCTCAAAAAGGAGAAGAAGGGAAGCAAAAAGGCTATGGTAGCCACATGGAGTGACAGTGATGTGTCAACATCATCCGAAGCTGAGCAAAATGAAACAGCCAATATATGTTTCATGGCAGATGATGGAGCTGACCAATCCCAATCTGAGCAAGCTGACCTCTCTGAAGATTCCGAGCAGGAGGAAAACAACAATGAGGTAACATCCTTACTTTTGCTTAAAAATGAAATGGTAAATGCCCTGAGTGACTTATATACACTAACTAAGAAGTGTAACAAAAAGATTAAGGCACTCAGCAGGCGCTGTGATGAGATTGAAGAGGTCAAACTGAGTGACCTCCGATATCTTCTCTAGGACAACTCTGACTTGCATACCAACATGCAAATCCTACATAAGTTTGTCATGGAGGTTCAATCTGAGTCAAAGAAACTTAGAAAGGATATTACAATGTTACAGAGTCAAGGGAAGGGCTCAAATAGAAATAAACCCCATGCTGAGTACGCAAATACTAGTCAGCATAAGCAGTTTACTCAATGTGAGTGTTGTGGAAAAAGGGGACACACAAAGGATGTGTGTTGGCATAACAAGCGGACTGTCCAATGTGACTTCTGCGGAAGAAAAGGGCATACCACAAAAGTATGTTGGCATGCCCAACACAATAATGCTGACTATACTCAGTTCAACCCACAAAGGGTACCTTTTTGTGATTTTTTTGGAAAGCCATGCCACACCATAAAAGTATGCCGTCACAAGTTAAAATATGATTTTGCACCTGTTTATACTAACAAGAAAGGACCCAAAAGAAATTGGGTACCTAAAAATGAATAGTTTTAACTGCAGGTCAGCTTGACATGCGTGGAGAAGTCAAAACTATGGTATATAGATAGCGCATGCTCAAGGCATATGACAGGTGATGAAACTCAGTTCATCACACTAGAGCTTAAACGAGGTGGAAGTGTATGTTGGTCCCTTGTAAGGTTGCAAGTATAGTTCCAAGGGGGGGTTAGGAACTATTTAAACTTTTTGCAATTAGGGCAGACTTCTTTTTCTAAGGAAAAAGGTTTTAACAGCGGCGCTGAGTAAACAGCAAGATACTGTCTTAGTCAACTGGTGACTAGGTCAATTTTTAGCTTGAGTCAGGAGATAGCTCTTAGAGTCTGTTCCTGAGCTCAGACGTTCAACGCACACAACTCAACTTGACCTCTTTACTTGGTCAGTTTTTGGTTATTTTAAGCAAGCAATATAAATAAGGAGTTAAAGGTAAAAAATACTTCACTCAGCAGATTTATGCAGGTTCGGCTTCTTCTAAGCCTACGTCCTGTCCCCGGAACACGTTCCGAGATTTCGAATCCTCTAATGAGCTCTTTAAAGGTAGAGCCTCAAACCTTTTACAATATCAGCAACTGAGTATGACAAGAGTACCTTCCTCTATACCTCTACTCAATCCTAATCTCTCGCTGAGTACTAAAACCGAGTACTCAGCCTCTCCTTTCTATCTCTAGAAATGATAAGTGTTTTGTCCTATACAAAGATTTGCTAAGACACTTTAGACGATTGAAACAATCACTCTAGACTTTTACACAGATATAAGAATTGTAGTGTAAGATTTTGCTTTGCTTCTTTGCTTGCAGAACTTGTAGAAATTTGGTCAGCGTAATGGCTTGATCAAGTTCTGTTTCGAGTGAAGCTTCTGATGGCACTATTTATAGAGACGTCTGGGCATCGGTTATTTCAAATTTCGAAATAACCATTGGAGGGAAACGGCTACATGTCGTTGTCATCCTGACTTGCTCAGAGCTCTCGGCCAATCAGAATTGTGTATCTTCTGTCCTCGGTCAGCTCAGCAGACTGTCTCTCCTTTTATGGTAAAGTCAACTAGACAGCATACTGTGTCGTCTGAACTTTGCCCAAAAGGGAAATACTTTGTCTGGAAGTTTTTCTTTGTCAGCTGCTGTCTTGTACGCTTTGTCGAGACTACTCAGCAGCTTCATCTTGAAGTTGTTCCCGAAGGTCTTCTAGATCCTTCTGTTTGCTGAGTTGTGTTTTGTTCAAAACGGCAACGTCTTGACACACGCGGGCCGAGTTGTACTGAGTTGTTTGACTTGGGCCTTGACTTCCGTATTGGGCTTGGGCCTTTTAATCCTTATGTCTTATAACAGTTTTAACTCAACATTGAACAAACACATTAGTGGAATAAATCAAAGCATTTAAACTTAGTGTGTGTAGAATATGTATTTTAAATTATACTTAAACAATTTTGTCAAATCAAAATTATGTGGAAAGGTGTTTCAACAAACTCCCCCATTTTGATGTTGGCAAAACTATTCAGCGAGGAACTCAGTATGAGCTCCCCCATAATAGTTGACCTAGTATAATTGAGCAAACTCCCCCGTAAGGGTTGAGCTACTGACTTAGTTTTACTCAAAACATTTAAAGGTTTAAATGAGTAAGTCTAAGGTCAGTTTTCAGATATAGGTCAGCTATATCAACATATTCTATTTACTCAGTATTAAGCGGAAGTTTTAGTCATATAGAGCGCGCTGAGTAATTTGTTGCTCAATGAGTTCTTATCAGAACGGTTTCTCTGAAGTGACGAAACCTGGAGAGAACCATCTACATTTCAATACTTCCAAGTTATTGACCTTTTTATGGACCTTGATCATATTCCTTTCGATTTGCCTCGAAGAACCAGCGGGGTCAGCTTGAGTGGGTTTGCCAGAGGTTTGGCCAGGCTGAGTGGTGAGGTTAGGGATTTTGTTCTTGCCGGAAGCCATTGTTACCGAGGAAGGTTTTTAAGATTTAGGGAGAGAGGAGAATTCGATTTCAGAGGATCGTAAGCGTAAAGAGGAATGAGTGGGGATCCTTCCGCTACTTATAGAGTTTTTAGTCATTAATGAACTAGCCGTTTTCATCTTGGGACTTTAATCGACAAAGATTCTGTCATTTATGACAGGTTCGGCGCATGGGTATTCATCATTACTTGTGTTTTCCTAGGTATGATTTGTTACATGTGTCATTGCTTATCGGTGCAAGTGGGCATTTACTCAGTTTGCCAGAATATGAATCGTTTATGATACTGAGTGTTTAATTCTACCTAGATGGATTTCCTATCTCTTAGTAACTCAACATACGTTCATCACACAACATGTACATTCACTCAGCATAAGGTGATTACTCAATATGTTTATCTACTCACCACAAAATATTTACTCAACATTTGTATCTACGCAGCATAGACTATTAAGCTCAATGTGCAGTAGTTACTAGATTGATATCAGTCAGCATGACAATCACTCAACATTTATTCAAATATTTAGAATTTATTGAAGAGGATTAGTCATACCGATAGCTTCCCTTAGTATGTTAAATTGTTCACAAGCCAACGGCTTAGTGAAGATATCTGCAAGCTGTTCATTTGTTGGTACATAAGTCAGCTTGATCTCACCCTTTAGTACGTGATCTCTGATGAAGTGATGCCTTATGCTGACATGCTTCATCCTGCTGTGTTGAATAGGATTCTTGGATAGATCAATGGCACTTTTGTTGTCACATTTGATCTCTATTGTCTCAGTTCTTACTCAATAATCCTCAAGCTGTTGCTTTATCCATAGAACTTGAGCTACACAGCTTCCAGCAGCAACGTACTCAGCTTCAATTGTAGACAGAGCAACTGATGACTGTTTCTTGCTGAACCAAGATACTAGACAGCTTCCAAGGAAATGGCATCCTCCTGAAGTACTCTTACGTTCTAGCTTATCCAGTCCATAGTCAGCATCAGTGTATCCTATGAGTGTGAAGTCATTTGAAGCTGGATATCATAAACCTGCATCAACTGAGCTCTGCAAATATCTAAAAATTCTTTTTACAGCAATTAAGTGAGATTCCCTTGGGTCAGCTTGATATCTTGCACAATAACATACTGAGTACTGTATATCAGGTCTACTAGCAGTGAGATAAAGTAAGGAGTCTATCATACCTCGATAGAGTTTACTATCTATTGACTTACTTTTCTCATCTTTGCATAGGACAATATCAGTACCCATAGGGGTTGATATGGGCTTACAGTCTTCCATATCAAATTTCTTTAACATCTCCTTGGTGTACTTGGACTGACTAATGAATATGCTATTCTTACCTTGCTTGATCTGAAGTCCAAGGAAGAAGCTGAGTTCCCCTATCATAGACATTTCGAACTCAGTCTGCATCTGTTTGCTAAACTCTTGACACAAAGATTCGTCAGTAGCACCAAATATTATGTCATCTACATAGATTTGTGCAAGTAGGGTATGTTTACCCTTTTTCTTAATGAACAAGGTTGTGTCAGCTTTTCCTCTGACATAATTCCTGGTCAGCAGGAAGTTGGTCAACCTTTCGTACCAAGCTCTTGGAGCTTGCTTCAGGCCATATAAGGCCTTCTTAAGCTTATAAACGTGGTTTGGAAATTTTGGATCTTCAAAACCGGGAGGTTGATTAACATATACCTCTTCGTTTATAAAACCATTAAGAAATGCACTTTTAACATCCATTTGATACAATTTGAAGTTCATGAAACTAGCATATGCACATAATATATGTATAGCTTCTAACCTAGCAACTGGTGCAAAGGTTTCACCATAATCAATGCCCTCTTGCTGACTATAGCCTTGGGCTACAAGTCGAGCTTTGTTCCTAATCACATTTCCATGTTCATCTAGTTTGTTTCTAAAAACCCACTTAGTTCCTATGGATTTTTGATTCCTAGGTTTAGGTACTAAATCCCATACCTCATTCCTCGTGAATTTTCAAGCTCCTCTTGTATGGCATTGATCCAATATTCATCATGCTCAGCATCAGCAAAGTTCTTTAGTTCATGAACTGATACGAAAGCAACATTGCTAAGGAACTTCCTAAGTTGATCTCTAGTCATTACTTTGTTGTTTGCATCATCAAGGATGGACTTTTCTGAATGTCCTCTTGGAATTTTTATCTCCTTGGGTAATGTTGAGTTGTTTGGAACAGGTGTTTTTACAATCTCTGCAGGGACAGATTGGTCAGCAAAGGTAATTTCAGTTTCGATTTTACCTTTGGTCAGTTCTTGTACTGATGACTCAGCATGTCCATTCTGGTCAGCAGGAGCTGAGTTGGGTTCTTCCTCTGTGTGTTGAGTTGTTCTTCCTGCAGGGTCAGTTTCATCGAAATCTACATGGACTGACTCTTCTACTACCTGGGTCCTTTTATTATAAATTCTATATGCTTTACTGTTTGTTGAGTATCCCAAAAAGATCGCTTCGTCAGCTTTGGCATCAAACTTTGCCAGATTATCCTTAGTGTTGAGTATAAAACATTTACACCCAAAGGCACGAAAGTACCCAATATTGGGCTTTCGTCCTTTCCAAAGTTCATAGGGGGTTTTCTTTAATATAGGTCTTACCAATGCCCTATTCAATATATAACATGCTGTATTGACAGCTTCTCCCCAAAAATACTTTGGAAGCCTATTTTCACTCAGTATTGTCCTAGCAATTTCTACTATTGTCCTATTCTTCCTTTCAACAACTCCATTCTGTTGAGGAGTTCTAGGGGCAGAGAAATTATGGTCAATACCATTAGTTTCACAGAATTCATCAAACAATTGGTTTTTGAATTCTCCACCATTATCACTTCTAATGTGAGCTACTCTTAGGTCTTTGTCATTTTCAAGTCTTTTGACTAATGTGGTAAACATCTCAAATGTCTCATCTTTGCTACTCAGCAAGATGACCCAAGTATACCTAGAGAAATCATCTACAATAACTAAGGAAAATTTCTTACCTCCCATGCTGAGTGGCTGGATAGGTCCGAAAAGATCCAAATGTAGTAATTCCAATGGTCTTTTGGTTGAGACAACCTTTTTGCTATGAAATGACTTTTTAATTTGTTTACCTTACTGACAAGCATTACAAAGTTGATCCTTTTCATACTTTAATTTGGGTAATCCCTCAACTAATTGCTTTCTAGCTAGTTTGGCAAGGAGGTCCATGCTGACATGCCCAAGTCTCCTATGCCATAGCCAGGAGTTATCCTCTTTTGACACCAAGCATATACTTTTTGAAAATTCCTTTTCCAAACTCAACATGTAAACATTTTCTACACGAGGGGCTGTTAAAATCAAATCATTTGTTTTTCCCTCGAGTATCTGACACTTAGTATCATCAAATATAACCTTCCTTCCACTCTTGCAAAGCTGAGCTACGCTTAGAAGATTATATTTGAGACCTTTAACTAAGGAGACTGACTCAATTTTAGGGTTACCTCCGATAGTTCCTGAGCCAACTATCTTGCCCTTCTTGTTGTCTCCAAAGCTTACACTACCTCCTCGTTTAAGCTCTAGTGTGATGAACTGAGTTTCATCACCTGTCATGTGTCTTGAGCATGCGCTGTCTATCTACCAGAGTTTTGATTTCTCCACGCATGTCAAGCTGACCTGCATTTTAAACTATTCGTCTTTAGGTACCCAATTCTTTTTGGGTCCTTTCTTGTTAGTGTAAACAGGTGCAAAGTCATATTTCAACTTGTGACGACATACTTTTGTAGTATGGCCACTTTTACCACAAAAGCCACACATAGTTACCCTTTGAGGGTGATATTGAGTGTGGTCAGCATTGTTGTGCTGAGCATGCCAGCATACCTTGGTAGTATGACCTTTCTTACCACAGAAGTCACATTGGACAGTCTGTTTGTTATGCCAGCACACAGCTTTTGTGTGTCCTTTCTTCCCACAACAGCTACATTGAGTAAACTGTTTATGCTGACCAGTACCTGAGTACTCAGCATGGGGTTTATTCTTAGTTGAACCTTTTATTTAGTTCTGTAAAGTTGTGACATCCTTTCTAAGTTTCTTTGACTCAGTTTGAACCTCCGTGACAAACTTATGTAAGATTTGCATGTTCGTATGTAAATCTGAGTTGTCCTGGAGGAGATATCGGTGGTCACTCAGCTTGACCTCCTCAATCTCGTCACAGCGCCTGCTGACTGCCTTCATCCTTTTGTTACACTTCTTAGTTAGTGTATATAAGTCACTCAGGGTATTTACCATTTTGTTTCTAAGCAAAAGTAAGGATGTTACCTCATTGTTGTTTTCCTCCTGCTCAGAATCTCCAGAGAGGTCGGCTTGCTCAGATTGAGATTGGTCAGCTCTATCATCTGCCATGAAACATATGTTGGCTGTTTCATTTTGCTCAGCTTCAGATGATGTTGACTCATCACTGTCACTCCACGTGGCCACCATTGCCTTTTTGCTTCCATTCTTATCTTTCTTCAGATTAGGATAGCTTGACTTAATATGCCCAGTTTGATGGCATTCATAACATGTGACAGGCTTGGAGCTATCCTTTTGTATCTGGTGTCACTGGACTCAGCTTTATATCTGTCTCCTCTCTTGTATGGCCGCTTACTATTTCTTTCATTTCTTCTGAACAGCTTTTTCATTTTTCTAGTAAACATGGCCATTTCCTCATCATCAGTTGACTCACCTTTTGTGGAGTCAGCTTTCATCACTAGTGATTTCTGTTTCTTATCCTCAGATTTTTCTTTAGCTTCAAAGTTTTTCATGGAGATTTCATGGGTCAGCAAGGAACCGATCAGCTCATCATATTTGTATGTGGTCAGGTCCTGAGCTTCCTCTACAGCTGTCTTCTTGGCTTGCCAGCTTTTGGGAAGACTTCGTAAGATCTTTTTCACTTGTTCTTCTTCAGTGAAATTCTTACCGAGTCTTTTAAGCTCATTTATTATGTTGGTGAACCTGGCATTCATTGCTGATATGTCCTCATTGTCAGTCATCTCGAACAGCTCATACAATCACACGTGTTGGTTCACTTTGGATTCCTTGACCTTGCTGGTGCCTTCATAAGTTACTTCCAGCTTTTTCCAGATCTCCTGTGCTGACTCACAACCTGAAATCTTATTGTATTCTGCAGCATCTAGAGCACAGTGAAGCATATTGATAGCCGAAGCATTATTTTGTAATTTTCTGAGGTCATCCTCTGTCCACTCAGTTTCACTCTTGATAACTTTCTCATTATCAACAGTTTTATAAGGTACATGTGGACCTTGAACTATTGCAAGCCATGCACTCATGTTTGTGGCTTGAATAAAGTTCTTCATCCTATTCTTCCAGAATGTATAATTAGATCCAAAGAATAGGGGAGGTCTAGTGATTGATAATCCCTCAGGGAGTATCTGTGTTGTTTGGTTTCCTGGGAGGAAACGAGTGCTATTTTCACCCATTTTTCGGGATCAGCTCAAGATTGTTAGATCTTTGAGTAGTGAGCTTAGGCTCTGGTACCACTTGTTGGTCCCTAGTAATTAGTTCCAAGGGGGGGTTAGGAACTAATGTAACTTTTTCGCTTTTAATTATGCTGACTTAATGTAGTTTTAAGAGTTTGATAACTCAGCGTGTTGGTCAGCACGGGCGTTTGATTAGTCAGACAGTTTTAGTTCTATGATGACTAAGACTGCTTGACTTGAGAGTTGGGAATTGACACTTGAAAGGTCAGCTTCCAACTTAGCACTCAGATTTACTCAGTTTCAGTTTTAACAATTTATAAGCTGAGTAAATACAACAAGCAACACATGCACACACACACACACATATATATATATATATATATATATATATATTGAGAGAGAGAGTTTAGAAATTACTCAGCACGACTTATCCTGGTTCAGCCTCTCTGCCTACGTCCAGTCCCCAGTTCCTCCTGGGATTTTCAATCCAATACTGAGCTCTTTCAAGGTAGAGCACAAACCCTTTACAAGGCAGTGAGTATGCAAGAGTACGTCCTCTATTCGTCTACTCAGCTCCTACTAAGTACTACAACCCATCACTTAGATTTTTCTACCACTGAATACTTACAACCAAGTACTCAGCTCAACACTCTCAATATTCCTATTGATCACACACTTGTTCTTTTTCAACTAAAGAACACTTTAGATGATTACAAAACAATCAATCTAGCATTTACACAGAGAATAGAAAAGTTGGTGTAAGATCTTTTTGTATTTGAGTGCTTTCAGAATTTTCTCTCTTGTATTTTTCTTTTGATGCTTGGGCAAATGATCCAAGAACTACCATTGTCCTTTTATAGATGAAATTCTGAAGATTGGATCATTTGAGATGATTTAGCCGTTGTGTCCAAAACGGCTCTTTTAGGAGACAGCTTCTGGTCAGCTTCAGACTGTTCCGCCATTCCCTTCTTCTGTTTTCTTCAGGCGTCAGGTTTTGTCTTCTTGCATCAGACTTGTCTTTTTGTGCCAGTTGTCTTTTACTAATAATCCACAGACCCATGATTCTTAGAATTAGTCTTCTGTGTGCTTTCGAGGTTTTAATTATTGGTGCAGAAGATTGGCAGACTTTGTCCTTTAGTGAACGAATCTTTCATGCTGTCCTGACTGTTACTCAGCTTCATCCATTATCTTCGAATGTTCAACTTCAATGTTGAGTTCCTTCTTAGTCAGCTCCGTTCTTTTTTATTCAATTCTGAAGGAGTCTTCTAATTTAGTCAGCTTTGTTCTGGCAACTTTGAAAGAAGCTTCTGATGCTGAGTTCTACTTTACTCAGCTTCTATCCTTTCATGCTAAATTCCGTTCCACTCAGCTTTTGGCTTATGCTGACTTCTGACCTGTCTTACTTTATATATATATTTTTGCACTCAATATTGAACAAACACATTAGTACAATTAAATCAAAGCATTTAAATTTAATTGCCTCTTAATCATGGATGATTTTGTCAAATCAAAATCTTGTGGAAAGGTGTTTCAATAAATATAACAAGCAACACATGCATATATATATATATATATCTTAAGAGAGTTAGAAATTACTCAGTATCACTTATCCTGGTTCGGCCTCTCCGCCTACGTCCAGTCCCCAGACTTCTCCGGGCTTTTAGAATCCAATACTAAGCTCTTTAAAGGTAGAGCACAAACCAGTTACAAAGCAGTTGAATATGCAAAAGTACCTTCCTCTATTCGTCTACTCAACTCCTACTAAATTTTACAACCCAGCACCTAGATTTCTCTACCACTGAGTATTTACAACCAAATACTCAGCACAATACTCTCAATTCACAATTGATACAATTTGCTCTTTTTCAGCTAAAGAACACTTTAGATGATTACAAAACAATCAATCTAGCATTTACACAGAAATAGAAAGTTGGTGTAAGATTTCTTTCTTGTTTTTTAGTGCTTTGAGCTTGTATTTTTCTCTCTTGTATTTTCTATAATTCGACAATGATCCAAGAGGATTGCTTGTCCTTCTATAGTTGTATTTTGAGGATCAAATGATTTGAATTTGATTTGTCCGTTGAGTCCAAAACGGCTCTTTTGGGGGACAACCTTCTGGTCAGCTTCACATGTGCAGGCCAATCTTGTTTTCTGATTTCTTCAGATGTTAGGCTTGTCTTCTTCCCACAGGTTTTGTCTTCTTGCGGCAGTTTGTCTTATAGCAACGAACAGTTGACCCATGCATCTCAGAATTTGGCTTTTGCGTAATTCCAAGGCTTCAATTATTGGTGCAGACAGTTGTCAGATTTGTCTTTTAGCTAACAGATCATTCATGCTGTCTTGAAGATCACTCAGCTTCACTTCGCTAGTCATTGTCTTTGATTGTCACCAATTCTCATACTGAGTTCTTTTTCACTCAGCTTTCATGGTCAGCTTCGTTCTGCAAGATCTAGTTCTGAAGCAGACTTCTTTTATGCTGAGTTCCGTTCCACTCAGCTTCTTTGATCAGCTTCATTCTTAAGCTGTTGTTTTGAAGATAACTTATCTTCTCTTGTGTTGAGTTGCTCTTCACTCATCTTGTGTTGTGTTTTCATGCTGACTTTGTCCTATCTTAATTTTTATTTCCTTTTGCATTTATGTTTATACTCAATATTGAACAAACAGATTAGTACAATTAAATCAAAGCACTTAAATTTAATTGTCTCTTAATCATGGATTAAACTTAAATGATTTTGTCAAATCAAAATCTTGTGGAAAGGTGTTTTAATATGGTTCTACCACTGTTTAGCTTAGTAGCTACAATGTAATTTTTGGATTGATACGAAATTGATATGTAAATTTTTTGGTTTGTTGGGTTAGGGTTGTCTTCTAATTCGAAAATGACACGAAATAACGCAAATATTTAAAATTATTATCACATTTTCTCATTTTTATATCTCAATTTAATTAATTAAAATAATTAATAAAATTATAATTATTACTTATGAATACAACTATTTTTACATGTTATCTTTAATAGAGATGATAAAAAAAATGAGTAAAAGCTGGTAACTTATAGAGGAATTTAAAATTAGATGTGATTTGTAACCACATTATATATGAACATAACATGATATGATAGACTTTTAGATAGTCAAGATTAACCTCTTAATCCAAATGACATAAAATATTTAGAAACATTAATATATTTTCTTATATTTTTAAATTTACAATTAAGGTAGATACATAATAAATTGGGAAAAGTACAAAACTAAATCATGTGGTTTGAGTCATTTTCAAATATAAATTATATGGTTTAAAAGTTGACAAACAAGTACCTTGGAGTTGGTTCCTTTAGCAAATACAGTCAAATACTGACTATTCAGTTTGGACTGTATTTACTAACGAAATCAATCAGTGGCGGAGCCAGGGTTGGAAGTTCGGAGAGGCTTTACTACATGAATTTTTTTTTTAATAATGACCCAATGCTTTAATTCGTAGTAGTAAAAAAAACAAATTCAAATTTTTGATAATGTGAAAGTAAAATTGATCTTAAATTAAAACATTAAAAGTAAGTTTATATCATTTTATAAAGGGTTAAGGTGCAAAAGTACCCCTTACGTTTTGGGTACGGAGCGATTTTACCCGTAACGTCTAAAATGGTGTAATTTTATCCCTAACATCTAATCCATAATAAAATCAATGATCAATGGCTCAATATGAAAAAATAAATAATCAGAGATTTAATTTTTAAAACAGTAAAAGTATAAGGGCTTAATTATATTTTTTACCTTAAAAAAATAAATCATGTAAACAAAAGGCCTGAAAAACAACCATGTAAACAAAAAAGAAAAAGAAAAAAAGCTACAATATAAATTACTAACTAAAAGGTAGTAGAATACAAACAATTAGAAATAATAATAAAAAAAGCAGTTTCTAGAATACAAATAAAAGAAGAATATAAACAAGAGAAATTTAGTAGACAAAAGGAAGAAACCCAGCCTCTCTCTCATATGCGTCTTTTTCCTTGAACACGGAAAAACCAACTTTATTCATTTCTTTCTTTAATCTTCCCAGTGTTCATTTCTTGCTTTAATCTCTCTCAAGTTTTCTTTGTTCTGATAATCTTTAGATTTAGGGTTGAGATTTGAGATATGAATTTTAGAGATAGTTAGAATTTTATCTTACAAAAGATGGGGCTTAGCCCCATTTTCTTCTCATTGGCCATGGCTGGAGGGGCTCCCAGCCATGGCAACTTAAGGGCGGAGCTTCCGAAACCACCCCTTTTAGGGTGTTTCGGCGGGCCGAAGAGTCGGCCGACCCTCCCGCTCCCTCTGGCTCCGCCCCTGAAATCAATCTCAAAATACATGTTTGTCAACTTTTAAACCACATAGTTTATGTTTAAAAATAGTTCAACTAAATGATTTATTTTTGTACATTTCTCTAATAAATTTATATGTGATCTGAAAACATAAAATAAAATTAACACTAACCGATTAAGTTAACATATGTATAAGGCGAATATTTTTTAATTGGGTTAGAATGGACTCATTTAACACTAATTAGATAATTGACACAATACAAACATCATACTAATCCGGTAGTTGTCACATGAAAACAAAATATAAAAAATAAAATAAAGTCTAGTTCTCCAAAAATAAGAGGAGGCAATACACGATAATTTTAGATTTAGAAGGCGTGAATCCAAATTTTTAATCTCCACCATAAGATTTTAATAAGCTTAAATCTAATGGTAGTCGACCAAATTCAGTTACTAACCAGGTAAAAATTACCAGAGCAATACATACTAATTTAATTTTATAATAATTATTATTTTAAGAAAGGCTTAATGCATCAAAAGCTTCGTGAATTTGTCCAAAAAGCTCGATTGACCACCTAAACTTAGATGGTATCTCGTTATCCCCATCAACTTGCTTGAGATAATCTATTGGCCACCTGAATTTATTTAAAATGACCGATTTGCCCCTTAAAATTGTTTACAGTGATTCATTTGCCCCTTGAACTTGTTTAAAGTGGCATATATTGCAATTTGTTTAAATCCGTAAAAAAAATCAAAACTTAAAAAATAAAGGTCTAATTTGTGATTTTAAGTTTTTAAAACAAATTAACTTTCGGTTTTGTATATTTTATGGCGTTTTTATAGATTTAGGAACTTAATCATGAAACTTTAAGCAAATTTAGGCAGCTAATAAGACACTATGTAAATTTAGAGGATCAATCAAGTTTTTTTTGGACAAGTTGAGTACAACTGATGTATTAAGCCTTTAAAATAGGCAAAAAACATTATTAGGCCCCTGGTTTTTTATTTTTTGATTCACTAAACTCTTGATCTTTTATTTGGACATATTAAGCCCCTGATCATTTATTTTTGGTCTCATTAACCCCTTCATTACCAAATTAGTAAGTTGTGAACATCTAATTCAGCTAACAAACTGTTATTCATTGCACCTGCATTCGAAATTTGTATTTTTCACTGTTTGAAAGCAGTTTTGGATGTATAACGTGGCTATAGAAAAACTGTAAAAACTTTAATTCAAACTATAAAAAATATTTTTTTAATAATTTTAAATACAGATTAAGTTAATAACGTATTTTTAACAGAATTAGATGTTCACAACTTACTAATTTGGTCATGAAGGGATTAATGAGACCAAAAATAAATGATCAGTGACTTAATGTATCCAAATAAAAGATCAATGGTTTAATGAACCAAAAAATGAAAGATCAGGGGTCTAATGATGCTTTTTGCCTTTAAAATGTTAAGGGGTAATTGCCCCCTCCTCCGTTACATGGCGTAGCCACTGGGCTCGGTGATATTTTTTTAATTGCAGGGAGTTTGATATTCAATGGGGATAAAGATGCGGATAAAGGTTGAGATAGAGATAAGGATAAAAAAAATTCGGAGAATGGTAAAAATAAGATATTAGAGTTTATTGTCCTATGTTTGATGTTTAGGATATGGATAAAGATAAAATGATTAATTTTACTATATTACCCCTGTCTAAATGTAAATAGAATGTATGTATTATTGTTGTATCAATATGAACTGGAATTAATTAGATTTAATACCTAACTTGAGAAATACTTGGAACACTGTATTAAATTTTCAAAATACAAAAAATAGAATAACTTGAGAAATATTTAAAACTGTATTAAATTTTCAAAATACCAACAATGGAATAACTAAGATATTTAAGATGATAGATTAAATTTAACTAATTTTATTTCACGTTGATACTACAATAATATATTGACAAATGGAATAAATAATAAAATTTGAGCGACAAATTAGACTTTTCCATCTATATAAGTTATCCTCATGTTTTATATCACCCCCTCTAGGCATAACTTTAGTGGGATAAGAGGTTTATCCTTCTATGGTCTCACTCTCCTATCTCCAAAACAAACATATGATAACTTTACTCGTTTTTTTATCTCTATCTCACCTCCTATATCTCCTCTAACAAACACCTCGTTAATTTATTGAGAAATTTTATCATAGGCTCCATGTACCATGTTATTCGCAAATAATTCGATATCACATTACAATTAACCAATAAAATATTAATTAATGGGTTAATTCTAAAAAGATTTATATAGTTACACTCATTCACAGATGACGCTATGTGATTTTTTTTTATCAAAACAAGGATTGTACATTGTCGTCGATTTGCAAAACCAATGATTTTTGGGTTAATACTACCAATTTGACCGTGAATAACTTTAAAATAGAAAATTTTTAAAAAATTTAAGCAACTTTAATTCTTCAATTTTATAGTTTTAAGATAATTTAAGTGTTGTTTGGTGATGAATGAGAAAGTTAATATTTAGCGAGATGACTCAAAAAATTATGATTTTGAAAAATCGAACATGTGGTTTCATGGTAAATATGGTGCTAAATAAATTTAATTCTTGAAATTTTATATTTTGAAGTTATCAACGGTAAAATTGGTCATATGTCAACACAAAAGTCCTTCATTTTACAAACAAACGATAACCACAATCCTCATTTTAACAATATTAATTAATTATTTATATAAATTTGTATACTTTAACATATAAATTCAATCTTTATAAGTAAAATTTAAAATTAAGATCTTTTGGAGAAGTTTAGGATGCTGGAATGCAAGCCTATTACGACTCCAATAGAGGTGCACACAAAGTTATGTTCTGTTGAAAGAAAGGACTTGGAGGATGCTATCATATGCAAACAACTAGTTGGTATGATCTATCTCATTTTGACGATGCTAGATATATCATATGGAGTAAGTATGATAAGTCGGTTTATATAGAGTCTGAAGAAGCCTCATTTATAATCTATTCGAAGAATTCTACGATATGTTCGAGGTACTATGGACTATGATATCTTATACGAGAAATGATACGGATCGAAATCAAACTTGAAGAGGTAAATCCTAAACTTTCAATTTCTCATATTGAGGTTGTGGGTAATCCTATTACTAGCGAGGAGTTGGATGTCTTTGATGTTGTTTGTGAATTAGATTCCCATTGTGAGTTTATTGATAATGATACTGTGAATGAGAATGTGAGTTCATGTATGGATGAGGAGGAAGGAGTGTTTGTAGGTGAGGATAGTGGGGAAACTCATGTTGAAAGGGGTGCTCCCCATGTGTTTGATATAAATGCCCCTTAAGCATAACTTCGTTTGTATACTAGAGGAAAGTGAAGGTATTATCCTTGAAGAGGGGGAGAGTGACTTTGGGCTTGAAAATCTCTTTGAGGAGAATGCGGAAATCACTCGTGGTGTGGAAATTGATGGCTATGATGATGGGAGAGATGTTGGTGGTTCAACCATGGTGGGATGTAATATGTCATTCGAGGTGAGTAACTATTCAAATGGATTAGCCGGCTTGAACTATAGGGAGAAGTGGGATGAAAAGAGAGGTCGTGGGAAAGAATGGATTATGGAAGAAGAGGGGAACGAACTTGAATATGATCATGATGAAGATGAGTTAGAAGTGGAGATTGATGAAGAGGAGAACCAATCCGAGAATGAGCTAGAAAGACATGTGCTACTATGAGAGAGAATTCGAGGACGGGGTTGAAGAGAGAGAGAGAGAGAGAGAGAATGCTTCTAGGGATGAAATATGTGAGGATGGAGAATTTTGTCATCATATGAATGAAAATTATTATGATGGAGATGATGGAGTTTACTATAAGGAGAATGAGCATCAGAGAATTGAGTGGAACCAACATGGGGTTGCTTATGAAGATGATAAAGATGGGGTCTATCATGTTAAGGATGCGCTTCAGTACATTCAGTGGAATCAACACAGGGCTCTTTATGAAGACAAAAAGATAGATTCTGTTATGATAATGAGTTGGAGGATGTTGAGTGGAGCCAAAACAAAGATACCTATGAGGGTAAGGATGATGGCAATGAGCATAATGTGTATTTGGTAACAATGGTGCTAATGTCTAGTGAATAGGAGGATAGCCCAGAATATCAATTATTTAGAACTTGGTGCTTAGTTCGTGGGAAAAAATATGAGGTGATAATCGATGGAGGAAGCTAAGTGAATATCATTAGTCGATTCGTCTTGACTAAGTTTGGTTTGGTTCCCGAGCCACATCCCTAGTAATTAGTTCCAAGGGGGGGTTAGGAACTAATGTAACTTTTTCGCTTTTAATTATGCTGACTTAATGTAGTTTTAAGAGTTTGATAACTCAGTGTGTTGGTCAGCACGGGCGTTTGATTAGTCAGACAGTTTTAGTTCTATGCTGACTAAGACTGCTTGACTTGAGAGTTGGGAATTGACACTTGAAAGGTCAGCTTCCAACTTAGCACTCAGATTTACTCAGTTTCAGTTTTAACAATTTATAAGCTAAGTAAATACAACAAGCAACACATGCACACACACACATATATATATATATATATATATATATATATATTGAGAGAGAGAGTTTAGAAGTTACTCAGCACGACTTATCCTGGTTCGGCCTCTCTGCCTACGTCCAGTCCCCAGTTCCTCCTGGGATTTTCAATCCAATACTGAGCTCTTTCAAGGTAGAGCACAAACCCTTTACAAGGCAGTGAGTATGCAAGAGTACGTCCTCTATTCGTCTACTCAGCTCCTACTAAGTACTACAACCCAGCACTTAGATTTTTCTACCACTGAATACTTACAACCAAGTACTCAGCTCAACACTCTCAATATTCCTATTGATCACACACTTGTTCTTTTTCAACTAAAGAACACTTTAGATGATTACAAAACAATCAATCTAGCATTTACACAGAGAATAGAAAAGTTGGTGTAAGATCTTTTTGTATTTGAGTGCTTTCAGAATTTTCTCTCTTGTATTTTTCTTTTGATGCTTGGGCAAATGATCCAAGAACTACCATTGTCCTTTTATAGATGAAATTCTGAAGATTGGATCATTTGAGATGATTTAGCCGTTGTGTCCAAAACGGCTCTTTTAGGAGACAGCTTCTGGTCAGCTTCAGACTGTTCTGCCATTCCCTTCTTCTGTTTTCTTCAGGCGTCAGGTTTTGTCTTCTTGCATCAGACTTGTCTTTTTGTGCCAGTTGTCTTTTACCAATAATCCACAGACCCATGATTCTTGGAATTAGTCTTCTGTGTGCTTTCGAGGTTTTAATTATTGGTGCAGAAGATTGGCAGACTTTGTCCTTTAGTGAACGGATCTTTCATGTTGTCCTGACTGTTACTCAGCTTCATCTGTTATCTTCGAATGTTCAACTTCTATGCTGAGTTCCGTCTTAGTCAGCTCCGTTCTTGTTTATTCAATTCTGAAGGAATCTTCTAATTTAGTCAGCTTTGTTCTGGCAACTTTGAAAGAATCTTCTGATGCTGAGTTCTACTTTACTCAGCTTCTATCCTTTCATGCTGAGTTCCATTCCACTCAGCTTTTGGCTTATGCTGATGTTAGGCATGAAATTGACTAAGTTTAACAAATAATTTATAAGGGAATTCGGGTATTTTTATATCATTTTGTAAGGAATAAGAGCTAATTAATGTCCTTGTGCAGATAAGAAAGAAAAATGCTAAACTCGTTGGAAACAGCTTGTTTCGCTAATGCCAATGAGGAGTGGAGCCTTACTTGTATCCAGCGGTCAAACGCCGGATTATCCAATGACGGACAGCGACAGATCGTTTGTGACAGTGGCAGGAAAGTGGCAGAGCGGCAAGTGAAAGTGTGTGGCGATGGGATTGCCTAAAGAAGCAAGATGATTTGAAGTCTCACCCCCTTGAGTGTTCAAGGGTTAATCTAAAAGTTATCATTTTAGTTTATTTTAATTGTAGTAGGTAGTTGACTTAGTTTGTGGAAAAGGGTACGAAAGTTGTACCGATTTTGTTGGTCTCTGTCTTTTCCCTTTAAATAGGAAAAGCAGAGAAGGATGGAAAAGATGGGATATTTTCTTAGTTTTGGTTTCAGACAAGTAGAATAGAAGAAAGAAGGGAGCTCCCATGGAGTCTCAAGCTGTATCAGGAATCCTCTTTTGCTCACTGCTCGATATGAGTGAGTAGA
Organism: Euphorbia lathyris; assembly: GCF_963576675.1. Classification (NCBI taxonomy): domain Eukaryota; kingdom Viridiplantae; phylum Streptophyta; class Magnoliopsida; order Malpighiales; family Euphorbiaceae; genus Euphorbia; species Euphorbia lathyris. The sequence continues at coordinate 71,301,202 of NC_088918.1, read as the reverse complement.
CATTTGAACGGGTACGGCCTGGCCGGCCCGGTGATGTAAGCTTTACAACGTTTTTATGAATATTTAGTGTTTTGCCAATGTCGTGGTCAATGAGGATTTAACTTTCTTGCTCAAGCATGTATGTGTTAGATGAATGATAGGACACTGCTTTCATCTTCACCGATATCTCTATTGACCTCCCAACTTCGAAGCTGACAAGTTAGAAGGTTGTGTCAAGGGTTTTCTCATCTAGAAATGCAGTTTTTCTCTTAATGCTAGAAAGAACGTATCTTTAGGATGCTAAAGATGTTAGTAAATCTTAGGAGTTTGAGAACACACGACAGTTGACTCAAAATCACTTCAAAACTGATACTTTGGCTTCATTGGCATTGTCTTTTATTCATGGAATGTTGTAAGACGTAGCACACCGTGTTCGGTTATGTCGAGCCTGTTCTATTCCCTAAAATCTTTGCAAAGTAACCTGATTTCCTTGTTTTATCATTCTGCCTGAGTCATTAAACAACCAACATTAAACAATCAACCATAAAGGAAGACACTGTTGTAACACACACTGTTTAGCAACGATTTCTGATATTGATTTGAATCACAATCCATGTGGAGACGATACTTGTTGAAACACCTTTCCACAAGATTTTAATTTGACAAAATCATCCATGATTAAGAGGCAAATAAATGTAATGCTTTGATTTAATTGTACTAATGTGTTTGTTCAATATTGAGTGCAAAAATATATATAAAGTTAAACAGGTCAGAAGTCAGCATAAGCCAAAAGCTGAGTGAAACGGAACTCAGCATGAAAGAATAAGAAGCTGAGTGGAGTAAAACTTAGCATCAGAAACTTCCTTCAAAATCGCCAGAACAAAGCTGACTATATTAGAAGAATCCTTCAGAGTTATACAAACAAGAACGCAACTGACTAAGAAAGAACTCAGCATGGAAGTAGAACATTCGGAGATAACGAATGAAGCTGAGTAACAGTCAGGACAGCATGAGAGATTCGTTAACTAAACGACAAAGTCTGCCAATCTTCTGCACTAATAATTGAAGCCTCGAAAGCACACAGAAGACTAATTCCAAGAATCATGGGTCTGTGGATTATTGGTAAAAGACAACTGACGCAAAAAGACAAGTCTGATGCAAGAAGACAAAACCTGACGCCTGAAGAAAACAGAGGAAAGGAATGGCGGAACAGACTGAAGTTGACCAGAATCTGTCCCCCAAAAGAGCCGTTTTGGTGTTAACGGCTAAAACAATTCAAACGATCCAATCTGCAGATTTCCTTCTATAAAAGGACAATCAAGAACCTTGGATCATTGCTCAAGCATCAAAAGAAAAATACAAGAGAGAAAATCTTGAAAGCACTCAAATACAAAAAGATCTTACACCAACTTTTCTATTCTCTGTGTAAATGCTAGATTGATTGTTTTGTAATCATCTAAAGTGTTCTTTAGTTTAAAAAGAACAAGTGTGTGATCAATAGCAATATTGAGAGTGTTGAGCTGAGTACTTGGTTGTAAGTATTCAGTGGTAGTAAAATCTAAGTGTTGGGTTATAGTACTTAGTAGGAGCTGAGTAGACGAATAGAGGACGTACTCTTGCATACTCACTGACTTGTAAAGGGTTTGTGCTCTACCTTGAAAGAGCTCAGTATTGGATTGAAAATCCCAGGAGGAACTGGGGACTGGACGTAGGCAGAGAGGCCGAACCAGGATAAGTTGTGTTGAGTAACTTCTAAACTCTCTCTCTCAATATATATGTATATGTGCATGTGTTGCTTGTTTTATTTACTCAGCCTATAAATTGTTAAAACTGAAACTGAGTAAATCTGAGTGCTAAGTTGGAAACTGACCTTTGAAGTGTCAATTCCCAATTCTCAAGTCAAGCAGTCTTAGTCAGCATAGAACTAAAACTGTCTGACTAATCAAACACCCGTGCTGACCAACACGCTGAATTATCAAACTCTTAAAATAACATTAAGTCAGCATAATTAAAAGAAAAAAGTTACATTAGTTCCTAACCCCCCCTTGGAACTAATTACTAGGGACCAACAAGTGGTATCAGAGCCTAAGCTCACTACTCAAAGATCTAACAATCTTGAGCTGATCCCGAAAAATGGGTGAGAATAGCACTCGTTTCCTCCTAGGAAACCAAACAACACACATACTCCCTGAGGGATTATCAATCACTAGACCTTCCCTATTCTTTGGATCTAATTATACATTCTGGAAGAATAGGATGAAGAACTTTATTCAAGCCACAAACATGAGTGCATGGCTTGCAATAGTTCAAGGTCCACATGTACCTTATAAAACTGTTGATAATGAGAAAGTTATCAAGAGTGAAACTGAGTGGACAGAGGATGACCTCAGAAAATTACAAAATAATGCTTCGGCTATCAATATGCTTCACTGTGCTCTAGATGCTGGAGAATACAATAAGATTTCAGGTTGTGAGTCAGCACAGGAGATCTGGAAAAAGCTGGAAGTAACTTATGAAGGCACCAGCAAGGTCAAGGAATCCAAAGTGAACCAACACATGCGATTGTATGAGCTGTTCGAGATGACTGACAATGAGGACATCTCAGCAATGAATGCCAGGTTCACCAACATAATAAATGAGCTTAAAAGACTCGGTAAGAATTTCACTGAAGAAGAACAAGTGAAGAAGATCTTACGAAGTCTTCCCAAAAGCTGGCAAGCTAAGAAGACAGCTGTAGAGGAAGCTCAGGACCTGACCACATACAAATATGATGAGTTGATCGGTTCCTTGCTGACCGATAAAATCTCCATGAAAAACTTTGAAGCTAAAGAAAAATCTGAGGATAAGAAACAGAAATCACTAGTGATGAAAGCTGACTCCACAGAAGGTGAGTCAACTGATGATGAGGAAATGGCCATGTTTACTAGAAGAATGAAAAAGCTGTTCAGAAGAAATGAAAGAAATAGTAAGCGGTCGTACAAGAGAGGAGACAGATATAAAGCTGAGTCCAGTGACACCAGATACAAAAAGGACAGCTCCAAGCCTGTCACATGTTATGAATGCCATCAAACTGGGCATATTAAGTCAAGTTGTCCTAATCTAAAGAAAGATAAGAATGGAAGCAAAAAGGCAATGGTGGCCACGTGGAGTGACAGTGATGAGTCAACATCATCTGAAGCTGAGCAAAATGAAACAGCCAACATATGTTTCATGGCAGATGATGGAGCTGACCAATGTCAATCTGAGCAAGCTGACCTCTCTGGAGATTCTGAGCAGGAGGAAAACAACAATGAGGTAACATCATTACTTTTGCTTAGAAATAAATGGTAAATGCCCTGAGTGACTTATATACACTAACTAAGAAGTGTAACAAAAGGATTAAGGCACTCAGCAGGCAATGTGATGAGATTGAGGAGGTCAAGCTGAGTGACCTCCGATATCTCCTCCAGGACAACTCAGATTTACATACGAACATGCAAATCTTACATAAGTTTGTCACGGAGGTTCAAACTGAGTCAAAGAAACTTAGAAAGGATGTCACAACTTTACAAAACCAAATAAAAGGTTCAACTAAGAATAAACCCCATACTGAGTACTCAGGTACTGGTCAGCATAAATAGTTTACTCAATGTAGCTGTTGTGGGAAGAAAGGACACACAAAAGCTGTGTGCTGGCATAACAAACAGACTGTCCAATGTGACTTCTGTGGTAAGAAAGGTCATACTACCAAGGTATGCTGGCATGCTCAGCACAACAATGCTGACCACACTCAATATCACCCTCAAAGGGTAACTATGTGTGGCTTTTGTGGTAAAAGTGGCCATACTACAAATGTATGTCGTCACAAGTTAAAATATGACTTTGCACCTATTTACACTAACAAGAAAGGACCCAAAAAGAATTGGGTACCTAAAAATGAATAGTTTAAAATGCAGGTCAGCTTGACATGCGTGGAGAAATCAAAACTTTGGTATATAGACAACGCATGTTCAAGACACATGACAGGTGATGAAACTCAGTTCATCACACTAGAGCTTAAACGAGGTGGAAGTGTAAGCTTTGGAGACAACAAGAAGGGTAAGATAGTCGGCTCAGGTACTATCGGAGGTAACCCAACCATTGAGTCTGTCTCCTTAGTTAAAGGTCTCAAATACAATCTGCTGAGTGTAGCTCAGCTTTGCAAGAGTGGCAGAAAGGTTGTATTTGATGATACTAAGTGTCAAATACTCGAGGGAAATACAAATGAATTCATCTTAACTGCCCCTCGTGTAGAAAATGTATACATGTTGAACTTAGAAAAACAGTTTTCTAAAAACATATGCTTAGTGTCTAAAGAGGACAACTCCTGGCTATGGCATAGAAGACTTGGGCATGTCAACATGGACCTTCTTGCCAAATTAGCTAGAAAGCAATTAGTTGAGGGATTACCCAAATTAAAGTTTAAAAAATATCAACTGTGTAAAGCTTGTCAGCAAGGCAAACAAACTAAAAAGTCATTTCATAGCAAAAACATTGTCTCAACCAAAAGACCATTGGAATTACTACACTTGGATCTTTTTAGACCTATCCAGCCACTCAGCTTGGGAGGTAAGAAATTTCCCTTGGTTATTGTAGATGATTTCTCTCGGTACACTTGGATCATCTTGCTGAGTAGCAAGGATGAAACTTTTGAGATGTTTACCACAATGATTAAAAAGCTTGAAAATGACAAAGACCTAAGAGTAGCTCACATTAGAAGCGACAATGGTGGAGAATTCAAAACCCAACAGTTTGATGAATTCTGTGAAACCAGTGGTATTGACCACAATTTCTCCGCTCCTAGAACACCTCAACAAAATGGGGTTGTTGAAAGGAAAAATAGAACTATTGTCGAAATAGCTAGGACAATGTTGAGTGAAAATAGGCTTCCAAAGCACTTCTGGGGTGAAGCTGTTCACACGGCATGTTACATACTGAATAGGGCTCTAGTTAGACCTATACTTAAGAAAACCCCATGTGAGCTTTGTAAAGGACGAAAGCCCAACATTGGATACTTTCGTGCCTTTGGGTGTAAATGCTTTATACTAAATACAAAAGACAACCTTGCTAAATTTGATGCTAAAGCTGACGAAGCGATCTTTTTGGGGTACTCAACAAACAGTAAAGCATATAGAGTATTTAATAAAAGAACTCAAATTGTAGAAGAGTCTGTACATGTTGAGTTCGATGAAACTGACCCTACAGGTAAGTCAGCTCAGCTCGAAGAAGATGAACCAAGCTCAGCTTCCGCTAATCAACTAGAAGCCTCTGTGTCATCTATACAGAAGCTGACCCAAGGTAAGAAAGAAATTGAAATATCATTTGCTGACCAATCTATTCATGTAGAGATTGTAGAAACACCTCTTCCAAACGACTCAACATTGCCCAAGGAAATAAAGATCCCAAGAGGACATACAGAACAGGCCATTCTTGATGCTGAAGATGAACCAAGCTCAGCTTCCGCTAATCAACTAGAAGCCTCTGTGTCATCTATACAGAAGCTGACCCAAGGTAATCAAGAAATTGAAATATCATTTGCTGACCAATCTATTCCTGTAGAGATTGTAGAAACACCTCTTCCAAACGACTCAACATTGCCCAAGGAAATAAAGATCCCAAGAGGACATACAGAACAGGCCATTCTTGATGCTGCCAACAACAAGTTAATGAACAGAGACCAGCTTAGAAAATACCTTAGCAATGTTGCCTTCGTCTCAATGCTTGAGCCAAAGAATTTTGCTGATGCTGAGCAAGATGAATATTGGATAAATGCCATGCAAGAAGAACTTGACCAATTCACCAGAAATGAGGTATGGGATCTAGTACCTAGACCTAGGAATCAAAAGCCCATAGGAACCAAGTGGGTCTTTAGAAATAAACTAGATGAGCATGGAAATGTGATTAGAAACAAAGCTCGACTTGTAGCCCAAGGCTATAGTCAGCAAGAAGGTATAGACTATGGAGAAACATTTGCACCTGTTGTCAGGCTAGAAGCTATACGTATATTGTGTGCCTATGCTAGTTTCATGAATTTTAAACTATACCAAATGGATGTAAAAAGTGCGTTTCTAAATGGCTTTATAAACGAAGAGGTATATGTTAATCAACCTCCTGGGTTTGAAGATTCAATGTTTCCAAACCACGTTTATAAACTCAAAAAGGCCATGTATGGCCTAAAACAAGCTCCAAGAGCTTGGTATGAGAGGTTGACCAATTTCCTGCTGACCAGGAACTATGTCAAGGGAAAAGCTGACACAACCTTGTTCATTAAGAAAAAAGGTCAACATACCCTACTTGCACAGATATATGTAGATGATATAATATTTGGTGCTACTGACGAGTCTTTGTGCAAAGAATTTAGCCAACAGATGCAAACTGAGTTTGAAATGTCCATGATGGGTGAACTCAACTTCTTCCTTGGACTTCAAATCAAGCAAGGTAAGAATGGCATCTTTATAAGTCAGTCTAAGTACACCAAGGAAATGTTAAAGAAATTCAACATGGTAGATTGCAAACCAATATCAACCCCCATGGGTACTGATACTGTCCTATGCAAGGATGAGAAGAGTAAGTCAATTGATAGTAAACTCTATCGAGGTATGATAGGTTCTTTACTCTATCTCACAGCTAGTAGACCTGATATTCAGTACTCAGTATGCTATTGTGCTAGATATCAAGCTGACCCCAGGGAATCTCATCTAACTGCTGTGAAAAGAATTTTTAGATACTTGCAAAGCTCAGTTGATGCAGGTCTATGGTATCCAACTTCAAATGACTTCACTCTCACTGGATATACTGATGCTGACTATGGACGAGATAAGCTAGAACGGAAGAGTACTTCGGGAGGATGTCATTTCCTCGGAAGCTGTCTAGTATCTTGGTTCAGCAAGAAGCAATCATTCGTAGCCCTGTCTACAACCGAAGCTGAGTACGTGGCTGCTGGAAGCTGTGTTGCACAAGTCCTATGGATAAAGCAACAGCTTGAAGATTATGGAGTCAAAACAAAGACGATAGAGATCAAATGTGATAACAAGAGTGCCATTGATTTATCTAAGAATCTAGTCCAACACAGCAGGATGAAGCATGTTAGCATAAGACATCACTTCATCAGAGATCACGTACTAAAAGATGAGATCAAGCTGACCTATATGCCAACAAATGAACAGCTTGCAGATATCTTCACTAAGCCCTTAGCACGAGAACAATTCAATACACTAAGGGAAGCCATCGGTATGTCAAATCCACTCTAAGTAAATCTATATGAAAAATTGAATGTTGAGTGATTGCCATGATGAGTGGAATGTTGAATGTTTGTGCAAATAGCATGCTGAGTAAATTAACAATAAGAAACTTCTACTCACCAAGTTTGAAATGATCACCCTATGCTAAGTTGACATATACATTGTGAGATTATACTGAGTAGATACAAATATTGAGTAATCACCTTATGCTGAGTAGAAGTACATGCTGAGTAATCAACGTTTGTTGAGTTATTTAGAGAGAGAAAAATCATGTTAATAAAAACTAGGCACTCAACATCGCGAATGCTTCGAATTCTAGCAAAACCAAAAAGTAACCCACTCGCGTAAAATAAATACCTACACGTGTAACTTCTGGCACCTTGGAAAGATGCACATTAATGGCAAATCCCATGCGCCGAAGATGTCATAAATGACAGAATCTCTATCGGTTGAACGTCCCTAGGTAAAACGGCTAGTTAATAAATAGGGGCCGCCGGAAATCTATATAAAAAGTGGAAAGATCCCCACTCATCACTCTTTACGCTTGCGATCTCCTATAGTCGAACCTCCCTCTTTCCATAAAACCTCAAAACCTTCATCTGCAACAATGGCTTTCGGCAAAAACAAAATCCCTAACCTTCCTACTCAACCTGGCCAAACCTTTGGCAAACCCACTCAGGCTGACCCCGCCGGTCCTTCGAAGAAAATAGAGCGAAACATGATCAAAGTCCATAAGAAGGTCAACAATTTGGAAGTTCTGAAATGCATATGGTTCTCTCTAGGATTCGTCACCTCTGAGAAACCGTTCTGTGACTGGATCGAGAAGAACAAATGGACTGGTCTCTTCTCTCTCTCAGGAACAACCTACCCTAGGTTAGTACGGGAATTCTATTCGAATCTATATGTTGATGAAGATAATTTCGATTATTTGGAAACCACAATCAAAGGTCAGAAAATCACAATAACCCCTGCCTATCTAGCTACCTTACTAGATTTACCAGACGAAGGAATAGAATTTAGGACAACAAAGGAGAAGGTGCCAAAAGAAAAGCTTGAGAAGATCAAGGGGTTCTATAAACCCAAGGATCATAAAGGCGAAATACCCAGCACATGTATGTGGAAAGAACAGAAGATGGCTCACTACATGCTGACCAACTTTATCTTCCCCAAACTCAGCTCAGCTTCATCTCCCTCTAACTTTGAGCAGTGCTTCATATGGCACATGCTGACTTACACTCCGCTCAATCTTCCCATCTTCTTAGTTGGAGCTCTTCAACGAGGTGGTAAGAAACTCTGTTTGGGCTCTCTGATCACAAAAATTCTCCAGGACAAGCAGATCGAGACGATAAATGAAACAAGTAGCTTGGGGAGTGAAATCACTGCAGTTCTGCTAGATGGATTGTTGTACAATCAACCCTTGAAAGGCTATGAAGAAGTTGGAGATGCTGAGGAAAATGAAGAAGCTGAGCAACTAGAAGTTGATCTTGAAAATGAGCCTGAAAAATAAGTAGAGGCTCATGCTGAGTCACCTAACACAGCTCAGCCTGAGAGGAGGAAGCAGAAGAGGAAAGCTCTTGAAACTTGCTCCAAAGACATTCATGTTGTCCCAAAGAAAGTGAGGCTGTTGTCTCAAGAAAAGGTTAAAGCTGACAAGGCTAAGGAAAAAGCTGAGTCAGCAGAGAAGAGAAAGAGGCCAGAAGAGCCTGAGGATGAAGAAGAAACACCTGAATCCCCTTTGATGAAAAGGAAGAAGGTTAACACCTTAAAAACAGTTGAAACTGATCCCCTAGATGGGGCTATCTCTGAAGGTCATGGAACTGACCTAGAAAAAGAAGCTGAGAAAGAAGTGGAAGCTGAAACTCATGCTGAGGAAGAAGTTCATGTTGAGCAGGAAGAACCCACTAATGTTGAGCAACATCAGGATGATGCTGAGGAGACAGCTGAGGAAGAAGAAAATGTTGCTATTAAGGATCATGTTGAGCAACTTGAGAATCTATATGTAGAAGAGGAGACAGTTGCTACTGAGTCCAGTGAAGGTATTCCAGCTGACCCTTCATCCCCAAAAGCTCTGACACGACGGAGACTCAAAAAGAAGGCACAAAAGCAAATTGATCTTATGGACAACTTTCCTATTGATGATATTGAGACTGACCTCTCCACAATCCAGTTCCAGTATTTCTCGAATGATGCTGAGACTGAGTCACCTCCAGCAGATCCCGTGCAAAAACAAGCCTCTGTTACTCAGGATAAGGAACAAGCCAAAACCCCTGAAGATCCAATCCAAGCTGCTCAACATGGATCAAATCCTGCTTCAACTTCACCCATTCAAGTTGAGCAGGTCAACATGCCTAACCAAACTCCACCTCCAACTCAGCAAGTTGACGACTCAACTCCTGCAGTCAATCAAAGTCCAGGTACCGATCAATGTACTCAATCTGGCAAAGAGCCCACTCCTCCACCACCATCAAGCTCAATACCAGCCTCTGAGTCTAATGCTACTCAATTCACGTACTTGAATGCTATTGAGTCAGGACGCCGTATCATTGCTTCTGCTCAGTCCTTGCTTCAAGAATTGAACCCTCCTCAAGCTGATGCTGCTAGATCTTCTGACACTGAGTCCTCTCAACTACCTGGAATCACTCAGCTTCTCAATGAACTACGAGGACTCAAGGATCTTATCAGTATAGTAACTACAGTTCAAACTCAGCAACCAAACCAAGCCCAAATGGCAAAGCTGACTGAGTTGGTCCTCACAATGGTGAACCATATGAACTCGCTTGAAGGCAAAATTAACCAACTGTCGGAAGTCAATCCAGGGTATGATACTTCCACTGAACTTCAAGGATACTTTACTAAGCTGACTGCAGAACTGCCGAAATCAAGCGCACCTGGCAATGCTGAGTTTGCCACCTCTGCTGAACTTCAAGAATGCTTTACTAAGCTTCATGTTGAGCTGACCAGTACGCGTGACTTAGTATCCTCCTCTTCTCAGTGTACAATTGACCAGCTGAGTGAAGTAGTAAGCATACTCAACATCAACAAGGCACAGATGGATGTTGATCCAGTTTCCAACAGTGAACTCTTGAGTTTTTCCCAGGCCATTATGAAAGCCATGGGCATCAACAATGCCCAGCGCATGTTCTATGATTCTGCCTTGCTCAAGATGTACCATCAATCTTTTGGTCAGATCACCAGCTCGCTCACATGGCTGAGCAAATCCCATGAATGCCTACTTAGCATGATCAGCAGCTCCCTCCGGGTTCCTCGGCATGTCCAGGATGACAGTGTTCCTGTTATTGATGGTTTGGGTGAAAGCACTAAGCGGCTTCAGCGCTACTCCCATTACCTCTCCAATGCCGCTTGAAATGAAACCTTCCTTTATAAACCCGATGATGGCAAAATGGGGGAGACAAGTCAAGGTGCAACTCAGCTTCCAGGTAATGTCTCAGGAAGTAAAGACAAAGGTAAAGGAATAGCTCAAGCTGACCACCAAACTCAGAAGAAGAAGAAGTAGAACTAGATGTAGTCTAGTAAATGTTTGTTTAGAACTTGCATAGAAACCTTCATGTATGTGTTTGCTTTATTTTCTTGTTTAATCTATGCCAAGTACTGTTTTCTCAATATAGTCGATAAAATTGAACAAACAAATTAAGAAGTAAAACATACTCAGTATAAATTAATACTAAAACACTTAGATAATAAACTGAGTAACAACATACTTCTAATATTTTTGAAAGCTGACTTAAAACTCAAAAATTCAGATCTTGAAAAATCCAACATTAAAACTAAGTCAGTATACACAAATGTCTTAAAGATAATTCAATTAAATCTTGGAAGGTTTAGAATTAAGTTAAGACAATAGGTGCAACCCTTACGGGGGAGTCATTTCAAAAATATCAATCATGGGGTAACTTATAACTGAGTTCCATAATTATGTATTTTGCCAACATCAAAATGGGGGAGTTTGTTGAAACACCTTTCCACAAGATTTTGATTTGACAAAATCATCCATGATTAAGAGGCAATTAAATTTAATGCTTTGATTTAATTGTACTAATATGTTTGTTCAATATTGAGTACAAAAATATATATAAAGTTAAACAAGTCAGAAGTCAGCATAAGCCAAAAGCTGAGTGAAACGGAACTCAGCATGAAAGAATAAGAAGCTGAGTGGAGTAAAACTTAGCATCAGAAACTTCCTTCAAAATCGCTAGAACGAAGCTGACTATATTAGAAGAATCCTTCAGAGTTATACAAACAAGAACGAAGCTGACTAAGAAAGAACTCAGCATGGAAGTAGAACATTCGGAGATAACGAATGAAGCTGAGTAATAGTCAGGACATCATGAGATATTCGTTAACTAAACAACAAAGTCTGCCAATCTTCTGCACCAATAATTGAAGCCTCGAAAGCACACAGAAGCCTAATTCCAAGAATCATGGGTCTGTGGATTATTGGTAAAAGACAACTGACGTAAAAAGACAAGTCTGATGCAAGAAGACAAAACCTGACGCCTGAAGAAAACAGAGGAAGGGAATGGCGGAACAGACTGAAGCTGACCAGAATCTGTCCCCCAAAAGAGCCGTTTTGGTGTTAACGGCTAAAACAATTCAAACGATCCAATCTGCAGATTTCCTTCTATAAAAGGGCAATCAAGAACCTTGGATCATTGCTCAAGCATCAAAAGAAAAATACAAAAGAGAAAATCTTGAAAGCACTCAAATACAAAAAGATCTTACACCAACTTTTCTATTCTCTGTGTAAATGCTAGATTGATTGTTTTGTAATCATCTAAAGTGTTCTTTAGTTTAAAAAGAACAAGTGTGTGATCAATAGGAATATTGAGAGTGTTGAGCTGAGTACTTGGTTGTAAGTATTCAGTGGTAGTAAAATCTAAGTGCTGGGTTGTAGTACTTAGTAGGAGCTGAGTAGACGAATAGAGGACGTACTCTTGCATACTCACTGCCTTGTAAAGGGTTTGTGCTCTACCTTCAAAGAGCTCAGTATTGGATTGAAAATTCCAAGAGGAACTGGGGACTGGACGTAGGCAGAGAGGCTGAACCAGGATAAGTCATGCTGAGTAACTTCTAAACTCTCTCTCTCAATATATATGTATATGTGCATGTGTTGCTTGTTCTATTTACTCAGTCTATAAATTGTTAAAACTGAAACTGAGTAAATCTGAGTGCTAAGTTGGAAACTGACCTTTCAAGTGTCAATTCCCAATTCTCAAGTCAAGCAGTCTTAGTCAGCATAGAACTAAAACTGTCTGACTAATCAAACACCCGTGCTGACCAACACGCTGAATTATCAAACTCTTAAAATAACATTAAGTCAGCATAATTAAAAGAAAAAAAGTTACATTAGTTCCTACCCCCCCCCTTGGAACTAATTACTAGGGACCAACAATACTCACTTATCACTTTATTACTTGTATCTAGTGCACTTGCTAGAGTCTCATCTGAGGACAACAAGTTTTTGGCGCCATTGCCGGGGATTGAGAGCAACAAATTTATAGCTGAAATTTCTGTAAAACAGGGTGTTTTTAATCTGTGTGTTAAGGCGTGCAGGAACAAAGAAGTCATTTTCCGTTTATGCGTAGAGCTGCACCTCCTGTTTTTCCTATCGATCTCGAATTAGAGAGAACGTGTAGACGAAACAGAGCGGGAGCTCGTCGTGCTAGACAGAGAGAAAGGCAAAGAGAGAGAAGAATGGCTGATCGGGAAAGACCAGAACAACAAGTTCCACCAAACCAAGAAGAGGAAGGAGAAAATAATAACCCTCCTGTTATGAGAATCAGAGACTACTCTAGGCCAACTACCGACAGACACTCATCGTGTATCGTATTGCCCAACGAGGGGAACAACATGTTCGAAGTAAAAGGGTCCATGATACAAATGATCCAAGCCTCGGTGCAATTTAATGGGTTTCAATCTGAAGATCCTAATGGGCATCTTTAAGAATTCATCACCTTGTGCAACACATTCAGGTCAAACAGAGGTGTCTCTGATGACGTGATCAGATTGAAGTTGTTTCCTTTTTCACTGAGGGATAAAGCAAAAACATGGCTGCGAAATTTACAGCCTGGAACGATCACGAGTTGGGAAGAGATGGCAAGAGCTTTTCTGATAAAGTATTTTCTGCCTCGACAAGCCATCAAGCTACGAAATGAAGTGTCACGCTCATACAGGACGAAGATGAGTCGCTGGCGGAAGCATGGGAAAGATACAAGGAGCTGCTCAGAAGGGTGCCAAATCATGGTATCCCTATGTGGATGCAAATGCAGAATTTTTACAATGGCGCGACCAACGTTTACAAAATCCAGATCGAATCTATTGCGAATGGTAACCCAGAAGATCTAGAGCCACAAGCTTTATATGACCTAATAGAGAAAGTGGTCAGCACGAGTTACAACTGGCATTCGTCAAGAAGTGAAGGAAAAAGGACAGAAAACGAGGATGTCGTGTCAAAACTAACAAGCCAAGTAGAACAGCTTACTCGGCAGCTGGGAAAGATAAATGTCTCGTCCATTCACAATGAACCGCCATTTAGTGAACCACCATTCAATGACAGTTGTGGTTTTTGCGGAGGAGCTCATTTCAATATCAACTGTCTTGGAGTTAAGCAAGGAAAAGGCACACGGGCTGAATGCGACTACGCAGGGTACAATCAGAGGAATCGGCCCAACCGTTATTCTAACACCTACAACTCTGAAACCAGGAACCATCCAAATTTTGGATGGACCGGTCAACCAGACCAGCAGGGACCACCACAGTATCAAGATCAGCCGAGGTATCAACAACAGCAAGGAGGACATTACCAAAGACAACCTCAGCAGCATTATAAGCAACTTGTGCCACAAAAGGAAGAAGTCGAACCAGATATGAAAACAATGATGATGCAGATCATGAAACAGACGCAGACATCGATCAAGAATCTGGAAACATAAGTCCACCAGATCACTGCGTCCACATCAAAAGGAAAAGGGATAATGCCGAGCAATACTGAGCCAAATCCTAAAGGCGACGTCATGGCAATCACCTTAAGGTCTGGTAAGGAAACTCAACCAGTAGTTTTATCTAACAAGGATGCTGAGTGTGCAGGAACATCCAAAGAAGCTGAAGGGGAACTGGAACAAGTTGTTCCTGGTAATGAAGAAACGAGGAAGGCTAACCAAGCAAGTAAGCCAGATCAAGAGGAGGAAAAAGCATGTAAACCACCACAGTCGTATGTCCCACCTGTGCCATATCCAACGCGGCTAATCAACAAGAAGTTAGAGGAGCAGAATTCTAAAGTGTTGGACACTTTGAGGAAACTGCATATCAACATACCTTTTGTGGAAGCACTGTCGCAGATGCCAACATATGCAAAGTTCCTCAAAGATATCCTATCGAACAAGAAGAAACTGGAGAACATTTCCATGATACAACTCAACAGAGACTGTTCGTCCATACTCCAAAACAAGCAGCAGCTTCCAAAGAAGCTAAAAGATCCAGGGAGTTTTTCGATTCCTTGTTCAATTGGAAAACTGACTATTGAAAATGCACTTTGCGACCTAGGAGCTAGCATAAACCTAATGCCGTATTCTGTATATGCACAACTCGGATTAGGAGAACCACAACCCACTCGTATGTCAATTCAATTAGCTGATCGTTCTGTATGCTATCCTAGGGGAGTAATGGAAGACGTGTTAGTCCAAGTAGGAAAATTTATTTTGCCCGTTGATTTCATTATAATGGACATTGATGAAGATTTGCATGTCCCTATTATCCTAGGTAGACCATTTCTAGCGACAGGAAAAGCATTGATAGATGTAGGAGAGGGAAAATTATTCTTAAGGATAAATGGTGAGGAAGTCATATTTAAAATGAATGAAGCAATGAGGCGTGCGAATAATAATGATGACACATGTTGTTTCTTAGATGATTTTCAGAGTCTTACTACTTTGCAGGAACAGGACACATTAGAAACTTTATTGGGGAGAGAGGTGAACATATGCGAGGGAACAGGCTGTTCCATTGAAAGCAACTTTCCGACACCTCCGTCAGACCCTGCTGTTCCAACTCATCAAGAACCACCAGAGGTACCAACTGTGCCTGTGTCTAAGCCAGAATTGAAGCCGTTGCCTGAACATCTCGAGTACTCTTTCCTTGAACCACCCAGCGGAAGTCCTATCATCATATCATCAAAATTAACTCCTGACCAAAAGGTGCAACTAATGGCGGTCTTGCGAAGAAACAAGAGTGCAATAACCTGGAAAATAGATGACATCAAAGGAATTAGCCCTGCAGTCTGTGTTCATAGAATCTTGATGGAAAAGGACCACAGACCAACTGTTCAGCCGCAACGAAGGCTCAATCCCCACATAAAGGAGGTTGTAAGAAAGGAGGTGATCAAGCTTCTCGATGCTGGCATTATCTACCCAATACCTGATAGTGTGTGGACAAGCCATGTTCACGTTGTGCCAAAGAAAGGAGGAACAACCGTAGTCCTAAATGAGAAGGACGAGCTAGTACCCACAAGAACAATAACAGGGTGGAGAGTTTGTGTCGACTACAGAAAGCTTAATGAAGCCACAAGGAAAGACCATTTCCCCTTACCCTTCATTGACCAGATGTTAGAAAGACTAGCGGGCTACGCATTCAATTGTTTTCTTGATGGGTATTCAGGATATAACCAAATCGCAATTCATTGCGAGGACCAGGAGAAAACCACGTTCACATGTCCGTATGGGACTTATGCTTACAGAAGGATGCCTTTCGGACTGTGCAACGCTCCTGCCACTTTTCAGAGATGTATGATGTCTATTTTTCATGACATGGTGGAGCGGACTGTGGAATTATTTATGGATGACTTCTCGGTCTATGGAAGCTCATTTGATAGCTGTCTGAACAACCTTGAAGCGGTGCTCGCGCGATGCAAGGAGACTAACTTAGTCTTGAACTGGGAAAAGTGCCATTTCATGGTCGCTGGAGGAATTGTCATAGGGCATAAAATTTCTGAGAAAGGAATGGAAGTGGACAAGGCAAAAGTGGAAGTAATCGAGAAGCTGGCTGTGCCTACAAACGTCAAAGATGTGAGAAGTTTTTTGGGGCACGCAGGGTTTTATCGCCGGTTTATAAAAGATTTTTCAAAGATTGCACTCCCATTGTCAGCCCTACTTCATAAGGAAGCCGAGTTCTCTTTCCATACAGACTGTTTGAAGGCATTTGAGCTCTTGAAGACTAAGCTGATCAACTCACCTATACTGGCAGGACCAGATTGGGAGCAACCTTTTGAAATGATGTGCGACGCAAGCGACACTTGTGTGGGAGCTGTTCTTGGACAGAGGATTGAGAAGAAGTTTCGACCTATCTACTATGCCAGCAAGACATTGAACGAGGCCCAGCAAAAATATACAACTACCGAGAAGGAACTTCTGGCGGTTGTGTCTGCTTTCGACAAATTCAGGCCCTACTTGGTCTTATCCAGGGTGATTGTTCACACAGATCACGCAGCGTTGCGATACTTGTTCGTGAAAAAGGATGCTAAGCCAAGGTTGATCCGATGGTTGCTCTTACTTCAGGAGTTCGATTTGGAAATTAAGGATAAAAAGGGAACGGAGAATGTTGCAGCAGATCATTTGTCAAGGATAGATCACAAAGGCAGGTTTGAACAAGCAGAAATTGTTGAAAGGTTTCCTGACGAGCATCTATATGTGGCACAGTCTGCGCCATGGTTCACCGATATAGCTAATTACCTTGCAACTTCGCTCAAACCACACAACCTATCCACGAATCAAAAAAGGAAGTTTTTCTCCGAAGTCAAATATTACTTTTGGGATGACTGATAGGGGTCAAAAACCCCTATCTTTGGGTACGGTTTTAGAACGGTTTTTAGCGTTATTTAGTTAATAAGCGAGCAATTCTCGCATTTAAATACTTTTGTGTGAGTTAGTTAGAAATTGGAAATGTTTTATTTACTTTTCATTGTTTAGGCTCATTTATGATCAATTTAGGCAAATACGGCCAAAATGGCATGCATATTATAATTCCGTTATCTTTTGAAGCTAATTGATCCGTCAAAAGTCGCACCAAACGAAGCGTTTGCTCAAATAAGCGATTGGCGGGTCAATTTAGCCTTTGGACTAATGTTGTTTGGAGTTTATGTGCGTGTGCAGGTTAAAACATGATCAATTTCAGGCAAAAATCGTGTCTCGGGGACCCTAGGCAGTCGCTCGGTGAATTAAGCATCGGTGAGCAGCCCAGGCACCGCCCAGGCACTGTGCCTGCTTGCCGAGCAGGCAGTGCCTGCTCGCCGAGCAGCTCGCCCAGCTCGGCGAGCAGACCTGCGGGAATTGGTCAAAAAGACCAATTCCGCCCCCACGACGCCACGATGGACCCCACGACTTCCTACCTGCATAAGGAGACGAATTAGGTCATCAAAAGGGCCCGAGCCACGCCTATAAATAGGATTTTTCCAATGTAATTAGACATCTTTTATCTTTGTAATTTTCTTAGCTTTTCATCTTGAGAAATCCTCTCCACCTCCTCCATATCCTTCAAACCACCATTGAAGACACCTCCGAAGCTCCGTTCACCGAGGATTGCTCAAGCTCCATCCTTAAGTCCTAGGAAGACGCCTGCATTGGTAGACAGGTTCCCTGAAAGGGATTTTTCTTCTTTTATATTCTGTCTAGCCTCTGATACATGTTATGAATCCTAGGCTCATTGTAACTTCGTGACAATACTTTCATCTTTGATATATATTATAGTTCTTGTTCATTCAATTGTTTTAATGCTTTAATCTTTGTCTTACGCTTTGTCTGATTGGTTTAACTCATTCGATAATCCCAAAATCAAGTTGGCACATATTGCGAGCTGAATCTGACCTAGTCAGTGCCTATAGGATTGACGACCCTATAGAAGATTAAGCCCAAATTGCTGAGCCTTAGAGCTAGTTTCGGCCTTACAAGGGAATCACGAACTAGGGACTTTAGGAGGATAGGTCGGGTTAATCGCCTTGGACACAAATGACTTAGGTTTTAATTCAATTGCTTAAACAATCTATTTTCATTATCATCGTATCCCTTCATGTTCCTTCGGATAATTGCATTGGTAAAAGATCACTTAGGAGTAGTTTAACTTAATTAGGGGTAGAGTAACTTAATTAGGCGTAGAATAACTTAGTTAGAATCAGATAACTTAGTTAGGAATAGTATAATTCAACCTAGGAGTAGATTAACTTAGAAAAAACCAACTCAAAACCCCCTAAGCCTAGATAACACCTGAAACCAAGTAACTCGATACTTGCAGAAATAAATCATGTGGACGATAACCTGGACTTAACTAGAAATTTATTACTTGATAACGACGGGGTACACTTATCCCTAAGATCGGCCTCGCTCCACAACCGCGTGAGGCCGCGTCAAGTTTTTGGCGCCGTTGCCGGGGATTTATTTCTTCTGCAATATCGAACCAAAGGTCGATTTGTTAGTTTAGGCATTCCTTTGTGAATATCTCTGTGAATATCATCTATACTTGTTTATCTATACTTGTTTATAACCGTTAATACTTGTTTATTTATACTTGTTCATATTTATACCTGTTTATACATATACTTGCTTATACATACACTTGTTTATATACGATTCTTTTTGTAAATATCATTGTTTATATCGTTTATACTTGTTTATACATATACCTGTTTATACATACACTTGTTTATATACGATTCTTTTTGTGAATATCCTTATTTATATCGTTTATACTTGTTTATACATAATTCTTTATACTTATTCTCTATACTTGTTGATATATAATTTCTTTATACTTTTCTATACTTGTTCATATCTGTATACTGTTACTTATCAACTTGTGTGCTAGAACTTCACTTTTTCTCAGCATTCTCTGATCAATGAATTGGCAAGAAAAAGTCGAGTGGCAAGCTCAAAAGTTTACTATCCCATCAAGACAATACATTCATGCCCTGGAGAATAAGGCTCACAATCCCTCCATGGCCGACTTAAATGAGAAAATGGATATCTTGATGGCGAAACTGAGCCTCAACACCAATGAAAGTGTAAGTTTTGTGGGTAATCACCAAAGGTATAATTCTAACCCCAATTCTTACAGCTTTTATGGTAGTGATTGGAGGAGACCTCAACACTCAAATCTGTCCTACGGGAACCCTAACATGTTGAGGCCTCCAAATAGGTTTGTTAATGAGAACAGGGAAAACAAATTGGGAATGTTCCCTTACGAACAAGCAAGCCAAGTTCCTCCACAACCCTCTAGCTCACGAGATGAGGTCCTGTCCCTTTTTAAAGGAATATCAGCCCGACTTACAATCAATGAGGAGGTTTGCAAGGACTTGAGCAACCAATTGGCTCAAATAAACTATGAGATGCAAGAGCACTCCCGAGATGCCCTCCCAAGCATAAAGGAAAACATAGAAATCCCACAAAGGGAATCAGCTCAAGCCATCTCTTTGAGGAATGACAAAAAGGTAGAACCAAGTCCACTGTCACATGCATCACTCAAGGTAAGTGAAGAACCGGAAGCGGTAAGCAACCCCGGTTCAAAACCTGAAATTCTAAATCATGTGATAGAAATAAATGATCAAATCGAAGCTTGTGTATATCAACTACCTTTTCCTCAAAAGTTCGAAAAGTTTGGATTTACTCCTTGTTCAGAAGTATTCATTCTCTTCGACCTACCAAGAGAATCCAAAAGGGAGCAAACCAAACTTTTTCATAATATGTTTAAATTCGGCCTCCTACTTTCATTAAACTTATTTGAGGCTCTTAATCCGTTTTGTAGGTACGGGTTATTTGTTAAGGAGTTCGAGTTCCTAACGCGAGTAGAAGCATACACCTAGGCGGGAATTCTATGTCGAGCTCACCGACTATAACGTAGCGCTTCTTGGGAGGCAACCCAAGTTTTAATAAAACTTTTCAGGTTTATTTTATTTAGATTATACATTGATCTTTTAGTTTAGTCTTTTTAGTTTTCTTTTACGTTTTTTTTAAAGTGTTCGTTTAAAAAAAATAAAAATAAATAAAAATAAATAAATAAATAAATATTTTTTTAGTTGTTTAGTTTTCTTTTATTTTATTTTATTTTATTTTATTTTTATTTTATTTTATTTTATTTTAAGTGTTCAGGTTTAAAAAAAAATTAAAAAATAAAAATTTGGCCCCACTGCCGCCCAACTCGGCGAGCAGGGCACTGCTCGCCGCGAGCTGGGCACTGCGCCCAGCCCGCCGCTGGGCACTGCGCCCAGCCCGCCGCTGGGCACTGCCGCCCAGCCCGCTGCTCGGCCGCGATAAGCAAACTGTTCGGGATTTTTAAATCCTGAACGGAGCTGAAATAAAAAAATAAATAATAATAAAATAAATAAATAAATAAATAATTTTGGCACCGCAAATCATCAAATTTTTGGCGATTGCGATAAAATCAGTAAGTTGTCTTCTCCACCCTATCTTTTTCATATTGGAACTTATTGCATATTTTTAGTGTGAGGAGGAGGGGTAGACAAACTTACAAAAATTGTATAATTTTTAAATTTTTGTTGCGTCGTGTCTAGTTTAGTTTAGCGTTTTCGGGTTTTATTTATATTTTCGCATGTTTAGGATCTAAAACCGTGAACCTCCTTCGAATCTAAACTTTGTTATTTGTCATTGAGGGCTGAGAACCGAATCTAAGATTGCATGACAACTAGTTTAGCTGTAGGACACAATCCTTGTATCTGTAAAAGCATGAGCTAAAGTTTGCATTTAGACCCTACTTTTGAAGAAATGCTAAAATCATTACTTAGGTAGATAACTTAAGAATTGAAGGCATGTGATGTAAAACTTGAGTTTGGGGAAAACTAGTAAACACAAAATTGAAACCCAAAGAATTGTGAGTTGAATTTGAGCCCAAGAGCGAACATCAAAAAGCTCTTTTTCTTGACATTTTTGTGTGAATGCTTTGACTTGTGGAAAGATTACAGATTTTGCACCTAATACTGTGTTGAACCTACATGCAATGATTTGAGATGATAAACGATGAATCAGCCTCATTAGAATTAACCCTTTTCTTTACCTTATTTTCTCTTTTTCAACCACTCTAGGAAGCCCCTTTGAGCCTGTATTTTTGTAGTTTGTAGAATTTTTCTTTCGTTCTAACCCTTATTTTTGCAAACCATCACTTGGTTTGTTACTTAACCCAGTTTTTGCAAAGCTCGAATTGAGCCTTTGTTTTCTTCTAGCGCTTTATCCTTGTTTATGGCATCACAGTAGCAAGCCAAAAGGCTAAGAAGTGATTGAGCAATGCGATCCAAAACAAAAAAAAAAAAAGAGAAGAAAAACAGAAAAAGAAAAGAAAAGAGACGAACAAAAGAAGGAGAACTCTATCTCCCAGTTCTTAAAATCAAAACGTCTCAAAGAAAATATAACGAATAAAAAGCTCAGTCACTTCATACTCGCTAAAGCCATTTTAACTTAGTTTTTCTAGCACTAGAACTATTAACCCTTATTGTACCTTTAACCCTCTAACCACATTACAACCCCAATTCGAGGCTGTTTTTGATATCATCGGAGTCATATAGCATAGTAGAGGAACTCGGATGAACGTGCAAAATCAACGTAATCCTAAGCAAGAACATAAGCCGAGAGTAAACACTTTAGCCACCGAAAATTGTGTGAAATGAGTGAACTATCTATGGTGAGGTGTTTTACTTAGCGATCCCCTCAAGCTCGTTTAATTGAACATGTGTCCTCTTTCTTTAAACATATGACCTATGATAATTCAAATGCGGCTTTTGGATATCGTGTCTCTAATTTGTATTTCCGAATGCATGTAATTATAGATGCTCGAAATTGTGTCAAGCACCTAGTCAAACCGGGAGGTTTTCTAGCTTGCTTGTGATTGCGGGTTTAGTTTTTTAGTTTACTTGGGGACAAGTAAAGTTTTAAGTGCGAGGAGGTTTGATAGGGGTCAAAAAACCCTATCTTTGGGTACGGTTTTAGAACGGTTTTTAGCGTTATTTAGTTAATAAACGAGCAATTCTCGCATTTAAATGCTTTTGTGTGAGTTAGTTAGAAATTGGAAATGTTTTATTTACTTTTCGTTGTTCAGGCTCGTTTTATGATCAATTTAGGCAAATACGGCCAAAATGGCATGCATATTATAATTCTGTTATCTTTTGAAGCTAATTGATCCGTCAAAAGTCGCACTAAACGAAGCGTTTGCTCAAAATAAGCGATTGGCGGGTCAATTTAGCCTTTGGACTAATGTTGTTTGGAGTTTATGTGCGTGTGCAGGTTAAAACATGATCAATTTCAGGCAAAAATCGTGTCTCGGGGACCCCCGACAGTCGCTCGGCGAATTGAGCATCGGTGAGCAGCCCAGGCGCTGCTCGGCGAGCAGCCCGGGTGCTGCTCGGCGAGCTGCCCAGGCGCTGCTCGGCGAGCTGCCCAGGCACCGCCCAGGCACTGCTCCTGCTCGCCGAGCAGCTCGCCCTGCTCGGCGAGCAGACCTGCGGGAATTGGTCAAAAAGACCAATTCCGCCCCCACGATGCCACGATGGACCCCACGACTTCCTACCTGCATAAGGACACGAAATAGGTCAAGAAAAGGGCCCGAGCCACGCCTATAAATAGGATTTTTCCAATGTAATTAGGCATCTTTTATCTTTGTAATTTTCTTAGCTTTTCATCTTGAGAAATCCTCTCCACCTCCTCCATATCCTTCAAACCTCCATTGAAGACACCTCCGAAGCTCCGTTCACCGAGGATTGCTCAAGCTCCATCCTTAAGTCCTAGGAAGACGCCTGCATTGGTAGACAGGTTCCCTGAAAGGGATTTTTCTTCTTTTATATTCTGTCTAGCCTCTGATACATGTTATGAATCCTAGGCTCATTGTAACTTCGTGACAATACTTTCATCTTTGATATATATTATAGTTCTTGTTCATTCAATTGTTTTAATGCTTTAATCTTTGTCTTACGCTTTGTCTGATTGGTTTAACTCATTCGATAATCCCAAAATCAAGTTGGCACATATTGCGAGCTGAATCTGACCTAGTCAGTGCCTATAGGATTGACGACCCTATAGAAGATTAAGCCCAAATTGCTGAGCCTTAGAGCTAGTTTCGGCCTTACAAGGGAATCACGAACTAGGGACTTTAGGAGGATAGGTCGGGTTAATCGCCTTGGACACAAATGACTTAGGTTTTAATTCAATTGCTTAAACAATCTATTTTCATTATCATCGTATCCCTTCATGTTCCTTCGGATAATTGCATTGGTAAAAGATCACTTAGGAGTAGTTTAACTTAATTAGGGGTAGAGTAACTTAATTAGGTGTAGAATAACTTAGTTAGAATCAGATAACTTAGCTAGGAATAGTATAATTCAACCTAGGAGTAGATTAACTTAGAAAAAACCAACTCAAAACCCCCTAAGCCTAGATAACACCTGAAACCAAGTAACTCGATACTTGCAGAAATAAATCCTGTGGACGATAACCTGGACTTAACTAGAAATTTATTACTTGATAACGACGGGGTACACTTATCCCTAAGATCGGCCTCGCTCCACAACCGCGTGAGGCCGTGTCAATGACCCTTACCTTTTCAGGTTGTGCGCGGACCAAATCATTCGAAGATGCATATCGCAAGAAGAAGGATAGGATGTTCTGAGCCACTGTCATAACCGTGAAGCCGGAGGACACCATAGTGCAAGCCGTACCGCGGCACAGGTCCTCCAATCAGGTTTCTTCTGGCCCACTCTTTTTAAGGATGCTAATGCATTCGTTGGAACTTGCAATGAGTGCCAACGAACTGGAAACATTTCGGCTCGAAATGCTATGCCCCTAAGCAACATAGTTGTGTGCGAAATTTTTGACATCTGGGGCATAGATTTTATGGGACCATTCCCAACTTCCCAGGGGAATAAATACATCTTAGTGGCTGTGGATTATGTGAGCAAGTGGGTCGAAGCAATAGCTAGTCCCACCAATGACGCCCGTTGTTAGACGAGGTGCCGCGGCCTAATCTCCCGGGCGGACCGGGGGGTGGACACCTCATGGCGACGTAAGCGGTGATTGGCGCCGAAAGCAACCAATCGTGGAATCAAGCTGCTCGGCAGGACCGGAGCTCGGAGTATGGAAGAGTCGCCACCCACGAATGGGAAAATGAACACCGATCCCTTGCGGGAGACCGGTGAGGGTTCGGGAAACTTAGGTACGAGCCGAGAAGGCTAGCTCCTTTCCGGAGAAAGGCTACTAGGCACCCCAACATCGCCCGTTTATGAACCACCGGCCTCCTACTCAGCGTGTTAGGCGATAATGGACT
This sequence comes from Euphorbia lathyris, assembly GCF_963576675.1. Classification (NCBI taxonomy): domain Eukaryota; kingdom Viridiplantae; phylum Streptophyta; class Magnoliopsida; order Malpighiales; family Euphorbiaceae; genus Euphorbia; species Euphorbia lathyris. The sequence continues at coordinate 71,276,645 of NC_088918.1, read as the reverse complement.
AATCGCATATTTCTTTAAGTTTAAAATTCATTTGAAACCTTTTCTTTCTCGTTTTGAAAACCGTTTTGAGCATATATTATTGAAAAGTCACTTTAGTAAAGAATCACCCATTTTGCATAAATTTATAAAAGAGAGAGAGGGGGAGAAGGAAGAATTGATGTATTTACAACGTGATTTATGCTTCGTGTTACATACTAACTCTAAACTAAGCTCACTTCCCAAAAACGAGTTTATTTACACAGTTCGTACCTTAATCGTCATTGGAACGATTTAGGTACGTTTCAAAACCCCGTTTAATGAAGTTCACACGAATCGCCATTGGAACGACTCGAGCGTTTGAAAACATTGAGATAAAAACCTTTAATAAGAAAACGTGGTTAGGCATACAAGTCAATTTTATTTTGTACAAATCATTTAAGAAAACGATTCAAAACTTCATTATTTACAATGAAAAGTGATTTTAGTTACAAGGCTCGCTTAATCCGTCGTTGGAACGGATTAAGGTTTTAAAACGTGATATTCGGAAAACGATTTAAAGATGTCAAGAAAACATTATTTACACTTATAGAACGTCTAGAAAGGCTTTAATTTAAACCAACCAATTAAACTTCTCTCTTTTTGTGATTTATTTTTCCCTTTTTCACTCAATTGAACCATGCTTGAATATGATAACAACAAATAATCAATTGAATCTCAAACTCACCCAATCAAAACATTTGAAAGAATATATGTATAAGTATGAAAATAAAGTAAAAATACATATATATATATATATAAATATATACAAAACAAGGATAATGATACTCATAAAATAAAGAACATTATACATGTTAATAGATAAAATAATAATGAAAATGCTATCGTATACAATATACTTTTATTCATAAAAAATGTAAAAATAATGAACCAAGTTTATAAATAGGAAAGTGATTTTTAACCCAAAATAATTTTTACATAGTGAATATATAGAAGATAACGCCGCCGCCCCCCCCCCCCCCCCCCCCCCCCCAGCCCAACCCCAAATGCCAAATGGGCCTAATTCAAATGAAATAAAAAAGAAGAAGAAGAAAATCCATATATATACATATACATATGTACCAAAATAAGTGATTAATCCCCATCCAAATAATATAGAGAAAATGATGTACCTTAATAAATGAAAATAGTGATGAAGGTATTTAATAAGTATAATAACTTCCTATTCTAATCAAAAACCAAAAATGAAATAGGTTTATAAATAAGAAATTAATATTTAGCTTAAATGAAATGAGAAGAAAAATCTATATATATATGTATACTTTATTAAGTCTAATTAATTGAAAATAATTTACAAACACATTAAATAACTATATGTATAAGGTATTTAAAAATAACTTGAAAGTAACTATTACATAATAATACATATATATACAAAGGATCAAAAGCTTAAAAGTTGAGAAAAAGGGACCAAAACAGCATTTTTTACATTCCAGCAGATTTACCGATGGAAAATCCGTCGGTAAACAACAATCAGTGACAGAAAACAAAAATTACAGAACTGCTCCAATTATTTCCAGATTTATTCAAAAGCTTTAAATTAATTCTAATTCAATCGTTTTGGATCTCCGAACTACCAAAAATGGATCATAGTCTATATCGGAGTTTCCTAAAACGACGTTTTTATTTTAAAACGTTATTCGAAAATATCCTTTTAAAAACTCATAATTACAACGTTTTTTAATACCCGAACTACCTTTTAATCGGATCACGGTTCGTATTGGGATATCAAGACGAGGTTTTCTATTTTAAAACAAAACCGAATTTTATTTAACACGAGACGACAATTAAATAAATACGCAAAATTAAATAAACGTGATAAAATAAATGAATAACTAAATAAATAAAAACTATGACATAAAAATAAATGAATAGAAGAAATAAATTAAATAAAATAAAACGAGTCTATTCCTCGGATAATACCTTAAGTTCGGTATTGACGGTTGACGTCGGTTGATTCCACGAATCGCGCTTTTCCGGTGTTTGGTGTTTTTTTGGTAAAATTTTAACTTTTAGAAAATTTGGAATTTTTAGGAAAAAAAATTTTTTTTCCCAAAAAATAAATTTTCTCTCTCTAAAAATGTTTAGAGTGAGAAAATCCTCCCCAAAAGTCCCCCTCCTTCACATTAGGATCCGTGCCTTAAATAGGCAACGGATCCCATAGACTTTGGGCGACGCCCAAGTAAAATTGGGCGTCGCCCAAAGGGGGTTGGGCGGACGCCCAACCCATGTTGGGCGAACGCCGAACTTCTGTTGGGCGGACGCCCAACATGTGTTGGGCGAACGCCCAACAATTGTTGGGCGAACGCCCAACATGTGTTGGGCGAACGCCCAACAATTGTTGGGCGAACGCCCAACAGAGTTGGGCGTACGCCCAACCGACGTCGGGCGTTCGCCCAACGATCGTTGGGCGTCCGCCCGATGTTGTTGGACGCTCGCCCCGCGGCCGCCGGGCGCGCTCGCCCAGCAGCCACCGGACATGCACCTTACGCCGTCGGGCGCACGCGCCCCCGGCCGTCGAGCGCGCGCTCCGCGCCGTCGGGCTCGCGCGTCCAACGGACGTCGAGCGCGCGCCTCGCGCTGCCGGACATGCGTCCAACTGACGTTGGCCGCGTGTCGGCTGCCGCTAGGCGCCCGCGCTTTGTCGCTGAGCATCCGTGAGCCGTCGACTTGACGACTGCGACTCACCCTAACTTTTCTCTTCTTATTATATATTTTTGTTTTTAAACCTTTCGGAACCAACCGCTTCAACCGTCTTGTTTATAGGTTTTCGTCACAGGTCCTCCGACTCGGTGTCTACAGTTGCCCCTACTTTCCTATTTTGACAGTGATGTGTGTGTTTTGAATACGTTTTTTGCCAACGCAACACATGCAATGTAAAACATATAAAAGTAAAAGACACGTAAAGAGTAGGAGGAAGAATACCTGACCTTCGCGCTGCGCGTTCCGACGTCGTTCTCCGATTTTTTTTTTTCAGCCTCGCCTCTGAATCGGCCGTCGGGGGATGTTCTTCTCTCGGAATCTAGCCTACGTTGACTGTGGGTAGGAAAGGCTCAAGAGTAACCCCGGTCTAAGACCGTAGGTGGAAACGGCTCAAAAGCAACCCTGGTCCACGACCGCGGGCGAAATGGCTCAAAAGCGACCCCGGTTCACGACCGGGGTAAAATGGCTCAAAAGCGACCCCGGTTCACGACCGGGGTAAAATGGCTCAAAAGCAACCCTGGTCCACGACCGCGGGTAAAATGGCTCAAAAGCGACACCGGTTCACGACCGGGGTAAAATGGCTCAAAAGCGACCCCGGTTCACAACCGGGGTAAAATGGCTCAAAAGCAACCCTGGTCCACGACCGCGAGTAAAATGGCTCAAAAGCGACCCTGGTCCACGACCGGGGTAAAATGGCTCAAAAGCAGAGGTTCTATCTAACAATTCTGAATTCTTCAAAATACTGTTGTTTGTATTTTCTCACTGGAGCTAGTGTCTTGGAGGTTTGAATGGTTCGATAGGAACGTCTTTTTAGTCCGGAATGATTCCAACTAACAATTATTTTTCTGTTGACTATCGTCTGTATTTTGACTGGTGCCACTGTTCTGTAAAAATTGGCTATCGTCTGGAGTTTCATCTTGATATTATCGGTCACTATCTGGCCGAAGCGCAGGCTGAAACGGACTGCAAATCGGAGGTTTGTACCCCCGGTAAATGATTATTTACTTTTTACCTTTATGTCACATCGTACCTTTTTCACTATCTACGGAAATGTCATTCCTATTTCCTATATAAGGTGGTGGGGTTCCATTTCAAACCCACACCTTCTCTCTCTTCTCTCTCTTTCTAGATTTTGATTTGGATTATTCTCGGGATGGATTTGGATCAATATAATGGCACGAAAGGCATGGAGGCGGGCTTTGTGAACCTTGACAAAGTGGACCCTTTTCAGAGCCCCACCACATATCTGAGCCGGACACGCTGTACCCAGGTAAGCACTTTCTTACTTCCTCGTCCTTTGACTAAAATTCTAGGCTTTAGTATCCCTACTTGAACATAATTGGCATGCTAACCTCTAGATTGCCTTAGAAGACTTTTAGTTAGAAAACATGAATTTTTTTACTCGCAAGTAACACTTTATTTATCTTCTCGTAAGAATTTCGAACTATATGCAGGTGAATAGTAAAAATATGAATCAATGCATGCCAACAGTAAAAACAAATGCGAATAGTGCACGTGAATGGTGAACAACGTGAATAGTAAAAACGCGGATAGTAAAAACGTGAATAGTGCACGTGAATAGTAAAAACGTGAATAGCGTACGTGAATGGTGAACAACGTGAATAGTGCACATGAATAGTAAAAACGTGAATAGCGCACATGAATAGTGAACAACGTGAATAGTGCACGCGAAAAGTAAAAACTTGACTAATGCACATGAATAGTAAAAACTCGACTAATGCACGTGAATAGTAAAACTTTGACTAATGCACGTGAATAGTAAAAACTTGAACAATGCATGCGAATAGATCAATAAATCAAACCCTATCCGATAACCCTAAGGGAGAGATTTCACAAAATAACTGTCTAAATTAACAAGATGCCTCTAGGGTAGATTTTACCGAAAGGATAGCTAAGTTAATGTGTTTTCGTCAGATGCCAGCCTAGGAATAACCTTTAAACTTTACCTGTTCCATTCTTTCCAGTTTATCGGCATTTCTGGGACTACCGCGGATATTCACACGTGGTACTCTATGTTAGGCGTCGCGGCGAGAGCCCGTGTGCGTGAGTTGGGCTTTGAGCCCTTCATTTCAGCGCTGCCCCGCACCAACGGGGTGTGCGACCGCTTTGGCCTGCGGGCCCTATGCGAGAGGTGGGTTGACTCGACCCACACCTTCCATCTTTCTTTCGGGGAGATGACCATCTCGCCCAGAGATTTCTCCTTGCTGATCGGGCTGCGGGGGAGTAGTACTCCGGTTCCTTTTTCCTTCGACGAGATGCGCCCGCGAGTTGACCGCGCTCGATTGGCTACTTTGATTGGGCCAGGAGTTTATCCAGGCGCCAAATCCACCCCGGTGAAGTTTATTACCACATCAGGGCTTCTGAGTCGCAGGGACTCTTGCGGGACTGACGACACTGACCTGGTCATCCGTAGTTTCTTGATATATGCTTTGAGTGAGACGATCTTCCGCACCAAGAGCGGAACGATTCACGCAGGTCTTATTCAGGCCTTCAGTGATTTAGATGCGGTGGCATCCTACGATTGGGCAGGCGCGGGCCTAGCTTTTCTGTATAAGTTTTTGGATTTGACTTGCCGGAAGCGCAAGGATTTCGACGGCTACACCTTTGCTCTATTGGTACGCGATGCATCCTTGACTCGTCCTTTCTATCTTTTCGCATTTTTCGTTCGTAACCTTTATTTTTATGAGCAGGTTTGGGCGTACGAGAGGCGGATTCTTCCTAGCGAGTCTCGGCGCCGACCATGAGTACCGAGGCCCCCACTCATGGCTCGATGGAGAGAGTTCGATTTAGGCATATAGGAGAGACGGACAGTGGCGCAGCTCCTAGACTTGATTGACTCGCGGACTTTGGGACAGGTAGATATCTTCTAGTCGGGCTAGATTCTTGTTTGATCGGATCTGACTTTCTCTTTGTGTTTTTAGATCAAGTTTAGGTGGGACGACCTTGACTTCAGTCCCGACTACGCGTACGTGACTTTGATCCAGGAGCAGCAGTGCGTGCTCACCGGCCCTTGCGTGCGGGCTTGGTATTTGGGCGACCGGGGCATCACCGGGATTAGGGACTCGCACTGGTCACCAGGCGAGATCCCTGTCTCCATGTTCGCGGTGCGGACTATGCCTTTGTCGGTCATTCGTCGGGACTTGACCCGCCGATACGTTGGTAGAGAGGTGTGGGTTCACGCCGGGGGCCGTGCTCTTTACCTATCGACTTTGTTGAGCGCGAGGGATGCCCCAGCGGTGGCGATGGAGGTGGGCCCTGTGGCAGACGTGTTTTCGCGGGAGGCTGTTACGGCATTCTTCGGTCAGGAGGAGGTCCCGGTGAGTGGTTCGGCCTATTTTCCTTTATTTACGAGATAGTTAGCGGTATTTATTGTGTCTCTATTTGCAGGAGGGCTCCTGGAGGAGTGCTCATCTGTCAGACTTCTTTGATGGTGCTCGAGCTCAGAAATCCGCGAGCGAGCCGCCTTACCACGTCGGCGAGTCCTCCAACGCTGCCCGACCGGAGAGATCCTCTTTGGGCGTGCCCGTCCCGGACTTCGGGAGAGATTTCACGACCCTTCGTTATGATGAGTCCGGGGTGGCCTACGCCGATGTCGAGATGGCCCCTCCTGTCTTCACGTCGAGGGTACTGTTTGATCCCTCGGACGCTTCCCAGACCACGAGAGAGACTTGTACTGATTACGTGGGTCTGTCCGGTTACCTCAGAGACCGCCTCAGCTTGCGATGCACTGACCACCTGGTATGTATCCTTATTTTATCCTAGTGTAGTGGAATGTATGCATGTATGTATGTATGTATGTATGATTTCCATTCCTGCCAGTGTTGCTTCTTTTTTTCATATCTTCTTTTCTCTTTTTTTTTTAAGAGTGATCTTCACGCACATGAGCGGAGACGGAGTGAGTTGGTGCGGGAGGCCGATGCCAGGGTTGGCCAGGTCTACCAGGAGAGGAACGACCACTGGTCAGGGGTGATGCGGAGAGAGACTGCGGGACGCATTGCTATTAAAGAGAGGATGCGGGAGGAGACTACCCGACGTCTTACTGCTGAGGAGAGAGCGCGCGTTGCCGAGGGGAGACTTCGAGCCACCGAGGAGACCCTATCTACGGAGCGGGCGTCACATTTGAGGGATTTTGAGGACTACTAGGATATCCCTCCTTATTAGGCTTGTCATGTATGGCTTTGTAGTTTTATTAGGATTACCCCGATGTATAGCTGATGTATAGGGAGCGGGGTGGATAGTATGTAGGCTGTTTATTGTGAACAGTAAAGTAAGAAATGTACAACTCATGATTCGTATTACCCTGCATTCAGTAGATTATGATGATTCCAATTATTCTCTTCAAATATATTCATGCCTTTATTTATTTACAAACAACAGAAATACTTAGCCGCTTATACATTGTTTTTGTAATTGCTCAAGATATAACTACCATTACCAAGACCTGCCTTTTTTCGGTTTTCAGATCCCAGCGATTTTTCATCTCTCCTTTTACTATCCCGGAATTTTCAAATGAGCGCCCTCTTGGGTTTTCACTCTGGGATGTCCCTTATTGTTGCATAGATCGCCCTTTGCGGGTTTTCAATCTATCGGGAATTTTTATTTTCTTTTTTTTTACGAAAAGTATTGCTTAAGCCTATCCAGGTTGGTAGGTTCGGAGAACTCCATGCCGTCCATAGTAGTTAGCTTCATCGCCCCTTTGCTTAGCATCTTCTTTACGAGAAACGGTCCTTCCCAGTTTGGCCTAAACTTGCCCCTAGGGAAAGTGTGCGTCATTCAGATCCGTTTCAGCACCATGTCCCCCTCCTTAATAGGACTACCTTTAACCCTTTTGTTGAAGGCTCGGGCCATCCTCCTCTGATATAGCTGTACGTGGTAAAGGATCTCCATCCTCCTTTCGTCGACCAATGCCCACTGTTCATACCGTTTCTTCACCCATTCCGCTTCAGGAATCTCTTCTTCTACCGCGATTCTCAGCGATCGATTCTCAATCTCAATCGGCAGAACTGCTTCTGCCCCATATAAGGAGAACGGCGTTGCCCCAGTAGATGTTCTAATAGCCGTGCGATAGGCCCACAAAGCAAGCGGAAGTTGCCCGTGCCAATTCCGGTGCGACTCCCCTATCTTGACGAGAATCCTCTTAAGGTTCTTATTAGCCGCCGCCACTACCCCATTAGCTTGCTGGCAGTATGGAGAAGATCTATGATGCTCAATACCGCATTTCTGGAAGAGACTTTTTACTTCCCCCTGAAACTGGACCCCATTATTCGTGATCGTGTGGTGAGGCACCCCGAACCCGGTGATTAGATGATTTTCGATACATCTCCTCATCTGCTTCGATCCTAGCTTACCAAATGATTCTGCTTCTACCCACTTGATGAAGTAATCAATAACAACTGCGATGAACTTGTGTCCATTTGACGCATTAGGTCTCACCTCACCGATGATATCGATGCCCCAAGCTGCGAACGGCCAAACGGGTGCCAACACGTGCAGTTCCTTAGCTGGCAGGTGATTATAATCGTCGTGGATTTGACAATTGTGGCATCTCTTCGCATATTCGTTGCAATCTCTTTCCATGGTGAGCCAGTAGAAGCCTTGCCTTATGATTTTCTTTGCCAACACCACTCCTCCTATATGGGCCCCACAAATTCCTGAGTGTACTGATTCCATTGCTTCGCGGGCTTCTCCCGCATCCAAGCACCTCAATTGTAAACCATCGGCGTGCCTTTTATAAAGCAAGTCGCTGTGGATGACGAACTGCTGAGCCAACCTTCTAATCACAGCCTGATCCCTAAGTTCTGATTCTGCCGGGTATGTTCCACTTTTCATGAAATTTACGATATCGACATATCAAGGCTTTTCATCTGCCCCCAACAGCATTACATCTTCGTAGCGTGGTTTGTGAGACCTCCTCAATACCAAAGGCTTTGAGGCAAGGTTCCGAGGGTTATCCCATACTGATACCAAAGTGGCCAAAGCATCCGCTGCCTGGTTCTGCGCTCGAGGAATGTGATAACAACGACACTCTAAACCTTTCTTCCCTTACTTCCCAGTTTCCCTGCGCTTGTTCGACAATCAGTTTTGAGTCACCCCAAATTTCAACACATGATGCTCCCAGCGCTGCTAATGACTCCAACCCATAGATGCACGCTTCCTATTCGGCCATATTATTGGTGAGAAGGAAGGATAGCTTCTTTGCCATTGGGATCCTTTCCCCTTTCGGTGAGATAAGTAGCACTCCTACCCCGGTTCCATTCGAGGTAACCACTCCATCAAAGAACACTTTCCACCGTATAACTTCTATGGCGCTCAAATGCTCGTCCGGGAAGCTATAGTTCGTCTCCTCTTCTTCAGCACTTAGGGGCTGATTGGCCAGAACTTTTGCTACGGATCTCCCCTTGATAACCTTCTTCGTCACATATTCGATGTCGAATTCTGACAGAAGCAACAACCATCGGGCCAGCTTTCTGATTAAGGATGGAGTTCGGTACAGATACTTCACGGGATCCATCCGGGAAATAATGACCACTTTGTAAGACTGAAAATAGTGTCGCAGCTTCTTCGTTAGGCATACTACTGCACGCATGTCTTTTCGATCATATTATACTTAAGCTCGTATTCCAGGAACTTCTTACTCAGATAATACACCGCATGCTCCACACCGGTGTCCCCTTCTTGGGCCAGCATTGCCCCAATAGATCGCTCCTCGATCGCCACATAGAGGAGAAGAGGTTTTCCCAGTTTAGGCGGTTTCAGCACTGGTGGGTTAGACAAGTAGCCCGGACCTTCTCTAAAGCTTGCTGACACTTATCATTCCAAATCGTGGGTTGATCTTTCCGTAGCAACTTAAAGATTGGCTCGCAGATTGCGGTGAGTCTTGCTATGAACCGACTGATATACTGAACCTGCCCCAGAAACCCTCTCACTTCTTTCTCGTTCTTCGGTGCCGGTATTTCCCGTATGGCTTTCACTTTGTCAGGATCTACTTCAATTCCTTTATTTCCGATTATATAGCCTAAGATTTTCCCCGATGAAACGCCAAAGAAGCACTTCTTCGGGTTCAACCTTAGCTTGAATTCCGCAATTCGGGCCAAAAACTTTTCAAGTGCAGCGAAATGCCCCTCTCTTGTCTCCGATTTGACCATCATGTCATCCACATAAACTTCTACCTCCTTGTGTATCATATCATGGAACAGTGCTGTAGCCATTCGCTGGTAAGTTGCCCCGGCATTTTTCAAACCAAACGGCATCACTCTGTAGCAGTATGTTCCCCACTCAGTTGTGAATGAGGTTTTTGCTTTATGCTTCTCGGCCATCTGGACTTGCATGTATCCCATGAAACCGTCTACATTCGTGTGTAAGACGCTCGATGCTGCACTATCGATCAACACGTCAATATGAGGCAATGCGAATTCATCTTTTGGGCACGCTTTGTTAAGATCTCTATAATCGATGCACATCCTTACTTTGCCGTCCTTCTTTGCGATGGGCACTACATTTGCGACCCAAGGGGGATAGTCGATTACTTCGATGAACCCTGCTTCTAACTGCTTCTTCACTTCCTCTCTGATCTTATCTGCCCATTCTGGTCTCATGCGTCGGAGCTTCTGCTTTACGGGCTTCGCATCGGGATATGTTGGAATACGGTGAGTTACGATTGATTGATCAATTCCTGGCATGTCTTCGTATGTCCAAGCAAACACTATTTTGTATTTTTTAATTATTCTCTCAAATTCTTTCCTCTCTTCAATAGTTAATTCTTGAGCAATTTGTATAAGTTTAGGATTTTCATCTGTGCCAAGATTGAAAGTTGACATTTCTATTGTATTGATTTCAAATGTAGGCATGTTATATGAATGAGAATGCATGGAATGATCACGATCAACATCAAGCAAGTAAGCAAAATGAGAATTCATTTCATTGATAGTGTTGGCGAGTACATCATCAGATTCAAATAAAGCAGTAATACAATTTTCATCATCAGGGTTCTCGGGTTTCTCATGAGCTTTGGAGGTACTGGGCTCATCCACCGCTCCCACAGTGGCCTCGATAGTGATGACCTGCTCCTCGGCATTCAAATCTAGTACCATAATCTCCTCGACAAAGCAGCTTGCCTTCCCTTTGCCCCAGTCAGTCACATCGTTGAAGATCTCGAATCCCGGCAGAATCTTCACTTCGGTGCTAGTCCACGACTCAGGAGTCCCTGAATAAACCTTTCCATGCCCCTCATTCACGAAATACTTCCTTAGGCCCACCTTCCCTTCACTTCTTGCGTTGGACGGACCTCCCAATTCGTATCCTAAACCCCTCCGGGTTTTCTGACTCTTGAAGTCCGGAAATTCTGGCAACCCTTGATGGTGTGCTCCCAAGCCCATACCAGGGATGAAACCTCCCTTCATCATCTTCACCACATCGGTGGTCATGCTAGACTCGTAAATCCCAGAAACTTGGAATCCGGAGAAAAGCTGAGGCTCAATTCCCAATGCCGCCACCGAGCTCAATTTTTCTGCTCTGATCGTCACTATCTCCTCCCCGAAGGGGAATTTGATCATTTGGTGGAGCGTGGAGGGCACACCTCCCAACTTGTGGAACCATGGGCGTCCCAACAATACAGCAAAGGTTACCGGGACATCCAGCACTGTGAACTTTGTTTCTTCCTCTAGCGGCCCCACTTTCAGCTTGGCCTTAAAAACTCCTTCGATGTGCCTACGGCTATCATCATAAGCCCTGATCACAGTTTCCGAGGCCGTCAGGTCTCCTCTTTCTACTCCCAATTTCGACAAGAGTTTCAGCGGGCAAACATTAATGGTCGATCCATCATCGACCATCACACAGCTAGTCTTCTTCCCGTTAATCTCAGCTCGGATGTACAAAGGCTTGTTGTGAGCCTTCCCCTCTTCTGGGAGATCCTCGTCAGTAAATGTGATCTCGGTTTTCTTTCGAGCCATAATTGCCCCTACTAACGCTGCCGGCTCAGTATCGGTAGAAATAATCAAATTCTGCAGCTCTTTCATCAGGTTTTCACGATGGTACTTGGAATGGCATAAAACTTCCCACACCATGGATTTAGCTTGTGTCTTCTTCAACTGCTCGAGAACTTGGTCGTCGGGCTTAGGAGCCGATCCTTCCCCTATCTCAGCCTCAACCATAGGTGCCTTTCCCTCGGCCACTCGACCTGATCTTGTCATGACGGTGATTTCCGGCTCATCATCAGATTCATCCCAAATATTGATAGGAATCCTCTGATTAGCATCTTCCTCGTCCGAGGAACTTTCCCAAATGTCCACAATCATTAGATCCATCACGTGAGGAACGTTCGGATTCAAATAAAAGGGATCCGCTGATCCATACAAAGCCCAGCCTATCAAATCATCATAATCCCTGAGGGATACTCTACTCATCCTTCTTGCCGCCAACGGAATTGCACCTCTCTGTATGCACATAAGCTGCACTTTATTACTCATTGTTTCATGACACTGCTCATAGCGGTGCCTCCACCTCCTAGCATAATCCACGAATGGTTCCTCGGGGAATTGCCTGATCCTATCCAGATCTTCCAGGGATCCCGTCCAAGGAACATACATCTCATATCTTGCTACAAAAGCACTCCTAAGCGGTATCCAATGACCCATTTCCTCCTCTGATAGGCCTTGGTGCCACAACAAGGCTTCTCCCATTAGGGTTTCCGGGAAATGTTCATGTAATTCACATTGCGGGAACCCGGCGTCATACATATGGTTACGGAATATCCTCGCATGCTCAACAGGATCCTGGTATCCACCATACCTAGGCATTGCCAACACCGCCTCGGGTGTTTCATAAGAGGGGGAGTCCGGGGTTTGCTCCGCCAGCATCCATACCGTGTATTCTTTGATAAACCTCTTCGTCATTGCCGCCCAATCGGTCTTGACATACATCGGAAGTGACATGTACCACATCAACGGCTCACCCATCAGCGAATTACAGAACAAGCTGGTGATCTCTTCTTCCTTAAAACCCAAAGGCCCCATGGCCGATAAGTAGAAGTGAAGGTGTTCCATGGGATCTTTGTTGCCATTATACTTGCTAACCCTCGGTAGCGGACGCTTGATAGGTCCGATCTGCATTGCGAAGCGTTCTGCAGTCCTGTCCTCAGCCCTTTGGTACTTTTCTAGGAATAGATCTGATAATCGATCCCAATCATGCTTGCAAGAGTCGGGTAATGAGTGGAACCATCCCACAGGCTCGCCTATCAGCGAATGATGGAACCACTGAGCAATCTCGTCCACCCCGAAGGATTCAACAAACATATCGCGCATATATTCACGCAAGTGCACCTCGGGATTCCCTCCACCACTAAACAGACCCAATTCCGGCACAATAGTCCGAGATGACCCTTCTCCGGTCTCTTCAGCACTGTCTTCATCATACGGCGCTCCACCATCCAACCCTTCATCCATTGGTTCATCCTCCTGTTCCTCGCCAAGGAAGGACACAAATAGACCATTTCCTACATTGCTTTTCTCGTCGGAGTCCAACAACTCCTCTTCGCCTTCCTCGAAGGATTCCATCACCACTCTTTCCTTTAGACCGACTCCGATCGTGCTCACCCTATGATTAGGCAATGGATTACGCCTAGTGGAAGGGTTCGCTGATGAAGGATTAGCTATCTTCTTCTCCTCGATTAAATCTTGGATTTCGTGTTTCAGCCTCTCACAATTCTCAATTGTATGCCCATAACTGCTGTGGAACTCACAATACCCTCTAGCCTGTATTTGCGGAGTAGGCGGAGCTTTGTTATAAGGAGTAAGGGCTTTCAATAATCCTTTCTTCTGCAAACGTTCGAAAACTTTTGCGTAGGTCTGATCGAATTTGGCGAACCGCCTCTTTTCGACAGCATTAAGATCAATCACTTTTACTGCTGCAGATTCTGCGCTCGCACTCGGCCCTCCGGCACTATATCCAGACTTCGTCCACTTGGTATATGCTTTCTTCGGTTCTCCATCCCCCTCGACTGTCAAGGCACAACTATACATCTGATTGAAATCGGTAAAAGACATATACCGCAACTCATTCTTAATATACGGCAATGTATTACCAACTACCATTCGGATCTGATCCTGCTCAAGCGGCTTCTGCTTCATAACCGCGGCCTTGGCCCTCCATCTTCTTACAAAATCGGAAAAGGACTCCCTAGTCTGCTGCTTAGTGCTCTCTAGTTCCTTCAAAGTGACCTCAAGCATGGTGTTGAAGCTATATTGATCGATGAACGACTTCGCTAGTTCCTTCCAATCCCTCTTCGTTACCATCGGCAATGCATGAAACCACGTGAGGGCAGCCCCCTCTAGGTAAGTGTTAAACAACCCCATGACTTGATCCTCTGTCATGATTGTGTGCTTCATCACAACAACATACTGATTCATGTGAGCGGTGGGATCTCCAGTTCCAACGAACTTTTTCATGTCAGGTAGCCGGAATTTCAAAGGCAAAGCAGTTGCCGATAAACAATTCTTCAAATTATAAAAGTCCTGACTCCCGGAACTTCCCCCACGTAAATCCTGCACCTCCTGCGTGATGTGTTGCTTCCACTCCTCTTCCTTAGCCTTCTCTTTCTCAAGCTGTTTTCGGATATAATCCTGATAATCATCCTCATTCCCAAAGCGAGGGCCATCGTTCACCTCATTCTCAGCGTGCTTACTGCCACTCTTATCATCTTTCATGGCCAGCTTAGCTATTTGGGCCGCTATCACTGCTAACTGCTCATTAATGTTGTTCACAGAGTTTTCCAATCCGGCCACTTTTTCGTCGGTTGCCGACATACTGACGGAAGAAGGAGTATACCCGGATGAAGATGAATCAGAAGCCACAATTGCCGATTCGGAACTGTCAATCTGTAACTGATCGAACTGCCTAACTAGCCGACTGCTTTCCCGGAACCACAACCGCTTAATGGTGACGTCTGCGCGAATGGTATTTATTAGTATGTATGCATGGTTTTTATATGCATGATTTGTGGTGTGTGCGTTTATTTATTTACGGATATATAAGATAAGAAGAACAAACGTCAGTCTAATTACACGTATCACAGCATCTCTCTTCCACCCTTATTCCTCCACACACTCGATGGTCCAAGTCTCTTTCCTAGGATTTTGGTTTGGGGCTCACATTGCGGTCCAGGGGACGCGTGATGCCGTCGATTATTGTGGAAAAAGTAAATCATCCATCAGACAATACAGTTCGTTTTGACATATCAACGTTCAGTGACTAAGATATCGACCAAGTTTGATTGTCCTTTCGGGATAACTCGCCTTTTGTCATTTTGCGAGACGCATTAGTTCGGGTTTTGACTCCCTTTGAGCGCGTCTCGGTTTTTAGACGTGGTACGAGTTATTCTTTCAGTCCAATCGTTCGTTATTGATAATGACTCGTTCCCTTTTATTCGTGTGGGTTCGTGTCTCGACTTTAGGATTACGACGGGATCTTTTGGATCTATCGAGAGACGTAACCACGTGTTTATTTTGTGATGGAATCACTTTTGGATTTTATTTTAGGGAACGGACTCATCGCGTAACTTGTTTGTTTTTAGCGTTAAGAACCCGTTTGCTCGTTTTGGCTACGTGAAAAGACGGTGAGTCTCATTTGAGCGCACGGTAATCTTTCAGCTAATAACAAATCTTTATCCTTTCCAATCTACGGGATATGTCACCTCAGTGTAGCTATAGAAAATCAACGTTTCGTTGAATCGCATGTTTATTCGAAGCAAGGATATCACCGTTCTTTTTCATTTAGGCACGAGTTAAGCAAACACGCACATCGGGCCATATTTCTTGTAGTTTTGGTAACGGTTGAAATGATCGAGTCGTTAGCCAAACCCACAGTCTCGTCCATATGGCGCAATTATGTGGTTTAGCTTAATTCGGCTTCATGATTTTAAACGGGGTATACATTTGTTCGAGGCACGTATTCAACGGCATTAGTTTATTTTCTTTAACTACTCTCGGGATTGACGTATATCGTAGATACAGAATGATTTTGGGTCGTTTAGTTCATTTTGCTTTTATTTTTCTTAGTCAATTTTGCGGACACGTCCATTTCTCTTAAGAACAACACAAGGCCTAACGGAAGAGCTCGTCTTTTATTCGGAAGGGACGGGCCACATTTGCGAAACTCTTTACGTTACAGCGGGGTCATTCGAAACATAAATGTTCTTTGTTTTCGTTTCGTCATAATTTCGCTTTATCCCAACCTATTTAAAGAATGTGAATAACGGCTACTGTTAATATAGTCTTTTGAATCGAGATATAACTATCCTTAATACCAAACCGATTCATACTAATACGTGCTTACGTCATAACGTATTTCCTGAACATGTGCCTTCTTCGGGACACGGAAAGGGACCAGGCGGGTCGCACAAGTTCATTCATACGAGATGACTAAGTCGTCTTTAGTTTGAATCGTTTCGATGTTTTTGGGGTAGTTTGTATATCGGTTTAAGAGTATATATTAACGTATTGTTTCATTTTCGTTACTTATTTTAGGATTAGACACGTATCATGGCGATTTAAAAACACGAACTGATTCATTTATCACATCAAAAATGGTAACGGGTAATCCTATGGCAACTTCTAAGGCTACTATATGCTGACACGGCTGATCGCGGGACCTCACAGGACCGCACAAATTTGCCCCTAACGAATGGATGGGGACCTTTTGGCGCCTTACTGTAAGGGGGAACTTACACTAGCCTCTTTCGAGCGACGAATGGACTCTCGCTAGAGGTTTCACGAAAATTACCCAAAAGGTTTGCAATAATGCACATGAATGCATACGAAAAGAAATAATACGATCTGTCCCCGTTAGGGGCTTAATACACGCCTTCCGGAATCAAATTTCTCGCTTCCCCAGCAGAGTCGCCACTTGTTAGACGAGGTGCCGCGGCCTAATCTCCCGGGCGGACCGGGGGGTGGACACCTTATGGCGACGTAAGCGGTGATTGGCGCCGAAAGCAACCAATCGTGGAATCAAGCTGCTCGGCAGGACCGGAGCTCGGAGTATGGAAGAGTCGCCACCCACGAATGGGAAAATGAACACCGATCCCTTGCGGGAGACCGGTGAGGGTTCGGGAAACTTAGGTACGAGCCAAGAAGGCTAGCTCCTTTCCGGAGAAAGGCTACTAGGCACCCTGACATCGCCCGGTTATGAACCACCGGCCTCCTACTCAGCGTGTTAGGCGATAACGGACTAATCGCATATTTCTTTAAGTTTAAAATTCATTTGAAACCTTTTCTTTCTCGTTTTGAAAACCGTTTTGAGCATATATTATTGAAAAGCCACTTTAGTAAAGAATCACCCATTTTGCATAAATTTATAAAAGAGAGAGAGGGGGAGAAGGAAGAATTGATGTATTTACAACGTGATTTATGCTTCGTGTTACATACTAACTCTAAACTAAGCTCACTTCCCAAAAACGAGTTTATTTACACGGTTCGTACCTTAATCGCCGTTGGAACGATTTAGGTACGTTTCAAAACCCCGTTTAATGAAGTTCACACGAATCGCCGTTGGAACGACTCGAGCGTTTGAAAACGTTGAGATAAAAACCTTTAATAAGAAAACGTGGTTAGGCATACAAGTCAATTTTATTTTGTACAAATCATTTAAGAAAACGATTCAAAACTTCATTATTTACAATGAAAAGCGATTTTAGTTACAAGGCTCGCTTAATCCATCGTTGGAACGGATTAAGGTTTTAAAACGTGATATTCGGAAAACGATTTAAAGATGTCAAGAAAACATTATTTACACTTATAGAACGTCTAGAAAGGCTTTAATTTAAACCAACCAATTAAACTTCTCTCTTTTTGTGATTTATTTTTCCCTTTTTCACTCAATTGAACCATGCTTGAATATGATAACAACAAATAATCAATTGAATCCCAAACTCAACCAATCAAAACATTTGAAAGAATATATGTATAAGTATGAAAATAAAGTAAATATACATATATATATATATATAAATATATACAAAACAAGGATAATGATAGTCATAAAATAAAGAACATTATACATGTTAATAGATAAAATAATAATGAAAATGCTATCGTATACAATATACTTTTATTCATAAAAAATGTAAAAATAATGAACCAAGTTTATAAATAGGAAAGTGATTTTTAACCCAAAATAATTTTTACATAGTGAATATATAGAAGATAACGCCCCTCCCCCCCCCCCCCCAAAAAAATGCCAAATGGGCCTAATTCAAAAGAAATAAAAAAAGAAGAAGAAAATCCATATATATACATATACATATATACCAAAATAAGTGATTAATCCCCATCCAAATAATATAGAGAAAATGATGTACCTTAATAAATGAAAATAGTGATGAAGGTATTTAATAAGTATAATTACTTCCTATTCTAATCAAAAACCAAAAATGAAATAGGTTTATAAATAAGAAATTAATATTTAGCTTAAATGAAATGAGAAGAAAAATCTATATATATATGTATACTTTATTAAGTCTAATTAATTGAAAATAATTTACAAACACATTAAATAACTATATGTATAAGGTATTTAAAAATAACTTGAAAGTAACTATTACATAATAATACATATATATACAAAGGATCAAAAGCTTAAAAGTTGAGAAAGAGGGAACAAAACAGCATTTTTTATATTCCAGCAGATTTACCGACGGAAAATCTGTCGGTAAACAGCAATCAGTGACAGAAAACGAAAATTACAGAACTGCTCCAATTATTTCCAGATTTATTCAAAAGCTTTAAATTAAGTCTAATTCAATCGTTTTGGATCTCCGAACTACCAAAAATGGATCATAGTCTATAACGGAGTTTCCTAAAACGACGTTTTTATTTTAAAACGTTATTCGAAAATATCCTTTTAAAAACTCATAATTACAACGTTTTTTAATACCCGAACTACCTTTTAATCGGATCACGGTTCGTATTGGGATATCAAGACGAGGTTTTCTATTTTAAAACAAAACCGAATTTTATTTAACACGAGACGACAATTAAATAAATACGCAAAATTAAATAAACGTGATAAAATAAATGAATAACTAAATAAATAAAAACTATGACATAAAAATAAATGAATATAAGAAATAAATTAAATAAAATAAAACGAGTCTAGTCCTCGGATAATACCTTAAGTTCGGTATTGACGGTTGACGTCGGTTGATTCCACGAATCGCGCTTTTCCGGTGTTTGGTGTTTTTTTGGTAAAATTTTAACTTTTAGAAAATTTGGAATTTTTAGGAAAAAAAATGTTTTTTGCCAAAAAATAAATTTTCTCTCTCTAAAAATATTTAGAGTGAGAAAATCCTCCCCAAAAGTCCCCCTCCTTCACATTGGGATCCGTGTCTTAAATAGGCAACGGATCCCGTCGACTTTGGGCGACGTCCAAGTAAAATTGGGCGTCGCCCAAAGGGGGTTGGGCGAACGTCCAACCTAGTTGGGCGGACGCCCAACATGTGTTGGGCGAACGCCCAACATTGTTGGGCGAATGCCCAACAATCGTTGGGCGTACGCCCAACAATCGTTGGGCGTACGCCCAACAATCGTTGGGCGTACGCCCAACCGACGTCGGGCGTTCGCCCAACGATTGTTGGGCGTCCGCCCGACGTTGTTGGGCGCTCGCCCCGCGGCCGCCGGGCGCGCTCGCCCAGCAGCCATCGGGCGTGCGCCTTACGCCGTCGGGCGCACGCGCCGCTGGCCGTCGAGCGCGCGCTCCGCGCCGTCGGGCTCGCGCGTCCAACGGACGTCGAGCGCGCGCCTCGCGCTGCCAGACATACGTCCAGCTGACGTTGGCCGCGTATCGGCTGCCGCTAGGCGCCCGCGCTTTGTCGCTGAGCACCCGTGAGCCGTCGAATTGACGACTGCGACTCACCCTAACTTTTCTCTTCTTATTATATATTTTTGTTTTTAAACCTTCCGGAACCAACCGCTTCAATCGTCTTGTTTACAGGTTTTCGTCACAGGTCCTCCGACTCGGTGTCTACACCCGTGTGGTAGTCAAATTTCTGAAAAGACTGTTTGCCAGATTCGGGGTCCCGCGAGCGATCATCAGTGATCAAGGGACCCACTTCTGTAATGCGAAATTTGAAAAATTAATGGGCAAACTTGGAGTCTCACACAGGGTTGCCACACCATACCATCCACAAACCAGTGGACAGGTGGAGATCTCCAATAGAGAAATAAAAAGAATTTTAGAGAAAACTGTTGGCAACTCTCGAAAGGATTGGGCAAACAAGCTCGATGATGCTCTATGGGCATATCGTACCGCTTATAAAACACCGATTGGAATGTCTCCGTTTCGGTTGTTATACGGGAAATCTTGTCACTTGCCGGTGGAAATGGAACACCGCGCATTTTGGGCGTTAACATTTTTAAATTTTGAGACGCAGGCTGTTGGTGAACAGAGAAGTTTACAACTGAGCGAAATGGAGGAATTCAGACTGTTCTCATACGAAAATGTGGTGAATTACAAAGCCAGGACCAAGCAGTGGCACGACAAAAAGCTCATGAATAAGGTATTTCATGAGGGACAAAACGTCCTTCTGTACAATTCACGATTGAGGCTATTTCCAGGAAAGCTCAAGTCAAGATGGTCAGGACCATTCATTGCACATGGAGCTGTTGAAATTTTCAAATACGGGGGTGATCCTTTTAAGGTGAACGGGCAAAGATTAAAACCATATTTAGAGAATGATCACACAAGGAAGATCGATACTGTTCACTTCTAGGATCCCCCAAGTCAGTAAAAGTACATGAACAGGGTGTTCGCTACAAACACCAATTGTAGCACAAGTGACTTTGCATGTGATTGATTTTTTTTTACTTTTACTTTTATTTATTTTAATTTTGTGTCAAATTTGTTGAATTTTGTTTCTTGTTGATTATCTTCTGGTCAGGCACAATTGTAAAACCCAATACCCATTTAAATGGGTGTGGTAGTATAATTGTACCTAGTTAGTGGAGAAAGATTTATCAAGGAAAGTAGGTCGGTAGGTGGAAACGTCCACTCCTATACACATAGGCACTCTTACCGCCTATTTTCTCCTCGATAAGATTGAACGGTTAGGGGGTAATAAATTCTCAATTCAAATCGGGACCGTTCATTGCCCCTCGTTCTAATTCGAAAATACGCGCCTTTCCGCCAATCTGTCCAGGTGGCATGATCAGATTCGACCTCTTAATGACGGATTGGCGAAAAGACATCTCTTCTCCCCTACTTAAAGAAGGTTTATCTCATATCAGTTCGTCATTCACCATATTTCTTTTCTTTTCTTTAAGATTTCTTTTCGCACGGCCAGTTCATGATCTGTGCCCTATACCACTGGAAAACCCTACTTAAACTGGACAACGAAATGAGAACCCGAGGCTCGGGCAAAAACGTGAAAATAGAGGGATCTTCCAAGAAAGAAAAAGCAAAGGCAAAAATGGCGGATCCAAGCACTGTGGCTTTTGTCCCTGATGAGAAGCTGGTCAAGAAGATCTCCCAGTTCAAAGACGCAACTGTACAAGCATACTACGATGAGTTAACAAAACTTCAGTTCGGATCCATCCGAACAGTTTGCTGGGAAACCCTAAAGTGGGTAAGGCTCGAAGATCGGGTTCGCACTCTCATGAAGGCAGGACACTTTGAATGCTTCTTTGAGATGACGGAACCTGTCTATCGGGAACTAACCCTCGAGTTCTTGGCCACTTTTAAGCACAATGTGGAGATAACCGATCCTGATGAAGAGGGAAAGTTTAGATTCAGACTCATGGGTCACTCCAAGAGGCCTTCGCTTAACCTGTTTAACCAGATGTTAGGTGCTGCCGATGATGATGACCTAGAATCTGAGAGCTATAAAGAGGCATTCACCACGACGCCTGATGTTTTCGACCCTGTGTCTTTCTGGGAATCACTTTCCGGACAGAAAAATTACGACGGTAGTTCATCCAAGGCGTCCAATATCGATGATTATACTGTTCGGTATTTGCACAAATTGATCTCCGGTACAATCTTCGCCCGGGAAAACCAAGCCACCATGCCACATGCAGATCTCACCGAGTTATGGAGTATGGCAGTTGGTCCAAGAATGAATTTGGGATTCTGGTTCGGAGAGTACATCAGCGCTTTTTACAAGAAAAACTCGTCGATCATCTGTTGTGGGAGCA
Organism: Euphorbia lathyris; assembly: GCF_963576675.1. NCBI lineage: Eukaryota > Viridiplantae > Streptophyta > Magnoliopsida > Malpighiales > Euphorbiaceae > Euphorbia > Euphorbia lathyris. The sequence goes on along the minus strand of NC_088918.1, from coordinate 71,254,707 downwards.
TAGTCACCAGGATTGCGGAGTCGATCAGGGTCTTTAAACTAGAAGACCGATCTCGTCTCACGATTGTGAATCACCCAGACCCAATTGATCTCAAGAGTCTCCAAAAGATGTTATTCGGAAAAATTGTGAACGGGAAGTGGGTCTGGATGTTTGACTTTGTTACGTCTCGGCAGACAGAGAGCCGAAAAAGGAAAAGCGAGCCTACTGTATCAGTATCGTCAGATTCCGAGCAAGTCGAGAAGCCGAAGGACTTGGAATTTTACAAGAAATGTGCAAAGCTGACCTGCGAAGATGTAATGGATCGATTCAATGCCCTGTTTGCCCAGAATATGGCAAACCGCGAAATGATATTCGCCATGGAGCAAAAGTATGCGTCGCAACAAGGCGAGATCGATATGCTCAAGAGCCTTTGCATTGAGGAACATGCCAAGGAAAGTCCCTCTGGTTTCTCTGTGAAAAGTTCGGTAAGACAAGTGCCCGAAATGCCTGCCAGTGCTAATGTTAAGGCTGACGTTGCTGCCTCCTCGAAAGAGGAGGGTATTCCTGCCCCTGTGGATAGAGAGGTTAACTCCTCTCTTTCCCATCACGCCTGATCTGTCCCAATATTCGCTGTCCTAGCATCTGGTAACCTCTAACACCCTTACTCTATCATGTTTTGGTCCGCCTATTTTGTTGTCACATTATCTACAATCTGCTGCCGTGATTAATAACATTGAGGACAATGTTTTGTTTTCTTTTGGGGGTGGGGATTGTGTGCATCACAATTTATGCGGAAATAACATGATAAATGCTGTTAATCGGTTTGTTTAAATTAGTAATTTGATGTAGAACAAATACCCCTTGAGAATTGTTGTGCAATATCCTTGGTAATTATTGTTTGTTTCCATTGTTTCTCTCTCCGCTTGTGTATGTTCCATCTAGGGAATTGTTTGGTGTTATGTAGGAATCGAAGAGCAGACTGTGCATGCTATTTGGTGTTATGTTGTGTTACTTGCTTGTTTGCACTTCGTGTTCCTTAATTCAGGAAGTTCCAAAATTTTTTAAATTTTTAACTCCTCTGTCAAAATTAGTAATCATGGCCTTACTGCATTTTCCCCAAAAATAGTGAGAACTTGAGCCTTATAATGCATCTATAGTATGCATTGAATTTTTATGAGTGGGCCAGCACTCACTATCTTTAGGGAGAATTTTCCTTGGTGCCCTGTTGAAACGGTGATTGGTTCTGACTTTCATAGGAGGAAAAAGGCATTTAGTTATTCCCTCCGCTACACAAAAGGCACATGTGCTATGCACCCCAATTATTAGGATAACCAAGTCGAGCCATGACCTGCTCTTTCTGAAAAACCACGAATGATAGCCCTCTCCCTTCACTTATAACTCTAAAATACCCTGAGTTCTGTCTTATGCTTCGAATAGCCAATTGTTTAAAATAAAAATCATGTGCTTAAGTTATGCGAATATAAGCAATTGAGCAAACATTGCTTAAGGAAAAGATTGAAAGAAATGGGGAATATAATGTGGGGAGGAAGGAACCTTTATTAATATTCAAAAGAGTACTGGGTTATGAGTGAACAGGTTGTGTAGATAAAGTGTGTGTAAATAGCAATCATTATAGGCTGCGTATGTTAAATAAAGTGCAAAAAGACAGAATTCATACACTGAAATAGCTTTTCACTGTCAAACCAGAGCCTAAGCCTAACATTACAACCTTTATAAAGTCATTTGGACTATGTCTGGAGGAACTTTGACCCATAGATTCGGGACCAATAGGCAAACTCGCACCCTAAGGGTGTGGTGTCTGAGCTGAGGAGTGAAATCGCATTTGTTGTCCTATGGCAAGTAGATGCCATGCGAGAGTGAGTGAATTATTCCATTCCTTAGTGAGGCATGTCTGGCAGTTGGTAACTCTTTGTGAAAGAGGAAGTCTAAATTTTAAGATTTGAGGAATTTCTTGAGCATAAAGGACACAATTTTTAAAACAAGCTTTTAATCTTCGACAAATTTATAGCATGCATCTGTTCATTTCCTAATTGTGCCGAGCATTCTGTGTTTCTGTAATCCTCGTTCTCATTCCTTGAAACTAATTTCATTCCTAACTCTTTTTCTGATTCCTTCTTACAATTTGTTGCTTGAGGACAAGCAAAGTTTCGATTTGGGGGTATTTGTTAGGCATGAAATTGACTAAGTTTAACAAATAATTTATAAGGGAATTCGGGTATTTTTATATCATTTTGTAAGGAATAAGAGCTAATTAATGTCCTTGTGCAGATAAGCAAAGAAAAATGCTAAACTCGCTGGAAACAGCTTGTTTCGCTAATGCCAATGAGGAGTGGAGCCTTACTTGTATCCAGCGGTCAAACGCCGGATTATCCAATGACGGACAGCGACAAATCGTTGGTGACAGTGGCAGGAAAGTGGCAGAGCGGCAGGTGAAAGTGTGTGGCGATGGGATTGCCTAAAGAAGCATGATGATTTAAAGTCTCACCCCCTTGAGTGTTCAAGGGTTAATCTAAAAGTTAATCATTTTAGTTTATTTTAATTGTAGTAGGTAGTTGACTTAGTTTGTGGAAAAGGGTACGAAAGTTGTACCGATTTTGTTGGTCTCTGTCTTTTCCCTTTAAATAGGAAAAGCAGAGAAGGATGGAAAAGATGGGATATTTTCTTAGTTTTGTTTTTAGACAAGTAGAATAGAAGAAAGAAGGGAGCTCCCATGGAGTCTCAAGCTGTATCAGGAATCCTCTTCTGCTCACTGCTCGATATGAGTGAGTAGACATTTTGAACGGGCACGGCCTGGCCGGCCCGGTGATGTAAGCTTTACAACGTTTTTATGAATATTTAGTGTTTTGCCAATGTCGTGGTCAATGAGGATTTAACTTTCTTGCTCAAGCATGTATGTATGTGTTAGATGAATGATAGGACACTGCTTTCATCTTCACCGATATCTCTATTGACCTCCCAACTTCGAAGCTGACAAGTTAGAAGGTTGTGTCAAGGGTTTTCTCATATAGAAATGCAGTTTTACTCTTAATGCTAGAAAGAACGTATCTTTAGGACGCTAAAGATGTTAGTAAATCTTAGGAGTTTGAGAACACACGACAGTTGACTCAAAATCACTTCAAAACTAATACTTTGGCTTCATTGGCATTGTCTTTTATTCATGGAATGTTGTAAGACGTAGCACACCGTGTTCGGTTATGTCGAGCCTGTTCTATTCCCTAAAATCTTTGCAAAGTAACCTGATTTCCTTGTTTTATCATTCTGCCTGAGTCATTAAACAACCAATATTAAACAATCAACCATAAAGGAAGACACTGTTGTAACACACACTGTTTAGCAACGATTTCCGATATTGATTTGAATCACAATCCCTGTGGAGACGATACTCACTTATCACTTTATTACTTATATCTAGTGCACTTGCTAGAGTCTCATCTGAGGACAACAACTGACTTCTGACCTGTCTTACTTTATATATATATTTTTGCACTCAATATTGAACAAACACATTAGTACAATTAAATCAAAGCATTTAAATTTAATTGCCTCTTAATCATGGATGATTTTGTCAAATCAAAATCTTGTGGAAAGGTGTTTCAACATGTTTGCCCCACGTGCTCTTAGGAAGGCCATGGCAATTTGATTATGTTGCCTCACATGTGGGAAGAAGCAACACCTGCACTATACGCAAGGGTGGAATCTGGTACATCCTTACACCTATGAATAGTCCTCCTAGTGAGAAAGGTAAGATCACCTGGAGAGCTTGTCTAACTCAGGAGTTGAATATGGATGGGTGCATCAGTGGAATGCGCGAAAAATCGCGTCAAATTGACTTGGGTTTCGTGGATGAGTTAGCTAGCCTCTCTCATAATAAAGTCAAATCCAAGGAGGGGAGTGAGGTCGAGAAGGGAAAGGTCAATGTTGAAAGTAGGGAAGTTGAGAAAATGTCCAAATGTGACAAGTACATGTCTTTCAATGAGCAACCTAAAGGGCTTCCACCTTTAGGAAAAATATCATGTGACATAGCATGGGATCCGGGAGATAGTGCACCTAGCCTTACACATGGTGAAGTGAGCTCTAAGGAGGAGGATGAAGGTTACCTTATGATGCCTTTTTATAGAACTGAGACTCCTAACACATGTATGATGCAAAGGAATCAAATCGCACACTTGGTAAAATCTGAACTTATTCTTTTGTGCTTTGTTGAAATATATGTGTTGGGATCTATGTTGTGTTTGTTGAGAAAGAACCTACCCTATGAGGAGTCTATGAGAGGTAATCTTATGGTGACGAATGTGAGCTTCATAGAGCATGTTGTGGATGGCAATGGCGTCCCAGGGGATATAGAGAAGATGTAAGAAATTCAAGATTTGCGAGATAGTGGCCAAGTTAGTGGAGAGGTGAGTCTAGAAGTCCCGATATTATTAACCCAAGGCAAGGAAGGAGTTGATAAAAGTGTTCTTGGGATCAATATAAAGTGGGTTGACAAGTGCCACCGAGATATCCTATTTGATGTCGGCTATGAGCAAGTAGAGGTTGACCTTAGCACCCGGGTTGATGACGTGAGGTATAGAGAAGTCTAGGGATATTCGACTCAAGTTCATGTTGGAGTTTTGAAGAGTGCTAACAAGATCACTTCAAATTAGGTTGATATGCGTCGTCGGGACATTCCATTTGAGGTAGGCTATGAGCGAGAGAAGGTTGTGGAGAATGTTCAAGTTAGTGATGGAGACCGAGAGGGTCCAGGGGTGGTCTATTCGACATGCCAATGGAAGTTAGAAGAGAATACACGATACTGATGGGACGTGAGTTGACAAGCTTCATCGAGATATAATATTTGATGCCAATAGATAGTGGGAGACGAGTGCCACATAATATGTGGGAGGAAGTTTGTTTAAAGAGGGAAAATCTGAAAATATGTGGAATGGGCTTCTTGAATTCATTTCGAACAACACCTTGGTTCGATTTGAGAGCTTGGAGTCCACTCAAGACTAACAAGCTTTGTCCATACGTCACGACTAACTTTAGGTCAAGTCCTTTTTAAGAGAGAGTGAATTATGCAGGGTATATCCTTCAAGGGTTCGAGTCTGGGTAAAGAAAGTCGAAGGAGAAACGAAGCACAAGCGAACACGCAAAGAAAAGGGGCAAAAATTCCCCCACGTGGCATGTCAACCCTCCCACATGCCATATGGAGTGGGTTCTTGTTCGAGTGGAGATGGCACGGGGAGCTAGAAAGAACGAAATCACGTGCCGAAGGTAGAAACTCAGTCACACGTCGTGTGGAGTGACCCACACACCGTGTGACTTAACTCACACGCCATGTAAGGTTGAATTCCAGCACAAAAGACCTTGGGACAATGTCGTCAGTTTTCTGTCCCTTTTCAAGAATTACTGTTTTGCCACTCATGTATTTACTGTCTTGCCATTTAGGGTTAATAACATAAATGCCATTTGAGCACTTCCTTCCCTTTATACCCCTATCACTCTCTATTATGTTCTAATTCTAGCTAGGGCTTTTCATCTTTTAGATTTTTATTTTGGAGAGCTATATAAGCCCCCTTCTTTGTAAGGATATTCAACTTTTATGAAATCAAAATTATAGTCTTCTTTTTTGAAGTTTGTTAATGTTCCTAACCTTGAATAATGGGGAATTGCTATTTCTTACAGATTTAGTCCGTGAAACCCGGGATTAACTCCTTCTATTTTAGCTAGAGAAGAACCATCTTTGTTGATTTAAGATTAAAATCAACTCATCCAAAACCGATTTGTATCAGTTTGTATCAAAGCCGATCATTTTCCTCACGGAGACTTCTTCATCAATGGTTCAACCAAGTTCATCTCAAGAATCCAAAGAAGTTGCGAACAAGAGATGGGAAGATGTCCTAATCGAACTAAGAAGACAATGGAAGGCTCCACCCCAAGAGGCGAATAAGCTTATATGTGAGCCTCTCGGAGCTATGGAAACTAGCATGAGAAGGTTTTAGAAAGACTCTTAAGGAGCGATATCGGGCTCGTGGTGAACAAATGAGAAAGTTGAAAGCCTCCATGGAGATTCTCAAGCTAGAAATCTGAAATGCCTTCCAACCAACCTTGGAAGTTCCTCCTAAAGATTCATCACCAATATTTTCTCCATTACACATTGAAGAGGTAAATCCTAAACGAGATCACGCACTAAAGGCAGAAACTCAATCACACGTCGTCACACGTCATGTGGGCTCACTCACACACCGTGTGAGATTGAATTCCAACACAAAAGACCTTGGGATACTGTCGTCAATTTTCTGTCCCTTTTCAGGAATTACTGTTTTGCCACTCATGTATTTACTGTCTTGTCATTTAGGGTTAATATCCTAAATGTCATTTGAGCACTTCTCTCGCTTTCTACCCCTATCACTCTTTATTATGTTGTAACCCTAGCTGGGGCTTTTAGTCTTTTACATTTTATTTTGAAGAGCTATATAAGCCTCCTTCTTTGTAAGGATATTTAACTTTTATGAAATCAAAATTATAGTATTCTTCTTTGAAGCTTTGTTAAGGTTTCTAACCTTCAACAATGAGAAATTGCTATTTCCTACGGATTTAGTCCGTGAAATCCGATATTAACTCCTACTAGTTTAGCTAGAAAAGAATCATCTTTGTTGATTTAAGATTAAAATCAACTCGTCCAAAACTGATCTGTATCATTAATTTGGTTAAAAGCCTGCATAATAAAGATCGAGATATTTGATAATTATAACAGAAAATCATATTCTCCCTCTAATTATTTATTCACTAATCTCTCTTAAATTAAATTATGAGAGTTTGTTGAGGATTTTTTTTTATATCAATAAACCTAAATATACATATAGTAAAATGTCTTCCTTTTTATTTCATTCCAAAATTATCATCATTGTCCTTAGATTTTCAAATAAAATAGATAAATAAAATCTTAAACATTATCTCTAAAATTTACAGAAACTTCATTCTAAACAAATATCTCCTTTTCTATCATTGTTCGTGTTTTTTCTACCGATATTGACTCATCTCGTAAATATCTAGATCCGCTACCAACTGGATTAACGAGTCCAAATCACATCACATTTATCCTTTGAAATTAATCTAGTTCTTTAGTTCGATGTTGTTAAAACACTTTTTAGGTGGCTCCTCTCCCAATTAAGATTTTCTACATATATTATGAATCGAATCTGAGACCAAGTTTAAATGACTAGAGATCTTTTCCGCTAATCAACCTTAACCGGTAAATCAAATTTTCTTAACTCGTATTTTTTCTAGAAAAAAAAACAAATACATTTTTAAAGATAGTTTTATAAAATTAAAGGAAGGCATATTTAATTTCATCTTATAAAATTCATTATAATTTCCTTCCAATTCATATTAGGACGCACCAGTTTTCCTACTGAGCGGTCTCCCGCCTTTCAATTAAAATTCATTATAACCTCCTTCCAATTAAAAAATCAAATGATTCCAAATAATATTTAGAAGTAAAATCCTAAGTGATTTACCCATAAGCATTAAAAGACAAATAGGCTAACAAATTACAAACATTTATCCTCTTTCACTATTTTATCTTTTGTGGGTTTTCTCTAACAATAACTCTTTCTCTCTCTAAAACAGTAAAAAACGACAAGAATTGTACTGTGGTGAAATTGAATTGCAATGGAGGTGGTGGTGGTGTGTGTATATGTTTGAGGCAATAGGGTTTATTTTCTTCCCACAACCATTTTCAACTTTCAAGCTCTCTTATTAAGAAAATTTTTATTCTTTTTCTCTTTCTTTCTTTCTTTCTAATACAATTACAAGTTCCAAGAAAAGACAATAAAAATAATAATAAGTAGGAGTAGTAGTAGAAAATAATAATGGTTAGAGAGAAGAAGAGCTCCACCACCAGCAGCACCACCAGTTCAAGAACAGACGGCGGCGGAGATGAATTGAGGATGATGATCGGCGGTGAGACGGAATTGAAGATGCCTGCATGGCTTAAAGGATTGATGAATCAGACGTTTTTTGGAAGCTGTGGTTTCCATGAGAATTGCAGGAAAAATGAAAAGAACATCTTTTGTCTTCTCTGTTGCGTTAGTATTTGTCCTCACTGTCTTCCTTCTCATCACTCTCATCCTCTTCTCCAGGTATCAATTCTGATTCTTGATTTTTTTTTCTCTCTTGTTTCTTGATTTTCTTTCAAATTCTTGATTCTTTGATGAGTTTTTCTTGATTTTTTGTTTCAAATTCTTGGTTATTCGATGAGTTTTCTGGATTTTTTGTTTCAAATTCTTGGTTTTCTGGTTTGCTTTCTTTCAAATTCTTGATTGGTTTATGAGTTTTTCTTAATTTTCTTTCAAATTCTTGGTTTTCTTTATGTGTTTTTTCTTTAAAATTCTGGATTCTTTTGAGTTTCTCTTAATTTTCTTTCAAATTCTTCATTCTTTCATTAGTTTTTCTTGATGTTCTTTCCAATTCTTGATTCTTTGGTGGATTTTTCTTAATTTTCTTTCAAATTCTTGATTCTTCAGTGGGTTTTTGTTGTTTCTTTTCTTTCAAATTCTTGATTCTTCAGTGGGGTTTTCTTGTTTTTCCTTTCAAATTCTTGATTATACAGTGGGTTTTTTCTAGTTTATTATACTCTTTATTTATTTTTATATAATTTACATTATTTTTTACTCCATTAAACACTCTTTAGCTATATACTCTCGTAAATCGAGGTTTAAATTCGAGATAATTAATTTAAACGAATTGAGACAAATTCTTGATTTTTTTATCATGTTCATGTTGTCTTGATTCTTTAATTTCTTTTCTTTCAAAATTTCTTATAATTTATTCAATTAAAGTTTCTTTAAATTCATGTTCCCTTTCTTTCAAATTCTTGATTCTTTGGTGGGTTATAGTTTCTTTTCTTTAAAATTCTTGATTCTTCAATGGTTTTATGTAATTTCTTTTTTCTTTTCTTTCTTTCAATGTTTTTTTCCTAATTATTTCAAAATCTTTTTGAATGTGAATTTCAGTTTCCTGAATACTTTTTTCTTATTATTAAATTAAAAGAAATTGCTTTATTTTGCATTTTAAAATTCACCTATAGATTTGCTTCTGATTCTATAAAATCTTAATTCTGTACAACAAATAATCCCCAACTCTGTGATTTTTGAAGAAGACAAAACAATTTCTTCTACTTGTCACAATTTCTTGTTATTTTGTTCTTTCTTCATCTATAAGCCCATAGATTCCCTTTTTTTTTTTAATTAATTATTTAATTTTCTCATACAATTAAATTTTATGAAAATGAAAAATAAAAAAATTCTAAAAAAAGGGGTTAAAATGTCTCCCCTGATTCCCACCTTTTAGATTTGGTTTGTATCCCACATATGGAAGATTTCTTTTCTATCCATTTTCTCTGCAAAGGTTCCTCACCTGTTACTTTCAAAGAAAGCGAAAGTTTGACCCATTTTTATTATTTCAATTTCCACTATTTATTATTATTTTTTGCTCAGTTCATTTATTAATTCTTTTTCCTAACATAACATAACATGAGAGGTTGCTATTTCTTCCACCCTTATCTTCAACTTGGTAATTTTAATTTTTTTCAAAAATAAAAATCACTTTCATGAAGTAATTGCACTTCATGAATTACCCCCTCCTTGCTGTAAATTTTGAACTGTCATAATTTAATTCTGGGTAATCATGATTTATGTTCATAATTAAATAGCTGTAATCCTTAATTAAATATATATATATATATGTATATTTGTGACAGGTGAGAAGGTATGTTTATCATGATGTTATTAGACTTGGAGATCTTGAGAAGCTTATTGATTGTTGCTATATTCAGGTAATTATATTTTATTAGGATAACGTTGAAATTTGTTTCAAACGTTTTTTTGGTAAGTACAGATATACTTTCTAATGTAAGCAATTATAACATTTTATAATGAACGTTTTAAACGCGGAGTAATTTTGGATGATAGTGGTGCTGTCATGTCGGTTTGACTGTTTCGAGTAAAAAAAAATGCGTCAATGCTTATCCTATTTGGGTTGGGTTTGAATTTTTTATTTTTATTTGGGTTGGGTTATACTCAGGTAATTATAACCAAATGTTGTTTAAGATAATATTTTATTAGGATAATGTCAAATTTGTTTCAAACACTTTTTTGTAAGTACAGATATACCTCTGATGTAAGCAATTATAACATTTTATCATAAACGTTTTAAACGCCCGAGCGACTTTGGATGATAGTGGTGCTGTCATGTCAGTTTGACTGATGCGCCAATGCCAATCCTATTTAGGCTGGGTTTGAATTTTTTATTTTTATTTTCTTTCGCTCTTAAGTAAACTAAAACCACACCATTTTGGCTTCATTTTGGCTTTCATCTATGGGGGTGCAATGAGCACCCCCACTTAACCCCACATAACCACTCTACAACTATAAGGGGTTCCGACAGTCAGGATGCACCGACGCACCCGGAACCCTTTGCCCCCGAACATGAACATTATTATTACGCGTACAATTATATAAAGATGATTAATTTAATGTTGTTGTGAATTGTAATTTTGCAGCCATACACTATAAACAGTGCAAAAGTAATATTCTTGAATCAGAGGCCACAATCAAGATCTTGTAAAGGCTCTTCAAATGCATGTTTCACTTGTGACAGGATTCTTCAAGAGCCTTTTCACTTCTGCTCTCTTTCTTGCAAGGTAAATAAACGCTTTTGAAAGTGCTCGAAAGTGATTGAAAGTGTTCGAAAGTAATTGAAAGTGCTTGAAAGTGATCGAAAATGCTCGAAATTAATTGAAAATGTTTGTGTATAAGTTGTTCACATGGTAAATAAATGCCTTTTAAACTATATATATGCTTTTGCAAGTGCTCGAAATTAATTGAAAGTACTCGAAAGTGCTTGAAATTAATTGAAAGTGCTTGAAAATGCTCGAAATTAATCGAAAATGTTTGTGTATAGGTTGATCACATGGTGGAACAAGAGGAGGATCTGTCTGGAATTCTATACAGAATTGATGAATCAGAGTTTGCATTTTCACAATTTGAAGGATTAAGAATGGATGGATCAGAAGTAATTGATGATGATACACCAAGTTCTAGTATGCTAGAGGATCAAATGCAATTCAAAGGATCGTCGTGCTCGAACTCGAATGGAATTTCGTCGGAAAACGAGGAGGAGGTTGTGAAAAGGAAGAAGAAAGGAAATGGATTAATCCCTGGATTTGTGCTTTCATTGGGTAACAGAAGAAAAGGTGCTCCTAAAAGGGCTCCTCTTTCATGAATTAATTAATTAATTAATTTGAGATTATGTGTGGTTAATCAATTAATTAGAATTTGATTATGGTAATTAGCAAATATATTTCCATTACTGATCTAAAGTGGTAGTAGAAAGAGTATAGTTTAGGCTCTTATTTTTACTCCACCAGTTTTGTATATGATGTAATGGATGTTTCTCTCCTATATATGATATTCTTGCTATTTCGGCATTTTTTTATGAATCGGTATTCATCTCTCTCTTTTGATTGATCGGGTCTATTACGTTCGGTATATAATAGAAATTCTTTGAATACTTATTGATAAGTTCTAAATTTGTCTCCACAGAATTTAGGAAAGTATATTTACTTGTCACGTCAGAATTTTCATTTTCTAATTATAAATAAGTTAATAACATATAGTAAATATTTTAAACAGTTTCATGTGATTAACTTGTATATGTCCAACTTAAATATTAATATTTTGACAGGTTATTTGTAACTGTATTAGTAACAAAATAAATATTTTAAAACGTAGATACTATTTGAAATGTTTAATGTGATAATTAAATAACGATTCAAATAACAGTAAACTAATTTGTTCAAATTTTCTGTTAGATAGAAATAAAATTGATATTGTTTGGAACGATAAGGGTAAAATTATATTATTCTCCATTTCTCATATCATTCTATTTTCTTTAAACAAGATTTTAAGTCCAAGTACTAATATTAACAATTGAGATTAAATATTAGAAGAGTTGCCCCGTGTGCGGTTTTTACCTGGAACCCTAGCTCTCTCTAGGTCTTCTCAGGATTTCTGGCCGCTGTGGTCCACTGGTAATACCGATTATTGGCGTTACACTGCCGCCGTGGTGTGGAACTGATCGTAGGAAGAGTGCAGGAAGATAGGGGATGAATTGGAGGCGGCTTGGAGGAAGCTAAAACTACATAAAGATGACGAGGAAGAGATTATTATTGAGAAAGAAGAGCTTATTGAAGATCCTACAGCAAAGCTCAAATTGATTGGCAGGTTAGTTTCGACAAAACCCTTGAACCTCAAATCTATGGCGAATGCTTTCTCCTCAATTTGGCGAACGAATAAGGGCTTTAAAGTGAACGAATGGGGTAACGGTATGTTCATGATTGAATTTGAGTCGGAGAGGGACAAAAATCGAGTACTGGATGATTCATCATGGAATTATGACAGACAGTTAGTCATCCTTGCTAACTTCGAAGGGGTTACGCAATTAACACAGATTGATCTCAATTTCAGTGAGATGTGGGTCAGATTAAGCGGAATTCCTTTTAACTGTCGAGGGGCCAAAACAATTCTGAAGATTGCAAGTAGTGCAGGAACTGCGTTGTCAGTTGATGAGGAAAGCCTGACGAACTGGACGAATTATGTGCGAGTGCGAGTCAGCCTTGATGTCCGCAAGCCATTGAAGCGAGGAATCAAGATTAGAAATGGGGACGGTCTCCAAACCTGGATCAAGTGCCAATTTGAAAAACTCCCAAACTACTGCTATGTGTGTGGTGTGATTGGACATGTGAAGGATGATTGCGAACAGGGATATGATGGAATTGAAGGGGATGAATGGCCATATGGCCCAAATCTAAGGGCTACACCAGTTAAATTAAAATCCTTTAACTGTGGATTCAGAGAGAAGAAAAGGGATGAGAGCCAACGTAGCCAGTCAGAATCAGGGGAGGGAAGAAATTCTTCTGCTAGGAGGCAATTGTTTGTCCAGAATGTTGAACAGGGCAACCAAAAGGAGAAAGAAACTTCAGTTAGCCAAGTGGAGGGTATCCAGAGGGGAAAAGAAGTATCGGTTAGCCAGGTACAAGACAGTCAGGGACCCAGAATTACAAACATTGTGACTGCTGCCCATGCCATGACAACTGACGAAGCTACAAACACAGAGCAAATCCAAAACATCGATAAAATTGGATTTAAAATTGGGTGTTATATAGAGAAGGGTGGTAAAGTTCAACAAAAGAAGAGGAAATTCCGATTGAAGAACCTCGCAAGAAGCCTGACCACTACACCACACCAAAACTACATTGTGGGAAGTACTGTTGAACCCAAGCAGGGGCACAAAAGACCTCTGGATGATGATATTGAAATGATGCCTGTGGATGATGGGAAAAAGATAAGAATGCAAGTTGAAGATGTTGAGGAAAGGGTGGAGACCGCAGGACGGTCCCAAACGGAGTTATGAAAATCTTTAGCTGGAATGTGCGAGGGTTGGGGAGTCCGCGCGCATTCCGTGCTCTTAAAAAACAATTAAGGGAAAGCTGCCCCGATATAGTTTTCTTGATGGAAACAAAAACGTTTGACAATGAGCTTCCAGGGCTGAAAAAATTCTACAGCAACTTTGAAATATTCAGCATGCAGCCAAGGGGAAGGAGAGGAGGTTTACTATTGGCTTGGAGGAGGGACCTTATAGTAGAGATTAAGAATTATGGGGATCACTGTATATACTTTTTTGTCAGAAATAGGGATAATGCGGTCATATGGAGAGGAGTGGGGTGCTATGGTTGGCCAGAGGAGATAAACAAGTACCGTACGTGGGAGTTACTCAGGCATTTGTCAGAACTCCACACATATCCATTACTAGCGTTTAGTGACTTCAATGAGATCCTCTACCCGTCGGAGAAAGTTGGGGGACGAGAAAAGGAGTGGAATAAGATGGTTGCTTTCTCTGATTGCCTTCAAGACTGCGGATTGCATGACCTAGGCTTTGCGGGTCCACAATATACCTGGTCTAATGGGATACAACAACATGGATTAATAATGGAGCGTTTAGACAGATTCACTGGTGATCAAGCATGGCAGGACATCTTCCCTCATTACAGAGTCAATCATTTAACAAGATTTGGGTCTGATCACTGCCCAATTCTTATTAAAACAGAAGTGGAGCGAATACGAACGGGAGGCCGAGGGCGACAGTTCAGATTTGAGAAAATGTGGTTGAGGGAGAGCACCTTCAGAGGGGTGGTGGAAAGTGCGTGGCTCAGTGGGGGGAAACGGCAGTGATATTGAAGCACGGGTTACACATTGCACGAATTCGCTAACGAGCTGGAATCAGAATACTGTTGGAAACATTGCTAAACAAATCCAGCAGGCATCCAGTCAACTACTGAATCTACAGAATAGGAGCCATAGCAATGAAAGTGCTGAGGAGCATCAATTGATACAGGAAAGGTTGGCGGAATTACAGGCTAAGGAAGAAATTATGTGGAAGCAGCGGGCTAGAGTGACATGGCTTCGGGAAGGGGATAGAAATTCTGGTTTCTTTCATGCACAAGCGTCCAGTAGGCGAAATTCGAAAAAAATTAGACAATTGCAGAATGATCAAGGGGTTTGGGTTGAGTCTGAAGATGGAATTGGGGAAGTAATCGAAGCATATTTTAAGGATATGTTCAGCGCAGGGCAAGTTCAAGGGGAAGATGAATTTCTTGAGGTTGTGCGATGTACCCTGTCTGAGGATAGCATCGACAATCTTAATCAGTCGTTCACTGCAGAGGAAATAAAATGCGCTGCATTCCAAATTCACCCGGATAAAGCACCGGGCCCTGACGGTATGCCTTCCTTATTTTATCAAACTTATTGGGACATCGTTGGGGTGGATGTTACTGCAATGTCTTTACAATTTCTTAATGGTGGTATTATACCGGGGAAATTAAATCATACCTATGTCACGCTGATACCTAAAGTAAACAACCCCACTCGGATTCAGGACCTTAGGCCTATTAGCTTTTGTAATGTGCTCTACAAAGTCTTGGCGAAGGTTCTGGCAAACAAGTTAAAATGCACTCTGAGTGAAGTGATAAGTGAAAACCAAAGTGCTTTTGTTCCTGGGAGAGCAATTACAGACAACACATTAATTGCGTTTGAAGTGTTCCATTCCATGAAAAAACGGCTAAAAGGTAAGAAATGAGCATTTGCGTTTAAGTTAGACATGAGTAAGGCATATGACAGACTTGAGTGGTCCTTCTTGGAGAAAATGCTGGCTAAAATGGGCTATCCACCAAACTTTATCAAGCTGATCATGGCCTGTGTTAAATCATCCTCTTTCTCCTTCCTGGTGAATGGAAAGCCTAGAGGTTTTGTAACTCCGACAAGGGGAATTCGGCAAGGGGACCCTCTGTCTCCGTATCTATTCGTGATCTGTGCAGAAGGATTATCCGCGCAGCTACATTTGGCAAACCAGAATCGGAAGTTACATGGAATAAAAGCCGGAAGGAGATGTCCTGAAATTAGCCACTTACTGTTTGCAGATGACTCATTAATATTTGTTAGAGCAACCAATGAAGAAGGAGAGGTGGTTAAAATGATTCTAGAAAAGCACGAGGGAGCCTCTGGACAAATGATCAATTATGAGAAGTCGGATATCTCATTCAGTGGAGGTGTAAGGAGGGAAAGAAGGGACCAGATCATTCAGACACTTGGTGTACAAGAGGTCGGCCAGTTTCCAAAGTACCTAGGCATGCCAACTACTATTGGAAGATCCAAAAAAGCAGTATTTCAGTTCCTACTTGAAAGATTGAGCAAGAGAATTAAAGGGTGGGGAGAGCGGCTATTGTCGAATGGTGGAAAGGAGATTCTGATCAAGGCGGTTACCCAATCTATACCGCAATACTTATTATCGTGCTTTATTGTTCCCCAATCTTTTTGCAGGGAGGTTCAAAGTTTAATCGGACGCTTCTGGTGGGGTGGCACCTCTGAGAGGCGGGTCATCCCTTGGCTGTCCTGGGATGCTTTATGCAAAGCTAAAGGGGAAGGCAGTTTGGGGTTCCGGTGGTTCGAATCATTTAATTTGGCAATGGTGGCAAAGCAAGCATGGAAATTAACAACACAGCCCTCTAGCCTATGTGCAAGGATATTTAAAGGCAAATATTGCCCAAACTCAGTATTTATGCAGGCAAGAGGTGGAAGTAATGACAGCTTCGTGTGGAGGGGTTTGACCAAAGCTCGAGAATTAATTAAAAAGGGGATGTGTTGGAAGGTAGACAACGGACAACAGATTGACATTTGGAAAGATAATTGGGTCCCAACTTTAAACTCCAAAAAGCCAGTGACAAAACTTGATGAAGTGGGCTGCACAACAGTGGATAGTCTCATCTGTGCGGAAACAAATCAATGGAATCGTGCTTCAATCTGCCGATTATTTAGTAGAGACGAGGCTACAACAATTGAGAAAATTCCCATTAGTTGGCGTCGACCCGGAGATGAACTGTACTGGTCAGAAACAAAGTCTGGAACTTTCTCTGTCAAATCCGCTTATTTTCTAGCTGAGCAAACCCGAGCAAGTGAGGAGTGTAGGGCTTCGGGATCTACAAACAAAGTGGAAGAATGGAGATGGATATGGCGCCTCAACGTACCGTCTAAAATTAAACACTTTGTCTGGAGGCTTTGTAAGAATTCGCTACCCACGTTTGAAAAGCTGCGTGGGAGGGGGGTCGACGTGCCGTTACAATGTACCAGGTGCGGAGGTCCAAACGAAACTAATGTGTACTTGGTAGTTCAGTGTCCTGAAGCTAGGAAAATCTGAGAATGGACAATCCGGTAATGTGTCTAGTCATGGTTCAGTTGGTCATGTTCATGAGTCTGGGGGCTCAGAACATATAGGAGCTTCAGAACATGCAGGTTATCCTCAGGGTTACAACCAGTTTGAACAGATGATGGGAATCTATTTGGCTCAAGGTCAGCCTCAGCCACGTGTTCAAGCTCGTCGAGATGCGCCAGTCTTGGATAAAAAATTTGAAAGGCTTAAAAAGATGGGCGCAACAGAGTTTGAGGGTAGTACAGATCCTGATATAGCTGATAAATGGTGGGCCAAGATTGAAGATGTACTTGAGAACACAGAATGTCGACTAGATTCAATGGTCAAATATGTTTCTAATCTTTTCACTGATGAAGCTTTAGAATGGTGGAGATCTATAAAAAGGACAAGAATTAGAACTGAAATAACATGGGATACAGGATTGAATTAATTGCAACTGTATCTTGGCTTTTATGGTTTTTTCGAAATCAAATAGTGCACCAAAAGGAGACCAGACCTGATTATGATATTTTGCAGAAAGCAGAGGAGATGAGAAGGGAATGGGTACTGATATTGCAAAAATCGGAAAATGAAAGTGGAAGAACCAGCGCTGAACCTGCGGGGACTGTCGTCTGGCGGGCGCCGAGGTTGGGGATCACCAAAATCAACTCTGATGCAGCTTGGATGGAGGAGGGCCCGGGCGGAATTGGCGTAATAATCCGTGATTCGGAGGGTGTTGTTCTGTTATCGGCTGCGAAGCGAAATGAGTTCAGTCTTAGCGCTGAAACGACAGAAATGCAGGCAGTAATATGGGCTCTGGAGCTAGCACGGGATGGAGGCTAGCGCAACATCATCCTTGAAACTGACAGCTCAAATATTGTAGAAGCAGTAAATGGAGCGTTGGATGCAAATGGTGTCGGATCAATGTTGATTATGGACATAAAGGTATTGGCCTTAGATTTTCAAAGAGTAAAGCTCGTACATACAAAACGAGACGGTAACAAGGTGGCACATGAGTTAGCTAGATGGGGACGAAATCTTGACGAAGAGGTTATCCTTGTAGAGGAGGTACCAGATGAAATATCCCATTGTTATTTACAAGACATATGTAATCTCGAGTTTCAGTAATACAAGTTCAATTTTCCTCAAAAAAAAAAAAAAGAAACAATTGAGATTAAATTATTAAATAAAATTTAATTATTAATTTTATAATTTTAAAGGTTTTCCAAGCTTCAAATCCGTACGAAATAGATAAAGCTCATGGCTAATAAAACGTATAGTTATATTGATATATAGACATTTGAGGTCCAATGTGCTTTGGTTGGATAGAAAGAAAAACAAATACAAATTGATGATGTTCACGAGAAAGCTTAAAAGTTCAAGCCACGATTATGGTACTTGTTTTTCTATTATAAAATTTTATGAATTTAATAACATTTCAAACTCATTTCAAAAAGAAGAAAAAAAAAATGATGCGGAGCACTTCTTTAAGGGTTCGAGTCGCAAAGAATCGGGCGAAGCACGAGACACGAGCGAGCAAGTGGGAGACAAGGCTAAAATAGACCAAATCTGCCCCACACGGTCATCTAATCGACTAGACGAGAAGGGACGAGTCGGGTCAAAGGGGAAACACACTGAAGCAAAGAGAAGAGTCTTTATGTGAAAAACAGAGCTAATACATTGTGTCGCATTCCGACACGCCGTGTCGACCTAATGGAAAGCGTTTGATCCTTTTTTAGTCCATTGACACACCGTGTCGAGCTCCTAAAAAAAGCCTTACAATCAGACTTGCCCCTCACTCCAGCTCCTTGCTAATTACAATTTTGCCACCCCTTTACCCCTAACCCATTTTACCCCTTTAAGTTTTATATATTTCGTTATATGTATTTACCCTTTTATGTAAATTGTCAATTAGGTTATGGGATGCTATAAATGTATCTCTTTCTTTGTAATGTTTAACTTTTTATCAATACAAATTATATCATCTTCTTTATTAAGTTTTTGTTAAGGCTTTAACCTTTAACAATGGGGGATTTCATTAATTCCTACGGTTTTCTGTAAAATCCAGAATTAACTCCTTCAAGTTTAACTTAAAAATAACATCTTGTTAGTTTAAGATCAAAACTAACTCATTCGAAAACCAATCCGTATAAAAAAAATAACGTTTCTAACTAAAATTTAACGTGACAAGTAAATTTACTTTTCTAAATTCTATATGACAAATAAATCTACTTTCCTAAATTCAACGTAAACGTGATAAGTAAATCTATTTTCCTAAATTTTAACGGGATAAGTAATTCTACTTTCCTAAATTCTATGTGACAAGTAAATCTACTTTCCTAAAGCAAATTTACTTTCCTAAATTTTAACGTCACAAGTAAATCTACTTTCCTAAATTCAACATAAACGTGAATCTATTTTCCTAAATTTTAACGTGACAAGTAATTCTACTTTCCTAAATTCTAGATGACAAGTAAATCTACTTTCCTAAAGCAAATCTACTTTCCTAAATTTTAACGTGACAAGTAAATCTACTTTTCTGAATTTTGTTTATTATATTAAACAATTTATCAAAATGTACAAGAAATTGACTTCATTTAATGACAAATTCATTTAAAAGATCTGACGTGATATTCGAAAAACTGTCAAATTAGTTGGTTTAAATTTTCTATTATGTATTTCATAAAAATATTCTAGCATGAATAAATTTGATTTTATTTGGCAACCATGAGAACAAATTTTTATAAAGTTGTACTTTTATTTTTTGACGAAATATATGCTATTGTTTAATTAGCAGTATTTTAATAAGTAAATCTACTTTCCTAAATTCTAGCTGACAAGTAAATCTACTCTCCAAAATTCAAGGTAAACGTGATAAGTAAATCTACTTTCTAAATTCTAACGTGACAAGTAAATTTACTTTCTTAAATTCTATGTGCACTTTCCTAAACTCGACGTAAATGTGACAAGTACATCTACTTTTCTAAATTTTGCTTATTATGTAAATAATTTTTCAAAATGCAACAAAAATTGACTCAAGTTAATGACAAACTTATTTAGAAAATCAGATGTGATATTTGAAAAACTGTCAAATCAGTCCGTTTAAATTTCCTATTATGTATTTCATCAAAAAAAATTCTATTATGTATGAATAAATTTGATCTTATTTATCTTTCAAAAAAAAAATTTCATCTTATTTAAAAATAAATTTTTACAAAGCTGTACTTTCATTTTTTGATGAAATATATGCCATTGTTTAATTAGTAGTATTTTTTTTGTTACAGTAATTATCACTACTAATGTATATTAATATAAAGAAGAAAAATTAAATACGGAGATGGAAAGCGGGTGTTATTATGTAGGAAGATGGAGAAGAGAGAGAATTAATCTTTATATTTTTTTGGTAAATTAAACTTCAAAGTTGATAAGAAGAGATCGATTATGTCTATTGCTACACTGATAGTGATTGAGGTGATCTACTCGTTTCCGTCTAGGTAGAAACGGACAATTCATCTGTTTCTACCTAGGTGAAATGATGTGAATCACCCGTTTACTATATTTTGGATGAATTATATATATATATATATATATATTGATTAAATCAGTTAGTTTTTGAAGAAGAAATTCAATTAGTGTAAATAGGAACTGTAGTTATTCGATTTCTTCTACGTTCTCGGGTTCATTTTTCATAAATCCAAGAGGGGGTGGTGATAAGTAATTTGGGGACGGTGAATAGCAAAATCCCAAAAGTATGGTATCTTGGCACACTCGGAAACAACTCACAATTGCTCGCTCTTGTACAAAAAAATGAGTATAAGGCGGTTGCCATTGCTATGGCAGAACTCATATGGCTTCGTTCCATACTTTTCGATCTTGGATATCCCATTTCCACTCCAGTTCAACTATGGCGTGATAACTTTGGTGTTATCTATCTCACCAGCAATCATGTCTTTCATGCATAAACTAAACATATTGAACTTGACTATCATTTTATTCGGGAACAGGCCCGTTCCGGCTTCATCCAAGTTAGATTCATTTCTACAAATGATCAAATTGTTGATGTACTTACCAAACCTCTAATAAGTGCCCGGTTTCAGCTCTTATGTTTCGGCTCTCTGTTCACTCCCATCATCGACTTGACGACGGGTGTTAGAGGTAGAGATAAATACTTTTATTATCTCTTAAATATCTGATTCATATTTATGCATATCTTGTTAATATCTAATTAGACATTAGATTATTCTCAATATTTATCCTGTCGAGTTTTAACAAATCTACTATACTTGTATTTATATTCAAGCTTATACAATTACAGATGCAAGTAAAATCAATTGCATTATTAATACAATTCCTTTTACAATCCACACATGTGAATAACTCGCACAATAACCATTAAAAATTTTGAAAAATTAAATTTAGTAAAGCCGAAATTACGACAATTCTGCAGATTCGAGCAGCGATATCTCTAGCTTCTACGTTACGAATTATAGCATTGGTCCCGGCTTGACTTAATTACGAGAAGGAGACTGTGCCAATGTTGCATTTCAGCCAACCCTTTAGCGGAACCAAAAAAATACATCTTTTTTTATAGGATAATTAATTTATTAGTCTCTATATTTTGCCAAAACACACTGTTTAGTCCCTGTATTTTAAAAAACACATGGTAAGGTCCCTAACCTTTTTCTCAGTCAACTGTTTAGTCCTTCCGTCTGTTTGTTAGATTTCTTACCGTTTATGAATTCATAAATGACTAAATTACCCTTTACTATTTACCTTTAAATTTCAAAAGTGGAAATCTAATTTAGAAGAAGAAGCTATTTGTGTGGAGAACAAGAAAAAGAACAGACCCAATGCTTACGAATTTGAACGATTAAGAAGAAAATCAAGAAGAAGAACACTCAAAGTTGATTTCAGATGCAGTAGAATTTAAAGGAAGGGAAAATAAAGGAAAAGAAGAACTCAAATCTAAATTGACTAACAGAATCTTCATGAGAGTCTAACGACAGGGACTAAACAGTTCACCGAAAAAAACGTTAGGGACTAAACAGTTCATCAAGAAAAAGATTAGGGACTTTACCGTGTGTTTTTTAAAATACAAGGACTAAACAGTGTGTTTGTCAAAATATAGGGACTAATAAGTTAATTGCCCTTTTTTATAATTAGTAAAAAGTTTAATTTTATATAAAAAAAATTAAAAATTTTAATATGTATATTTTAAAGATTAGAGACTTAATAAAAAAAAACATGAATTAAATATGATGTTTGGTATAAAAAGTGATGATGTATGTATAGATAGGTAGGTAGGTTTAAACTAGCTATTGAATGGGATTTGACTATGATCTCATGCAGGCAATATCTACGTGCCACGTCCCATTTTATTCATCAACATTCCAATAATAAATTTGGATAATTACATTCAATCCATATACATCAATAACAACAAATGCTATGCACTTTTACATTGAAGAATACATTTGAATAAATATTGAGTCATTTTATTTCAGGATGTATTTTTTTTTTTTGGGGGACAAAATGAAATTTAGGTATTAAAATGTGAATTAGATTATTCGTCAAAATTGTATTGATCGATAAAATATACTAAGTTGTACAATCACCGTTATTTTTGTTAGATATTAGTCTTTAATATTGGTGTTGTGGAAATTCCACATGGAAAGAATAAGAAGGAAATCTGTATTTTATTTTGTCTAAGAGACATCTGTATGTCTAGAGACATCTGTATGTCTAAGAGACATCTGTATTGTCTAGAGACATCTGTATGTCTGGAGACATCTGAATGTCTGGAGACATCTATATTGTCTGGAGACATCTGTATTTTGACAACTAGTTTTTTTGGCTATAAATATCTTCAATCCTTCATACCTTTTCACTTACTGTTTTAATTATTCATATACGTTCATAGGGAAATTAGTGAAATTGCTATCATTAATTTTATGTTAGGGAAATCCTAGAGGAAACTTAGTCAGAAACCCAATAGCAATTGATAGTGGGGGCTAATATTTCCTTAAGGACAGTGATTAATCACGTCCCTATTTTATGTTTGTGATCTCATATTTCTAACAATCTTAAGGAAATATTATGGAGAACGTGCTGAAGAATGTTAGTGATGCTGGTAAACTTGATCGGTTTGATGGGACGAATTTCACTCGTTGGAAGGAGACTATGAAATTTTTCTGATCACTCTGAAATTTTTTTACATTCTGGACATTGATTTGCAATCTATTCCAGAACCGAGTGACAAAGATACTGATGGAATTGTGGCTGAACGTAAGAAGCGAGAAGAAGACGAGGCGCTATGTAGAGGATATATTCTGAACCATCTCTCTGATCGTCTTTATGATTTGTACATTCCTGTACAAAAGGCAAAGGATATATGGATATCACTGGAGACAAAGTATAATTCAGAAAAGCAAGGGGCAGATAAGTTTATCACTATGAAATTTTTTGAATTTACTATGAATGATTCTGCATCTGTACTTGACCAAGTCCATGAATTTCTTATCTTGGCCTCTAAATTTAAGGATCTTACTATAGACATTCCAGAGAAATTACTTGTGGGGGCAATCATAGCCAAATTACCTCCAAGTTGGAATAACTATAGAAAGAAACTGTTGCACTCTTCTGAGGATTTTAATTTGGAACAAATTCAGAAGCATTTACGAATTGAAGAGGAAACTCGAATTCGTGATAAGAAACATGATGTTGCTTCTAGTTCTAAAGTTAATTATGTCAGTAATAATCAGAAGGGGGGCAAAAAGAGGAAAGGAAATTATCAGAATAAGCCCAACAACAACAAAAAGTTTAAGAAGAATTTGTCTGATGTTGTTTGTTATAATTGTGGTGAAAAAGGACACATCAAAAGATTCTGTAAGAACCCCAAGAAGAAGGATAGCAAAAATCAGAATAAGAAGGAGAGTGAGGACAAAGCAAATGTTGTTGAACATGTTGACAATAATGAAATTATTGCCATGGTTTCTGAGTTGCAAATTGGTATGATCCAAGAATTGCATATGGCATCTCTTACCATAAGCAATGATTGGTGGTATGATTCTGGTGCAACTACTCATGTTTGCAACAACAAAGGACTCTTCAAGACTTATATTGATTCTTCTCCAGACCATGAAGTTTTGTTGGGTGATCATCACTCTTCCAAGGTTCAAGGAACCGGGACTGTTGAAATTCAGTTTACTTCTAGAAAGAAAGTTATTCTCACAAATGTTCTTCATGTTCCTCAAATTAGGAAGAATTTAGTTTCTGGTTTTATGTTATGTAAAAAGGGGTTAAAGGCTGTAATAGAATCTGATAAAATAATTTTGTCTAAGGCTGGAGCATTTGTTGGGAAATGTTATGTCTGTGATGGAATGTTCAAATTGTCTATTAATAAAGTTGAGAATTCTGCTTATTTTCTTGTGCATGCAATTGAATGTACTTCTTTTCATTTGTGGCATAATCGTTTAGCACATACCAATTATAGAACCATGAAATATATGTCTAAAAATGGAATGATATCTTATGGTAATGATCATGAAGATAAATGTGAGGTATGTGTTCAAGCAAAAATGAAAAGGAAGCCATTTCCTAAAATTGAAAGAAGTACAGAAATGTTAGAACTTATTCATTCTGATATTTGTGAATTTAATGGAAATTTAACTAGAGGAGGTAATAGGTATTTCATAACTTTCATTGATGATAGTTCTCGTTTTACCTATGTTTATTTGTTAAAAACAAAAGACCAAGCATTTGAAATGTTTAAATGTTATAAAGCCATGGTAGAGACACAAAAGAATAAGAAAATTAAAATTCTACGCAGTGATAGAGGTGGGGAGTATTTTCCTACAGAATTTTCTTCTTTTTGTGAATCTAGTGGAATTATACATCAGGTTAGTGCTCCTTATAGACCTCAACAAAATGGAGTTGCTGAAAGAAAAAATGGTGTTTTAGGGGATATGCTAAATGCAATGCTTGTTAATGCAAATTTGCCACTTAATTTATGGGGAGAAGCTTTGCTAACCGCATGTCATATACACAACAGAGTACCTTCTAAGAAATTTAAGGTTTCACCTTATGAAATTTGGAAATGAATGAAACCTAATATAAGTTACTTTAAGGTGTGGGGTTGTGTTGCATATTACAAGGTCCCAGATCCTAAGAAAACTAAATTAGGACCAAAGGCTTTGAAAAGTGTTTTTGTGGGCTATGCTGAAAATTCAAAAGCATATAGGTTTTTGGATTTGGATTCTAATGTTATAGTGGAATCACGAGATGCTGAATTCTTTGAAAATAAATTTCGTGGCGATTCCACAGGAACAGAAACCTCAATAGCACCACAAATTTCTTCAAACTCAAATGGGAAAAGAGTTGTGCCTGATTCTTCTAATGAACCAAGAAGAAGTGAAAGAACTAGAAAAGAGAAGAATTTAGGTCCAGATTTTATTAATTCTCAAGCTATTCTCTTTCTGGTGGAAGGAAATAGAAATGGGGTTACTAATAAAATACCAATTGTACTTACTGTAGAAGATGATCCCAAAACTTTTCAAGAAGCAATGGCTTCTAGAAATTCAGCTTTTTGGAAAGAGGCAATCAATGATGAAATGGATTCATTGATATCAAACAATACTTGGTATATTACGGACTTGCCTCCAGGGTCCAAAACTGTTGGATGCAAATGGGTATTTAGGATTAAGTATAATACAGATGGATCTATAAATTCTTTCAAAGCTAGATTGGTTGCACAAGGCTTTACTCAAAAAGAAGGGGTAGATTATTTTGACACTTATGCACCTGTAGCTAGAATTTCATCCATTAGAGTACTTATGGCTTTAGCTTCTATTTTTGGTCTATGTGTACATCAAATGAATGTGAAGACGGCTTTTCTAAATGGGGATTTAGAAGAAGAAGTGTACATGAAACAACCTGAGGGTTTTGTTCTCCCTGGAAATGAAAATAAAGTTTGCAAATTGGTTAAATCCTTGTATGGATTAAAACAAGCGCCTAAACAATGGCACGAAAAATTTGATTCTGTTATTTTATCAAATGGTTTTACTTATAACTCATCAGATAGGTGCATTTACTCTAAGTTTACAAAAGATTATGGTGTCATCATATGTTTATATGTTGATGACATGTTAATCTTTGGAACCAATATGAAAGGAATTGATGAGACAAAGAACTATTTGAGTTCATGTTTTAAAATGAAAGATTTAAATGAAGTTGATACTATCTTAGGTATCAAGGCTATAAAACATAGTGGGGGTTTTGCGTTGAGTCAATCTCATTATATTGAAAAAGTGCTTAATAAATTTGAGCACTTAAAGTTTAAAGAGGCTAATTCCCCTTATGATTCATCTTGTAAACTTAGTAAAAATGAGGGAAGAGGTGTTGCTCAACTTGAGTATGCTAGTGCAATAGGAAGTATGATGTATGCATCACATAGTACTAGACCAGATATTGCATTTGATGTCTGTAAACTTTCTAGATTTACGAGTAATCCGAGTCGTGAACATTGGAAAGCGATTGGTAGGGTTTTAGGTTACTTAAAAAGAACCAAAAACCTTGGATTATATTATAATAAATTTCCAGCAGTTCTTGAGGGTTATTCAGATGCTAGTTGGATAAATACTATCGGTGATAGTAAGTCCACAAGTGGTTGGATTTTTATGCTTGGTGGAGGAGCTGTTTCTTGGGAGTCAAAGAAACAAACTTGTATTACTCATTCCACAATGGAGGCTTAATTTTTGGCCTTAGCAGCAGCAGGAAAAGAAGCTGAATGGCTGAGGAATATGTTATTAGATATTAAGTTGTGGCCACAACCGATGTCAGCCATTTCTTTGAACTGCGATAGTGAAGCTACTTTGTCTAAAGCTTATAACAAGATATATAATGGAAAGTATAGACATATTAGCTTAAGACATTCATATGTACGACAGTTAATATCAGACGGGATTATAACTGTTGTATATGTTAAGTCTTGTAATAATTTGGCAGATCCTTTCACAAAAGGACTTCCAAGGGACATAGTATATAAAATGTCCAAAGAGATTGGTTTAAGACCTATATGATTACATCAGCAACAACAGAAACCCAACCTATGTATAGTATTATCACTATGTAAAGGTTCAATGTGGTAAAAACAAGTTGTTGATAACTGATTGATATACTAACTATAATAATAAATTATATAGTATATGATTATTAGGGTGAGTCTTAGATTCTTAATGAAGCTTTATATGTTGTATTTGAACTTCACCTATATGGACAGAAGGAGTGGTGCCGCTCCTAATGAAAGTGTGGTCTACTTTTATAATTGTCCATGAAGTCTAGGATGAGCGCATGGCCATAATAGTGCTACCATTTCTATGAACGTACGTTTATATAGAAGTTATGTATGTGATACTTCCGGTATAACAAAAGGGATTATGGCTCAAAAGCGGCAAGCCGCCATTAATTTCGTTTTTCCTTGAAGTGTTACACTAAGTGGAGGTCCAAATCGCAAGATACCGACATTTATGCATAACTCTAATGAGATTTATTTAAACACCAATACATAAAGCCTAAGTGGGGGATTGTTAGATATTAGTCTTTAAT
Organism: Euphorbia lathyris; assembly: GCF_963576675.1. Lineage (NCBI taxonomy): Eukaryota > Viridiplantae > Streptophyta > Magnoliopsida > Malpighiales > Euphorbiaceae > Euphorbia > Euphorbia lathyris. The sequence continues at coordinate 71,227,323 of NC_088918.1, read as the reverse complement.
ATTGGTGTTGTGGAAATTTCACATGGAAAGAATAAGAAGGAAATCTGTATTTTATTTTGTCTAAGAGACATCTGTATGTCTAAAAGACATCTGTATTGTCTAGAGACATCTGTATGTCTGGAGACATCTGTATGTCTGGAGACATCTGTATGTCTGGAGACATCTGAATGTCTGGAGACATCTATATTGTCTGGAGACATCTGTATTTTGACAACCAGTTTTTTTGGCTATAAATATCTTCAATCCTTCATACCTTTTCACTTACTGTTTTAATTATTCATATACGTTCATAGGGAAATTAGTGAAATTGCTATCATTAATTTTATGTTAGGGAAATCCTAGAGGAAACTTAGTCAGAAACCCAATAGCAATTGATAGTGGGGGCTAATATTTCCTTAAGGACAGTGATTAATCACGTCCCTATTTTATGTTTGTGATCCCATATTTCTAACAATTTTAGGTATATTTTTTAAACAAAATGTAATCTAAATATCAAAGTGTGAATTAGGATAAAGTTCGGATACTATTGGTGTAATTTACTTCTATTTTCTTTGTAGTTTATTTCTTATCTTCGTGGATCATGTATTAGATAGTCTTTACTTATATAAGATTTTATTTCTTACTATTTTCATATGTTATTAGTGAGTATCAAGTAAGATTGCTACTTTTTAGTAACCTTCTAACAATGATGTTTATCTTTTTTTTAATATAAAAAAATAATTTAGCTATCTACTATTAGTCTATTTTTATGACAGTATTCATGATGAAAATAAATTATATATAAAATAATGGTTTGTGGGATCATGATGTCAATTTTTAAAGTTGCTTACTATTAAATTGTTTTTTTTTAATAAAAGATGTTAAAAGTAATATGAATAAGTTAAAAAAATAAAATATTATATTTTAGACCTAAACCATACGCAGCTCACTGAACTTGTCAATTTTGGTCATTTTGCCTCTTCAACTTACGGGACGACCTATTTGTCTCCTCAGCTATTTAAAAGTGGTATTAGCAACCCCTTATTTTCATTATAACGGAAACAAAACGAAATTCCAACATTAGTACAAGTGTTCATAGAAGTATTGGAACCAGCCTACATATATGTAACCTTATTTGCAGCTTGTTTTAGTAATACACAACCCTAGAAAACTTGTGTACTGTCTATACTAACCTCATTTGCAGCTTGTTCACAATCCTTTTTATTATGACTTTATTTAAAACGACAAAAAAAAAATTCAAAATTAACCGTGCGGTTGACGGTAAATTTTCAAAATCTAGCTCGTGAGGGCTGGAAATTTTTTTTTTAGCCTCCAACGCATTAAAACTGTAAAATTATTATTATTTTTTTAGAAACTGGCATTGAACTAATATAAAATTAAACATGTTTATTTTTTTAAATGGTAAATACATATTAAAAATGAATTCAAAAGTGTTATTGAAATAAAAATAAAGAGTCCATTTAAATTAATTAATAATGGTAACATGTTTTTATAATTATTGAAAAATAAAATTAAAATAAATAAATCCTTTTTAAAATAAAATGAGGTTGGAGGGAATTGAACATAGGACCTCTCAAATAAAAGTAAACATCTTTAACCATCTCATCTACCTTTAAACATTAAAATAATGCTATATAGAGTCAATATAACTCTCTCCAAAATATTACCGGACATCAGTACTAAATTTTTTTTTTCTCAATTCGTCGGCGGCCACCCGGGGCTGGAGCCCACCCAACCTCCCCTTGGTTCCGCCCCTAATAACAAGTCATAATTATTTCCGTTACAATGAAAACAATGAGTTTCTAATACTACTTTTAAATAGTTGAATGGGCAACTGGACTGTCCCGTAACTTTAGGAGGCAAAATGACGAAAAATGACAAATTCAAGAGGTTACGTATGATTTAAATCTATATTTTACTATAATACGTTAATTTTGGATAATTTTTATAGTAACCTTTATGGGAGATGCTTAGTAAACTCCACATAACAATAGAGCAATAGCCTTAAGTTTATGCCCACATGATGATGATTAGTAAAAGAAAACTTTCATTAGATAGTGTTAATGATTACATAAATTAATAAATAAAGATTAAATAATTAAGCCTACATTCGGAAAAAGGAAAGTGAATAGATATTGTTTGTATATAAATAGTAAAAGCTAGATAATAAAAAAACATAAATATTTAATCAAAATAGTAAAGAGAGACAGAGGACAGAAAAATCAGGTGGGATCACATGTTGATTGTAACTATATATTTATATTTATATTTATATTTATTACTGTATGATGTGTTGGAGGCAAGTCTAAGGTTAATGTATATATGCAATGCAGGTATGGTATATAATATGCTTACATTTTAATTTATTTAATTTAATGGTGGTAGGACAAACTGTATCCTAGGTAGTGGAATATATGTACGTACTGCTAAATTTTTATTTATTTTCTCATTTTACGAGGATGTCAGTCATCTATATACAAGAGCTATGAATTTGTAAATTAAAACTAGGGAGATTTACATCCTAATTCCTTCTAACTACTAATTTCAATGAATTTCATTTAGAATTTGTTTAGTTTAAGTTATCAAACTTTATTGGATCAACTTTAAAGTATAAATATTCAATTTACATTTTTTTTTTTGTTGGCAAGAGTATCTACTGTTAGGAATAATTGAAATTAAGAAAAACGAAAATAAACAAACACACAAGAATTGTTTACCCAGTTCGCCACTCAATATGAATGACTACGTCTGGGGGCACTATTTACTATAATGAATGAGATACAGATTACAGAAAAAGAGGTTACATTTATACTTCTGAAACCCTAACCGTCTGAAACCCTAATCGCCCAAAAAAAAAATTTAGTCTCCATAAGCCCAACATCTACTACCAGTAGCAATGACTATAATATTGTGATTATATTCAATTTATTTTTTGAAATAGTAATTATATGATAATTAAATTAAGAGTAAATAATTAATGTTTTATTGATTTTTTTTTTATATTTCATTGGAACTGGTATAAGGTTTTCAGAAGTTGAGTCGTGGGGTCCCGCGGTCTTCCAAGTTAGAGTTGGCCGTCGCACCATCTGTGAAGGTAAGGTGGGTGGTTGTTTCTTGGAGACCCTGTTGTCAAGTAGGTTGGCTTGTACCCACCATCTCCTTAGTGGGTGTAGGTTCCACGGGTTGGGGTGTTTTATACATGATAAAAAAAGAGTTGGAAAGGTTTTAATATGTTCGATCCGCGCTCATCGCACAAAATATTGAGTCAATCCTGAAGGTCATATGATTGCTCCTTCTATTCTGGGAGCGGTCCCCTAAAGACAGTTCGGCGTTCTAGTTATAGTCAGTATGACTAAGAGAGAGAAAGTGCAAGAGTTAGAAAGAGAAATAGTTCCTTGTTGTTTAGACTGTTCTGGGAGTATTTAAAAATTTCCTATAAGTGAGAGGTAAATGATCCTGATATCTCTGGGTGTGGACGTTTTCCTAAAGAATTTTCTTTAGGGGTTCGAATCTAACTGGTGCCTGGAGTCGAGGGGTGAGATCGACGTCGTGTGCGTTCCATGGACCTCTCATGTACTTCATGACTATGTATACAATTTTATTTCACTTAATACTATCAAATATGTTGGTGTACTTTTTATAATACCATGCATTTCAACCATTATTTCTAAATTGCTAATATTCTTCTCAATATCTTTGTTTTTTTTATCTTTTATTATCCAAACTACTATTTCTTTTTTCTTTCTTGTCTTTTTCTTCGCCATAACTTTTTTTTCTACATTTTCTCTTTACTATGGCTGCATATTTTTCTTCGTTTCATTATTATTATTATTTGAGGAAATTACAAGCACTGAAATTTTTTTATGTTATATTAAATTTTATTTTGAATTTTGTTTTTAAAAAAAATTACGGATTACTAATTATTTGTAAGAAGATTAAAAGATGATGGTTATTTTTGTTTTATGAGATTTTTAAAGGAAAAATGAGCCTATTTTATACAGTATAAATAAAAATTATTAATTTAACTCTCTCTCTCTTTCTCTCGGCTAGGGTTTATGGTGAAGCGAGTTAGTGATAGATCTAGGGATAGGGGGGTTGTGGGCGGCGAGGGGTGGTCGGATCAGGAGGGGGTTTGCGGCAGGGGAGGGGGCGGCGGCCTGGTGGTATGGGGCGAGAGGGGTGAGGCGTGTATGGTTGGCGGCGGGCGGGCTCCTGGTGTAGATCGGGGCGGGGCGCTCGGCGGAGTGGAGGCAGGGGAGATCAGGGGCGTCGGCAGGGATCTTGTGGGCATGGATGGGGCGTCGGCAGGGATCTCGCGGGTGGCACCCCTGCGGCTGGGGTCGGATCTGTGTGATCCGCGGGCGGCAAAGTCGGCAGTGATGTCGCGGGAGGCTATCCTGCGGCTGGGGGCGGATCAAAGGGATATGCGGGCGGCTGGGTTCTCTGATGCCGGGGGCAAGGCTCCCCCAATCTCGGGGGGAGATGCGGGGCGGGGGGTGCCTGGCGCAAGGCTATGCGCCGATAGTGCCGGGCACTGCCCAGGCGCTGCTGACTCCTCGGTCGGGCAGTGGGCTGTGGCTGTCGGCGCAGTGCCTAGCGCGAGATCCTCTTCTCCGGGCAGTGATGGGCAGGCAGGGGCAACGGCAGGGAGGCAGGCTGCCTCGGGTCTGGATGTTTCTAATAAATCGGGAAGGGTTGGTGTTGAAGGAGTAGCTCAAGGGAAGACGGTTTCCCCCAGACCTAGGGTTCAGATGAGTGAGGTTGGTAAACACTCTTGGAAGGACACGGTCATGGGGGTGGCTGAGGAAGAGCCGGTTTTAGAGGAAGTTTTAATGGTGGCAGAATCTGATGATATGTTCTCGGATTCTGATGAGGAAGATAATGGCCAGAAGGATCCTCTCTGTCCGGTCATTAGACTTTCCGCTGCAGAGAAGCGTGAGCTCAGAGAGAAGTGGAAGGTGTCTTTGATTGTTACTGTCTTGGGTAAGCGAATTAGTTTTAACTATTTTGCCCAAAGAATACAAGCGCAGTGGGCAAGGAAAGGTAAAGTCAGTATTACTGACCTGGAAAATGACTATTATGTCATTAAATTTACCAGGGTTGAGGATTATAATTCGGTTATCAAGGGAGGCCCATATATCATTTCCAATCATGTTTTGGCCTTACGGCCTTGGGTTCCTAATTTTAATCCTCACGACTGTTCGGTTAACAGGATCTTGACTTGGGTAAGATTCCCAGGCCTTCCCATTGAGTACTACAGTGAAAACTTTCTTAGTGAAATAGGAGGTGTGGTTGGTAAGGTCCACCATGTGGACAAAACTACAATTGGGGCCATTAGGGGAAAGTTTGCTAGGGTTTGTATAGATGTTGATCTGGCTAAACCTTTACTATCAAAGTTCTGTGTTCAGGATAAAGTGTTCTTCATTGAGTATGAAGGTTTACATAACATTTGTTATGATTGTGGCATGTATGGTCATTCTCAGGAGGGTTGCCCTAAAAGGGAGAAGGTTGTTAAAGAGAGGGTTGAGAGTAGTGTGGGGATAACTGGAGGGAACCAGGGGAACGAAGGGAACTTTGGTCCCTGGATGGTGGCAAAGAGGCCCGCTAGACGTAGGAATCAACCTTCAGTTGTTCACAATCGTCCTCCTGATATCAACACAAATTCTAAGTCCCCTTCTTCTAAAGCTACTGCTATTCCAAATGTCAAGGAGAAGCCTGTCCTCAAAGCTAGGGAGGAGACTGGGGCTTCTTCAGCAGTCTTGCCTGGTTCCAGATTTGGGGCCCTGATGATTGAGGAAGTTCAAGAGTCGGACCAAGATGAGAATCATATGGATCAGAGCATGCCAGGATTGGAGTCAGTTGATCAAGTCGAGAAGGTGGTTGAATCTGTTAACCTGCTTTTTGTCTCTAAAGATGAAGCCCAGGGGGGGAACCTGACCCTTGCAGCTAGAAGGATGAAGAAATCAAATGAGGTTAGTATTCCTGTTCCTGGTATTGATCCTGGGATTGGGAAATCTATGGGAGTTAACAAAACTAATATGAAAAAGCTTAAAGGAAAACAAAAAAGTGCCCTTAACACTTTGGCTTTTCCAGATAAGAGGAGGACTGCGGGTACCTCGGTAAGGCTCTCAGGAGCCCCTAGTAAATACCTGGCTTAGGGTAGGGGTGTGGTCAGTTGTCCTCCTTTCTATGGATTTGTTATGTTGGAATGTTAGGGGTGCGGCTAGCAAAGCTACCCGTATCCATATTAATGATCTTATTAAGCAGTTTAATCCATCTTGTTTTGCTCTTTTGGAAACTAAGATTAGTGGTGAGAAAGCAGATGAGGTGGTTAAGAAGTTTAAGAATTGGTACTGTGTTAGATCGGAGGCAACTGGCCGGGCTGGGGGGATTTGTCTTTTTTGGAGGCCAGATCGGATTCATTTTGATGTTCTTAGCATGGATAAGCAGTTCATTCATTGTAAAGTGAGTATCTCCGGCAATACTCCTTTTTTTATTACCCTTGTGTATGTCGATCCTATCTTGTCTAATCGAAAACGGCTCTGGGAGGTTCTATATTCTATGAGTGTCAGCATTTCTGAGCCATGGTTTATGGCGGGTGACTTTAATGATATCGCCTTTATGAGTGATCAGAGAGGGGGATCCAATCATTATGTCAATCGCTGTCTTCACCACAAGAATAGTATGGATTTATGTGGGCTTTCCGATCTGGGGGCTTCTAGTCATATATTCACTTGGAAGCGTAATAATACCTTTGTTCGATTGGACAAAGTTTACGCTAATGTTTTAGCTATGACTTCCTTCCCTGAGTGCTCTGTGTTGAACCTCCCGTTCCGTCATTCGGATCATTGTCCTATTTTGTTTAGACTTTTGAGAGGTAAGCATCCTAGGGGTAAGAGACCGTTCCGGTATCAGTTGGCTTGGGAATCCCATAATAAGTTCAAAGAGTTCGTTCACGAGAATTGAAAACCTCATTCGAATGTCCTGCAAGCTGTTGAAGGGTTTAGGAATAAGGTGCAGGGGTGGAATAGGAATGTGTTTGGGCATATTATCAGAAGGAAGAACAAGTTATTAAAAAGGATGGAGGGCATTCAACGCAGGTTGGAGGGGAGGTTTGATCATAGCCTGGAGGGCCTCCTCAGAACCCTTCAGAAGGAGCTGGATGCTGTGCTTAGGCAGGAGGAGTTCCTTTGGTTCCAGAAGTCTCGGAAGTCCTGGATTAGAGATGGGGATCGTAATACCGGATACTTCCATCTATCTACCCTGATCAGAAGGCAGAGAAATAGAATTGAGGCCATTAAGGATTCTAATGGTGATTGGGTGTATGAAGATGAGGTTATTCGGAACTTAGCCCTGGATTTCTACAAGGATCTTTTCAAAGAGGAACCTGTTCTTTTGGAGGGGGCTCACTCTATTGCTACCTTTCCTTTAATCAGTGAGGAAAGTAGTCAGGATGCCTTTCAACCTATTTCCCGAAAAGAGATTGACCAAGCCATCTTCAGCATTGGGGCTTCTAAAGCTCCTGGGATTGATGGTCTGTCGGTGGGCTTTTACCATAAGCATTGGGAAGTCGTGAAGGAAGGCATCTATAATTTTATCTTAGGGGTGTTCAATGGTTCGAAGGATATTGAGCTGGTTAATAGAACCCTCCTGGTTCTGATTCCTAAAATTGATAAGCCTTCTTCCTTTTTGCATATGAGACCTATCAGTCTTTGTAATGTTCTTTACAAAACAGTTACAAAGATTGTGGCTAATAGAATCCGTGGCATTCTTCCTGCGATCATTTGTCAGAATCAGGGTAGTTTTGTGCCTGGTAGACAAATGATGGATAATGTGGTGATCGCCCAAGAGATGGTCCACACGATGAAGATTAGGAAGGGGAAGAAAGGCATTGTGGCTTTAAAGCTGGATTTGGAGAAGGCCTATGATCGTATCAATTAGGATTTCTTGATGGAGAGCCTTGAGAGAGCTAGAATCTCGGACAGCTGGAGAAGATTAATTAAGGTATGTATTTCTTCTCCTGTGTTTCAAGTTATGGTCAATGGGGATATGTCGGAGGAATTTTCCCCGGGCAGGGGAATCCGTCAGGGGGATCCTATGTGAGCCCCTTCCTTTTTGTTATTGCTATGGAGAGGCTCTCTCACCTGATTCAGGATGCGATTGATAATGGGAGTTTCCACCCTGTGGCGATCAACAGCTTCTGTCCCCAGGTGACTCACTTATTCTTTGCAGACGATGTCCTCATCTTTCTTGAGGGCAATGAGGAGCAGTTGAGGGTCATTATGGATATTCTAGATTGTTTTTGTTCGGCCTCTGGGCAGAAACTTAATATCCAAAAATCTAGGATAATGTGCTCTAAGAATATGAATCAGAGAGTTTGTAAAAGATTAAGTGATCTCTCAGGTATTCCTCTTACTGATTCTCTTGGGAAGTATCTGGGCGTTCCCCTCCACAGTGAGCGTGTGTCTAAGGGCTCCTTCAAAGATACTTTGGATAGAGCCAATACGAAGTGTGCCACGTGGAAAGCCAAGACTCTGTCTCTCGCTGGCCGCCTCACGTTAATTCAATCTGTTAATTGTGCTGCTCCCAATCACATCATGCAGGCTTGTAAGCTTCCGGACCCTGTGCTTAATGATCTTGATAAGATTAACCGTAGGTTCCTGTGGGGGGAAGCTGCGGAGGGCAGGAAGATCCATCTAGTGCCTTGGAGTGAGGTTTGCCAACCTAAAGATTCTGGGGGTCTGGGAATTAGGAAAGCAAAGGACAATAATAAAGTTTTATTAATGAAACTCCTTTGGCGTATGTGGCAAAGCCCCTCCTCTCTTTGGGTTCGCCTCCTTTGTGGTAAGTATCGGAAAGACAAAATCTTCGGGGGCCCGAAAGAGAGAGTTGTTAATTGTTCCTTCCTCTGGAAAGGGCTTAGTGCTGTGTTTGATGAGTTCTGCTCGGGGGTTGGCCTGGAGGTGGGGAATGGTAAGTCCATTAGTTTCTGGTTTGATAACTGGATTGGGGATAAACCGTTAATGGATGTGTGTTCTTCCCCCCCGCCTAGTGATATCCGCAACTGGAGGATTGCCGATGTGGTGGACTCGGAAGGGGATTGGATCTGGTCGAAGTTTGATACTTTCTTTAGCCTTGAGACTCTCCTTAGAATTCGGGGAGTGAAGGTGAGTAATCAAGAGGAAGACTTGGATAGGCATTGCTGGGCGCTGACTAACAATGGAGTTTATTCTTGCAAATCGGCGTTTGAAGCTTTCTCTCTTAATAGATCTGATCCTCCCTCGGATGTTTGGAAGTCCATTTGGGCCTTCAAAGTTCCTTACCGTATTAGGAGTTTCCTGTGGCTGGGCGTTAAGGACAGGCTTCTTACTAATTCGGATAGGCACAGAAGGCACTTGGCTGATTCTGGAGCTTGCAGTAGATGCAGAGGCCATGTTGAGACTTTGTGCCATGCTCTTAGAGATTGCTCTAATAGTAAAGAGGTTTGGAGGAAAATTCTCCCACACCATATTTTCTCTTCCTTCATGGCCCATTCTGAGGTCGAATGGTTCTCTGATGGTATTAGTGGCAAGTTACTTCCATACATGGAGCATGGTGACATTTTCTTTGCTATTATCTGTCACCAAGTTTGGAAATGGAGAAACGAGGAGATTTTTGGAGATAAAACTGTATTTATGACAAACTTAGCTGAATTCTTCTCGAAAAAACTTTTCTCTATTATCGATAGTTTCAAAGGAGAGTCCCTTGTCAGATCCTCCCAGTGTTGTGATGTCCATCTCGTTGGATGGAGCAGGCCAAGAGAGGGGGTTGTGAAGCTGAATACTGATGATTCCTGTCTTAGTAATGGTAAGATTGCGGCTGGAGGTGTGCTTAGAGATGCAGGGGGCGCCTGGCTTTCTGGGTTCACCCAGAATTTAGGGTTGGGTTCTTCCTTCTCTGCGGAGCTCTGGGCTATTCTCACTGGTATCAATCTTGCTAAAAGGCTGGGTGTTAAGAGGCTTTCTGTGGAGTCTGATAATTTGGAAGCCATCAAAATGATTTCTGAGAATCATACTATGGGTCTCAACAGTCGCAACCTCATCAAAGCTATTAAAAGGCTTTGCTCCTCCTTTGAGTTCAGTCATATATTTAGAGAGCAGAATCGAGTTGCAGATCGCTTGGCGGCGGCGGGCCATGAGGGGACGTTAGGTGTTACTACCCTTTCTGTTTCCCCTAGTTTCATCTCTCCTCTTCTTTTAGAAGATATGATTGGGGTTAGCTTCTCTAGGCTAATCCCTGGGTAGTTTGTTGTTGTTTGTTTTTTTCTTTTCCTTTTCTACCAAAAAAATCCAAAATATCATTATCATTTATCATATTTACGAAAAAAAAACCCTTATTATTTTGTGCGTCCCTCATTTTTTTATTTTTAAATTAGTTCTCAAACACTTCTTGTCAGATTGAATTCTGAATCCGATGCTTTTATGTATGAATAGGTTTCTCATTAGTTTTGTTTTGTTCTCATAAAATAAGATTAAAACTAAAACGCTATTTATTTTGGAGTTTAGGTGAAATGTTCTAACAAAGTAAAAAGCCCATGGGCCTTAAAGATGGGCTATCATGCAAATTTAGCAGAGATGTAATGGGCTTGATCAAATCAATGAGAATCCCTAGACATAAAATAATAAAAATAATAATAGAATGGGGATATTTGAGTTGAAAATTTCAAGGTGGAATAAGTTCGAGGAAATCTAAAAGGAGAAAATCAAAAGTAATTATGATTTGATTTGATGTTTTTGAAATGATGATTGCACTTACTTATTGTCGACCTCTAAAATTGAAGAAATTTTAACCAATCACAATTGGTCCTCATCAGAGCTTGATGAAGGTTACCCTACCCAATCACTAAAAAGACTGCCCAAATCAAAACTTCATTTTATATTTTTCTAATGGCTTGGTCATTATCATTATCAAAGGGTTCTTTTTTAGAGGGGTCAAGTCCTTTGGAATATCTTCAATAGTGCATTCCTAAGTTTAATCATTAATTAAGTATTTAAGTTAGTAGATTTTGATAAATTAGCTTAATAGAGAGGATTTTGTAAAACTCGGACTAATTTATTAAATAAATTTAATTTGGCGCTAAATTGATACTTAAATTGATTATAATTGTTTAGTGTAAGAGTCATTTTGATCCTTAATTTAGAATATTTCATACATTTTACGAAACGTGTCGTAAGAGATATTCTGAACGATATATATCACAAAATGTATGTGGATTCTTAAAACTACTCGTAACTCTAAAATTATTTAGAATATTAATTAGTTATTTAACTCTTTAAAATAACATAAAGGCCCTGTTTGGGAATTAGCTGATTTGACTAGCTGTTTGTGTAGACCTGTTTGGTAAAAATTAGCTGATTGATAATAGCGGTTTGTGCAAAAAGACGAATAAGGGCATTTCTTTTTTTTTTTAATTTTAGGACCTGCAAACTAAAAGTAGGGTTAAAGAAGTCCATTAATTTTAATATTGCAAAACGCTAATTGAAAAAGCTCCTAAAATGAGCTTTTTCTAAATTAGCGTTTTCATCCCAAACCTCTCTCCACCAAACATTTCAATCAGCGGTTTCAGTGGTCAAACCGCTAAAGTTGGTCAAACCCGCTCTTTTTATCCCAAAACGTTCTTTACCAAATAGGGCCAAAGTATTAGTTTGTCAAAATTTCACTTGTAAGATTTATGTTTTGCTCTAACTATGCTAGTTATTTAACTCTATATTTGATTATTCAAGGTTTTTACAATCAAATAATCAAATTAACTCAAATATGGGTTTGAATTTTACCTCTTTGAGCTGTGATTAATCTTGAGTAGACAGCAGAAGAATCTTTAAACCACGAACTTGTATCATCAGTCACGCTTTTTCCATGTCAAAGTTATTCGGAGGAAGAACGATTAATCCACGATTTAAGAACGAATTCCCCCTAACTAGAGAGAGAGAGAGAGAGAGAGAAAGAATTTGCTGTGAACTCTATGAATCGATTGTTTATTTCTTTATGTCCGACCTAGGTCTCTATTTTAGGCTAAGCATTACTCTCTATAAACTATAAAGGACCTGAAATACCTTGCTTACGTATCATTGGAAAGTGCATTAACATAAATACAGCAGTAAGAAGGGGTAATACAAAAGTGTGTAAACTATAAAAACGAGTCAAAGTGGATTGTCCTACACTAGCACTTCCCCGTAATAACTCTACCAAAGGCGATCCTATTACAGGAATAGCTTCCGGCACGCCTGTTACAATTTTGACTGCCCAATAACCAATTTGGTCCCAAGGTAAGGAATAACCAGTTACACCAAAATGGTTACCATGCGTATTTCTTAATTTTTTTTCAAAAAAAAATAATGCCTTCAATAGCAATAGAAGGACTAATTAAGTTATTTCTTTTATCGCCCCAAACATGCCAAGATTAGCATTGATGGTACGTAAATGTAACTCGTTGGTCAAACAACTATTCAGAGTTCCTAGAGCTCCTTGTAAGGCTTGCTGGAAAACCCGTTGTCGGACTTGATTAATCGTTTTTTGTTGTTCAAAATTAAAGAATGTATTATTATTAGAGTAGAAGAATGTATTATTATTAACTATTAATTAATATATTATTATTCGAATTATTATTAGATATTGGATATTAACATATTCTAATACTACAAATATATTCAAATATTATATAGAATATTCTTTTTTTATTAGAAATAATCTTCTAAAGATATATTCGTCGAAAAGAAACTAGAAAATAAACTAAAATAAAGCATTAAAATATTAATTTTTGAAAATTTTCGAATTCTATTAATTCGAATTCTAGAGTTTCTTACTTTTGTTATTACAAATATCAACTTATATTCCCTCTTCAAATAGGAATACTACCGTTGGTTTTATGAAAAAACGCCAAAGCCCCTTATCGGATTTGAACCGATGACTTACGCCTTACCATGGCGTTACTCTACCGCTGAGTTAAAGGGGCTCGTTTGATTCAATTCTTGAATGATCCACTATGTAGATAAGAGAGATCTATGAAACTAGATTCGAAATTCAATCTCTAAATCTATAAAAAGTAAGTAATTATTTTAGAAACTATATTATAATAGAATATTAAAATTAAATAAAATTTAATAAATATTAAATTAAATAAATGTGCTTTAAGGATTAGACCGTTATTAATTCATGATCAGCTACTATTCTAACTTCCTAGTTAGATTAGTATTCTTAATTAATTAATTAAATAATTAGAATTAATTCAACTAAAATTCCTAATTATCTAATTTCTTAATTATACAAATATTTGAATCCGATTAGAAATCAATCCGAACCCGATTTAGTACAGGCAAAATTCATACATCTTCCATTCACACGTATTAAATTCGCTTTAATTTTCTCCTTTCATATTTTTAAATAGATCATATGATCAGCATATCATCAAAAGCCTTATTACGATTTACTTGTTAAAGATATATAGTTTCTGGATAACTTAAGTTCTATACACTTATCAAGGTTGCACAGACTTAATAATCCGTATTTGTATATATAAACCTGAATCATATATAACTTGACAATTAACATGGCAATAAATCAAACAGCATGGTGGCAAAATGATTGTAAAAATAGAAAAAAGTGTTGATTAGTTAGTGGGAGCATACCAAAACGAGAATTCGTTAGGAGCAGCAGATAGGTTGAATAAAATAATGGAAGTGCTCAGTGTTCTGTCTTTCATTCTCTTGGCGGCTTATTGTGTCATCACTTTTCCACTTTTCCATATGCTTTTTCTATCTTTTTTTCAAGGGTGAGTACAATAATAAGACTTGAAATTTGGTCAAAAATCATTTTATCTCTTGAAATTTATATGAATATTGGTCCCATCAACTATCATTAATCCCATGATACTATGGGATAGAGTAAAATGAGATTTGAAAAATTGAAATATACATTCAGAGGCGGATCCAGCCTAGAGCCCGGTGGCCGAAGCCCCCGGCCATCGGCTCTGCCATTGAGTAGCGTTATTTTTGTCCCGTGTAGTCCCCCCAAATATTAGTATATATTTAACCTATTTAGTATTAACACAAAAGTTTAAAGTAGTTGAGTTGGCTAAGAGTCATGTTTTAAGGTGAGAGGTTATGGGTTCAAACCACATCAAGTTCTTTTTTGTTTTATATGAAGTTATTTTTATTATATCTCTTTAAAAATTTATTATCTCTTTTCTATAAAACAAATCAATTTTCTATAAAAAAAAAATCAATTTTTTACTTCTGAGATTCAATTAACTTAATTTCTAAATTAAATTTTATAAAAATTATAAAAAAAATTATAGCTAAAAATAAAAAAAAAAGTGAAAATGTTACAATTTTTAGCTAACATACAAAAACCATAAAGTTTAAGTGTGCTAGAAGAAGGTTAAAAAAATTTGTCCAGCCCTAACAGGCTAGACTTCGAAAAATTAAAAATTAGACTAAAATTAGCCCCCTCGGACGTCGATTCCTGGATCTGCCACTGTATACATTACGTTAATTAGTTTTAGGAGTTTATATGTTATTAGTGGTGCTATCGAGTTATGGTAGTTCATAAGCTATTTGATCTCGATTCGATCAAAATTCCATCAAACAACGATTCGAATGGGTTCGGATCAGCTTGCTACATTAACGAACTGAGCGTGAGCTTTCTTAAATTCAGTTCAAAAATTCATAAACATATTTAATTGTTTTTTATTAGTATATATTTTTTATTAATTTTTAATTTAAAATAAAATAATTAATGATCATACTGGGAAAAAAAATGAATAATTTGTCATGAACTTGAACTCACAAAACGCATAAAAAGAACTATTGAGCTTTGACTAATTGTTTATTTGTTTCATTTTTTGGATTACTTTTTACCTTTTAAATTTAAACATAAGATAAAAAAGTGTTTCGTACAAAGAAACCTGATTGATCCTCTGAACTTTCAAAGTTTCTATATAGCCCCTTCAATTTGTATAAAATTTTCATTTAGCTTCTTAAACTTGCGTAAAATATAATCAATTAATCACTTGATGCAAAAAAGTAAGATGCATGCGGAAGATTTGTTGCACGCATCTTAGAATATTATTACATAATTCACATAATAGATTAAAAATAAAGTTCTTATTTTCTCAAATGTAAGATTTGTCAACTCTAATATTAGAACCGCATACTCCGATCTTGGTCGTTTTACTTTTTTTAAGACGTGTGCAATACACATTTAACTTACTTTTTTTGCAACTGAATTATTAATTGATTACATTTTACACATGTTTTAATTGGACATTTTACGTAAGTTGAGGTGGATAAATTTTTTTTAAACAAGTTGTTAACCAAATTGAAACAAATGCTTTTACAAAAACCAATCAATATATGCTACCTTTGTAACATCAAACCAGGTGAAACAAACACAAACTTTTTTTTGTTTTCAATCTTTGTTCTATCAGGGATGAATCGGATTACCAGAAATGACCACTAAATCTTATCACCCAAATCATTAAAATAGAATTATTGAGTTTATTGTTATAAATTAAAAATAATATGATTATTATATTAGAATTCAATAATTTTGTATTATTTACTTTGACATTTTACATTTTTTTTTTATCGAATTTGAATGGATAAGACAGTCAAAAACTAAAATTACAATTGTTTATTAGTTTGTAAACCAATTGTGACAAGACGTAGAGGTGAATTATTGAGATTGGCAGAGAAAAGGATGTCTGTAAATGCCTCTTAATTAAACCAAAAGAAAAAGAAAGAATAATAATAAAAAAGTTTAGTGTCTTGATGTTTTCAATTTTTTGATGATTGAGTTCCTATTTTTGCAAATAGGTGCATTCAACTATCAATTGACCACAATTGTATCCGTTAAGTTTTGGATTCGGACTTTGAATAATATTTACATGATATTTTAATATAATTAGTATTAGAGTGGTTTCTCCACGTATTATGTATTAGTTCATGGACAAATCAAGTGGAAGTTTAATTCGCAGGTACTCTTACTCGTTAAGAATTAATAAATAAAACAAATAATATTATAAATTTAACAAACTATAAATTTAATAAATCATTTATTTAAAAAATTGAACAAATTGAACTTTAATTAATAAGAATAAAGTAGCGTAATCTTATCACTCAATGGTTAAAAAACAAAAGGTTGGGATTCAAATCTCACGTCTTACATCTAAAAAACAATGATATTTATTAATATATAAAAATATTATGACGGGTAACGGATACCAGGTACCTTGAGAGATATTTCATACTCGTTCCATTACCCTAATGGGTAATAATTTTGATCACATACCATACCCTTTTATACAGGGTAGTGCCGGGTATCCGCATGTACAGTATCCATTGTCATCCCTAACAAAGTCTGAGCAAGTAGTAACTTAAGAGATGATAATAGAGGCAATAATGAATTGAATCCAGCATTGAAAATTGAGGAAGACATTGAGATTTAGTAAGGTGAATTTCTAATTCATATATACGGGTTTTAAAATTGTGAAGCTCAATGTGTTATATCTTGACTAAAGAAGATAATACGTATATGATATCAGATGCTTACATTTCTGTTAATCGAACTTTATGTTTCAAGAATCACCAAAACAATTAGCCTCGTCATGTTTTTTAGGTTAAGTATAAAATTGGTTCAATTGAAAAGGTGATATATATTTTTAGATCAATTACAATATGTGTTATCAAACTAGACATTTTTATTATATACTTTTTTGAAATACATTTAATATATATATATTATCACTTAAACCATTTATACTTCATTTCTCATCGGGTTAATTACAAATTTAGGCCTTTTTGAAAACTCATTTATATATTAAACCTAATTCTCATACTTCTTACAAATTTAGACACTTTCACTTCATCTGGACAAAAATACTCTCATCTTCCTCATTCTCCTTTTCCCCACGGACACATCGAAACAACAGGTCATTTCCTTTTTCATTCTCCTTTTCCCCACAGACACATCGAAACAGCAAGTCATTTCCTTTTTCCTTTCTATTTTTTTTCTTTTCATTTTTACAACAATTGAAACGACAATCAAATGAACAATATAATCTAAGAGCTAAAGTTTTGTTCATCCAACAATCCAATTCAAATTCATAGAAGTCTTGTGTTAGGTTTTACCTACATTTCAATCTCAATTTCGATACAATATCATATGTGTAAAATGATGTATATAAGATGTATTTGTCAAATTCAAATGAAAATAGTTTAGTTTTATGCATTTCGGAACCATACAACCTATTGAAACTCTGCATTTTATTGAAAATCTCATAATACAACACTTTTCTGTAATTTCCTGATATTTATCACGTTTAAAAAAAAAACACGAATATTTGCTTTTATAATATGTATTGTAACGAGTCTAAAGATATAAAGGGAGGTTTTTAATTATTATCTTTTTTTTTTTTTTTAATTTTTCCTATACGAAATGATATACTAATAAAATAGATGAAACCATTGGGGGGTGATGGTTGGGTAAAAGGTGGTACAGGGGAGAGCAGTGCGTCAACCCTGAGATGATATTGATGGCAATGAATGAAGTAGTGACAGACAGACAGAGAGAGAGACAGAGAGACAGGCAGGAAATGGGTGCTAAACTCTTCTTTTCACAGGCTTAACTCCAAAACTAACCTCCCTATCTATGCCATCATCACCCAGCCCAACTACTCTCTTTTTTCTTCAATTTGTTTTTTTTTTTTGCTTCCTATTCTCTAATTTTACTAGTATTTGAAGTACGGTAACACCGACGGATCCAGAATTCACTGATATGAGATGTTTATGATAGTCTCTCATGATATATGGATGATAAATTGATATGTTTTGAGTATGTTTACGTAAAAAAATTGAAGTATCGTACACATTTTCTATGAAATTTTTGGCTTTTTTGGCAATCAGTGGATCAAGATCACCCTTGGATCCAAATAAGCTTAACACATTAGGAATTCATGAACTTGGTTCAAAAAATTGATTCACACCTGAACTTACAAAAAAAAAAAAAGGTACTTTAGATAAATTAAGATGGTTAATAGATCGCTTTAAATAACTTCAATAAGTAAATGAAACACTTCATAAATTAAGAATTAAGGTGACTGACTATCTTCATATTACCTATCACAAATCAACTGAGCTGAGGTTAGTCGAGAGAAAACACGATAGATCCGTGAACTAAAAGTTAGGTGAAAAGAGTAGATAGGGAGACACATGACATAGGGGAAAAAGAAGCTACAAAGCACTCGATCTGAACTTATGCATTAGGATTAGGTTAATTGGAAGGGACTATGACTCTGTTTGGCAATTAACTATTAGCTATTACATTAACTGTAGTTGGTTATATTTTTTGTTAGCTGATTTGACTAACTAATTTGATTAGCTGATTATGTAAACTTATTTGGTGAAACTTAACTAATTGTTAATAGTTGTAAGATGACAAATAAAAACATGATAAAACCTTTATTTTGAGTTAAAGTGTAGTAATTATGGGTAAAACAGTTCTTCAAAAGAGATGGAGCAATAAAATAATTGAAAAAACTCTTAAAATCAGTTTTTTTTTTTCAAAATTAGTTTTTTGGACTCCATAAGCTCTTTCAAAATCCTCTTTACCAAACAACACTATTAAATATTTGACTACTCAAAACCTTTAATTTTACCCATAAAAAGCCCGTTACCAAACAGCCTATTTATTTATAGCTACCATTGAGCCTAATTCATAGTTACCCATTTAATTGTATCCGACCTATTTTTTTTACGGACGGATTTATATTTTTCTAAATATTTCTATAAAAAATATAATGATAATATAACATTTCTTATTCAATCAAAAGTTCATTTTTTTTTAAAATATTGATTTAAAACTATTATAGAAAAAAAAAAGAATAATTGAATAAAAAATAAAAAATAAGAGAATTATGAAGTTAGTGAGAGAGAGGGTTTGAATGGAATTATGCAAAAATAGTGAAAGAAAAGAATGGGGCCAAAGTATCAGATATTCCAGCTCTACTTTGACCATTCCCTTCTTTGACCCTACCCTACTCTACCCTACTCTGCTCTTCTCTGCTACCCTTTTTCCTACATTTACTAAATATCATTTCACTCCTCCATTTATTTTCTTCTTCCACTTACTGCGAATAAAAAAACATAAACAACAATAAAATCTATATTTATCGTAAATCAAAATCTGTAGAAAAGTAGATGCGATCCAATCGTCAGCATTTAGGTCATTTCGAACTTTCGGATTTGAGTCCTTTCTTTTGATGCAACCACGTAGATTTATTGATCCACGTACAAAATAAACCGTTTCTGCACTTGCTAAATTCGAAAATGATATAAATGAAAAAATAGCAGAGAGCATATACAATTCAAACAGATGAAAAGATCCGATAAAATATATGGAAACTGATTAAAAAGAAAAAATATAATAAAGTAAAACACATAAAATCTAACCCAGTAGGGTAGGAAGAATGAAGACAAACTTCCTTCATTCTTTCTACTCAAAGTAGACCTTCAAAAAATGACAATTTGAAACTCAACAGATGATGAAATTTGGACAGAAAATAAGAAAAGAAAAGTGGAAAACAGAAAAGATTGAAAAGGAAGATGAGGAGAAGTTTTTTTGGAGAAACCACGTGAATATTAGCTTTAATATTATTTCGGGACAAGGTGCAAAAATATCCTAATATTTACACGCATGTGAAATTTTATCTTTAACATCTAAAATAATGCAATTTGATCTATAAAGTTGGCAGTCAAGAGCAATTTTACTCCTACGTTATCAAGTTGGATCAATTTGAGACATTATTATAAAATACAAATATTTTTATTCTACATATGTAAGTTGATTTTAAAAAAAACCATATTTTTTTTATGATTTAATAATAGAATTGAAGATTAATATTTTTAAATTCGGTGAAATATTTGAATTTTTTTCGACTTATACAAAATGCAGTGTGTTTTTTTACATATATAGTTTAAATTTTTTCACGTTTAATCATATGTTTCTGATCTATTACTAATGAGTTATAAAATGACGTACATGTGAAGTGCAGATGACAAGATTTATGATCGAGAAGACAATTTGATGAATAATTTATCCAATTGACCAGCTTGTCAATGTTAGGTGTAAAATTACTATTAGCTGTCAACGTTAAGGATAAAATTGCATAATTTTAAACTTTAGGGACAAAATTACTCCAATGTGTAAACGTTAGAGATATTTTTACACTTTATCCTATTATTTTTAAGTGAGAATATTTTTTCGATAAATTCATATTCCCAACAAAGCAGTTGTAATCCAATCTTTACCATTTAGTTACAACCGGAAATTCGTATATGAGTCCTTTCTACTACTACCATGTAAATAAAATGATCTACAGATAAGATAAAACACTTCCACTTCTACTATACTCAAAAAAGTATAAATGAATTTTTTTTAGAGATAACAGATTCATTTCAAACGGAAAAAAAGATTTGAAGAAATATATAGAGTCTAACCAAAATGAAATTACCAACTAAAAAACTTAAAATATGAAGAAAAAGAAATAGATGAGAACTTTTTCTCTCCTCGAAGTAATTTGCGGATAAGAAAAGATGTGCGACTGGTGGAAACCTATAGTTGGGAGATAAATTGACGGATTTTTCGACTAATATCTTATTTTTAAGTGATAATGTTAGAAATTTGTTTATGGTATTTATCAATACAAATATATTCATAATGTAAGAAATATTAAAATTTTGAATTCGAACCGAGATGGACTGAGGAGCCTTCTTCATCTTCATCTACAAAGTATTGATTGCACCCAATAAATTAAAAGTTGTGCATTTTTTTCCTCCTCATCGCAATTGAAGAGGACACTGTTTTAACTTGTGTAGGAGTGAAATTTTTTTCATTCTAACTCGGAATTAGTAGATTACTAAGAGTCTGTTTGGCTACTTGCTGATTGTTGTTCCTATTTACTGTTTGCCTTTGTAAAATGTTGCTTTTTCAAAAAGCAGAGATTCTCTGTTTTCGTAAAAAGCTACTTTTCGACTGTAAAAAATAAAAATGAAATGTCTAACCAAACATCTAAAACTCTACATTTTAAAATGAAAAAGACAAACAGAAATTGAAAAGTAGGTAAACAATAGGTGTTTGGTTGCTCTTTTTCATACTCCTTTTTGCCTTTTCACTTCAAACAGGAGAGTTTTAGGTGTTTGGTTAGTGACCTCCTGTTTGCCTTTTATATCTGAAAGGCAGCATTAGGTGTTTGGTTAGTGATCTCTTGTTTGCCTTTTACACCCAAAAATCATCTTTTCCCAACAGCAAACAACAAACCGTAACAGCAATAGCAAACTGCAACAACAAACCGTAACTGCAAACAGCAAACCGTAACAGCAACAACAGCAAACAGTAGGTAAAACAAACGGGCCCTAAATGTCATTACCTAAACTCAAAATTAATCCACATTGAAAATATTTATGAAGATAAAGTTTTACTACTTTTTACTTTAAATGTATTTACATTAGAACAAATTTAAACCTTATAAGTATTTACTAATTACATTTACCTCTTAACAGTAAGTTTTTACTAATTAGCATTTCTATATAGTATTATCATTTCTATCTTCTTCTTTTTCTAGATCTTTTTATGTTGGGTTCGGTGAAACATTAGTTGCAGAAGTAATTATATAATAAAATTGGAGTTAAAATTAAGGATTGAATTGAAATTATATATTTTCTTACAGATTTAACTTAAATTGTTCCATTATTTTAATTTGCAAATTATGTTTTTTTTTCTTTGAAGTTTCTACCGCTAATTACCGGTTTATCCTGCCATAAGTGGCACATATTCACAAACATAAAAACTAAAAATTATTTTGGTATAAAATATTTGTACAATTTACTTTTAGCCCTTGTAATTTTCTAGGCATGTAATTTTATAACAACCTAAGGTGGATTTATACAGTAGATTAGATTGTCGGTAGGAGTAGCATTATTGTTAATTATTTTTATAAAATAGTTTAACAATTAAATTTAATTAATTAGTACAAAATTATTCAAACACCTTTTAGATAAGGGTAAATTACAAAAATGGGTCAAATGGGAGGCTCATTTACATATTTAACTCATTTAGTCAACCTGCTACATATTTATACTGTTTTTGTGTAACTTTCTCATAATACCCCTAACCTTCCCACTTCCCCTTACGCGAACGTTCTCTCCCTTCTTCTCCTTGGGTGCGCGAAACGGCTGTTGGCTCATCCATTAATGATTCCAAGACTTTTGATCTTCCTATCTTCCTTTAAATTGCACGAAATCTGCACAATTTCTCTAAATCACAATGTATTTCTCTTTTTTCTCTCTTCATCTCTTGATTCTGCAACTTCCTAATCCTAGAAAACGAAGTCATAGTTCTTCATCTTCCTATTCCTGCTCGTTACTTGGTTTCTTTCTTCTTGTTACCATCAAAGAAATGGTTATTCTACGTTATTTCCATCGTTTTTTCCAGTTTATCATATTGTTATTGTCGCTTTTAAGGGTGAAAGGCGCGAAAAATGTGAGTATCTGCTGTTTTTCCTGCGTTTTTCCATGAATACACTTTGCGTAGTCGATGATTTCGCGAAGATTTGCAAAGAGAAAGAGCCTGAAACGTGACGATCTACTTCGCGAATCGATTAGTTCGCGAAGTCTGCGAGTAGAAAAGTTCATAATTTCACTCGCAGACTTCGCGAAAGCATCGATATGCGACGTAGATCGTCACGTTTCAGACCTCGCATACCTCGCGAAAACATCGATTAGCGAAGTCAAAATCGTCTTTTTCCCTGCCTAACACGATTAATTAATTTTTCTTGAAGGTGGTTGATTACATAACATCCCTTTCTGGAAGGCGGCGTATTGGGCTGCAGGGGAGATGACTTTCCTTCCTGTATAGGGAGAAATTTCCCTCAAGATTGGCACATTCATTTTGAAATGACTAGTTTGGAGAGATTCTGCCAATCTTGGTGTGCATCATGGGACACGTCCATCCCAAAAGGTCTGGACTTCCATTTCTCATCCCAAAAGGTCTGGACTTCCTGTAGAGAGAGAAAATTCCGTCCAGATTAGTCAGGTTCACTTTGAAGTGATTTGTTAGGAGTTTATTATGGCAATCTTGTTATAAATTTTGATAATATTATGATTTTAATATTAGAATCCGTTGTTGTTTGACATTTTTTGTTATATACCACTTCACGAATTAGCTTCAAAACACATCCAGGCTTCGCATATGCTAATTAAAATCATCAACTAAACGAAACATTAGCTTCGCAGGTTTCGCATATGCTAATTAAATTCATCAAGTAAACCCAAACATTTGCTTCACATGCTTCGCATAAGATCGAATCTGCAAAGTCAGACGGGAGAAAGACAGACACGCATAAATATTGAGGGAATTATGGGAAAGTCACACAAAAACAGTCTAGATATGTAGTAGGTTGAGTAAATGGGTTAAATATGTAAATGGACCTCGCATTTGATCTGGTTTTGTAATTTACCCTTTAGATAATCCGCCTACCAGCTAAATCATACTTGTGAATAATTTTGTAAAAATAATTAAACATTTTTATAAAAATAAATAAAAATAAATAAACATTTCATGAAATAAAGAAAAATTACAAATTTATTTATACTAGAATTATCTTATGAATAATTAAACATTATTTCATGAAATAAATATTTGAAAAATCATAAATATTTTATGTGAAAAATCTACAGTTCTTAATTTGGAATGAACTAAATACTATTCATAAATATTTTTAAACCCCAAAGATAAAATATAACTTTCATCATTTTGAATCCTTTCAAACATAAATGCAATGAATTTGAAGTAAGCTTCAGTACAAGAATTATTAAAATCATAGGAAGGAATGAAAATTATGACACTTCTCAAAATACTTTTCATGACAATTACAACTGAATCAATAAATGATTTTTCATTCCATACTTTAACATTTCTGGGTAACCAAAAACCTAGTGCAACCACCAATCCAACCGAGAACGGCTTCAGAGGATTATAGGATTATATTTGTATCGCTCGAGATCTAGGTTCAACATTCAACACCTCGAGATCTAGGTTCGACACTAAACACTGGTGGTCCGCGATAACACACAATATATCATGTGTTTAAAACAACACTTGCTACACAGTTCCTCCCTATACAGGCCTTAATCCGTTGGGACGGCATTAACCGTGAATACCAGCAGTTATTACCAAAAAGAAAGGAAAAAGGAAACATGGTTTCACATTGCATAATGTAATCAGTCCTTGAGAATGGTCTTTAGTTAATCTTTCCTGAAAAATTCAAAGAAAAAGAAAATTACTTGGCTAAAAAGCAGATTTTTTCTGGCGTTCTTCCCAGTAAAATCACTCAAACTGTTAAAATGTATTTTGGTATGTAATTATAGGAGAAGGAAAAGCAAACATGTCGGGCCAAAGGCGGTAGAATCTCTACCGAAAGGGCACTGCTATTGGCAACAACAAGAAAATGCACAAGCAGAATAAGGGAGACACAACTTGAAAGAATTACCCGTAGAGTTCTTCCACGGTATCCTTCAATCGTTCAACATCAGCACCAACAATTTCAGCTGCCTTTTTCCCGTTTTGGAATAAATGGAACGTTGGCTGTGGAACAAGGCACAAGTCAGAAATGAGTTTATGTTATGGGCATGAGAGGGAAGTTAAGATAGCCAATTACCTAGTGAATTAACTTTCAATGTTGCAATAATATAAAGTTAAATGACTTCTATGTCACGAAATGAAGTTTATGAGCCATAATGTTAGTAGCGCTATAGTTCACCATAAATGAGGCAAATAAGATAATACGGATACCAATATTCTTCACCATAAAAAGTAGCATAACAAACATAGAACAATAGGACAGATGCATAAAAGACACAAAAGTGGGCGAAACATTATAATTTTATGCATTCAGCTAAAGCTCATTAGAGAGGGAGCAGCTAGTTAATGGAGTAAGTTTAGGAAATTGCAAGTGACCATATTCGAATTGACTCTATCCTAACTTTCTCTAGAAATCCCCCCTACCTGCAGAATCCACCATGGCTTTCTAACTTCGACTTTGAATTTATGTATTGGTGTTGTATATTGATGTGCTTGGATATATTTATGTTTATTCCTACCGTCTTCAAGAGACCAACATAAACTGATTGCTTCTGCAGCTTACGGACCTTGCATGCCAATACTTGGCTATTTTTTTATCTCCAAACTTGTCTCTTCATTTCCATGTCCTTTCCATTTGAATATATGATTTTTACACTTGCATAGCTATTAGATATCTTTGTTGCCTTAAAATATCTTGGTTAAGCATAATTGAGTTGCAAACATGAAATACAGGATGAACTAACATCCGTCCATATGGCTCGATTTAGTAAGCTACTCGTCCCCCTAAAGCAACAATGCGAACATGGGAAAAGAGAGTATACAACAACAACAACAACAACAAAGCCTTAGTCCCGAAATGATTCGGGGTCGGCTAACATGAACCATCATATAAAACCGTGAAAATCAAGTCGTGTCAGCGACACAGATTCGCTCCCTCCACTCCGTCCTATCCACTACCATATTTTCCTCAATTCCCAATAAACTCATATCACTCTCGATCACCCTCCTCCAAGTTTATTAGACAATAATATTTCTTTGAATTCTTGGAACCTAGCACTCCATACTATAGCAATTGGCCACTTCCAATAAACCAGTTGCCTCCTTAGGCCTATGCACCAAGAAATTCGGGTGATGCCATGACAATTTCCCCACTTAGACTATTGATGTCCTTGTTTGAATCTATTGATCTGTAACTCCCTTGGTTGTGTTCTGAATACCATCAATTATACTTTTTCCTCCATACTAGTACCCAAAGCAATCATCATTCCCTAGAGCTCAAATATAAATGAAAAAAGTTTATCTACCACACACACACACACACACACACACACACACACACACACACAGAAACTGATATTGCATCTTCAGTTACAAGAATAGTTAATTAGTCACCTATTTAACCTTAACCAACTCTAGCAATACTAAAAAATAACTATAAAAAATAAGAAAGCTCCAGTGCTACCTTTCTCTTTATTAGAAGAAATCCGATAATGTTTAGGGAAGATGCCAAATTGGCATTAAAAGAATGAAATATGCGGATTATGAGCATGATAATAGTTATCACTCAGCTTGAAAATTATGGTTAAGGCTCCAAGAAGAGCTAATTACTAACCGATATAGGATTTTGGATAACAAACTATTCAATGTCATGAATAAAGGAGAAGAAAACTACATTGCATGATTCGAATGGAAAAGAAAATCAATACGTAATAGTTGCCTGAAGAGCTAATAGAGATTGATTAGGAGGTCGATAACCAATTAGATTGATTGTCATGAGCTCAAAGAACATACTAGAAATCGCCCTGAGGTTCATTTTTGCATAAAGCTTCCTTGACTAGAATTCAGGCAAGTATTGTGGGTTTATGCATAGAAATGCTTAGCTAATAACGTTTTAAATAGCCCTCTAAAGGAATGGGTAAAAATAGAATTAAAGACCAAAAGCAGAAGACGCATATTGAGCAACAGTAGTAAACTTGTGACACATGGAAACTCTAGCAGATTAAAAAAGAAAAGACGTGATATAGAACATGTATATCAAGTGATTATTCCCACAAATACATGCAAGCTGCATGCCCATTCAAACAGCTTCAGATGCAAATTACCTTTAAACCAAACCCAACCGAAATTCTCTTTGCAAATACAAAATTGCACAATAATTGGCTTTGTAGAAGGTTCTAATATTAGGATCATCTTAGTATAAAAATCATGATTTATGTGGCAATATGTTACAAATACTATCCTCTCTCCAATGAATACAACTATTAAGTGTCTTTTTAAAAAAAATCACGTGCAGAAACAGTATAGGATAAAGAGAATGAAGCGTGAAGTATATGATGTCATTTATTTAGAAAAAAAGTTATCCACTAGCATCCATATGTAAGATAAAAGCAGCAGAAAACTAGTAAAGATGAGAGTAACACTATGTTGCACGGAAACGGAAACGAAACTGACACAGAAACGGACACCGGGAAACGTTATTTTTAAAAAAATATAGCTAGAAAACGGTATTGAAAATGAAACAGAAACACCAGTGGAGAAGAGTTTCCATGCAACATGGAGTAACATATTACAACTCAGTAATGGCCACACAAAAGTGAGCCTAAAGTGGAAGTATGAAAATATTCGTTATCTTCTGTAAGTGGCTATTTTAAAGCACACTTGACCTGCAACAACTTGAACATAAGTCAATGCATTTAGCATTGGACTGAACAATGGTTCTTTTATGAGTAGAAACTAAATGATTCAAGCACGTTACTATTAGTTGTTTCCCTGGGATCATATGAAAAAGAAAAAAAAAGCATAAAAGCAATAAAAGAAAGAAAAGCATAGTGAGCTTACCACAGCACCAATGGATAATTTACTCAATATACCACCAAGGCCTTCCTGCAGATTAATTTAACAAACATTAATTCCAGGCACTTTTAATACCATAATGCTGCAATGACTTTTAACTCTGAAGTCCCAATATGCACACCTTATAATACATGATAATAAAAACCTAGCACAATCTTTCATTAATATGGAAACTAAAGCTTCAGGACTAGTCTAAGCACAACAACATGAACTACAGTGGCGGGCAAAAACACAACAGAAAAGCAACTTATTTTTATAAAATAATCAAGAAAATAGGGAATAAGCCTAGGTTTCTTCTTTCTTCCATTTTGATAATCTCCCTTTCACTTTAAAATTGATGCTATTGGCGTAGGCACATTGGAATAAATTATGCTCTGGAGTATGCTGTATTATGCAGGCATGAAACCAAGAAAATGGATTTCATACATCACCATATTCCCATCTAATAATCCTCTCTATCAATCTAAACTAGAAGTACTTGTTTCTCTCCATTCCTTAAACTCAGGAGGTTCAATTTTCACTTGTGTCTACCAAAAAGCTAGATTATTAAAAGTGACATTAAGCATATAAATGTGATCTTCATGAATATTGTGGTACAGTGATAGTTAAATTCTATGTTGCACGACCACGGAAACCGATGGGCACAGAAACTGATATGGAAAATGTTATTTCTAAAACATAACCCTCATAAAATAGCTTTCAAACGAAAATGGACACGAACACAAAATGCAGACAGACTACTAAAGAGGAGCGTATGTGCAACATAGGTTAAATTCAATAGAATATCAATCATCATAATATAAATATTTCTACCTGGTCAATATCAATCTTATAAGTTGTAACATCGGGGTAGTTCTTGGTTTTCTCTTCAAGTATAGGAGATATGAACTTACCTAAAAAGATGAATAGCCCACAAAATAAATTAATCAAAAACCCATTATACCCAAATTTTACTTATATCAAAAAATTAAAGCAACCAACTTATCGGCCATGAACTTACAGGGCCCGCACCACACAGCTGTGAAGTAGAAGATTGCTGGCAGAGAGTTTTCTGCGCCAAAGCAATGTTATTATTAGAAATTGAAAAAAACAATAAGCCTTGAACATTAAGTGTAAGTGGTTAAGAAAAAACACACCTTCAACATTTTTCATTGAGCTGTTAAACTGTTCTTCGGACTTAACGAGTACAACGTTTGATGAACCTGAAATCAAGTCATTTAACCGATTATGTAATCAATTCCAATGTTGACTTTTCATTCGAGCTAATTGAACATAAAAACCTCACCTCACATAAGAACATGAATTCATATTTGTTAAAAACAAGTATAAAGAAAGGCTTTAAAACTTTGTAAAAAGGAAAGTGAGAAGTACCAGAGGAAGAACAAAGAGTTCTCTGAAATTGCATAGAAGGGCTTGAGAAGCGATTCCTTGTTGCCGTGGAGAAATCATTGGAAAACAATGATTTAATTGGAAATGAAGGTGGATATGATGAGACATTCATTGGAGTTGAAATTGAGGCTTCTCCGCAAAGGCGGGAAGAAGAAGGAATTGAACCGGAACTCCATAGAGCACGGCGATGAACAAATCGTCGAAACACAGAATTTCCCCTCATTGCAGTGAGCGAGGTTTTTCGAGTTCGAAAGCTCTAGTTTTTATATATTCGGTAGCATAAATTGAAGTGAATCGATTCTTTGGTTGGTTGGGGCTTCCATTTCAAAAGAAAAGATATGTTGGACCGGCCCAAAATATATATGGGTTTGCAGTAATGTTGACCTGGACCATCTGAATAACCAGATGAATATAGAAACCATTCATAATTATTTAGGTGTATCAAATTTAAATTTTAGGAATCTCTATCCTAAAATTTATTTTAATAAATTTGGATATAACTCTCAATGATATAACTCTCAATGATTTGAATCTCCATTCTAAAATTTTAACAAATTTAAATCATCAAATTCATTTAGTTATTCAGGATATAGTGAACACTGTTGTATGGAATTGCTATGTAGATCTATTCATAGTGGGGTGTGCATCGGTGTAAAACCGAACCGAACCGAAAAATCCGAATACCGAAATTATCAAAATAATTGACACCGACACCAAACCAAATAATAGATAAAATCAATATAAAATCGAACTGAAATATTCGGTTCGGTTCGGTTTAAACCGAACAAACCGAATTAAGTTAAAAATAAAAAATAAAAACTACTACATTTTCTCATTAAATTTATCTCAACAACAAATAAAATGATTACATAAAAAAACCATCTATCATGTAGAGAAATAAATATGAGAAGCAGAAGGTAGCAAACTCAGCATAGTATACCAGATTGTGAATGTTTTCTAATGTGTTGAACCTTTAAATGAAAAATAACTGAGGATAGTGACCAATTCAAACGCGCAGACATTGAAATCTAATTTGATAACCTAACAAATAATGTTCCATGTGTTGAACCCATATATGAATGTAAAATAGATGTAATTCGGTGCGGTTCGGTTTTTTTATATTTTTTATCAAACCGAACCAAACCAAATATTGAAATACATTTAAAATTAAAACCGATATCGAATCGAAATGTCAAAAAAACCGAACCGAAAAACCGAATTCATGTGGTTCGGTTTGGTATACGGGTTAAACCGAACCGATGTACACCCCTACACTGCACAAATATCCGTAAAATGAAGAGTCGGATTTGGATAAAAAAAAAGATTATATCCTATTTTAGATTTGTCTATTTCTATACTAGATTTGGATTTACAAAATATGATGAACTGGCTGATCCAAAACATATTTAAGTGATATGTAGACTTGTTTAGGGGTTGGATCCTCTAATGAACCGATATGGATAAATATTTTCTTTTATTAGATGTGATCTTAGGTTTATTTATTTTTACGATGGACTTGGAATTTATAAAATAGGATAAGCTAATCCGACCTCAAACGTATTTTGATATATAAATCTGATAAGGACTTAGATATCCCTCCAATGAGTTGGGATTGGATATGATATTATATTTTTTTATATATAATTTATTTGATTTTTCGGTTCAAAGTTCATCAGACACCTTTTAATTGAATCCTTGTCTAATTAAAGTTTTCTACGATAGATTTGATCAATGTCCATTTATTTTTGAATTGGAATTTCCATTTAAAGTTCGTCAGGCATGTGCCAATCATAGCAAAGAAGTCATTTTGCTCTCTTGCCCTAGAAATTTTGGATATAAACCCAATAAATGTTATCCTAAACGTATTTGGATGATGTGCTCTGTTCACGGTCTGGATATCCAATCCATCCAATAAACTGGGCTTGGACCGAGTCTAATATGTAGATCGAGTCTAATATTGAAATAATTTTATTGATACCATTAATAAGAGCATGAATATCATAATTAAGTACAAAATTACAATTAAGTCATATCATAAAATTTAATTTTTAATATGTCATTATTTTCTATATATTAATTCATAAATCATAAAACCTAGAAAATATATTATAGACTTCTAATTTATAAATTTAAATTCTTAAAATATATTAAAAGTACTGATTTTACTAGTTTGATATAATCCAAAATTAATAACTTGATATAATTGTAAATAATTTTTCAAATCTGAATTTCTTGTAAATTTCTCTAATTGTTATTCAATATAATTTTGAAATTCCAAATAAAACAGAATCCATATGATCCTGAATTTTGATTAAAGGCAAACCAACAAATTAAAGCATTTATAGTGCTCTTATTTTTAAGGAAGCTTTTAAACTGGAATCTTGAAAAAATCGTACTTTTTTCAACAGTATAAAGTTTTAACATAAATGCAGTATATATTCCTTCTACGTTAGTGTTTTTTTCTTTTTATTAGTCTCCAAATAATTGTTCCCTCTGGTTTCCTTTTTTTTTTTTTTTTTTTAAATAATTGTTCTCTCTACCACTAAGAAAATAACTTGATGGTACCACTTCCCATATAAAAATTATTTGATTTTAGTTTAATTATGAATTTATTAAATTGGCCTTTTATTTTTTTTAAAAGAGGAAGGGCTAAAAAAACACGAGAAACAGAGAATAAAAAAAGGAAAAACAACAAATGTTGCTAAAAACAAAAGAAACTAGCTACTAACTAATCGAAATAGACTTGCCCTATTATGATCAGCCAGTAAGATGTTTCAGAGGCTTGCAGGTGGCCTATCACACTCGTGATGACCCAGAGAAAAAGTTCCTGCGAAAGTTGTCATCCAATCCACGGCTCTATTACCTTATTGGTAAATATGAGTTACTTTGACATCCCACTCTTGTTTCAACAACAGTTTACACCTCTCAATGATCCAGAAAAATCGATGATTACATTGACTGGTCCGCAATAAGGCGGACAACAAGAAGAGAGTCTAATTCAACGATTATCTTTTTAAAACCTTTCTGCCAAGCCATGCAAGCCCGTAATAAATACCCTACAATTCCGCTAGGCTCGTCGTACAATATCCAAGGTTACATACAAAGCCTCCTATCCAGTGACCATTCTCATTCCGCATTAACCCTCCTACCGCTGCAATCCCAGGGTTAGTATTAAATAGATCCTTATTTAGTTAGTATTTAAATATGTCCATAACACGTATTGTGTATTCCTATTCCTACACAGATTCTTGTATTCTTATCCCTATTCATACACAGACTCTTGTATTTATCATTATAAATAAAAGACTTCAGGCCTAATCACAATCAAGTGAATTCAATATATTCTTATACATTATACTTCTATACTTTTCTCTCTATCTCCATTATATATTTCTATAATATATTCATTGTATACCTAGTATATATTCAACATGGTATCAGTAGTTTCAGCTTCCGCTTCCTCCAGATCAAATGATGTTCCTCAATCCACATCTTACAACCTGGCATCCACTAATCCCTCAAACACGGTTGCCGCTCCTTCATACACATTTGTCATAGACTCGGTAGCCTCACTTCAATCGTGTTCCGGATGGAGATTTGACTCTCCCTTCAATCCAAACCCTGCTGATTCCGCAGAACCGTTCCCGACTTTTGTCCAAGACGTCCGACGATGAGCTGCCGAGGTTGAAGTCCTTCGCCTTCTGCCACAAATCATTTGTCCGAGACACCGTTGCCGCTGTCCATGGACCATATTGTGGTTTCACCCTCTGTCTCCAAAGTACTACCCACCCCCCGACCCGACATTATCAACTTGTTTCTCTGCATTAACATGAACATTCTCAATAGCATCACTTATTGGGGTTATTATCTCAGACTGAACTTCCATATTAGAAACAACAACTTGATCTCTCGCTTCTTCCTTAGCTATACCGGGATAAACATAAATTTCCTTAGTATGCCATAACTACCACAACTAGTGCAAGCAACGTGCAAATCTTCAAATTCAATCAATACAAAAAGTATCATGGTCAATGTAAAATTGAGCTATTAGGGGTTGCATATAATATATTTCGACACTGACTCCAGTGCATCTACCTCTAGCCGTCGAGATAGTGTTCTTATCCACTTTTATTGCTTTTCCCACAATATTAGCAATGGCCAAAAGCATATATTCATCATAATAATGCATAAGAAGGGCAGGAAAATGAACCCAAACTATTATGGAGTCCATCAAATCAGAGGCAATGGAACTAGGGGACCAAGTCTGCACTGTGAGGTAATGACTCTGGACCATCCAAGGTCCTCCATTCACGACTTTCTCTTTCTCTTCGTCCAAATAAAATTTTACTAGGCAGTAACAAAAACCTAAATCCATCTCGCCTGCAGACTTCCATAGCTCAATAATCTTTTTTTTTTCTAAGGTAATGAAGCCAACATTCCCTCCAAGAATCTTAATAATCAAAGCATCCATCTATGACTCATGCAATTTCTTGGAAAGACAGTTTAGGTCAAAGTGGAATGAGTACAATCTAAATTTTTTAATAAAGATCTATTGGAGGGTAAGTTTGGTGTCAGTAATTACGGTGGTTCTAGCTCCAATAATGTATCAACCCTAATGCTACAAAGTCTTGGGGAATTCTAACGTCATGCATAACAATATCGTTCGAAGGAACATCTCGATAAGAAGATTTAAGGAAAGAAACATGATAAGTTATAACCTGATGGTCAGGCGGTTCGGATGACTGAAGAAGGGGCGACTACAATTAGCTCGGGAAGGAACATGTGGGTAGGTTTATGAAAGCTGTCATTTAAGCTATAAAAAAAATCCAATCATTTACCATCAAATCTAATCCCTCTTGGAGTTTTTTTTTTTTTTTTTGCATGATATAAAATTAGGCTATTCTTTAATTATACTATTTTCTCCATTAGCTACTAGCGGGCCACCCTCAGGTGTAAGACGTTTAGGCAGGTTGTTTCGCCGCATACACCAATATCGGACTATGGCCATCTAGCCGTAGCCTAGAAAACAGAATCCTTACTCGGTTACTCTCAAACCAACCTTGATAGTAAGTAACGGGTTTTGCTCCTTTATAAGAGGTATGTGCTTTGGGAAAGGGTGTTGGCATATCGCATCTCTGAGCATTTGGATCAAAGAAAATCAATTATATTATTTTTCTTAATTGGATTATGTATTTGTCATAATTTGTCCCTTTAGCATTTTAATTTTTGATATACAAATAATTCATTGCGTATCAATTGGAAAAAAATAGTTTGACTATTTGTGCATGTAATACACTGCTCGTATTTATAAAATTGTTTGTCAATGGTCAAACTTTTTTTTTTTTGAATCTCATATTTAATAAAAGAAATGAAATACATGAATTAAATGTGTGGAAATTAAAGTACACAAATTAATATGATAAGTTATGCTAAAATAAAAGTAGAATGGCCTAATTCATATTTGAATTGGGTAGGTCTCTTTCTAAAGGCAAAACTCTTCTAGTAAGTATTTTAATTACAACTGCATTCTCATCTTTTGATTCAATTCATAGTTAAGAGAAATAATTCATGGCTTGGTTGTTAAAACCAACCCAACCCATTAAATATCGAACTTGAATAGATTGTGTTGGATTGGGTTAGGTTGGTTATTAATTCAAATAATTTTAAATATAAATTTATAGCTATTAAACATGCGCTTTCACGTTTTCGTATATCAGTACATGTAAGTTTTTTTTGCTCCAAAACAAATGACTTGACACCTTTAAAATAGAACAATATTTTCGAAATTTTTTAAGTCATTTTTTTTACCATTTCAATGACTTCTTGACCTGCTTTTTTTTCCTGAAATTCCAGATTTCTAGAATTTCTGAAATTTCTGAAATTCCAGATTTCTAATTCTTAAATTTCTAAAATTCTAGATTTTTTGAATTTCATAATTTCTAGAATTCCAAAATTTCTGAAATTCTAGAACTTTTGGAATTCCAGAATTTTGAAATTCTAGAAATATGAAATTTTTGAAATTCAAGAGTTTTTGAATTTCGAAATATAAAATTCTACAAAATTTTGGAATTTTAGAATTTTTGAAATTCTAAAATATCCTAATAAGATGTTTAGGTTTCTTCTTTGTTATAATTAAAATTTCAAATCTGTTTTACAAAAGTTGATCACTTATTGGGATAAGGTTCAACTTATCAGAGGATTAGACATAAAAATATCCATAACGTTGATAAGTATGAGTAATTTTATCGATAAAGTTGACGGTTATGACCAATTTTATTCATAACGTTAATAAGTTTGTTCAATTTCATATATTATTAAAAAAAACAACATATTTGTTTTTAATTTTCAATTTCAATTGCATACCAGTTGATTCTAAGTTTCAATTTTTCATGTTTTTTTTTCGTTTTATCATTTTTCTTGTTTTTTTTCATTTTTTTCTATTTTTCTTGTTTTCCCTTTTTTTCCGTTTTTCGCGACTTTCACATTTTGTTTGACTTTTTTTCCAACTTCTTAGTTTTTCTAGTTTTTTTTATGTTTTTAAAATAAATAAAATTTTCGCTTGCACATACTTTAAATTACAATTTGTTATTTAACACTCTTAATTTAATATATGAATTATAATAATATTTTGTAATAAACTTATTTTTAAATAGAAAAAAAAATACATATAAATATTTGAATAAAAATTCAACCAAACCCAACTCAATCAATCAATTCCTTACATGGTTGGATTTCAATCAAACCCATAGATAAAACAATCAGCATGAAGATATATGGATTAGGTTGGGTTGGATTGGTTATATTTGATGAGTTGGTTAATTTTTGTATACCCTACTGGTGGTTTAGATGCACTTGAACTAATTTAAAATAGGCCTAACCTCTTCCCAGACCCTTAAACTTGTAACTTTTTTTCATTTAGCCACTTTAACTTTAGGTCTTCCCATTTAGCCACTTAAATTCAAGGTCTAACCTCTTTCCAACCCCTTAAACTTGTAACTTTTTTTCATTTAGTCACTTTAACTTTAGGTCTTCCCATTTAGCCACTTAAACTCAAATATTGTAACTCTTTTGGCATCTTTTTCCAAATCAAAATTTAAAAAATTAGCAATTCGTCAAATGCAGTTGTTAATTCATCATAACCAATTAAGTTATTAAACAACTAATCCCATAATTTGGACATCCATAAAACAATCTTTCCGGATTTGAGGGTTTCCGTGATACTTTAAGTGGTGAAATTTTACCGTTATACAGTCTAGAGGAATAGAAATTTAATATCCTACGCACCTCCTAATGTTTGGAAAGACAACAAGTGACACGTAAGTGCCATGTAGACTTATAAAGGCTAAAGGTGTCTCATTTGTTGAGTTTAAGTGGCTAAATGGGAACACTCTAAGTTTAGATGACTAAATGAAAAAAAGTTACAAGTTTAAGGGGCTGGGAAGGGGTTAGGCCTTTAAAATATATATATATATATATATATAAACCCATGACCCAACTCATTCGGAGTAGAGCCGACTCTAAAGAGAGCCGGTTTAGGCGGACGCCTTGGACTTCCGATTTAGAGGGGCTTCCAACTTAAAATATATTTCAATTACATTATTAAGACTCAATTGTTAAAAATTATACTTATAAATAATTATTAACCACTATTTGAATGTAATAGTAATTATATATAGAAAATAAGAAAGTAATAAGCTAAAATAGGATCGAAAATCGACAACAATAGCACACATTATCTTTTTTTTCAATTAACACCTCTCAACAATAATAGCACAATAGGGTATACAAGTAAAGTACAAAAAAACCTTGTATTTTGCATGGTTTGCAAATACAGTCTCACGGTTTAAAAACTTTCAAATAAAAATTTATAGTTTGTACACTTTGCAGTTAAAAGATTTGTAAGTCAATTTTTTAATCAAAAAAATATTTGTGGTTTAGTTTATTTGTAAAGTCAGACTTTTTAATTTCTCCAAATTCTTTAGTTTGGAGCAATGTTGTAAAAAATGCTAGGCGCTAGTCGGACGGACATGACCCTCGAGGATTAATCGGATTTGTTTTTTTATATATTTTTTATTTATTAATCAACAACTTATTATATAAATTCAATTAAAATATGTATATACTATCTAAAAATAATAATATAAAATTATTTAATAGAGAAAAACACGTATATTTGTAATATATATCTTTAAAAATTAGCAAACATTAAAAATTTCAACAACAATATCATTGAAACAACTCAAAAGTGAATTATAATAAAAATAAATAAATTCATAATAAAAAGTGATTTCGTTCATCATCGCTTAGACTGCGCCTACGCGATCTATGCGGCGTTGAGGCGGTTTAGACGGAGCCCAAGCGGCTAAAAATCGCTTAAGGACCACAAAAACGCCTAGAGGGACTAATCGTGAAAAATCGCAGCGGATTCTCAATTAGGAACGCTTGGGTGGGACCTAGACGCTCTAGACAGCCTTGGTTTTGAACAATGGTTTGAAGTAAATAGCTACAATAACATTTTTTAACGAAATGTGTGAGTTTGCATACTATACAAACTACAAAATTATGTTTGTAAATTTTTAAATTACAAGATTGTATTTGTAAACACCTCAAATCATATAGTTTTTTTTTTTAACAATAATATAGTTGCTAATTATTTCATTCTAGTTACACGACTTGGTGCGGAGCTATGAACAAACCTAATAATACTATTTGATCCCCTAAACATGAAATATAAATTATTAAATTTGAGTTAGTGGCCTGCCCATTACCAACCCTATCCAAAAAGTTGGAAAATGTATGAATTTTGGGCTAAAAGAATAGGTGACCAATGAAGTTGTTGATAACTAAAATTTAGTTCATTTGTTGACATTGCAACAAATGTTTTTGGTGTAAATTAACAACTCCCAATTATTAAAAAAGTATCCTTAACTTATACGTTTTTAATTTTATATCTTTTGTGTCGTCACAACAAATGCAATTTTAATTAGGTTTTTGGATTTATCCCCTTTTTTGATTTGTGGGTTGATTGAGTGTAGTAGACTTTCTTATGTCTTTATTAACCAAAGTTGTTGTTAAATTGTCCTTTTCAAATTACCAAATTCTCCTTCTTCTTCACTTACTTATGCTTCAAACTTCAAACCAAGCAATTTATAGTACACATTCAATTGGAAATTGTAAATGT
This sequence comes from Euphorbia lathyris, assembly GCF_963576675.1. Taxonomy (NCBI): domain Eukaryota; kingdom Viridiplantae; phylum Streptophyta; class Magnoliopsida; order Malpighiales; family Euphorbiaceae; genus Euphorbia; species Euphorbia lathyris. Next base: position 71,189,228 of record NC_088918.1, on the reverse strand, counting down.
TCTCGATAGAAATGGTAAAGGTTACTAATAGAAATGGTACTATATGATATTAATGAGATTATTCAACTCCTATGTAAAAGAATTTAGGAGAGAAATGAAATTTAAAGAAAAAAAAAATACATGTAACAGATACAATACAAATATACCATCTTGGGCAGCTACTAGACTACACGCTTATCTCATCAAAATTAAAGAGGCCTAAACTAAACGGAGCCCTCTAGAGTTGTCATTTTGATCATTTTCCCTTGAACTTAAGGGTCAACTCATTAGTCACTCCAACTCTCTGAACGTGACATAACACGTCTCTTATTTTTCCTCAGTCAGAGAAGATGTCGGCCTATGAGAACCATTCGCCTTTCGATTGACTTTCCATGTGCAATGTGCATTTTTCTTTTATACAACTCTGCGACGTGGTCTTTCGGAATGATATTTCAAAGTGTGTATGCGTTTAGAGAGACTATTGCAAAATATGCTGTAAGAGAGGTAAATTTTTTAGAAGGAAAACCCACATTGCAACCGAAAGGCTAGTGGTCAATATCTTCTCTGATTGAGGAAAAATAAAGGGAGCGTTATGTCACATCCAGGAAGTTTGAGCAGCTAATGGGTTGTCCATTAAGTTTGAGAGACAAAGTGACAAAAATGGATAGTTTTAAGGGGCTCCATATGGATATAGATTAGGCTAATTAAAGATATTTGAAATGTTGGTGATGAAATTGTTAACAATATTAATAAATAAATAAAAGATAACAAAACATGAGTTAAATAATATTAGCATGAGAAAATATTATTAAACTTAAATTACAGTAATATAAACGAAATTATAGAATATCTTAAATTTTTAAATGGATGGAAATTCGATCGGATAATAGAGGAACTAAGACATGATATTATTAGTTTTCCGTAAGAAAGATTTATGCAATTGGCTATCGTCCCTAAAATACAACAGAAGCATGGAAGATCTCAAATCATGTGTAGAAAGTCATCACCAAAACAAAGACACAAATCAAACAAAGAGACAAAAAGATAACTTGCAGTACGTTGTTTTTAATCGATTTAAAAGGAAGAAAAATAGTAAGAAAAATATTTTTTGAAAAAAGAACTTATTGTTCGTTTCTTTCCGAAAAAAACAAAAACAAAAAGCATTTATAAGACCAAGGCAAACAGTTAGTAAAAATGTTGCAACGTTATCCCATTAAACCATTTTTTATTCATATTAATCCAACAACCCCCTACATGAAAAAAATGGAAAAAGATTCGACGTGGTCATTGCTCTCTCTAGTCGATACCTGCATATGATAGGTAGACAATGACTCTTGAACATTCTCTTGTGACAGTATATATACTTTACTGGCTAATAGTAGACGTGATGTCCTTGAAATATCTGTTGTTTGAGTAAATGATGACACACCTCACACAAATACCAACATAACACATTTTTTGATTCTCATAATTATGTTGGTTATGGTCAGGAACATCTCATAGTTGAACAAAATTTTTAGAGAACTAATTCTGATGCATAAAGAATAATTAAAAGCATAACTTAACATTCTTATTTTTTTATTAATGTTTACATCATAGGATGGACTAGGTTTGACCCTCTCCACGAATGTCCTTTTGAACCTAGATCTTAGGATCTCGAGTCAACAAGACCAATGGGGTTTTTAGAGTCTCTGAGTTCGATGGTGTGGTCAATTTCAGGTTTCGACGATTGAAAATTAGCAAATCAGAACTAACAAACCGTAAATCCAGCGCGTTAAATTGATAAAATGCGTCAAAAAATTATAGCAGCCAATGGGCGATTTCGGCAGACCAAAATCATCCTGAGATTCACAAAAAACACAAATCTGAGACACGACTCAACCAAGTATGCATTTATCCAATCAAACATATTAATAGAATCATAAATCATGCATAAAGGGTTCCTAACAGATGGAACACGTAGCTAAAGGGCTATAATACCAATGAAAGCTCTCTAAACAATCATAATGGATTTCTCTAACCTCTAATGGACGAGTAATGAATCCGGATCTATCAATAAATAAATCATCAGATTTAGGCTTACCCTTTGTAGCGCAGATCTGTTGAGCAGCAACAGAAGTAATCAATTTTGGCTCTGTATGATTGATATAGGAGGTTACTACACCGAATGAGCAATCTTCATTGTTTCACAAACTAAGAACGCTACCCGAGAACAGAAGGGGGGCGGCGCGGGAGAGGGAACAGAGTGAAAACCGCTTTGTGTAGTATCTCTTAGTATTGTGTTATTAGAGCTTGCGGTTTAGCCTACATAGCTAGGTTAAACCTAAAACCCTAACCCTAACCGATTATATTACGGGCGGCCATAAATGGATCAGTAAATGGGCTTGGACTCGTTTACTCCATTTATTCCTACAAGTATAAATTATGAATCTTAATATTCAAATTAAGCAAAAATGACATTTAAATAATATTTTTACCAAAAAAATTGGCAGGAGAAGGCTTGCCCCCAGTACACCTTTGTGGTGGGATCCCTCCCTGGACCCTCGCTTAGCGGGAACGCGTAGTGCACCGGGCCGCCCTTTCTATTTTTAACTTAAAAATTAAATAAATAAATAAATATATATATATAAGAGATTAGGTGTGACACATTTCTTATGGTGTGACCAGCCTTATTTTGTGACAATGACCAATTTTGTAATTAACCAGGGGGTGGCAAATTTGTAAATAAAAGGAAAGAGAAAATTGTTTTATTTCTTTTCTTTAAAATATATTTTCCCGACTTTTCTAACCTCGTTTTTTAAAAACTTTTATACCGTTGGACTCATCTTAATTAGACGGTCATTTTAAGATCCCAGAAGCTCAGGTAAAAAAAATTATGGTGAACAGAATCCGACGATTTGTTTTTCGATCAGAAAAAAATGCCCAGAAAATTTTTAAAAAATTCCAGAAAATGTAAAACATCATTCTGAGAAACTTTAATTCCTGACTCAAAGTGAGATTCCTTACGGTTTAGTCCCAAATCAACGGAATCCGGCGATTATGTGAGCGTTTTCCGACGAGAAAACAGAAATTGCCCAGAAAATTCTCAAAATCTTCCAAAAAATGTAAAACATTATTTTGAGAAACTTTAATTCTGGGGTTGAAGTAGGATTTCTTACAGTTTAGTCCCAATAAAAAAAATTCCTTAATTTTATCCATTTTATATGCTTTAACAATTTATTAGGTCAAAACCGTAAGGAATCTCATTTTGAGCCAAGAATTAAAGTTTCTTAAAATGATGTTTTATATACTTTGAAATTTTTTGATAATTTTCTGGGTACTTTTTGGTCTTACCTTTCAGCACTATGTGTTGCAATATTTTGTTGGAACAATATATTTATTCTGTTGGAAAAATTGGTACACTGATTTGAAACAATTGGTACACTGATTTATTCTGTTGGAAGAATATAAGAATTAGAATTATTTTCTAAATAATATAACTAATATAAATTTGAAGATACTATATTAAATACTAAAGAACAAAAATGAAATTGAAGATATAGATAATAAAATTGATTTGCAACAATTGGTAAACTGATTTATTATGTTGGAACAACATAAGTATTATGCTAGAATAATATAACTATTTTGTTGGAAAAATTGATACGCTAATATATTATGTTTGAACAATATAAGTATTATGTTAGAACAAATGGTATACTGAATTGGAATAATTTCGTATACTGTCGGAACAATGTAAATAGGATAAAAAACGTGTCTAGAAAATTATCAAAAAATTCCACAACATGTAAAACATTATTCTAAGAAACTTTAATTCTTGGCTCAAAGTGAGATTCCTTATAGTTTTGAGCCAACAAATTGTTGAAGTATGTAACATGGATAAAATTAAGGAACAAGTTTTATTATGACTAAACCGTAAGAAATCACGCTTCGACCCAAGAATTAAAGTTTCTTAGAATAATGTTTTACATTTTCTGGAATTTTTTGAGAATTTTCTGGGCACTTGTTTTCTCGCCAGAAAACACCCACCCGGATTCCGTTCACCGGAATTTTTTTTACTTGAGCTTCAGGGATCTTAAAATAACCGTCTAATTTAGACGAGTCTAATAGTATAAAAAATTTTGAAAAACGAGGTTAGAAATGTCGAGAAAATGTATTTTAAAGAAAAGAAATCAAACAATTTTCTCTATTCTCTCTTTCCTTTTATTTACAAATTTGTCACTTTGCCCTTTTTAATTATCATCAAAACTATGTAGTTTTGTTATGTCACACAATAACCTCATTGCCACACCTAAACCCCTTGTCACACTGGATCTCACCCATATATATATATAATTTTTAGGTTTCAGATTAATTATGGATTTATAAATTTATCCATTAATTTTGATTAATCTATTTTTTTTATTTGCTTTGGAAAATCAGACTTATGTGTTATGAGGCCCCAATCCTGAATTTATAAAATGCGACATCAAAAACTTCATCCCACTAAATAAAGTATTTGTAGAAGTGCATTGGAGTCCATTATTTTCATATTTACTTTGAATGTTATTTTTCAGGAGTGGGAAGACTTCAAATCCATTTCTCAACAATGGATTGCCTGGTCATCCCCTATCATTTTTGCTTCTTTTCTCACAACATCTAGTGGAGAATAACTCATATTTCCAATATGTTAGTAATTGCCCATAACATGCCAAAAACTCATGCTTTCATGAATTTTATTTCATTTTCAAAAATATATATTTTTAAATATAGCAAAAACAGTAATACTTGAATTTAATGAACAAAATACAACCCTTACCGTTCCCCCTATCGTTCTCTCTCATCTTCTTTTAGAGGATAGGATTGGGGTTAGCTTTCCTAGGCTAATCCATGTGTAGTTGTTTTCTGTTCGTTTTTTCCTTTCCTTTTCTACCAAAAAAAATGAACAAAATACAAAATTGCTATCAAAACCTTTTTGAAGAAAGAAAATAGTTTTATTTATGAGAAAAATACTACATTTCCATATAAATAATTAAAAAATTACAATCCAGAAATATACAAGAGAAGTTTGAATATGTATCTTCAGTATTATAGATCGTGATAGAACAATAGTAGCCAATCCTTGAAACTATTTTGGATACAACAACGAAAAATTCACTCCACTCAGAATCGACTTCATAGTCTTTTTCTCCAGAAATGATTTTATGATCTTTCAACGATCAAATCTATGTGATGATAGAAAAAAAACTCTTCTATTTTTCCATGAAGAAAAATATGATAACACCTATATAGAGACAGACGACAATCACCTAGGAAGACAGATCACAACCACTCATAGGGAGAACAAACAAAATACTATAAATAAAGAGCAAACGAATAAAATCTAGCCTAATATGTCAATTAAAATTTTATTCAATAAAGAAAAAGAAAGCAAAAGAGAGGTTTATACTCTAGATAAAACTTGGAAGAAAACTATAAAACCTGAATGAAAAAGAAGAAAACTATAAAACCTGAATGAAAAAGACAAGAGTTTAAGTGTTATCAAAACTTGTTTTAAATGTTTGTATCAAATCAATATATCAAGTCCCCAATTTCGCCTACAAAAAAAATTTGGCCCCCTAAATTTTTAAATTGTCTTGCTAGCCTCCTTAAACTTGCTTCAAGTGATCCACTAGCCATTTGATTTGTTATTGACCATCTAAACTTGCTTACAGTGATCTATAGATCCCTGAACTTATTTGAAATAGTATAGTTTCAATTTATCCAAATTTTCTTTTGTTTTATCACGTGAATTTTGAGGTTCATCATGAGACTAGCGACACACTTTGTAAGTTCAGGGGGGGAATCGATTTTTTAAACCAATTTTAAGGAGCTCCTAATGTATTAAGTCTAAAATATACTTCATCTGTTTCATTATAATTGTCGTTTTAAGAAAAGTATTATTTCAAATTATTTAATATTTTACACTTCTCAATAAGTATTAAATGTGTTTTTTCTAGCTTTGTTCTCGTATGATAAAAAAAGAAAGAAAGATGTATAGAAATTTTAACTATTAATTGCAAAAAGCAATATGGTAATGTTTTACTACTTTTTAGGCTAATTAATAAATTTCTCAATATGTATAGATACCTTAAACTAGTGTTGTAAATAAGTCGAGATGTTCATGAGCGGCTCAGTATTCGGCTCGATAAAAATTCGAACGTATTTGTCTCAATTTATGGTACCACTCATCAGCAACAAAACAAGGCTCGTGTACATACGTGAAAAAAGAAAAAATATCTTGTGTACACACATGTTTTTTTATCTATCGTAGAACACAATATAATTTTTTTTTTGAATATTTTTATTTTTTTCTTGAGTGTACATGTATCTTTTATTTGTTATTTTTTTTTTTTGGTAGAAAAGGAAAAGAAAAACGAATAACAACAAACTACCCAGGAATTAGCCTAGGGAAGCTAACCCCAATCCTATCTTCTAAGAGAAGATGAGAGATGAAACTAGGGGAAACAGGAAGGGTAGTAACGTCTAACGTCCCTTCATGGCCCGCCGCCGCCAAGCGATCAGCAACACGATTCTGCTCTCTAAAAATGTGTCTGAACTCTACGAACTCAAAGGAGGAGCAAAGCCTTATAATAGCTTTGATGAGGTTGCGACTGTTAAGACCCATAGAATGATTCTCAGAAATCATTTTGATTGCTTCCAAATTATCAGACTCCACAGAGAGCCTCTTAACACCCAGCCTTTTAGCAAGATTGATTCCAGTAAGAATAGCCCAGAGCTCCGCAGAAAAGGAAGAACCCAACCCTAAATTCTGGGAGAACCCAGAAAGCCAGACGCCCCCTACATCTCTAAGCACACCTCCAGCCGCAATCTTACCGTTACTGAGGCAGGAACCATCAGTATTCAGCTTCACAACCCCCTCTCTTGACCTGCTCCATCCCACGAGATGGACATCACAACACTGAGAGGCTCTGGCAAGGGACTCTCCTTTGAAACTATCGATAATAGAGAAAAGTTTTTTCGAGAAGAAATCAGCTAAGTTTGTCATAAAAACAGTTTTATCTCCAAAAATCTCCTCGTTTCTCCATTTCCAAACTTGGTGACAGATAATAGCAAAGAAAATGTCACCATGCTCCATGTATGGAAGTAACTTTCCTCTAACACCATCAGAGAACCAGTCGACCTCAGAATGTGCCATGAAGGAAGAGAAAATATGGTGTGGGAGAATTTTCCTCCAAACCTCTTTACTATTAGAGCAATCTCTAAGAGCATGGCACAAAGTCTCAATATGGCCTCTGCATCTACTGCAAGCTCCAGAATCAGCCAAGTGCCTTCTGTGCCTATCCGAATTAGTAAGAAGCCTGTCCTTAACGCCCAGCCACAGGAAACTCCTAATACGGAAAGGAACTTTAAGGGTCCAAATCGACTTCCACACATTCGAGGGAGGATCAGATCTAAAGAGAGAGAAAGCTTCAAAGGCCGATTTGCAAGAATAAACTCCATTGTTAGTCAGCGCCCAACAGTGCCTATCCAAGTCTTCCTCTTGATTACTCACCTTCACTCCCCGCATTCTAAGGAGAGTCTCAAGATCTTTTATTTTTTATTGATAAATAATAACATCACATATTGCATATAATGCTTCGTTAATAATGATTAAAAATTAATCCAGCTTTCAAATGCTAAAAATAAAATTAGCGGACTAGGAAATAAAATTTGCACCATTTTAATAAACTTGCTCTTAACCTAGAGATATCTTTTATATTTTATCCTATTTTAATTTTATTCGTTTGAGAAAGGATATCATGGATAAGTTGAATTGGTAGTTAGGTCTAGTTTGGGGGCATGGTCAGGTCAATAACCACTTTTCAGTTTTCTCCTTTTAGACCTTCAGCTGTTGTGTCTAATTAATTTCAGCTTATCATCATTATCATGTGTATAAAATAATAATGTCTCCTTTATTACAAACATTACTTAACATAATTTCGTTTAATAACTTCAAACTATATTTATTTTTTTAAACTGAGTAAAAATTTATAAATGAGACAAAAAAAAAAAACAGTACTGACATAAAGAGTCGGAGTCGTAGCAAATACATCTGTTCGAGCTACAAAATGAACAGCTAAATTTGCTGACCTATGAATAAAAGAAATACACACATTAACAATATCCTTCAAGAGAGATGTGTAGTCTTCAATAATAAGATCAAGAACTGAATTGTCACTAATTTCTCGGTGAATAGCATGCACTAGCAATTGAGAATCCGATTCAATCATTACATTCTGTCGGTCGAAGTCCTTCAGCCAACTCAAAGCCTCACGACGTGAGATTGCTTCAACCAAAAACGGGTCAAAGAGACACAGTAAAGCCCCATTCCTTTCGGCCTCTCCGCCTACGTCCAATCCCCAGAATTCCTTCCGAGCTTTTCAGAATCCTCTACTGAGCTCTTTAAAAGTAGAGCACAAACCTTTTACAATAGAAAGCTGAGTATACAAGAGTATCTTCCTCTATTCCTCTACTCACTCCTATTTCTACCGTTGAGTACTATGACCGAGTACTCAGCTTCTCATTTCTATACTTCTAGAAATGATAAGTGTTTGTTTGTCCTAAACAACAATTGCTAAGACACTTTAGATGATTTAGATCACTCTAGACTTTTACACAGGATCGGAATTGGTGTAAGATTTGCTTTGCTTTTATCACAGAACTTCGAATATCAATTTGGTCAGCGTTTCGACTTGATTGAAGATCTGCATCGAATGAAGCGTTTGACTGGCCTATTTATAGTGACACTTGATGCACCGGTAATTTCGAATTTCGAAATAACCGTTGGAGGGAAACGGCTTCCTGTCGCTTTCACTCAGTACGTGCTCAGCGTCCTCGGCCAATCAAATTCTTGTATCTTCTGTCTTCGGCAGTGCTCAGCAGCTTTCCGTCAGACAAGATAGAATGTCTCCACATTTATGGTAAAGTCTTCTAGACAGCTTTCTGTGCCTTCTGATCTTTACCCAAACTATAAATACTTTGTCTTCAAGTTTATCCAGGTCAGCCGCTGACCTGACTTTCTTGTCGCTCAACTCAGCAGCTTCGTCTTGAAGTTTTTGATCGAAGGCTTCTCGATCCTTCTCATTGCTGGGCTTGCGTTTTATTTAGTACGAGCTGCGTTTTGATCTTGGGCCATGAGGCTTTCATCCGTTGACTTGGGCTTGACTTTCTCTTGTGGGCCGTTAGGCCTTACAACTTAATGTCTTATAGATTTAGAGACTCAACATTGAACAAACACATTAGTATGAATAAATCAAAGCATTTAAATTTAATGGGTTAGAATATTTTTATCATGGAGATTTAATTCTTGTTAAATAATTTTGTCAAATCAAAATCATGTGGAAATGTGTTTCAACAAACTCCCCCATTTTGATGTTGGAAAAAATATTCAATAAGGAACTCAGTGTTGAGCTCCCCCATGATGGTTGACCTTTCCTTAACTTCTTAAGATTTCCCCCCATAAGGGTTGAACTGCTGACTCAGTTTTACTTTAAACATTTCAAGGTTTAATCAAGTAAGTCTAAAGTTAGTTTTCAGAGTAAGGTCAGTACTTGGAAAAGTTTCAATTTACTCAGTTTAGATATTAGGTTAAGCGGAAGATTAAGTTCAGATATCAGAGTTAGACTGAGTGAATTTGTTGGGGCTGAGTAGTTTTACTCAGTGGCCAAGTACTTGATTAATTTTTATGTTCACAAGCTTCAGTTACTTTGTTCAATGAGATTTAAATAAGAAGACATGTGAGAAAGGACATGAATCTAGATCAACACAGCAGATAATCATAACGCGATAAACAAGTAACACAGTTGTTTAGAAGAAGATACAATAATATATTAACTCAGCTAAGCAAGAAACATGTCAGCAGCAAATATTAAGTTTACACAAGTTAAAATATCTATCGCCTAATGTTGACAGAAACTTGGCTCGATTTGGGCTTGGCTTGCTGACTGGACTTCGTTGTATCTTGGTGCTGAGGTTGTGTGCTGGGAGGGACATCAGAAAAAGAACCAGGATGTTTCTTCTTCTGAGTTCTGTCTGCCGGATGTTTGTTTTTCTCCCCCTTTTTGCCAGCATCAATGGGCTGAGGGACAGCAGCATAAAACTTTCCTTGATCAACAGCACGAGTTAGCAAAGATGAATATTGTTGGAGTTGACCCGTACTGTGCTTAAGCCCTACAAACACTTGGATACCACCAGCCATATTGGACGCCGGAATCTCCATATGAGAGCTGATGACGCTGAGTATAAACTCACTTGACTTGCCCATCCAGGTAATGGAGTCTGTTATTTTGGCATAGGACTGATGATACATCCTGAGCAGTGCAGCATCATATTGATGGCTCTGATTGGATTGATGTGTGACATGCTGATAAGTAGACTTGGCAAGTTGGAAGATTTCAGATGACTTCGCCTGGCCGTTTGCATCTCTTCTCTGGATAAGCTGAGCATGCGAATAGCTTCAACGATTTGCTCTATAGTACATTGAGAGAAAGAGGAAACCAAGTCTCTAGTGGTAGTCAGATCAGTGAAGACTTGAGCTACTTGGGCTGACTGAGCTACACCGGAGTTTGCGGCAGATAAGGCATTCAACTTTCCTTCAATGGTCAACTCCAACAATATTCATCTTTGCTAACTCGTGCAGATGAAGGTTAGCCATCTTTGTAGCAAACTCCTGCTTTGGCTGCTGAGCAACCATATCGGTTAGCACACACAAAATCTCCTTAAGACTTTTGAGTTCAGTCAGAAGTTGTGTTATGGTGCTTAGTTGAGTAGGCTCAGCAGAATAACACTCAGCATCAGATGCATGAGTACGTTGTATGTCTGTGATCAGTTCTTGAGCAGCTTGTAGGATTCTTTTCCCAGAATAGGAAGTAGTAAGGAAGCTCAGAGGATCAGCTGATGGATTCTTAGGAACTGAATTCTGGTTGGCAGCAGATGTTTGGATATTTGGTTCCTCGCCAGAAATGGAGGTGCCTTCTTGATTAAGTGATGGTTGAGCAATGGGAGTGACAGACTCAGTGTTGAGGCCAGCAGCAGGTGCTGACCGATTTGCTAACTGCTCAGTAGGTGTGCAGCAGCATTATCTACCTGCTCAGTATCATTCTGGAGCTGAGTATGGACTGGTGGAGGAGTCAGCTCGAGATTGTCCTGAGCAAGAGTTTTCTCAGATACTTGTTCATTCACTTGAACAGCAGGTTCTTCGATCACTTGCTCAGTGGAGGCATGAGCAGTGGTGTCGGTAGACTTCTGACCTTGAGGAGCGTCAGCTTCGACATGTTCCTGACTGCGAGAAACAGAGGCTTGTTTTTCCTTAACTGGTGAGGGCTTTGTAATTGGTTTGGAGAAGAAGTTGAACTCCAGTGCAGTCAAGTCGACAATAGGATCACGCAGAGGAGAGTCGTCTAGCACATCAAACCCAGGTGGTTTGCGTGACTTCCTTTTGAATCGTTTATCACTGCCTTCTTTGGATACTTTTGGAGAAGGGTTTTGGTCAGCAGAGATGGTGTTTGTTGACTTAGGAGAGGTATCAAGATGGACGTCCTCAGCCTTAACAGTCGTGGTGTCAACAGGGGAGTCAGTTTCAGGCTCAGTAGCCGGTTCTTTAGCAGTTGAGTTGCTCGGTGCATTCTTCTTTGTCTTCTCAACAGAGACAGACTTGGTCTGATGATAACTAGGAGTTTTTGCACTTTTATTAGGTTCCTGAGCTCGCAGGAAGAAGGAGTCGTCTGGAACAGCAAAGTCCAGAGGAGTTGCGTTCAATGATGTAACTCTAGAAGCCTTCTTCCTCTTTAGGGGTGGCTCAGTGTCCTCCGATTCATCCTCAATCTCTTGGACAACATGTCGTTTTTGAGAAACCTTAGCAGGCTCAACTTTCTTCTTAGCTGACTCAGCTGGAGAAGGTTTGGCCATCACCACTTTAATTCTCTTGGCAGTCTGGATTGCCGGCTTAGCTTTCTATGCAGCTGACGTGTCTGCTTTTCTCTTTTTCCCTTTACTGGGTAGCTCAATTTCCTCTTCATCTTCTATCATAGTTTCCTTTCCTTTCTTCGATTTGGATTTGAAAGGAAGGCTGTGTGCTAGTCCAGCTAGGATTTCAACGGTGATTTCCGTCCCTACTACGCTTTCTTCACCTTTGAAGCTGATCTTATGATCCTTTAGGATCTCGGTGATGAGTGATCCCATTCGAAGAGCTCCAGTGCTTCGTTGAAATGCTCCGATAAAAAACACAGGCATATTCAGAGGTTTGTAGTTCAGCATGTGCCAGAGGAAGCACTGCTCGAAGTTGGATGCGGAAGATGTGGCATTGACCTTTGGGAACAAGTAGTTGGTCAGGATGTAGTGGGCTTGTCATTGATGCTGACTTAGTGAAGTGCACGAAACTTCACCGACATGACCTTCTGGCTTACAGAACTCAGCTGTGTACTTGACTCGTTTATAGTCATTGGTTTTCCTTAATTCAGCTCCTTCCGCCTTTAGGTCTAAGAGTATGGACAGGTATGGGGGGTCGATGATGATTTGTTTTTTGTTTACATATGTGACCATGAAATCAACATCATCTTTTGCAACCAGCAAGTTTGAGTATAACTCAGTCACTAGTCTTGGGTAAGTCAGGTCGTTGAGAGAAAAGAGTTTAGTCCATCCGTTCTTCGATATCCATTCGCTGTAGGGTTTCTAAGCTTCAACAAAGCTCTTGGAGAACCATCGTGAGGGAATGACATCGAGGTTCTCAACATCAGAAAACAAGGTTAGGAAGGTTCTTTCTTTAGGCTTCTTACCCTTGTCCTTCTTCTTCTTCTTTGAAGGAGTTGAGTGTTCGGTGTTGGGGTCAATGCCAAGGATGCTGACTTCATCCATGGGTTTTTCGTGTCGACTATGACCCGTTTGAGCCTCTTCTTCTGAGGTTTCATCATACTCCTGCTCAGGTGGAGAGCCAGGATTGATATCTGATCGGTTGTCTTCGTACTGATCATTAGAGAGATTCTGGGAATCAGACATGATGTTCTTGAAGAGTTCTTAGGAGTTTGTCGAAGAGTTTGAGATTTGAGAGAGAGAGAGTTCGAGTGCGAAAATCAAGCGTAGAAAGTGAATAGTGAGAAATCTTTCACTATTTATAGTCGGTAGGTGTTGATTTGATAGGTCGGGGAGAACAATGGGAATTTGAACCATCGATAGTCAGTTATTACTGACATTAATTGTGAGAAACGGCACGTGGCTTTACTAATGATGACGCTTATATCATCCTAGAGGCTACTTAAATACGCGTGCAAACCCTAATTGTGCAAGTTGCTTTACTCAGCAACGTAGTTACTCAGCAGTTCAAGTGCTAAGTGTTTAAGTCAGTTTTATAACTTTGCATGGTAAAAGCACTCAGCATGCATTATACTTAGAATTTATTGAAGAGGATTAAATATACCGATAGCTTCTCTAAGTATGTTGAATTGCTCACGAGCCAGCGGCTTGGTGAAGATATCGGCAAGCTGCTCATCCGTTGGGACATAGGTCAGCTTGATCTCACCTTTGAGTACATGGTCTCTGATGAAGTGATGCCTTATGCTGACATGCTTCATCCTGCTGTGCTGGATTGGGTTCTTTGATAGGTCAATGGCACCTTTGTTGTCACATTTGACTTCAATCATTTTGGTCTGAACACCATAATCTTCTAGTTGTTGTTTGATCCAAAGGACTTGGGCAACACAGCTTCCAGCAGCAATGTACTCAGCTTCAGTGGTTGACAAGGCTACTGACGACTGCTTCTTACTGAACCAAGACACAAGACAGCTTCTAAGGAAATGACATCCTCCTAAAGTGCTTTTTCGCTCCAGCTTATCTCGTCCATAGTCAGCGTCGGTGTATCCGAGAAGTGTAAAGTCATGAGTGTTGGGATACCATAAACATGCATTCACTGAGCCTTGCAAATATCTAAGGATTCTTTTTACAACTATGTAGTGAGATTCCTTAGGGTTAGATTGATATCTAGCGCAATAACATACTGAGAACTGAATGTCCGGTCTACTAGCTGTTAAGTAAAGTAAAGAGTCAATCATACCTCGATATAATTTGCTATCTACTGACTTACCACTTTCATCAGCATAGAGGACAGTGTCAGTGCCCATTGGGGTAGATATTGGCTTACAGTTTTCAAGTTCATATTTCTTCAATATTTCCTTAGCATACTTCGTTTGACTGATAAAGATGCCATTCTTTCCTTGTTTGATTTGAAGTCCAAGGAAGAAGTTGAGTTCTCCCATTATTGACATTTCAAACTCAGTCTGTATCTGCTTACTAAACTACTTGCACATAGACTCATTAGTAGCACCAAAAATGATGCCATCAACATATATTTGAGCCAGCAGGGTGTCTTTACCCTTTCTCTTAATGAATAAGGTTGTATCAGCTTTGCCTCTGACATAATTTCTAGTCAGCAGGAAACTGGTCAGCCTCTCATACCAAGCACGTGGTGCTTGCTTGAGACCGTATAGAGCCTTTTTGAGTTTATAAACATGGTTTGGGAATTTAGGATCCTCAAACCCTTGAGGCTGATTAACATAGACTTCCTCATTTATAACTCCATTAAGAAATTCACTCTTAACATCCATTTGAAATAATTTAAAATTCATGAAACTGGCATATGTGCACAATATTCTAATTGCTTCAAGCCCTACCACTGGGGTGAAGGTCTCACCGTAGTCAATACCTTCCTGCTGACTGTAGCCTTGAGCTACAAGTCTTGCTTTGTTTCTGACTACATTCCCTTGTTCATCCAGCTTGTTGCGGAAGACCCATCTCGTTCCTATGGTCTTCTGGCTTTTTGGGTTTGGCACTAAGTCCCAAACTTCATTTCTTTTAAACTGATCAAGCTCTTCTTGTATTGCACCCATCCAGAACTCATCGTTCTCAGCTTCTGAAAAATTCTTTGGTTCCAGAACTGAGACAAAAGCTACATTGCTGAGGTATCTTCTGAGTTGATTCCTTGTCATCAGGGTATTCTCAGCAGCATCGAGAATGGCGCTTTCAGAGTGTCCTCTTGGGATTCTAATTTCTTTCGGTAGTGTGATGTCTTGAGCTGGTTGTGTTTCAACAATCTCTGCAGGTATGGATTAGTCAGTGAAAACAATTTGAGTGTCGTTTTAACCTTTGGTCAGCCCTTGAAGTGGTAACTCAGCGACTCCACTTTGGTCAGCATCTGCTGAGTATGGATCATCCTCAATCGGTTGACTGACCGTCCCTGCATGGTTAGTTTCATCGAACTCAATGTGTACTGACTCTTCTAAGACCTGAGTTCATTTATTGAAAACTCTATATGCTTTGCTGTTTGTTGAGTAGCCTAAGAAGATAGCTTCATCAGCTTTTGAATCAAACTTAGCAAGGTTGTCTTTAGTATTTAAAATAAAACATTTACATCCAAAGGCACGAAAGTATCCAATGTTGGGTTTTCGTCCTTTCCAAAGTTCGTAGAGAGTTCTCTTCAATATGGGTCTAACTAGAGCCCTATTGAGTATATAACAGGCTGTGTTGACAGCTTCACCCCAAAAGTACTTTGGAAGCCTATTCTCACTCAGCATTGTCCTGGCTATTTCAACCAAGGTTCTGTTCTTCCGTTTAACTACCCCATTCTGTTGAGGAGTTCTAGGAGCAGAGAAGTTATGGTCAATGCCGCTGGCTTCACAGAACTCAACAAACTGTTGGTTTTTTAATTCTCCACCATTATCACTTCTGATGTGAGCTAGTTTTAGGTCTTTATCATTTTCGAGTTTCCTAACTAATGTTGAAAATGTCTCAAAGATTTCATCCTTGCTACTCAGCAAGATGATCCAAGTGTACCGAGAAAAGTCATCTACAATGACCAAGGAAAATCTCCTACCACCCAAGCTCAGCGGCTGGACTGGTCCGAAGAGATCCAAGTGTAGCAACTCTAGTGGACGCTTAGTTGAGACGATGTTTTTACTGTGAAAAGATTTTTTGGTTTGTTTTCTTTGCTGCCAAGCATTGCACAATTGATCATTTTCGAACTTAAGTTCGGGCAGTCCCTCAACTAATTGCTTTCTTGCTAATTTGACCAGGAGGTCCATGCTTACATGACCAAGTCTCCTGTGCCATATCCAGGAATTTTCTTCCTTTGATACTAAGCATATATTTTTTGAAAATTTCTTTTCTAAATTCACCATATAGACATTGTCAACGCAAGGGGCAGTTAAAATCAATTCATTCATTTCCCCCTCGAGTATTTTACATCCAGTGGCATCGAATATAACCTTTCTACCGCTATCGCACAGCTGAGCTATGCTCAGTAGGTTATATTCAAGTCCTCTGACTAGGGAGACTCACTGAATAGTAGGATTACCACCAACGGTTCCTGACCCTACTATCTTACCCTTTTTGTTGTCTCCAAAACTTACGCTTCCTCCTTGTTTAAGCTCAAGTGTGATGAACTGAGTTTCATCACCCGTCATATGCCTCGAGCATGCGCTGTCAATGTACCACAACTTTGAATTCTCCGCACACCTCAGGCCGACCTGCAATATAACTAGTTATCTTTTGGTACCCAAGTCTTTTTGGGTCCTCGTTTGTTAGGCACATCAGGTGATACATCATATTTCATTTTATGACGGCACACGTTGGTGGTATGGTCAGTCTTACCACAGAAGTCACAATGGACCTTCCTTTGTGGTCGCCTTATTGGCGGGTCAGCACCATTGTGCTGAGCATGCCAACACACGTTGGTAGTGTGGCCTTTCTTCCCACAAAAGTCACATTGGACATTTCGTTGGGGAGTCCATTTCCGCTGACTAGTACCTAAGTACTCAGCGTAATGATGGACATTTTTCTTATTCAGAACCTTTAGCTGGTTCTGAATAGATGTGATGTCTTTCCTCAGCTTCTTAGAGTCTGATTTGACCTCAGTGACATAACTATGCATGATTTTAAGATTTTCATCTTGCCTAGTATTGTCCTGGAGAAGATGACAAAGGTCGCCGAGTTTGACCTCCTCAATCTCATCATATCGCCTGCTGAGTGCTCGCACTTTCTTGTTACACTTTTTGATAAGTGTGTAAAGATCACTCAGGGCATTAATCATTTCATTTCTGAGCAAAGGTAGAGTTGTTACCTCAGTTGGTTGTTCCTCATTGTCAGATACACATAATGAGTTAGCTTGCTCAAAAGGACAGAGGTCAACAGACTCATCTGCCATGAAACAAATGTTTGCAGACTCAGTGGCTTCAGCTCCTGATGAGGATGATTCATCGCTATCGCTCCATGTGGCCACCATTGCTTTTCTCCCACTTTTCTTATCCTTCTTCAGAGTAGGACAACTTGACTTGATATGGCCAGTTTGATGACATTCAAAGCATGCGATAGGCTTTGAGCTTTCCTTCTTGTATTTGCTGTCGTTTGACTCAGCTTTGTATTTGTCATATTTCTTGAATGGCTTTCTGCTGTACTTGTCATTCTTGCGGAACAGCTTCTTCATCTTTCTTGTGAACATGGCCATTTCTTCATCATCAAATGAGTCACCATCAGTGGAGTCATCTTTCATGACAAGCGACTTTTGCTTCTTGTCTTCAGCTTTTTCTTTCACCTCAAAGTTCTTTATCGATATCTCATGGGTCAGAAGAGATCCGATGAGCTCATCATACTTGTAGGTGGTTAGGTCTTGGGCTTCCTTAACGGCTGTCTTCTTTGCTTGCCAGCTTTGGGGAAGACTCCTCAGTATTTTCTTCATTTGCTCTTCCTCAGCGAAGTTCTTGCCGAGCCTCTTGAGTTCGTTAATAATGTTGGTGAACCTTGAGTTCATGTCAGAAATTCCTTCACCATCATTCATCTCGAACAACTCATACAGCCTCATGTGTTGGTTCACCTTGGATTCCTTGACCTTATTGGTTCCTTCATAGGTGACCTCCAGCTTCTTCCATATCTCCTGTGCTGAGTCGCAATGTCACACCCGACCCAAATCGGCATCGGGTATGAACAGAAAACCGAGCAAAGGCGATTTACCTCTGAAAATAAGCATGCATGTATAGTTCGGATCCTAAGAACTCCGAGAAAGGCAAGATGACCATTACCCTTGAACAACTTTGCACCTCTGCATGTCAGAATCCGACCAAGGGGAGATCTGAAACCAGGGCCACCATGAATCACATGGCGTTTCTCCGAGAACGGTGATGAAAAAAAATCATCTCGTCGGTAGCCATGGAAAGGAGCTCGGAAGACGAATCCATGAGAGAGAGAGAGAGAGAGAGAGAGAAGTCTTTATTGATTTTGAGTAGTGAGAGAAGAAAAGTGAAGATGGAACAACTTTTGTGAGGAAGAAGGTGGAAGGTTCACGAAGATGGTGAAGAACAAAGAAACTTTCTTCTTTTTGTGTTAAGGAAGATGATACGTCCTTGTTTAAATCCGCACATCCCCAAAAATCCAAGTTAACCCTTACAAATAATAGAAATTCATTTTTCTACTAAATTTTCCATTTGTTTTTCTTTTCTTTCCTAAAGTTATCTAATTATAATGTTATATATATTAACTTTATAACCCATAAATTATATTGAAATCATCTTATTTGTACTAAATTTTCCTTATATAACTCTTTAATATAGAAATAACTTTTAGTATACACTTTTAACACCTAACTAATTAACTAATGAACTTAAAAATATTATATAATTAATATCAAATTATAAGTAATATTTTTGGCCACGGATGTGACACGCAACCTGAGATTTTATTGTATTCTTCAGCATCTAACGCACATTGAAGCATGTTTATAGCAGCGGTATGATTTTGCAGTTACTTGAGGTCATCCTCTGACCACTTAGCCTCAGCTTTGACAGACGTTTGTCCGTCAACAGTTTCAATAGGAACAAATGAGCCTTGGACTATGGAAAGCCATGCACTCATGTTTGTTGCCTAAATAAAGTTTTTCATTTTATTCTTCCAAAAGGTATAGTTAGACCAGAAGAACAGAGGAGGCCTAGTAATGGACAGTCCCTCAGGAAGAATCTAAGTTGTCTGATTTCCTGGGAGGAAACGAGTGCTATTCTCAGCCATTGTGGGGATCAGCTCAAGATAGTTATATCTTGTTCAGTGAGCTGTTAAGCTCTGATACCACTTGTTGGTCCCGTGTAACGTGACAATATTAGTTCCAATGGGGGGGGGGGGAGGGTTAGGAACTATTTAAAATTTTCACGTATGGATGACTGTTAATTTTTAACTTAGACTTTCTCGAAGTCTTTTAACACAGTGAAACTGAGTAAGTTTTAGATACAAGCTTAGTCAACAGGTGACTAAGTCTGCATCTATCCTTGAGTCAGGAGATAGCATTTGAGTCTATTCCTGAACTCAGCTTCTCAGTTCACTCAACTCAGCTTATGTTCTTTTTAGCGTTTAACTAGGCAATGTTATAGCAAGCAATAATTTAAGGAGATAAGGGTTAGAAAGATATTACTCAGCAGACGTATCTTGGTTCGGCCTCTTCGCCTACGTCCAGTCCCCGAAATTCCTTCCCAGCTTTTCAGAATCCTCTACTGAGCTCTTTAAAGGTAGAGCACAAACCTTTTACAATAGAAAGCTGAGTATACAAGAGTACCTTCCTCTATTCCTCTACTCACTCCTATTTCTATCACTGAATACTATGACCGAGTACTCAGCTTCTCCTTTCTATACTTCTAGAAATGATAAGTGTTTGTTTGTCCTAAACAACAATTGCTAAGACACTTTAGATGATTTAGATCACTCTAGACTTTTACACAAGATTGGAATTGGTGTAAGATTTGCTTTGCTTTTATCACAGAACTTTGAATATCAATTTGGTCATCGTTTCGACTTGATTGAAGATCTGCATTGAATGAAGCGTTTGAGTGGCCTATTTATAGTGACACTTGATGCACCGGTAATTTTGAATTTTGAAATAACCGTTGGAGGGAAACGACTTCCTGTCGCTTTCACTCAGTACGTGCTCAGCGTCCTCGGCCAATCAAATTCTTGTATCTTCTGCCTTCGGCAGTGCTCAACAGCTTTCCGTCAGACAAGATAGAATGTCTCCACATTTATGGTAAAGTCTTTTAGACAGCTTTCTGTGCCTTCTGATCTTTACCCAAACTAGAAATACTTTGTCTTCAAGTGTATCCAGGTCCTGACTTTCTTGTCGCTCAACTCAGCAGCTTCGTCTTGAAGCTTTTGATTGAAGGCTTCTCGATCCTTCTCATTGATGGGCTTGCGTTTTATTCAGTACGAGCTGCGTTTTGATCTTGGGTCGTGAGGCTTTCATCCGTTGACTTGGGCTTGACTTTCTTTTGTGGGCCTTTAGGCCTACAACTTAATATCTTATAGATTTAGAGACTCAACATTGAACAAACACATTAGTATGAATAAATCAAAGCATTTAAATTTAATGTGTTAGAATATTTTTATCATGGAGATTTAATTCTTGTTAAATAATTTTGTCAAATCAAAATCATGTGGAAATGTGTTTCAACAACATCTACCATGTCGGGGAAGTCTAGATTAACCATAGTCCACAACATCACTAAATGAATTACACTAAACACTTAAATCAGAAATTGGGAAAAAAAATCCATAGAGCTCTCGCTACACGGCAAGAGATCAGGGCGTGAAAATCATCTTCATCCGTCTGGTGACACATCGAGCATACTATACTAATCTACACCTTTCGAGCAGTTTGCGCTTTCAGCGACGGGAGGCAACTTGTCAGCGTCTCCCACAACATGTTTTAACTTTTGGCGAGGACTTTAGGGACCAAAAAGACTTCCAATTCACAGCTACATTGAAGTCGTCTCGTCTCGCCACGTTCTGCACCTCCCAAAGCTAGCATTATACGCTTTTAACAATAAACTTCCCCCTCAAATCCCAATACCACTCCAACGAGTCAGTCACACTACGTAGGATAAGAGGAATACTCCTTATAAAGGCAGTGTCCCTATCCACAAAAATAACACTTATCAAATCCACATCCCATTTACCTAAATTCAAACAGAGACTCTCCACCATAACACTACCCAATCCGGGGAAAGGACTAACATATGGATTGATTGGGTCTGAAAGCAACGGATCATCCTAGATGTTTATAGTTGCACTAGACCCGACTACTCTCCTTGCATCAGAGGCTACCAATGATTGAGCTGCTAGAATACCTCTTTAAATAAAACTTGGACGATTACCCAACCCAGCAGGCAAAAACAAGGACATGGGATAATACTTTGCTTTATACACCCGAGCAACTAATGAAGACAGATTCAAACTCAAACACTAACCCTGCTTAGCCAATAATGAAATATTGAATAAATGCAATTTACGGAAACCCAGACCACTCTCACCTTTCGGAGCACAAAGCTTCTCTCATGAATTCTAATGGAGCCCTTTACCTCCCGAACCTATCCAACCCACCAGAAGGAGTTCATCACACGTTCAAGATTCGCATATAATAGTCGAGGAAGAAGAAATAGGCTCATATCATATGAGGGAAGAGCCTGAATAATTGATTTAAGAAGTATTTCCTTACCGGTACGCAATAGGAGCTTTGACTTCCAACTTGTGACTCTAGCATGGACCTTGTCTATAATATAAATTTTTTTATATCAATATTACATGTATATTTATGGGTATTCGATGGGTAACCTCAGCGGTAATGGGTTGAGAATCTCCATTGAACGAGGATAGCTATTACCGTCCTCAACTCATCTCCGGAATGATGATAATTTTCCTTCTCATCTATAATCTTATAAAAATGGGTATGAAGATTTCCCAATTCTAATATAACAGAATGCAATGGATATGAGTATTATCTGTCGCATTGACAAACCTAATTTTACACGTTAAAAATCATGAAAGCTTGAGTTTGGTTCAATTATAAATTTTTAATTTATAAAACAATACACTTTTCTTTTTTAACTAAAATAAAACCGAATAAAAAGAGGACAATTTTTTTTCTTTTCTTTGTTGTCTAAAATTGTTTTCTAGAAAAGTAAAAAAAAGACTCCCAAATGGAAAAGTAGGTAGAGAGAGGGAGAGAGAAAGAGAAAGAAGTAGTACAAAATCACCAACTATGGAAGTACAAAGGGTAAAATTGTAATTATATCAGAAATTGGTTGCCTTCCTCCACCAGCAAATTTCTAGTTACAAAAATTGCCGTCTCCGCCCTTTCTCTCTCTACCCCTTTCGATTCCAACCCCTATTTTCTCTCTCTATCTCAAACTTCATCTCTTTCTCTTATATATATTTATATATAAAGCTTTAATCTTTTCCTAAATTTCCTTTCTTCCTTATTTCCTTCCTTCCTTCATTCCTCTCTTTCGTCTTCTCGGGCTGTTGATCGTCTCTTGCTCGGTTAGACCTTACAATGGCGCCGAGCATTAGAGACTTGCAGCTCACACAGGTCGCCGGCGTTCGTAAATCACATCCGGGGATGGACGATCCCGATGACTTGGAGGACGTTAGACTCCTTGACTCTTATGATAATTCCCATTCGATTGTCGTCGATGAAGATGGAGAAGAAGAAGAAGGTATGAGGAGGATTCAGGTCAGAATTACTGGTATGACCTGTGCCGCTTGCTCCAATTCTGTGGAATCTGCTCTTATGAGCGTTAAGGGGGTTTTCAGAGCCTCTGTTGCATTGCTTCAAAATAAGGCTGATGTGGTCTTTGACCCTACTTTGGTTGAGGTTGGTGATATTAATTCGTCTTTTGCTTTTTGCTTAATCGAATGTTTTTAATTTGCTTTTTGGATTGGATTGGATTGGATTCCGTGCATTTGACACCTGAAAGCTTTTTCATATTGTTCCAGTGTTTTTTACTTCTCCCCATTTTCATTGGAAGTTGTTCTGATCTTGAATCTTAAGTTTCCTTTGGTTTATTTCGTATTTTTCCTTTCTATGTTGGTGAATTCGGCGATGCCTGGTTGGAAATCTTAGAAAGAATGGCTGTTTTGGTGCTTTGAACTATTGTTGATCCATGGTTTAGTAGCCTGACGTCGTTCTTAAGGCTTCAAAGAGAACTAATTGTTCCTAATTTTCTGTGTTTCCTTGAAAATTTTGATCTGAAAGTTAGCCATCACAGTACATGATATGATGGGATTCTTCAATTCTTGTCTGATTTGTGTCAACATCAATAAACTTCATGGATGAACCTTTTGTTTAATTATATGTTATTTGATTAAATGTTTGTTTATGCAGGAGAAAGACATAAAAGATGCAATTGAGGATGCAGGTTTTGAAGCAGAGATTTTAGCTGAACCCAGTTCATTAAAAACAAAGTCAAGTGGAACCCTTTTGGGACAGTTCACTATAGGGGGTATGACCTCTGCAGCCTGTGTTAACTCAGTAGAAGGTATTTTGAGAAATCTTCCTGGAGTCAAAAGGGCAGTAGTAGCGTTGGCTACTGCTTTAGGGGAAGTTGAATACGACCCGAATGTAATTAGTAAAGATGACATAGTAAATGCAATTGAAGATGCTGGTTTTGAAGGGGCACTTGTACAGAGCAATCAACAGGATAGGATCATACTAGGAGTTGCTGGTATTTTCAGTGAGATGGATGTACAGATTTTAGAAGGAATACTTAGCATGCTAAAAGGGGTGCGGCAATTTCGTTACAACAGAATGTCGAATGAGCTGGAAGTTAACTTCGATCCTGAAGTTATTGGCTCCAGGTTATTGGTTGATGAGATTGAGGCAGGAAGCAATGGGAAGTTTAAATTGCACGTTATGAACCCTTACTCAAGAATGAGTTCTAAAGATGTTGAAGAAGCATCTACTATGTTTCGGCTTTTCATTTCCAGCCTGTTTCTTAGTGTAAGTATTTCAGTCACATGTATAGTTCCAAAATTGTGAAAGCTTCTCTCCCTTTTCCTGTCATTCACCTAAAATTATTTGTTTTTTCTTTTCTTGGTGGTTAGCTTATGCAGTGTTTTTGCTTAGTCATTTTTTTTTCTTTATTTGGACCTCTATATTGTGGGATGATTAAATGAAGAAATATCTAACAGTGTATTTGAAACACAATTTTTCTCAAAGAAATGTCTCTTGTTGTGGATGTGTTTTATTTGTTTCTTCTTTTTGATACAACTTCTCTAAATGTTTCTATCTCTCTGCAATTATACTGTTAAAATATTCACAATTTTTATTGTAAAGAGACAAATTCACTATTACAGCATGTCAATGGAGATTTGAAAAGGCACTGACTATCAATTTATATGAGAATCTTGTTATGGAACACATATATTGTTTTCTTAGTTTGTAGTGTATATGAGAAGGATCTGGAGCATGATTTGCTTCTTTGTTATTCTACTGACTATTTGCTTTTCATGCATTGGATTCAGATTCCTGTTTTTTTCATCCGAGTTATATGTCCTCGCATTCCGCTTTTGTATTCCTTGATACTTTGGCGATGTGGACCCTTTCTTATGGGTGATTGGTTGAAGTGGGCATTGGTGAGTGTTGTACAATTTGTTATTGGGAAGCGCTTTTATGTAGCAGCTGGCAGGGCCCTTAGAAACGGTACAACGAACATGGATGTTTTAGTTGCTCTTGGGACTTCAGCTTCATACTTCTACTCGGTTTGTGCACTGCTATATGGTGCAGCAACTGGATTCTGGTCTCCAACATACTTTGAAACAAGTTCCATGCTTATAACATTTGTTCTGTTGGGAAAGTATTTGGAGTGTCTTGCAAAAGGGAAAACATCCGATGCCATCAAGAAGCTGGTAGAACTGGCACCAGCAACAGCACTGCTTATTGTCAAAGATAAAGGTATTTTTGTCCTCTTTTAATTTCAGGTTTACAAGTATAGTTGAGATTGAGCTGTTATTTTCATGTGAACATGAACAGTGCCAAAAATAGACCATAATTTCTACGAGTCTTCATAAAAACCACAGCACTAGTCTGTATTAAAAAAAATTAGTAACATTTTGTTGGTTTTCTAGGTGGTAAGTGTATCGAGGAAAGAGAAATAGATGCCTTACTAATTCAGCCTGGTGACACATTAAAAGTTCTTCCTGGTGCTAAAGTTCCTGCTGATGGTGTCGTTGTGTTCGGCTCAAGTTACATTAATGAAAGTATGGTAACTGGTGAATCTCTTCCTGTTTCGAAGGAATCTAATTCGTTGGTTATTGGTGGTACAATCAATTTGCATGGTGCTCTTCAGATACAAGCTACCAGAGTAGGATCTGATGCTGTTCTGAACCAGATAATTAGTTTGGTTGAGACAGCTCAAATGTCCAAAGCTCCAATTCAGAAATTTGCAGATTTTGTAAGTGTAGATTCATTTATATTTAATCAAGTCATATTTGTGCTGCACTTTAGTCCTATGTGTAGTATAGTATATTCCTTTCTTCTCAAAAGGAAGTGCGGAACTATTTTTTAGGAGCGGCCTCTTGCCAAATAAATTGGCAAGGGAAGGCTTGCCCCCAGTACACCCTTGTGGTGGGACCCCTCCCCGGACCCTCGCTCAGCGGGGACGCGTAGTACACCGGGCCGCCCTTTAGTGAAATGTGATTACAAAATTTACTTTCTGATGCGCAAAGTGCACAGTAACTTAATTAGGTGAAAATATCTCGTGTAGGGAAAGTAACTTCTGCAATTTCGTATGTTTGATAATATAGCAATTCAGATTTCCATATAAAATTTGCAGTATTGTGATCTCAATGCGTCCCTTTTTCTATAGAGCTGTACCTTTTTTCAGTATTTCTATGCAAGTTAGAATCACATTACTAGGGGTGAGGAATCGGAACCTGCCTATGCACATTATATTTTTTAGGTTTATGCTGCCCTGCTTTATTTTCTGGTTGAAATAACTTTTAATTCCTTCACATTTTTAGGTAAATGCATCATTGGTAAGAAAAGTTTTGCTTAAGCTCCTTTTTGTCTTAAGTTCTTTTTAATTCAGATTTACGTTTTTTTTGGTTATTTACCTAATCATTGTATATTCATGTATCTGGGGTTAAATATCTAATTATGAAAAATTGACTTCTATAGGTGAAATGATCGATAATTGCAGTTATTATTATTGAATTCTTTTTCTTTTCCTCGTATTCTCTTTTTGTCTTCAGTCATCAAGTTGAATGTAAATTCATACTCAGCTCAATTTTATATCCGTTTGTCTTTGTATCTTGCAGGTTGCAAGCATCTTTGTTCCAGTAGTTATTGTAATGGCTTTTTTGACATTATTGGGTTGGTAAGTTCATATTGCCTTCTTTTGCTGAGCTAATATGGTTCCTATATCTGTCATCGGAGTCATAGTAAGTTTCAACAATCACCATACATGTGGTGAAATTTGCAAAAATAATTTCTGTTAATAGTAAATTAGATAGACCTTCACTTTTTGGGAAAATATACTCGGCTATTTGCTTTTTAAGTAAACTAATTTTTTTTATTATTACCTTTTGACTTTTTAAATGAAATGATATTTTAATTAGTCATCCTGCTACTTTTTGGGGACCAAAATGTTTGATTGAAAATTCAACAACTAAAATGTAAGAGTTGAGGCTTAACTCATTTTTTAGGAGGAGATGCTTTGGAAAGGGCTCAAACGTGTTGAGGTTTAATTCATTTTTTAAAAAGCGAGCATTATCTTAATATATGCTGTCAACTCTCAATGAAGAGTTTTGTAGTTTAACGTTTGAATTGTTTAGTTTCCACTTTTGTAACTTGCCTTCAAATCTCTGCCCTTTGGGTAATGTTTTTCGTGACTTCTTGTAGGTATATCAGTGGAACTATTGGTGCTTACCCGGATGAATGGCTTCCTGAAAATGGCAATCATTTTGTTTTTGCCCTCATGTTCTCAATTTCAGTGGTGGTAATTGCATGCCCATGTGCTCTTGGTCTAGCAACGCCAACTGCTGTCATGGTTGCAACTGGAGTCGGGGCTAACAATGGCGTGCTGATAAAAGGAGGAGATGCTTTGGAAAGGGCTCAAAAGATCAACTATGTGATATTTGATAAGACAGGGACTCTAACCCAGGGGAAAGCCACGGTGACCACTGCAAAAGTTTTCTCTGGAATGGAACGTGGAGAATTCCTTAGATGGGTTGCTTCTGCAGAGGTAATTCCTAATTACTAGCTTGCTATGTTACATGGGCACTCTCTTTAGTAGCGTTTCCGCATTTCATATCGGTGTCCGTGTCCCTTTCATGTCTGTTTCCAATTTTCGTATGCAGGCTATTTTATGAAGGTTATGTTTTAGAAAAAATGTTTCCCGTGTCTGTTTCCGAGTCTGTCAACATAGTAGCTTGGTGTTAACTACTTTTAGCTGTTCATCAACTGCACAATGCCTCTGCATGTAGCCAACCTATGCAGAGCTCAACTCAGTAGTGATTATGCTGTCCCATTTGCGATTTTGAAAAAGCTGGTGTCGGAAACTTATAGTTCTTGGCAATGTAAAAAAGGAAAGCCATGTTTTTGTTGCATCAGCTTGACACTGAATTTTTGGTTAATGTAGCTGTTTTTACTTTCTTACATTGTGTTTTCTATTGGAAAGTAAATAACGGATCTTATCTCTTCCTTTTCTCCCACCTGTAATTGGAGTAGGCTAGCAGCGAACATCCATTGGCAAAAGCAATCGTGGAATATGCTCGCCATTTCCATTTCTTTGAAGAACCTTCTGAGGCTGAGAATGGCAAAAACAATAGTAAAGTGTCGATAAACTCTGGATGGCTTCTTGATGCTTTCGATTTTTCTGCTATTCCAGGAAAAGGTGTCAAGTGCTTTATAAATGGAAAGCGAGTGCTGGTAAGTTTATCTGTATAATCAATCTTTGATATCCTTGACTGTTGAAGTGTTGTTCGATTGCTGTAGAGGTATTTATTGTGCTAATTTACTGCACAGGTTGGTAACCGGAAGCTGATGTCTGAAAGTGGGATCGTAATTTCCCCACATGTGGAAAATTTTGTTGTAGAACTCGAAGAAAGTGCCAGAACTGGAATACTTGTTGCATTTGATGACAGCTTGATTGGTGTGCTCGGGGTTGCAGATCCACTAAAGAGAGAAGCTGCTGTAGTAATAGAAGGCCTTAAGAAAATGGGCGTTCAATCGGTAATGGTGACAGGAGATAATTGGAGAACAGCTCGAGCTGTGGCTAGAGAGGTTTGTAAATATATCTTCACAATTATTATGTTTAGCTCTTTATCGATAACCGAAATAAACGAGTAGAAAAATTAGAATAATTTAAGATCCTTGGTTTTTCTATTGGTAGCAATTCCTCTATAAAGCGCGGCCCGGTGCACTACGCGTCCCCGCTAAGCGAGGGTACGGGGAGGGATCCCACCTCAAGGGTGTATTGGGCAAGCCTTCCCCTGCCAATTTTTTTTTTTGGCAAGAGGCCGCTCCTAAGACTCGAACCCGTGACCTCTCGGTCACACGACAACAACGTTTATCATTGCGCCAAGGCTCACTCTCATAGCAATTCCTCTTGAGTTTTGTTCTGTATTAAGTGATACTAAATTCGAAAATGCTTGTAAGGTCTAGAATTTGAATTCTATTTCCAGAAACAGATAGATAAACTGAACTTCTCGAGTATTTTTGCTCGAAAGATGGTCGATGATGAAATATGAGCCTTTTTTTAACAGAAGAAGTTTTCGGCTATGGTCGCGAATTCTGCTTTTGTGCTAAATTCGATTTCTTCTGTTCAGGTTGGGATTCAAGATGTGAGGGCTGAAGTATTACCAGCAGGGAAAGCAGATGTGATCCGGTCATTCCAAATGGATGGAAGTATTGTTGCAATGGTGGGTGACGGTATCAACGACTCGCCAGCCCTAGCAGCTTCCGACGTTGGCATGGCAATCGGGGCAGGGACTGATATCGCTATCGAAGCTGCAGACTACGTACTGATGAGGAACAACTTAGAGGATGTAATCACAGCAATTGATCTCTCAAGAAAAACCCTCGCTCGAATCCGATGGAACTACATCTTCGCCATGGCGTACAACGTAGTTGCCATACCAGTAGCAGCAGGGGTTTTCTTTCCGACATTAGGTATACAGTTGCCGCCGTGGGCAGCGGGTGCTTGCATGGCTCTATCCTCAATTAGTGTTGTATGTTCTTCTTTGCTTCTTAGAACATATAGAAAACCCAGACTTACCACTATTTTAGAAATAACGGTAGAGTAGAAATTAAACAGAAAAACAAAAAAAGAATATCTGGAAGAAGTGAGCGAGGTAAATTCTGATTTTGTATCATGTTTTTGTTTTAATTTCTTTTTGAAATTTATACATGTAGGGGTATTAATTTTGTCACCCCATTTTGTAAATTGTACCTGTTGTATAATATTATAATTGTGTTTTTGTTTTTCTGTGCATTGGGAACTCTTTATGAACGTGTTATTTGCCTGCTTTTTCTTGTACATATTGAGGAATAAGTAGGGGTGGGCAAAAAAACCCGGTCAAACCGGTAACCGAACCGAAAATTGGTATTCCGAACTGAAAAAAGTGGTTAATCGAACCGGTGGTTTTCTTAATGGTTAAAAAAATATATAGATACCGGTTTCGGTTTAGAGTTTCAAAAACCGCGGTTAATGGTTAATCGAACCGTTTAATAAATATAATTTTTTTTAAAAAAATTAATATATAATTTTACAACATACATTATATAACATAGATTATAAGATTAAGAAATTTTTTTTTAACATAGATTATAACATATATTAATATAAATATATAACATAGATTATAATTAAATGTAAACTCGATAGATTAATGTTGTAATAAGTATTTTGACGAAATATTATTTACATTTCTTTATGTTTTAAATGTAAATTTGATGGATTGTTTTTTAGTTCGGTACTTATGTTTAAATTATGAACTTTTACATGAATTCGTTTCGTTTGAATTTTTGAAATTATGTGTATTTTAATATTGTTTAAAAATTTGTTTTGGGTAAAAATTATAGTTAACCGTTGATTTTTGGTTAACTGATGATAATTGGTTAAAAACCGTTGATAGAAAAACCTAACCGAAATTAATGGTTAACCGGTTGTATGGTTAACCGATTGATATGAACCGGTTTCGGTTTGGATGGTTAAAAAACCGTTGATAACGCTTCGGTTAATTTTTTTGCCTAATGGACCAGTTAACCGAACCGTGCCCACCCGTAGGAATAAGTTAGTACCAGTGGTTTTTACCTGGTCAGACCAAGTGAGTTTAATCTGTCACTAGGCTTATTAAAATCAGACGGTAGAGATTAAAACAATCGTACAACTTAAATTTACATATTCTAGATCAAACGGTGACTGATCACTGACCAGGTGAAAATTACTGAAATAAATACATATTGAGGAATAAATAAGTCAGTTTATAAGGGTATTTTAGTAACTTTGTTATATTTTCTCTTTCCTGCATTTGTGCTAAGGTTGTTAATATACTCTTCGGTCTTTTAGCTCCTCTTTTATAGCATGGTGTAACGGTTACTTTTTTTTTTCTTTTCATATTTGACCTAATACATCACTAGCTCCCTAATTTTTTACATAAAAATAGATTGACTTTTTGAATTTTGTTAGTGTTTCCTAAGTTTTCTAAACTTGTTTATTTCGTATCACCCGTTTCTTAAATTTGTCCATAAAAATAAATTAGCTCTCTGAACTTTGCAAGTGTCTTACCAACTTTCTAAAATTGTAACAACTAATACAAAAACTTATTAAACCTAAATTCTAAAAATACACCTTTATCAATTTGAGAGGTAATTTTTTCTCCTCTCATACCTTTTAACTTATTATAAGAGTTAGTGTTGCAGGTTTGAGAAATCGAATGAATGAGGATCGAAAGTTAGTATTATGGTTTTTGTATTTAGTTGTTACGGAATAAACAAGTTTAGGGAGCTGGTGAAACACTTGCAAAGTTCGGAGAGCTAATCTATTTTTATGAACAAGTTTAGGAAGCCGGTGATACGAAATAAATAAGTTTAGGGAGCTGACGAGACACTAACAAAGTTCAGAGAGCCAATCTACTTTTATAGACAAGTTTAGGGAGTTGGTGGTGTATTAGGCCTTCATCTTCGAATACAAATATTGCCTGTTCCTTTCTTCTTTTTACTCTCGTATGTATTCCAATTTTTTTTAAAACAATAATATTGATGTGGTTGAATCTCTTAAGTAAACCGATAGAAAAATGATCAAAGGAGGGGTTTGAAACTAGTTAACCCGCTTTGATGTTGTCTATGTCTGAGTAAGCTTTCAAGGGAGATGTGGATGAATATATGAGAAATTTATAAAACTAACCAAGTAAGAAAATTTATTTACATTTTTGGATCTATTTCAATATGTGCTACCAAACTATACACATGCAGTACATGTTTCCAGCTTTACTATATATATATATATATAACTAATAGAGTAATTAATTTATTAGTCCCTATATTTTGACAAAACACAATATTTAGTCCCTGTATTTTCAAAAACACACGGTAAGGTCCATAACCTTTTTCTCAATGAACTGTTTAGTCATTCTATCTGTTTGTTAGATTTTTTACCGTTCGGAAATGACTAAATTACTCTTTACTATTTATCAGTCAAAAGTAATTCACACCTTTATGTTTTTCTCTCACAACCCGCGCTAAAAAAAATGGAGAAATGATTGAAACTCTAACCCATAATCGACTCAAATCAACTAGAAGGAAACAGAAATGAGAAACAATGAAGATAATGGTCTTATATATTTGATTTTATGGTAAAGGGTAGTTATTTTTTTAATTGATTTTGACTCAAATCCAAATTGACTAACAAAATCTTCATTGGAGTCTAACTGCAGGGACTAAACAGATCACAAAGAAAAACGTTAGGGACTAAACAGTTCATCGAGAAAAAGGTTAGGGACCTTACCGTGTGTTTTTGAAAATACAGGGACTAAACAGTGCGTTTTGTCAAAATATAGGGACTAATAAATTAATTACCCTAACTAATAACACAACACACAATTCACAATCTAAGTTTTACTTATTTATTTTCTCATCTCCCTTCGTTCAAGTTTTATCTCCAACATCACTTTCAAGAATCAATCCAAACTTTTTGTTGATTTCTAATATCATCCAAGTTTTTATTGATTGTAAATACATAATAATCAAATGCAATTGATAATTATATGTAGTTGAAGTAAGTTTGAAGTTAATTTTTAGTTAGTCGAAATTTTCAATTCGCGATTTATGATTTTACTATACGATTATTGTGAAGTAATTTAATCTAGTTTTCTTCATTTCACATATCCCTAATTGCAAACCTGCTAACCATTGCGAACTAACTTTTAATATTGTAGTTATTTCACAATTTGAATAAATTGGGTTTTGCATTTTAGAAATTACGAACTTTCTAATCACAGTTGCGAACTATTCATTATGAACTAACTTTAATATTGTTATTTTGCAATTTGAATATATTGCAACCCAGTTGATAAAATTGTGATTCACGTTTTAGGAATTGCGAACTTCTAATCACAATTGCGAACTACCCATTATGGTTTAATTGTTTTGCAATTGCCAAAATGCGCACGAGTTTGCCAAAACGCGAAGTTAATTCAAAAGTATTATATGTCTTTGTTTAATATAATATATTCTTATAGGATTTTGATAATGAATTTTGCTCATATCAGTAGAAGTATGTCCACAAAATTTGTTATTTATTTGATCTCGTGACCAATGGAAAAAAATTGCAAATACCATGACATATATGGGTGGTGAATCGAAGTTGCTCCGGGTTTCAAAAAATCAAGTTGGAAATATTAAAAGAGAGAATTTACACTTATGTAGGTGTTAATTCAACCTCATTTGACCTACGCATGTCCATACAAGCAAATGACGGTCCAAATAAAGCTATTGCAGAGGGCGGCTCCAACATTTTAGAGTTCCTAGGTCGTTAGTTTTTACACTTTTTTTTTATAAATTAAAATTTAACTAACTTTTTACTGAACCAAGAAAAACCAAATAAATATAAAATCTCTGAACAATTTGTAGAGAACGAAATAGTTACGAGCTATATAATTGTTAGAGTAAAGTACAAAGAAAATTACGTCGTTTGACCTGTTTGCAAATGCAGTCTCATGAATATGTGGTTTGTACGATATGCAAATTCAGACATTATGGAAAAAATTGTTATTGTAGCTATTTATCCCAAAAGGAAGCGGAAGAAATTAAAAAGCCCGACTTTACAAATTATCCCATATAGGATCTAAC
Organism: Euphorbia lathyris; assembly: GCF_963576675.1. Classification (NCBI taxonomy): domain Eukaryota; kingdom Viridiplantae; phylum Streptophyta; class Magnoliopsida; order Malpighiales; family Euphorbiaceae; genus Euphorbia; species Euphorbia lathyris. Next base: position 71,156,086 of record NC_088918.1, on the reverse strand, counting down.
TTTGCAAATTAACTAAATCACCAATACTTTTTTACTGAAACATTGACCCACAAATATTTTAACTGCAAACTGCACAAACTAGAAATCTATATTTGCAAGTTTTTAAACTGTGGAAGTGTGTTTGTAAATCGAGCAAACCACAAGTTTTTTTTTTTTGCACTTTACCCTATTCAGAGAAAAGTTGTGCCCCCATAGTGTGTTACTATTATTGAGTTTCAGTAATTGAAAAAAGGACAGTGCGCGTTATTATTGTAGATTTATTTTATAATTTTTTATAATATTTTCAATTCCATTCGCCTTGTACCGCCTTGTTGCTGAACTCGGAAAGCTCTCCAATCTTGATAAAACTCCCTCACTGCCCGAAAGCTTCTTGCCGCAGTCACCCTTGATTGGTTCCACAACCAGCTATTTCTTTGTTTCCATATAGTAAACAACACACACACACACCGTCCTATTAACAACATCTCGGCTAGCCGATTTATACATCCATAACACCCACCCAGCAATGCACTTTGTACTGTCAACCGAGACTGCCAGTCCAACAGCTTGCCAAACTTCCTACGTCAATGTATTAAACTCATCAAGCAAAAGTTCAGTACAAGAAGAAGTTACAAGAGCAATGGGGAGAGATGGAGGCATTTCAGATCTATGAAGAAAGGGAGAAGAAGACCTTTGGTTTACCCAAAGGAGAATGAAGAGTTTGTGTCAGGAAGATTAATGAGTTTGGATTTCCAAACTCTATCTTCCGTATAATAAAAGCCAAATTGCTTAAGGGCAATTTGGTCCTTTCAACAATAACAGGGGCGTCATGGTAATTTCCCATGGATAGCACATTCTAGAAGAGTTGCACCTCCTTATGATGGACCACCCTCACTTGATCAAAGCTTCACCAAATCACCACCTTCCATTTAATTAAATCCATCACAAGGCTATCTTGTTGATACATGTCATGTCCTTTATTTTCCTTAATCATCAAGTTTACTTGGTGACCACACCTAGCAAAATATAAAAACAATGTATGTAAGCATTATTTCCTTAATGAGAATTTTTCCATTTTAGAGATTCACTCATTCAAAATTATTATGGTATCAGAGCAAAATTAAGACAAAAGGCTATCCGTTTTCTTACCCATTATGGCCGGACCAATGATTACGTCCAGCAGCCCTTACCACCTTCCCCAGAATGAGACTCTGGCATTGTCGCTGGTCTCGCAGGTCCTCACCGGGCCAAACTATCACCAATGGTCTAGAGCTGTCAAAGTAGCTCTAATGTCGAAGAACAAGTTTGGGTTCGTCGACGGCACCATCACTGCCCCTGCAACGGGAGACAATATGTTTAGTCAATGGGAAAGGTGCAATAACATGGTTATATCGTGGCTAAATCATGCTGTTTCACCTACCATTGCTAGAAGCGTGATGTGGCTCGATAAGGCACATCCGATCTGGGCAGATTTGAAAGAGAGGTTTGCACAGACGGACTCACTGCGGATACTCGAGCTGCGAAGGGAGATACACAGTATGAAGCAAGGAAACGGGAGTGTTACCGAGTATTATACCAACTTGAAAGTTTTGCAGGATGAGTTGACAAACCTGAGACCAATGCCCCAATGTGTTTGCCGGCAGGCGTGCAGTTGCATTGCCTTCAGGATCCTGAGGGATCAACAAGACGCTGACCAGGTTATTACCTTTCTTCAAGGGTTAAATGAGTCTTACTCAACCATCTGTTCGCAGATACTACTGATTGAACCAATCCCCTCATTGAACAAAACCTATGCGCTGGCCACTCAGCATGAGAGACAACTTGGTCTTATACATGCGAAAGGAAATGAAGGAGGTGAAAGCAATATGTTTGCAGGGTTCACTAACACCAACGTCAGACAGAACAAACCAAACAACACCAAAAACCAGAACAACAATCGCAGAAATAATGGTAAAAGCTCATCCCTATGTACTTATTGTGGTAACACTGGACACACAGAGGAAATATGTTTCAAAAAGCATGGATATCCCCCAAACTATGGCAACAGAACCAAGAATCCTTTCAGAACAAATCAACCCAGGGCAAACTCAGCAGTAAACCAAGGCAATGAGGAAAACTCAGGAGAAGAAGACAACAGGCAAACCAACCCAGAACCGTTCACTCTAACCAAAGACCAGTACCAATCGCTGGTGGCCCTACTGCCCATGAATCAAGGAAAGACCTCGGCCTCGGGCAACATCGTCAACACCTTTGTCAAGGGAGACAGTTCTAGTAATGGTCCTAACCCTAGTTTTGTCTCATCATGTTGGATAATTGACACAGGTGCTACATATCATATCATTTGTAATAAACAAATGTATAGCTCATACAACCAAATCGAAAAATGCTGGGCAAATTTGCCAAACGGAGAAAGGGTCAAGGCAGAATACATTGGCACTGTAACTTTAAGCCCGTAACTTGTTTTGCATAATGTTCTATGTATACCTGCGTTTGATTACAATCTTATATCGACTAGTAAGCTATTGATTACTAATGGACTCTATGTTGTGATAACGGGATCAATGTGTGTGATACAGGACACAACAAGTTGGAAGAAGATTGGCTTGGCTAGAGAGCATGGAGGCCTCTATTATCTGGAATACCCGCTACCTAATCATATTTCTATTTTTTCTGTTAAAGCCAGTTTGTGGCATTTACGTTTTGGTCATCCCTCTCATGAGAGGTTGAAAGGCCTCAATCTATCATGTAATGATTTCGATTCCTTCAAAGAAATGCCATGTGACATTTGTCAAAAAGCCAAGCAAAAGAAAATGCCTTTCTCACTGAGTCACAACATAGCAGATGAATGTTTTGATTTAATCCATGCAGATATATGGGGCCCAACACAAGAGTCACACTCTAGTAAACGATATTTCCTAACCATATTAGATGACCATAGCAGGTATACATGGGTCACATTAATGCAAACAAAGGGGGAATCAAGCACATCACTACAACAATTCTGCGCATATGTAATCAGACAGTTTGGCAAGAATGTGAAAACAATCCGAACGGACAATGGCCCTGAGTTCATCATGAAGGATTTTTACGCGAAAAATGGAATCATACACCACACATCATGTCCGGAGACACCACAATAAAACGGCAGAGTAGAACGCAAACATCAAGACATAATGAATACCACCAGAGCACTCATATTTCAAAGCTCACTGCCTCACATTTTTTGGCCAGAAGCAGTTAGTCATGCAGTTTATCTCATAAACAGATTACCATCCACACCAATTCGGGGCCATACGCCTTACGAGCGACTGTATGGAAAAAGGGGCACATGTAGATGACCTCAAGGTTTTTGGGTGTCTTGCATACGCCTCAGCTTTAGACAGACACAGAGGCAAATTCACAGAAAGAGCAATGAAGTGCATTTTCTTGGGATACAGACATGGCACAAAGGGATTCAAACTTTTGAACCTAAGCACTAACATTGTTTTCTTTTCCAGGCATGTGAAGTTCTGTTGATGAAGACTCATCACTGTCGCTCCATGTTGCCACCATTACCTTTTTGCCGTTCTTCTTTTCTTTCCTCAGCGTAGGGCAGCTTGACTTGATATGGCCAGTTTGATGACATTCAAAGCATGTAATGGGCTTTGAGTTGTCCTTCTTGTATTTGCTGTCGCTGGACTCAGCTTTATACTTATCAAACTTTCTGTAAGGCTTCTTAGAATATTTGTCATTCTTTCTGAACAACCTTTTCATCTTCCTTGTGAACATAGCCAGCTCTTCATCATCTGTTGAGCTCCCATCAGTGGAGTCAGCTTTCATGACAAGAGATTTTTGCTTCTTGTCTTCAGACTTTTCCTTCACCTAGAACTTCTTTCCTTTTTCAGAAGAACACAAGAAAAATGACACATCATGTTGCAGTGAAGCAGAGCTGGAGTCACTCCATAAAGCATGCATGAATGAAGATGAGGATGAATCATACAGTACAGATGAGGAACAAAGCACACCAGAGATAACACAACATGTTGATACAATACAAGAAATCGAAGAAAATATCAAACAGCCAGAGACACTAGCACATGGACATCAAAAAATCAACACAAGGCCATAAAGAACAAGGAAACTCCCAACCTATCTCAAAGATTATCACTTGGCACTGGTCCAAGGCTCCACACTGACATGCTTGACCAATTCCCCACATGCCTTGTGGAAACATTTGTCTTATGAAGGATTTTCTCCAGCCAAGAAGATTTTTTCGATCAACCTTTCTTGTCATCGGGAGCCTGCAACATATCAAGAAGCAAAGTTAGAAAGAGGATGGGTGGAGGCAATGAACAAGGAACTAGCTGCGTTAGAAGTTAATCAAATGTGGAGCTTAGTTGACTTACCAAAGGGCAAAAGGCCCATAGGCTGCCGATGGGTCTACAAAATCAAGCACAAATCCGATGGAAGCATTGCCAGGTTCAAGGCCAGGTTGGTTGCTAAGGGCTACACTCAACAGGAGGGAGTGGATTTCACTACAACCTTCGCACCTGTAGCAAAGTTCACCACCATAAGAACTCTATTAGCAATAGCAGTTGCAAAGGAATGACATATACATCAACTCGATATTGACAATGCATACTTACATGGGGAGCTGAGCGAGGATGTCTATATGGCAATGCCACCAGGGGTAACTCTGGAAAGCCCACGGCAAGTATGCAAACTCAATAAGGCTCTCTACGGGCTCAGGCAAGCAGGCAGACAGTGGAACGCCAAGTTGACAGGCACCATCAAACACATGGGGTTTTTTTCAATCAGTGGCCGATCCATCCTTGTTCATAAAGGAATACGCAGGACAAGTAACCATGTTGCTAGTATACGTTGATGATGTAGTTTTCGCAGGAAACGACATGCAAACCATCAACCAGGCCAAACAACACTTAAATGATGTTTTCAGCATTAAGGATCTCGGGGCCATACATTATTTCCTGGGATTTGAGTTCTCTCGTAGCCGTCAGGGACTCCACATATCACAAAGGAAATACACATTAGAGTTGTTATGAGACCAGGGATTCATCGACTGTAAACCAGCCTCGTCCCCGGCACTACCAAATTACAAACCAAGCCAAAATGACAACCCACTCCCAGAAATCACCCCATATAGACAGTTAATCGGTAAACTGCTATATCTCACACATACCAGACCGGATATCACATATATTGTAAATCAATTATCTCAACACCTCATGCAACCAACCACAAAGAATTTAAACAGAGCAGAAAGAGTTATGCGTTACCTCAAAGGGACTATAGGCTTAGGTCTTTTTTTTTCTCCACATGCAACGACTTGAAACTACAGGCCTTCACGGATTCAGACTGGGCAATTTGTCAAGAAACTCGGAAATCAATCACCGGGTACGTCGTCTTCCTCGGATCGGCCCTTATCTCTTGGAGATCGAAGAAACAGAACACCGTTTCTAGGTCCTCCTCGGAATCGAAATACAGGGCCATGGCCTCCACATCCTGTGAACTTCACTGGCTCACGAATCTCTTAACAGATATAAAAGCACCACCGGAGACGGCTTCCCTCATGTTCTGTGACAACATCTCCGCCATGCACATAGCCCAGAACCCAGTATTCCACGAACGGATGAAACATATAGATATTGACTGTCACGTCATCTGCGAACGAGTTCAAGCCGGTTTGATCCGATTAATGCCGATACCGTCAGCTCTACATGTGGCAGATCTCTTTACAAAAGCCCAACACTCTCCGCAACTTAGGTTTTTGATAGGCAAACTAAGCTTGAGGAATCTGTACCAAGCTTAGTTTGAGGGAGGATATTAAACTCATCAAGCAAAAGTTCAGTACAAGAAGAAGTTACAAGAGCAATGGGGAGAGATGGAGGCATTTCAGATCTATGAAGAAAGGGAGAAGAAGACCTTTGGTTTACCCAAAGGAGAATGAAGAGTTTGTGTCAGGAAGATTAATGAGTTTGGATTTCCAAACTCTATCTTCCGTATAATAAAAGCCAAATTGCTTAAGGGCAATTTGGTCCTTTCAACAATAACAGGGGCGTCATGGTAATTTCCCATGGATAGCACATTCTAGAAGAGTTGCACCTCCTTATGATGGACCACCCTCACTTGATCAAAGCTTCACCAAATCACCACCTTCCATTTAATTAAATCCATCACAAGGCTATCTTGTTGACACATGTCATGTCCTTTATTTTCCTTAATCATCAAGTTTACTTGGTGACCACACCTAGCAAAATATAAAAATAATGTATGTAAGCATTATTTCCTTAATGAGAATTTTTCCATTTTAGAGATTCACTCATTCAAAATTATTACAATGAACATTCTAAACATAAATGCCACCTTGTTTCCTCGCTGCCGATGCACACAAGGCACTCGCCTGGGATGTTAATTTGTTTCTAGAGCAGCCTGTAATAAATAGGGAGACAGCTCATACATAACTTGCATAAAAATATTTTAATCCTTGGTGGGATCTCAAGACTCTATAACTTGACCCACCCTTCACTCGATTCTCTATAGTTAACAATTTTATCAAGTGCCCTATATCTAGATTTCGAAGTGTGCATACCATCCTTATTGTGGCTCTAAACAAACTCATAACAAACTTCCCTGTATAGTAATATTTTTATCGGCCTCTTCCTCACTAAAGCACTTGAGAATTCCCCCCTCCAAACCTTCGCCCCCTCTGTAATCAAGTCTGCTTCTGTCATATCTTCCAACCCCTAAACTCAAAATGAATTAATGAGGAACCCATTTAAATTTGGAAGCCATGGGTCATCCCAAACTCGGATCAATTTCCATCCTCACCTTCCATCTGATTCCCAACCGAAGCAACTCAATAGAACTCCAAATACTTCTCCAAACAAAACTAGGATTATTGCCTAATTTAGAGGAAAAAGAAGTCACATTTGAAAAATAATTAGCTTTTAACATTTTACTCATCAAGATATTAGGGAGTTCGAAATTAACTTCCACCATTGCTTTTCTAGCAGTGATACATTAAACATATGCAGATCCCTAAAGCCAAGTTCGCCTTGATGCTTCCTCCAAAAAAGCCTCGACCAGTCGAACTAGTGAAAATTCCATTTAATAACCTCTAGTTTCGAACGCCACCTCAAAGAGTTCATTACTTCTTTTGCATATCATCACATATAGAACGAGGCAATATGAATGTGCTCATATAGAAAACAAGAAGGGCTTGGGCTATTGTTTTAGTCAGCACTTCTTTACCTACATTCGAAAGAAAATGAAATCCCCAGTTTCCAAATCTCTTTCTCAGTCTATCCACCAAAAAAAGAAAGACACTCCTATTAGATCTCCCAATGAGGGACGATAGACCTAAGTAACAGCTCATATCTAGATGATCTGTAATTTTCAATATAGAACGAATTATTGACCTTAGATCTTTCTTCACATTAGAACTGAAGTATACACCAGACCTACTCAGATCGATATCATGTCTTGATGCCTGCTCATGCTGAGTGAGTATCTTCAACACGACTCTTGTTTCCGACTGTGAATCCCAAAGAATGGGAAACTATAATCTGCAAAGAATAGATGAGTTACTAACAGTGCTCGTCTACAAACTCTACATCTTGTGATCTCATTTACATATTCATCCTTCATGATCAATCTGGCCAGAACTTTTACACAAAGAATAAATAAATAAGGGGATAATGAGTCTCCCTACCTCAATCCTCTACTATGAGTAAACAAATTAGTCAAATCGTTATTCACTGATACTGAGTAGGAAACATAGAGATGCATAACATAATCCATTGAACCCATTTTTCATTAAAGCTCATCTGGTGCATTACCTCTTCCAAAACCGTCAATTTACGATATCATAAGCCCTGTTGATCTCTATCTTCAGATCCACTTCCCCGTCATCACCCCCGTTCTTCCATTTCATATAGTGGATGATCTCAAATGATACTTATACACTATCAATTATTAACCCGCCTAGAACAAAAGCAGGTTGAGTGTCACTAATCACATCAGAGAGAATACATTTCATCCTGTTTGCTAAGACTTGTGCAATTATCTTATACAACACATTACAAAGTGATATAGGTCGATAATCCTTCAATGTCACATAAGATTCACCTTTTGGAATCAATACAATCACGTATCATTCAAGTTAGCTTGGGATTCCTCCCTATCCAGCCATTTTGCGTATATATAAAGTAATGATTTGTGGGGCTATAATATTGAACTTTTAAAATTGCTTATTATTACCAAAAGTGATTTGAATGAGTATATTTTAACATGAGGTGTTGAATCTATAATTTTTAGTAATATCGTGTCGAGATACAACTAATGTTTTTGTTTTGTTGGTGTGTTCTTTGGTTGTTAGACTCTCTCTGTACATATATACACACGTAATTTGAAATAATAAAGGCCAAATGCATTACCATACAACTTTTATATATGTATTGTGATTCAATCAATAAGGTAAACCGAATCTATAAAGAAATTTTAGATTTAATTTTTTCTTCGATCTATCTATTAAAAAAACGAGAAGCTTTTAACTGTGATCAAGGCGTATAATAAAGTTATAAGGAAGTTAGAATTTGGGTAAATTACACCACTCGTACCTGAAATATACCCCAACTCACACTTTGGTACCTGGATTATATTTCGTCCCAAAAATATACCCCAAGTATGGGTGACTGGACAATTATATCCGTGTGACTGGGAAGTGACCGGTCAACGCTTATTTGACCCATGTGACAATTATAAATGGGACCTAAACCATACGAAAAGACAAAAAATACCCTTAAAGCAATCCATCCCCCCAAAAAAGGCTTATAAATATACCCTATTTCCCTCTCTCTCCTTAAACTTAAACCAATGGCCTTTTCTCTCTAACTATTCATTTCTCCCTCTCTCTCTTGTTCGCCATTTCTGCCCATATAACACAAAATCAATGAACCCTATTTTTTCTCAGAATAGTGAACATGACGGCCTCATATAGCGCTGGAAGTTTGATATGCCACTATGGAATGCAAGCCCCTTGTACAACTTCCTAGAGTAATGCGAATCTGGGTAGGAGGTATTATAATTGTAGAAATTTCGGGGTAAGTGTATATCTATATATCTCTCCATCTCTCTTTCTATCTGTGTACATAACTCTGATTTTGATTTTGAACTATTTTGAAGAAACCGAACGCCTATAATTTCTTTGAGTGGCATGACCCTCCAATGAACGAAAGAGAAATCAATTATCCTTGGGCTTCTGAGAAAGTTGAATCGAATTGAGAGAGAATATGAGACATTGAAAGCTCATATGGTGCGTGACAGGAAAATGGAGAGAGAAAAAGAAGGTGAATTACAGAACTTGCTGGGGAATGAAAGAACAAGGGTTAATGAAAGAAGATGCAACTGTGTTTTCAAGTTTGTTGTTTGATTTGGGTTTGTTTTATGGTTTGTGTATCAGTTGGCTTAAATTTCGTGTATTTGGTAGTGAAAAAAGTTATGTATTTGGTAGTGAAAAAGGATAGTTAATTTTATTTTATGAAGTTATGTATTTGGTTAATTGAAAGAAATGAAGTAATGGTTTATGAAAATTGTTAGAATTGTGTACCCGGAGATTTGGATTTGGCTAATTGAAGTAATTTGAGTTGGTTACATTAAGTGAATGGACAGACATAACGATTGTGCAAAAATGTGCAAAGGTGTGCAAAATTGAGCATATATGTACTACAAAACAGGGCACAAAATTTGCAAAAAAAAAAAAACCCATAAATATAAGTACAAAACTGACACTACAAGATGGCAAAAATGTGATCATAAAATCAAGAGACCATAATCTGCACATATCTAGTGCAAAATTATGCAAAATTGCACACCACAAGATGGAAAAAATGTGACCATAAAATCTGATTGAACAATAACAAAAAAATAGACTATAATCTGCATATATCAGTGTAATTTACAGATAAACAAAGTATCCAAAAAAGGAACCAAAATATGCATTTTTGTGCAATTTACAAATTCACAAAACACAGCACAGATTCACAGAATATCCAAAAAAATAGCCACAAAACATGCACGTTTCACATTCATTCCCCAAAAAACAAAAAATCATACATGTTGCATTTATCTCCATGGTTGACTCTGTCTTGTTGATGCAGCACTCCTAGTTTGAGGTCTTCTAGGTACATTTGATGAAGAACTCCTAGTCTGAGGTCTGCTAGGTGCATTCTATCTTGGTGCGACAAATGGTGTAGAACTGCTGGCTTGACTAAGATGGTCTGACCGTGCAGCAACGTTCGTGGGTGCATTCTGTGTTGGTGCACCAGATTGGCTTGAACCCTGTATGCATACAATATGTTACATTTTGCATGTGTAATTAAAGCCATCATCCAATATAAGATATAAGTGTAAGCATAACTTACATCCATCATCCAACGTACAGTTTGAGGGGAGCACGTGGTACAGATGCATTTGTGGTTGTAGATTGTGTAGTTTCTGTTTGTGTAATTCTTTGCCTCTTAGACTACACAGGTAATAAAATGTCATAAGCAACTATTAAAACACAAAAAAAACTGAAGTAATACATGTGGAGCAGATGCAGCTTTGCACGTCCTCTTGTTGTGAGAAGTACTCCCGCATTTGCCACAACTCATTGTAATCAAACCCCTTCGACTTAACTTTCCTCTAGCTTTAGCCACTTCCAATTCTTCATGGTCCTTTCTTCTTGCCTTCTTTTTTCTCCCTCCTTTTGTTTTAACTGGGGATGGAGGCACAATAGGAACATGTGGCTCAACTTTAGGCCATTGATCCATACCATTTGTAGGCTCAATAAAGTGGCTATACACTTTGAGATATGTAGCCACAGAATAACATTCAACAAGATAATCTCCTGCACTCTAATTTTCCCCTATAATGGCTGAAATAGCATGACAGCATGGGATACCAGTCAATTGCCACCTTCTACATGTACATTCATGTGCTTCCAAGTTGACAACATATTGATCTCCTAAACGTTTAACTTGTACCCTTGGACCCCCAGAAAAGACAGCATCAAAATGTTTAGCAAAATCTTTGTTTACCTCAAGCTTCTTCAGTATTTTAGGGCACCATTTCTTCGTACACAGCTTCATTTTATTTGATTTTGCCTTCATTCTTCTCATAAGCATTAACTTGATCATTTCATACATTGTAAGGATCCCTTTGCCCCTTGCATCCAATATGTACTTATTAAAACACTCACATAGATTGTTCAACAACATGTCACATTGACTCCTCTCAGTGAAAGAAGCCCTTGCCAAATGCTCACTAGGTCTTTGTCTCAATCACTCTCTAGCTTTAGGGGACCTTTCTTCAATTTTATTCAGCCATTCCTGCAATTTTGCCATGTAAGGAGCTCTTGCTACATTCCACAATAGGTCCTTCAATTCTTTCCCTTTAAACTTGGTTCTGAAGTTGGTGTACATGTGCCTCACACATAGTCGATGTTCAGCATCAGGGAAGAGTAGTTCGATAGCTCCAATTAACCCATGTAACAATATAACAGGTTAAATTCTATGTTACAAAGAGTTGAACTACATGTCATAGTTTGTTAAATTACAAACCTTTTGTCTATCTGACATAAAGGTCCATTCCTGGCTATGTTCAATTCCCAAGTCATCTGTTAGGAGCTCTAAAAACCATGTCCACGTTTCTTTACTCTCAGTTTCCACCATTGCATATGCAATTGGGAATATGCAATCATTGGGATTTATACCAACTGCAGACAACAATTGACCACCAAATAAGCCCTTCAGCCAGCACCCATCAAGAGATATAAACTTTCTACATCCAGCTTTGAAGGCATCCTTCGGTGCATTTAGACAGATATACATGCCCCTAAATCTTTCCTCCTTCCATCTGCCTTTAACTGTACTGCCAGGATTGGGGCGAAGGATCTCAGCCATGTACCTATAATCAGATAAACTTACACAATCACATAACCTTACACATAAACTGATTCAAATATAAAATTCAATCACATAAACTGATTCAAATATATAATTCAATCACATAAACTTAAACTAATTCAATCACATAAACTGATTCAAATATATAAAATGATACTAACATGTAAGCCTTGTCATATTGGCTTCGTTCATCCCCGTTAATCATTTCAAAAGCATACCATTTTGCTCTGTAGCCCTTCATTCTCCCAACTATCAACTGTAGACTTCTTTGAACATGATCAATTAGTGTTTGAACCTTCCAGTGCTGGTCACTTCTAAGATTCCAAATATCTTTTGGCTAGCCATTTTGATGTTAGGTGGAAGTTAGACTAGACCTTGCAACATTCATGCACAAAATGGCCACTTTTCAGTAACATAGGTTGGTTAGTTGGATCCTTGAAATCAACTTTTGATGCATATGCACGCCAAGGACAGCTTGCATCTGGACCGACTACACTGTTGCATACAGCTTCAACCTTTTCACGCGTGTTCTTCTTAAATATCAACTGAAATCTATTTCTAATTCCATGATTCCTGCAAGCATTCTTGAACTATTTGGATCATCGAATAACATCCCAATTTGGAATTGTAGATCATTCATATCCCTTTCAGCATTAAACTCTGGATATCTTGGCCTACCTCCTAAATCTGTCTCTAAATCACTATCTGTATGCAATTCATCTGAATTTTCATATTCTGAATCATTATCCCCAACTTCAAAATCCATGGTGCGATCAACTCCACTACTACCCACATAAACCCCAGTACCATATGGTCTACCTCTAGTCTCAGGCCTCCCATTCCTTGCATTATTAACTCCTTCAGTTAAGTCCTCATCATCATCCTCCATCACATAATCAGGATCTACAAAGTCATCCTCATTATCCCGATTCACAGATGTTGCATTAACATTCCCAGTTTTAATATTCCCAGCATTAACATCCCCAACATTAACATCCCCTTCATTAACATCGCCTTCATACACACGTCCTTCATAGGGGTTATCATTGAATTCAACTCCATGTTCGTTTGTAGTTTCACAAAACGCGTGAAACCTGTGCACACCCTCACCTCCAGCCCCAATTACATCCTCACCTCTAGCCACACTACTATCCTCAACTCCAGCCCCACCAGCCTCACATCCAGCCCCAACCACATCCTCACCTCTAGTCCCTATTACATTATCAAAACCAGTAACATCCTCCTCAACTCCCGCCCCACCAGCCTCGAACCCTGCCCCACCACTAGCCCCAAAATCAACTCGAGCCCCACCATCCTCAAAACCAGTCCCACCATCTTCAACACTAGCCCCAAAGTTAACTCCAGTCCCACCAGCCTCAGAACCAGCCCCACCATCTTCAACACTAGCCCCAAAATCAACTCCAGCCCCACCATCTTCAACATTAGCCCCAAAATCAATTCCAGCCCCATTACTATCCTCAATCCCATATTCTAAGCGTTGTATATTGAAGGAAAATAGGCAAACGTTTGGCAGCGGAAATATAAATTTTTTAACCTATTTCCATTAACCCAAGATCCGTTAATCGTTATTTCATATAAAGAGGGATAGAAGGAAATACATTTTGATGTTCTATCTACCATTGCAATCGAAGTGCCCACAACTCTTACTTCGAGTTTCCGAGCACAAGACAAAAACACAATCCAAAATCAAGTTAGATATTGATGGGTGTCGAATCCACCAAAGATAATTATAACTTTACTTAGCCGAAAATAAATTGTAAAAGAGCAAGTAAAGGTCATACCCAAAGGATTAATACTAATCTAATCACAAATATAACCAAGCAATTAACAAAAAGTAAATAGAGGGGGATTGAAATTGTTGATTAATGAATAAATAAAAATTGCAGAATCAAATTGAAGTTGAATGTAAAATTAAATGTTGGAATTTCAGTTAAGGGGGATTCCGCAGGCCAAACAATTATTTCCCATCGATCATTGACGGTGAGACATTATCTTAATTAACATGATCTGGATTGGTTATAGCCGTTCCTTATTCATTCCCGACCTAATCCTTCCTTAATTGTAAAGCAAATCCTAGAGCGCCTAAAGATAAGCTCCTATTCAATCAGACAGTTCTAGCTTAGCGCTTAGAATTTAATCCGTCGAAAGCATTAGGAATTAGAAGGACCCAATCTAAGTTAACCGAATTCTTAGCGATTCCGATTCAAACCAAATCACATGTTCATGCGCTTAATCGTTGTTAAGATATTCAGATGATTACAAATCCTATTTCCTAACGTTGTCAAATGAATGAAAAAGCAAAAGTCTGGCCAAACCTTCACCTGAACCTCCAATGATGGTCTGATTTTATAGATTAACAAACATGCAAACAGCTCATATAAATTCAGATTTCTAAATTAAAGAGTAACAATCTCACGATGGAAAATAATGCTCGCCTTTGATTAATCCCTTAACCGAATAAAGTGTTTAGCCACACATAGTCATGAAATCGACTATGATAGCCATTAAAGACGATAATAAATGAAGCTAACTAAGAAACCAAAAAGAGAAAAAAACCTAAAAAGAACTTATCCCCCAAGGTGTAAATTCTCATCTATTTATAGAGAAAACCCTCTCCTAAAAGTTGGGTAACAAAATAATATCTATCTAAATCATCAACCTCTTTTACAAATTTCAAATCCCTGATTTTCTGCCTTTTATTTCGAGTTGGAAAAGGTCCTGGTCAATTTGAACATCAGAAGATTCGGAGGTCCTTAGTCTTGGGCAAGACTAACTCCATTTTCGCTTCAGCTCCTTTAATTCAGCACCAAATTCCTTTCTGGTCTAAAGTTTCTCTAATTAAGCCCAATTCTGCTCCTTTTAATCATTTGAGTCCTGTGGAGGCAAATCAAACCAAAACAAGCAATAATACCCAGAATAACACCAAATTAATTAAATAACCTAGCACTAAAGTGGACATTTGAACGTTGAATTGGAGACTTATCAGATATCAACCGTATAAAACAATCAAGAATAGATTGTCTCTAATAAATCAACACAAGATCAAGGAATAAGAGAAAGAGATGAAAATCAATTGAACGGAAGGAAGCGATGGATACTCTCGTCCTCTAGTGTGGTCAAAATTCTCTCTCCCGAGTTGAGTATGTGTGTTTCGAAAATCACATATATGGGGGTATTTATATTCTCTTGTATCTAAACCTTAGTTAGATAGAATTAGGTTACTGAATAAGAATTTAATTCGGAATATAATTCTTATTTATTATTTACAATTATATCTTAAATATAAAGATAATAATAATAACCTTATAGGATAATAATAGGAGCAATTTAATCTCATTCAAACTCCTAACTTATTTATCCTTTAAATAATTTAATTCACAATTATAATCTAATTAGAATTGTTAAAATCAAATTAAATATTTATGTATTTATCATACATAAAAATCGCCCCACCCTTATCTACTGGGCCTTAGTGGACTCAGTTGGGCTTCCATCAATTAATTAACATGTATTTCTCTTTTGGGCTCCAAGTCTTATGTGTGACCCATTAGGTTCTTATTGCTTCTAGCCGTATGCAACTATTAAATTAATTTTCACAAAATTATATTTAATCTTTGCATAACGGAATGAGTACGCGAAATGTGATTAGGAAATCCGAAACATTCCCCCAGAGCTATAAGAAGACATGTTGATTCTGTCGTTGACCTTTCCGTATTAGTTACAGTATAATTCGATCCTTTATCAACTACATCCTTGAACCGAATCTTATGACTATGGATAATGTTAAGTCACATATAGCGAGACGTTCATTTTACTTGTACAGGCCGAGTCAACTCCAATTAGATAGGTTAAGTGAAATCTGTATTTCAAGTCTTAAGCTATCACCTTGCAAGGATTTAGAGTCAAGTCTTCCACAAGCGATCATTGGACGTATCTCCCATTTATCGGGAGTGACAAATGCTCAATCCAATGTATAATTATCCTGCAATTACTTCCTGTGATACCCAACGTCTGCCGTTCACACCCCAGAGTCATCTCTGTTATGGATCGTGTTACAACAGGATCAAAGCATCACATTCCATAATCCAGAATCACCAATTAACATTCCTTTGAGTCTGAGGATTACTTATACCTATTAATACCAATGAGATGAACATGTGATAAGGATGAATCTACCTATACTATTATATCAAGTCGGGTCCCCAATCCTAATGAACTCCCTTTCATTGGATCCATGCAACTGTCCAGATTATCTGTATATCTGAAGCTTGTGAGATCAGCTTTCTGTCTTGACAGAAGACATTGTTATATGCAAGTCTCAACAGTGATATGTCAATCCTAAACATATTACTTGACTTGGGGTGGTTTTAAGTTTATTAGTTTATTATAAAGTTTCGTCTCACTTTATGCTTGTATGAACACTTTATAATCACTTTAAACAAACTTAGGGATTTCCTTTTGTTAGACTTATTTAGTTCTTTAAAAGGGGTTGCCTTTATATAGTTACGAAACCATATCTTATTAAAACAAATGATATAAAGAACACTTCATTCATATTTAGTTTATGTCCTAGAACAATTGTCTATTGGACACTAAACCCCAACATACTCCCACTTGGACTAAAGCCAATTGTTTCTACAACTTATCCCAGTAGAAGTTAGATGACGATCATGTACTTTCTGTGCTAAGGGCTTTGTCAACGGATCTGCAACGTTGCCACAATCTCTCTTACAATGTGGTATCGCTTTAGGTAATGCTTAGATGCATTATGAGACCGTGGTTCCTTTGCTTGCGCAATGGCTACATTGTTATCACAGTACAGTGTAATGGGATTTACAATGTCAGGCACCACACACAGTTCAGTAATGAACTTCTTAATCCAAACCGCTTCCTTTGCTGCTTCCGCAGCAGTGATGTACTCTGACTCGGTCGTAGAGAAAGCTACGCTTCCCTTCTTGGAACTCTTCCAACTGACCGCGCCCCCATTCAAGATAAACAGGTATCCTGATTGGGATCTAAAATTGTTCTCATCTGTGAGATGATTGGCGTCTGAAAATCCTTCTATTTTCAGATCCCCTTCTCCGTACACTAGGAACATGTCTTTAGTCCTTCTCAAGCACTTAAGAATGTTCTTGACGGCATTCCAGTGCTCGTCTCCCGGATTACCTTGATAACGACTCGTTATACTTAACGCGAACGCTACGTCAGGTCTAGTGCAAAGCATAGCATACATAATCGAACCGATTGCGCTGGCGTACAGGATTACAACCATACGCTTTTTTATCATCTTCGGTTTTAGGACATTGATGATTGCTTAACTTTACTCCATGTACCATGGGTAAGTTACCTCGTTTGGATTCAAGCATGCTAAACCGCTTTAGTACCTTTTCAATGTATGTAGCCTGTGAAATACCAAACAGTCTTCTTGATCTATCTCTGTAGATCTTTATACCAAGTATATAAGCTGCTTCACCAAGGGCTTTCATGGAGAAGTTACCTGATAACCATACTTTTACCGACTGTAGTAAAGCTATTTCATTTCCCATTAATAATATATCATCCACATATAATATTAGAAATGCAACTGAGCTCCCACTTGCTTTCTTGTAAATGCAAGCTTCTTCGCAATTTTGTTCGAAACCAAATTGTTTTATGGTTTCGTCAAAACGCTTGTTCCATCTTCTAGATGCTTGCTTGAGTCTATAAATGGATCTCTGTAGTTTGCAAACCTTGTTTGCATCCTTTGATATGAAACCTTCATGTTGCATCATATATACATCCTCAAGCAGGTTTCCATTTAGGAAAGATGTTTTCACATCCATTTGCCAAATCTCGTAATCGTAGTGAGCGGCAATAGCGAGCATTATTCTGATTGATTTGGACATAGCCACATGAGAGAAAGTTTCGTCATAATCAATTCCTTGTTTTTGACGATATCCTTTCGCAACTAACCTAGCTTTGTAGGTGCTAACCTTTCCATCCATGTCAGTCTTCTTTTTGAAGATCCACCTGCACCCAATGGGTTTTATCCCTTCGGGTGGATCAACCAAAGTCCAAACTTGGTTGGTGTACATGGAATCCATTTCAGAATCCATGGCCTCGAGCCATGCTTTATAATATGGACTGGTAAGAGCCTCTTCGTAGTTTTCGGGTTCGTCGTCTAACACGGGAACCTCATCATCATCTCCCACTAGAAAATCATATCTAATTGGGAGTTCGCGAACTCTTTGTGATCTACGAATGGGTGGCACTTGACTCTCATCTAATGGGACTGCTTCGGGTTACTCAACCGCCTCTGTTGTTTCAGTCGGTGTTTCTTGTTCTTGAACTTCATCAAGTTCAATCATGCTTCCCTTTTCTGTTTCTTCGAGAAACTCTTTCTCCAAGAAGGTTGCGTGCTTGGATACTATTACTTTCTGATCATCTGGATGATAGAAGTAATACCCCACAGTTTTCTTAGGGTATCCAATGAAGAAACACTTATCAGATTTAGAATCTAGTTTGTCTGACGCTATGCGTTTGACAAATGCTGAACAACCCCATACTCTCATGAATGAGAATGTAGGTTTCCTACCAACGAACAATTCATATGGTGTGGAACTAGCGGATTTAGTTGGTACTCGATTTAGGGTGAAGAGGGAAGTTTCCAAGGCATAGCCCTAGAATGTCTTTGGAAGCAACGATATGCTCATCATAGATCGTACCATATCTAGTAAGGTATGGTTCCTCCTTTCGGATACACCATTGTGTTGTGGTGTATATGGAGGTGTCCATTGTGAGCATATTCCACATTCAGTTAGATAATTCAGAAAATCATCTGAAAGATATTCGCCACCTCGATCGGATCGAAGTATCTTTATTTTCTTTCCTAATTGATTTTCTACTTCATTCTTGAAGCATTTGAATTTCTCAAAAGCTTCGGACTTGTGCTTCATTAAGTAAACATAACCATATCTAGAATGGTCGTCTATGAAGCTTATGAAGTATCTGAATCCTCCTCTTGCTTGGACTGACATAGGACCGCATACATCTGAATGTATTAATCCTAGAGTGTCTGATACACGCTCACCTTTATTGCTAAAGGGTGTCTTTTTCATTTTACCTTTTAAACATGCTTCGCATGTTTCCAATGATTCAGAATCAATTGAATCTATAAGCCCATCTTGGTGTAGCTTAAGCATGCATCTTTTGTTTATATGGCCTAAACGATAATGCCACAAGTAAGTCGAATTATCTAGCTTATGTCTTTTGGTATCAATTGCGAAAACAGAAATTTTGTCATCTAGCACATAAATCCCATTTTGTGATATTCCTGAGAAATAGAAAATCCCATCTCTATAAAATTCGCAATGTTTATCTTTTATTGAAATATGAAAACCGTCGTCAACAAGACGGCTAATAGAAATAATGTTTTTGGACATTTCAGGAACATACAAACAGTTCCCTAATTCTATTACAAGCCCAGAGGGCAAACTTAAAGCATAATCTCCAACAGCGAGGGCGACAACTCTTGCTCCATTTCCTACTCGCAAGTTTATGCTTCCTTTCTTCAATTCCTTAGTCCGTCTGAGTCCCTGAATATTCATACAAATATGAGATCCACATCCGGTATCTAATACCCAAGATTCAGACTATGAAATTGTATATATTTCAATATAAAACATACTAGATGTTGAAGTCCCGACTTTTCCCTTCTTGAGGGCAGCTAGGTATACCAAACAATTTCTTTTCCAATGCCCATCTTCACCACAATAGTGGCACTCTCCTTTGGGCTTCTTTACTTCCTTTCCTTTTGTTTCGGTGAGCATGGCTCCCTTGCCTTTCTCAGGATGGATTGGATTAGGGAAGTTCCCTTTCCTCTTCTTTGATCCTTCAATAGCAAGGGCTGGTATTCCCTCGTTTTCCTTCATATTGGGCTTGACTGTCTCGAGCATATTTGCAAGCTGTATAAGAGACGTTTGCAAGCCATTCACCTGGTAGTTCATAATGAACTGTGAATAACTCTCAGGGAGGGATTGAAGAAGTAAGTTTACACTTAGTTCATGATCCATCGCATCTCCAATACTAGAAAACTTGGTAATAAGGCCAATCATCTTGACACAATGTGTCATTACAGATGTGCCCTCCTGCATCTTGCATCTATATAACTGCTTTGTTATCTCGTAGCGTTCGCACCGAGTTTGATTCGTAAACAACTCTTTCAGGTGCGTGACCATGGAATAGGCATCCATATCCTGATGTTGCCTTTTCAATTCTGGGGTCATTGGTGCAAGTATGATGTCTCCCGCGTGATCGTCATCAGTCTTATGCTTCAGGTAAGCATAAAATTCTTAGTAGGGAGCACCATCCATCGGGTAAGGGGGTATCGGTGTATCAAGTACATACCCTTTCTTATCGAACTTCAAAACGATTTTGAGGTTGCGATACCAGTCGGTGAAGTTTGAACCGTTCAACTTGTTATCGGTAAGTATATTTTGCAGATTGGTGTTAGTCATGATTTTAGGAGTGTTTTAATTTAAACCTGAGAGTGAGAAAGAGTAAACGTACGTTATTCATTTGCTTTAAAATACATCAATCTAAAATTATAGGCCTTCTGTTCATTTTAGATTGCTCCCACTATTTTGCCGAATTAATAGCCTTCCATATTAATTCCAAGAATTTCGCAAATCCTTTAGTGAGCTAGGATCCTAACTCCTGAGATTTCACCTTTAGTTTGCTCAACAAGCTAGTCTCATTTGTTAGGTAGATTCATGTAATCAATCACATCTTTGATGTGATTCCTAGGTTATTGGGTTACTAACCACATTAGTAACTAATATGCTATTCACATTAATCCCAACCATATTGCCCATTAGTTTATGACAATATGAGTTTGCTCATCCAATTATCATAATCTAATTTAAGTATTACCCCATATTCATGAAAATATGATTTTTCAATAATTCAGGTGTTACCATAAGACCCCGAGCTTGAGTTTGCTCAACAACCCAAAGGCCCCCAGTACTGCCGGCTGAATTATAATATTAGGGAGGGGCAACCGATTTTAATAACTTGCTTATTTACTTAACTTTTAATTAGTGAGAGATTTTTTATTTTAAGTCTCATAATCTAATTTAGTCTTGATTTGCTTTAGCATACATCAGACACATACATTAGCGTTATAGACATATCATCTAAATTATTCTGTCGAGCCAGAGACGGAATAAAAGGCCAAATCTAGGGAAATACTAACTATTACATATTTCTCTTTAGGTCCTCCGTCTTCTCCATGGCGCCTTGAAATTACATATTAATTTCTATTCTACTAAAGAAAACTTCAATTAACTTAGGGAATTAGATGAGAGGAGAAATTACAATAGATAGTAGAAAGGCAAGACTCGCAGGCCCTATTTCAAAAATACCAAAAGACTAAAAAGAGGGTCCAAATATGTCCATAACTCCAAACATTCATAGACTAATTAAATAAATTTAATTGGTTGATTACAAAAATATTTTATGTAATATTTAAGTTAATCACATTAACTCATCAAATTAACTTTCATCCAATTTTAATTCTAATAGTTTCGTATCTTCTATATGAACCTTTTAGGTTAATACAACTATACAAAACTTTAATTTATGCATATCCCAATTATTTTGATTTCAATTCATTTAATACTTTTGATTTACAAATAGGTAAAACAAACTTTTAAATAAATTCATTCATTCGATAATCAAAACAGAAAACTATTAATTTCTGAAAAAATATATATATATATAAATATATTTAAAAACTATTTTAAAACAATTTTAAAATACGTGGGTTTCGGGACGGGCCCGAGGACGAGGCTGCTGCCGTTTGGCAGCAGCCCTGTCGCCCCTGGCCCTTGCCGCTGCCTTGCGGCAGCGGCGGCCAGCCGCGAGGCAGCAACCGCGGGACAGCGGCCGGGTTGCGCCGTGATGCGCGACCCGAGCTGCTGTCCATTTATTTTTTTTATAATTATATATATATATATATATATATATCAGTTTTAAAACGGTTTTAAAACGATTTTCAGAAAATAAGAAAACCTATTATAGATTTTCCGTTTTATCTTTAGAATCAATAAAATTAACTTTTATCAATCTAACTATAAAACTAATAGATTTTGTTATAATGATTATCAACCGAAATAATTAGGAACATATGCATAAACTATTTTAATTAATAATTAATTAAAACTTATTTATCTTTAGAACTAATTAATCAAAATACTTTTGTTAATTAACATAACTATAAATATTTATTCAATCTTATTGAAAAACTTCTAAATTTTCATATATGAAATAACGGATTTAACGCAGGCTTTGATACCACTGAAGGAAAATAGGCAAATGCTTGGTAGAGGAAATATAAAATTTTTAACCTATTTCCATTAACCCAAGATCCGTTAATCGTTATTTCATATAAAGAGGGATAGAAGAAAATACCTTTTGATGTTCTATCTACCGTTGCAATCGAAGTGCCCACAACTCTTACTTCGAGTTCTCGAGCACAAGACAAAAACACAATCCAAAATCAAGTTAGATATCAACCGTATAAAACAATCAAGAATAGATTGTCTCTAATAAATCAACACAAGATCAAGGAATAAGAGAAAGAGATGAAAATCAATTGAACGGAAGGAAGCGGTGGATAATCTCGTCCTCTAGTGTGGGTCGAAATTCTCTCTCCCGGGTTGAGTATGTGTGTTTCGAAAATCACATATAGGGGGGTATTTATATTTTCTTGTATCTAAACCCTAGTTAGATAGAATTAGGTAACTGAATAAGAATTTAATTCGGAATATAATTCTTATTTATTATTTACAATTATATCTTAAATATAAAGATAATAATAATAACCTTATAGGATAATAATAGGAGCAATTTAATCTCATTAAAACTCCTAACTTATTTATCCTTTAATTAATTTAATTCACAATTATAATCTAATTAGAATTGTTAAAATCAAATTAAATATTTATGTATTTATCATACATAAAAATCGCCCCACCCCTATCTATTGGGCCTTAGTGGACTCAGTTGGGATTCCATCAATTAATTAACATGTGTTTCTCTTTTGTGCTCCAAGTCTTATGTGTGACCCATTAGGTTCTTATTGCTTCTAGCCGTATGCAACTATTAAATTAATTTTCACAGAATTATATTTAATCTTTGCATAACGGAATGAGTACGCGAAATGTGATTAGCAAATCCGAAACATTCCCCCAGAGCTATAAGAAGACATGTTGATTCTGTCGTTGACCTTTCCGTATTAGTTACAGTATAATTCGATCCTTTATCAACTACATCCTTGAACCAAATCTTATGACTATGGATAATGTCAAGTCACATATAGCGAGACGTTCATTTTACTTGTACAGGCCGAGTCAACTCCAATTAGATAGGTTAAATGAAATCTGTATTTCAAGTCTTAAGCTATCACCTTGCAAGGATTTAGAGTCAAGTCTTCCACAAGCGATCCTTGGACGTATCTCCCATTTATCGGGAGTGACAAATGCTCAATCCAATGTATAATTATCCTGCAATTACTTCCTGTGATACCCAACGTCTGCCGTTCACACCCTAGAGTCATCTCTGTTATGGATCGTGTTACAACAGGATCAAAGCATCACATTCCATAATCCAGAATCACCAATTAACATTCCTTTGAGTCTGAGGATTACTTATACCTATTAATACCAATGAGATTAACATGTGACAAGGATGAATCTACCCATCCTGTTATCTCAAGTCGGGTCCCCAATCCTAATGAACTCCCTTTCATTGGATCCATGCAACTGTCCAGATTATCTGTATATCTGAAGCTTGTGAGATCAACTTTCTGTCTTGACAGAAGAGATTGTTACATGCAAGTCTCAACGGTGATATGTCAATCCTAAACATATTACTTGACTTGGGGTGGTTTTAAGTTTATTAGTTTATTATAAAGTTTCGTCTCACTTCATGCTTGTATGAACACTTTATAATCACTTTAAACAAACTTAGGGATTTCCTTTTGTTAGACTTATTTAGTTCTTTAAAAGGGGTTGCCTTTATATAGTTACGAAACCATATCTTATTAAAACAAATGATATATAAAGAACACTTCATTCATATTTAGTTTATATCCTAGAACAATTGTCTATAGGACACTAAACCCCAACATATACTCCCCATATCTTAGACTTATCCTTTGCCTTCATCTTCTTGAACTTTACAATTTCATTCCTTTCCCCAATCTTTTCTATCACTATACCACTTCTTCCAACATCCAATGCATCTTTAATGTCTTCCATAGTCAGTGTCTTCACATATATGCCAAATTCTCCACATTCAACTCCAGCCAATGCCATATGATAGACATCCACGTCACTACCCAGGGGCTTCAGACACTTATCGCTAAATGGATCCGTATGGCACTTCTAGAAATACTGGAGAGTTCTTTCACATTCCAAGCTTAACAATTTCGCATCTATTGCCACCAGAGGCAGCCTATCCCAATGGCAATCTGGCCACATAAACATGTCCTCATCCACATACTCGTACCCCTTCAACCTTCCATTGTAATGGAGCATTATATCAAAATACCCATTTTTCGGGTCTACAATTAAAAAACAAATGAACATGGTTATAAAACAATGGAAAAACAAAGCTTCCATAAATAAAAACCAAGAAACAGAGCATCTATAGTCGAAAACCAAAAAAACATAGACTTTCAATCACAAAAAAATACACAAGACACCCAAAATACCCAAAAAAAACATAGACTTTCACCAAAAATAAATGAACATGGTTAAAACAATGGAAAAACAAGGCTTCCATAAATAAAACCAAGAAACAGAGCATCCATAGTCGAAAACCATAAAATCAGAGACTTTCAATCACAAAAAATACCCAAGACAACCAAAATACCCAAAAAAACAGACTTTCGCCAAAAATAAATGAACAGATAAACAAAGCATCCACAAATAAAAACCAAGATACATAGCATCCATATCAAAATACCCAAAAAAAACCAAAAAAACCAAGAATTTAAATCACATAAAGTAAGATAATAATTTTCACTTACACGGGAAGTCCACATTTTCTTCAAGACATTAGGTGGTGTATGTTTCTGCATTTGATATGGCGAAACGAATGAGAATCGCAAATTGAGAGAACGAACCGAAGAATAAAAGCGAAGAATAAAAATGGAACAAATATCGCAAACATCGCAACTTGATATCGCAAAAGCAAGTTAGGTCAGAAAATAAAAGTGATCGATCAACCATGCATACCTGTAGAGTTACAAACTTCCAGAAGTGGTTTTCCTTCGTCGTGCGCTTCAGACCGCCTCTTCAATGGCTAATTTGTGCTATTCAGTAGAACTTTCAACTAGGTTCCATGGTGTTTGTTTGCGCAGAAATGGATTTCGTGGTTTTTGAGTTCTCTCAAATGGGAGTGAGTTCGAATGGAAGAGAGAAAGAAATGACTGTTGGAATGGACATGGGAGAAAGAGGGTACTCGAAAGATGTGATTAATTATGGAGGGAAATGAATAGGGGTACTTTAGTCTTTTAACGTTCAACATATAATGTGGGTCCCACTCTTTTTAGGTTAGTAATTGTCAAACACACGTTGACCAAACAAAAATCGGCTAAACGCACATAATTGTCCAGTCATCCATACTTGGGGTATATTTTTAGGACGAAATGTAATCCAGGTACCAAAGTGTGAGTTTGGGTATATTTCAGGTACCATTGGTGTAATTTACTCGTTAGAATGTTAATAATTTTATTAGGTTCGGCGAGTCAAAATTTGGCATCTATTATATTATAATGTATTTTTTGACAGACTTGGACTCTCTGTATAGTGTCAGCCCATCTCCGACTATGATTAATAGGATTGTTTAAATGAAATTAGAAAAGCTAAATTAAAATTTTCAAATATATAATTTTTAGTTCAGAAATTATATTTAGATCATAGAGGTCGATGAAGTCAAAAAGAAAAAAAGAAAAAAATGGAAAGTTAATATCTTATTTCTGTATTCAAGTTGATGGAAAAATTTCTTAAGAAAAAAGGATGAAAAAAGGATAAAAGTCAATTGTGATGTTTGATCAAACAAAACTATAGTCAACAGTTTACTTGAAGCACGTGCACTGCCTTTTCACACCTTAATTCTTAAATTGGGATTCCCCTAAATTTACAAATACTTAGACACGGACTTAAATACATAGTTGTCTTACCATCGCTCAACATCAATTTATTTCAATAAAACAATTTAATTTCAAATTTTATTAGATTATTCCGTGGATTTTAGTAGTTAAAACATTGAAATAATAGCATGAGTGACACGTCAATATGAGTCAACTCAGATCTCTGACCGAAACGAAACGTGACAGCCACGTGTTGGTTATTTTTATGAAAAATAAACTAATTTTTTTTTTCATAAAAATAACCGACACATGATAGCCATGTGCCGCATACGTAGATGTCATGTGTCGTTTTAGTTAGAGATATAAGTTGACTCATGCTGACATGTAACTTATGTCATTATTCCGATATTTTTTAATCGTTGGCCATAGTGGCTTAATTGACACAAAACTCAAAAAAGTTAAGTGATTTTATTGAGACAAATTTAAGTTGAGTGACCATTTTGAGACAACCATATAAGTTCACTAATCAATGGTGTATAAAATAACATTAATTTAATAATAATTTTTTAAAGTAAAATCAAATTTAATACTATGTTATCAAAATTTATAAAAAAAACTAGTTTGATTATTATTTGAATATGTTATATTTAGAACATCTAACACAATTATAAAAAACACTTTAAATACTAACAACTAAATATGTTACCTATAAGTTAATTACAAGTTAATTACAGTTTCTTTTGTCAAAGTATTTAAACTATTTGCTGTATTATTAATATGTTATAAATAACCAACAAAAACAATGTATAAAATTATTTTAGTTTATTGATAAATTTATTTGAAAAGTATGATATTATAATTAAATAATAGACTCAAATTAATTTTATTTCAAAACGTTAAGAAACATTTAGATAAAATTTGTCACTTATTTCTTTTTAAATTTGTCAAATGTAGATTAATTTTTATTTCAAAAAAATGATCAAAATCTATTGACTTTTACTTATAAACTTTGTATTAGAAAAGAATATATGATCTAACATTTCATTTACTTTTATTCTTTATATATATTTTTGTATCCATACATATTTAGTTTGTACATAGAAGTATTCTTGTACTTCTACCATTACTATATATATATATATGTACTTTTGTTATTTTACAAGGATTAAAAAGTAATTAATTAACTTTAGATTTAAAACAAAATTAAGTGGTTAAAATTAATTATTCTTATTTCATAAAGATTTAGTTTATAAATTTAAATCTAATTAGTTTTAAATAATAATATTACTATATTTTCTAAATATCAAAATAAAGATAAACTAAAAAAGTTCCTCAAAAAAAAAAAAAGATAAACTAAAAAAAATCATTAAAGCTTCACAAACACAACCTGTTTGGTAAAGAGCGTTTTGGGATAAAAAGAGCGGTTTTGACCAACTTTAGCGGTTTGACCACTGAAACCGCTGATTGGAGTGTTTGGTGGAGAGAGGTTTGTGAGAGAGGTTTGGGATGAAAACGCTAATTTAGAAAAAGCTCTTAAAAGGAGCTTTTTCAATTAGCGTTTTGCAATATTTAAAATTAATTGACTTCTTTAACCCTAATAGATAGACTTCTCCTCTTCTCCTGCGCCAAAACTAATGCTCTTATTCGTCTTTTTGCACAAACTGCTATTATCAATCAGCTAATTTTTACCAAACAGGTCTACACAAACAGCTAGTCAAATCAGCTAATGTAATCAGCTATCAGCTAACAGCTAATGTAATCAGCTAACAGCTAACAACTAATTCCCAAACAGGGCCAATGAAACCTTGAAGCAATGAAGTTCTGACGTTTGTTTGTCTAAAAATGTTGTGTTTTAAAAAATATTGGGTAAGAAAAAAATTATTGAAAAATAAAATATTTTTCGGTATTTGGCTACAATATTAAGAAAAAAAAAAAAGAACTGGTGTGGTTACTATTTTAAAAAATGATAAGTAAGCAGAAATATAAAAATGATAAGTAAGCAGAAATAAAGTAGGATTCTATAAGGATCTCAAATGGATAGCTTAGTGAGGTGGAGTTTACTTCAAAGTGTTTTATATTGAAGAGACAATGATTATTTGCTTTTTGATGTTAATATTGCAACTTTTTGTATTTTTACTTTTCTTTTTAATAAAAAATATATTTGAATATTAAATTTTTTATTATTAAAATAAATTATATATAAAATAATGATTCGTGTGATCACAGTACTAATGTTTTAGAGTTATTTAGTATTTGAGTATTAAATTTTTTTTACCACAGAAATGATGTGAAAATGAAAAAATAAAATATTATATTTTAAGATGTTATTTTAAGTTTTAGTAACTTTTGTAGTTAATTGCATTATAAATGCTCTAAAAACTTAAGAAAATGTTTTCAAACTTTTTTTTTTTGTCATACATAAAAATAAATTTTGTTATGTGATATACAAGGCATAGAGTTGTGTGGAATGGGGCAAAAGACATGAAATGTTCAATGAATGAAGAGAAAAATATTTGGTCAAACAATGCATATTTCTTGACTTGTTGCTTTCAGTGTCCAAAAGATATTATAAAGATTTATTATCTCTTTGCTATTATTAATTTTTAAAATCTGAGGGAATTTTTAAAAAAGTACGATAAATAATTACAAATAATCTAGAGATAAAATGCAAACATACACTCAATGTTTATGTTTAGAAGCAATTTTATTCATAACGTCTAAGATAGTAACGTTGGTAGTTAAAAGGAACTTTATCCTTAACATTGATAGGTTGGGTCGAGAAATTATGACTTGGAGAATCCAGTGTCATAATTTC
Organism: Euphorbia lathyris; assembly: GCF_963576675.1. Lineage (NCBI taxonomy): Eukaryota > Viridiplantae > Streptophyta > Magnoliopsida > Malpighiales > Euphorbiaceae > Euphorbia > Euphorbia lathyris. Next base: position 71,127,189 of record NC_088918.1, on the reverse strand, counting down.
TTGACTTAGATAACACTAGGAAATCCAGTCACCGTCCACCTCAACCAGCTAGAATCTATAACCAAAAGCCCAACCCCATGGAGAAGATGGTCCAAGATGCGTAGTCCATCTAGGTGGAAGGACGATCCAGAGACTTCTAGAGAAAGGTCATGACGTCATTTTGAGGAAAGGGGTAAAAGTAATAAGCAAGCTTCCCATAAGCATTGATCAACCCTTATGAGACATGGTGAGAAGTACAGGCCAAAAGATGAGGATGAGGATGAGGATAAGCCCCTTAATAAAAAGGAGATGTACAAAATCATCCGAATGGAATTGTGGAAAAACATGGATAACCCAAATACACACCGAGGCTTCAATGATGACAGATACATGTACATCTTTATCCTTAGAAATCCAGTGCCAGTTAATGCCTAGAGGGTTTCTTATCCACACCTTTAATTAGTATGAGGGCACTGGGGATCTAGTAACCCACGTTAAAAACTTTAGAAGAACAATAACTATCAACGCCATTCTCTGTCGCCTTTTTTCCCACAACCTTGAAAGACATGGTAAGAATAACTCCTCCCAAGGTTTATTCACAATTTCAATCAAATGGCTACGTCCTTCACAAATCACTTCGTGACCTCCATTCTTGAAGGGAAAACGATGTAAGACTTGAACAAAATAGTCCAAACCAAAAAGGAAACTCTAGCCCTAGCCCATTTTATTGAACATTTTCAGGCATTGGCCATTCAGATAAAGGAATTCAACGTCAGAGGATCACGTTCTACAACAAAGTATCATTACGTCCAGGCCTAAGGATTTTCAAGAACTAATGAAGACGGCAAGGATCCACACTCATTGAGATGAGCACATGCCAGACCCTCTACTCAAAAACCATATAGGCCCAAATAGCGACAATAAGTCATAAAAGGAAATGGAGCGCAAGGATAAAAGTCATCAAAAGCATCAGGAAAGAGATAAGCCACCTGTCATCTTTAACGCTCCCAAGAAAGAAGTGCTCTTCTAGGTAAAAGACTAGGGAACTTCCTACCATTCGGCAAATGTCAATCTTATGAATGCGAAAAGGATTTCGATAAAAGGTTTTAAGTCAAAAAAATTCCAAGGAACACACTCCATCAAATAAATTGAAAATGCTCCGGCACAGATTAAGGATGAGACAATTCGATCTTAGCAATCATGCGTCCCATTCTACTTTCCCACCTAAGTTTACATACTCCTCAATATCATTTCTTATCCCTAACTTAGGTATTAGAACGGAGTTATGAATTCTCAACCCCTCTTTAACCATTTTCTTTTCATATCTCAGATACTCAGAGTGGAACTAGCAAATTCAACTGAGAATACGGCTGTAAATGAGCCGAGCCGCTCATGAGCGGCTCGGTGGTCAGCTCAGCTCAACTCGGCTCGATTTGTAAATGAACCGTTCGTGAGCATGATTTACTGGCTCGGTTCGTAAACAAGCCAAGCTTGAGCAGGCCAAAGCTCGGCTCGAAAGCTCGATTAGAATATTTATGAACAAATATTAGTTTTGTAGAAAACTAATTAGTTTTGTGTTAGTTCACAAATATCTAAACTTAATATATATTATTTCATTTGCTATTAGATGAGTTCACAAACATAATAAATAAATAATAGACGAACTATTTGTAAGCATCTTATTTATTTATTCACGAACTTTGATTGTGAGCTTCTTTATGTACACAATTAAAGAGTTATTTACAACCAAACTTCATAAAATATAATTAACAATTCACTAAGAATCAATTCATGGTTAGATAATTTTCTTAATAAACCAAGTTCAAAAAAGATTTTGGGCTCGAAACAAGCTCGAAGCTCAGTTCGAGCTCGTTTATTTTCTAATGAGCTGAGCCGAGCTTGAGCAAGTCAAAGCTCTACTCGGAATCGAGTTCGTTAATTTTATAGCGAACCGAGCTTAATCAGGCGAAAGCTCGGCTCGATGACAACCCTTGCTGAGAATAATATTTACTATACATTGTTTAAATAACTATTTATTTATTTATTTATTTATTTATATGTACACTCCATCATCATCAGGTTCATGTCATGCTATTATAATGTTTACTATACATTTAAACAAAGAACAGTGTGAACATGATCTCATATAAATATATAAATAAATTTTGTTATGGTGTTTAAGTTATTAGACTAATATTTTGAAGATCAATTCACAACTATTTTAGTAAAACCCAAGCTAGGTCAATATCCTATATATTTCTTCATTTTACTTATATATGTTGATAATGACATGGCTCAAAACCTGAAATTTCCTTGAAAGATTGCTCATGGAATTGATCAATCATTTAATCAACATATTAGTCAAGAAAAATTAAGAATATTTTATACATATATTAATTAAACAAAAACATATATAATAAACAAATATTGAAAAAAATGAGCTAAAGTTAAAAAAAAATAATAATAAAAGAGCTAAAGTTTATATTATGAAAATAATATTAAACTGTTTTATATGATAAAACTAAAAATATCCTCTAACATTTAAAAGGTAAAATTACCTCTTACCTTTTTCGATTTTTTTTATTAATTTAATGGAGGGGACGAAACCCCAGAGCACAACAAAAAACAAGCTAATTGATACTAGTCATCCTAGAAAGATAAGTACCACAAATATCAGAAAATAATATATACATAATACTTGCAGGGGCACCCTCAAGGGATAAACTTCCTGCGTAATTCGCTATCCAGTCCGCGGCACACCCTTTCGATTTATTGAAATTGCTTATATATAACATCTTCAAATAAAAAGACAAAATCGAAAAAGAAAAAAGACACATTGTTGAGGAAGCAAATTAGAAGAATTGACCAAAAGGTATAAAAACACTTTAATAAGTCAATACCAATTTTCAAGATGCACACAAAAATATTCCTACATATATGGCAAAATTTAAAATTAACTTTATAATTTTATACATTTAATTAATTTAATTTCGAAATTAATATTAATTAATTAATTTTTAGAATTCATTAATTAATCTTGATTTGGTCATCATAATTAGTTTTCATGTTCCTCACTCCTTTGGATTTCTCTCATTTTCTTTTCCATCAAACTAGAACACAACAATTCCCGAATATACTCTCCTTCTAAAAATCAAAATTGAGCAGTAATTTGAGTGTGGCCAGACCGAGTTCGTACTTGCAATACGAACTCGTATTTCTTATTGAGTGAGATGTTTTATCCTGGAGGAGTTCAGAATTCACACTGCTTGCACTTACTAAAGACAGTTCCGCGAACGTCTTAAAAAAAGCAACCTCATCCGCGACTCATCCCATTACTATGTTCAATGAAATTGTGTTTTTCCAGTTCATGCTTTAACAGTAAAAGTTTGTAAATAAAATTCCGATGTTCTCTCAATTTATAAAGGCCGGAAAAACTAAAACCATCTAAATAAAAGTTTGTGCATTTAAAATATTCAAAACAAAAATTACGGCGATATTTTGATTTTAGGGTTCGGTTGGTTTACATATTTTTATTTATTATTTGCTGTTGCTAATAAGTAGTAGATATTAGTTGATTTTTTACTTATTTTAAAATTTTAGCAAACACTTTTTTTTTATCTAATGTTTAGAATTAAATAACAAAACAAACAAAACATATATATGTATATATAAAGTTTCAAAGCACAAAAGATTGACTTGACTTGAATTATCCATTTTTATAAATAGGTTTAAAAATAGAGAACCCTTTATAAATTTTTGAACCCACAACCACAATTACAAGATTATTTGTTTGATTTAAAGTTTTAGTTATAGATATATATTTTATATAAACACGTGGTATAAAAATGTCAAGCTAATATTATTGAACGACGTCTTAATTTGGCATTTATTCAATTTATATATATAAGATTTTGATTGAATAACAGAGAAAGAAAGATTGATAATATAGAAAGGATAGTCCAGAAAGAGTGACGTTAAGAGGAGATAGATATTGAAACCAACACATGTTACTTCCAGGAAACCAACATATGTTATATCAATCCTTGCCCTCTAAGTCTTTCTATTTCTCTTTAGGACTAGTCAACAGTATGCTTGTTTACTTTGACTGGTGGCTAGATTTTTTATGTGTATATTGATGACTCATTATTTACTATCAGTTAGTTACGTTCACATGGACCCTGATAACCACGTAAATTTGGTTATTCACCGTTAGATCTAAGCGGATTAAATATAAGTCTTAGAATGTTTTGAATCTCCACCTTAGGATTTTAATCCATTTAGATCTAACGGTGAATGACCAAATTTACGTGGTCATCAGGGTTCATGTGAACGCAACTGTATTTACTATATACCTATTTTCATAAAGAAAAAATAAATTTATGATCTTCTAAACTTAGAGGTGCCGTTTGGTTCGCGGAATAGAATGGAATGGAATAGAATGGTTATTCCAAAGGAATAGAATAGCAAAGAATGGAATAGAAATTCTTAGTAATTGCTATTCCTATGTTTTGGTTGGTGGAATGGAATAGATAATTTTTTTTTATTAAAAAGACAATATTATCCTCAAATGTAATTTCTTATTTCTTTTAAAATTTTAATTTTTTACTATAAATTGTTCAAATATTTAATATATATTATTTAAAAAATATATAAAAAATAGAAAAATGGGAAACACGAAAGACGAAAGACGAAAAAAACACGAAAAATACATTAAAAACGAAAAAATAATAAGAACATGAAAACGGAAAAATTGTAAAAACACGAAAAAAGAGAGGTAAAAAACAAAATGTAAAAGCGCAAAAAAACATTAAAAACACAAAAACAAAAGAAAAAAATGAGATAAAAGTGGAAAAGGGTGAAAACGCAAAAACATATAAACGTGTTAACAGAAAAAAAATGAAAAACGTGAAAAAATCGAAAAACACGAAAACACGAAAAATGCGTTTATAACGTTTTTTTTATGTTTTTTCGTGTTTCCCAAGTTTTCTTGTTTTTTCCGTTTGTTCACGTTTTCGTATTTTTCACGTTTTGTCATATTATTGTGTTTTATTTTGTATTTTTTCGACTTTTCACGTTTTAGTTTTTCGGTTTTTCCCCTTTTTGTTTTTTTTCGCGTTTTTGTATTTTTCGTATTTTGTTACTTTTTTGTGTTATTCACGTTTTTTCATATTTTTGTGTTTTTAACGTTTTCGTGTTTTGTTTGCGTTTTTCTCATTTTCATGTGTTTCACATATTGTCACGTTTTTGTGTTTTAGCATTTTTCGTATTTTTTCGCATTTTCGTGTTTTTATTTTTCACGTTTTTTAATATTTCGTGTTTTGTCACTTTTTCGCTCTATTCCTATTTTGTGTTTTCGTGTGTTTGCTTTTTTTTTTTTGCGTCTTCGTGTTTTTCGCATTTGTTCACATTTTCATGTTTTTCGCGTTTTTTATTTTTTGCATATTCTCGTGTTTGTAACATTTTCACATTTTTCGTGTTTCATATTTTTACATTTTTTAACGTTTTCGTCATTTTTCCATTTTTTACGTTTTATATGATATAAATTATGGATTGACCAAAATTTATAAGATTTGGGAAAGTGATTAGAGAGAAGATTGATGATTTAATGGAGGATAATTTTGTAAATTACAAAAATATAATATTAGGAATAGGCTATTTCTAACCTAAATTGAAGAATAACTATTCCATGAAATCAAGGAATAGAGATTCCATGAAATAGTTATTCCATAAAAAAAAAAATCAACAAAGGTGGGAATAGCTATTCTTTAGGAATACGCTATTCTATTCCCTCTCTATTCCGCGAACCAAACTATTCCCCCTCTATTCCGCGAACCAAACGAGCCCAGAGTGTCGTAAGTTTTCTGAATTTATTTAAAGTAACATGATTAATTTTATTCCACGTGATAGAAAATGGATTATTTCAAAAAATAAAATGTATTATTTTAAACAAATTTAAAGAGCTATTATATATCACTATAAACAAAAAATAATAATTCAATAGACATCTTTAAACAAATTTAAATGACAATAAATCATTTTAAGCAAGTTCTGAATGTTAATAAGACAGTTGCACGCATGTGTAAAATTAGCCAATATAACAGTTTTGTATTCGGCACTAAGCAGATGACAGTCTAAAGATGGAAATTGCAATATCTTGAAACCATAATATTCTCGGAGTCTAGGAAAAGCTTCGATAAAAATGGAGATTTATACCATTTTATTGAATAAAAATATATATTTTTTATAGAAGAAAAATATTTGTTTTATTAAGTAAAATTACTATTAAGAAGTATATTAGAGAAGTTTGAATCTGTATCTTCAATATCATAGATCATGATAGACCAATAGATAGTGCTTGGAACTGTTTTTGGCACGACGACAATAAACACACTCTACCCAAAATCGATTTTAATGAGTAAGATCTATATAATGATAGACAAACCTATTTTTATGAAAGGAAATATAATAAAACCTATACAAGCCATCAATATAGAGAGACATGCAACCATACATAAAGAGAGATAAAAAAAAAAAACTATCAACTCTATGATAACAAATCAATCAAATATTTATTTAATAAAGAAAAATTAAAATAAAGCAAAAAAGAAACTTGTCCTCCGATAAAAAAAAATCGAAAACCCCCAAAACTTAGAATTGATAAGAAAACATTTTATATTGTATCTTGTTGTGACATTTTCATAGTAGAATGGAATGAATCACGATCATAATAAAATTTCTTCCTACATTCTCGCATGATTGATTGTGTAAATGCTTCCAACATCAACTCATCCATAATTCAAAGGAGATTTCAAAACAAAATTAAAATATTACACGTCTATAAATATTAAGGATTGATGGGTTAACTGCATTGTATTCGTGGTTTTTCAAGTATCAAAAATGAAATGTTAATATTATAAATTTTCGTTTTTTAATATTAAATTATCTGATTTTACATTTGATTCCTCCTTTAGTGTTTTTAACCGAATTGACAATAAAAGTCAATCATAATGGACACATTGACGTGACACGTCAAATTAATTTTCCATGTGAATCGTATTATTTTATAATATTAACGTTTCATTTCAAGTATCAGAAATGGAATGTTAATATTATGAATTTCGGTTTTTTAATATCAAATTTATCCGATTTTACATTTGATTCATCCTTTAGTCTTTTTAACTGAATTGACAATAAGAGTCAATATGGATAGGTTGACGCGACACATCAAATTAATTTTCCATGTGAATTGTGTAATTTCTTGTAAATGATGTATCATCATCAAAATTCAATCTAATTAAACCGATGTGGCCCAGGTTAAAAAGGAAAAAGGTCCATGTTGATTTTTTTTTTCTTTGGCATAAACTTGTTGAGTTGAGGTTGGTGACATGTCGTTTTTAAAGAAAAATTAATCCATTTAGAAAGTTTATCGAATGTATTGTCCACATGTCTATTCCAATAATTGTTATTTTCGAAATCCAATAAAAAAACAAGAGAAATCAGATGATTTTGGTATTCATAAATAAAATTTTGTGGCAAAAGTATTCCCTTTCTAGTAGTTGGGAAGCATAAACCCAACTATTAAACCATAAATTTGCATCTCCATCCACAAATCACACAAATCAGCTGAACCATATGATATTACACAATTAATCATATTACACGTTGATGTAGGGTGAAATCGACTGAGGATTTTAATCGTAAATCCACAAAGAATTCAATCTTCTCAAGCTAAACTTGAAGGTTGAGTTAACCCAATGGATATGAAATCCAAGCTCTCAAAGGAGGCTATAAGTTTAATTCATCAAAAGTTGAGAACATTACAAAACATGGGGGTTTAAATACTCTCCCACAAAACAAAGCAAAAGACCCAAAAGCCTATGAATAGGGTTTTGGTTAACACATGGCCATAAGGGTATAATAGGGAAGGGGAAGTTTAGTAATTAAGTCACAATGGCAAAACAGTAAATAGAGTGTCACAGAAATGGTCCCCTCAAGGTGAGAACTTGGAGGGGAAGTATTCTCCAGGTCAAAACACGCCCCGCGTCTCGGGGTTACGCCCCGCGTAGATGTGCTCCTGAACTTGGGGAGACTGGCTCGAGCTCAGTACGCGAGGCATCCTGCGGATTACGCCCCGCGTCATGGGGCTCCTGAACTTGGTGGATCTCCGGACTGGAACCTACGCGAGGCGCCCAAGGGTTGCGCCCCGCGTGTTTGCTCTCCTGGACGTTTTCTTGCTTGATGTGGTTCACTACGCCCCGCGTGGTGAGGGATGCGTCCCGCGTCACTAACTGGTATGGCTTTTCATCCAAGACCACCATTCCCACGCCTTGCGTTCGGTTGGGCACGCCCCGCGTGCCCTCTGGCTTGGGTTGTTCCTTGCTCTCCTTGAGTGGGTTCTCCCGGGTGGCTCCTCGTTGTTCCGGACTCGGGTCTAGTGATAAGATGTCCTCATCATTCTCCCCTTCTTCGAAAGAGTCGGGTCCCCCCTCGGTGACTTTGGTTAGCAACGTCCCCTCCGGTTTCCACAAGCTAAGATCCTGCACATTAAAAGAAAAAGACATCTTCCCAAGCCAATTGGGAAGGGTTAGTTGGTAGGCATTGGCGCTCATTTTCTTGGTGATTGGGAACGGGCCGTACTTCCTCGGTCTCAATTTACTACTAGGGGCGTGCATGAGTCGCTCCTTACCCAAGTACACCATTACTTCATCCCCCACCTCAAATTGCACATCCCTTCGGTGCTCGTCAACTTTGGCCTTGTCCCTACTATTCTTCTTCTCAATACTATCCCGCACTTCTTGGTGCATTTGGTGGTAGTCATTGGCCAAATTCTGGGCCGCCACACTCTTCCCTTCTACCTTCGGAATCTCCCCTAAATCAAGCGAATGGTTCGGGGCCTTGGTGTACACAACTTCGAAGGGTGACTTTCCGGTGGTCGAACTTACGGCGGAGTTATAGGCGAACTCGGCTTGGGCGATCACATAATCCCACATCTTGGGCTTATCCCGGCACTTGCTCCGTAACAGATTTCCCAAAGTCCGATTCACTACTTCGGTTTGCCCATCCGTTTGGGGGTGAGCTGTGGTGCTAAACTTCAAGGTAGTTTCTAGAATAGCCCAAAGAGTTCGCCAAAAGTGGCTAACAAACTTCGTGTCCTGATCCGACACTATACTCTTTGGAACCCCATGTAATCTCACTACCTCACGGAAGAAAAGCTTAGCAATGGGGGTGGCGTCATTAGTCTTTCGACACGGGATGAAATGTGCCATCTTTGAAAACCTATCCACCACCACGAAGATAGAATCCATGCCCCGTTGAGTCCTTGGCAGTCCCAACATGAAATCCATCAAGAGATCCTCCCAAATAGTTTCCGGAATCGGCAAGTGCATACGTAATCCGGCATTGGTGGCATGCCCCTTGGAGGATTGACAATTCTCACATCGCTCGACGATATATGCCACATCTTTCCTCATCTTAGGCCAAAAGTATCGGGAGCTAACCGCTTCCAAGGTCTTATCCCTACCAAAGTGGCCGCCCAACACTCCCCCATGTAGCTCTCGGATCACTCTTTCTCGTATAGACGTGTTTGGAAGGCACAGCTAGCTACCCTTCATGAGAAATCCGTCCACAAGCTGATATCCTCCCTCTTCGGTGCCCCTTCTACACTTCTCCCACTCAATACCAAAGTCTGCGTCATCTTCGTATTCTCCCTTGATGTGCTCAAAATCTGTTAACTCCAAGGCCACGGTCTTCATAAGTGCAATCCTCCGGCTCAAAGCATCCGCCACCTTATTCTGTTGACCCGATTTGTGGAGAAGTCGATAAGGAAACTTATCCACAAATGCGGACCACCTAGCATGCATGGAGCTCCGTATTTGCTTTTGACTCCCCAAGTACTTAAGGGCTTGGTGGTCGGTGTACAACATGAACTCCTTCCCAATAAGGTAGTGCTCCCACGTCTTGAGAGCCCGCACTACCGCATAGAACTCCTTATCATAATTGGCCCATTTCTGCCTTGAGTCACATAACTTCTCGCTGAAATACGCTATGGGCCTCTTTTCTTGCATTAACACTCCCCCAACTCCAACTCCACTAGCATCACACTCAACCTCGAAGAGCTTCTCGAAGTCTGGAAAAGCTAACACCGGAGCGGTACTTAGCTTCTCCTTAATCAAAGCAAAACTGTTCTCTTGCTCATCTTCCCACTTGAAACCTCTACCCTTCTTCAAGCATTCGGTCATAGGAGCCACGATAGCGCTGAAATTTCGGATGAACCGCCTATAGAACGTAGCCAACCCATGGAAACTCCTAATATCCCCAACTGTCTTCGGAGTCGGCCATTCCCGGACAGCCCTCACCTTCTCTTCATCCACTCGAATCCCACTCCCACTGACCACATACCCAAGGAACACCAAGCTCTCCATCACAAAGTCACACTTCTTAGTGTTGGCAAAGAGTTGGTTTTCCCGGAGCAAGGTTAATACGGTCCTCAAGTGCTCCACATGCTCTTCTAGTGTCTTACTATGGATGAGGATATCATCAAAGTAGACCACCAAAAACTTCCCAAGCACCGGACGCAACACTTGGTTCATCAATCTCATGAAAGTACTCGGTGCATTGGTCATCCCGAATGGCATCACTAACCACTCATATAGCCCGTCACGCGTCTTAAACGCCGTCTTCCACTCATCTCCCGCCTTGATTCGGATTTGGTGATACCCGCTCCTCAAGTCGATCTTCGAAAAGACCTTGGAACCACTCAACTGATCGAGCATATCTCAAGTCGGGGAATCGGGAATTTGTACCGAATGGTAATCTTGTTGATGGCTCGACTGTCCACACACATCCTCCACAACCCATCCTTTTTGGGTGTCAACAAGGCCGACACCGCACATGGGCTCATGCTTTCCCTAACATACCCCATTTTAATCAGTTCGTCCACCTTTTCCTTCATTACCTCACTCTCCTTGGGACTCATCCGGTAGTGGGGAAGACTAGGCAAGCTAGCTCCCGGCACTAGATCAATGTGGTGTTGGATGTCCCGTAGGGGTGGTAACCCATCCGGTAATTCATCCGGGAAGACATCTCGGAATTCATTGAGTAATCTCCCCACTTCCTCCGGAACCTCTTCATTTTCACTTCCCATCCTTCCCGCCGGTGTGCTCGTCTTCACCATCACTACATAAACCATTTGGCTTTCCTCACACTCGTTAATAAACGCCTTGTGAGTTGGGCAGACGATCAAGGTAGACTTCCCTTTGTCTTTGGGCTCCCCCGATAGAGGTGTTAGTACATATCTGATGCCGTCCTTCATAAAACGATAAGTGTTCTTTCTCCCGGCGTGGGTGGCGTCTCTATCAATTGCCACGGACGCCCCAACAGTAAGTGACAAGCATCCATCTCCACCACATCACAATAAACCTCATCCCGGTACTCCCCTATCTCAAGAGGGACCTTACATCTTTGAGTGACTTTCATTGCTCCGACATCCTTGATCCACCCCACACTATACGGACTAGGGTGCGCCTCAAGCTCCAATCCAAATCTCTTGGCTGCGGTATCACTAATAATGTTCTCTTGACTCCCACTATCGATGATCACATTGCACTTCACTCCTTGCACTAGACATCGGGTTCGGAACAATTGGTGTCGTTGATCCGAAGCTACTCGACTTGAGACTAGGAGCCTCCTCACTACGTGTATGGCGTGGTCCCCATCATACTCTTCCCCATACTCATCCTCAACGGGAACACAACAAACATCCCCCTCGTCATCATAGTCCTCGTCGTCCTCATACCGCTCAACCATGTTGGCACTTCTTCTCTTGGGGCACTCGTTGGAACGGTGGCCCGGCTCATTGCATCGGAAACACTTGAATGGAGCCGGCTTAGCATAAGGGTTGTTGCCCCTAGGGGGTTGTGTCGCCTTAAAAGGCCTCACATCTCCACTTGGTGCCTTTCCCGTACTTGGCGCCTTGGAATCGCTTGAACTTGCGATTCCTTTACCCTTATCGATCCCCTTGGGAGCTCCTCTCCCTCCATAGGTACTCTCGGCCCCGGTCCTCCTATAACCTTCTCGACCCCTCAAGCTCAACTGTGCCTCGGCCTTCAATGCTAAATTACGGGCATCTTGCACCCGAATCACCATTTGTGTTCCAATCCGATCTTGGATGTTGTACCTTAACCCTTCAAGATACCTTGAAGTCTTTTGGCTCTCGGTTTCCGACAAATTAGCCCTTGCCGACAGCCGCAAGAACTCCGAGGTGTACTCGTGCACACTTCTAGCACCTTGAGAACAATTCCAGTAGGAACTGTAGATATACTGTTCATAGTCGGGTGGTAGAAACCTCTCCCGCAACATCGACTTCATCCTTAACCAAGACCTAATCGGTTCCCTTCCTCCTCTTCTTCTTCCCTCCTTCATGTTATCCCACCAAACTGAAGCTCCTCCTTTCAACCGGTAAGCTACTAACCGAACCTTCCGGTCTTCCGGTATTCCCGCATAGTCAAAGAACCGTTCTACCTCAAGCAACCAATCGAGGAAACCCTCTATGTCAAGTTCTCCCCCGAATGACGGTAAGTCCACTTTCAACTTGAAGGCATCATCTCTATCAAAATTTCCTCCATACCCCATTCTCACATTTGGTCCGCCTCCATATCCGCCCCTCTCATTACCTCGGCCCTCATACGGGTCATTCAAACCCACATTCCCCCTTTCGTAACCACCTACAACATCATTATGCACAATATCCATATTCCCGACACGCACATGCGCGGGACCAACAACATCATTCACATGCACATCATGTCTAGGCCTACCATTCATGGCATTATCATCAATCCTAATCCCCATATTCCTAGCAATCCTAGGCATGTCATAATCACCAAATAAATCCCCATCACTATCATTATCCACGTTTCTAATGGTTACGGGATTAGTCCGCCTTACCTCTTGAACCCGAGGGTCCATTGCTTGGGGTGCATAGGTGATCCGTGGTGGTGGTGTTGGTTGCCTTTCAAGTAGATGGCGGGTTTGCTCCTCTTGTCTCCGGTGAGGTTCTCCGGCGGGTTGGATGTGGCTATTCCGAAACTCAAGAATAAGCCTCTCCGTATCAAGACGCCTTTCTCTTCGTTCCGTTTCTTGTCTTTCTTCCAACTCACTCATCTTGTCATTTATGGCCTTCAAGCTTGATTCTAGTGCCTCAAACCTTTGTTCTTGGGTTCCAATGGCTTCGGTGGTGATACGTGGTTGAACCATCTCCGAGAAGAAGTCTCCGGTCAAGGAAAACGACTCGGCTCTGATACCAACTGATGTAGGGTGAAATCGACTGAGGATTTTAATCGTAAATCCACAAAGAATTCAATCTTCTCAAGCTAAACTTGAAGGTTGAGTTAACCCAATGGATATGAAATCCAAGCTCTCAAAGGAGGCTATAAGTTTAATTCATCAAAAGTTGAGAACATTACAAAACATGGGGGTTTAAATACTCTCCCACAAAACAAAGCAAAAGACCCAAAAGCCTATGAATAGGGTTTTGGTTAACACATGGCCATAAGGGTATAATAGGGAAGGGGAAGTTTAGTAATTAAGTCACAATGGCAAAACAGTAAATAGAGTGTCACAGAAATGGTCCCCTCAAGGTGAGAACTTGGAGGGGAAGTATTCTCCAGGTCAAAACATGCCCCGCGTCTCGGGGTTACGCCCCGCGTAGATGTGCTCCTGAACTTGGGGAGACTGGCTCGAGCTCAGTACGCGAGGCGTCCTGCGGATTACGCCCCGCGTCATGGGGCTCCTGAACTTGGTGGATCTCCGGACTGGAACCTACGCGAGGCGCCCAAGGGTTGCGTCCCGCGTGTTTGCTCTCCTGGACGTTTTCTTGCTTGATGTGGTTCACTACGCCCCGTGTGGTGAGGGATGCGCCCCGCGTCACTAACTGGTATGGCTTTTCATCCAAGACCACCATTCCCACGCCTTGCGTTCGGTTGGGCACGCCCCGCGTGCCCTCTGGCTTGGGTTGTTCCTTGCTCTCCTTGAGTGGGTTCTCCCGGGTGGCTCCTCGTTGTTCCGGACTCGGGTCTAGTGATAAGATGTCTTCATCACACGTGAACTAATGAGTTATATTTCTCCTCAACAGTAGCCGTCCAATCATATATATATATATAGTCTTATTTGAGACATTATAACAGTGACACATCACCACATACAATGTTTTTCCCTACTTTTCTTTCCCCAAATTTATAATACACTAAAATCCCCAATATTATCCAAACCCCTATATAAGTAGAACAACCTAAAGTTTCTTCCTTTCCATAACCCACAAAGCCAACATGAATGAAACTCTACCCACCAACTTCTCCAATGACCATGAATGGTTTTCTCAACCTTTCTCTTCATCTTCTTCAATTGGATTCTCATCCATGGCTTCTTCTGAATCAAACTCTTCAACCACACACCAAACATATCCTTCCTCAAAGCCAATTAAAAGAAGATCAAGATCCTCTAAAAGAACACCAGCAACTCTTCTCAATGCAAACACCACCAATTTCAGAGCCTTGGTGCAACAATTCACCGGCTGTCCCCGTAGCAACAGAGGAACCACTGGTTCAAGTTCATTACTTGGGTGCCAGAAAGGTCCGGTTAACTTGAATTTCCAATTGGGTAGAGTTAGTGTACAGAATGATCACAGTACTAATCATGAAGCTTCAACTATGGCGGCTGGGTTTGGGAATAATTTTAACGGTTATGATCAGAGTGTGACTCAGCAGCAGGAATATCCTGTGGTTGAGAGAAATAGTGTAGTGGATGATGATTTAGAGATGATGATGGTGATGGGAGATGGGGTTGATCTAACGGATGATATTGCTTCTGATCTACAGCAGCAGCCTGTGTGTGATCATAATTTTGATCCTGCTTATTTCTGGAATTATATGCATAATAATAATCAATATTACCCTTCTCTTTCTTACAATAATAATTAATGCAAATTTTTGTACAAAATTAAATAATAATGTTATCTCTTTTACATGTGTTTTTTTTTTTAATTTTCGTCAAAAAATAAACAAAACACGAAAATAAAGATAAGTTACGTTGCTATTGTTTGCCGTTATTGTTTACTGTTTGTTATTTTTGATGAAATATTATGTTTTACATCATAAGGCTGAGAATAATTTCCTTAAAATACTCTATATAAGTATTTAACCCGATATTAGCTGATTTTTTTTAATAATAATCAAACACTTTATAATTGTAAAAAAAGAATTTAGATTTATATTTAGGTTTTGAGGTGAAAAAAAAAACGAGGTGCATTGGTGTTTCTACCTTTTGCTTTAATTCGGAGAACTTCTACAGTGGATCGGGTGTAATGAACCCAACCAATGAAAAAAGGGAATCATGCTACCTCATTGAGAGATGATTGATGTAAGGGAAAAAAATACACAATTGTCACGTTTCTATTGGTAAGGTCCAATGGACCGGAACCATAGTAGAATTTCTCACTAATCCGTGCCTGCCTTGAAAATATGTGGAAGTTTTTTTTTTTTTTTTTTGTCTATTATATGTATTTGTAATTTATGCTCATATTTTATTTTTAGACATAATAATTGTAATAATTTTTTTGACCAATTCAAATTTAAGTTTTTTAAGTCTAATGATATTAGTATGCTTTTACATTCTACAATTCTATTTAATTAATAAATTTTGGGATGAAATTCAGATTTATTAATGTACGAAATAATTTACTTTTACCCAAACATTGCGGTGCATGCATAATTTCACCGCTTATATCTAATAGGGGTGTTAAAACTTAGGTTGGGTGGGTTACAATTAGATTTTTACCCAACCCATGTAAGGATACTATTTCATGGGTTGAATGGGTTATAGTGGGTTATATAGCTTGCAATAAATTTTTTTAGGTGGGTTAGATGGATTGTGTGAGTTACAGTGGGTTCAAACTTATTTTGTTTCTTTACTATTTTTTTTTTAATCTCAAGTAGTATAGGTTAAATAGTAAAAAAGTTAAATTGATACTATGTGGTTTAAAATATTATTTTGTTCTTTTTATTTTATTGAACAACAAATCTCAAATATAATAAAATATAAAGATATAAAGATTAAAAGTTCTGGAATTCTAAAATTTTTGAAATTCCAGAATTTTCAAAAATCCAGAATTTCCAGAATTTCAGAATTTCTGGAATTTTAGCATTTCTGAAATTCCAGAAATTCTAAAAATTTCAAATTCTGGAATTTCAGAATTTCCAGATTCTAGCATTTCAGAATTTTTGAAATTCTAGAATTTTCAAAATTCTAAATTTTTTGAAATTCTAGAATTTCCGGATTCTGGAATTCTAGAATTTCCAGATTCTGGAATTTTAAAATTTCAAAAATTTTAAAATTCAAGTTCCAAAATTTTCAGAATTTAATAATTTTTGAAGTTCTAGAATTTTTTGAAATTCTAGAAATCTGAAAGTTCAAAAATTTCAGAGGTCTGGAATTCCAGAAAAAATTGTGTTGGGTATATTTTGTCCAGCCCTACACCGAACCTTCTAAACTATAATTATGTATATATATATGTCATCGAGAAAAAGGTTAAGGACTTTATCATGTGTTTTTAAAAATACAGAGATTAAATAGTGCGTTTTGTCAAAATATAAGGATTAATAAATTAATTACCATTTTATTTTTATTTTTCTATACTTTAACCAATCCCTGATAGACATTCACTCTTTTCTCTCTTTCCTCAATCTCTCTTTTCTCTATCTTCGATCTCTTATTTCTCACTCATCAACGTGTCGAATAACCGGTCTCGAGGTGTCAAGAAAGATGAGTCACGCACGCTAGACAAAGGCTTTATCTCACATATTTTCTCGAGTTATGGAAGTGCTACTGACGCCCAAATATAAAAGACAAAGGCTCAATGTTATACAAAAGATCATGAGCCTCGAGATAATTTTTGCCAAAATTTAATAGAAATGATACATAAAACGTTAGGGGTATTTTTGCACTTTAATAGAGCGCATAACAATTAGTTTGGAGACAATTGATTTTTTTTAATAGAGCCCATAACAACTTTATCCTTAACGGGCCCAAAACCCACTTTAATTTTAGTTTAAATCTATAGGTTGACAATACAATTTATTTGACATATCTTTATTAAAAAAAAATTTGTAGGTTTAAGGTGCAAAAATACCTTTAATATTTTGGGTCAAGAGCAATTTCATTTTTAGTGTTTAAAATTTTGCAATTTACCCTTAACGTCGGAAGCCAAGAGCAAATTTACCACTAACGTTGATAAATTGGGTCAATTTGAGACACTATTATAAAACACAGATATTTTTGTTCCTTATTCTGCACCAATTGCATAATAATTCATTCTAAAAAAAGATTTCGTGTTTTTTAAAATTTAATAATAGAATTGGAGATTAATATTTATAAATTCGGTGAATTTTTTGAATTTTTTTCACATCCAAACATATGCATGCGATTTGTTACTGATAAAATGATACACGTGTAAAGTGTAGATGATAAAATTCATGACTGAGAAGATAGTTTGATGAATTATTTCTCAAATTGACTCAATTTATCAACGTTAGGGATAAAATTGCTCTTGACTTCCAACGTTAAGGATAAATTTGCACCAGTTTAGACATTAAAGGCAAAATTACTTTTAACATAAAATGTTAGGGGTATTTTTGCACTTTAACCTTTTTGTAATTGAAGACTTCCTAATTTGAATATTATAATTAATTTACTATTAGATGCGAAAAATGGATTAAAAAATAATATTCTCAAGCACTCAGGGATCAAATAAATATTTTTCATGTCTAAACAAATATTAGGGAGGAGCATAAATAGTAGAATCATCACAATGTTGATAATGAAAAAGATGTCATTCGTTAATGTTGGATATTTCGGGTGATTCATTCTTGATGGGATCCGACCAAATTCAAACCCGATCTGTTTATCATATTATAAATAGGAAGAGATTGAATGGAAAGATACTTTGTAAAAAAGAAATACGTCTTTCTCACATTCTCTGTGTAAAACAAAGAAACAATAATCTTTTTCTCTAAACTCTCAGATTTCCTTCTTCGTGATTGCAAATCGGATTTTTATTTGGGAATTCTACAATAGGTAAGTACACCGTAGAAACCTTTACATAGTTCATTAATTTATCTTTAATGTAACATGATCTTAGACATGATTAATTGTGTGTTAATCACCGAATAGTTATTCAATTGTTATCAAAGCAAGGTTAGAATCAAATTTATAGCAATTAGAAAACAAGTTGGAAATTTATGGATGAATTTTCGAATTTAATAGTATGTTGAACCAGTAAACTTCAAATGCGCATAACATCTAGTTTAGTGCTCATAATCTAGATTTTCGTGTGTCTTTGGAAAGAGGATATATAGATCTTTAATTCGGTATTTTATACACTAAATTATGATGAAAATTGAGAGATATATAACCAATCGAAGTTGACTATTTGAATCTAGAATTTTCTGTAAAATTTGAATTTTTTAATGTCATGTTGAACCAGTAAACTTTAAATGCACATAACTTATAGTATACTGCTCGGAATCCAGTGCTTTGTGTTGTTGGAAAGAGGACATGTAGATATTTAATTTGGTATATTATACATTGGATTCAGATGAAAATTGAGAGAGATATGACTAGTCGAAGTTGACCCTTTGAATTTGGAATTTTCAGTAAAATTTTAAATTTTTTTAATGGTATGTTAAACCAATAGAATTTAAATGCTCATAACTTCTATTATATAGCTCATAATCCCATTTTTTTTTTGTGAAGTTGGAAAGAGAACATGTATATCTTTAATTTGGTACATTATACACTGAATTCAGATGAAAATTGAGAGAGATATGACTAATCGAAATTCACCATTTGAATCTAGAATTTTCTGTAAAATTTTGAATTTTTGACTTAAGGTTAAAGATGATTTGGGTATTGAATTTTGAGTTCCTCCTATGTGAATTTTGACCCCACCAACGTTTTTCTAGCACTTCAAAACCCCCACCGAAAAAAGTACGAACTCCAAAAACCCTCTAGAAGGTGGCGCATGGGCCCCACGCGCCGCTGTGTGAGTGGACATGGTCCACGCAACATAATTACTGTTTATAAGAAAAAAAACCAACTCATATTTTTCAACACCATGTTAGCCCTCAAAAACCTATTTTTTGGAGCACCAAACAAAAGGATCTTGCTACAACTATGCAGAATTCTACATCTATATTAATTGAGACGAAGCCGGAGAGTATTTGTAGAGTAAAAAAAGAGTCGAACTGGGTGAGATATGATCAGTTGAAAAAGACAAATCATCACAAAAACGTGGCTTAGTTTGCAAATTCGAATTTCCAGCCCTCAAACTCCATTAAACCCATGTTCTTGCTTTAAATCTGTAAAATTAAGGGTCAAATACATGAATATCATAATTAAGTACTTACAACTAAGTCATATCGCCAAAATTAATTCTTAATATTTCATTATTTTCTATATATTATGATTTTACACTATAATTTAAAAATTCTAGACCCTAATTTATCAATTATAATCCTTAAAATATATTAAAAGTACTGATTTTACTAGTTTGACATAATTCAAAATCATTATTTGACATAATTGCAGATAGTTTTTTAAAAGTGAATTTATATGTAAATTTTCCTAAAATTAAATTATGGATTCATGGGTAGTGATTATAGGAAGTCATGAGTGGTGAGAGTTACAAAATTTAGCTATAAATACTATTAGAAATCTTTAGATTTCATCATAATATTATATAAACATTAATTGCCGAAATGTTCGAATAAGATGATTTTCACAAACACATAATATCAATCACCATTGCATTACTTTTCTATTCTTCAATCATTTTAACTGGCGCATCAAACGCTTTTCTTCTTACATGACCAAATCATTTTAGTCGAGTCTTATTTTATTCTCAATAGATGTAACCCCCTTCCGTATCAAATTTAAGATATATTCTGACAAACTCACTCTGCATTGCATCGTTGAAATTTGGTGAGTTGGTTTTATGATCTTGTAATACTTAATATAGAAATATTTGTCAATTTCTCCCTCTCATGGAATTAAATAAATAAGCAAATCACATGTATATAATTACATATTATTATGTAATTGTGTTTTTGTAATTGCTAGTTATTTCCTTTTAAAGATTAGTATTTTGTAAAGTTGAAATCCTCTTTAAGTTTGATCATGGTGTCATCTAGCACTTGTTTTGTTAAGTGATCCTAAACTTGCCAAAAGGGTTCTTAATTTCTTAGAATATACAATTAAGCCAAATAGGTAGTTAATTATTGAATAATTAATGAATAACAACAATATATGAGAATATGAAGCAAAAAGTAGTAGTTTTGAGGAAAGTGTGAGTAAGATTAGGAAATGATAATTGAAAGAAAACGTTGAAAATTAAATAACAAGAAATGCTAATTACAATCCTTAACTTGTGTTTCAAAACTTGATTCATGTTAGGAATTTAGTTAGGAGAGGAAATATGTCATCTTCACAAGATTTCGACCCCACAACTACCTCTCTTTTTCTCATAAGGGATAAAAATACCTCTAATATTTTGGGATCAAGACACAATGAAGATGAAGTTAATGGCAAAAAATATAATTAGCATATCTTTCATTTTTTAGTTCATTAAACCCTTTATCTTTGTTGTCGTGTGACCAAGAGGTCACGAGTTCGAGTCTTAGGAGCGGCCTCTTGCCAAATAAATTGGCAGGGGAAGGCTTGCCCCCAATACACCCTTGTGGTGGGACCCCTCCCCGGACCCTCACTCAGCGGGGACGCGTAGTGCGACCGGACCGCCCTTTTAAGCCCTTTATCTTTTATTTGGATACATTAAGCATCTTATCATTTATTTTTGGTCTCATTACGGCCTTTATGACAAAAAAAAAGTAATTTTGAATATAAAATTCTGTTAAAAATACGTTATAAACTTCATCTATATTTGAAATTATTAATTTTTTTTACAGTTTGAATTAAGATTTTAACAGTTTTCCTACAACCACATTACACATCCAAAACTACTTACAAATTTCGAATGCAGTTGCAATGAATAACAGTCAGTTAACCGAATTTTATGTTCAAAATTATTTTTTTTTTGTCATAAAGGGTGACAAAAAATAAAAGATCAAGGGCTTAATAAACAAAAAAAAAAAAAATGAAAGATCAGGGGTCTAATGATGCTTTTTACCTAAGTTAATTTAGTTCAATTGTTATTTCATTTATCTATTAGATATTTATTTACTGTTGCTGTTGCTGATAAATAATAGATATCAATATATATTTTTTTGTTAAAAAATATATGTTTTCAATTCTCACATTTTTTTAAGTGAATTGTTTTTTACCGCTCCAAATTACTAGTTACCGCCGCGTATTGGACAATTTTGTCATTTTCTGTTTCATGCCTTTTTGTATGGATTGGATCGGATTGCGAGCGTACCAATTGCTTTGTCAAAAAACTACAAAAAGAACTAAGAGCTAAGATCTAACTTCTAATCAAACGAAAGTGTAGAAAAGCTTAGAGGACATAAAATGCTTAAAGTTCGTAGTGGAATCTAGAAGATTGATTATGATTACACTAATAAGATGTTGCAAAAAGAGAGAATTCAAAGAGAGAAACATTGTTTGGATTGTATTGGAATGGCTTTGTTGATAAAAACTGAAAGACTAGAGCTAGAGCTTACAAATTTGAAAGTTAAATTCGAATGAACAAACTAAGGCTGCAGAATAGCTAGAGTCCGTAACGTGAGAATTGTTTGAATTCCATTAGGATTTGGTTTGATTTGATTTCATTTGGTTGAATTGGTTTGAGTTGGATCCCTTCTCCTTACTTTTTCTCTTCTTTAAATATGATGGCCTTGTGATCCTGGTAACTGTGGTACCCACGTTTCTCTAGTTAACTCCTTTTGCGCAAAGAGCTCTGCTTCATTGCGGATTGCCCATGTTCTTGAACTACCCACGTTCTTACTCCATATTCTTCTAGCTTTGGTTCGTGGAGCGAGTTACTACTCATTAAAACTCTGCTTCCCCTGTCGTTTTCGATCAGCCTGCTCTGTTTCTTGAGGGTGGTATTGATTGAGAAGTATTCTCTAGCTCTTCCTCTATCTGGCACTTTCTCTACGTTGATCCCTTTCAATTAGTTCCCGTGTAATTGTGGGGAAAACATTTTCATATTCTTCTTTCAAAAACTGTAAATGGTTTCTCTTTTCCGATCAAAACCGAAATACTGAAAATAATTGATGAGTTACAATCCGAGAACCTCGGAAATAGATGGTTACAAATCAGAGAAATTGGACGAGGTATATTTTTCGTGAAAATATACGTTATTTCTCCTAGGCGGTCACGGAAACCGCCTCGCCAAATGTACCTTGTCCAATTTCTCCGACTCGTAATCATCTATTTCCCGGGTTCTCGGATTGTAACTCATCAATTATTTTCAGAATTTCAATTTTGATCGGAAGAAAAAAACCATTCATAGTTTTTGAAAGAAAAATATGAAAAAACAAAATTGTCCAGTAGGGAGCGGTAAATAACAACACCCTTAGGATGTTTTGAATCTCCACTTTAGGATTCTAATAAGTCTAGATCTAACAGTTAATGACTAAATACTACATACTCATTAAGGTCAATATGATTAAAACCATTAAATCTAGACTTATTAAAATCTTAGGATGAAAATTCAAAGCATCTTAAATTTTAAATTTAATAAATCTATATCTAACGAGGAATTAACAATTGAACATATAGTGGTAATTTGGACACTTTGCCCATAAAAGAATAATAAAATTGAAAATGTGGTGTTTAAATGGCGTGAAGAAGAGGGAAAGGAAGGAGGTACATGCCAAAAACGAGTCACGAGCTACTACAAGACAAACCTCAACGTTCCTTGTTTCCTTCCTCACACTTTTTCACTCTTACCCATACCCAAATCTTTCGCCAAAACAATCTCCAATTCTCTCTCAAACGCAAAACAATGGCGTTTTTCATTTTTCTAGCTTCTTCCGCTTTTGCCCTTGCCTTTTCCTCTTTCTCCGTCCATGCCCTTAACATCGGTGTTCAAACTACTGATTCCGCCATTGCTGTGGTTCGTTTCCCCCCTTCCGTCTTTATATTCAGATAACTCAGTCAATAATGTCTTCAATTGATTTGTCTTTTTCGTCGATTTTGTTTTGTTTAGAGTAAAGAATGCAGTAGGAAATGCGAATCCGAGTTCTGTTCAGGTGCGAAATCATATCGATCTAATTGTTTGTTTGTTTGGATATTGTGATTGATTATCAAGGATTGGGGATTTTGATTGTGTTTAATTTATTAATTGCAGTGCCGCCATTTTTGAGATATGGAAAGTATTGCGGGCTTTTATACAGCGGATGTCCAGGCGAGAAACCTTGTGATGGACTTGATGCTTGTTGTATGAAACATGACGCCTGTGTTCAAGCTAAGAACAGTGAGTTTCACTTCATCTCTTTCTCTTCTTCATCGATTTTAATCTCATTTCGTCGCTATATTTCAGTTTTTTTTTTTTTTTAAGAATAGATAGATATGCCAACATTGAATTCTGTGGATTCACATTTTACTGAAGTAGTTTGGAGTTGAATGCATATATTGAGAAGCAACTTTCTCTTCAATCACAAACGATCAATTAGTGCCAGAAAAGTCATGATTCTTCAATTTTAGTACTAATTGGATCATTAGAGATAATTGAAGTAGGAAAGGTAAAAATAATATTGATTCGATATTAAGTTGTGCAAAATGGGAAATAGGTAGATTCTATGGTTGTTTGATGATTATTGTTGCTGTGTTTGCTTGATTCATAATTTCACGAATTACCAAAAATATCTTAAATAACAAAAGGTATCTCTTTGCAAATACTTGATCAAATTTATTTGAGCTGAATTTAGACATTTCTAATAGGGTTAATTACAATTACTCTTTTGAGATTTAATGTTAAAAATAGGGGAAATTAAAAAAAAAAAAAAAAAAGTGGGTTCATAGATGTTTCAAATAGATGAATGTAATATCTTTTTATAAGAAAAAAATGTGATTCAGAGAGTTAGCAAAGATGGAAATTTGATCAACTGTTTCGGTATTTGATGATCGATGATTTGTTGATTTTGTTTGCATCACACGATGAAATTGATTCTACTAACATGACACAATAAAATATTAACTTTTAATTACATGTCGTGTTGACTTGATTATGTATCAAACGAAGTTAGATAAATCATTTGTGTTACTAACTGTGTAATATGTTTTTTTGTAACAAAAAAATAATACATTTCTCTATTTGCAAATAGTTAAAACTATGGACATTTTTATTTGTACTTTCCCTAAAAAAGTATTTACATTTCTTTATTAAAATTAATATTTTTTTTTCAATTCTATTCTATGCTTTTCATTATAACCATTCCTCTCCTCTGATATTTGATTAAAAAAAATAGTTGTAACTCTTGTTATTTAAAAATGATTAATTTCTTTTTTTTTGACTCATAAAAATGATTAATTTCAATCTTTAAGATTTGAAAAGTTATATTTATAAACAATTTAACGATAGTGGAATCAAAAAGAGTATAGCTCAATTGGGTACATCTAAATTAGAGGTTATGGGCTTGAGTAGCTAACTACAAATATAAATACTTTCTCCATTCCTGAATATAAATCATTTCATAGTATTTCACATAAATTAAGAATATATTGGTTAACTAAAAAAATTCTCTCTCATATGACTATTGAGGAATAAGCATTGGAATATTAAAAAACACATTTATCAATACAAAAAAATTTAATATTTGGACCAAAAAAGTTTTTGGAATTCTATAATGATTTATATTTAAAAAAAAAAACTAATTTATTACAATGACTTATATAAAGGAATGAAGGGAATAGGAAACAACATCCTAATCAAACATACCAATGTCAACAAATTTAGGGAGAAAAATGTGTAAAAGGTCTTCAAAATCAACCTTTTTCTTATGTGCACGTCTTACCAACATTCCAAAAAAAATCGAGTTAATGTTGTTATGTTCAAAACTTTAAACAAAGTTATAATTTTTGTTTAAACATATAATCTGCTATAATAATTGTTTTGATTGGGGAATCCATGTGTTCTTTTTAATTTGAATTGTGCACATTCAATTGTAGTTTTGTCATAATTATTGAGAATTATTTTGTCGGTGTCATCAAAGTATAAAAATAAGTAAACACATAATTTGGGATAGGAATTATAAAAAAAGGACAACTACAGGCCCAATTTGTTATTTGTTTTGTGTTGAGTGAGGTTTGGATGTATCTAATAATTAGAACAGACAAGAAAATTGAATGAAAGTAACATGGGGTGGTGTGCCTGATACATACAGATGATTATCTAAGCCAAGAATGCAGCCAAAACTTCATAAACTGCATGACAAAATTCAAAAACACAAATGGGGTTACTTTCAAGGGAAACATGTGCCAAGCTGATCAAGTTATTGAAGTTATTTCTATTGTTATGGAAGCTGCTTTGCTTGCTGGAAGATACCTTCACAAGCCATGACTCCTCTTTTTTAACCCAATACTCTTTTACTTCACTTTTTATCTCTTAACATTTAAATATATCACAACATTCTTCATTTTATCTTTTTGTTTTATTTTCATTTTAATACCATTTATCTCATTGGAACCAACAGTATTCTCATTTATCCATTCATGATGCTTAATTTTTGTATTATATATTTTCTTTAATTGGCAATCAATTTTATATCACATTAGTTGTTTATGAATTGGGGGAAATATTATGTGGGCATTATAAAAAGAGAATTGTTTTGAGCAGGTGTTTGTTTGTGTTTGCCTTTTCACTTTAAAATTAAGAGTTTTAAACGTGTGGCTCTACTTTTTTCCAACAGCAAACCGTAACAACAACAATAAATGATAGATATATTTCTTATGGGATATGGGTCAAATTTGTCTCAAAAGATTATTGAGAATGTTAGGAATAAATGCAATTACGATAAACGAAGAACAAGCAAACACACAAGAATTATTTACCCAGTTCGCCACTCAATATGAATGACTACGTCTGGGGCACTACTAAGCCAGGATATTTCACTATAACGAAAGAGATCCGGATTACAGAGAAAGAGCTTACATTTATGCTCCTCAAGAAACCCTAATCATCCAAAAAAAAGGATCGCTACAGTTGGACCCATCACTTCAGTTGGGCCTATCTATTAGTCTCTAAAAGCCCAACAGAGGAATGTCAATTTTACCTTTATTATATAAAATGGTGTAATATTTCTGCTAATGGTGGAAATTTTAACTCAATTTTTCATTTTCTTTAGGAATTTTAAATATAAAGAAAAGAATAAGGACTAATAAATCTGTTCCCTTTCTCTATTTGATCTAAAACTTTAACTCTTCATTTTCAAATGATTTTTTTTGTTAAATTGTATTTAATAACCATATATTTCTCAATAGAATTTGTTGGATATAAAAAATGAAAGACACGTTATACCTTGTGTCAAAGTGTTCTCCATGTGTCAAAAAGAAATGTCAAAGAGACAAAATTATAAGAACTCTTTAGGGAGCAATTCAAGTTTTGGAATTATTAGATGCATTTGGACAATAATATAAGTTTATTAAATGTAACTGGATAAAAATAGTAGTTAGTTGTCTTGAACTATAGGAGCAACATATATATTAAGCCAAAAAATAAATTGGAGTATTATAAAAGAATAACATTGCACCAGTTTTTACAATAAGGCAAATTTAATCATCATCCCATGAATTTGTTATATTTACCCATTTACCCATATACTTGGGGCATGATTTGTCATTTTAGCTCATCTACTTAAATTTTGGCAGGTTAAGGCATAATTTAGCCTATAGTTATTGAAGAAGAGCATATTTAATTTTCACGTACAGAACAATGAAATATTAAATCTAACGTTTATTTTACAGTGTAATTATAAATTTCATTAATGAAAGATGTGTTTCTTGTTTTCATTAATAGAAGATGTGTAATCTCAAGCCTTATGGAGTTGTCTGAGTACCGAAGAGCGGAGGATGACTAGAATATGAAAAAAAAACTCATCTTCTAATGATGCTTGAAATTGCCCAGTTTGGTAAACATCAGGCTTAAGACTGCATTGTTTTATAAGTGGATCCTAAATCCTCTCTCATTCTAACCATAAGATTAAATTTAAATTATTCTTTGATTTTTCGCCACCTTGTCCAGATTAAGATTCCTGACAGTAAGGATTAGGGCAAAATTAGAATTTAAAGAAAATATAAGAATAGAAGAGAGAAACAGATAAATATTAATAGAAAATAGAGGGTAGAGGGTAGAAGGAAGAACTTTCATTAATAAAATCTATTTCATCCGTTTCATATTAAATGTCTTTCTAGAGATTTTTTCTTATTTCATATTACATGTCATATTATATATATATATATGATCAATACATATTAAATCATCTTATGTGTACTAGAAAGCGTGAGTTTATGAAGATTAATTAAAATAATTGGCTTATTATATAATAAATAAATAGTGGAATTAATAAATAAGCGACAACGAAGTTTTTTTTTCTAATATCCTTAATTTCTATATAACTCTCCAAAAAGACATCTAATATGAAACAGAAGGAGTGATATGTTACGCTGTAAAAATGGAGAGTCTAAATAAGAAAAAAGTATTGCTGACATGGAATTAATTACAGTACATACAACTGTACTATTTATAACTGTTGCAAAGGTAAATAACACTTCAAAAACAAAAAGAAAACAATTAGATTTAAGTAATTAACTTGTTCTAATTACTTCTTAGAACATGACAATACTTTCCCTTTAGAACGTATAAAAGCAGAGAATTGAGCTTGCTAACACCAATCTGAAGGTAGATTTAGGTTTCAAATCCTCCGTATCATCCTTCGAGTGGATTTTTAGGAGTTTGGCTTGCCGAAGGATAGCAAACCAATCTGTAGGATAATATGCATTTGTACACTTGTTTTCTTTAAACGGATTATCTCCCAAATGAGATAATATGCATCATTCTTTTGATTTATTGAATGTATTATTTTAAGAGTATGATATGGTCCTAATGTATTATTCTTTTAATTTATGCGGATGATATAATTGTAAAGAGTATGACAGTAGAAGAAAATGCTTCAGGCCTAGATTCGGTCTTCGCTACCTTGCAGAAGTACAACCTTAAGTATGGACGCATTTGGAACCTTCAAAGTACCACTTTAGATAGGTAGTATTCAATGAAATATAATAATAATGTCTTCTCAGAACTTCATATTAGTATATCATATTATAAAGGGAGCATTCTCTTGCTCAATTGGCTCCCAACAGGCATTGCAACTGCGAGCTCGTTGTCCAGCTACAATATGCGTGAATGCATACATTCTTAGCCCGTTATACATCGGTTTTTCTCGCAACGTCCTGATGAATAATAAAAGGATAAAATTGCCCCTGAATTATTTGTCCTAGACCGATGGATATATAACTTGGCCATTTCTCCGGATGAAATTAGACACGCCATGATAATTAATTAGTAGTGAGTCAAGACAAAAAAAAAAATAGTAATAAATTTTGTGAGAATTTTTAACCAAATGTCACCATGTATAATTATGTGGAAATTAAATGAATATTTTATTAGCTTATAATTTTCAATTTAAGTACTTTGTATATAAAAACAAGGTTTAATACATTATTTGCTTCCTAAACTTGTCAAGAAAAAAAATTTGATTGACCACTTGAAAAATCCTCTCAACTTGCTCAAAATGTTTTAATAGCTCCATCAACATGTTAAAACATAATCGAGTTGTTGTAAGAAAGTAAGATGCATGCAGAAGATGTGTTACATGTGTCTTAGAATGCTATTACATAATTCACAAAAGAGATTAAAACATATTAAAAAATAAGGCCTAATGCTTCCCCAACCCCCTTAACTTGTCCAAATTGGTCATTTTACCCCCTCAACTCATCGAATGTCCTATTTACCCCATTAACTCCATAAAAGTGGTATTTCTCACCCCATCAACTTGTCCATTTTTCCCTCAACTCATAGAATGTTCTATTTACCCCCTTAACTCCATAAAAGTGGTATTTTTCATCCCCTTACAATCCATTATCGAAGCCTAAATTGACAACTTTTTTTAAACATTAAACCTATATTTATGCTATTTTGTAAGTGGAACCTAAATTGATACTTCTCCAAAAATCATCGGCCTATTTTGGTACATTATCCCTACATATAATGTATTTAACTTGTTTATATTAATGTTCTTGTTATTTGTATTTTTTATTCGTTCTTTCTCTTTTCAACTTTTTTTACTACTATAAAGGGATAAGAAATACCATTTTTATGGAGTTGAGAGGGTAAATATGATCATAAGTGGTGAGAAATACCACTTTTATGGATTTAAGGGGGTAAATAGGATATTCGATGAGTTGAGAATGGGTAAAATGACAAATTTGGACAAGTTAAGGGAGTGAGAAATACCATTTTTATGGAGTTAAGGGGGTAAATAGGACATTCGATGAGTTGGAGGGGTAAAATGACAAATTTGGACAAGTTAAGGGGGTTGAAGAAGCATTAAGCCAAAAAATAAAGTTCTTACTTGCTGAGCTGGAAAACTTGTATTCTCTAATATTATAAACGCATATTCCGACCTTAGCTGTTTTACTTTTCAAAGATGAGTGCAACACACCTTCCGCATGTAACTTACTTTTTTGTTTTGTAACCGAGTGATTAATTAATTATATTTATACAAGTTGAGAGGTTAATTCGGTGGAAAATAGGAGACGAGCATTCTGTTAATGTTTGGAGGGATCCTTAGCTTAGGGATGATAGAAACTTCCATATGCAAATCTCGATGATCAAAGGATTAGAAGGTTTGAAGGTGTGTAATTTGTTTATTCCCAATTCTTTGGATTGGGACAGAATTGATGGAAGAATTATTTTGAAACATACTCGAAATTGGAAAGTTTAGAAGGGGGGATAGGTATGATTTAGAGGTGTACAATGGATAATTTTTTTTTTATATTTGGATTACAATCCAACCCAGCCCACTAAAACAAATAATTTATAGATTGGTTGTTAAAACCAACCCAACCCATCAAATATTCAAATCAAAGGAATTAGAGTGGGTTGGGTTAGGTTGAATGTTAATTCAAATAATAATAAAAAAAATCATGGTTGTCAAAACCGGACCAGTCAAAGAACCGGAAAAGACAAAGGGTTAAGGGTTTGAGGTTTAACCGGGGTCCAACCGAGGTTTAACCGGTATTAAAAAATCATATGAAAATTATAATTCTATTCGTATTTAATCTTATAACATAGTATAATATTAACTGTATTCATAAAAGTTATACTAATAATATTTATTTAATATCATAACAAATAAATATAAAAATTTAAAAAATGTACTTTTAAAATTAATAGTGATTATTTTTATTAATAACTAACATGTAAATATGATATGTATTTTATAATTCAACTTCAATCTTAATTTATTAGATTTTTAAAATTTATTTGTATATATTTAAAATTTAATACTAATTAAACTTCTTCAAAAAAAAATATTAATTAAACTTTGTTAATATTGAAAAAATAAAATAATTTTTTTATTGATATTTATCTAAATAGAAAAATAATACTAAATCATATTTTAATTATTTAACTTGTAACATTATTATTTATTCTTAAATAGTTAATTATAAGGGTCGCAGCGGGTGCCAACCTAGTTGGGATTCTCTGTTCTGTTACCTCCACACCTAGTTCTAATAAAAAAAAAAATAGTTAATTATAAACATAAGTTAAATGGTAGTGTAGTGGTAAGCATTAAAGTTTACATGCTAAAGATCTAAGGTTCGAATCCTACCTTTGTAAAAATTTATATTTTTTTTAAAGTAAACATGTCTAAAATCAAACCTAATCAAACCGCATAACCGGTACTGGGTCAACCGGTTTGTGGTTGAACCAGCCGGTTTGAACGGTTTTAAACGGTTCTCAAAGATTTAACAACCGAACTATCTCCGGCCCGGAACTGTGACCGGTTCTGATCAAACCGGATTGAACCGGCCGGTCCGGTCCGCATTTGATAACCTTGAAAAAAACTATAGCTTTGAGAATGTTAATTCAAATTATTTTCTTTTTCCAGCAAATGCAGCAACATTACTAAAAAAAAAAATTGTGTCCATAGCTAGGGCTGTATAAATTATAACCAACCCATCAATTCAATCCAGCCCAATATATTCTATATTTTTAATTTATTTATTGAGTTGGGTTGAATTTAAAAATACTGAATCAAGTTAGAATAGTTAATTCATCCAACCCAAATTAATTTTTTATCCCATTACTTTTTTTGGGGTTTTTTTTTTTACCAGAACTAATCCAAATGGGAGGCCCATTTATATTTATAGACCAATTTAAACTCATTACATCAAAACTAGACTCTTCCAATTTCAGACTATCCATAACACACTTGTTAATAAAAAAAAAAACAAGAGATATAATGGACAAATCTGGAAAGAAAATGCAACAAGCGGATAAAACCAAATTAAAGGTAAATTTCCTCCCTCACTTTTGGTTTTTGCATTGTATATTTCAGACTATATTATAGGTTTATGTTTAAGATTTTGATTCTGTGATGATTTAGCATACATTGAATATGTTATGTTTGATTAGAGTTAGTGTTAATGGGTATAATGATAATTTTCAACCTCATTTAGACTTTATTTGTGTGAAATTGACTCTGCATTTTGTCAGTTCGCATTTGAGGAATTACGAATCGCAAATTGCATAATAAACTTCGCATTTTGGAGATTTAGTTCGCATTTCGTAAATTGTGAAGCACTAAACAGAGAGTTACTTTGCAATTGAGTCACAATTTATACTAAATGCAAATGCTAAAAGATAGTTCACAATTTAGGAAAAAGGGTTTGCAATTGGCAATTTGCGAGACCTATGTTAAGTTCAACTAGCTGCGACCTAGAATTGCAATTGATTATTATGTATCTAAAATCAACAAAAACTTACGTGTTGAAAATCAACAAGAGTTTTGATTGATTCTTGAAAGTGATTTAGAGATGAAGCTGGAATTAATTCTCGAAAGTGTTGTTCTAAAAAAACTTACATTATGTGTTGTGTTGTTTGTTATATATATACTAAGAGTATTTTTGGAAAAATATGTATTGGAAGAATCTAGTAGGTAGACTATGTCATAATGAATCTAAAAATGTAATGGACCTCTCCATTGAGCCATCTTTGTAAATTCCCCCAACTTTATAAGTATCTTTGTAACTTATCCCTAAATTAAATTAAAAGACCTACTTATGATAAAAGGGCGGCCCGGTCGCACTACGCATCCCCGCTGAGCGAGGGTCCGAGGAGGGGTCCCACCACAAGGGTGTACTGGGGGCAAGCCTTCCCCTACCAATTTATTTGGCAAGAGGCCGTTCCTAAGACTCGAACCCATGACCTCTTGATCACACGACAACAACGTTTACCGTTGCGCCAAGGCTCGCCCTCAAAAAGACCTACTTATGATATTAAAAAAAAAAAAAAAAAATTATAGACCGAGTATAAAGAAAATGAAAAGGCACATGAATCTTTCAAATATTATGTGTTTTTCTACATGTACAAAAATCATACAAGCCCATCCTCCATTTAAGATAAAAAAAAAAAAAAAGTAAAAAAAAAAGTTGCATTAAGTCAAAGGTACCTTGTCAATCTTCTGCAAAATATACAACTACATCTCTGCCTTGTCGATCATTGCACTTCGGTTTAAGTATTCGAAGACAGAAGCAGAGGGAAGGGATGCACGAGATCCGTTGCACGCCCTGCCACCAAATTATCTGTTGGGAACTTCAGTTATTAGATTTAAAACTATGTTAGTTGTCAATTATTAGATTATAATGCCATTCAAAGTATCTGTTGGGAACTTCAGTTAGTGAAAATACATGACAAGTGAGATATAAATTACCTATTTATATCGAAGTTTAACTGCACAGCTAACGCGAGAGGTGTTTGGAATGCAAATGTTTTGATGCTGCAGTAGGTTGGTCCTGGGAAAGTGCAAAAGATAATTGAAGTCAATATATAAACCCGACCGACACCCGAATGTATTATCATGTTGAAAAAAGAGGGAATAATTTGTGGTCTAATATGTAATTGACTACATATCAAGAAGGATAATGAATAATTAGGGATGGTGTCCAAATTTTTCCCTAAAACTTTTTGCAAGAGTAATTTAACACGTACTGTTTAAAATAGCGCAGTGTTTATCCCATGTTAGACATCCTAGTGAAATTTTCTCTTTTTTCATTGATTTTCCACTTTTTCAAGTAAATACGCGGAAATTACTGACAAACTAATACCTGTCATTAATAACCAACAAACAATCCGACAGGTTCCCTTGAAACGCTTGGAGTTAAATTACTCTAACCAATAGGGTGAACATTGGAACGATAAGAGTTAAATTACTCTAAGCAAGAAATCTTAGGCGTAAAATTGGACCTTATCCCTGACTAAGTAACAACAAGAATGTTGCCTTCAGTTCTACAGTCTTATTTTTGGGAATACCAAAATCTTCTAGGCAAAATGCTCTAGCATGCTAGAAATGCATGTGAGAGCATCCTTTGACCAGAAAAGCTAAATTAACCGCGAAGCGAAATAACACAGCAAAAGAGCATACCATATCTTGCATCCTTTGCTGATTTAAGTAATGAGAATCATGGACAGGTAACATGGCATTCATTTGTCCCTACAAGGGTTCCAAATAAAAAAAACTTAGGAACTGTACAGCAATATGCAATACGATATTACAATATAGAAATCAAGTCTCAATGTACATTACCAGCCTTTGCAAGCCATGTTGATTGTTATAATAGTCATCATGGCTAGAAGCCAAGGAATTTAATTGCCCCTAAAAGAAAACAATGCGGTCAGAAGATCAGACAAAAAAATTCAGGTAGAGTTATACAGTACATAATGTAAAATAAATATACTAACTCCGATATTTGTGGTTGAGACATACAACAATTTGTTGAGTGCCAAAATACGCATCTAGGTTCGAAGCCCTTGAGTTTAGTTGCTCCTGCAATGCACTATTTACTACTTCAAAGTTCCAGGAATAATCATCATTCATATGACAAGATATAAGAAAAAGAGGTTGTTACGGAACCACATCCTACCATTCCTTGCATGCTATCTTGCATTTCATAAGAACAATCATGAACTGATGCTCGTAAATTTGAGTGTCCCTAAAACATATAAAGGACCCACTTGTAGAATTCCTTCACAATACAAAGGACAACAAAAAATTATTTAATCATGTAAACAACACAACTAACCAGCTGTTGCCAGCTTTCATGCATCCCAATGGTTATAACCTCCGGCTCTGATTGCACCTATAAAATAAATAAAAAATGCCTGTTTATATTAGACATCGATAAAGTTTTCAGAGTTGAAGCAATCACCATCTGAAACTGGCTCACCTGTTTATGTTTGGAAACATCTTTTCTATTTGTCTTGTTGGTATGATTTGTATCTTCATACTGCCGAGATCTGCTAGAAGATGGTGAGGTTGGGTCTATTAAATACTGAAATGAACTATTCACACTCTCACACTTTCTCAAAGCTGCTTCTAGTGCAGCGCAAGCAATATTGTAACTCTCCTGAGATAGAGAACCTTCATCACCTAATTTAAGGGCCTGCCTACATATATCATTGTAGCGTTCAACGCTAGAATCAGACTTATTTGACTGTTCTCTTGTGGATTCTCTACTCTTTGCATCCTTCGTCCATCGTTTTAAAATATATGGATATGGAATTCTCTGGACACCAGACATCTGCATAACAATTAATACATGTCTACAAAGATAACCATTAAGCTCAAATGAATGGCATGAGCAAGAAAAGTGAGCAGCTGTTTCATTCCAGAACACAACAAAATCCTGTTTCACTTCAAAATCTTGAACCTTGAAAGTTTTGGTTTCCCCATCTTCACATTCCTTTCTAGGATGGCATGCAACTACTCCCAAAACCTCAATCTGAAATTTCTTAAATATTGCATGTGTATAAATAGTTGCCATTTGTTTCCCAAAAGGTGATGGAGATTTTAATCCCGGTTGTTTATGCCAAGTTTCAAACTCTGCCTTTGCTTCGTCTTCAAATTTTTCTTGAATAATTGCTTTCTGTTGTTCTAAAAACTCTTTCAAAGTAGATTTTCTTTGCAGCTGTTTGTCAAAGAAAGAACTTACACTTTCTGATCGTTGGGTAGTAGACATCCCTGCTAAAAACTTGTCCCTCATGTACACAGGTATCCATCTTTCACGATCTTCATATAATGAAAGAAACCATATGTCATTTCTTAAATTGAATCTCTCAGCTATTTTCCACCATCTCTTCTCAAACTGTTCAATTGTACAAGATTTAAGGATGCATTTGTTAAATTTACTCATGAAATTTTCATGCTGCCTAATTACGTAACAAAGCTTCTCGGGAATCTTGCTTAAAATATGCCACAAGCAAAAACAATGATGTGAATTAGGAAAGACCTCAGCAATGGCTTCTTTCAAGCATTTGTCTTGATCAGTAAGAATAACCCGAGGAGCATGCCCACCCATTGCTCTAAGCCATGCTCGCAACAACCAAACATATGTTGATTTAGTCCCACTTGCAACTAATGCACATCCAAGCAACAAACCTTGGAAGTGATGGTTTACGCCAATAAAGGGAACAAATGGTAGTTTGTATTCATTTTTAATAAATGAGGTGTCAAAAAAAATAACATCACCAAAATACCCATAATCAACCCTAGCTTTAGCATCCACCCAGAAAACATTTTTCAGCCGCTGTTCTACATTCAGATCCATTGCATGAAAGAAATTGGGATTCTCATCCTGCTTGCTTGTAAAATGATCAAGCATGAGTTGAGCATCTCCCTCCTCTAAAGCCAAATATTCAGAGCAACCTGTCTGGTTAGTGGCAGTAGTCTTCTGATTCTGGTTTTTCTTGTATCTAACTGATTGTCTAGACATTGAAACAAACACTTTTCTGGTTTTTTCCCTGATGCCATGCAATTGATCAACACTATTTTTACCAAGGTCTAAATTCCTACAACCATGAAAATAGTATGCCTGGTCTAGAAATATTTCATGGTTATGTTCCTTTACAAAAGTACGAACAACCCATCTTCCATCTTGCTGCCTTCTCTTCACATGCATGCAAGCTTTGCAATCTGTTTTTAACCAAGATCGATTTGTTCTACCTCGTTTTCTCTTGACAGGATTGACAGTTGCTCCATCTGTATCTATAGCAGGATAAGGCATTTCGGACAGACTATCTTCTCGCTTGGTTCCATATCTAGTGCACACAAATTTTGCATCAATAAATTTTCCAGATATCCTTGATCTACGGCTGGCTTTTATTATGGTGGAAAATCCCACAGAAATGGCATAATCTTTATAAAATGAAAATGCTTCCTCCTTTGATTCAAATTCCATTCCATCACGAGGCTCTGAAGTCTTTTGAGTATTCAAGTTTATTCCATTTCCAGTATATACTTTGCATGTACCATCAAAAGCCCGACCACTGACAGTTGGTCCGGTGTCCTTATCATTTGCAGCAACGTTATGGCGTTCAGCAATATGTTTACTTCTATCACGCCCTCCATTTGCATTAGATATCCTGTCTTCTTTAGGGTTTTCTTTTGAAGGCTGTTCTAGATCTATACCCATAGAGAACATTTACTTTCTAAACAGAACAACCTACCTGAAAAGTTCATACATCACAACAGTTAAAGCCCAAATTTTCAGACACAGTATATCCACAGGTGCAAACAATATTAATCTAATTACCATGTAATACAAATAGCGAAAGAAGACATCCTTTGTTCAAATTCATGAACAAATTACCACAAAAAAAGTCAAAATACAAGGATGGCATCAAATTGCATAATATCAGCATGATACGATAATGCCTAGAAGGGGAACAAAACTCTTCGTTAAAGCACCTGAAAAGTGATGTGAGGTCATAGAAGAACTGGGAGAAATAAAGGGATTCACAATGTATTAAGTGACAGTCATCCTTTCAAAAGAGTTCAATTGGCAGCATTATGCCAGCTACAGGGAAGAATTAAATTAAAAACTGAGACATGAAAAAAAAAGGGTTACGTAAAGAATTTCCACATATGAAGTACCTTCTTACAATGAGAACCATTGACTTTCGTCCATATAAACCTAATAAGGCACTATACAGTAAACAGTATACTACCTCCGAATAGATAGTGATGCAGCTGAAGCTGCAGTATCATAAACCATGCGGGAGGTGATAACAAAATCACAAGGAAATGACTTCTGCAACTTGTATGCACGAAGCCATGTCATGCCAAAGAGAAGAATATGGCAAAGAGGAAATACATATGATTTCTTCCTGTTATTTTCTCCGTCCATCCATTGGTTTTTCTTCTTTACATGTTACATATAACCAACCAAAGAAGCCTAAAATCACCAACACAATCATCAAAAGAAGAAAAATATCAAATAAATACCTAATTGATTAAGCTTCGTGTGAAATTACAATTCTATTCCAACTGATGTTTCGCAAAATGATCTGCCCACTGATATTATTGTCCCTCAGTCCGCAGAATCTAATGTTTCTCTTCCTAACTTTGCCCCTTCCAATCTTCAAACTTCAAATTGCTCCTCACCCATCTCATCTCCTCTTATAACCAATGATATACCTACTAGGAAATCTTCTAGACAGGTTAACCTGTGTGGTTGCAGGATTTTGTTGCCTGTGCTCCAGTTTCAACTGCAAATTCCTTATATTCAGTTTCTTTCTCTCCTCAACATAGAGCTTTCTTAGCTAATATCTCAACATCCAAAGAACCTAAAACCTATCAAGAAGCTTGTCAAGATCCCTTTTGAGTTCAAGCTATGGAGGAAGAACTTGCAAGCTTTGGAAATCAGTGATACATGGAAGATTGTACCTATTCCAGCTGACAAAAAAACTTTACCTACAAGATGGATTTTCAGAATTAAATACAAGCCTACAGGGGAAGTTGGGGAAGTTGATAGATATAAAGCTTGACTAGTTGTAAAGGGATACAACCAAGAGTTTGGCATTGATTACATCGAAAAATTCAGCCCAGTAGCCAAATCAGTGACAGTTAAACTGTTTCTAGCAATTGGAGCAACAAAGACTTGGCCTATCCATCAAATCGATGTGAATAATGCCTATTTACATGGCACTCTAGATGAAGAGATTTACCTACAACCCCCTTTAGATTATCACAATGCCAAACATGAGGAAGCCTGCAAGCTCATTAAGTCATTATATGGACTTAAACAGGCTGGTCTCCAGTGGCATAAGAAACTGTCTCCTCAACTACTGGCATATGGTTTTAAAAGGTCTATTAATGACCATTGCGTATTCACAATGACCACTTTCTTGCCCTTATCATCTATGTAGATGACATTTTGATAATAAGGTCCTATGAACAGGATATTACAAATGTTAAACAAATTTGATTAACTTGTACACTATTAAGGATATTGGACCAGCCAAGTATTTCCTCAGTAGACTCAAGGGCTTCTAGAGGAATCTTGCTATCTCAACAAAAATACATATCAGACATTGTTAAAGATGCAGGTCTTGGAGGGGCAACAACAATAACCAATCCTATGACTCATGGATTGTGCTTAAAGATCCAGGTATTCCTTTAAAAGATCCATCGGTTTTTCGAAGGCTTATTGGTAGACTTTTGTATTTACAGTTCACAGGACCAGACATTACTTTTGTCACACAACACAATATATGCAACAGCCCTGTGAGCATCATCTCAAAGCAACTCCACATGTGCTCCACTATCAAATCACAGCTTACTGTATGCAGATTGGGGAAAGTGTCTTTCTACTCGAAGGTCATTGACAGGATATTGCATTTTTCTTGGTTCAAACATGTTGATATCGATTGTCATTTTATCAGAGAGCAGATTGATGCTCGTTTTGTTCAAACTCCTTATATCTCTACTTCCTACCAATTAGCAGAGAGCAGATTGATGCTCGTTTTGTTCAAACTCCTTATATCTCTACTTCCTACTAATTAGCAGACCTCTTCACTAAGTCTCTTAGTTTGGAAACTATGCATCCAGCCTTGTCCAAGATGGGCATGCTCGATGTCTCCCCAGCTCCATCTTGAGGGGGATGTAAAATTACAATTCTATCCACGGTTTGCTATCAAGATTGGCGAGAAATAACAGAAATGTAACTGTCACTGTCTCTATCCAGCTCATACTCTAGCATTCATTCTGTATATAAAGAACCATGTGTACTGTATTGTTCTAAGGATGAAATAATAAAAGTTCATTTTTCTTCTTCTTAATTTCATACTTCATTCTTCTACTCAAGGGACTGATTCAGGGGGGCAGGGGGCTTGAGCACCCTGGTCACCAGAAAACGCCAATATTTCTATGGGAACTGTATAGGGGGCTTTGATTTTTTTTAATGTAAAAACACCTAAAAAAAATATCAGTTTAGCCCCCATCAATCAGGAGATACCACCACAAGCACCCCATCAATCCTTCTACTTCTTATGCGTGTAAATTTCTCTGTCTAGGGCATATCACATTTTTTATGCACAATAATGAGATGAATTATAACACGAAAGCTAGATTGGTCGATGCTGAAGTGAAGGAAGTGAAATGAAAAGGGAAACACCAGTGTTCGTAATAATGAACCAGCAGAAGACAGTTGCTAGATAGGTACTGCTAAGACCAATAGAATGGCGAAGCATCTCCTCACACGCAGAGATTCAAAATTTCAACTAAAACAGAATCTCACAAAACTCAGAAATTCAATTCTACTCTATTCACTTCCACAGGTATACAAGATCATGAAACATTAGTGTCGTTTAAGGCAGTGGCGAATCCAGGATTTGAGGGAGGGGGGGGCAAACCTCTACGTAAAAAAAAATTTTAGACTAATTTTTGTAGCCAAGAGCAAAAATACCCTTAACGTTTTGGGTTAGGAGCAATTTTACCCCTAACGTCTAAAATAGTGCAATTTTACCCCTAATGTTTGTAGCCAAGAGCAATTTTACCCCTAACTATCAATCAAATTACTCCATGAATAAACATTTTATCAATTTGATTAAACTTATAAAAAACACAGCAAACAATAGTTTAGTGGCTAACATGAATGTTAAATCAGTTTAATGGCTAACAATAGTTTCTAACATGAATGTTAAATCAGTTTGTGTGGGTTTGAACATTAATTTTGTGTTGAATATCAGAGGAATTTCTGTAAAGAGCAAGATGACAACAATTGAAGTCCTGTCAACAGTAACTTGAAAGTAGAAGTTAGTCTTGATAAAATTTAGTATTCGAAACATATGTCTAATGATAAAAGCACTTCACTGCATAACTCACCTACACTCATGGAAATGTGGTTATAAGCAACTTGAACCAATATCCTCCTTTAATTTGTTGTTTTTTCTTCTTCATGGTTTGCTATTTGTTTCATTCATTTCTCCAACTAACTAATTTCTAGACAGGCCTTGTTTTTTTGCCAGTTCTTTGCTCTAAATTCTAATGAACACCCAGGTCTTTTAACATTAACCAGGCGCCTCAAATTCAAATCACGTGGTCTACATGTTCGAACTTAGTTACCAACCTAAATATCCAAAATACAGACACTGTTCCTAATTCTATAAACATATCCTGTTCCCGATCCAAGACAAAACACTATAACAAGAAAAATCACAAGGATAAATGAAATTTTGTACCAATTATCAGGTTAGTTTAACTTGAAGTTCATATCAATCCTGTTCTAGAAGTTCATGTCAAAAATTAACCTAAAATTAAAATTGAAGGACAAAAAGTTAAACTAACCTGAAATGTGTGGCCGGCCGGAGGAGGAGAGGCGTCGTCGACTCGTTTGCTGGAGGAGGAGAGGAGGGGCGTCGGCGTCGGCGTTGCGTTCGCTGGAGAGGAGGGGCGTCACACGTTTGCGTTGTATGTTCTGTCTCGAGCGAGAGAAGCACAAATCCGTCCCTCCCTGCCTCTGCTGTTCTTCTGTTTTCTAAATTAAAAAGCTTAAACCAAAACGACGTCGTTTTGGTTGGAACCAAAACGACGTCGTTTTGGGGAAAAAAAATTTTCTTTTTTTTTCCCGGGATGAAGGGGGGGGGGGGGGGGCAAATGCCCCCTTTGACACCCCCCTAAATCCGCCCCTGGTTTAAGGGAATAACAAAGTAACTCACCGTGAAAAACTACCAAGTTTTGAGAGATTTAATACTATCTGATAAGCAAAGTCAAGTGCGGTGAGAATACCTCGCCACCGGCGCGTGAGTGGAACATTCACCAAACTATCATCGGAGAGGGTTGGAGAAGATACATAATGAGGTGGAGAAGTTGATGATGGCACACAGGCACGCTAACCGACCATGGATTTGGAGAGAAAGGAAAATGGAAAGAGTTGTGCAGTGAAA
Source organism: Euphorbia lathyris (assembly GCF_963576675.1). NCBI lineage: Eukaryota > Viridiplantae > Streptophyta > Magnoliopsida > Malpighiales > Euphorbiaceae > Euphorbia > Euphorbia lathyris. The sequence goes on along the minus strand of NC_088918.1, from coordinate 71,085,695 downwards.
AGTGAAATACGCCGTTTATTGAGATGGTAAAAGAAGCACAACAGTAATTACTTATTATTATAACAATTATAATTATTATTAGGGTAAATTACAAAACTATATCAAATGGGAGGCTCATTTACATATTTAACCCATTTACTCAACCTACTACATATCTAGACTGTTTTTGTGTGACTTTTCCATAATACCCTCAATATTTACGCGCGTCCGTCTCCCTCCCGTCTGACTTCGCAGATTCGATCTTATGCGAAGCTAATGTTTGGTTTTACTTGATGAAATTAATAAGCATATGTGAAGCCTGCAAAGCTAATGTTTGGTTTAGTTGATGATTTTAATTAGCATATGCGAAGTCTGGATGTGTTTTGAAGCTAATTCGCGAAGTGGTGTATAACAAAAAATATCAAACAACAACAGATTCTAACATTAAAATCATACATTATCAAAATTTACAGCAAGATTGACGCAATAACAACATTAAAATCATAACATTATCAAAATTTACAACAAGATTGCCACAATAAACTCCTAACAAATCACTTCAAAGTGAACCTGACTAATTTGGATGGAAATTTCTCTCTCTACAGAAAGTCCAGACCTTTTGAGATGGACGTGTCCCATGGTGCACACCAAGATTGGCACAATCTCTCTAACCAATCATTTCAAAGTGAATGTGTCAATCTTGAGGGAGATTTCTCCCTATACAGGAAGGAAAGTCATCTCTCCTGCAGCCCAATACGCCGCATTCCAGAAAGGGATGTTATGTAATCAACCACCTTCAGAAAAAAATAATCGTGTTAGGCAGAGAAAAATACGATTTTGGCTTCACGAAATGAGGATTAGCGAAGCATGCGAATGTAAATATGCAGGGAAAGAGATCATTTTACTTCGCTAATCGATGTTTTCGCGAAGTTTGCGAGGACAGACGATCTACGTCGCATATCGATGCTTTCACGAAGTCTGCGAGTGAAATCATGAACTTTTCTACTCGCAGACTTCGCGAACTAATCAATTCGCGAAGTAGATCATCATGTTTCAGGCTCTTTCTCTTCGCAGATCTTTGCGAAATCATCGACTACGCGAAGTGTATACATGGAAAAACGCAGAAAAAATAGCAGATACTTACATTTTTCGCGCCTTTCACCCTTAAAAGCGACAATAACAATATGATAAACTTGGAAAACGATGGAAATAAAGTAGGATAACCATTTCTTTGATGGTAACAAGAAGAAAGAAACCAATTAACGAGCAGAAACATGAAGATGAAGAACCATGGCTTCGTTTTCTAGGATTAGGAAGTTGCAGAATCAAGAGATCAAGAGAGGAAAAAGAGAAATTCATTGTGATTTGGAGAAATGGTGCAGATTTCGTGCAATTTAAAGGAAGATAGGAAGATCAAAAGTCTTGGAATCATTAATGGAGGAGCCAACAGCCGTTTCGTGCACCCAAAGAGAAGAGGGGAGAGAACGTTCGCGTAAGGGGAAATGGGAAGGTTAGGGGTATTATGGGAAAGTTATACTGACGGCTCCTCCATACTTTTCCTTCTTAAATATGTAAATGAGCCTCCCATTTGAACTATTTTTATAATTTTCCATGATTCGAACCCATGACATCCCTAGTCATAGGTAAGCTCTCAACCACTAGGCTAAGAGCCTTATTACAGTTTTACTAGAATTCAGTTCAATAACCTTTAGTTTAGTTCAGTTTTTTAAATAAGTTTCTTGTTTTTTGTTCGGGTAAATTACACTGACGGCCACTGAACTTTATCCATTTTTAACATTGTGGTTACTGAACTTTACACTTTTTAATACTAGTGGCCACTCAATTTTAACTAACTCCTCAAAATGTCCGTTAACGACCTCAAAATGAAAATATTCAAGAATTAAAGATGTTTAGAACGACATTTACCATGAAACACATTTTTATTTTCCAAAATCATATTTTTTTGGAGTTTCTCTCTTTAAAAATCTAATTTCTCTCTCCTAACAAAACAACACATAAATAACCTCAAAACGAAAATTTTCAAGAATTAAAGTTCCTTAGAATATTATTAACTCTTCGGATTTTTTATTTTTAGACCGTCAATGGTCGTTTTGAGGCGTTGAGTGTCCACCGGTGTTAAAAAGTGTAAAATTCAGTGACCATACTATTAAAAATTGAAGTTTAGTTATCATAATATAAAATGGGTAAAGTTCAGTGGCCATAGGTGTAATTTACCCTTTTTTGTTACAAGGAAAAGTTTATTATTTACGAATTCGTTTATTTAAAATAAAGTACCTTTATCATTGTTTATCAATTTTATAATCTTTTTGATAAGGTGTTTCTATGGTTACTTTGTTTTTTACAAAATAAGTCTTACTTTGTTAAAAACAAAGTAACCATAGCCTAATCCTGGAGTGTAAAATTCATCCAATGGTGAAAACACACAAAGTAAGGCTTACTTTGTCAAAAACAAAGTAAGCATAGCCTTTACCTTTTGATAAATAGATTATATATAAAAAAAAGGAGATTTTATTCTTTTTCCTTTTTTTTCATTACAATATATATTTTTTTTTATCATTTTTCTTGCTTTTAATTTAAATACTAAATTTAATATTTATAATTATTTAGTAATTTAACGTATTTTGAATTTAATTTTTATTATCTTGATTTTTTATTATCTTGATGAAATTATACAAATAAATATATTTCTAATAAGTTTTTTTTTTACATTTGAAATTTCTAACAAATTTATTAGCATGCTCATTCTATGCTCAATACGTATTGGACGGAAAAAATATAAAATCTAAATATTTCATCGAGTTTAGAAGTGTTCCATTTTCAAATTTCTTCTGAAATTGTAAAAAACGTAAAATCTTGTTTTCCGAAATAAATAATATGCAACTGGTACAAAATACAAGAAATAAATTTTTGTGTTTTTAATGATGTCTGAAAATGATCAACTTATCATGTGAGAAAAGAATATTTGTGTTTTTATTTCATTATAACTTTTTAATTTTTTTATTAAATATTTTGAACTAATGAATGTTAATTTTATTTATAAGTTTTATATATTATAAAATGTTTTTATTTCATTATAACTTTTTAATTTTTTTATTAAATATTTTGAACTAATGAATGTTAATTTTATTTATAAGTTTTATATATTATAAAATAAACGTTCAAGTATTTAAAATTAAAGCTTAAAGCACTATGATATATTAGAATCATCATTAGGGTAGAGATTATTCTTCCTTCTCTATATAGGATCCATCCCACCAGGGATGTGGAATTATTGTCTTATAGTTAAGAGTTTCTTTAGATCTAATGTCTCGGGACTAGACCATATTCCAATAGTTAAGGTTTTAATAAAAATATTAATTACCTTCTAAATTAGTTTAGATTTCACCAATTTTGATAGGATAGAGGGTAAATATTACCAAATGATGTGGTTGAATCCTAAAAGTTCATGTTTCAACCTGCAATTACACAGAAGCAATGTCAAAGTGGTGCTACTTGTGCAGGGAACACGCCCTAATATCCAAGTCAATTTGTTGAGAAGACTAGAGGATGACCACAATTAGAGATGTAATCAAGCCAAGTCTTGGCCTGCTTAAGCTCGGCTCACTATAAAATTAACGAGCTCGAGTCAGAGCCGAGCTTTGACTTGCTCAAGCTCGGCTCGCTATAATATTAATGAGTTCGAGTCCGAACGAGCTTTGGCTTGCTCAAGCTTGGCTCAGCTCATTAAGAAATAAACGAGCTTGAGCTCGAGCCGAGCTTCGAGTTTCTTTCGAGTCCAAAATCCTCTTTGAACTTGGTTCATTAAAAAAATTATTTAACTATGAATTGTTTGTGAGTAAATCGTTAATTATATTTATACAGTTGGCTCGTAAATAGCTCTTTAATTGTGCATATAAACAAGCTCACATGCAAAGTTCATGAATAAATGATAGGGGCGTTTCGTCCCTATCTTTTAGCGTGATTTACGGTTTAATTTTGGATTAAATAAATAAGTTTAATTGCAAAAATAGAATGTTTTAATAAAATAACGAAATAAAAATAAAATCCGTACTTTCGGTTAATTATCTTTATTTTTGATTAATTTAGAAAATAAAACGTCAAGCTAACTCGGCTCTCGAGAATTGTATTTCAGTACGAGTAAGGAGCAAAAATCTACCGACATACGCGGGGCGTATCACCCTCCACGTGGGGCGTGGAACACTAAGTCAGAAATAATTGCTCAATCTGCAGGCACCACGTGGGACTTACCCACTGCCACGCGGGGCGTCCTACCTTACACGCGGGGCGTATAAGCAATGATAAGCTCAATCATGAATGTCAGACTGCATGGTCTTCCAAGTCAACTGCTCTCATGCGGGGCGTCCCAACCTACACGCGGGGCGTATATGGGAAGTTCTTCAATCTAAAGTTCCAGGGACTCACATACGCGAGGCATCCGCTAGGCCACGCGAGGCGTAAAAGACACATTTCGAGCCATTAAATCTCAGGAGCTCAACCACGCGGAGCGTACCACAGTCTACGCGGTTCGTGGTTGAGACAACAAGATCTGAATTTGGTCCATATGCAGGAGATTTCTGACGGAATGGGTCAATACGCGGGGCGTCCCCTACCATACGCGGGGCGTATCATGGGAATTCTGCAGAAATAATGTATCTCCATGCTTGTATCTTGTGAACTTACAATTCTACCCCTAGCTTGATGTGTATAAATAAGAGTGACTAGAACTCATTTAGATATCTAGAATTTTATGTATTGAGTTCTTGCTACATAGTTTTAGATTTTATTTCCAGATTTTACATAGCAAAACTCTATCACCTTGAGAGCTTGTTCGTTTATTCCGGCATTCCGTCAAAGTTCTGTTCCATCTCTGTTCACCAAGCTCGAGAGTTCCACCTCCAAGTCCTAAGAGACGAATTTGAGTCCAATTAGCTAGTTCCGAGGGTGGATTCTTCCCTTTTCACTTGCTAATTAGCTTGTACTCTTCCTATGTACTAGGCTTGGTTGTATTCCATATTTACACTTTCCATATTTATAACATATGATTTACGATTTCTATTTCTCTATACGTGTTAATGTTTGCTATTTGTTTTGATATTCGTAATTGATTATTGTGTAGGGGAACGCGATTTCCGACGCCATTCGGGCTATCTTTAGGGATTCATATAGGTGTTGCCTTACCGGAAGTGACGCACCGGAAACCGTAGGAATTGACAAGCCACGAAACTTACGGCCCCTAATTTCTAATCCCAAGCATTACACACGCCTTGCAAGAGTAAATCATCAACCGTATATATTCGGAGTCATTGTTCATCATATTTATAACTTATCACTATCCGTATCGCTTCGTAGAGTCTTTGTTATATAAATCTGTCTCACCCGTAGTTAGGAGTAGTTTGTAGTCGTTTCCCAAATCAACTCAACCGCTTAGATAACGTATAAAACCGAGTCGTTTAATACTTGTAGTTATAAATCCCGTGGATTCGATACCCGGTCTTAACCGGATTATTACTTGATACGACGGGGTACACTTGCCCCTAAGTAGTAGCGTCTAGTAGAGATAGAGCATTTAGGAAGATCACATCCATAGTCATAACGAACTTATCATAATATATATTCATAAGCTCTACCTAGGCGCCACACGCATCAAGTTTTTGGCGCCGTTGCTGGGGATTTATAATTTCTTGCAATATTAGACAAAAACGTTTTATTGTTAGTCTAAGCATTATCTTTGTATAAATTGTTTATATATACTTTTTACTAACAACATTCTTTCTTGTTTATAATTTTTCCATTTATTTATTTTATGCACACCCGATCTCGGAGTGATACTCTCGTTCCTATTGATCTTGAAATTGAACGTACTCTTTGTAGGATTCGGAGAGAGAAAATGGCAAACCTCAACAATGAAGCTAACCAACCCGAGGTCAACCAAAGGCCGCCGGTGCAACCCGTGAATAACAACCGCAATGGTGGAGGCAATGACATGCGCTCGATGATGGAGATTCTTGCTCCGCATCGCCCTCAAAACCCCAACGGAATCGTCGCCCCCACCATTCCGGCCAACACATATGAAATCAAGACTAACATGATCCAACAGCTTGGCCAGTTCAGAGAGGAACCCCATGAAAACCCTAACGAACATCTCGATAAATTTCTTATGTGTGCCAAAACGTTTCGGCAAAACGGTGTTCTGGTTGAGGCCGTCCGCCTAAAGTTGTTTCCTTTCTCTTTGACAGGACAAGCATTGGAGTGGTTGCACTCGTTGGAGGCGGGGTCGATTACATCATGGTAGGAGCATGAGAAGGAGTTCCTTTCTTACTATTTCCCGCCCTCCATAACGGTTAAGTTAAGGAACGACATCACTACCTTTCGACAGCTCGAGCACGAGGCCCTTCATGCGGTTTGGGCGAGATTCCGAAAGTTGCTTCGAAGCTGTCCGCACCATGATATCCCCAAGCATGATTTGGTAAGTACATTTTATCACGGATTAACGCCTACTAACCGTGCTACCGTGGATTCCGCGGCAGGTGGGGACCTATTTAGGAAGTCGGCCAGCGAAGCATATGAGCTCATCCACGAGCTCGCAAGGAAAAGCGTAAGTGGCAAGAAGATCGGCTTGCCGGACCCCCGCGACATCAAACGTTCGCCGTGGAGAAAGGGGCTCCAAAAAGTTCCATGGTGGAAATGAATAAAAAACTTGACGCTTTGATAGCATAGTTGAGCCTCAACAAAATTGCACAGGTCCTGATGTGCAATCATTGCGGTGGAGATCATGACGAACTCCTACTCACACCACCACAATAACAATGACAGCGGATGGAGGCCTCGATACCAACACCCTAACTTGTCGTACAACAATAATAAAAATGTATTGAGGCCCCCACCCGACTTTCATCAAGAATATCAGGAAAATGGGCTAGGGCAATCACAAACCATGACCGGTGGTCGGGACACTCAGCCTCCCGACAACGTGCATGGCCAGTCGGTAACATCCTTGTTAAAGGACATCCTAACCCGTCTTGCCGATAGTGAGGTGTTTTACAGGGACCCTAGCCGCCAGGTAGCCCATTTGAATCGTCAACAACAGGAGAGGCCATTAGGAACTCTCCCGGCAAACACCGAGCAAAACCCGCGGGGCAAAAATAGAGAGTCCGGACAAGCAATAACTCTCCTAAACGGTAGAAGTTTGGACCCATCAAGTTCCAACTCGGACAACTTGCAGTAAGCCGCCGCATGAGAAAGTCGAGCTACTCCGACTCTAAACGTAGCACCGGTTTGAATTTCTCAAACCTGCTGTTTATATGTATCATATCCGTTGTCTTTCGTTTCGTTTCTTGTAAATCAAAAACCACGAAAAAAACAAATCCCTCGCTAATCCAAAGTGCTTACACGGGGCGTACACACCATCACGCCCCGCGCAGCCGAGTCCCTGACGCTGTTTTAACTACTCACGCGGAGCGCACGCACCAGTGCGCCCCGCATAGCCAAGCTTTTGATCTTTTTAATAAGTTCAAACGAATGGCCACACGGGGCGCCCCTCTAAGTGCGCCCCACGTATCTGAGACTCTGGCCCAAATGTACTTAAAATGACGCTCCTACACGGGGCTCCCCCCGAGGTACGCCTCGCGTAGGACCTACCTTCAGGGTCCTTTTTCAATTCTATCTTTATTTTTGTTTTTGTTTTTCTTTTCTTTTGCGACATCCTTGGAATAGACGTCATTTTAATAACCCGGAGGACCGTGCAACCCCGCACTCACCGTTTGTTTTGCACTAACAAAAACAAAAATAAAAATCAAATAAACAACAAAATAATTAAACTAATTTATTGATTCGTAAATTTTTTCCGACACACTACCTCCCTCAGAAAGTAATTAAAAGTTCCGTTATTTGTTCTTAAATGAAAAGACGTTAACACAAAGGATCGGTTTAATTAAGAAATTTTAGTCTTGATTCTGAAGTTATAGAATTTATGCAAAGCCTAGGTTCGTACTAAACAAAAGCATTGAGTCCTAACCCACAGGTCATCTCTATAATGAAATTTAAAAAGGCAATAAAAACGGGATAGTTGAAAATTTGACGAGAACTTGAACGTACACAATTTAACCTGAATTTTTTGTGAGGTATTTTTTAGCCTAAAAGAGTTCGTACGAGAACTCTATTTCTTTCACAATTTTTCGAGAGCTTTGACTTCACTCTATTCATAAAGTTTACACCTAATACCGGGTTAAGTACACTTATTTTGGTAAAAATGGCAATAGATGATAAAACGAACCCACTTAGGCTAATTCTTTTCTTAAATTACTTTTCTCGTTTTCATTAACCTCTAGGAAACCCCCTCGAGCCTATTAACCGACTTCTTTGTTAATACCTTTTTAACATCTAACCCTTTTTTTCCTCGTGTTCAAATACCAACAAAATCAAATCGCACCAAAATTACCCGAAATAAGCCAAGGCCTTGGCAAGTAAGCACCATAAGCTTTCGAAATCGTTTTTGTGCCGCTCTCAAAAACAAAAAGAAAAAGAAAGACACAATAAAGAGCAAAAAGGAATTCTCAAGCTCCACCCGAGAAATTTCGAGTTACATTTTACGAACTCGCTAAGGCCAAAATAAAAACACGGTGCGATCATCAAAATGGTGTTTGAACTCGAGTTTCTAAAAATTTAACCACTAAAAAGCCACCCACATTACAACCCCCCTCCGGGTTCATTTTTAATATTGCCTAGACCATAACATAGGAGGAAAAACCTGGATGAAAATGCAAACTCAAAGTGACTTCGAGTAAGTGCAAAAGCACCGACCCACCAAAATTTGAACGTAAGAGTGAAATCCCTTGGTGAGGTACAATCGGGTTCTCAAAAGATAATCGACCCCCGTTAATATTGCCTATTAAATTTGATCATGGAGGTCTCAAACAAGTTTTGGTTACTCAATTGTTGGCGTAGGTACTTACCGAAAACTTTGCTTAAAACTTTAGCTTCGGAATCACGCACTTGGTAAAACCAACCGACGGTTTGTTTCTTAATGATCTCAATCTCTTGTCTTTCGATTTCTTTTACTTGAGGACAAGTAAAACTTTAAAGTCCGAGGAGGTTTGATAGGGGCGTTTCGTCCCTATCTTTTAGCGTGATTTACGGTTTAATTTTGGATTAAATAAATAAGTTTAATTGCAAAAATAGAATGTTTTAATAAAATAACGAAATAAAAATAAAATCCGTAATTTCGGTTAATTATCTTTATTTTTGATTAATTTAGAAAATAAAACGTCAAGCTAACTCGGCTCTCGAGAATTGTATTTCATGTACGAGTAAGGAGCAAAAATCTACCGACATACGCGGTGCGTGGAACACCAAGTCAGAAATAATTGCTCAATCCGCAGGCACCACGCGGGACTTACCCACTGCCACGCAGGGCGTCCTACCTTACACGCGGGGCGTATAAGCAATGATAAGCTCAATCATGAATGTCAGACTACATGGTCTTCCAAGTCAACTGCTCTCACGCGGGGCGTCCCAACCTACACGCGGGGCGTATATGGGAAGTTCTTCAATCTAAAGTTCCAGGGACTCACATACGCGAGGCGTTCGCTAGGCCACGTGAGGCGTAAACGACACATTTCGAGCCATTAAATCTCAGGAGCTCAACCACGCGGAGCGTACCCCAGTCTACGCGGGGCATGGTTGAGACAACAAGATCTGAATTTGGTCCACATGTAGGAGATTTCTGACGGAATGGGTCAATACGTGGGGCATCCCCTACCATACGCGGGGCGTATCATGGGAATTCTGCAGAAATAATGTATCTCCATGCTTGTATCTTGTGAACTTACAATTCTACCCCTAGCTATGTGTATAAATAAGAGTGACTAGCACTCATTTAGATATCTAGAATTTTATGTATTGAGTTCTTGCTACATAGTTTTAGATTTTATTTTCAGATTTTACATAGCAAAACTCTATCACCTTGAGAGCTTGTTCGTTTATTCCGGCATTCCGTCAAAGTTCCGTTCCATCTCCGTTCACCAAGCTCGAGAGTTCCACCTCCAAGTCCTAAGAGACGGCCTTGAGTCCGGTTAGCTAGTTCCGATGGTGGATTCTTCCCTTTTCACTTGCTAATTAGCTTGTACTCTTCCTATGTACTAGGCTTGGTTGTATTCCATATTTACACTTTCCATATTTATAACATATGATTTACGATTTCTGTTTCTCTATACATGTTAATGTTTGCTACTTGTTTTGATATTCGTAATTGATTATTGAGTAGGGGAACGCGATTTCCGACGCCATTTGGGCTATCTTTAGGGATTCATATAAGTGTTGCCTTACCGGAAGTGACACACCGGAAACCATAGGAATTGACAAGCCACGGAACTTACGGGCCCTAATTTCTAATCCCAAGCATTAGACACGGCTTGACTAGGAACCACGTGGTCTAAGTACTTCACGGGTCGTTCAGTCTACACGTAGTCGTCATTGCAATAGTAAATCATCAACCGTATATATTCGGAGTCATTGTTCATCATATTTATAACTTATCACTATCCGTATCGCTTCGTAGAGTCTTTGTTATATAAATCTGTCTCACTCGTAGTTAGGAGTAGTTTGTAGTCGTTTCCTAAATCAACTCAAAGTATTCACCGCTTAGATAACGTATAAAACCGAGTCGTTTAATACTTGTAGTTATAAATCCTGTGGATTCGATACCCGGTCTTAACCGGATTATTACTTGATACGACGGGGTACACTTGCCCCTAAGTAGTAGCGTCTAGTAGAGATAGAGCATTTAGGAAGATCACATCCATAGTCATAACGAACTTATCATAATATATATTCATAAGCTCTACCTAGGCGCCACACACATCAAGTTTTTGGCGCCGTTGCCGGGGATTTATAATTTCTTGCAATATTAGACAAAAACGTTTATTGTTAGTCTAAGCATTATCTTTGTATAAATTGTTTATATATACTTTTTACTAACAACATTCTTTCTTGTTTATTTAGGATCGAAACTTTGCGGGACGAGATGACAATTTTAGAAATTAAAAAAACTAGCTTTTAACCACAATTATATAAATATTAAAAAAAATCCACAATTACGTGTATATTAAATAATAAAGAAAATTCTTTACCCACCGGATGTGATTTAAACACATGACTTCTTCAATCATAGCTATAATCCCGATTACTATGCTAGGAGCTTTTCATCACCATAAACTTATTAACGATAAACAATTCTATCATATAAAAATATATTTTTAAAAAAATAAAATATTATTGAAATTATGCTGAACATCCATATTTTTTTTTAATAATTTGTTAAAATCAAAATATCAAAATAAAACTGTACACATATTACTGAAATATAAATGTAATTATTTCATTAATATTATTATTTTCAAACTTTTTTTCTCGATTTTCCTTTTCAACTCAAATACAATTTAGAATTCATTAATTTCTAAATAACAATCCAAACTCTTATAGCTTTAAGATCTTTGATGAAAATGTTACATGTAACATTTATAAAATTACACAATAAATGTGTTTACTAATAAAAATCAACACATAAATCATTTTACTAACAATTTCAAGAATTTAAATATAGTTCGGATCAACACTCAGCAGGAAATGACTGACAATTTTAGAGATTAAAAAAAATTCATCCCGTCTTATGGAGAATTCTTGTACCATTAGAACGGGTAAATTACACCCATAGCCACTGAACTTTACCCATTTTCAATAAAACAATAATGAAAAAGTAATTAATTCCATGTCATTGGGAAAAGATATTAAACCACAGGTTAAATTGCATTGCTAAATACCGTCCTCAAATTACTTATCACCGTCCCCATTTGGACTTTTTTCCCCTTCTCATAATTTTGATAAAAAACTGAAAATTCTCTCTCCAAAATCATAAACCCGAACAACAATAATTGAAATTATGAAAATAATTGATGTGTGACAACCCGAATCTTAGAAATGGATGATTACAAGTCGAAAACATTAAAATTTACGTTTTTTTTATCAAAGAACTCATGAAAATAATATATAATTTTTATGACGATTTTGTATTTTTCGTCATAAAAAATTGGAGATTTTTGCATTTTTCATCATAAAAAATTGAACAATTTAGTATTGTTCGTTACTAAAAGTTTTACGATTTTGTACTGGCCAAAATTTGGCCTAAAAAATGTCGCATCCATTCGGCCCATGGCGGGAAAGGATGTCGCATCCGTTCCCACCATGGGCCGAATGGATGCGACATCCGCTTAGGCTAAATTTTGGCCGATTCTCTCAATTTTTTTCAGTTTTGAAAAATAATTATACAAAAGGTAAAATTGTCTAAATAGGGGCGGTGATAAGTAATTTATGGTGATAAATAGCAAAACCCTTTTTAAATTATAAGTTGAAATATAAAGTAATACCGAAAGTGTAATGGAGGATATTTGAATAACCAAAAATTCCTATTCTAGGCTTTTTGAAATTCAAAGTAAATAATAAAAGAAAAATTTAGAAAAAATATTCAAAGTAAATGCTTCTTTTTATTGTTAGGCATTTTATGATTTTAATTAATCATTCTTGGAAAAGACAATTTGTATTAAATGTTTCACATTCACGTTTTTTTATAATAATGAAAATTAAAGAAAAAAAAAACTATGTAGAATTACTTAAGGTTAGAATAGTCTATTTAACTAATAAAAAAAATCTATCTATTCTATCCTCTAAGGGGACGTTTGGTTTGGGGGTTTCAGGAAAGGGTAAGGGAAATGAGAGGCTCCATTCCCTTTGTTGGTGTTTGTTTTGCTAATTAAATGATTCCCTTTACCCTTTTTTAGTTTTAGGTTTACCCCTAACTCCTCTAACCCATTCACAACTTCCCCCTAAGGTTTTCTATTCCCTTTCCCCCATCTTTCTAACCTACACTCCTTATAAAATTCTACTTTACTCCATATTTTATTTTTTATTTTTATTTTTGTCTCTATATTTTTTTATTTTTACATTTCTTTATCTTTGGATTAATTTCATTTTTGTTATATATTTTTAATTTTTTTACTCAAAAAATATTTTTTGACTAAATTTTACTTTTTTTTTATTTTTGTTTAATCCTTATATTTTTTTATCACTAGATTAATTTCACTTTTGATCCTTATAATTATTTATTTTTACCTTTTTACCCTGAAAAATAATTTTGACCAATTTTTTTTCTTTTATCATATTATTCAGTTTTAATATTTATTTTTAATTATTTTAAAATAATTATTTTCTCTTTTTTTTGGTAGAAAAAGGAAAGGAAAAACAAACAAAAAACAACTACCCTGGGATTAGCCTAGGGAAGCTAACCCCAATCATATCCTCTAAAAGAAGAGGAGAAAGAAAGATAGGAGAAACAGTAAGGGTAGTAACACCTAACATCCCCTCATGGCCTGCCGCCGCCAAGCGATCTGCGACACGGTTCTGCTCTCTGAAAATGTGACTGAACTCTAAGATCTCAAAGGAGGAGCAAAGCCTTTTAATCGCTTTGATAAGGTTGCGGCTATTAAGACCCATAACATGATTTTCAGAAATCATTTTGATGGCCTCCATGTTATCAGACTCCACCGAAAGCCTCTTAACACCCAGCCTTTTAGCAAGTTTGATACCAGTGAGAATGCCCTAGAGCTCCGCTGAGAAGGAAGATCCCAACCCCAAATTCTGGGTGAACCTAGAAAGCCAGGCGCCCCCTGCATCTCTAAGAACACCTCCGGCAGCAATCTTACCATTGCTGAGGCAGGAGCCATCAGTATTTATGCATTTTCTTTGATTAATTTTAACTTTTATGAACTTTATATTATTATCAATAAGGGTAGCAAGTGAATGACGTTTTGGATTGTTTGGGATTATATATGAAGTTATTTCACGTTTTATAGAAACTATAGTAAAAGAGTTGAATTTTTTTTTAATTATATATGAAATTAAAAAAATAGTTTTGATTCCCTATTTGAACCAAACATCCACAAAGGGAATATGGTGGAATTGCATTCCCTTTCCTAAACATATCCAAACACATAGGGGTATGAATGCTCATTCCTTTCCTTTCCTTTAGTTTCCCTTTCTTGATTCCTTTTCCCTTACCCATTGTGAACCAAACGCCCCCTAAATTTCTAACCATCTATCTTTATTGTCTAATTAATTACAAACATTAAAACCACCAAAAACAATAACATTAACATATATTGAGTTGTGTGATTTGGTGCTGAGTTCAGGAATAGACTCCCAAGTGTTATTTCTTAACTCAACGTTAGAAACAACTTTAGTTGCTGATCAATTAAAACTGCCTCTGACTTTACCAATATCATTGTGCTAAGAATCAAGTGAAAAACTTTAACTCATAACTCGAACAAGTCAGTCTAAAAGAGAAAAATTTTAAATAGTTCCTTTAACCCCCTTTAGGTACTTATTCTCATATCACAAGGGACCAACAATAATGAATCTACAAAATAGTATGTAGGTCAAACGCGACCGGAGTCCGAGGAACCCACTTTGATACCTAAATCATTTTCTGATTTAGGACCGAATAAGAGGATAATAATAGGTTAAAGATAGTAGTTAACATACCAAACCTTGTGCCCATATTTATCTATTTATAGTGTTTATTTAGGTTTAGAGTTGTCACCTCTTTATGAATCCTTATGTAGATAGGATTCATTGTCCCTCAACGAGTCCGAATTGTATGAGAAATCTTTTATGTAATACGATTTCGAAAGATTCCTTTGTCATTGGAGGTTTAGAACCCCACTAGCAGTACTGGGCTGATGTTGTTGGGCTTGGACCACCGTAGGTGTGTTTGGACTGTCGCTATTGGTATTGGACCATGGCTCCATGCGTGTATAATGGGCTTTAATGAGAATGACGTTGATGTCACGCACGTGGTATCATTTTGCATGATATCATTTAGTTTTCTATCGAGGACTATCACACAGATTCTATGGTATCAATAAGTTTGATAGTTTTTACTTTATTTAAAGTTTCTTATTCTTTACGGTATTGCTTACTATATGGATAGTCGTTGTCTCTCTTCTTACATGGATGTGTTGTGGTCTCTCTCCCTATATGGGTGTGAGCATTGTGATGAAATTATGTTGCCTTTGCTCAGTATGTTGCAGGTGGAGTCCACGTTGTGTGGTATAGAATCACGGACCGGAAGCCACAGACCGACTTTTTTTTCGTAAATCCAAAACACGAACTTTTGATATTTATTTAATTTATTATTATTATTATTATTTACATTGTTTCCATATTATTATTAGTGTTTTAATTTACCTAATTATTATTATTATTATGTGTAAATAATTTAAGAGAGTTTAAAAATAATTTTCGGTTAATAATTTTCACTTTTTTTTGACAACCAATGAAGCATATATTAAGAATCAAGAAGAAGCATATTACAAATAAAATCAGGGGGTACAGAAAACCACTCACCCCGATGTAAAGGTAAAATACTAATTCTAGCTAACAAATGAGCAACAGAGTTTGCAGAACGACAGACAAATCGAATAGAGCAATTAAAAAACTCGTTCAATGAAAAATGACAATCATTGGCTAAGGCGTTAAAAGGAGATGAAACCTCTAACGGGCGGGCCATAGACTGTACCACGATCAAAGAATCTGATTCAATGATTACATCCTTCCATCTGCGGTCTTTGATCCAACTGAGAGCTTCACGGGTCGATAGCGCTTCAATGAACGATGCATCTTGATAATTCTGCAAGGTACCATTTTTAGCCGCAACAAACCGGCCCAACTCGTCCCGAACGATACACCCAAACCCAGCCACATTCTCGTCCGCAAATGACGCACCATCCACATTCAGTTTTAGAAAGCCTGTTGGAGGACGCTGCCACACCGTCAGGATTGGCACAGCCGGACTGCTTAAAGGAGAAACCGATGCCTGCGCTTTCTTCCAGGCCTGTAGAAAGGAACCGGCCGAATGGTACAGGATCGAGGCTTGTGGATCCTTCCGATTCCACACAATGTTGTTTCTATAACACCAAATAATCCACCATAAAACCGCTACAAGCTCAACAAGCTCCACCGATTTAGAGAAGATCCAGCCCCAATAATAAAAAATGTTATGAAATTGGGTTCCCACATCCCCAATAGGCGAAAGAGTCCAAATAGCTCGAGCCATAGTACATTTGAGAAAAATATGATAAGAATCTTCCACCGCCCCATGACAGAGCTCACATAAATCTGAGATAGGAACCCTCCGGGCTTTCAGCGCGACTTTAGAAGGGAAACAGTTAGCAAGAACCCACCAAAGAAGGTTCTTAACTTTAGGGGGCACTTTAAGATTCCAAACTTTATTCCATACTGGAGAATCAATAAACCAATTTGTTCCAAATCCAGACATAAGCTTTCGGTACCCACTTTTAACTGTATAGTTGCCCCATCGGTCATCCTTACAGTACCACACATCATGATCAACCCGATTAGATAAGGGGATAGGGAGAATAAGTTCTGCATCCTGAGGAACAAAAATGCCCGAAACTAACCCAACATCCCATGACCACCGACCCTCATCCATAAGATCAGCCGCCACTTCCACCCCTAAACCATCCAATTTTTCACTTTCAATATATGGAAAATGATCGTCAGGGAGCCACGGGTCATCCCAAATCCGGACCTCACCACCCGCCCCTACAAACCTGCGAATACCTGACTTTAACAACTCTTGAGCACCCATAATACTATGTCAGATAAAGCTAGGCCCATCAGATAACGATGCATCAAGAAAAGAGTTATTCGGATAATAAAGAGCCTTAAAAACTCGTGCCACAAGAGACTCATGATTTGAGCTAAGTCGCCAACCTTGTTTAGCCAATAAAGCTAAGTTGAAATTATGCAACTTTCTGAACCCCATTCCACCAAATTTTTTAGGACATCACAACTTATCCCACGATTTTCAGTGTAAACTACCTTTACCCGAACCATCTGATCCCCACCAAAAAGAATTCATCAACTTCTCTAGATCATCACAGATATTCATAGGAAATAGGAAGAGACTCATAGCATAAGTAGGAAGCACCTGCACTACTGATTTGATCATAATCTCCTTTCCTGCTCTTGATAGAAACTTGGCTTTCTAACTCTTCAATCTAGACCGCACCATGTCCTCAGCAAAGCCAAAAACCTGTGACCTATTCCTTCCCACCACCGAAGGTAGACCCAGGTACTTATCCGGGAGGGCTACAGTGGAAACCCCCAAGATATTACTAGTTTCTGCACACCCACCATCTGGGCAGTTTCGACTGAAAGATATAGAGGATTTTGATAAATTTATTTTCACTTAAGCAATGTTTACATGGTGAAAATAACACAAAATAAATAAATAAAAAAGGACATCCATATAGTTATACAATGTTTATATGGTACTGCAGGGGCAAAACAGTTTCTGCAGGTTAAAATTGTGAGGTGAATAAAAAATATACCTTTTAATCTTACGCTAGGGTTAAAAAAGGAAACTAGCAAGATAAAGGAGAAGGAACGAGAGAGGCGCGTGGGTATAGAGATGATGAATTATCTTTTTCACTTTTTTCCTATTTAAACCCTCACCCTCGTCCCTCATTTCTCCGCCTCCTCCACCTTCCTTCCTCCCACTCTCACTTACTCAGAGCACTACAACAATGGCTTTCAACTATTTAAACCCTAATTCTCCTCCTATTTAAACCCTCATTTCTCCGCCTCCTCCACCTTCCTTCCTCCCCCTCTCACTTACTCAAAGAACTACAACAATGGCTTTCAACTGTTTAAACCCTAATTCTCCTCCTGTTTAAACCCTCATTTCTCCGCCTCCCCCACCTTCCTTCCTCTCCCTCTCACTTACTCAGAGCACTACAACAATGGCTTTCAACTGTTTAAACCCAAATTCTCCTCCTGTTTAAACCCTCATTTCTTCGCCTCCTCCACCTTCCTTCCTCCCCCTCTCACTTACCCAGAGCACTACAACAATGGCTTTCAACTGGTTAAACCCTAATTCTCCTCCTGTTTAAACCCTCATTTCTCCGCCTCCTCCACCTTCCTTCATCCCCCTCTCACTTACTCAGAGCACTACAATAATGGCTTTCAACTATTTAAACCCTAATTCTCCTACTGTTTAAACCCTCATTTCTCCGCCTCCTCCACCTTCTTTCCCCCCTTCTCACTTACTCAGAGCACTACAACAATGGCTTTCAACTGTTTAAACCCTAATTCTCCTCCTGTTTAAACCCTTATTTCTCCGCCTCCTCCACCTTCCTTCCTCCGCCTCTCGCTTACTCAAAGCACTACAACAATGGCTTTGAACTGTTTAAACCCCAATTCTCCTCCTGTTTAAACCCTCATTTCTCCGCTTCCTCCACCTTCCTTCCTCCCCCTCTCACTTACTCAGAGCACTACAACAATGGCTTTCAACTGTTTAAACCCCAATTCTCCTCTTGTTTAAACCTTTATTTCTCCGCCTCCTCCACCTTCCTTCCTCCCCCTCTCACTTACTCAGAGCACTACAACAATGGCTTTCAACTGTTTAAACCCCAATTCTCCTCTTGTTTAAACCCTTATTTCTCCGCCTCCTCCACCTTCCTTCCTCCCCATCTCACTTACTCAAAGCACTACAACAATGGCTTTCAACTGTTTAAACCCTAATTCTCATCCTGTTTAAACCCTCATTTCTCCGCCTCCTCCACCTACCTTCCTCCCCCTCTCACTTACTTAGAGCACTACAATAATAGCTTTCAACTGTTTAAACCCTAATTCTCCTCCTGTTTAAACCCTCATTTCTCCGCCTCCTCCACCTTCCTTCCTCCCCTCTCACTTACTCAGAGCACTACAACAATGACTTTCAACTGTTTAAACCCTAATTCTCCTCCTGTTTAAACCCTTATTTCTCCGCATCCTCCACCTTCCTTCCTCCCCCTCTCACTTACTCAGAGCACTACAACAATGGCTTTCAACTGTTTAAACCCCAATTCTCCTCCTGTTTAAACCCTTATTTCTCCACCTCCACCTTCCTTCCTCCCTCTCTCACTTACTCAGAGCACTACAACAATGGCTTTCAACTGTTTAAACCCTAATTCTCCTCCTGTTTAAACCCTCATTTCTCGCCTCCTCCACCTTCCTTCCTCCCCCTCTCACTTACTCAGAGCACTACAACAATGGCTTTCAACTGTTTAAATCCTAATTCTCCTCCTGTTTAAACCCTCATTTCTCCACCTCCTCCACCTTCCTTCCTCCCCCTCTCACTTACCCAGAGCACTACAACAATGGCTTTCAACTGTTTAAACTCCAATTCTTTTGTTTAAACCTTTATCTCTCCGCCTCCTCCTCCTCCTTCTCCACTTCCTTCCTTCCTTACAACAATGGCTTCCAACTGTTTAAACCCTAATTCTTCTGTTTAAACCTTCATCTCTCCGCCTCCTCCACCTCCTCCTCCTCCTCCTCCACCTCCTTTCTTCCTTACAACAATGGCTTCCAAATGTTCAACGATGCTGCAAATATTTGGGTGGCTATTTTGTATTGCTGTCTGGGCTTCGATCTTACTTTCATACAGTAAGCCAGTTAAGCGTCTTGATATAATTTCATTCTGTTGGGTTGTTTTAGCTCCTCTCATGGGTGAACTTACTTTGGGCCTTGCTGTTTGTCAATTTGTGGAAGAAGATGATGATCAACCCATATTTAGATCCAAGCACTATTTAGCTAGAAAGATTGGAGCTAGGATACTCGAGTATTTGCTCATGTTTGCAACATCTCACTTCTTAGTGTTTATAGGAACCGATATAACTCCACAGATTATGGTAGCCATTGGTACAATGGCTATACATGCCATGATGATAGGGCAAACCATCAGATTCGATATGTTTGCCCTTGTTCCAAAGATTAAAGAATACTATGATTCTGAAGATTAAGGAGTGGTTATGGGTTATCTTTCATGATCTTCTTAGTTCAGAAGATTAAGGAATACTACGATTATGAGAGGAGAGAGAATGAGAGGGCTAAGTTTGGGAATAACGCAGATTACTCTGTCCTGCATAAGAACTATGAGGCTACGAAGAAAAGCAATGAAGCTTTGAAGAAAAGCAATCAGGAACTGGAGAACAGCAAATGGGAACTGGAGAAAAATTACAACAATCCGGTGAAAGAAAACAATATTCTGAAAAATATTTTTCGGGCAGACAGTTCAAGAGGAGCGGGAGCAAGAAGAAGATGAAGACTGCATTAGTGACTGTGGTTGTTTTCTTGCAATGAATGAACTGATTTTATTTTTGTTTTTATGTTGAAACTTTGAAGACGAAAGCGAAACAGGTTGAAACTTTATTTTTGTTTTTGTTTTTATGTTGAAACTTTTATGTTTTTATTTTTGTTTTCTTGCAATGAATGAACTGATTTTATTATGGAACTTCTTAATTGTTTATATAATTATATGATATTTTAGAAATGTTAGTTTTAACTGTGTTAGTTATTCTAAATATTTTTGGCTTGTTTGTAAATAGGAATAAATAGTTGGTTTTACGCATATTTTGGTTAAATCCCTAAAAACAGTTTTAGCATTAGAGAAGTTCTTTAGGAAGGGGGCGGTCACCTTCAAAATAAATAAAGGTCAATTTCAAAAATAACTACTCTGGTTACACTAACATTTTATTTTATTTTTTTGTTAAACGAAGGACTATGGTTGTTGCTGTTAATGACTCGTAGATTTTCAGCTACCACGGTAAAAAAAAAATTGAGGGGCATTTTCTTCTAATTGCTAGACTTCTTCTTTTTCTTTCTGGAATTTTAAAACAAATCATATTTCTCTTACTTTTTTCTTCTTCTTCTTTATATTATCTATTTAAACAAATCATTTCTATTTCTTTGTGGGAGCGGGTGTTGGATTAAAATCCATAATGTGAGTTTTACGTATATAATATTAGGATACGACATAAGATTGCATTAGTGGCCGTGGTTGACTCCATTATTCGTATCGTGTAAGTAATAATGTTTATACGGTGTCGGCTATGATAATATATTATTTATATTGACTGATTTAAGAGAGTTTAAAAATAAGTTTGCCATTGTTCCGAAGATTAAAGAATACTACGATTCTGAAGATTAAGGAATGGTTATGGGTTATCTTTCATGATCTTCTTAGTTCAGAAGATTAAGGAATACTACGATTTTGAGAGGAGAGAGAATGAGAGGGCTAAGTTTGGGAAAAACGCAGATTACCCTGCCCTGCATAAGAACCATGAGGCTACGAAGAAAAGCAATGAGGCTTTGAAGAAAAGCAATGTGGCTTTGAATAAAAGCAATCGGGAACTAGAGAACAGCAAACGGGAACTGGAGAAAAATTACAACAATCCGGTGAAAGAAAACAATATTCTGAAAAATATTATTCGGGCAGAAAGTTCAAGAGGAGCGGGAGCAAGAAGAAGATGAAGATTGCATTAGTGGCTGTGGTTGTTTTCTTGCAATGAATGAACTCATTTTATTTTTGTTTTTATGTTGAAACTTTGAAGACGAAAGCGAAACAGGTTGAAACTTTATTTTTGTTTTTGTTTTTATGTTGAAACTTTTATGTTTTTTATTTTTGTTTTCTTGCAATGAATGAACTGATTTTATTATGGAACTTCTTAATTGTTTATATAATTATATGATATTTTAGTAATGTTAGTTTTAACTGTGTTAGTTATTCTAAATATTTTTGGCTTGTTTGTAAATAGGAATAAATAGTTGGTTTTACGCATATTTTGGTTAAATCCATAAAAACAGTTTTAGCATTGGAGAAGTTCTTTAGGAAGGGGGCGATCACCTTCAAAATAAATAAAGGTAAATTTCAAAAATAACTACTCTGGTTACACTGACATTTTATTTTATTTTTTTTGTTAACCGAAGGACTATGCTTATTAATGTTAATGACTCGCAGATTTTGAGCTACCACAGTAAAAAAAATTGAGGGGCATTTTCCTCAAATTGAGGCCCTAAAAATACGGCCCGTATAAACAACGCCTAAATTTGAAGCGAGATAGCAGTCTAGGGCCATGTCGAGCCAGCCATTAGGATGTAGCTGACTGACGGCAATGTCAAAGTATGAGAGGATATCCGCCATCATCTTGGGAAGAGGAAGGCGAAACCCTCTCTCTACATGACTACATAATACAGTAAAGAAGCCGTTAGGCGGATTGGAGGGGCGTTGATGAGAAGCAGCAAGTTGGGTTTCGTAATTTTTGATCCACGGAAAGCGATCCGCCAGATTCGCCAAATCCGCGGCATTCATACGGGATGGAGTGGACTCCGCTCGAGGATTCTTTTTCTTACCAGGGAGGGAAGAAGTGGCCATGGAACCCAGAAACCGGTTACGAGCACCGGCCGGAACGGCACCGGAAACAGGAAAAAAGAAAGAGGGATTTCTGGTTGAACGAGTCTGGTAATGGTTACGCGCCGAGTTATTGAACTCAGCTAAACCGGAATTAATCGCACCTACAGAAGATTGGGAGTCCTCCGACGATGAAGTGGTCCAACTAAAATCTACTTCAATCTTAGGAGGAGATGACGAGTTAAAAAGTTCAGAAGTCGACCCAGAAGACGAGGATGAACTTCTAAACATTCAACATAAAAGGAAAGGGCACTTACATGGAAACGTAGAAGTTTGAAGAAGAGCTCTGGAAAACTTCTAGGAAAAGCTTCGAAGACGGAGAGAGATGTAGAAACGAAGAAGAAAGAGAAATTAGAAGGAGAAAAAGGTTTCTTTTGAACTTGCCTAGGACAGTGTGCCACCACACGTGTCAACCATCAAATGGCGTTGAACAGAGCGCACATTAATGATGGAGCATATGACGGCGCGCGGAAGTCTAAAAGCCCTAAAGGACTTTAAAGGCATTTTAGGGGGGGCTTCTGATAACATCGAGATATTATCATGAGGACCAAAAGAGATATCTGCCTTTAAGTATGCCACGTAGCAAAGGAAGTCAGCTGGCGGATCTCCCTGGACTAGCTCTAGGAGATCCGCTGGCGGATCTCTAAGGCGAATCTCTCCATTCACCTTGGTAACGGCTGGCCGCCGACTCGGCCATAAAGGATCATTAAATGGATCATTAACTGTCTTACCCGCCAGGTTAAGAGTAACTTGTAACCGTCATTAAATGAGCATTAATGGGGACTTTCTAGTTACCTAGAGGTTACGAACTTCTCAACTATATATAGCCTACCATTCTAGGCTATCAAGGTACTCAGACTTTTCTATATTCTCTAAGCTTTGTCAATACAGTTTATTCTTCATATTCTCTACTGACTTTGGCATCGGAGTTTCCCCCGTCGAACCCAACGACGCCCCCCACAGGGACGAGCTCCGATCAGAAGTTTCTCCCTTGTTATCACATTGACTGATTTAAGAGAGTTTAAAAATAAGTTTGCCCTTGTTCCGAAGATTAAAGAATACTACGATTCTGAAGATTAAGGAGTGGTTATGGGTTATCTTTCATGATCTTCTTAGTTCAGAAGATTAAGGAATACTACGATTCTGAGAGGAGAGAGAATGAGAGGGCTAAGTTTGGGAATAAAGCAGATTACTCTGTCCTGCATAAGAACCATGAGGCTACGAAGAAAAGTAATGAGGCTTTGAAGAAAAGCAATGTGGCTTTGAAGAAAAGCAATCGGGAACTGGAGAACAGAAAACGGGAACTGGAAAAAAATTACAACAATCTGGTGAAAGAAAACAATATTCTGAAAAATATTTTTCGGGTAGAAAGTTCAAGAGGAGCGGGAGCAAGAAGAAGATGAAGACTGCATTAGTGGTTGTGGTTGTTTTCTTGCAATGAATGAACTGATTTTTTTTTATGTTGAAACTTTGAAGACGAAAGCGAAACAGTTTGAAACTTTATTTTTGTTTTTGTTTTTATGTTGAAACTTTTATGTTTTTATTTTTGTTTTCTTGCAATGAATGAACTGATTTTATTATGGAACTTCTTAATTGTTTATATAATTATATGATATTTTTAGAAATGTTAGTTTTAACTGTGTTAGTTATTCTAAATATTTTTGGCTTGTTTGTAAATAGGAATAAATAGTTGGTTTTACGCATATTTTGGTTAAATCCCTAAAAACAGTTTTAGCATTGGAGAAGTTCTTTAGGAAGGGGGCGGTCACCTTCAAAATAAATAAAGGTCAATTTCAAAAATAACTACTCTGTTTACATTGACATTTTATTTTATTTTTTATGTTAAACGAAGGACTATGGTTGTTGCTGTTAATGACTCACAGATTTTCAGCTACCACAGTAAAAAAAAATTGAGGGGCATTTTCTTCTAATTACTAGACTTCTTCTTTTTCTTTCTGGAATTTTAAAACAAATCATATTTCTCTTACTTTTTTCTTCTTCTTCTTTATATTATCTACTTAAACAAATCATTTCTTTTTCTTTGTGGGAGCGGGTGTTGGATTAAAATCTATAATGTGAGTTTTACGTATATAATATTATAAGAAAGCAATCATATTAGGATACGACATAAGATTGCATTAGTGGCCGTGGTTGACTCCATTATTCGTATCGTGTAAGTAATAATGTTTATACGGTGTCAGCTATGATAATATATTATTTACATTGACTGATTTAAGAGAGTTTAAAAATAATTTTCGGTTAATAATTTTCACTTAAGCAATGTTTATATGGTGAAAATAACACAAAATAAATAAAAGGACATCCATATGGGGATAATTCCTAAAAAAAATGTTCCTTTTAATGATAATTTTAAAAATAATGTCTGGTTAAAAAAAATACCACTGTAATGCTCTTAATAGTTTACCATAGTTAGTTGAGACCGGTAATTAATATATCGGTGTCGTCATTGTAAGGAACCCAGCCTTTCAAACACCGGGTTCATTGTATTAGTGCTGCTGCAGTATTTACAATTTTTTTCTTTTATTTGAAAAAACCCCACAATTCTATATACATACACCATTAACATAAATTACTCGGAATTTCTATATACATAAACCATTAACATATATATGTAATAAATTACTCCTTATATTGAATTTTCCCAAGTGTGAAGTTAAATAGTTTATTCGTCCCTAAATTTATCTAACATGTTATTTAGTCCTCAAATTTTAATAACAGATTTTTTAGTTTTTCATTTTATTCTATTCAATAGTTTAGATCCGGCCGCCGGAACTACTCCTACCATGGATTGTTTCTGACCCCATCCATTGGAACTACTCCTATTATGGATGGTTTCAACCTCCTGTTTCTAACAAATTAAGGTTCCTAGTGGTTAACTGTGTCATTGAGTTTGAATTTAATTAAAAAATTCAACTTGATTAATGTATAATAGGCAATAAATATCTCTAAGTTTGTTCAAAACGAGTCAATCTTACTTTCATAATTCTTTTTCCGCACACACGTGTAAATTAACTCAACAATTAAATCGAACTTCCTTAATTTAGATTATGAAAGTAAGATTGAGTCGTTTTGAATAAACTTGGAGAAATTTATCACCTATTATATATTAATCAAGTTGAATTTTATAATTAAATTCAAACTTAATGATTTAATAGGAGTAGTTCCAACGGCTGAGGTTCGTAAACTTTTCATAGTAGGGATGGTTCCTGTGATCGGAAGCTAAACTGAACAAAAGTAAAAAACTAAAAGTGTGTTATTAAAATATGATAACTAAATAACGTATTAGATAAAATATAGGGACTAATAAATTATTTATCTATATGTTCTTTGGTAAAAAAAGTTTTATATGTCCAAAATAATGAAATACTAAATTCTGATTAATTTGTTGTATGCATTGCAAATAATGGTTTTATTTTATATAAATCATGTATGTATATAGAATTGTGGCTTTTTTTAAATAAAATAATAATATTATCGTGGGTGCGGCAGCATTAAATGCTGCAGCAGCCTATTATTAAAACAATAAAGATAGATGGTTAGAAATTTAGAGGATAGAATAGATAGAATTTTTTTTTATTAGTTAAATAGACTATTATAACCTTAAGTAATTCTACATAGTTTTTTTTTCTTTTTCTTTAATTTTTATTATTATAAAAAACGTTAATGTGAAACATTTAATACGAATTGTCTTTTCCAAAAATGATTGATTAAAATCATAAAATGCCTAACAATAAAAAGAAGCATTTACTTTGAATATTTTTTCTAAATTTTTCTTTTATTATTTACTTTGACTTTCAAAAAAGCCTAGAATAGGAAAAGCTATCCAGATAGAATATGAATTTTTGGTTATTGTACTCAAATATCCTCCATTACACTTTCCGTATTACTTTATATTTCAACTTATAATTTAAAAAGGCTTTTTCTATTTATCGCTCTAAATTACTTATCACCGCCTCTATTTAGACAATTTTACCTTTTGTATAATTATTTTTCAAAATTGAAAAAAAAATTGAGAGAATCGGCCAAAATTTGGCCTAAACGGATGCCGCATCCGTTCGGCCCATGGTGGGAACGGATGCGGCATCTGTTTAGGCCAAATTTTGGCCGGTGCAAAATCGTAAAATTTTTAGTAACGAACAATACTAAATCGTTCAATTTTTTATGATGAAAAATGCAAAAATCTCCAATTTTTTTGTGACGAGAAACACAAAATCGTCATGAAAAATTATATATTATTTTCATGAGTGCTTTGATAAAAAATGTAAATTTTAATGTTTTCGACTTGTAATTATCCATTTCTAGGATTCGGGTTGTCACATATCAATTATTTTCATAATTTCAATTATTGTTGTTCGGGTTTATGATTTTGGAGAGAGAATTTTCAGTTTTTGATCAAAATTATGAGAAGGGCAAAAAAGTCCAAATGGGGACGGTGATAAGTAATTTGGGGACGGTATTTAGCAACACAATTTAACCTATGGTTTTGTCACATCCGTCTCCCTAATTTTAGTTATTATACCCTAATATTAGGTTACATTATATTTATTTATTGATTGGAGAGTTAATTGGGTATTATGAATATAGTTTGGAGGCTAATTTTAAGCTTTAAATGTAAAATTAAAAGTTTATGGTAAGTTTTAAAAGAAGTAAATTTTAAAAGAGACCAAAATGGACTATTTCTCTTATTGGGAAGATCAATAACACAAATCAAGATTTGTGTTCTCTAAGTTAATTTACATGGTTGGAAATAATGTGAAAAATAATTACAAAAATGCCATATTACTTTTATAATACAAAAAAAATGTAAAATAAAAATTCAATATGTACATAGACTTGACAAGTGTTCATCATGCAAGCTTTCGATTATGCATGTTTTCCACATATACCTAAAATTGCCACATGTAAATAAATGTTATTATTATTATTATCAATTTAAGTATTTAATTACTTTTAATTTATTATTTATTTAATATATATATATATTATACTTATTTTCATAGAAATAGTGGTTTTGATTTAAGATATTAGTTTAGCAATATTTTATTTTAGAATTTTATATTATGAAAATAAAAAGGAAATCTAGTAAGTTTTAGTTTTTATTCCAAAAATAAATAATTACAAAAAAAGATTTTGTTTTTCTAAATGGTTAATTTGAATTGGTATATCACCTAAAAGGGTATACATTTATGAAATGTGTCATACATGCAAATTTTGAAAAACAAAATGTGTCATGCATATGAGAGGTGGCATTCATGCATTTGAGAAAAGATTAATATATGTAGAAAAGATTAATATACATTATTTTCATCCTGGAACAAAAAAAAAAAAGAGAAAAGAAAAGAAAAAGAGAGATAACCCAAGGAAATGAAATTAAGAGTGGGAATAAGAGAAAGTTAGTAGTAAATTGAGTTAAGTGAGAATGTCCAGACACTTCAATTCATAGTTTAAGTGGTGAAGATTAGAGTGCAAAGTCTTTAAGACGAGTTCGTGTATATTAGACAGATTTTGAGACCTGGGTTGTGTCTTTCGTCGATTAATTGCCGAAGTAAGTAATTTATCAACTACCTTTTTATGATTTTGATTATCTATACATATATGTTAAGTGATCTTTATAAATTTTATCTCTTAAGCTAATATTTGATTTTAAGATGGTTAAAATAGTGTTTTTGATAACTTATGATTTATGAAATAAAGTTTTTATATATGATGATTTATGTGCTTATTTTTAAGAAATTGAAGTTAGTATTGATAATATATTTTTAAATTATTTATTGGTGATTTTAGTACAATTATGGTTTATGATTGAATATTTTGGAAATTGATTGAGAAAAGTACTTGGAAACTTTATGATGTTGATTTATGATATATTTCTGATTTTAAGTTATATTATAATGTTTTTAGTATCTATCAAGAGTAATCCGGATAGGTGGCTTTAATTAAAGTCCGTATTTAGTGAGAAATACGGCCTGTGTACACAGTTGAAAGACCTATCGGGTATGGCAAAGAAGTGTTGAGTAAGACCATGCGGGTTAGGCAAAATTATGAGATATCTCGATTCTATTATATTGTGAGGATTAATATATACGGGGAATATTATCTCTCGGATGGATACGGTTTGCGAAGTATTTACTGAGATACAGTTTATGAAGTATTTATGAATATGCGATTTGTGAAGTATTTATTGAATACGATTTATGAAGTATTTATTGAAATACGGTTTATGAAGTGTTTATTGATTTACGGTTGATTTGAGTAAATGGTTAATTGCAAACCTATTTATTTTGTATAGTTGAGATTTTAACCAAATATATATATATATATATATATATATATATATATATATAACTAGTTTGAACATGAGTTTTATATTAAGTATTTTAATACGGTGATTTACGTTTTGACTATATGTGTTATTTTAAGAAATGATACTAAGTTTGATATTTTAAGTCACGGATTTTGATAAAAGTATTATTTGAGTATTTTATTATGGTTTAATCCATAAAATGATCATTTTTAAGAATATGAATTTTGTATGATGCATTTTGAAAATTAAACTATAGATATAGTTATTTTGAGTATAAGTATGTTATGTAGTTGATAATTACTTATTGAGATTTTTGTCTCACTTTTTTAAATGTTTAAATGTTTTTAAGTGAGAAAGTACATGATAGAAAGAAGGTTACCGACCGATTATGCGAGGATCGGAAGTTGTTGCTCATTGTTAGAATTATTATTAGAACTTTAGTATCTAATTGTAATACGATGAATTTGGTAATAGGAATATGGATTTGTTTAGAATATACATTTAAGAGAAATACCTAGAAAAGTGATATTTGGATAATTTGGAGACTCCTATGAGCCGATTATGATATTTCTATTTCACGCCCGATGCCGTTTGGGGTCGTCTAGGGTCGGGTGTGACAGTTTGGTATTAGAGCGTAGGTTAAATTATTCGGACCTAAGGTTGATAGTAATTGAGGAATATAAATATTTGATGATAGCTATGAAATAGTTGGTAACAATTGAGGAATATGGATATTGGGTGATAATAAGAAATAATTTAGAATTTCTTGAGGATTTAGTAACTAGTTATTGAGTTGTAAAAATGAGATTTGATGGTTAATAATATTTCGGTGTATGCAAATTAGTACGTCATTGAATATTTGGTGATATCAAATTGAAATTGATATTTGAGAGTTTATTAGTTAGCTTACAATCATTTATATATATCTCTCAGATTTGGAATAAGGATTAAGAGACTTTGAAATGACACGATAAGTTGGTCTTCTTAGGAATATAGGAAATTGAGGAAATGATAACTTGAAGATAATAGATATGAGATTGAGAAAGATAAAATATGAAGATTTCAATTAATGGTTCTGGAGATTGATTAATAATTGGGAGATTACAACATGAATTAGTGTATTATAGAATCTTAAGTTGAATAAATGAGATTTGAAATTTAAATTATTGTTTTATTGGTGAACTTTATTGGGTTGATGTTTAGAGAAATATTGATGTTGGTGACCAATGATAAATAAAGTGGGAGAAAATCTTAGAGTTCATGATTTGATGATTAATACGTGAAAATAAATATTGTTTGATGAAATAATTAGGATATGAATGTTGAGGATGAAATTTTTCGATCTTAAGCACAGTTGAGGATACATATATTGACAATTTAAATATGTATAATACTTTTATTATAGTCAAATTATTTTTAGTTGAAGTTTGGAGGATTATAGTTTAAGTTTATACAATGATCAAATTGAGTGTTTATAGGTCAACTGAGAAAATCAAATGACATTATAGATTTATTGACTTCTACATGTGTAAAGGTATCATTTGGAGTTTGTGAAAACATTGATTATCGTAATTTAGGTACTATATATTCCTTGACTATATGGTTTGGAGAAACAATTGAAGTTTATTTGGTTGGATTAATGATATATATGGTGGTGAATAAAAAAAATAGCATACTAGTTCAATTGAATTTAAGGAATTACATGGAGAATTACAAGAGTGATATTGATATTAAGATTTTATGAAATGAATCTTATTGATAGAAAATTGTATTATATTAATAAGGTTCATATTTGATTAATGATGATGATTGAAGATTATAATATAAATAATGATTGGAGTGAAAAATTATAGATACAAACATTATTATTATTATGAGGAAATAAGATTATATATTGATGCAAATCATTAATTCAAGTTATTTGAAGATTAAGAAAAATATGATATCGTATATATTAGTGGTTCAAAAGTGATTTTTTTTATAGAAATTTATAGAACTTGGAGATAGGTGAAATATATTTGATATATATAAAATGGATGGAATCAATTTTGATTTAAATTTATTAAAGTAAGATTTGGTTTAAAACTAGAAAGATATGAATATACAGTGTAGCATATTATATAAAATTGAATAAATAATAATTTGGAGTTTTATTGTGGGAGTTAACTAGATGGAAGTTTAGAGTTACTAAGA
Organism: Euphorbia lathyris; assembly: GCF_963576675.1. Lineage (NCBI taxonomy): Eukaryota > Viridiplantae > Streptophyta > Magnoliopsida > Malpighiales > Euphorbiaceae > Euphorbia > Euphorbia lathyris. The sequence goes on along the minus strand of NC_088918.1, from coordinate 71,054,817 downwards.
GTTATGTATAAATAATTGTTACAGTTATGTGGATATGGATAAATGATGAAGTTAATGGAAGAAAATATTAGAATTTGTGGTCTTATGATTATTATGAGAAATCTTGATAATTTGAAATAACTTCGTGATCTTGAAAATGGTTTCGGAAGAAAATTAAGATAGATTAGAGAATATGAATTTCGAGGACGAAATTCTTTAAGGTGGGGAGAATTGTCACATCTGTATCCCTAATTTTAGTTATTATACCCTAATATTATGTTACATTATATTTATTTATTGATTGGAGAGTTAATTGGGTATTATGAATATAGTTTGGAGGCTAATTTTAAGCTTTAAATGTAAAATTAAAAGTTTAGGGTAAGTTTTAAAAGAAGTAAATTTTAAAAGGGATCAAAATGGACTATTTCTCTTATTGGGAAGATCAATAACACAAATCAAGATTTGTGTTCTCTAAGTTAATTTACATGGTTGGAAATAATGTGAAAAATAATTAAAAAATGTCATATTACTTTTATAATAAAAAAATGTAAAATAAAAATTCAATATGTACATAGACTTGACAAGTGTTCATCATGCATGCTTTCGATTATGCATGTTTTCTACATATACCTAAAATTGCCACATATAAATAAATGTTATTATTATTAGAGTAAATTCTAAAAAAAACCCTTGTGGTTTGATGTTGTTCCAAAAAAACTCTTGTGGTTTGTTATTACAAAAAAAAGGACTGTGGTTTGCGCCGTTACCCGAAAAACGGAAAAGGCCTTAACACCGTTAAAAATGCTGACGTGGCAAGGGGTAGAGTTGGAAATTTTTTTTTTAAATTTTTTTTAATTCTTCTTCTTCTTCTTCTTCTTCTTCTTCTTCTTCTTCTTCTTCTTCTTCTTCTTCTTCTTCCCTCTTCTTATTCCTTTATTTTTTTCTTTTTTTTTTAAGTTTCGGAAATTTCCAGATTTCCGTATGAAATCTGGAAATTTTCCAGATTTCCGTCGCAAATCTGGAAAATTTCCAGATTTCCAGAAATTTTAAAACCCACGCAATCAATTGTTCGCTTCCGAACACGATGATTCATAAGCAAATGGTCCAGAAATTTTAGTTTGGGAGGACACAATTCAATAATTTATAAGCTAATTTACCAAAAAAACAATAATTTATAAGCTATCGATCTCGACCCTGCGGAATCAGTTGTGGGAAACGAAGAGACTGAGGAAGAACCAGACAGTCATAATCGTTTTGCACGCTGAAGACTTGATAACCATTTATGCACACGTCAGCAAATAAAAGAGGAAATAAAAGAGAAAATGAAGATACAGAGTACTTTACAGGCTTACATCAGTGATACCATGTTTCTAGATAATCCAATTTAGGAATGGAAATCATCTTATAATCTAAACACAGTCTCTCTGATAATTTTGAAGGAAATATTAAATATATATATATACGATATTCAACTTGTTTCGGTCTAAAGTCATCATCAACCATCAACCTCCTCAGATCCAATTTTGAGCTCAAATCAATTCAACCACCCAACTTCTCTTGTTTCTCTCTTCGTTTTGCTGAAAACTCACTGATTGATTGATTAATTGTTGTTAGATTTCTATTTTATGATACGCTGAAGTGGATGCGGTTTCATTGTTTTTTTAAAGTTGGTTTCTTGCTTCTACTCGGTATTAAGAACCATGTCTGGGAATTTAGTTCAGTTCAAGGATAGGAAATGCTCAGCCCATGAAGTAGAAGGAAGAAGGAGGAGGAGAAGGAGGAAGGAGAAAAAGAGGAGAGAGAAAAAAAATAAAAAAAATAAAAAAAATTCTGAATTTCCAACTCTACCCTTGTGCCACGTCAGCAAATTAACGGTGTTAAGCCCTTTTCCGTTTTTCGGGTAACGGCGCAAACCACAGTCCTTTTTTTTTTTGTAATAACAAACCACAATGGTTTTTTTGGAACAACATCAAACCACAGAGGTTTTTTTTGGAATTTACCCTTATTATTATTATCAATTTAAGTATTTAATTACTTTTAATTTATTATTTATTTAATATATATATATTTTTGTTTGGCTCTTTCGTGGAAAATTGCGGGCGTGCCAGAGAATTATAGTATTCTCGAACTATGGAGTGAAATTGAGTTGCGCTTAACTAACTTCTAATTATCAAACGATTGTACGGAATAAAGAGACCGAAAATTCCTAAAGGATTCGATTATCAAAACGATACCGACCTTACAGAAAAGGATTCGCTTAACTAACCAGTGTTCGTAATAATGAACCAGCAGAAAACAGTTGCTAGATAGGTATTGCTAAGACCAATAGAATGGCGAAGCATCTCCTCACACGCAGAGATTCAAAATTTCAACTAAAACAGAATCTCACAAAACTCAGAAATTCAATTCTACTCTATTCACTTCCACAGGTATACAAGATCATGAAACATTAGTGTCGTTTAAGGCAGTGGCGAATCCAGGATTTGAGGGAGGGGGGGGGGGCAAACCTCTACGTAAAAAAAAATTTTAGACTAATTTTTGTAGCCAAGAGCAAAAATACCCTTAACGTTTTGGGTTAGGAGCAATTTTACCCCTAACGTCTAAAATAGTGCAATTTTACCCCTAATGTTTGTAGCCAAGAGCAATTTTACCCCTAACTATCAATCAAATTACTCCATGAATAAACATTTTATCAATTTGATTAAACTTATAAAAAACACAGCAAACAATAGTTTAGTGGCTAACATGAATGTTAAATCAGTTTAATGGCTAACAATAGTTTCTAACATGAATGTTAAATCAGTTTGTGTGGGTTTGAACATTAATTTTGTGTTGAATATCAGAGGAATTTCTGTAAAGAGCAAGATGACAACAATTGAAGTCCTGTCAACAGTAACTTGAAAGTAGAAGTTAGTCTTGATAAAATTTAGTATTCGAAACATATGTCTAATGATAAAAGCACTTCACTGCATAACTCACCTACACTCATGGAAATGTGGTTATAAGCAACTTGAACCAATATCCTCCTTTAATTTGTTGTTTTTTCTTCTTCATGGTTTGCTATTTGTTTCATTCATTTCTCCAACTAACTAATTTCTAGACAGGCCTTGTTTTTTTGCCAGTTCTTTGCTCTAAATTCTAATGAACACCCAGGTCTTTTAACATTAACCAGGCGCCTCAAATTCAAATCATGTGGTCTACATGTTCGAACTTAGTTACCAACCTAAATATCCAAAATACAGACACTGTTCCTAATTCTATAAACATATCCTGTTCCCGATCCAAGACAAAACACTATAACAAGAAAAATCACAAGGATAAATGAAATTTTGTACCAATTATCAGGTTAGTTTAACTTGAAGTTCATATCAATCCTGTTCTAGAAGTTCATGTCAAAAATTAACCTAAAATTAAAATTGAAGGACAAAAAGTTAAACTAACCTGAAATGTGTGGCCGGCCGGAGGAGGAGAGGCGTCGTCGACTCGTTTGCTGGAGGAGGAGAGGAGGGGCGTCGGCATTGGCGTTGCGTTCGCTGGAGAGGAGGGGCGTCACACGTTTGCGTTGTATGTTCTGTCTCGAGCGAGAGAAGCACAAATCCATCCCTCCCTGCCTCTGCTGTTCTTCTGTTTTCTAAATTAAAAAGCTTAAACCAAAACGACGTCGTTTTGGTTGGAACCAAAACGACGTCGTTTTGGAGAAAAAAAAATTTTCTTTTTTTTTTCCCGGGATGAAGGGGGGGGGGGGAAATGCCCCCTTTGACACCCCCTAAATCCGCCCCTGGTTTAAGGGAATAACAAAGTAACTGACCGTGAAAAACTACCAAGTTTTGAGAGATTTAATACTATCTGATAAGCAAAGTCAAGTGCGGTGAGAATACCTCGCCACCGGCGCGTGAGTGGAACATTCACCAAACTATCATCAGAGAGGGTTGGAGAAGATACATAATGAGGTGGAGAAGTTGATGATGGCACACAGGCACGCTAACCGACCATGGATTTGGAGAGAAAGGAAAAAGGAAAGAGTTGTGCAGTGAAAAGTGAAATACGCCGTTTTTTGAGATGGTAAAAGAAGCACAACAGTAATTACTTATTATTATAACAATTATAATTATTATTAGGGTAAATTACAAAACTATGTCAAATGGGAGGCTCATTTACATATTTAACCCATTTACTCAACCTACTACATATCTAGACTGTTTTTGTGTGACTTTTCCATAATACCCTCAATATTTACGCGCGTCCGTCTCCCTCCCGTCTGACTTCGCAGATTCGATCTTATGCGAAGCTAATGTTTGGTTTTACTTGATGAAATTAATAAGCATATGTGAAGCCTGCAAAGCTAATGTTTGGTTTAGTTGATGATTTTAATTAGTATATGCGAAGTCTGGATGTGTTTTGAAGCTAATTCGCGAAGTGGTGTATAACAAAAAATATCAAACAACAACAGATTCTAACATTAAAATCATACATTATCAAAATTTACAGCAAGATTGACGCAATAACAACATTAAAATCATAACATTATCAAAATTTACAACAAGATTGCCACAATAAACTCCTAACAAATCACTTCAAAGTGAACCTGACTAATTTGGATGGAAATTTCTCTCTCTACAGAAAGTCCAGACCTTTTGAGATGGACGTGTCCCATGGTGCACACCAAGATTGGCACAATCTCTCTAACCAATCATTTCAAAGTGAATGTGTCAATCTTGAGGGAGATTTCTCCCTATACAGGAAGGAAAGTCATCTCTCCTGCAGCCCAATACGCCGCATTCCAGAAAGGGATGTTATGTAATCAACCACCTTCAGAAAAAAATAATCGTGTTAGGCAGAGAAAAATACGATTTTGGCTTCGCGAAATGAGGATTAGCAAAGCATGTGAATGTAAATATGCAGGGAAAGAGATCATTTTACTTCGCTAATCGATGTTTTCGCGAAGTTTGCGAGGACAGACGATCTACGTCGCATATCGATGCTTTCACGAAGTCTGCGAGTGAAATCATGAACTTTTCTACTCGCAGACTTCGCGAACTAATCAATTCGCGAAGTAGATCATCATGTTTCAGGCTCTTTCTCTTCGCAGATCTTTGCGAAATCATCGACTACGCGAAGTGTATTCATGGAAAAACGCAGAAAAAATAGCAGATACTTACATTTTTCGCGCCTTTCACCCTTAAAAGCGACAATAACAATATGATAAACTTGGAAAACGATGGAAATAAAGTAGGATAACCATTTCTTTGATGGTAACAAGAAGAAAGAAACCAATTAACGAGCAGAAACATGAAGATGAAGAACCATGGCTTCGTTTTCTAGGATTAGGAAGTTGCAGAATCAAGAGATGGAGAGAGGAAAAAGAGAAATTCATTGTGATTTGGAGAAATGGTGCAGATTTCGTGCAATTTAAAGGAAGATAGGAAGATCAAAAGTCTTGGAATCATTAATGGAGGAGCCAACAGCCGTTTCGTGCACCCAAAGAGAAGAGGGCAGAGAACGTTCGCTTAAGGGGAAATGGGAAGGTTAGGGGTATTATGGGAAAGTTATACTGACGGCTCCTCCATACTTTTCCTTCTTAAATATGTAAATGAGCCTCCCATTTGAACTATTTTTATAATTTTCCATGATTCGAACCCATGACATCCCTAGTCATAGGTAAGCTCTCAACCACTAGGCTAAGAGCCTTATTACAGTTTTACTAGAATTCAGTTCAATAACCTTTAGTTTAGTTCAGTTTTTTAAATAAGTTTCTTGTTTTTTGTTCGGGTAAATTACACTGACGGCCACTGAACTTTATCCATTTTTAACATTGTGGCTACTGAACTTTACACTTTTTAATACTAGTGGCCACTCAATTTTAACTAACTCCTCAAAATGTCCGTTAACGACCTCAAAATGAAAATATTCAAGAATTAAAGATGTTTAGAACGACATTTACCATGAAACACATTTTTATTTTCCAAAATCACATTTTTTTGGAGTTTCTCTCTTTAAAAATCTAATTTCTCTCTCCTAACAAAACAACACATAAATAACCTCAAAACGAAAATTTTCAAGAATTAAAGTTCCTTAGAATATTATTAACTCTTCGGATTTTTTATTTTTAGACCGTCAATGGTCGTTTTGAGGCGTTGAGTGTCCACCGGTGTTAAAAAGTGTAAAATTCAGTGACCATACTATTAAAAATTGAAGTTTAGTTATCATAATATAAAATGGGTAAAGTTCAGTGGCCATAGGTGTAATTTACCCTTTTTTGTTACAAGGAAAAGTTTATTATTTACGAATTCGTTTATTTAAAATAAAGTACCTTTATCATTGTTTATCAATTTTATAATCTTTTTGATAAGGTGTTTCTATGGTTACTTTGTTTTTTACAAAATAAGTCTTACTTTGTTAAAAACAAAGTAACCATAGCCTAATCCTGGAGTGTAAAATTCATCCAATGGTGAAAACACACAAAGTAAGGCTTACTTTGTCAAAAACAAAGTAAGTATAGCCTTTACCTTTTGATAAATAGATTATATATAAAAAAAAGGAGATTTTATTCTTTTTCCTTTTTTTTCATTACAATATATATTTTTTCATCATTTTTCTTGCTTTTAATTTAAATACTAAATTTAATATTTATAATTATTTAGTAATTTAATGTATTTTGAATTTAATTTTTATTATCTTGATGAAATTATACAAATAAATATATTTCTAATAAGTTTTTTTTTTACATTTGAAATTTCTAACAAATTTATTAGCATGCTCATTCTATGCTCAATACGTATTGGACGGAAAAAAATATAAAATCTAAATATTTCATCGAGTTTAGAAGTGTTCCATTTTCAAATTTCTTCTGAAATTGTAAAAAACGTAAAATCTTGTTTTCCGAAATAAATAATATGCAACTGGTACAAAATACAAGAAATAAATTTCTGTGTTTTTAATGATGTCTGAAAATGATCAACTTATCATGTGAGAAAAGAATATTTGTATTTTTATTTCATTATAACTTTTTAATTTTTTTATTAAATATTTTGAACTAATGAATGTTAATTTTATTTATAAGTTTTATATATTATAAAATGTTTTTATTTCATTATAACTTTTTAATTTTTTTATTAAATATTTTGAACTAATGAATGTTAATTTTATTTATAAGTTTTATATATTATAAAATAAACGTTCAAGTATTTAAAATTAAAGCTTAAAGCACTATGATATATTAGAATCATCATTAGGGTAGAGATTATTCTTCCTTCTCTATATAGGATCCATCCCACCAGGGATGTGGAATTATTGTCTTATAGTTAAGAGTTTCTTTAGATCTAATGTCTCGGGACTAGACCATATTCCAATAGTTAAGGTTTTAATAAAAATATTAATTACCTTCTAAATTAGTTTAGATTTCACCAATTTTGATAGGATAGAGGGTAAATATTACCAAATGATGTGGTTGAATCCTAAAAGTTCATGTTTCAACCTGCAATTACACAAAAGCAATGTCAAAGTGGTGCTACTTGTGCAGGGAACACGCCCTAATATCCAAGTCAATTTGTTGAGAAGACTAGAGGATGACCACAATTAGAGCTGTAATCAAGCCAAGTCTTGGCCTGCTTAAGCTCGGCTCACTATAAAATTAACGAGCTCGAGTCAGAGCCGAGCTTTGACTTGCTCAAGCTCGGCTCGCTATAATATTAATGAGTTCGAGTCCGAACGAGCTTTGGCTTGCTCAAGCTTGGCTCAGCTCATTAAGAAATAAACGAGCTTGAGCTCGAGCCGAGCTTCGAGTTTCTTTCGAGTCCAAAATCCTCTTTGAACTTGGTTCATTAAAAAAATTATTTAACTATGAATTGTTTGTGAGTAAATCGTTAATTATATTTATACAGTTGGCTCGTAAATAGCTATTTAATTGTGCATATAAACAAGCTCACATGCAAAGTTCATGAATAAATGATAGGGGCGTTTCGTCCCTATCTTTTAGCGTGATTTACGGTTTAATTTTGGATTAAATAAATAAGTTAAATTGCAAAAATAGAATGTTTTAATAAAATAACGAAATAAAAATAAAATCCGTACTTTCGGTTAATTATCTTTATTTTTGATTAATTTAGAAAATAAAACGTCAAGCTAACTCGGCTCTCGAGAATTGTATTTCAGGTACGAGTAAGGAGCAAAAATCTACCGACATACGCGGGGCGTATCACCCTCCACGTGGGGCGTGGAACACTAAGTCAGAAATAATTGCTCAATCTGCAGGCACCACGTGGGACTTACCCACTGCCACGCGGGGCGTCCTACCTTACACGCGGGGCGTATAAGCAATGATAAGCTCAATCATGAATGTCAGACTGCATGGTCTTCCAAGTCAACTGCTCTCATGCGGGGCGTCCCAACCTACACGCGGGGCGTATATGGGAAGTTCTTCAATCTAAAGTTCTAGGGACTCACATACGCGAGGCGTCCGCTAGGCCACGCGAGGCGTAAAAGACACATTTCGAGCCATTAAATCTCAGGAGCTCAACCACGCGGAGCGTACCACAGTCTACGCGGTTCGTGGTTGAGACAACAAGATCTGAATTTGGTCCACATGCAGGAGATTTCTGACGGAATGGGTCAATACGCGGGGCGTCCCCTACCATACGCGGGGCGTATCATGGGAATTCTGTAGAAATAATGTATCTCCATGCTTGTATCTTGTGAACTTACAATTCTACCCCTAGCTTGATGTGTATAAATAAGAGTGACTAGAACTCATTTAGATATCTAGAATTTTATGTATTGAGTTCTTGCTACATAGTTTTAGATTTTATTTCCAGATTTTACATAGCAAAACTCTATCACCTTGAGAGCTTGTTCGTTTATTCCGGCATTCCGTCAAAGTTCTGTTCCATCTCTGTTCACCAAGCTCGAGAGTTCCACCTCCAAGTCCTAAGAGACGACTTTGAGTCCAATTAGCTAGTTCCGAGGGTGGATTCTTCCCTTTTCACTTGCTAATTAGCTTGTACTCTTCCTATGTACTAGGTTTGGTTGTAATCCATATTTACACTTTCCATATTTATAACATATGATTTACGATTTCTGTTTCTCTATACGTGTTAATGTTTGCTATTTGTTTTGATATTCGTAATTGATTATTGTGTAGGGGAACGCGATTTCCGACGCCATTCGGGCTATCTTTAGGGATTCATATAGGTGTTGCCTTACCGGAAGTGACGCACCGAAAACCGTAGGAATTGACAAGCCACGGAACTTACGGCCCCTAATTTCTAATCCCAAGCATTACACACGCCTTGCAAGAGTAAATCATCAACCGTATATATTCGGAGTCATTGTTCATCATATTTATAACTTATCACTATCCGTATCGCTTCGTAGAGTCTTTGTTATATAAATCTGTCTCACCCGTAGTTAGGAGTAGTTTGTAGTCGTTTCCCAAATCAACTCAAAGTATTCACCGCTTAGATAACGTATAAAACCGAGTCGTTTAATACTTGTAGTTATAAATCCCGTGGATTCGATACCCGGTCTTAACCGGATTATTACTTGATACGACGGGGTACACTTGCCCCTAAGTAGTAGCGTCTAGTAGAGATAGAGCATTTAGGAAGATCACATCCATAGTCATAACGAACTTATCATAATATATATTCATAAGCTCTACCTAGGCGCCACACGCATCAAGTTTTTGGCGCCGTTGCTGGGGATTTATAATTTCTTGCAATATTAGACAAAAACGTTTTATTGTTAGTCTAAGCATTATCTTTGTATAAATTGTTTATATATACTTTTTACTAACAACATTCTTTCTTGTTTATAATTTTTCCATTTATTTATTTTATGCACACCCGATCTCGGAGTGATACTCTCGTTCCTATTGATCTTGAAATTGAACGTACTCTTTGTAGGATTCGGAGAGAGAAAATGGCAAACCTCAACAATGAAGCTAACCAACCCGAGGTCAACCAAAGGCCGCCGGTGCAACCCGTGAATAACAACCGCAATGGTGGAGGCAATGACATGCGCTCGATGATGGAGATTCTTGCTCCGCATCGCCCTCAAAACCCCAACGGAATCGTCGCCCCCACCATTCCGGCCAACACATATGAAATCAAGACTAACATGATCCAACTGATCCAACAGCTTGGCCAGTTCAGAGAGGAACCCCATGAAAACCCTAACGAACATCTCGATAAATTTCTTATGTGTGCCAAAACGTTTCGGCAAAACGGTGTTCTGGTTGAGGCCGTCCGCCTAAAGTTGTTTCCTTTCTCTTTGACAGGACAAGCATTGGAGTGGTTGCACTCGTTGGAGGCGGGGTCGATTACATCATGGTAGGAGCATGAGAAGGAGTTCCTTTCTTACTATTTCCCGCCCTCCAAAACGGTTAAGTTAAGGAACGACATCACTACCTTTCGACAGCTCGAGCACGAGGCCCTTCATGCGGCTTGGGCGAGATTCCGAAAGTTGCTTCGAAGCTGTCCGCACCATGATATCCCTAAGCATGATTTGGTAAGTACATTTTATCACGGATTAATGCCTACTAACCGTGCTACCGTGGATTCCGCGGCAGGTGGGGACCTATTTAGGAAGTCGGCCAGCGAAGCATATGAGCTCATCCACGAGCTCGCAAGGAAAAGCGTACAGTGGCAAGAAGATCGGCTTGCCGGACCCCCGCGACATCAAACGTTCGCCGTGGAGAAAGGGGCTCCAAAAAGTTCCATGGCGGAAATGAATAAAAAACTTGACGCTTTGATAGCATAGTTGAGCCTCAACAAAATTGCACAGGTCCTGATGTGCAATCATTGCGGTGGAGATCATGACGGACTTAATTGCCAAGCCGGTAGCCCTTTCGCCGGCGACACCGGAAATGTAAGTTACGTAGGAGGCAATCAAAGGTATAACCCTAACCCGAACTCCTACTCACACCACCACAATAACAATGACAGCGGATGGAGGCCTCGATACCAACACCCTAACTTGTGGTACGGCAATAATAAAAATGTATTGAGGCCCCCACCCGACTTTCATCAAGAATATCAGGAAAATGGGCTAGGGCAATCACAAACCATGACCGGTGGTCGGGACACTCAGCCTCCCGATAACGTGCATGGCCAGTCGGTAACATCCTTGTTAAAGGACATCCTAACCCGTCTTGCCGATAGTGAGGTGTTTTGCAGGGACCTTAGCCGCCAGGTAGCCCATTTGAATCGTCAACAACAGGAGAGGCCATTAGGAACTCTCCCGGCAAACACCGAGCAAAACCCGCGGGGCAAAAATAGAGAGTCCGGACAAGCAATAACTCTCCTAAACGGTAGAAGTTTGGACCCATCAAGTTCCAACTCGGACAACTTGCAGTAAGCCGCCGCATGAGAAAGTCGAGCTACTCCGACTCTAAACGTAGCACCGGTTTGAATTTCTCAAACCTGCTGTTTATATGTATCATATCCGTTGTCTTTCGTTTCGTTTCTTGTAAATCAAAAACCACGAAAAAAACAAATCCCTCGCTAATCCAAAGTGCTTACACGGGGCGTACACACCATCACGCCCCGCGCAGCCGAGTCCCTGACGCTGTTTTAACTACTCACGCGGAGCGCACGCACCAGTGCGCCCCGCATAGCCAAGCTTTTGATCTTTTTAATAAGTTCAAACGAATGGCCACACGGGGCGCCCCTCTAAGTGCGCCCCACGTATCTGAGACTCTGGCCCAAATGTACTTAAAATGACGCTCCTACACGGGGCTCCCCCCGAGGTACGCCTCGCGTAGGACCTACCTTCAGGGTCCTTTTTCAATTCTATCTTTATTTTTGTTTTTGTTTTTCTTTTCTTTTGCGACATCCTTGGAATAGACGTCATTTTAATAACCCGGAGGGCCGTGCAACCCCGCACTCACCGTTTGTTTTGCACTAACAAAAACAAAAATAAAAATCAAATAAACAACAAAATAATTAAACTAATTTATTGATTCGTAAATTTTTTCCGACACACTACCTCCCTCAGAAAGTAATTAAAAGTTCCGTTATTTGTTCTTAAATGAAAAGACGTTAACACAAAGGATCGGTTTAATTAAGAAATTTTAGTCTTGATTCTGAAGTTATAGAATTTATGCAAAGCCTAGGTTCGTACTAAACAAAAGCATTGAGTCCTAACCCACAAGTCATCTCTATAATGAAATTTAAAAAGGCAATAAAAACGGGATAGTTGAAAATTTGACGAGAACTTGAACGTACACAATTTAACCTGAATTTTTTGTGAGGTATTTTTTAGCCTAAAAGAGTTCGTACGAGAACTCTATTTCTTTCACAATTTTTCGAGAGCTTTGACTTCACTCTATTCATAAAGTTTGCACCTAATACCGGGTTAAGTACACTTATTTTGGTAAAAATGGCAATAGATGATAAAACGAACCCACTTAGGCTAATTCTTTTCTTAAATTACTTTTCTCGTTTTCATTAACCTCTAGGAAACCCCCTCGAGCCTATTAACCGACTTCTTTGTTAATACCTTTTTAACATCTAACCCTTTTTTTCCTCGTGTTCAAATACCAACAAAATCAAATCGCACCAAAATTACCCGAAATAAGCCAAGGCCTTGGCAAGTAAGCACCATAAGCTTTCGAAATCGTTTTTATGCCGCTCTCAAAAACAAAAAGAAAAAGAAAGACACAATAAAGAGCAAAAAGGAATTCTCAAGCTCCACCCGAGCAATTTCGAGTTACATTTTACGAACTCGCTAAGGCCAAAATAAAAACACGGTGCGATCATCAAAATGGTGTTTGAACTCGAGTTTCTAAAAATTTAACCACTAAAAAGCCACCCACATTACAACCCCCCTCCGGGTTCGTTTTTAATATTGCCTAGACCATAACATAGGAGGAAAAACCCGGATGAAAATGCAAACTCAAAGTGACTTCGAGTAAGTGCAAAGGAGAGTGCAAAAGCACCGACCCACCAAAATTTGAACGTAAGAGTGAAATCCCTTGGTGAGGTACAATCGGGTTCTCAAAAGATAATCGACCCCCGTTAATATTGCCTATTAAATTTGATCATGGAGGTCTCAAACAAGTTTTGGTTACTCAATTGTTGGCGTAGGTACTTACCGAAAACTTTGCTTAAAACTTTAGCTTCGGAATCACGCACTTGGTAAAACCAACCGACGGTTTGTTTCTTAATGATCTCAATCTCTTGTCTTTCGATTTCTTTTACTTGAGGACAAGTAAAACTTTAAAGTCCGAGGAGGTTTGATAGGGGCGTTTCGTCCCTATCTTTTAGCGTGATTTACGGTTTAATTTTGGATTAAATAAATAAGTTTAATTGCAAAAATAGAATGTTTTAATAAAATAACGAAATAAAAATAAAATCCGTACTTTCGGTTAATTATCTTTATTTTTGATTAATTTAGAAAATAAAACGTCAAGCTAACTCGGCTCTCGAGAATTGTATTTCATGTACGAGTAAGGAGCAAAAATCTACCGACATACGCGGTGCGTGGAACACCAAGTCAGAAATAATTGCTCAATCCGCAGGCACCACGCGGGACTTACCCACTGCCACGCAGGGCGTCCTACCTTACACGCGGGGCGTATAAGCAATGATAAGCTCAATCATGAATGTCAGACTACATGGTCTTCCAAGTCAACTGCTCTCACGCGGGGCGTCCCAACCTACACGCAGGGCGTATATGGGAAGTTCTTCAATCTAAAGTTCCAGGGACTCACATACGCGAGGCGTCCGCTAGGCCACGTGAGGCGTAAAAGACACATTTCGAGCCATTAAATCTCAGGAGCTCAACCACGCGGAGCGTACCCCAGTCTACGCGGGGCATGGTTGAGACAACAAGATCTGAATTTGGTCCACATGTAGGAGATTTCTGACGGAATGGGTCAATACGTGGGGCATCCCCTACCATACGCGGGGCGTATCATGGGAATTCTGCAGAAATAATGTATCTCCATGCTTGTATCTTGTGAACTTACAATTCTACCCCTAGCTATGTGTATAAATAAGAGTGACTAGCACTCATTTAGATATCTAGAATTTTATGTATTGAGTTCTTGCTACATAGTTTTAGATTTTATTTTCAGATTTTACATAGCAAAACTCTATCACCTTGAGAGCTTGTTCGTTTATTCCGGCATTTCGTCAAAGTTCCGTTCCATCTCCGTTCACCAAGCTCGAGAGTTCCACCTCCAAGTCCTAAGAGACGGCCTTGAGTCCGGTTAGCTAGTTCCGAGGGTGGATTCTTCCCTTTTCACTTGCTAATTAGCTTGTACTCTTCCTATGTACTAGGCTTGGTTGTATTCCATATTTACACTTTCCATATTTATAACATATGATTTACGATTTCTGTTTCTCTATACATGTTAATGTTTGCTACTTGTTTTGATATTCGTAATTGATTATTGTGTAGGGGAACGCGATTTCCGACGCCATTTGGGCTATCTTTAGGGATTCATATAGGTGTTGCCTTACCGGAAGTGACGCACCGGAAACTATAGGAATTGACAAGCCACGGAACTTACGGGCCCTAATTTCTAATCCCAAGCATTAGACACGGCTTGACTAGGAACCACATGGTCTAAGTACTTCACGGGTCGTTCAGTCTACACGTAGTCGTCATTGCAATAGTAAATCATCAACCGTATATATTCGGAGTCATTGTTCATCATATTTATAACTTATCACTATCCGTATCGCTTCGTAGAGTCTTTGTTATATAAATATGTCTCACTCGTAGTTAGGAGTAGTTTGTAGTCGTTTCCTAAATCAACTCAAAGTATTCACCGCTTAGATAACGTATAAAACCGAGTCGTTTAATACTTGTAGTTATAAATCCCGTGGATTCGATACCCGGTCTTAACCGGATTATTACTTGATACGACGGGGTACACTTGCCCCTAAGTAGTAGCGTCTAGTAGAGATAGAGCATTTAGGAAGATCACATCCATAGTCATAACGAACTTATCATAATATATATTCATAAGCTCTACCTAGGCGCCACACGCATCAAGTTTTTGGCGCCGTTGCCGGGGATTTATAATTTCTTGCAATATTAGACAAAAACGTTTTATTGTTAGTCTAAGCATTATCTTTGTATAAATTGTTTATATATACTTTTTACTAACAACATTCTTTCTTGTTTATTTAGGATCGAAACTTTGCGGGACGAGATGACAATTTTAGAAATTAAAAAAACTAGCTTTTAACCACAATTATATAAATATTAAAAAAAATCCACAATTACGTGTATATTAAATAATAAAGAAAATTCTTTACCCACCGGATGTGATTTAAACACATGACTTCTTCAATCATAGCTATAATCCCGATTACTATGCTAGGAGCTTTTCATCACCATAAACTTATTAATGATAAACAATTCTATCATATAAAAATATATTTTTAAAAAAATAAAATATTATTGAAATTATGCTGAACATCCATATTTTTTTTAATAATTTGTTAAAATCAAAATATCAAAATAAAACTGTACACATATTACTGAAATATAAATGTAATTATTTCATTAATATTATTATTTTCAAACTTTTTTCTCGATTTTCCTTTTCAACTCAAATACAATTTAGAATTCATTAATTTCTAAATAACAATCCAAACTCTTATAGCTTTAAGATCTTTGATGAAAATGTTACATGTAACATTTATAAAATTACACAATAAATGTGTTTACTAATAAAAATCAACACATAAATCATTTTACTAACAATTTCAAGAATTTAAATATAGTTCGGATCAACACTCAGCAGGAAATGACTGACAATTTTAGAGATTAAAAAAAATTCATCCCGTCTTATGGAGAATTCTTGTACCATTAGAACGGGTAAATTACACCCATAGCCACTGAACTTTATCCATTTTCAATAAAACAATAATGAAAAAGTAATTAATTCCATGTCATTGGGAAAAGATATTAAACCACAGGTTAAATTGCATTGCTAAATACCGTCCTCAAATTACTTATCACCGTCCCCATTTGGACTTTTTTCCCCTTCTCATAATTTTGATAAAAAACTGAAAATTCTCTCTCCAAAATCATAAACCCGAACAACAATAATTGAAATTATGAAAATAATTGATGTGTGACAACCCGAATCTTAGAAATGGATGATTACAAGTCGAAAACATTAAAATTTACGTTTTTTTTATCAAAGAACTCATGAAAATAATATATAATTTTTATGACGATTTTATATTTTTCGTCATAAAAAATTGGAGATTTTTGCATTTTTCATCATAAAAAATTGAACAATTTAGTATTGTTCGTTACTAAAAGTTTTACGATTTTGTACTGGCCAAAATTTGGCCTAAAAAATGTCGCATCCATTCGGCCCATGGCGGGAAAGGATGTCGCATCCGTTCCCACCATGGGCCGAATGGATGCGACATCCGCTTAGGCTAAATTTTGGCCGATTCTCTCAATTTTTTTCAGTTTTGAAAAATAATTATACAAAAGGTAAAATTGTCTAAATAGGGGCGGTGATAAGTAATTTATGGTGATAAATAGCAAAACCCTTTTTAAATTATAAGTTGAAATATAAAGTAATACCGAAAGTGTAATGGAGGATATTTGAATAACCAAAAATTCCTATTCTATCTGGATAGCTTTTCCTATTCTAGGCTTTTTTGAAATTCAAAGTAAATAATAAAAGAAAAATTTAGAAAAAATATTCAAAGTAAATGCTTCTTTTTATTGTTAGGCATTTTATGATTTTAATTAATCATTCTTGGAAAAGACAATTTGTATTAAATGTTTCACATTCACGTTTTTTTATAATAATGAAAATTAAAGAAAAAAAAAACTATGTAGAATTACTTAAGGTTAGAATAGTCTATTTAACTAATAAAAAAAATCTATCTATTCTATCCTCTAAGGGAGCGTTTGGTTTGGGGGTTTCAGGAAAGGGTAAGGGAAATGAGAGGCTCCATTCCCTTTGTTGGTGTTTGTTTTGCTAATTAAATGATTCATTTTACCCTTTTTTAGTTTTAGGTTTACCCCTAACTCCTCTAACCCATTCCCAACTTCCCCCTAAGGTTTTCTATTCCCTTTCCCCCATCTTTCTAACATACACTCCTTATAAAATTCTACTTTACTCCATATTTTATTTTTTATTTTTATTTTGGTCTCTATATTTTTTTATTTTTACATTTCTTTATCTTTGGATTAATTTCATTTTTGTTATATATTTTTAATTTTTTTACTCAAAAAATATTTTTTGACTAAATTTTACTTTTTTTTTTATTTTTGTTTAATCCTTATATTTTTTTATCACTAGATTAATTTCACTTTTGATCCTTATAATTATTTATTTTTACCTTTTTACCCTGAAAAATAATTTTGACCAATTTTTTTTCTTTTATTATATTATTCAGTTTTAATATTTATTTTTAATTATTTTAAAATAATTATTTTCTCTTTTTTTTGGTAGAAAAAGGAAAGGAAAAACAAACAAAAAACAACTACCCTGGGATTAGCCTAGGGAAGCTAACCCCAATCATATCCTCTAAAAGAAGAGGAGAAAGAAAGATAGGAGAAACAGTAAGGGTAGTAACACCTAACATCCCCTCATGGCCTGCCGCCGCCAAGCGATCCGCGACACGGTTCTGCTCTCTGAAAATGTGACTGAACTCTAAAATCTCAAAGGAGGAGCAAAGCCTTTTAATCGCTTTGATAAGGTTGCGGCTATTAAGACCCATAACATGATTTTCAGAAATCATTTTGATGGCCTCCATGTTATCAGACTCCACCGAAAGCCTCTTAACACCCAGCCTTTTAGCAAGTTTGATACCAGTGAGAATGCCCCAGAGCTCCGCTGAGAAGGAAGATCCCAACCCCAAATTCTGGGTGAACCTAGAAAGCCAGGCGCCCCCTGCATCTCTAAGAACACCTCCGGCAGCAATCTTACCATTGCTAAGGCAGGAGCCATCAGTATTTATGCATTTTCTTTGATTAATTTTAACTTTTATGAACTTTATATTATTATCAATAAGGGTAGCAAGTGAATGACGTTTTGGATTGTTTGGGATTATATATGAAGTTATTTCACGTTTTATAGAAACTATAGTAAAAGAGTTGAATTTTTTTTTAATTATATATGAAATTAAAAAAATAGTTTTGATTCCCTATTTTAACCAAACATCCACAAAGGGAATATGGTGGAATTGCATTCCCTTTCCTAAACATATCCAAACACATAGGGGTATGAATGCTCATTCCTTTCCTTTCCTTTAGTTTCCCTTTCTTGATTCCTTTTCCCTTACCCATTGTGAACCAAACGCCCCCTAAATTTCTAACCATCTATCTTTATTGTCTAATTAATTACAAACATTAAAACCACCAAAAACAATAACATTAACATATATTGAGTTGTGTGATTTGGTGCTGAGTTCAGGAATAGACTCCCAAGTGTTATTTCTTAACTCAACGTTAGAAACAACTTTAGTTGCTGATCAATTAAAACTGCCTCTGACTTTACCAATATCATTGTGCTAAGAATCAAGTGAAAAACTTTAACTCATAACTCGAACAAGTCAGTTTAAAAGAGAAAAATTTTAAATAGTTCCTTTAACCCCCTTTAGGTACTTATTCTCATATCACAAGGGACCAACAATAATGAATCTACAAAATAGTATGTAGGTCAAACGCGACCGGAGTCCGAGGAACCCGCTTTGATACCTAAATCATTTTCTGATTTAGGACCGAATAAGAGGATAATAATAGGTTAAAGATAGTAGTTAACGTACCAAACCTTGTGCCCATATTTATCTATTTATAGTGTTTATTTAGGTTTAGAGTTGTCACCTCTTTATGAATCCTTATGTAGATAGGATTCATTGTCCCTCAACGAGTCCGAATTGTATGAGAAATCTTTTATGTAATACGATTTCGAAAGATTCCTTTGTCATTGGAGGTTTAGAACCCCACTAGCAGTACTGGGCTGATGTTGTTGGGCTTGGACCACCGTAGGTGTGTTTGGACTGTCGCTATTGGTATTGGACCATGGCTCCATGCGTGTATAATGGGCTTTAATGAGAATGACGTTGATGTCACGCACGTGGTATCATTTTGCATGATATCATTTAGTTTTCTATCGAGGACTATCACACAGATTCTATGGTATCAATAAGTTTGATAGTTTTTACTTTATTTAAAGTTTCTTATTCTTTACGGTATTGCTTACTATATGGATAGTCGTTGTCTCTCTTCTTACATGGATGTGTTGTGGTCTCTCTCCTTATATGGGTGTGAGCATTGTGATGAAATTATGTTGCCTTTGCTCAGTATGTTGCAGGTGGAGTCCACGTTGTGTGGTATAGAATCACGGACCGGAAGCCACAGACCGACTTTTTTTTCGTAAATCCAAAACACGAACTTTTGATATTTATTTAATTTATTATTATTATTATTATTTACATTGTTTCCATATTATTATTAGTGTTTTAATTTACCTAATTATTATTATTATTATGTGTAAATAATTTAAGAGAGTTTAAAAATAATTTTCGGTTAATAATTTTCACTTTTTTTTTGACAACCAATGAAGCATATATTAAGAATCAAGAAGAAGCATATTACAAATAAAATCAGGGGGTACAGAAAATCACTCACCCCGATGTAAAGGTAAAATACTAATTCTAGCTAACAAATGAGCAACAGAGTTTGCAGAACGACAGACAAATCGAATAGAGCAATTAAAAAACTCGTTCAATGAAAAATGACAATCATTGGCTAAGACGTTAAAAGAAGATGAAACCTCTAACAGGCGGGCCATAGACTGTACCACGATCAAAGAATCTGATTCAATGATTACATCCTTCCATCTGCGGTCTTTGATCCAACTGAGAGCTTCACGGGTCGATAGCGCTTCAATGAACGATGCATCTTGATAATTCTGCAAGGTACCATTTTTAGCCGCAACAAACCGGCCCAACTCGTCCCGAACGATACACCCAAACCCAGCCACATTCTCGTCCGCAAATGACGCACCATCCACATTCAGTTTTAGAAAGCCTGTTGGAGGACGCTGCCACACCGTCAGGATTGGCACAGCCGGACTGCTTAAAGGAGAAACCGATGTCTGCGCTTTCTTCCAGGCCTGTAGAAAGGAACCGGCCGAATGGTACAGGATCGAGGCTTGTGGATCCTTCCGATTCCACACAATGTTGTTTCTATAACACCAAATAATCCACCATAAAACCGCTACAAGCTCAACAAGCTCCACCGATTTAGAGAAGATCCAGCCCCAATAATAAAAAATGTTATGAAATTGGGTTCCCACATCCCCAATAGGCGAAAGAGTCCAAATAGCTCGAGCCATAGTACATTTGAGAAAAATATGATAAGAATCTTCCACCGCCCCATGACAGAGCTCACATAAATCAGAGATAGGAACCCTCCGGGCTTTCAGCGCGACTTTAGAAGGGAAACAGTTAGCAAGAACCCGCCAAAGAAGGTTCTTAACTTTAGGGGGCACTTTAAGATTCCAAACTTTATTCCATACTGGAGAATCAATAAACCAATTTGTTCCAAATCCAGACATAAGCTTTCGGTACCCACTTTTAACTGTATAGTTGCCCCATCGGTCATCCTTACAGTACCACACATCATGATCAACCCGATTAGATAAGGGGATACGGAGAATAAGTTCTGCATCCTGAGGAACAAAAATGCCCGAAACTAACCCAACATCCCATGACCACCGACCCTCATCCATAAGATCAGCCGCCACTTCCACCCCTAAACCATCCAATTTTTCACTTTCAATATATGGAAAATGATCGTCAGGGAGCCACGGGTCATCCCAAATCCGGACCTCACCACCCGCCCCTACAAACCTGCGAATACCTGACTTTAACAACTCTTGAGCACCCATAATACTATGCCAGATAAAGCTAGGCCCATCAGATAACGATGCATCAAGAAAAGAGTTATTCGGATAATAAAGAGCCTTAAAAACTCGTGCCACAAGAGACTCATGATTTGAGCTAAGTCGCCAACCTTGTTTAGCCAATAAAGCTAAGTTGAAATTATGCAACTTTCTGAACCCCATTCCACCAAATTTTTTAGGACATCACAACTTATCCCACGATTTCCAGTGTAAACTACCTTTACCCGAACCATCCGATCCCCACCAAAAAGAATTCATCAACTTCTCTAGATCATCACAGATATTCATAGGAAATAGGAAGAGACTCATAGCATAAGTAGGAAGCACCTGCACTACTGATTTGATCATAATCTCCTTTCCTGCTCTTGATAGAAACTTGGCTTTCTAACTCTTCAATCTAGACCGCACCATGTCCTCAGCAAAGCCAAAAACCTGTGACCTATTCCTTCCCACCACCGAAGGTAGACCCAGGTACTTATCCGGGAGGGCTACAGTGGAAACCCCCAAGATATTACTAGTTTCTGCACACCCACCATCTGGGCAGTTTCGACTGAAAGATATAGAGGATTTTGATAAATTTATTTTCACTTAAGCAATGTTTACATGGTGAAAATAACACAAAATAAATAAATAAAAAAGGACATCCATATAGTTATACAATGTTTATATGGTACTGCAGGGGCAAAACAGTTTCTGCAGGTTAAAATTGTGAGGTGAATAAAAAATATACCTTTTAATCTTACGCTAGGGTTAAAAAAGGAAACTAGCAAGATAAAGGAGAAGGAACGAGAGAGGCGCGTGGGTATAGAGATGATGAATTATCTTTTTCACTTTTTTCCTATTTAAACCCTCACCCTCGTCCCTCATTTCTTCGCCTCCTCCACCTTCCTTCCTCCCACTCTCACTTACTCAGAGCACTACAACAATGGCTTTCAACTATTTAAACCCTAATTCTCCTCCTATTTAAACCCTCATTTCTCCGCCTCCTCCACCTTCCTTCCTCCCCCTCTCACTTACTCAAAGAACTACAACAATGGCTTTCAACTGTTTAAACCCTAATTCTCCTCTTGTTTAAACCCTCATTTCTCCGCCTCCTCCACCTTCCTTCCTCTCCCTCTCACTTACTCAGAGCACTACAATAATGGCTTTCAATTGTTTAAACCCAAATTCTCCTCCTGTTTAAACCCTCATTTCTCCGCCTCCTCCACCTTCCTTCCTCCCCCTCTCACTTACCCAGAGCACTACAACAATGGCTTTCAACTGGTTAAACCCTAATTCTCCTCCTGTTTAAACCCTCATTTCTCCGCCTCCTCCACCTTCCTTCATCCCCCTCTCACTTACTCAGAGCACTACAATAATGGCTTTCAACTATTTAAACCCTAATTCTCCTACTGTTTAAACCCTTATTTCTCCGCCTCCTCCACCTTCTTTCCCCCCTTCTCACTTACTCAGAGCACTACAACAATGGCTTTCAACTGTTTAAACCCTAATTCTCCTCCTGTTTAAACCCTCATTTCTCCGCCTCCTCCACCTTCCTTCCTCCGCCTCTCGCTTACTCAAAGCACTACAACAATGGCTTTCAACTGTTTAAACCCCAATTCTCCTCCTGTTTAAACCCTCATTTCTCCGCTTCCTCCACCTTCCTTCCTCCCCCTCTCACTTACTCAGAGCACTACAACAATGGCTTTCAACTGTTTAAACCCCAATTCTCCTCTTGTTTAAACCTTTATTTCTATACCTCCTCCACCTTCCTTCCTCCCCCTCTCACTTACTCAGAGCACTACAACAATGGCTTTCAACTGTTTAAACCCCAATTCTCCTCTTGTTTAAACCCTTATTTCTCCGCCTCCTCCACCTTCCTTCCTCCCCATCTCACTTACTCAGAGCACTACAACAATGGCTTTCAACTGTTTAAACCCCAATTCTCATCCTGTTTAAACCCTCATTTCTCCGCCTCCTCCACCTACCTTCCTCCCCCTCTCACTTACTTAGAGCACTACAACAATAGCTTTCAACTGTTTAAACCCTAATTCTCCTCCTGTTTAAACCCTAATTTCTCCGCCTCCTCAGCCTTCCTTCCTCCCCTCTCACTTACTCAGAGCACTACAACAATGACTTTCAACTGTTTAAACCCTAATTCTCCTCCTGTTTAAACCCTTATTTCTCCGCATCCTCCACCTTCCTTCCTCCCCCTCTCACTTACTCAGAGCACTACAACAATGGCTTTCAACTGTTTAAACCCCAATTCTCCTCCTGTTTAAACCCTTATTTCTCCACCTCCACCTTCCTTCCTCCCTCTCTCACTTACTCAGAGCACTACAACAATGGCTTTCAACTGTTTAAACCCTAATTCTCCTCCTGTTTAAACCCTCATTTCTCGCCTCCTCCACCTTCCTTCCTCCCCCTCTCACTTACTCAGAGCACTACAACAATGGCTTTCAACTGTTTAAATCCTAATTCTCCTCCTGTTTAAACCCTCATTTCTCCACCTCCTCCACCTTCCTTCCTCCCCCTCTCACTTACCCAGAGCACTACAACAATGGCTTTCAACTGTTTAAACTCCAATTCTTTTGTTTAAACCTTTATCTCTCCGCCTCCTCCTCCTCCTTCTCCACCTCCTTCCTTCCTTACAACAATGGCTTCCAACTGTTTAAACCCTAATTCTTCTGTTTAAACCTTCATCTCTCCGCCTCCTCCACCTCCTCCTCCTCCTCCTCCACCTCCTTTCTTCCTTACAACAATGGCTTCCAAATGTTCAACGATGCTGCAAATATTTGGGTGGCTATTTTGTATTACTGTTTGGGCTTCGATCTTACTTTCATACAGTAAGCCAGTTAAGCGTCTTGATATAATTTCATTCTGTTGGGTTGTTTTAGCTCCTCTCATGGGTGAACTTACTTTGGGCCTTGCTGTTTGTCAATTTGTGGAAGAAGATGATGATCAACCCATATTTAGATCCAAGCACTATTTAGCTAGAAAGATTGGAGCTAGGATACTCGAGTATTTGCTCATGTTTGCAACATCTCACTTCTTAGTGTTTATAGGAACCGATATAACTCCACAGATTATGGTAGCCATTGGTACAATGGCTATACATGCCATGATGATAGGGCAAACCATCAGATTCGATATGTTTGCCCTTGTTCCAAAGATTAAAGAATACTATGATTCTGAAGATTAAGGAGTGGTTATGGGTTATCTTTCATGATCTTCTTAGTTCAGAAGATTAAGGAATACTACGATTATGAGAGGAGAGAGAATGAGAGGGCTAAGTTTGGGAATAACGCAGATTACTCTATCCTGCATAAGAACTATGAGGCTACGAAGAAAAGCAATGAAGCTTTGAAGAAAAGCAATCAGGAACTGGAGAACAGCAAATGGGAACTGGAGAAAAATTACAACAATCCGGTGAAAGAAAACAATATTCTGAAAAATATTTTTCGGGCAGACAGTTCAAGAGGAGCGGGAGCAAGAAGAAGATGAAGACTGCATTAGTGACTGTGGTTGTTTTCTTGCAATGAATGAACTGATTTTATTTTTGTTTTTATGTTGAAACTTTGAAGACGAAAGCGAAACAGGTTGAAACTTTATTTTTGTTTTTGTTTTTATGTTGAAACTTTTATGTTTTTATTTTTGTTTTCTTGCAATGAATGAACTGATTTTATTATGGAACTTCTTAATTGTTTATATAATTATATGATATTTTAGAAATGTTAGTTTTAACTGTGTTAGTTATTCTAAATATTTTTGGCTTGTTTGTAAATAGGAATAAATAGTTGGTTTTACGCATATTTTGGTTAAATCCCTAAAAACAGTTTTAGCATTAGAGAAGTTCTTTAGGAAGGGGGCGGTCACCTTCAAAATAAATAAAGGTCAATTTCAAAAATAACTACTCTGGTTACACTAACATTTTATTTTATTTTTTTGTTAAACGAAGGACTATGGTTGTTGCTGTTAATGACTCGTAGATTTTCAGCTACCACGGTAAAAAAAAAAATTGAGGGGCATTTTCTTCTAATTGCTAGACTTCTTCTTTTTCTTTCTGGAATTTTAAAACAAATCATATTTCTCTTACTTTTTTTCTTTTTCTTCTTCTTTATATTATCTATTTAAACAAATCATTTCTATTTCTTTGTGGGAGCGGGTGTTGGATTAAAATCCATAATGTGAGTTTTACGTATATAATATTAGGATACGACATAAGATTGCATTAGTGGCCGTGGTTGACTCCATTATTCGTATCGTGTAAGTAATAATGTTTATACGGTGTCGGCTATGATAATATATTATTTATATTGACTGATTTAAGAGAGTTTAAAAATAAGTTTGTCATTGTTCCGAAGATTAAAGAATACTACGATTCTGAAGATTAAGGAATGGTTATGGGTTATCTTTCATGATCTTCTTAGTTCAGAAGATTAAGGAATACTACGATTTTGAGAGGAGAGAGAATGAGAGGGCTAAGTTTGGGAATAACGCAGATTACCCTGTCCTGCATAAGAACCATGAGGCTACGAAGAAAAGCAATGAGGCTTTGAAGAAAAGCAATGTGGCTTTGAATAAAAGCAATCGGGAACTAGAGAACAGCAAACGGGAACTGGAGAAAAATTACAACAATCCGGTGAAAGAAAACAATATTCTGAAAAATATTATTCGGGCAGAAAGTTCAAGAGGAGCGGGAGCAAGAAGAAGATGAAGATTACATTAGTGGCTGTGGTTGTTTTCTTGCAATGAATGAACTCATTTTATTTTTGTTTTTATGTTGAAACTTTGAAGACGAAAGCGAAACAGGTTGAAACTTTATTTTTGTTTTTGTTTTTATGTTGAAACTTTTATGTTTTTTATTTTTGTTTTCTTGCAATGAATGAACTGATTTTATTATGGAACTTCTTAATTGTTTATATAATTATATGATATTTTAGAAATGTTAGTTTTAACTGTGTTAGTTATTCTAAATATTTTTGGCTTGTTTGTAAATAGGAATAAATAGTTGGTTTTACGCATATTTTGGTTAAATCCATAAAAACAGTTTTAGCATTGGAGAAGTTCTTTAGGAAGGGGGCGATCACCTTCAAAATAAATAAAGGTAAATTTCAAAAATAACTACTCTGGTTACACTGACATTTTATTTTATTTTTTTTGTTAACCGAAGGACTATGCTTATTAATGTTAATGACTCGCAGATTTTGAGCTACCACAGTAAAAAAAATTGAGGGGCATTTTCCTCAAATTGAGGCCCTAAAAATACGGCCCGTATAAACAACGCCTAAATTTGAAGCGAGATAGCAGTCTAGGGCCATGTCGAGCCAGCCATTAGGATGTAGCTGACTGACGGCAATGTCAAAGTATGAGAGGATATCCGCCATCATCTTGGGAAGAGGAAGGCGAAACCCTCTCTCTACATGACTACATAATACAGTAAAGAAGCCGTTAGGCGGATTGGAGGGGCGTTGATGAGAAGCAGCAAGTTGGGTTTCGTAATTTTTGATCCACGGAAAGCGATCCGCCAGATTCGCCAAATCCGCGGCATTCATACGGGATGGGGTGGACTCCGCTCGAGGATTCTTTTTCTTACCAGGGAGGGAAGAAGTGGCCATGGAACCCAGAAACCGGTTACGAGCACCGGCCGGAACGGCATCGGAAACAGGAAAAAAGAAAGAGGGATTTCTGGTTGAACGAGTCTGGTAATGGTTACGCGCCGAGTTATTGAACTCAGCTAAACCGGAATTAATCGCACCTACAGAAGATTGGGAGTCCTCCGACGATGAAGTGGTCCAACTAAAATCTACTTCAATCTTAGGAGGAGATGACGAGTTAAAAAGTTCAGAAGTCGACCCAGAAGACGAGGATGAACTTCTAAACATTCAAGATAAAAGGAAAGGGCACTTACATGGAAACGCAGAAGTTTGAAGAAGAGCTCTGGAAAACTTCTAGGAAAAGCTTCGAAGACGGAGAGAGATGTAGAAACGAAGAAGAAAGAGAAATTAGAAGGAGAAAAAGGTTTCTTTTGAACTTGCCTAGGATAGTGTGCCACCACACGTGTCAACCATCAAATGGCGTTGAACAGAGCGCACATTAATGATGGAGCATATGACGGCGCGCGGAAGTCTAAAAGCCCTAAAGGACTTTAAAGGCATTTTAGGGGGGGCTTCTGATAACATCGAGATATTATCATGAGGACCAAAAGAGATATCTGCCTTTAAGTATGCCACATAGCAAAGGAAGTCAGCTGGCGGATCTCCCTGGACTAGCTCTAGGAGATCCGCTGGCGGATCTCTAAGGCGAATCTCTCCATTCACCTTGGTAACGGCTGGCCGCCGACTCGGCCATAAAGGATCATTAAATGGATCATTAACTGTCTTACCCGCCAGGTTAAGAGTAACTTGTAACCGTCATTAAATGAGCATTAATGGGGACTTTCTAGTTACCTAGAGGTTACGAACTTCTCAACTATATATAGCCTACCATTCTAGGCTATCAAGGTACTCAGACTTTTCTATATTCTCTAAGCTTTGTCAATACAGTTTATTCTTCATATTCTCTACTGACTTTGGCATCGGAGTTTCCCCCGTCGAACCCAACGACGCCCCCCACAGGGACGAGCTCCGATCAGAAGTTTCTCCCTTGTTATCACATTGACTGATTTAAGAGAGTTTAAAAATAAGTTTGCCCTTGTTCCGAAGATTAAAGAATACTACGATTCTGAAGATTAAGGAGTGGTTATGGGTTATCTTTCATGATCTTCTTAGTTCAGAAGATTAAGGAATACTACGATTCTGAGAGGAGAGAGAATGAGAGGGCTAAGTTTGGGAATAAAGCAGATTACTCTGTCCTGTATACGAACCATGAGGCTACGAAGAAAAGTAATGAGGCTTTGAAGAAAAGCAATCGGGAACTGGAGAACAGAAAACGGGAACTGGAAAAAAATTACAACAATCTGGTGAAAGAAAACAATATTCTGAAAAATATTTTTCGGGTAGAAAGTTCAAGAGGAGCGGGAGCAAGAAGAAGATGAAGACTGCATTAGTGGTTGTGGTTGTTTTCTTGCAATGAATGAACTGATTTTTTTTTATGTTGAAACTTTGAAGACGAAAGCGAAACAGTTTGAAACTTTATTTTTGTTTTTGTTTTTATGTTGAAACTTTTATGTTTTTATTTTTATTTTCTTGCAATGAATGAACTGATTTTATTATGGAACTTCTTAATTGTTTATATAATTATATGATATTTTAGAAATGTTAGTTTTAACTGTGTTAGTTATTCTAAATATTTTTGGCTTGTTTGTAAATAGGAATAAATAGTTGGTTTTACGCATATTTTGGTTAAATCCCTAAAAACAGTTTTAGCATTGGAGAAGTTCTTTAGGAAGGGGGCGGTCACCTTCAAAATAAATAAAGGTCAATTTCAAAAATAACTACTCTGTTTACATTGACATTTTATTTTATTTTTTATGTTAAACGAAGGACTATGGTTGTTGCTGTTAATGACTCACAGATTTTCAGCTACCACAGTAAAAAAAATTGAGGGGCATTTTCTTCTAATTACTAGACTTCTTCTTTTTCTTTCTGGAATTTTAAAACAAATCATATTTCTCTTACTTTTTTCTTCTTCTTCTTTATATTATCTACTTAAACAAATCATTTCTTTTTCTTTGTGGGAGCGGGTGTTGGATTAAAATCTATAATGTGAGTTTTACGTATATAATATTATAAGAAATCAATCATATTAGGATACGACATAAGATTGCATTAGTGGCCGTGGTTGACTCCATTATTCGTATCGTGTAAGTAATAATGTTTATACGGTGTCAGCTATGATAATATATTATTTACATTGACTGATTTAAGAGAGTTTAAAAATAATTTTCGGTTAATAATTTTCACTTAAGCAATGTTTATATGGTGAAAATAACACAAAATAAATAAAAGGACATCCATATGGGGATAATTCCTAAAAAAAATGTTCCTTTTAATGATAATTTTAAAAATAATGTCTGGTTAAAAAAAATACCACTGTAATGCTCTTAATAGTTTACCATAGTTAGTTGAGACCGGTAATTAATATATCGGTGTCGTCATTGTAAGGAACCCAACCTTTCAAACACCGGGTTCATTGTATTAGTGCTGCTGCAGTATTTACAATTTTTTTCTTTTATTTGAAAAAACCCCACAATTCTATATACATACACCATTAACATAAATTACTCGGAATTTCTATATACATAAACCATTAACATATATATATGTAATAAATTACTCCTTATATTGAATTTTCCCAAGTGTGAAGTTAAATAGTTTATTCGGCCGCCGGAACTACTCCTACCATGGATTGTTTCTGACCCCATCCATTGGAACTACTCCTATTATGGATGGTTTCGACCTCCTGTTTCTAACAAATTAAGGTTCCTAGTGGTTAACTGTGTCATTGAGTTTGAATTTAATTAAAAAATTCAACTTGATTAATGTATAATAGGCAATAAATATCTCTAAGTTTGTTCAAAACGAGTCAATCTTACTTTCATAATTCTTTTTCCGCACACACGTGTAAATTAACTCAACAATTAAATCGAACTTCCTTAATTTAGATTATGAAAGTAAGATTGAGTCGTTTTGAATAAACTTGGAGAAATTTATCACCTATTATATATTAATCAAGTTGAATTTTATAATTAAATTCAAACTTAATGATTTAATAGGAGTAGTTCCAACGGCTGAGGTTCGTAAACTTTTCATAGTAGGGATGGTTCCTGTGATCGGAAGCTAAACTGAACAAAAGTAAAAAACTAAAAGTGTGTTATTAAAATATGATAACTAAATAACGTATTAGATAAAATGTAGGGACTAATAAATTATTTATCTATATGTTCTTTGGTAAAAAAAGTTTTATATGTCCAAAATAATGAAATACTAAATTCTGATTAATTTGTTGTATGCATTGCAAATAATGGTTTTATTTTATATAAATCATGTATGTATATAGAATTGTGGCTTTTTTTTAAATAAAATAATAATATTATCGTGGGTGCTGCAGCATTAAATGCTGCAGCAGCCTATTATTAAAACAATAAAGATAGATGGTTAGAAATTTAGAGGATAGAATAGATAGAATTTTTTTTATTAGTTAAATAGACTATTATAACCTTAAGTAATTCTACATATTTTTTTTTTTTTTTCTTTAATTTTTATTATTATAAAAAACGTTAATGTGAAACATTTAATACGAATTGTCTTTTCCAAAAATGATTGATTAAAATCATAAAATGCCTAACAATAAAAAGAAGCATTTACTTTGAATATTTTTTCTAAATTTTTCTTTTATTATTTACTTTGACTTTCAAAAAAGCCTAGAATAGGAAAAGCTATCCAGATAGAATATGAATTTTTGGTTATTGTACTCAAATATCCTCCATTACACTTTCCGTATTACTTTATATTTCAACTTATAATTTAAAAAGGCTTTTTCTATTTATCGCTCTAAATTACTTATCACCGCCTCTATTTAGACAATTTTACCTTTTGTATAATTATTTTTCAAAATTGAAAAAAAAATTGAGAGAATCGGCCAAAATTTGGCCTAAACGGATGCCGCATCCGTTCGGCCCATGGTGGGAACGGATGCGGCATCTGTTTAGGCCAAATTTTGGCTGGTGCAAAATCGTAAAATTTTTAGTAACGAACAATACTAAATCGTTCAATTTTTTATGATGAAAAATGCAAAAATCTCCAATTTTTTTGTGACGAGAAATACAAAATCGTCATGAAAAATTATATATTATTTTCATGAGTGCTTTGATAAAAAATGTAAATTTTAATGTTTTCGACTTGTAATTATCCATTTCTAGGATTCGGGTTGTCACATATCAATTATTTTCATAATTTCAATTATTGTTGTTCGGGTTTATGATTTTGGAGAGAGAATTTTCAGTTTTTGATCAAAATTATGAGAAGGGCAAAAAAGTCCAAATGGGGACGGTGATAAGTAATTTGGGGACGGTATTTAGCAACACAATTTAACCTATGGTTTTGTCACATCCGTCTCCCTAATTTTAGTTATTATACCCTAATATTAGGTTACATTATATTTATTTATTGATTGGAGAGTTAATTGGGTATTATGAATATAGTTTGGAGGCTAATTTTAAGCTTTAAATGTAAAATTAAAAGTTTATGGTAAGTTTTAAAAGAAGTAAATTTTAAAAGAGACCAAAATGGACTATTTCTCTTATTGGGAAGATCAATAACACAAATCAAGATTTGTGTTCTCTAAGTTAATTTACATGGTTGGAAATAATGTGAAAAATAATTACAAAAATGTCATATTACTTTTATAATACAAAAAAAAATGTAAAATAAAAATTCAATATGTACATAGACTTGACAAGTGTTCATCATGCAAGCTTTCGATTATGCATGTTTTCCACATATACCTAAAATTGCCACATGTAAATAAATGTTATTATTATTATTATCAATTTAAGTATTTAATTACTTTTAATTTATTATTTATTTAATATATATATATATTATACTTATTTTCATAGAAATAGTGGTTTTGATTTAAGATATTAGTTTAGCAATATTTTATTTTAGAATTTTATATTATGAAAATAAAAAGGAAATCTAGTAAGTTTTAGTTTTTATTCCAAAAATAAATAATTACAAAAAAAGATTTTGTTTTTCTAAATGGTTAATTTGAATTGGTATATCACCTAAAAGGGTATACATTTATGAAATGTGTCATACATGCAAATTTTGAAAAACAAAATGTGTCATGCATATGAGAGGTGGCATTCATGCATTTGAGAAAAGATTAATATATGTAGAAAAGATTAATATACATTATTTTCATCCTGGAACAAAAAAAAGAGAAAAGAAAAGAAAAAGAGAGATAACCCAAGGAAATGAAATTAAGAGTGGGAATAAGAGAAAGTTAGTAGTAAATTGAGTTAAGTGAGAATGTCCAGACATTTCAATTCATAGTTTAAGTGGTGAAGATTAGAGTGCAAAGTCTTTAAGACGAGTTCGTGTATATTAGACAGATTTTGAGACCTGGGTTGTGTCTTTCGTCGATTAATTGCCGAAGTAAGTAATTTATCAACTACCTTTTTATGATTTTGATTATCTATACATATATGTTAAGTGATCTTTATAAATTTTATCTCTTAAGCTAATATTTGATTTTAAGATGGTTAAAATAGTGTTTTTGATAACTTATGATTTATGAAATAAAGTTTTTATATATGATGATTTATGTGCTTATTTTTAAGAAATTGAAGTTAGTATTGATAATATATTTTTAAATTATTTATTGGTGATTTTAGTACAATTATGGTTTATGATTGAATATTTTGGAAATTGATTGAGAAAAGTACTTGGAAACTTTATGATGTTGATTTATGATATATTTCTGATTTTAAGTTATATTATAATGTTTTTAGTATCTATCAAGAGTAATCCGGATAGGTGGCTTTAATTAAAGTCCGTATTTAGTGAGAAATACGGCCTGTGTACACAGTTGAAAGACCTATCGGGTATGGCAAAGAAGTGTTGAGTAAGACCATGCGGGTTAGGCAAAATTATGAGATATCTCGATTCTATTATATT
Source organism: Euphorbia lathyris (assembly GCF_963576675.1). Taxonomy (NCBI): domain Eukaryota; kingdom Viridiplantae; phylum Streptophyta; class Magnoliopsida; order Malpighiales; family Euphorbiaceae; genus Euphorbia; species Euphorbia lathyris. The sequence continues at coordinate 71,022,339 of NC_088918.1, read as the reverse complement.
GTGAGGATTAATATATACGGGGAATATTATCTCTCGGATGGATACGGTTTGCGAAGTATTTACTGAGATACAGTTTATGAAGTATTTATGAATATGCGATTTGTGAAGTATTTATTGAATACGATTTATGAAGTATTTATTGAAATACGGTTTATGAAGTGTTTATTGATTTACGGTTGATTTGAGTAAATGGTTAATTGCAAACCTATTTATTTTGTATAGTTGAGATTTTAACCAAATATATATATATATATATATATATATATATATATATATATATATATATATATATATATATAACTAGTTTGAACATGAGTTTTATATTAAGTATTTTAATACGGTGATTTACGTTTTGACTATATGTGTTATTTTAAGAAATGATACTAAGTTTGATATTTTAAGTCACGGATTTTGATAAAAGTATTATTTGAGTATTTTATTATGGTTTAATCCATAAAATGATCATTTTTAAGAATATGAATTTTGTATGATGCATTTTGAAAATTAAACTATAGATATAGTTATTTTGAGTATAAGTATGTTATGTAGTTGATAATTACTTATTGAGATTTTTGTCTCACTTTTTTAAATGTTTAAATGTTTTTAAGTGAGAAAGTACATGATAGAAAGAAGGTTACCGACCGATTATGCGAGGATCGGAAGTTGTTGCTCATTGTTAGAATTATTATTAGAACTTTAGTATCTAATTGTAATACGATGAATTTGGTAATAGGAATATGGATTTGTTTAAAATATACATTTAAGAGAAATACCTAGAAAAGTGATATTTGGATAATTTGGAGACTCCTATGAGCCGATTATGATATTTCTATTTCACGCCCGATGCCGTTTGGGGTCGTCTAGGGTCGGGTGTGACAGTTTGGTATTAGAGCGTAGGTTAAATTATTCGGACCTAAGGTTGATAGTAATTGAGGAATATAAATATTTGATGATAGCTATGAAATAGTTGGTAACAATTGAGGAATATGGATATTGGGTGATAATAAGAAATAATTTAGAATTTCTTGAGGATTTAGTAACTAGTTATTGAGTTGTAAAAATGAGATTTGATGGTTAATAATATTTCGGTGTATGCAAATTAGTACGTCATTGAATATTTGGTGATATCAAATTGAAATTGATATTTGAGAGTTTATTAGTTAGCTTACAATCATTTATATATATCTCTCAGATTTGGAATAAGGATTAAGAGACTTTGAAATGACACGATAAGTTGGTCTTCTTAGGAATATAGGAAATTGAGGAAATGATAACTTGAAGATAATAGATATGAGATTGAGAAAGATAAAATATGAAGATTTCAATTAATGGTTCTGGAGATTGATTAATAATTGGGAGATTACAACATGAATTAGTGTATTATAGAATCTTAAGTTGAATAAATGAGATTTGAAATTTAAATTATTGTTTTATTGGTGAACTTTATTGGGTTGATGTTTAGAGAAATATTGATGTTGGTGACCAATGATAAATAAAGTGGGAGAAAATCTTAGAGTTCATGATTTGATGATTAATACGTGAAAATAAATATTGTTTGATGAAATAATTAGGATATGAATGTTGAGGATGAAATTTTTCGATCTTAAGCACAGTTGAGGATACATATATTGACAATTTAAATATGTATAATACTTTTATTATAGTCAAATTATTTTTAGTTGAAGTTTGGAGGATTATAGTTTAAGTTTATACAATGATCAAATTGAGTGTTTATAGGTCAACTGAGAAAATCAAATGACATTATAGATTTATTGACTTCTACATGTGTAAAGGTATCATTTGGAGTTTGTGAAAACATTGATTATCGTAATTTAGGTACTATATATTCCTTGACTATATGGTTTGGAGAAACAATTGAAGTTTATTTGGTTGGATTAATGATATATATGGTGGTGAATAAAAAAAATAGCATACTAGTTCAATTGAATTTAAGGAATTACATGGAGAATTACAAGAGTGATATTGATATTAAGATTTTATGAAATGAATCTTATTGATAGAAAATTGTATTATATTAATAAGGTTCATATTTGATTAATGATGATGATTGAAGATTATAATATAAATAATGATTGGAGTGAAAAATTATAGATACAAACATTATTATTATTATGAGGAAATAAGATTATATATTGATGCAAATCATTAATTCAAGTTATTTGAAGATTAAGAAAAATATGATATCGTATATATTAGTGGTTCAAAAGTGATTTTTTTTATAGAAATTTATAGAACTTGGAGATAGGTGAAATATATTTGATATATATAAAATGGATGGAATCAATTTTGATTTAAATTTATTAAAGTAAGATTTGGTTTAAAACTAGAAAGATATGAATATACAGTGTAGCATATTATATAAAATTGAATAAATAATAATTTGGAGTTTTATTGTGGGAGTTAACTAGATGGAAGTTTAGAGTTACTAAGAGTTATGTATAAATAATTGTTACAGTTATGTGGATATGGATAAATGATGAAGTTAATGGAAGAAAATATTAGAATTTGTGGTCTTATGATTATTATGAGAAATCTTGATAATTTGAAATAACTTCGTGATCTTGAAAATGGTTTCGGAAGAAAATTAAGATAGATTAGAGAATATGAATTTCGAGGACGAAATTCTTTAAGGTGGGGAGAATTGTCACATCTGTATCCCTAATTTTAGTTATTATACCCTAATATTATGTTACATTATATTTATTTATTGATTGGAGAGTTAATTGGGTATTATGAATATAGTTTGGAGGCTAATTTTAAGCTTTAAATGTAAAATTAAAAGTTTAGGGTAAGTTTTAAAAGAAGTAAATTTTAAAAGGGATCAAAATGGACTATTTCTCTTATTGGGAAGATCAATAACACAAATCAAGATTTGTGTTCTCTAAGTTAATTTACATGGTTGGAAATAATGTGAAAAATAATTAAAAAATGTCATATTACTTTTATAATAAAAAAATGTAAAATAAAAATTCAATATGTACATAGACTTGACAAATGTTCATCATGCATGCTTTCGATTATGCATGTTTTCTACATATACCTAAAATTGCCACATATAAATAAATGTTATTATTATTAGAGTAAATTCTAAAAAAAACCCTTGTGGTTTGATGTTGTTCCAAAAAAACTCTTGTGGTTTGTTATTACAAAAAAAAGGACTGTGGTTTGCGCCGTTACCCGAAAAACGGAAAAGGCCTTAACACCGTTAAAAATGCTGACGTGGCAAGGGGTAGAGTTGGAAATTTTTTTTTTAAATTTTTTTTAATTCTTCTTCTTCTTCTTCTTCTTCTTCTTCTTCTTCTTCTTCTTCTTCTTCTTCTTCTTCTTCTTCTTCCCTCTTCTTATTCCTTTATTTTTTTCTTTTTTTTTTAAGTTTCGGAAATTTCCAGATTTCCGTATGAAATCTGGAAATTTTCCAGATTTCCGTCGCAAATCTGGAAAATTTCCAGATTTCCAGAAATTTTAAAACCCACGCAATCAATTGTTCGCTTCCGAACACGATGATTCATAAGCAAATGGTCCAGAAATTTTAGTTTGGGAGGACACAATTCAATAATTTATAAGCTAATTTACCAAAAAAACAATAATTTATAAGCTATCGATCTCGACCCTGCGGAATCAGTTGTGGGAAACGAAGAGACTGAGGAAGAACCAGACAGTCATAATCGTTTTGCACGCTGAAGACTTGATAACCATTTATGCACACGTCAGCAAATAAAAGAGGAAATAAAAGAGAAAATGAAGATACAGAGTACTTTACAGGCTTACATCAGTGATACCATGTTTCTAGATAATCCAATTTAGGAATGGAAATCATCTTATAATCTAAACACAGTCTCTCTGATAATTTTGAAGGAAATATTAAATATATATATATACGATATTCAACTTGTTTCGGTCTAAAGTCATCATCAACCATCAACCTCCTCAGATCCAATTTTGAGCTCAAATCAATTCAACCACCCAACTTCTCTTGTTTCTCTCTTCGTTTTGCTGAAAACTCACTGATTGATTGATTAATTGTTGTTAGATTTCTATTTTATGATACGCTGAAGTGGATGCGGTTTCATTGTTTTTTTAAAGTTGGTTTCTTGCTTCTACTCGGTATTAAGAACCATGTCTGGGAATTTAGTTCAGTTCAAGGATAGGAAATGCTCAGCCCATGAAGTAGAAGGAAGAAGGAGGAGGAGAAGGAGGAAGGAGAAAAAGAGGAGAGAGAAAAAAAATAAAAAAAATAAAAAAAATTCTGAATTTCCAACTCTACCCTTGTGCCACGTCAGCAAATTAACGGTGTTAAGCCCTTTTCCGTTTTTCGGGTAACGGCGCAAACCACAGTCCTTTTTTTTTTTGTAATAACAAACCACAATGGTTTTTTTGGAACAACATCAAACCACAGAGGTTTTTTTTGGAATTTACCCTTATTATTATTATCAATTTAAGTATTTAATTACTTTTAATTTATTATTTATTTAATATATATATATTTTTGTTTGGCTCTTTCGTGGAAAATTGCGGGCGTGCCAGAGAATTATAGTATTCTCGAACTATGGAGTGAAATTGAGTTGCGCTTAACTAACTTCTAATTATCAAACGATTGTACGGAATAAAGAGACCGAAAATTCCTAAAGGATTCGATTATCAAAACGATACCGACCTTACAGAAAAGGATTCGCTTAACTAACCAGTGTTCGTAATAATGAACCAGCAGAAAACAGTTGCTAGATAGGTATTGCTAAGACCAATAGAATGGCGAAGCATCTCCTCACACGCAGAGATTCAAAATTTCAACTAAAACAGAATCTCACAAAACTCAGAAATTCAATTCTACTCTATTCACTTCCACAGGTATACAAGATCATGAAACATTAGTGTCGTTTAAGGCAGTGGCGAATCCAGGATTTGAGGGAGGGGGGGGGGGGCAAACCTCTACGTAAAAAAAAATTTTAGACTAATTTTTGTAGCCAAGAGCAAAAATACCCTTAACGTTTTGGGTTAGGAGCAATTTTACCCCTAACGTCTAAAATAGTGCAATTTTACCCCTAATGTTTGTAGCCAAGAGCAATTTTACCCCTAACTATCAATCAAATTACTCCATGAATAAACATTTTATCAATTTGATTAAACTTATAAAAAACACAGCAAACAATAGTTTAGTGGCTAACATGAATGTTAAATCAGTTTAATGGCTAACAATAGTTTCTAACATGAATGTTAAATCAGTTTGTGTGGGTTTGAACATTAATTTTGTGTTGAATATCAGAGGAATTTCTGTAAAGAGCAAGATGACAACAATTGAAGTCCTGTCAACAGTAACTTGAAAGTAGAAGTTAGTCTTGATAAAATTTAGTATTCGAAACATATGTCTAATGATAAAAGCACTTCACTGCATAACTCACCTACACTCATGGAAATGTGGTTATAAGCAACTTGAACCAATATCCTCCTTTAATTTGTTGTTTTTTCTTCTTCATGGTTTGCTATTTGTTTCATTCATTTCTCCAACTAACTAATTTCTAGACAGGCCTTGTTTTTTTGCCAGTTCTTTGCTCTAAATTCTAATGAACACCCAGGTCTTTTAACATTAACCAGGCGCCTCAAATTCAAATCATGTGGTCTACATGTTCGAACTTAGTTACCAACCTAAATATCCAAAATACAGACACTGTTCCTAATTCTATAAACATATCCTGTTCCCGATCCAAGACAAAACACTATAACAAGAAAAATCACAAGGATAAATGAAATTTTGTACCAATTATCAGGTTAGTTTAACTTGAAGTTCATATCAATCCTGTTCTAGAAGTTCATGTCAAAAATTAACCTAAAATTAAAATTGAAGGACAAAAAGTTAAACTAACCTGAAATGTGTGGCCGGCCGGAGGAGGAGAGGCGTCGTCGACTCGTTTGCTGGAGGAGGAGAGGAGGGGCGTCGGCGTCGGCGTTGCGTTCGCTGGAGAGGAGGGGCGTCACACGTTTGCGTTGTATGTTCTGTCTCGAGCGAGAGAAGCACAAATCCGTCCCTCCCTGCCTCTGCTGTTCTTCTGTTTTCTAAATTAAAAAGCTTAAACCAAAACGACGTCGTTTTGGTTCAACCAAAACGACGTCGTTTTGGGGAAAAAAAATTTTCTTTTTTTTTCCCGGGATGAAGGGGGGGGGGGGCAAATGCCCCCTTTGACACCCCCCTAAATCCGCCCCTGGTTTAAGGGAATAACAAAGTAACTGACCGTTAAAAGCTACCAAGTTTTGAGAGATTTAATACTATCTGATAAGCAAAGTCAAGTGCGGTGAGAATACCTCGCCACCGGCGCGTGAGTGGAACATTCACCAAACTATCATCGGAGAGGGTTGGAGAAGATACATAATGAGGTGGAGAAGTTGATGATGGCACACAGGCACGCTAACCGACCATGGATTTGGAGAGAAAGGAAAATGGAAAGAGTTGTGCAGTGAAAAGTGAAATACGCCGTTTATTGAGATGGTAAAAGAAGCACAACAGTAATTACTTATTATTATAACAATTATAATTATTATTAGGGTAAATTACAAAACTATGTCAAATGGGAGGCTCATTTACATATTTAACCCATTTACTCAACCTACTACATATCTAGACTGTTTTTGTGTGACTTTTCCATAATACCCTCAATATTTACGCGCGTCCGTCTCCCTCCCGTCTGACTTCGCAGATTCGATCTTATGCGAAGCTAATGTTTGGTTTTACTTGATGAAATTAATAAGCATATGTGAAGCCTGCAAAGCTAATGTTTGGTTTAGTTGATGATTTTAATTAGCATATGCGAAGTCTGGATGTGTTTTGAAGCTAATTCGCGAAGTGGTGTATAACAAAAAATATCAAACAACAACAGATTCTAACATTAAAATCATACATTATCAAAATTTACAGCAAGATTGACGCAATAACAACATTAAAATCATAACATTATCAAAATTTACAACAAGATTGCCACAATAAACTCCTAACAAATCACTTCAAAGTGAACCTGACTAATTTGGATGGAAATTTCTCTCTCTACAGAAAGTCCAGACCTTTTGAGATGGACGTGTCCCATGGTGCACACCAAGATTGGCACAATCTCTCTAACCAATCATTTCAAAGTGAATGTGTCAATCTTGAGGGAGATTTCTCCATATACAGGAAGGAAAGTCATCTCTCCTACAGCCCAATACGCCGCATTCCAGAAAGGGATGTTATGTAATCAACCACCTTCAGAAAAAAATAATCGTGTTAGGCAGAGAAAAATACGATTTTGGCTTCGCGAAATGAGGATTAGCAAAGCATGCGAATGTAAATATGCAGGGAAAGAGATCATTTTACTTCGCTAATCGATGTTTTCGCGAAGTTTGCGAGGACAGACGATCTACGTCGCATATCGATGCTTTCACGAAGTCTGCGAGTGAAATCATGAACTTTTCTACTCGCAGACTTCGCGAACTAATCAATTCGCGAAGTAGATCATCATGTTTCAGGCTCTTTCTCTTCGCAGATCTTTGCGAAATCATCGACTACGCGAAGTGTATTCATGGAAAAACGCAGAAAAAATAGCAGATACTTACATTTTTCGCGCCTTTCACCCTTAAAAGCGACAATAACAATATGATAAACTTGGAAAACGATGGAAATAAAGTAGGATAACCATTTCTTTGATGGTAACAAGAAGAAAGAAACCAATTAACGAGCAGAAACATGAAGATGAAGAACCATGGCTTCGTTTTCTAGGATTAGGAAGTTGCAGAATCAAGAGATGGAGAGAGGAAAAAGAGAAATTCATTGTGATTTGGAGAAATGGTGCAGATTTCGTGCAATTTAAAGGAAGATAGGAAGATCAAAAGTCTTGGAATCATTAATGGAGGAGCCAACCGCCGTTTCGTGCACCCAAAGAGAAGAGGGGAGAGAACGTTCGCGTAAGGGGAAATGGGAAGGTTAGGGGTATTATGGGAAAGTTATACTGACGGCTCCTCCATACTTTTCCTTCTTAAATATGTAAATGAGCCTCCCATTTGAACTATTTTTATAATTTTCCATGATTCGAACCCATGACATCCCTAGTCATAGGTAAGCTCTCAACCACTAGGCTAAGAGCCTTATTACAGTTTTACTAGAATTCAGTTCAATAACCTTTAGTTTAGTTCAGTTTTTTAAATAAGTTTCTTGTTTTTTGTTCGGGTAAATTACACTGACAGCCACTGAACTTTATCCATTTTTAACATTGTGGCTACTGAACTTTACACTTTTTAATACTAGTGGCCACTCAATTTTAACTAACTCCTCAAAATGTCCGTTAACGACCTCAAAATGAAAATATTCAAGAATTAAAGATGTTTAGAACGACATTTACCATGAAACACATTTTTATTTTCCAAAATCACATTTTTTTGGAGTTTCTCTCTTTAAAAATCTAATTTCTCTCTCCTAACAAAACAACACATAAATAACCTCAAAACGAAAATTTTCAAGAATTAAAGTTCCTTAGAATATTATTAACTCTTCGGATTTTTTATTTTTAGACCGTCAATGGTCGTTTTGAGGCGTTGAGTGTCCACCGGTGTTAAAAAGTGTAAAATTCAGTGACCATACTATTAAAAATTGAAGTTTAGTTATCATAATATAAAATGGGTAAAGTTCAGTGGCCATAGGTGTAATTTACCCTTTTTTGTTACAAGGAAAAGTTTATTATTTACGAATTCGTTTATTTAAAATAAAGTACCTTTATCATTGTTTATCAATTTTATAATCTTTTTGATAAGGTGTTTCTATGGTTACTTTGTTTTTTACAAAATAAGTCTTACTTTGTTAAAAACAAAGTAACCATAGCCTAATCCTGGAGTGTAAAATTCATCCAATGGTGAAAACACACAAAGTAAGGCTTACTTTGTCAAAAACAAAGTAAGCATAGCCTTTACCTTTTGATAAATAGATTATATATAAAAAAAGGAGATTTTATTCTTTTTCCTTTTTTTTCATTACAATATATATTTTTTCATCATTTTTCTTGCTTTTAATTTAAATACTAAATTTAATATTTATAATTATTTAGTAATTTAACGTATTTTGAATTTAATTTTTATTATCTTGATGAAATTATACAAATAAATATATTTCTAATAAGTTTTTTTTTTACATTTGAAATTTCTAACAAATTTATTAGCATGCTCATTCTATGCTCAATACGTATTGGACGGAAAAAATATAAAATCTAAATATTTCATCGAGTTTAGAAGTGTTCCATTTTCAAATTTCTTCTGAAATTGTAAAAAACGTAAAATCTTGTTTTCCGAAATAAATAATATGCAACTGGTACAAAATACAAGAAATAAATTTCTGTGTTTTTAATGATGTCTGAAAATGATCAACTTATCATGTGAGAAAAGAATATTTGTGTTTTTATTTCATTATAACTTTTTAATTTTTTTATTAAATATTTTGAACTAATGAATGTTAATTTTATTTATAAGTTTTATATATTATAAAATGTTTTTATTTCATTATAACTTTTTAATTTTTTTATTAAATATTTTGAACTAATGAATGTTAATTTTATTTATAAGTTTTATATATTATAAAATAAACGTTCAAGTATTTAAAATTAAAGCTTAAAGCACTATGATATATTAGAATCATCATTAGGGTAGAGATTATTCTTCCTTCTCTATATAGGATCCATCCCACTAGGGATGTGGAATTATTGTCTTATAGTTAAGAGTTTCTTTAGATCTAATGTCTCGGGACTAGACCATATTCCAATAGTTAAGATTTTAATAAAAATATTAATTACCTTCTAAATTAGTTTAGATTTCACCAATTTTGATAGGATAGAGGGTAAATATTACCAAATGATGTGGTTGAATCCTAAAAGTTCATGTTTCAACCTGCAATTACACAGAAGCAATGTCAAAGTGGTGCTACTTGTGCAGGGAACACGCCCTAATATCCAAGTCAATTTGTTGAGAAGACTAGAGGATGACCACAATTAGAGCTGTAATCAAGCCAAGTCTTGGCCTGCTTAAGCTCAGCTCACTATAAAATTAACGAGCTCGAGTCAGAGCCGAGCTTTGACTTGCTCAAGCTCGGCTCGCTATAATATTAATGAGTTCGAGTCCGAACGAGCTTTGGCTTGCTCAAGCTTGGCTCAGCTCATTAAGAAATAAACGAGCTTGAGCTCGAGCCGAGCTTCGAGTTTCTTTCGAGTCCAAAATCCTCTTTGAACTTGGTTCATTAAAAAAATTATTTAACTATGAATTGTTTGTGAGTAAATCGTTAATTATATTTATACAGTTGGCTCGTAAATAGCTATTTAATTGTGCATATAAAGAAGCTCACATGCAAAGTTCATGAATAAATGATAGAGGCGTTTCGTCCCTATCTTTTAGCGTGATTTACGGTTTAATTTTGGATTAAATAAATAAGTTTAATTGCAAAAATAGAATGTTTTAATAAAATAACGAAATAAAAATAAAATCCGTACTTTCGGTTAATTATCTTTATTTTTGATTAATTTAGAAAATAAAACGTCAAGCTAACTCGGCTCTCGAGAATTGTATTTCAGGTACGAGTAAGGAGCAAAAATCTACCGACATATGCGGGGCGTATCACCCTCCACGTGGGGCGTGGAACACTAAGTCAGAAATAATTGCTCAATCTGCAGGCACCACGTGGGACTTACCCACTGCCACGCGGGGCGTCCTACCTTACACGCGAGGCGTATAAGCAATGATAAGCTCAATCATGAATGTCAGACTGCATGGTCTTCCAAGTCAACTGCTCTCATACGGGGCGTCCCAACCTACACGCGGGGCGTATATGGGAAGTTCTTCAATCTAAAGTTCCAGGGACTCACATACGCGAGGCGTCCGCTAGGCCACGCGAGGCGTAAAAGACACATTTCGAGCCATTAAATCTCAGGAGCTCAACCACGCGGAGCGTACCACAGTCTACGCGGTTCGTGGTTGAGACAACAAGATCTGAATTTGGTCCACATGCAGGAGATTTCTGACGGAATGGGTCAATACGCGGGGCGTCCCCTACCATACGCGGGGCGTATCATGGGAATTCTGCAGAAATAATGTATCTCCATGCTTGTATCTTGTGAACTTACAATTCTACCCCTAGTTTGATGTGTATAAATAAGAGTGACTAGAACTCATTTAGATATCTAGAATTTTATGTATTGAGTTCTTGCTACATAGTTTTAGATTTTATTTCCAGATTTTACATAGCAAAACTCTATCACCTTGAGAGCTTGTTCGTTTATTCCGGCATTCCGTCAAAGTTCTGTTCCATCTCTGTTCACCAAGCTCGAGAGTTCCACCTCCAAGTCCTAAGAGACGACTTTGAGTCCAATTAGCTAGTTCCGAGGGTGGATTCTTCCCTTTTCACTTGCTAATTAGCTTGTACTCTTCCTATGTACTAGGCTTGGTTGTATTCCATATTTACACTTTCCATATTTATAACATATGATTTACGATTTCTGTTTCTCTATACGTGTTAATGTTTGCTATTTGTTTTGATATTCGTAATTGATTATTGTGTAGGGGAACGCGATTTCCGACGCCATTCGGGCTATCTTTAGGGATTCATATAGGTGTTGCCTTACCGGAAGTGACGCACCGAAAACCGTAGGAATTGACAAGCCACGGAACTTACGGCCCCTAATTTCTAATCCCAAGCATTACACACGCCTTGCAAGAGTAAATCATCAACCGTATATATTCGGAGTCATTGTTCATCATATTTATAACTTATCACTATCCGTATCGCTTCGTAGAGTCTTTGTTATATAAATCTGTCTCACCCGTAGTTAGGAGTAGTTTGTAGTCGTTTCCCAAATCAACTCAAAGTATTCACCGCTTAGATAACGTATAAAACCGAGTCGTTTAATACTTGTAGTTATAAATTCCGTGGATTCGATACCCGGTCTTAACCGGATTATTACTTGATACGACGGGGTACACTTGCCCCTAAGTAGTAGCGTCTAGTAGAGATAGAGCATTTAGGAAGATCACATCCATAGTCATAACGAACTTATCATAATATATATTCATAAGCTCTACCTAGGCGCCACACGCATCAAGTTTTTGGCGCCGTTGCTGGGGATTTATAATTTCTTGCAATATCAGACAAAAACGTTTTATTGTTAGTCTAAGCATTATCTCTGTATAAATTGTTTATATATACTTTTTACTAACAACATTCTTTCTTGTTTATAATTTTTCCATTTATTTATTTTATGCACACCCGATCTCGGAGTGATACTCTCGTTCCTATTGATCTTGAAATTGAACGTACTCTTTGTAGGATTCGGAGAGAGAAAATGGCAAACCTCAATAATGAAGCTAACCAACCCGAGGTCAACCAAAGGTCGCCGGTGCAACCCGTGAATAACAACCGCAATGGTGGAGGCAATGACATGCGCTCGATGATGGAGATTCTTGCTCCGCATCGCCCTCAAAACCCCAACGGAATCGTCGCCCCCACCATTCCGGCCAACACATATGAAATCAAGACTAACATGATCCAACTGATCCAACAGCTTGGCCAGTTCAGAGAGGAACCCCATGAAAACCCTAACGAACATCTCGATAAATTTCTCATGTGTGCCAAAACGTTTCGGCAAAACGGTGTTCTGGTTGAGGCCGTCCGCCTAAAGTTGTTTCCTTTCTCTTTGACAGGACAAGCGTTGGAGTGGTTGCACTCGTTGGAGGCGGGGTCGATTACATCATGGTAGGAGCATGAGAAGGAGTTCCTTTCTTACTATTTCCCGCCCTCCAAAACGGTTAAGTTAAGGAACGACATCACTACCTTTCGACAGCTCGAGCACGAGGCCCTTCATGCGGCTTGGGCGAGATTCCGAAAGTTGCTTCGAAGCTGTCCGCACCATGATATCCCCAAGCATGATTTGGTAAGTACATTTTATCACGGATTAACGCCTACTAACCGTGCTACCGTGGATTCCGCGGCAGGTGGGGACCTATTTAGGAAGTCGGCCAGCGAAGCATATGAGCTCATCCACGAGCTCGCAAGGAAAAGCGTACAGTGGCAAGAAGATCGGCTTGCCGGACCCCCGCGACATCAAACGTTCGCCGTGGAGAAAGGGGCTCCAAAAAGTTCCATGGCGGAAATGAATAAAAAACTTGACACTTTGATAGCATAGTTGAGCCTCAACAAAATTGCACAGGTCCTGATGTGCAATCATTGCGGTGGAGATCATGACGGACTTAATTGCCAAGCCGGTAGCCCTTTCGCTAGCGACACCGAAAATGTAAGTTACGTAGGAGGCAATCAAAGGTATAACCCTAACCCGAACTCCTACTCACACCACCACAATAACAATGACAGCGGATGGAGGCCTCGCTACCAACACCCTAACTTGTCGTACGGCAATAATAAAAATGTATTGAGGCCCCCACCCGACTTTCATCAAGAATATCAGGAAAATTGGCTAGGGCAATCACAAACCATGACCGGTGGTCGGGACACTCAGCCTCCCGACAACGTGCATGGCCAGTCGGTAACATCCTTGTTAAAGGACATCCTAACCCGTCTTGCCGATAGTGAGGTGTTTTGCAGGGACCTTAGCCGCCAGGTAGCCCATTTGAATCGTCAACAACAGGAGAGGCCATTAGGAACTCTCCCGGCAAACACCGAGCAAAACCCGCGGGGCAAAAATAGAGAGTCCGGACAAGCAATAACTCTCCTAAACGGTAGAAGTTTGGACCCATCAAGTTCCAACTCGGACAACTTGCAGTAAGCCGCCGCATGAGAAAGTCGAGCTACTCCGACTCTAAACGTAGCACCGGTTTGAATTTCTCAAACCTGCTGTTTATATGTATCATATCCGTTGTCTTTCGTTTCGTTTCTTGTAAATCAAAAACCACGAAAAAAACAAATCCCTCGCTAATCCAAAGTGCTTACACGGGGCGTACACACCATCACGCCCCGCGCAGCCGAGTCCCTGACGCTGTTTTAACTACTCACGCGGAGCGCACGCACCAGTGCGCCCCGCATAGCCAAGCTTTTGATCTTTTTAATAAGTTCAAACGAATGGCCACACGGGGCGCCCCTCTAAGTGCGCCCCACGTATCTGAGACTATGGCCCAAATGTACTTAAAATGACGCTCCTACACGGGGCTCCCCCCGAGGTACGCCTCGCGTAGGACCTACCTTCAGGGTCCTTTTTCAATTCTATCTTTATTTTTGTTTTTGTTTTTCTTTTCTTTTGCGACATCCTTGGAATAGACGTCATTTTAATAACCCGGAGGGCCGTGCAACCCCGCACTCACCGTTTGTTTTGCACTAACAAAAACAAAAATAAAAATCAAATAAACAACAAAATAATTAAACTAATTTATTGATTCGTAAATTTTTTCCGACTCACTACCTCCCTCAGAAAGTAATTAAAAGTTCCGTTATTTGTTCTTAAATGAAAAGACGTTAACACAAAGGATCGGTTTAATTAAGAAATTTTAGTCTTGATTCTGAAGTTATAGAATTTATGCAAAGCCTAGGTTCGTACTAAACAAAAGCATTGAGTCCTAACCCACAGGTCATCTCTATAATGAAATTTAAAAAGGCAATAAAAACGGGATAGTTGAAAATTTGACGAGAACTTGAACGTACACAATTTAACCTGAATTTTTTGTGAGGTATTTTTTAGCCTAAAAGAGTTCGTACGAGAACTCTATTTCTTTCACAATTTTTCGAGAGCTTTGACTTCACTCTATTCATAAAGTTTGCACCTAATACCGGGTTAAGTACACTTATTTTGGTAAAAATGGCAATAGATGATAAAACGAACCCACTTAGGCTAATTCTTTTCTTAAATTACTTTTCTCGTTTTCATTAACCTCTAGGAAACCCCCTCGAGCCTATTAACCGACTTCTTTGTTAATACCTTTTTAACATCTAACCCTTTTTTTCCTCGTGTTCAAATACCAACAAAATCAAATCGCACCAAAATTACCCGAAATAAGCCAAGGCCTTGGCAAGTAAGCACCATAAGCTTTCGAAATCGTTTTTGTGCCGCTCTCAAAAACAAAAAGAAAAAGAAAGACACAATAAAGAGCAAAAAGGAATTCTCAAGCTCCACCCGAGCAATTTCGAGTTACATTTTACGAACTCGCTAAGGCCAAAATAAAAACACGGTGCGATCATCAAAATGGTGTTTGAACTCGAGTTTCTAAAAATTTAACCACTAAAAAGCCACCCACATTACAACCCCCCTCCGGGTTCGTTTTTAATATTGCCTAGACCATAACATAGGAGGAAAAACCCGGATGAAAATGCAAACTCAAAGTGACTTCGAGTAAGTGCAAAGGAGAGTGCAAAAGCACCGACCCACCAAAATTTGAACGTAAGAGTGAAACCCCTTGGTGAGGTACAATCGGGTTCTCAAAAGATAATCGACCCCCGTTAATATTGCCTATTAAATTTGATCATGGAGGTCTCAAACAAGTTTTGGTTACTCAATTGTTGGCGTAGGTACTTACCGAAAACTTTGCTTAAAACTTTAGCTTCGGAATCACGCACTTGGTAAAACCAACCGACGGTTTGTTTCTTAATGATCTCAATCTCTTGTCTTTCGATTTCTTTTACTTGAGGACAAGTAAAACTTTAAAGTCCGAGGAGGTTTGATAGGGGCGTTTCGTCCCTATCTTTTAGCGTGATTTACGGTTTAATTTTGGATTAAATAAATAAGTTTAATTGCAAAAATAGAATGTTTTAATAAAATAACGAAATAAAAATAAAATCCGTACTTTCGGGTAATTATCTTTATTTTTGATTAATTTAAAAAATAAAACGTCAAGCTAACTCGGCTCTCGAGAATTGTATTTCATGTACGAGTAAGGAGCAAAAATCTACCGACATACGCGGTGCGTGGAACACCAAGTCAGAAATAATTGCTCAATCCGCAGGCACCACGCGGGACTTACCCACTGCCACGCAGGGCGTCCTACCTTACACGCGGGGCGTATAAGCAATGATAAGCTCAATCATGAATGTCAGACTACATGGTCTTCCAAGTCAACTGCTCTCACGCGGGGCGTCCCAACCTACACGCGGGGCGTATATGGGAAGTTCTTCAATCTAAAGTTCCAGGGACTCACATACGCGAGGCGTCCGCTAGGCCACGTGAGGCGTAAAAGACACATTTCGAGCCATTAAATCTCAGGAGCTCAACCACGCGGAGCGTACCCCAGTCTACGCGGGGCATGGTTGAGACAACAAGATCTGAATTTGGTCCACATGTAGGAGATTTCTGACGGAATGGGTCAATACGTGGGGCATCCCCTACCATACGCGGGGCGTATCATGGGAATTCTGCAGAAATAATGTATCTCCATGCTTGTATCTTGTGAACTTACAATTCTACCCCTAGCTATGTGTATAAATAAGAGTGACTAGCACTCATTTAGATATCTAGAATTTTATGTATTGAGTTCTTGCTACATAGTTTTAGATTTTATTTTCAGATTTTACATAGCAAAACTCTATCACCTTGAGAGCTTGTTCGTTTATTCCGGCATTCCGTCAAAGTTCCGTTCCATCTCCGTTCACCAAGCTCGAGAGTTCCACCTCCAAGTCCTAAGAGACGGCCTTGAGTCCGGTTAGCTAGTTCCGAGGGTGGATTCTTCCCTTTTCACTTGCTAATTAGCTTGTACTCTTCCTATGTACTAGGCTTGGTTGTATTCCATATTTACACTTTCCATATTTATAACATATGATTTACGATTTCTGTTTCTCTATACATGTTAATGTTTGCTACTTGTTTTGATATTCGTAATTGATTATTGTGTAGGGGAACGCGATTTCCGACGCCATTTGGGCTATCTTTAGGGATTCATATAGGTGTTGCCTTATCGGAAGTGACGCACCGGAAACTATAGGAATTGACAAGCCACGGAACTTACGGGCCCTAATTTCTAATCCCAAGCATTAGACACGGCTTGACTAGGAACCACGTGGTCTAAGTACTTCACGGGTCGTTCAGTCTACACGTAGTCGTCATTGCAATAGTAAATCATCAACCGTATATATTCGGAGTCATTGTTCATCATATTTATAACTTATCACTATCCGTATCGCTTCGTAGAGTCTTTGTTATATAAATCTGTCTCACTCGTAGTTAGGAGTAGTTTGTAGTCGTTTCCTAAATCAACTCAAAGTATTCACCGCTTAGATAACGTATAAAACCGAGTCGTTTAATACTTGTAGTTATAAATCCCATGGATTCGATACCCGGTCTTAACCGGATTATTACTTGATACGACGGGGTACACTTGCCCCTAAGTAGTAGCGTCTAGTAGAGATAGAGCATTTAGGAAGATCACATCCATAGTCATAACGAACTTATTATAATATATATTCATAAGCTCTACCTAGGCGCCACACGCATCAAGTTTTTGGCGCCGTTGCCGGGGATTTATAATTTCTTGCAATATTAGACAAAAACGTTTTATTGTTAGTCTAAGCATTATCTTTGTATAAATTGTTTATATATACTTTTTACTAACAACATTCTTTCTTGTTTATTTAGGATCGAAACTTTGCGGGACGAGATGACAATTTTAGAAATTAAAAAAACTAGCTTTTAACCACAATTATATAAATATTAAAAAAATCCACAATTACGTGTATATTAAATAATAAAGAAAATTCTTTATCCACCGAATGTGATTTAAACACATGACTTCTTCAATCATAGCTATATTCCCGATTACTATGCTAGGAGCTTTTCATCACCATAAACTTATTAATGATAAACAATTCTATCATATAAAAATATATTTTTAAAAAAATAAAATATTATTGAAATTATGTTGAACATCAATAATTTGTTAAAATCAAAATATCAAAATAAAACTGTACACATATTACTGAAATATAAATGTAATTATTTCATTAATATTATTATTTTCAAACTTTTTTTCTCGATTTTCCTTTTCAACTCAAATACAATTTAGAATTCATTAATTTCTAAATAACAATCCAAACTCTTATAGCTTTAAGATCTTTGATGAAAATGTTACATGTAACATTTATAAAATTACACAATAAATGTGTTTACTAATAAAAATCAACACATAAATCATTTTACTAACAATTTCAAGAATTTAAATATAGTTCGGATCAACACTCAGCAGGAAATGACTGACAATTTTAGAGATTAAAAAAAATTCATCCCGTCTTATGGAGAATTCTTGTACCATTAGAACGGGTAAATTACACCCATAGCCACTGAACTTTACCCATTTTCAATAAAACAATAATGAAAAAGTAATTAATTCCATGTCATTGGGAAAAGATATTAAACCACAGGTTAAATTGCATTGCTAAATACCGTCCTCAAATTACTTATCACCGTCCCCATTTGGACTTTTTTCCCCTTCTCATAATTTTGATAAAAAACTGAAAATTCTCTCTCCAAAATCATAAACCCGAACAACAATAATTGAAATTATGAAAATAATTGATGTGTGACAACCCGAATCTTAGAAATGGATGATTACAAGTCGAAAACATTAAAATTTACGTTTTTTTTATCAAAGAACTCATGAAAATAATATATAATTTTTATGACGATTTTGTATTTTTCGTCATAAAAAATTGGAGATTTTTGCATTTTTCATCATAAAAAAATTGAACAATTTAGTATTGTTCGTTACTAAAAGTTTTACGATTTTGTACTGGCCAAAATTTGGCCTAAAAAATGTCGCATCCATTCGGCCCATGGCGGGAAAGGATGTCGCATCCGTTCCCACCATGGGCCGAATGGATGCGACATCCGCTTAGGCTAAATTTTGGCCGATTCTCTCAATTTTTTTCAGTTTTGAAAAATAATTATACAAAAGGTAAAATTGTCTAAATAGGGGCGGTGATAAGTAATTTATGGTGATAAATAGCAAAACCCTTTTTAAATTATAAGTTGAAATATAAAGTAATACCGAAAGTGTAATGGAGGATATTTGAATAACCAAAAATTCCTATTCTATCTGGATAGCTTTTCCTATTCTAGGCTTTTTTGAAATTCAAAGTAAATAATAAAAGAAAAATTTAGAAAAAATATTCAAAGTAAATGCTTCTTTTTATTGTTAGACATTTTATGATTTTAATTAATCATTCTTGGAAAAGACAATTTGTATTAAATGTTTCACATTCACGTTTTTTTATAATAATGAAAATTAAAGAAAAAAAAAACTATGTAGAATTACTTAAGGTTAGAATAGTCTATTTAACTAATAAAAAAAAATCTATCTATTCTATCCTCTAAGGGAGCGTTTGGTTTGGGGGTTTCAGGAAAGGGTAAGGGAAATGAGAGGCTCCATTCCCTTTGTTGGTGTTTGTTTTGCTAATTAAATGATTCCTTTTACCCTTTTTTAGTTTTAGGTTTACCCCTAACTCCTCTAACCCATTCTCAACTTCCCCCTAAGGTTTTCTATTCCCTTTCCCCCATCTTTCTAACATACACTCCTTATAAAATTCTACTTTACTCCATATTTTATTTTTTATTTTTATTTTGGTCTCTATATTTTTTTATTTTTACATTTCTTTATCTTGGATTAATTTCATTTTTGTTATATATTTTTAA
This sequence comes from Euphorbia lathyris, assembly GCF_963576675.1. Classification (NCBI taxonomy): domain Eukaryota; kingdom Viridiplantae; phylum Streptophyta; class Magnoliopsida; order Malpighiales; family Euphorbiaceae; genus Euphorbia; species Euphorbia lathyris. The sequence goes on along the minus strand of NC_088918.1, from coordinate 71,002,714 downwards.
TTTTTTTACTCAAAAAATATTTTTTGACTAAATTTTACTTTTTTTTTTATTTTTGTTTAATCCTTATATTTTTTTATCACTAGATTAATTTCACTTTTGATCCTTATAATTATTTATTTTTACCTTTTTACCCTGAAAAATAATTTTGACCAATTTTTTTTCTTTTATTATATTATTCAGTTTTAATATTTATTTTTAATTATTTTAAAATAATTATTTTCTCTTTTTTTTGGTAGAAAAAGGAAAGGAAAAACAAACAAAAAACAACTACCCTGGGATTAGCCTAGGGAAGCTAACCCCAATCATATCCTCTAAAAGAAGAGGAGAAAGAAAGATAGGAGAAACAGTAAGGGTAGTAACACCTAACATCCCCTCATGGCCTGCCGCCACCAAGCGATCCGCGACACGGTTCTGCTCTCTGAAAATGTGACTGAACTCTAAGATCTCAAAGGAGGAGCAAAGCCTTTTAATCGCTTTGATAAGGTTGCGGCTATTAAGACCCATAACATGATTTTCAGAAATCATTTTGATGGCCTCCATGTTATCAGACTCCACCGAAAGCCTCTTAACACCCAGCCTTTTAGCAAGTTTGATACCAGTGAGAATGCCCCAGAGCTCCGCTGAGAAGGAAGATCCCAACCCCAAATTCTGGGTGAACCTAGAAAGCCAGGCGCCCCCTGCATCTCTAAGAACACCTCTGGCAGCAATCTTACCATTGCTGAGGCAGGAGCCATCAGTATTTATGCATTTTCTTTGATTAATTTTAACTTTTATGAACTTTATATTATTATCAATAAGGGTAGCAAGTGAATGACGTTTTGGATTGTTTGGGATTATATATGAAGTTATTTCACGTTTTATAGAAACTATAGTAAAAGAGTTGAATTTTTTTTTAATTATATATGAAATTAAAAAAATAGTTTTGATTCCTTATTTGAACCAAACATCCACAAAGGGAATATGGTGGAATTGCATTCCCTTTCCTAAACATATCCAAACACATAGGGGTATGAATGCTCATTCATTTCCTTTCCTTTAGTTTCCCTTTCTTGATTCCTTTTCCCTTACCCATTGTGAACCAAACGCCCCCTAAATTTCTAACCATCTATCTTTATTGTCTAATTAATTACAAACATTAAAACCACCAAAAACAATAACATTAACATATATTGAGTTGTGTGATTTGGTGCTGAGTTCAGGAATAGACTCCCAAGTGTTATTTCTTAACTCAACGTTAGAAACAACTTTAGTTGCTGATCAATTAAAACTGCCTCTGACTTTACCAATATCATTGTGCTAAGAATCAAGTGAAAAACTTTAACTCATAACTCGAACAAGTCAGTTTAAAAGAGAAAAATTTTAAATAGTTCCTTTAACCCCCTTTAGGTACTTATTCTCATATCACAAGGGACCAACAATAATGAATCTACAAAATAGTATGTAGGTCAAACGCGACCGGAGTCCGAGGAACCCGCTTTGATACCTAAATCATTTTCTGATTTAGGACCGAATAAGAGGATAATAATAGGTTAAAGATAGTAGTTAACGTACCAAACCTTGTGCCCATATTTATCTATTTATAGTGTTTATTTAGGTTTAGAGTTGTCACCTCTTTATGAATCCTTATGTAGATAGGATTCATTGTCCCTCAACGAGTCCGAATTGTATGAGAAATCTTTTATGTAATACGATTTCGAAAGATTCCTTTGTCATTGGAGGTTTAGAACCCCACTAGCAGTACTGGGCTGATGTTGTTGGGCTTGGACCACCGTAGGTGTGTTTGGACTGTCGCTATTGGTATTGGACCATGGCTCCATGCGTGTATAATGGGCTTTAATGAGAATGACGTTGATGTCACGCACGTGGTATCATTTTGCATGATATCATTTAGTTTTCTATCGAGGACTATCACACAGATTCTATGGTATCAATAAGTTTGATAGTTTTTACTTTATTTAAAGTTTCTTATTCTTTACGGTATTGCTTACTATATGGATAGTCGTTGTCTCTCTTCTTACATGGATGTGTTGTGGTCTCTCTCCTTATATGGGTGTGAGCATTGTGATGAAATTATGTTGCCCTTGCTCAGTATGTTGCAGGTGGAGTCCACGTTGTGTGGTATAGAATCACGGACCGGAAGCCACAGACCGACTTTTTTTTCGTAAATCCAAAACACGAACTTTTGATATTTATTTAATTTATTATTATTATTATTATTTACATTGTTTCCATATTATTATTAGTGTTTTAATTTACCTAATTATTATTATTATTATGTGTAAATAATTTAAGAGAGTTTAAAAATAATTTTCGGTTAATAATTTTCACTTTTTTTTTACAACCAATGAAGCATATATTAAGAATCAAGAAGATGCATATTACAAATAAAATCAGGGGGTACAGAAAACCACTCACCCCGATGTAAAGGTAAAATACTAATTCTAGCTAACAAATGAGCAACAGAGTTTGCAGAACGACAGACAAATCGAATAGAGCAATTAAAAAACTCGTTCAATGAAAAATGACAATCATTGGCTAAGGCGTTAAAAGAAGATGAAACCTCTAACGGGCGGGCCATAGACTGTACCACGATCAAAAAATCTGATTCAATGATTACATCCTTCCATCTGCGGTCTTTGATCCAACTGAGAGCTTCACGGGTCGATAGCGCTTCAATGAACGATGCATCTTGATAATTCTGCAAGGTACCATTTTTAGCCGCAACAAACCGGCCCAACTCGTCCCGAACGATACACCCAAACCCAGCCACATTCTCGTCCGCAAATGACGCACCATCCACATTCAGTTTTAGAAAGCCTGTTGGAGGACGCTGCCACACCGTCAGGATTGGCACAGCCGGACTGCTTAAAGGAGAAACCGATGCCTGCGCTTTCTTCCAGGCCTGTAGAAAGGAACCGGCCGAATGGTACAGGATCGAGGCTTGTGGATCCTTCCGATTCCACACAATGTTGTTTCTATAACACCAAATAATCCACCATAAAACCGCTACAAGCTCAACAAGCTCCACCGATTTAGAGAAGATCCAGCCCCAATAATAAAAAATGTTATGAAATTGGGTTCCCACATCCCCAATAGGCGAAAGAGTCCAAATAGCTCGAGCCATAGTACATTTGAGAAAAATATGATAAGAATCTTCCACCGCCCCATGACAGAGCTCACATAAATCTGAGATAGGAACCCTCCGGGCTTTCAGCGCGACTTTAGAAGGGAAACAGTTAGCAAGAACCCGCCAAAGAAGGTTCTTAACTTTAGGGGGCACTTTAAGATTCCAAACTTTATTCCATACTGGAGAATCAATAAACCAATTTGTTCCAAATCCAGACATAAGCTTTCGGTACCCACTTTTAACTGTATAGTTGCCCCATCGGTCATCCTTACAGTACCACACATCATGATCAACCCGATTAGATAAGGGGATACGGAGAATAAGTTCTGCATCCTGAGGAACAAAAATGCCCGAAACTAACCCAACATCCCATGACCACCGACCCTCATCCATAAGATCAGCCGCCACTTCCACCCCTAAACCATCCAATTTTTCACTTTCAATATATGGAAAATGATCGTCAGGGAGCCACGGGTCATCCCAAATCCGGACCTCACCACCCGCCCCTACAAACCTGCGAATACCTGACTTTAACAACTCTTGAGCACCCATAATACTATGCCAGATAAAGCTAGGCCCATCAGATAACGATGCATCAAGAAAAGAGTTATTCGGATAATAAAGAGCCTTAAAAACTCGTGCCACAAGAGACTCATGATTTGAGCTAAGTCGCCAACCTTGTTTAGCCAATAAAGCTAAGTTGAAATTATGCAACTTTCTGAACCCCATTCCACCAAATTTTTTAGGACATCACAACTTATCCCACGATTTCCAGTGTAAACTACCTTTACCCGAACCATCCGATCCCCACCAAAAAGAATTCATCAACTTCTCTAGATCATCACAGATATTCATAGGAAATAGGAAGAGACTCATAGCATAAGTAGGAAGCACCTGCACTACTGATTTGATCATAATCTCCTTTCCTGCTCTTGATAGAAACTTGGCTTTCTAACTCTTCAATCTAGACCGCACCATGTCCTCAGCAAAGCCAAAAACCTGTGACCTATTCCTTCCCACCACCGAAGGTAGACCCAGGTACTTATCCGGGAGGGCTACAGTGGAAACCCCCAAGATATTACTAGTTTCTGCACACCCACCATCTGGGCAGTTTCGACTGAAAGATATAGAGGATTTTGATAAATTTATTTTCACTTAAGCAATGTTTACATGGTGAAAATAACACAAAATAAATAAATAAAAAAGGACATCCATATAGTTATACAATGTTTATATGGTACTGCAGGGGCAAAACAGTTTCTGCAGGTTAAAATTGTGAGGTGAATAAAAAATATACCTTTTAATCTTACGCTAGGGTTAAAAAAGGAAACTAGCAAGATAAAGGAGAAGGAACGAGAGAGGCGCGTGGGTATAGAGATGATGAATTATCTTTTTCACTTTTTTCCTATTTAAACCCTCACCCTCATCCCTCATTTCTCCGCCTCCTCCACCTTCCTTCCTCCCACTCTCACTTACTCAGAGCACTACAACAATGGCTTTCAACTATTTAAACCCTAATTCTCCTCCTATTTAAACCCTCATTTCTCCGCCTCCTCCACCTTCCTTCCTCCCCCTCTCACTTACCCAGAGCACTACAACAATGGCTTTCAACTGGTTAAACCCTAATTCTCCTCCTGTTTAAACCCTCATTTCTCCGCCTCCTCCACCTTCCTTCATCCCCCTCTCACTTACTCAGAGCACTACAATAATGGCTTTCAACTATTTAAACCCTAATTCTCCTACTGTTTAAACCCTCATTTCTCCGCCTCCTCCAACTTCTTTCCCCCCTTCTCACTTACTCAGAGCACTACAACAATGGCTTTCAACTGTTTAAACCCTAATTCTCCTCCTGTTTAAACCCTCATTTCTCCGCCTCCTCCACCTTCCTTCCTCCGCCTCTCGCTTACTCAAAGCACTACAACAATGGCTTTCAACTGTTTAAACCCCAATTCTCCTCCTGTTTAAACCCTCATTTCTCCGCTTCCTCCACCTTCCTTCCTCCCCCTCTCACTTACTCAGAGCACTACAACAATGGCTTTCAACTGTTTAAACCCCAATTCTCCTCTTGTTTAAACCTTTATTTCTCCGCCTCCTCCACCTTCCTTCCTCCCCCTCTCACTTACTCAGAGCACTACAACAATGGCTTTCAACTGTTTAAACCCCAATTCTCCTCTTGTTTAAACCCTTATTTCTCCGCCTCCTCCACCTTCCTTCCTCCCCATCTCACTTACTCAGAGCACTACAACAATGGCTTTCAACTGTTTAAACCCCAATTCTCATCCTGTTTAAACCCTCATTTCTCCGCCTCCTCCACCTTCCTTCCTCCCCCTCTCACTTACCCAGAGCACTACAACAATGGCTTTCAACTGGTTAAACCCTAATTCTCCTCCTGTTTAAACCCTCATTTCTCCGCCTCCTCCACCTTCCTTCATCCCCCTCTCACTTACTCAGAGCACTACAATAATGGCTTTCAACTATTTAAACCCTAATTCTCCTACTGTTTAAACCCTCATTTCTCCGCCTCCTCCACCTTCTTTCCCCCCTTCTCACTTACTCAGAGCACTACAACAATGGCTTTCAACTGTTTAAACCCTAATTCTCCTCCTGTTTAAACCCTCATTTCTCCGCCTCCTCCACCTTCCTTCCTCCGCCTCTCGCTTACTCAAAGCACTACAACAATGGCTTTCAACTGTTTAAACCCCAATTCTCCTCCTGTTTAAACCCTCATTTCTCCGCTTCCTCCACCTTCCTTCCTCCCCCTCTCACTTACTCAGAGCACTACAACAATGGCTTTCAACTATTTAAACCCCAATTCTCCTCTTGTTTAAACCTTTATTTCTCCGCCTCCTCCACCTTCCTTCCTCCCCCTCTCACTTACTCAGAGCACTACAACAATGGCTTTCAACTGTTTAAACCCCAATTCTCCTCTTGTTTAAACCTTTATTTCTCCGCCTCCTCCACCTTCCTTCCTCCCCCTCTCACTTACTCAGAGCACTACAACAATGGCTTTCAACTGTTTAAACCCCAATTCTCCTCTTGTTTAAACCCTTATTTCTCCGCCTCCTCCACCTTCCTTCCTCCCCATCTCACTTACTCAGAGCACTACAACAATGGCTTTCAACTGTTTAAACCCCAATTCTCATCCTGTTTAAACCCTCATTTCTCCGCCTCCTCCACCTACCTTCCTCCCCCTCTCACTTACTTAGAGCACTACAACAATAGCTTTCAACTGTTTAAACCCTAATTCTCCTCCTGTTTAAACCCTCATTTCTCCGCCTCCTCCACCTTCCTTCCTCCCCTCTCACTTACTCAGAGCACTACAACAATGACTTTCAACTGTTTAAACCCTAATTCTCCTCCTGTTTAAACCCTTATTTCTCCGCATCCTCCACCTTCCTTCCTCCCCCTCTCACTTACTCAGAGCACTACAACAATGGCTTTCAACTGTTTAAACCCCAATTCTCCTCCTGTTTAAACCCTTATTTCTCCACCTCCACCTTCCTTCCTCCCTCTCTCACTTACTCAGAGCACTACAACAATGGCTTTCAACTGTTTAAACCCTAATTCTCCTCCTGTTTAAACCCTCATTTCTCGCCTCCTCCACCTTCCTTCCTCCCCCTCTCACTTACTCAGAGCACTACAACAATGGCTTTCAACTGTTTAAATCCTAATTCTCCTCCTGTTTAAACCCTCATTTCTCCACCTCCTCCACCTTCCTTCCTCCCCCTCTCACTTACCCAGAGCACTACAACAATGGCTTTCAACTGTTTAAACTCCAATTCTTTTGTTTAAACCTTTATCTCTCCGCCTCCTCCTCCTCCTTCTCCACCTCCTTCCTTCCTTACAACAATGGCTTCCAACTGTTTAAACCCTAATTCTTCTGTTTAAACCTTCATCTCTCCGCCTCCTCCACCTCCTCCTCCTCCTTTCTTCCTTACAACAATGGCTTCCAAATGTTCAACGATGCTGCAAATATTTGGGTGGCTATTTTGTATTGCTGTCTGGGCTTCGATCTTACTTTCATATAGTAAGCCAGTTAAGCGTCTTGATATAATTTCATTCTGTTGGGTTGTTTTAGCTCCTCTCATGGGTGAACTTACTTTGGGCCTTGCTGTTTGTCAATTTGTGGAAGAAGATGATGATCAACCCATATTTAGATCCAAGCACTATTTAGCTAGAAAGATTGGAGCTAGGATACTCGAGTATTTGCTCATGTTTGCAACATCTCACTTCTTAGTGTTTATAGGAACCGATATAACTCCACAGATTATGGTAGCCATTGGTACAATGGCTATACATGCCATGATGATAGGGCAAACCATCAGATTCGATATGTTTGCCCTTGTTCCAAAGATTAAAGAATACTATGATTCTGAAGATTAAGGAGTGGTTATGGGTTATCTTTCATGATCTTCTTAGTTCAGAAGATTAAGGAATACTACGATTATGAGAGGAGAGAGAATGAGAGGGCTAAGTTTGGGAATAACGCAGATTACTCTGTCCTGCATAAGAACTATGAGGCTACGAAGAAAAGCAATGAAGCTTTGAAGAAAAGCAATCAGGAACTGGAGAACAGCAAATGGGAACTGGAGAAAAATTACAACAATCCGGTGAAAGAAAACAATATTCTGAAAAATATTTTTCGGGCAGACAGTTCAAGAGGAGCGGGAGCAAGAAGAAGATGAAGACTGCATTAGTGACTGTGGTTGTTTTCTTGCAATGAATGAACTGATTTTATTTTTGTTTTTATGTTGAAACTTTGAAGACGAAAGCGAAACAGGTTGAAACTTTATTTTTGTTTTTGTTTTTATGTTGAAACTTTTATGTTTTTATTTTTGTTTTCTTGCAATGAATGAACTGATTTTATTATGGAACTTCTTAATTGTTTATATAATTATATGATATTTTAGAAATGTTAGTTTTAACTGTGTTAGTTATTCTAAATATTTTTGGCTTGTTTGTAAATAGGAATAAATAGTTGGTTTTACGCATATTTTGGTTAAATCCCTAAAAACAGTTTTAGCATTAGAGAAGTTCTTTAGGAAGAGGGCGGTCACCTTCAAAATAAATAAAGGTCAATTTCAAAAATAACTACTCTGGTTACACTAACATTTTATTTTATTTTTTTGTTAAACGAAGGACTATGGTTGTTGCTGTTAATGACTCGTAGATTTTCAGCTACCACGGTAAAAAAAAAATTGAGGGGCATTTTCTTCTAATTGCTAGACTTCTTCTTTTTCTTTCTGGAATTTTAAAACAAATCATATTTCTCTTACTTTTTTCTTCTTCTTCTTTATATTATCTATTTAAACAAATCATTTCTATTTCTTTGTGGGAGCGGGTGTTGGATTAAAATCCATAATGTGAGTTTTACGTATATAATATTAGGATACGACATAAGATTGCATTAGTGGCCGTGGTTGACTCCATTATTCGTATCGTGTAAGTAATAATGTTTATACGGTGTCGGCTATGATAATATATTATTTATATTGACTGATTTAAGAGAGTTTAAAAATAAGTTTGCCATTGTTCCGAAGATTAAAGAATACTACGATTCTGAAGATTAAGGAATGGTTATGGGTTATCTTTCATGATCTTCTTAGTTCAGAAGATTAAGGAATACTACGATTTTGAGAGGAGAGAGAATGAGAGGGCTAAGTTTGGGAATACTACGATGTTGGAATAAATCTGACACTGAGAAATCCTTTGTGAACTTGTTCACGAACAAAATGGTAATCTAGCTCAATGTGCTTCGTACGGGCATGAAAAACTGGATTTGAAGTGAGATAAATTGCTCCAACATTATCACACCATAACTGGACCGGAGTGGGTAAAGGAAAGCCCAGATCCGGGAGAAGTGATTTGAACCATAGGAGTTCTGCCGTGGCATTCGCCACTGCCTTGTATTCACTTTCTCTGGAGGATCTGGCTATTGTGGGTTGCTTGCGGGTCTACCACGATACAATACTGGATCCAAGATAGACACAGAAGGCACCCGTGGATCTTCGATCATCAGGACACCCTCCCCAATCACTGTCTGAGTAACAATGGATGTGCTCTATTGGTTTGATGGACATGACTATCCCAAAGTCTGACGTTCCCTGAATGTAGCGTAAGACCCTCTTGACTCCTTTCCAGTGCTCATCAGTCGGACAGTGCAGAAACTGGCATAGTTTGTTAACCGCAAATGCAATGTCAGGACGAGTGAATGTTAAGTATTTAAGTGCTCCCACAATGCTTCGATATTCATCTCCAGAGGTTAAACTGATGCCTAGCTCTTTTGAAAGTGTTGGCGTGGTGGCCATGGGAGTCAGTGTAGGTTTGGAGTCAATCATCTTCACTCTATCTAGGATGTCAGCCACATACTTGGCCTGACACATGTGAATGCCATCCTTCTCATATCTTATCTCAATTCCGAGAAAGTATTCTGCCTTGCCAAGATTGCGAATGGGAAACTCAAGTTCAATGGCTGCAATTGTGTTGGTCATGTGTTCAGGCTGGTTACCTGTTATGAGTATATCATCAACATAGCACAAAATGTAAGTCTTTTCAGTGTCGGTGCGTCTGATAAACAGAGAATTGCCAGCCTATGACATCTTGTACCCAAGTGAGAGGAGGAATGTTCGAAGGCGTGTGAACCATTCTCGCGGTGCTTGCTTTAATCCATAAAGACTCTTTTTGAGAAGACAGACATGATCCAGTCGATCACTATCCCGAAAACCCTGCGGTTGTTCCATATAGATTGTCTCTGATAAGTTTCCATGAAGGAATGCATTAGAGACGTCCAGTTGATTGATGAACCAGTTGTTTGCTGCTGTAATGGCAAAGACAGACCGAACGGTTGTAGCCTTGATTACTGGACTAAATGTTTCTTTGTAGTCAATCCCAGCTTTCTGAGTAAATCCCCGTGCTACTAAACGAGCTTTGTGTCGATCAATGGTTCCATCAGACTTCTTCTTTGCACGAAAGAGCCACCTAAAGGTGATGACATGCTGATCATGTGGTCTTGGTACAAGTTTCCAGGTGCCATTGTCCAGAAGAGCTTGAATCTTATCAGACATTGCCGTGCACCATTCGGGTTGTTTGTTGGCTTTGCTGAAGCATGTGGGGTCCACTGTGCCATTTGGATGTGTAGCTAGAAGCCCCTCAAACCATCCCCTTGAGTGAAGAGACGACTGTCGAAGCTGCATATAATGTTGACGTGGACCAATTAGTGATGCATTGCGAGGTCTGGGCCTTGCAGTTGGAATAGGAGCATGTGGTGCAGTTTCATGAGGAGGAGACTGTGTTTGTGGTATGGCGTTCTCTTCATGATGTACTGCATTCTGTATCTCCGGTGTGGTGCTGTTCATAGAACCAACTGGTGTGGGGAGATCATTCTGAAAAACAGGTGTTGATGCAGCTGTGACTACTGGTGACAAACATTGACGTGGAGCTAGTGGAGCAGTGTTTGTGGCTTCAGAGTCAGGGGGAATAATTGGGGTACCAGGATGAGGTCCAGAGTGGACAGGTGTGATTGGTTGGGAACATGGAACTAAGTTAGAAGGAGATAATATAGGAGCGGGATTAGAGAAATTACTTGGATATGGGCCGAGTAAAGATGGTAGTTGACAAGATGTGCTCACCCCCAAGTTGCTAGATGAAGGTGATGATGCAATGACTGCTGCTGCAGGAAATACTTCTTCATTGTGCTGCATAAATTTGCAGATGTATATGCGTCCGGTGGCATACTCAAGACAAATATCCCCAGAATGGTTTTCCGATGGACCAAGGTAGACACATAACTTGGAACGAAAATCAAATTTGTCCTAGTTGTATGGACGAAAAAGAGGATAGATACCACTGCCAAAGATGCGTAATGCCTTATAGGCAGGCTGTTTCTTGTAGAACAAGAAATAGGGTGAATTGTTGTTCAGTATTTTGGTGGGTAAGTAGTTGATTAGCCTAATGCTGTGGATCATGGCATAGTTCCAGAATTTGAGAGGTAAAGATGCATTGGCTAACAAAGTAAGGCAAGTGTCAACGACATGTCTAATTTTTCTCTTAGCTATACCATTTTGTGCATGAGTGTGAGGGCACGCAATTTTGTGTATAATGCCATGTCGTTTGAAAAAAGGTTGTAGTTTTTGAAATTCTCCCCCAAGATCTGAGTAAATATTCTTAACCCTTGCACTATATTGATTAGAGATCATGGCATAAAAATCACAAAAGGTTGAGAAAACATCACTTTTGTTCTTTAAACAGAAAACCCATCCAAATCTACTGAATTCATCAATGATTATTAAAAAATAACGGTGACCAAGACAAGAAACAACTGGAGCTGGTCCCCAAACATCCAGATGTAAGTTCTCAAAAATAAATGTGCTAGAGCGACTAATAGAGGGTAAAGAGCTTCTAGCAAGTTTGCCTAATGGACAAAAAGAACAATTGCTAACTGACTTTGAAGAGGATAGATTGTTTCCTTTGAGAACTGTGCTGACTGTCTGATTCTGACAATGTCTAAGCCGTGCATGCCACCTTTCAAAAGACACCTTCTCTCCTACTAGCGCCTCCTTCAGGGTGGGTGTAAGCACATAAAGCCCATCTTTACTCGGGCCCCGTAACAGGATTTCCCCAATTGTTTGGTCCTTCACAAGAAAATGGTTAGGCCAAAATTCAAAGAAACATGAATTGTCACGGATAAATTTTTGAACAGATAGTAAAGATTTGGTAAGCTTGGGAACAAGTAGGGCATCATTATTGATATTTGTATTTCCAAAGTGAGAAATTTGCAAACCTTGACCATTGCCAAACTGAACCGTGTCATATCCTGGATATGGCTGCATGTGATGAAGTTGGGTCGGATTCGCCGTCATGTGATTTGTTGCTCCCGTGTCAGGATACCACGGCTGATTAGGACCCATGAATGGATTTGGTGGTTGTTGCCACGCCATGTGTGCTTGTGGTCCAGGATTGTAGTTTGATCGTGAATTGTTCTTTGGTCTTTTGCACTTATCAGCCCAGTGACTTGGATCACCACAGTTGTAGCACTTGCCACTTATTCTCTTCTTTGGATTCTTCTTCTTTGATTGATTTGTTTCCATGGTGGATACATTAGCCTCTCGGTGTGTTGATATACCATCGGGTTGAATCAGAGTAGTCTTTCTGGTTGATTGGATTATGCCTTCAATGATTTTCAAACTGTGCAAAATCTCCTGATAGTTGATGTTTGTACCGCGCTGAGTGACAAGATTCTGGACGGTAGAGCGATACTCTTCTCCCAAACCCTTGTAAAGAACTGACGGTAGTAAGTGTCGAGCGTAAGGGTTCCCTGAGGCAGCCATATCATCAAGAATAGACTTCACTTTTTGCATGTACGTAGTAACTGATATCCCCCTTTGCTCAAGCTCATGCAGTTCAACTCCCATCTGAAACTGCTTGCTACCTGTAATAAGCCCATAGGCATCTTCCAATGCTAGCCAAATATCATGTGAATATTTGAGATAAGCAATATCAGGAAAAACCTCTTCGGTGAGGGAATTTAGGAGCAAAGTCCTAACCACATTTTCTACATCATCCCATTGGGAAAAAGATGGATTTATGATTAAATCCGTAGCCGATGTCACAAAACCTGTTCTAGAAATAAATTTGGGTGGAGGAGGTGTTGAACTAAGAATATGAGAAAGAAGATGGTAGGTTTGAAGGGTAGATTCCATGGACATTCTCCATGCTTTGTAGTTGTGAGGGGTTAATTTGATGTTAATGGTGATGTTTGTGGGTGGTTGTCGTGGTTGATTGACAGTGGTAGAGACAAGTTCTGTATAGACAGAATTGGTTAAAATAGGAGGATTTGAGGAAGGAATAAAATTAGGTCTAAAATTATTCGAAGGTGCATCTACAGTATTGCGAAACGAATTTGAGAAAAAAGAAGGAGAGGGATCACGGGTTAATTGGGTATTGTAAAGAAACGGTGAAGTATTGGATTCAGAAATAACCTGTGATTTATTGCTAGCTTCGACTGCCTGGTAGGCGGCTAGGGCAGCAAGAACTGATGGAGAAAATAGGGTTTGAGTGGCCGTGGTGACCGAAGGTTGTTGTGATTGGATTGGTGGCTGCTGAACCGGGTTTGGTTGATGGTGCAATGGAGGAGGGACTGCTGCCTGATATGCTGCGATTGCCGCTGATACCGCGACATCCACGGTTGAGTTCGTTAGAGTCAGGAACTGCGCACCTTGCGTATTAGCGACGGTTGCTGCGGAGGGCATCTACGGCTGCGGCAAATGGTGCGATGGAAACTGCTGCGGCGGGCCATGAAGACTGGCCGCTTGGTATGCGGCCAGCGCATCGAGAACCGCCTGAGGTAGCACATCGGCTACTGTCGGCAGAGGGGGCTGCGGCGCTTGTGGTGCTTGTGAAGGAGGATGCGACGCCGCGAGGAATGATGATTCACCGGTGACAAACGGCGAGGTGAATCGCCAACCCGAGCTTGGTGCGATTGAAGCACCGGACACGTCGTTCATGGGTTGATCAGCGGCGGCAGAAGTGGCAGCGGTGACGGCGGCGGCAGTGGCGGCAGCGGCGGTTGCGACAGCTTTGTATTGAGTGTACGTCGGTGATTGTGGATGATCAGAGGATTCGGAGGATGCGGAAGTTGATACTACTGATACCATGTTGAATGTATAGTTTGATATACAGGAATATTATGGAGATAGAGGGAGATAAGTAATAGCACAATATTGATTTGAATCACCTTAATGATTATGGCTCAGAGGCCTTGTATTTATAGTGAGCCAATAGTAGTTTGGTTAGGACTACAATACACAAGTATAATAGTATTGAAACTCTACCTAGCTAGGGATATAGACAAATTGAAACTCTAACTAGATAAGAATCTATTTACAGAGATAATAGGAACATTATCTCTAACACGGCTCGGTGGTCGGCTTGATAAAAGCTCGACTCAATTTGTAAACGAGCCGCTAGTGAGCACGATTTACTAGCTCAGTTCGTAAATGAGCTGAGCTTGAACATGACAAAACTCAGCTCGAAAGCTCACGAGCATGCTCGATTAGAACATTTATGAACAAATTTTAGTTTTGTAGAAAATTATATAGTTTTGTGTTAGTTCACAAATATCTAAACTTATTATTATTTCATTTGTTTTTAGATGAGTTCATTCACAAACATAATAAACGAGTAATCAGCGAACTATTTGTAAACATCTTGTTTATTTATTCACGAACTTTGCTTGTGAGCTTGTTTATATGCACAATTAAAGAGCTATTTGCGAGCCAACTGTATAAATATAATTAACGATTTACTCACAAACAATTCATAGTTAAATAATTTTCTTAATGAACCAAGCTCAAAGAGGATTTTGGACTCGAAAGAAACTCGAAGCTCGGCTCGAGCTCGTTTAGTTTTTAATGAGCTGAGCCAAGCTTGAGCAAGCCAAAGCTCGCTCGGACTCGAACTCATTAATATTATAGCGAGCCGAGCTTGAGCAAGTCAAAGCTCGGTTCAGACTCGAGCTCGTTAATTTTATAGTGAGCCGAGCTTAAGCAGGCCAAGGCTCGGCTTGATTACAACCCTAATTATGGTCATCCTCTAGTCTTCTCAACAAATTGACTTGGATATGAGGGCGGGTTCGCTGCACAAGTAGCACTATTTTGACATTACTTCTGTGTAATTGCAGGTTGACACATGGACTTTTAGGATTCAACCACATCATTTGGTAATATTTACCCTCTATCCTATCAAAATTGGTGAAATCTAAACTAATTTAGATGGTAATTAACATTTTTATTAAAACCTTAACTATTGGAATATGGTCTAGTCCCGAGACATGAGATCTAAAGAAACTCTTAACTATAAGACAATAATTCCACATCCCTGGTGGGATGGATCCTATACAGAGAAGGAAGAATAATCTCTACCCTAATGATGATTCTAATATATCATAGTGCTTTAAGCTTTAGTTTTAAATACTTGAACGTTTATTTTATAATATATAAAACTTATAAATAAAATTACCATTCATTAGTTCAAAATATTTAATAAAAAAATTAAAATTATAATGAAATAAAAACACAAATATTCTTTTCTCACATGATAAGTTGATCATTTTTAGACATCATTAAAATACACAGAAATTTATTTCTCGTATTTTGTACTAGTTGCATATTATTTATTTCGGAAAATAAGATTTTATGTTTTTTATAATTTCAGAAGAAATTTGAAAATGAAACATTTCTAAACTCGACGAAATATTTAGATTTTATATTTTTTCCGCCCAATACGTATTGAACATAGAATGAGCATACTAATAAATTTGTTAGAAATTTCAAATGTAAAAAAAAACACTTATTAGAAATATATTTATTTGTATAATTTCATCAAGATAATAAAAATTAAATTCAAAATACGTTAAATTACAAACTAAATAATTATAAATATTAAATTTAGTATTTAAATTAAAAGCAAGAAAAATGATGAAAAAATATATATTGTAATGAAAAAAGAGAAAAAAGAATAAAATCTCTTAATTTTTTATTTTTTGTATATAATCTATTTATCAAAAAGATTATAAAATTGATAAACAATGATAAAGGTACTTTATTTTAAATAAATGAATTTGTAAATAAGAAACTTTTTCTTGTAACAAAAAAAAGGGTAAATTACACCCATGGCCATTGAACTTTACCCATTTTATATTATGGTCACTAAATTTCAATTTTTAATAGTATGGTCACTGAACTTTACACTTTTTAACACCGGTGGCCACTCAACGCCTCAAAACAACAATTGACGGCCTAAAAATAAAAAATCCGAAGAGTTAATGATATTCTAAGGAACTTTAATTCTTGAAAATTTTCGTTTTGAGGTTATTTATGTGTTGTTTTATTTGGAGAGAGAAAATAGATTTTTAAAAAGAGAAAACTCCAAAAAATATGATTTTGGAAAATAAAAAATGTGGTTCCATGGTAAATGTCGTTCTAAACATCTTTAATTCTTGAATATTTTCATTTTGAAGTCGTTAACGGTCATTTTGAGGAGTTAGTTAAAATTGAGTGGTCACCACTATTAAAAAGTGTAAAGTGCAGTAGCCACAATGTTAAAAATGGATAAAGTTCAGTGGCCGTCAGTGTAATTTACCCTAACAAAAAACAAGAAACTTATTTAAAAAAAAACAAGAAACTTAATTTTCATGCAATCAATTTTATCCACTACTACAAGTATTAACTATTCAATTAAAATAGGTAAAATAGCATTGGAAACACAAAAGCCACAGAACATTAGTATTACGATTATTAAGGTTATATTTGTAATTCTATCCCAAAAATTTCTATCTTGTCCTTTAATTTATATAGTATATCAAAAATATGAAATTGAAAAATGTCAGGCGGTTAAATGTATATGAATTTCAAAATTCCTAGTTTTCAGGGATTATTACTTTCAGAAATGGTGATTTATTTAATTTGACAAAATTTAAATTATTTTGTGACATTGTTGTAGATAATTTTTCAAACTTGAATTTATATATAAATTTCCCTAAATTTTATAAAAATAACAGGACATTTAAGTGAAAATATATAAAATTAAAACTAAATCACACTGTTAAAATTAATTCTAAATATGTGACTTTTTTTATATATATTATAAATAAAATATAATTTTATACCTGGTGTGATTATTGATTTGAATACTGACATGATTATTGGTTTGGATAATTGATCCATCTTGATTACTCAAAGAAACAAGATCACAAAATATAGCACATCCCATCCTATGAACAATAAAAGAAGTTCGATTCTAAGAGAAAAGTTAGAAAATGAAGAAATAAGACTTGAAAGAAAAATCAAATTGGCGAAGCATGGAAGCTGCTCTACACTACAAGAAATCGCTCTTTTTATGGGGAATATCTAGTGGGGATATATTATTTGCCACTAAAATTAATAGATTTGTGAGGAATACATATTTCGCCACTGATCATAAGATTTCAGTGGGGAACTTATTTATTCCCCACATAAAATGATATATCGGTGGCGAAATAATATATTCGACACAAAAACATAATATATAGTGGCGAAATTTTAATTCGTCATAAAATTGGATATATTTTTGTGTGGAATTAAGGTGTTCCCCATAAAATAATGCATGTCTTAGTGGCGAACAAATTAATTCCACACATAAACTCCTTATAGTGACGGATTATAAATTCCCAAAAAATTGTATATATTTTTGTGACGTTTTAAATGATTTTCCCCACTATAATTTTTTTTTGTGTGTATGCCATTGCTTTATTATTTGCACTACAAAAAAAACAGAGTATTGGGTACAAAATTTGGAGACAGTTTAAATATATTGTCTTCAATTTTTATTTTAAAATTATTATTAAGGACTAATTTATTTATTGTCCCATATTGTTGTAATTTTAGTATTAGGGACAGTTATAAAATCATCAAAATTTATTATTTAATATCAAAATACACAGGGACGATCCAAATCAAGTTTTCTCTTTTTTTTCAAATCAATTCACGATCTTCAACACAAATTCCCTTTCTCCTGTCATCTCCTCTCATCCTATCCCATCCCATCCCATCCCATCCCATCGATCGATTCCTTCACCCTTAGATTCACCAGTCAACACCTCTAGTCCATGCAATCGTCCACCAGTAAAGCGCTATCTAGTCATAGTGAACATCATATATTGTGGGAAGTTGTATATTCGCCACAGAAAAATATATATATTGTGAGGATTCCGAATATCCTCACTAATGCATATGCACTGTAGTGGCGATATAATTTAATTTCTCACTATAAAGCTAAATAACAGCCCCAATTTTAGATGATAATAAAAAAATCGCATTCTTTTCATCTTTCTTCTTAAAATATCATAAATATATTGTGGGAAGTCCGTTTTTCCTCACTAAAATTTATGCTTAATAGTGGGGAAATACAAAATTTCCCCACAAAAACCTCTAAAATAATAGGCGCCAATATTTAGGCGGTAATCTAGCTACTAAATTTTGTAATTTTAAACATTTATGGTGAATTAGCTAATACATATTTGAGTATGATGAAATGTAATTAAATATTACAAGAAAGGATATGGAAATTAAAGAAGAAAGGAAGATAGGAAAAGAGGAAGGAAAGAATATTGAAGATGTAATTACAAAAGTCACCTAATAACTATTCTAACTACGGATGGTAATAGGTACTGTATCCGCATGTACCCGATACTATCAAATCCTAACAGGACTACATGTATCCTGTATAAAAAGGTACGAGATGAGTATAAGATCAAAATCATTACTCATGACGAGTACGGGTATGAGAATACCTCCAATATATCCAGTACCATTACCGTCATAAATCTCTTATATATTAAAAAATATTAGTATTATTTTTTAGATGTAAGATATTGGATTCAAACCCCAATCTTTTATTCTTCAACCATTGTGTGATAATATTAAACTACTTTATTTTTATTGATTAAGGTTCAATTTGTTTAATTTTTAGATAGTTGATGTATTAAATTTATATTTTGTTAAATTTGTAATATTTTTATTTTATCTATTGATCTTTAACGGGTAAGGGTACACACAGATACTTGTAAATTAAATGAGATGGGTATGAGATGCAAAAAGTATATCCACTAGAGTAATGGAACGTGTATGAGTAATTGAAAAATACACGGATAAGGGTTTGCAGTGGCGGAGCTAGGATTTCATATCAGTGGGCTAATTTTAGCCCTACGATTTAGATAATTTTCTAGAATTCAGCCCCTCAAGGCTGAGCAACTGTTTTTTGGCCTTTAGTATGATTAAATTGTTACTTTTTAGCGTGTTGACTAAAAAAATTAAAAATATCTAATGTGATATTCTGATTTTTTTTTTTTTGCCTCCAGCACGATAAAATTGTTTCATTTTAGTGTATAGATATATTTAGTTTTCTATAAATTCAACGCTAATTTTAAATTAAAACCCTTAAACAAGTATATTTTTTTTATAAATTGAATATTTACATTGAAACTTTGATTAAAAAAATTAAAATTAATTAATAATAATGATGAAAAAACAATTAACTTAGATAATAATATTGATATTTTAATTTTAAAAAAATACAATTAGATAAAAACAATGATAGGAAAATAATAATAAAGTTTAATATTCATATTTTGATGTAAGTGGGATTTAAAAAAAATGAGAAAATGGAGGTTTGAACATGGAACCACATGGTTACAAAAAAAATCTTTAGCTACCACTTAAAACCAACTACACAAACTTAATTTTATATTATACGACCACGTCCTATGTTATAAGTACTAATTTCATTATCTTGGAGGATTTCTCAAGGCTAAACCATTATTCCTCAGGGATGATGTCGGAAAGGAGGTTATGGGTTATCTCCGCCCCTGAGGGTTTGAGATTGACACCACTCGCAGATGCTCTACCTGTTGTCACCCCTAATTCTTACTACTCAATGTATACAACTAACATCATAAAGTAATTTACCAAAATACTCGTATCTATCTTTTATAACTAAGCTTAAAGTGTATTTAATGAGTTCATATTCAAGTCGGTTCAGTGAGGGCGACCGTGAAAGTCACCGAATGAGTCATTCTTTTCCTTTGTCCTTTTTAAATTTAAAAAAGAAAAAAAAGCGTGGGAGAACGTTGCAAATGTCCGGGACGCACACGACTTCTTCTAACGCTAGAAGACCACAATAATATACCTGATACCAAAGCATGTCGTGAAAGAAGTACACTGGGCGAGTGTGCTTCGACCGTGTTTTCGAGCCACAGTTAAATGTAGATATCATAAACGCGAGGTGCAGGATACCAGGCCGAGAAACCTGAGCAACCACCCCCTATGTGCCGATCGCTAGCGCATTTAGGGTTCTGGCGCAGAGTTCAAATTAAGCGGTTGTAGTCCTCCTTGACAATGATAACATTATAAAAAAAAACACATGTTTTATGAAAAATATGAATGCTAATTTTATTAAACGAAAACTAAATAAATACATAAAAAAAATCATGAAAAGCTAAAAAAAAAAAAATGAGGTTTTGGTAAAAAAAAATTCGAAAAAACTAATGTTTCCATAAAAAAAATTAACTGCTAAATTGTTTTACAAACTTAGTTAAAAATTAATTTTTTTACTGTAAAAAGTAAAAGTAAAAAGAGCTCTAACCAGTAGAGACAAACACCCAGTTAAATGTGTAAGAAACAAATAATCAAGGATACACAGTGCATTTTGTCCTAGACAAATAAATCCTTAGAGCATCAGCAGTGCATGATACAATATTTTTGTATCATCTAAAAAAAACCTTACTTTTTTGCAAAAAAAAAAATCTAATACACTCAACTACCTCTCCATTAAACCAATTTGTATCATTTTTTATGTAGGACCCATTTGTCATAAAACTCTTACACATTCCAAATAAATTATTATTTCTTTCCACCAAACAATTAAAATAATTATTTCATCATTCAATCTAAATAATTCCATTAATATATATATTGTTTAAAAAAATAAATATCGATTATATCTATAATTATTTTGAACCGTTAAAAAATATAATTAATTGCAAAAATAAAAATATTACAAAAGATAATTTTTTATTCAAATAAAACACGAAAATACGAAACGGAATAAAATACAAGATTTAAAAACGAGGAAATTACATTAAAAGCACGAAAAAAATGACGATAAAAAAAATACAGTTAAAAAAAATACAGTTAAAAAAATACAGTTAAAAACTAACACGATTACGGGAATACATCTGGGTATTTTTTCATGATGTAAGAGCACATGCTATCATATCTTTTTTTCTTCTCTTCATTCATTCCGTCTGAACCCGATTTGATAAAATCAAAATCTCGTTGCCTCGCAACAACGTCATTTTGCCGTGATACTTCCTTCGCCGCTAGCATTTTTTCTTCATGCATTTTGGAAGTCAAAATGTATACGATGATGTTATTCATGAAAGAACAATTAATGATCGTCAAAAATTAAAATTAATTACACCTATCTATATTTCTTCCCTCCCTTTCCTCAACACATGTAATTCTACCACATATCTGACGCATCCTTTCCTCAAATTCTTCTTTCTAATTGCCACGCTTTCTTTCCGGTCTAGCTTAATTAATTAATTATTTCTTTCATAGGTAATAATAATTTAAGTAAATAATTTATTAATCTCTAACACACTATTTAATCCATTTATTTTTTAAAATAAAGGGTAAAGTTGCTTTAAGTAAATAATTATTTCTTTCATGGTACTCTATTATTTTCTGTATGTCTATTTATGACGAATATAACGGCTAAAAATCTAAAAAAAGAATGATAAAAGAATTAACAGTGACAAAAGATTAACAAAGATATGAACCTTAATGTGTTTTTCAAAATAGAAAGATTAGACAATATATTAGGTAAAAAAAGAAAGGACTAATAAATTATTTAACCTAATAATTTTACTTTTAATTTTTAATATGATAAATGATATAATTTACGATAATGTCAAAATAGACTAGCTTTATATGTAATTTTTCATTAGTATGAATCATATTATCTCCATCGTATTTGTGTTCATATAATAATAGCAGATCACAAATATATATGTACGTGAAAAATATTAAAAATATCTTCTGTTTTACATGGGTTGTCCAATTTAAATGTATTTCAAATTCAAATTTATTCTGAATCAACTAATATGCAATTAGAACAAAATATAAAAACAAAATATTTATATATTTTTTTTAATGAGGTTTGACCATTAATGAGGTTTGAAACTAGTCAACTTATCAACGTCATAATAAAATTGATTTTAGCCAATTGCTTTTAGCTACTAACATTAAAGGTAATTTTATACCTTATTCTATTAAGATATTTATTTAGGTTCAAGTTCTATTAATGAAAAAAATAATAAAAGAATTGTACAACAAAAAGAAGCAATAGAGGCGATCTGTGCGACTTTCTCTGTTGGCGATGAAGGAACGTGGCCGATCTAGGGAGAGGGCGAGGGTGAGGGCGGCGATGGGCGGAGGTTTAGGGCGTTCGGGTTCGAAGCGGCCGTGTCAAGCAGAGGGGATGGGACGGGTTGCGGATCTTGGGTAGGATGGGGAGATCGGGGAAGGAGGTAGGCGGTCGACAGGTGTCAGGATGGTTGGGAGGCGCAGTTCTGGTTCTGATTATGAGGGGGAGGGTCAGAGATCTATTAGGTAGGGAGGCGAGAGGGATGTCTAGGGGGTTTTGAGGGGCGCTGGCGCTGGCGATAGTATGGGTGGCGTGCCTTTCGCCCATGAGATATCCGGCGGGGGGGGGCGGAAAGCTCGGTGGTGGATGCGGGGGCAGGCGATGGTTGTAGGAAGATGGAATTCGGTTGCGATTCTGCTGCCGTGTCGGGGGATTTTGGAGGAATTCAAAATAAGGATGTCGAGGAGAAGTCCATGGATCCAACTATTTCTAAGGTGTTTGCCAGGACTTGTGAAGGGGGTTCAGATGTAAGGTCTGGGGTTTCCAGGCTGGAGATTACTAGATCCAGGCCAGATGGTAGTGTGTCGAACAAGAATAATTCAGAGCTTTGCTTTGGGAAAACTTCGTGGAAAGATACGGTTATGGGAATTGTTGAGGAGGAGCCTTTATTAAACGAAGGTATAATCGAGGAGGACTTGGAGGAGGTTCTCTCTGATTCAGATGTGGAGGATGGGGACCAGGATGATCCTTTATGTCCTGTGATTAGGCTTTCTTTGGCTGATAAACGTGCCCTTCGGGCTAAACGGAAGTTGTCTTTAATAGTGACGGTGTTAGGAAAAAGAATTAGTTTTAACTATTTTACTCAGAGAATTCAGGCACAGTGGGCTAAAAAAGGGAAAGTCATTATCACTGACTTGAAAAATGATTATTATGTAATTAAATTTACACAAGCTGAAGGCTATAATGTTGTGATTAACGGGGGCCCATATATTATTCCTAATCATGTTCTGGCCTTAAGACCATGGGTTCCAAACTTTAATCCTAATGATTGTTCGGTGAATAGAATTCTGACTTGGGTGAGATTCCTGGGTCTCCCAATTGAGTATTATAATGAAATCTTTCTTAAAAAGATTGGTGGGCTTGTTGGTAAAGTACACCATGTGGATAAAACTACCATTGGGGCAGTTAGAGGCAAATTTGCAAGAGTTTGTATTGATATTGACCTTGCTAAACCCCTTTTATCTAAATTCTATTTACAACATACTGTGTATTTTATTGAGTATGAAGGAATCCATAACATTTGTTATGAGTGTGGTATGTTTGGTCATACTTTTGAGGGTTGTCCTAAGAGAAAGAAGGTGATTGAAGAAGTAGTTGAAGCTGTGAAGGTTAGAGAAGAGGGTGTACAAGGGGATGTGAGGAATTTCGGGCCTTGGATGGTAGCTAAGAGGTATGGGAGACGAAGGACGCGTGCGTCTGTTGTCCAGAATCGTCCTCCTGACATTAATAATGATACTTTTATGATCCAAAATGATTCTGAGAAGAAGGAGAGGTCAGGCCCAAAGGTGCATGAGGGTACTGAAGGTGCTACGGCCTCCAGGTCAGGGTCTAGGTTTGGGGTTCTTTCTATTGAGGAGGAACATGACTCTGACCTTTCTAATGAGCAACTTGAATTGAGCATGTCGGATCTTGAATCTGATGAGCCGGCGGGCAAGAATGTGGAAGCAGATAACCTTCTTTTTGAGTCCAAAGAAGAGGTCCAGGGCTGTTCCCAGTTTCAAGCACCCAAAGTGAATGAGAAATTCAAAGAGGTTAGTGTCCCTAAAATCTGTGTTGAGGCTAGAAATGGGATGGTCATGGGTGTCAATAAGATGAGTATGAAGAAACCTAAGGGTAATCATAAAAATAACCAAAATTCTTTTGAGTTATTAGGGAAAAGGGGGCCTGCAGGTACCTCTTCTAGGCTCTTAGGAGCCCTTAATAAGTATCTGGCTTAGTGTGTTGGGCCTGGGGTCAGTAGTCCTTCTTTTTGATGGATTTGTTTGTATGGAATGTTAGAGGAGCGGCTAGTAAGGCTACCCGTGTCAATGTGAAAGATCTAATTAAACAGTTTAACCATTCTTGTTTTACTTTACTGGAAACGAAGATCAGTGGAGCTAAAGGTGATGATGTGGTTAAAATGTTTAGGAATTGGAAGTGTGTCAGATCGGAGGCTACTGGCCGGGCTGGTGGGATTTGCCTTTTTGGAAGCCTAATCTTGTTCATTTTGATATCATTAGTATAGATAAACAATTTATTCATAGTAAAGTTATCTATCCTGGTAATAATCCCCTCTTTATCACTTTTATTTATGCTGATCCTATCCTTGCCAATCGTAAATGTTTGTGGGAAATTCTGTATAATATGAGTACGAGTATGGCGGATGCTTGGTTTGTGGCTGGTGATTTTAATGATATTGCTCTTATGAGTGATCAAAGGGGGGGGAGGGCAATCATTATATTAATCGGTGTCTTAATCATAAACAGAATATGGATTTGTGCGGGCTTTCGGATCTTGGTGCCGTTGGTCATAAGTTTACTTGGAAACGTAATAGTACTTTTGTTCGTTTAGACAAAGTTTATGCTAATATTTCGGCTCAGTGTAGGTTTCCTGATGTGACGGTATTAAATCTCCCCTTCCGTCACTCTGATCACTGTCCTATCTTAGTCAATCTGGTGAGAGGTCATCGTAGGAGAGGGGATATATCTTTTAGGTATTAGGTGGCTTGGGAATCTCACCCTGAGTTTAAAAACTTTGTTCAGGATAATTGGAAGCCTCACTCTAATGTTTTACAAGCTGTTGAGGGGTTTAGAAGTAATATGGTGGGCTGGAATAAAAACATCTTTGGCCACATTATCAGAAGAAAGAATAAGATCTTGAGCAAGATTGAGGGCATCCATCGTTCTTTGGAGTTTAGGTATGATCACAGTTTGGATGGTCTTCTTAGAAACCTCTAGAAGGAGTTAGAAGCTGTGTTGCGTCAAGAAGAGTTACTTTGGTTTCAGAAATCTAGAAAAGCTTGGATTAAAGATGGTGATCGCAATACCAGATATTTCCATCTGTCTACTATTATTAGAAGGTAGAAAAATCGGATTGATGCTATCAAAGATCCGAATGGTGATTGAGTTTATGAGGATGAGGATATCCGTCATTTGGCCCTTAATTTCTATAAGGAGTTATTTAAAGAGGAACTTGTGGATCTGGATAAAGCTCTCTCTAGGACTTCATTTCCTAGATTGTGTAAAGATAAGGTTCTTGAAGTTTTCCATCCTATTGAGCTGAAAGAGATTGATCATGCGATCTTTAGCATTGGGGCTACGAAAGCTCCTGGGATTGATGGCCTCCCTGCCGGTTTTTATCATAAACATTGGGATACGGTTAAGGAAGGTATTTATACTTTTATTAAAGGTGTTTTTAATGGGTCTGAGGATATTAGGCTTGTGAATAAAACTCTTCTGGTCCTGATTCCTAAAGTGGAGAAGCCGTCTTCTTTCTTACAAATGAGGGCTATTAGTCTGTGTAATGTGCTTTATAAAGCCATTACCAAAATTGTGGCTAATAGACTTCGGTGTATTCTCCCTGATATTATTAGCCAGAATCAAGGCAGCTTTGTCCCGGAGAGACAAATGATGGATAATGTGGTTATTGCTCAGGAGATTTTTCACTCAATGAAAGTCAAAAAGGGCAAGAGGGGTATTGTGGCTCTTAAACTGGATCTGGAGAAAGCTTATGATCGACTTAACTGGAGTTTTCTCCTTGATAGTCTTATAAACGCTGGGATCCCGAAGACTTGGAGGGGTTTAATTGAAGTTTGTATTTCTTCTCCTGTTTTTCAAGTCTTGATTAATGGGGATATTCGGAGGAGTTTTCTCCGTCCCGGGGTATTCGTCAAGGGGACCCTATGAGTCCCTTCTTATTTGTTATTGCAATGGAAAGATTGACTCACCTTATCCAAGAAGCTGTCTGTACTAGGAAACTCCATCTGGTTTCCATCAATAAATTCTGTCCCCCGGTTACTCACTTGTTATTTGCAGATGATGTTATGATCTTTGTGGAAGGAAGTGAGAAGAAAATTGGTGTGATTATGGATATCCTTAATTGTTTTTGCTCTGCTTCGGGTCAGAAGATTAATATCCAAAAGTCTCTGGGTAAATATCTGGGGATTCCCCTCCATAGTGATAGAGTCTCTAAAGTTTCTTTTAAAGAGATTTTCGACAAAACTAATAGCAAATGTGCGAATTGGAAAGCTAAAACCCTTTCTCTTGCGGGCCGTCTTACTTTGATTCAGTCGGTCAATTGTGCGGTTCCTAATCATATTATGCAAGCTTGTCGATTGCCTGAGCCTGTTCTTAATGATCTTGATAAAATCAATCGTCGGTTCCTGTGGGGGGGCACAGAGGAGGGAAAAAAATTCATATTGTCCCTTGGAAAGAGGTTTGTCAACCTAAAAATATGGGAGGCCTGGGGATAAGACAAGCTAGGGACAATAATAAAGTGTTATTAATGAAACTTTTTTGGAGGATGTGGCAGCTCCCGTCTTCTCTTTGGGTTCGGTTATTATGCGGAAAATATAGAAAAGATAGGATTTTTAGGGGTCCTAAAGAGAGAGTTACTAGTTGTTCCTTTTTTATGGAAAGGTCTGAGTGCTGTGTTTTCAGAGTTTTGCTCTAGGATTGGTTGGGCGGTAGGTAATGGTAAATCTATCAGCTTTTGGAATGATCTCTGGATTGGTAAAAAGCCTTTGTTAGAGATGTGTAACTCCCCGCCGCCTCTTGAGATTCGAAATTGGAGGATTGCTGATGTTGTGGACTCGGAGGGTGATTGGATTTGGTCGAGGTTTGATTCTTACCTCAGTCTGGAAACGCTCCTGAAAATTAGGGGAGTAAAAATTAGTTGTATGGAGGAAGATGGGGATAGCCACTGTTGGTCTTTATCAAATAACGATGCCTATTCTTGTAAATCTGCTTTCGAGGCTTTCAATCAAAATTCGGAGACTCCGCACTCTGTTATTTGGAAGAATATTTGGGCCTTGAAAGTTTCGTACCGTATTAGGAGCTTACTGTGGCTTGGTGTCAAAAATAGGTTGCTGACAAATACTGATAGAAAAAGATGTCATTTGGTGGAGTCTGGTGCGTGTAGCAGATGCAGAGGACATGAAGAAACCATTTGCCATGCTTTGAAAGATTGTGCTAGGAGTAAAGATGTGTGGAGGAAAGTTCTCCCTAACCAGTTGCTGTCTGCTTTTTTGTCCTATTCAGATCTTGATTGGTTTATGGATGGTATTAGTGGGAAGCTGTTGGCCGATCTAGAGCATGATGTTATCCTCTTTGCGGTTATCTGTCACCAGATTTGGAAGTGGAGGAATGAGGAGATTTTGGAGGAGAAGCTGTTGTTATCCCTAATTTATGCGACTTCTTCTCTAAAAATATTTTTACTATTACAGATAGCTTTAAAGAGGATAATTTAGCTAGGTCTATCCAGAAGGATGCAGTTCATCTCCTTGGCTGGAGTAGGCCTGGTGAAGGGGTGGTGAAGTTAAATACTGATGGCTCTTGTTTAAATGACGGTGAAATTACTGCTGGAGGGGTTCTGAGAGATGCTGGTGGTGGTTGGGTGTTTGGATTTGCTCAGAATCTGGGTATGAGTTCTTCCTTTTCTGCGGAGCTTTGGGGGATCCTTTCTGGCCTCAGGCTTGCTAAGAATCTGGGCTTGAAGAATCTGATTGTGGAATCCGACAACCTCGAAGCTATCAAAATGATCTCAGATAATAATGCTATTTGTTTAAATAGCCAGAATTTAATCAAAGGGATTAGAAGGGTTTGCTCTTCCTTTGATACCATTGGCTTCTGTCATATCTTCAGGGAGCAGAATTAGGTGGCGGACCGTCTTGCAGCCGAGGGCCATGAAAGGATTTTGGGAGTCTCAACCTTCTCTTCTCCTCCTGAGTTCATGTCTTCTCTCCTTTTAGATGATGTTGTGGGGGTTAGCTTTCCTAGGCTAATCCCGGGTTAGGTCTTTTGCCTGTTTTTTGTTTGTTTTTTCTTTCCCTTTCCTACCCAAAAAAAAAAGAAGAAGCAATAGTTAAGATTTAATAATGCCTTTTATTATTATATACATACTATTTCACACAAAACACCTCAAAATTTGTATAACACAAGCTCATCCTACTATGTGTATAGCTTCCATCAATAGGTAGGGTGTAAGTGTTGTATGCCCTAGGCCATTCCTTTTGTATATTATACAGTGTGAATTTTGTATCCAAATGGCAGTTAATAAAATATGTATTCATGTGTAATTATTTTTATTGTTTAATTACTTAATGAATATATATTAGTCCAAAGCTTATTTACAAAGAGATAATATTATTAAGAGTTAATAATAATGAGATATATTTCTTTGGTAAAATAATAATCTTAAATGTTCATAGTCGGTGGATAATGAATTGGACACTCATCTATCCTTAGACTATCAAATCTGTTTATTTTCTTGATTAGTATGAGATATTAATCAGAAACAGAAAATCTCATTCTGTTTGATATGTTGATATCAGAATAAATATGTGGACATTCAAAGAGGTGAATGGTCAAACTGTGACGTTAGATAATAATTGCACAAAGGTTTACTCCTAGTCAACATAATTATTATTTAGGTCATAATAGTGCATATAGTCCTTTGACTTGAGGAAACTTAGTTGTTCTTCCGCAGGTAATTATAGTTTGTTCCTGCCTTGTACTGGGATCTTAATTCTGGTAATCCGGCAGTGAATCGTTATAGTTAGTTGTGTAGTGTAACAAGAGTTTGCTAATAGAGGATTCATTACTCTAAGTAAATAGAGATAAATCCTAAGATAGTTATTGATTGGTTTTTTGATGGAATGAGTTCCTGGTCAGGACAATAAGACTCATCTGATGAGATAAGTATCAAAGAATGGTTCTTTGATGAGAGTCTTATTTTATCAAAGACTTAATCAATATTTCTTAGTATCTTGACGATTAGAGCTTGACACTTTGTGACTCTTGTCAAGATCGGGATTTTTAATGAAATGACTTTAGTACATGGAAATTATGATCGATGGTTCATAATTAGTTTAATTATAAGTTTACTTCGAGTAACTTCATTCTTTAATTGAGATGTCATGGCGCAGTGTGTTAGCTGGAGATCATGACCTTTAGAGGACTATAAGTAAATATAAGTTAAACTTATATAGGATACACTTATAGTACAAGGAATTGGATTCCTGACATACTTACTAAGAGTTAGTATTATGCTTCTAATGCCAGTTAAAGATGAACCTAGAAAGTCACACACATACAAGTTGTTTGTATCTAGCTTTTGTTAAATTGATTAATTAAAAGTGTTTTAATTAATTAATTGACACAATTGAATATGTCAATGGGATTGACAAAACATTCTAACACTGTTTGATATTCAATTGAAATGAGGAAATTATACATAATTATTCTTGCTCAATTTAAATTGATGGTTTTTTCAAAATACAATAGTCAAGTGTTGATTATTGGAATTTAGAGGTGTTTTAAATTAGCTCCTCTAAGATTTTGTTAAAGGATATACTAATAATTAATTAAGTGGTTAAAGGTGAAATAGAATATTTAGATAGAGAAAATTGATAATTTTTATGGAGGTTTCTCGATGACCTAGCTCCGCCATCGACCCTCGCTGCCATGGCCGCCATCTCCGCCGTGGCTGATGCCGCATCTTACTCCATTGCTCACCTATTCGACCGACAAGCCTTCTCCCGACTGGCATCACCTGAATCATGTGGCGGCACGAAGCCTTCGGTGTCCTTTGCAAATGCTGTGAAAAAATCTATCGCACCAACAGGAATTCCGGCTCCATCTCAGCCTATGGTATCAGAGGAGGGGGGCTTCAAATCAATCATAGTTCCTCATGCAATCTACGAGGAACGGGTTAAGTCCTTTCAACACTCGGTCATTGGTCGATTAACGCTAAACAAGGGGGATCGCCCTTGGAAGCACGCAGAGCTGAAACAAAAACTGAATCAGGTATGGAATCGGAACATGGATTGGAATCTTATTTCCCTTGGACGGGGATTTTACCAAATCATTATGCCTAATAGTGATGCTATTCAGTCTGTTTGGGGGTTAGGCCCCATCTCCCTAAAACCTGGTGTAATTAGGTTCTCATCCATAGTAGGACGTTAGAGGAGCATGTGGAGCACTTGAGGACCGTATTAGTTTTGCTCCGGGAAAACCAACTCTTTGCCAACACTAAGAAGTGTGACTTTGTGATGGAGAGCTTGGTGTTTCTTGGGTACGTGGTCAGTGGGAGTGGTATCCGAGTGGATGAAGAGAAAGTGAGAGCTATCCGGGAATGGCCAACTCCGAAGACAGTTGGGGATATTAGGAGTTTCCATGGGTTGGCTACATTCTATAGGCGGTTCATCCGAAATTTCAGCGCTATCGTGGCTCCTATGACCGAGTGTTTGAAGAAGGGTAGAGGCTTCAAGTGGGGAGATGAGCAAGAGAGCAGTTTTGCCTTGATAAAGGAAAAGCTAAGTACCGCTCCGGTTTTAGCATTTCCAGATTTTGATAAACTCTTCGAAGTTGAATGTGATGCGAGTGGAGTAGGAGTTGGGGGAGTGTTAATGCAAGAGAAGAGGCCCATAGCGTACTTCAGTGAGAAGTTGTGTGATTCAAGACAGAAGTGGGCCACTTATGATAAGGAGTTCTATGCGATAGTGCGGGCTCTCAAGACGTGGGAGCACTACCTCATCGGAAAGGAATTCATGTTGTACACCGATCATCAAGCCCTCAAGTACCTAGGAAGCCAAAAACAGCTCCGGAGTCCTATGCATGCCCGATGGTCTGCCTTTGTGGATAAGTTCCCCTATAAGCTTCTCCACAAAGCGGGTCAACAAAACAAGGTTGCGGATGCTTTAAGTCGAAGGGTGGCACTTATCAAAACAGTGGCCTTGGAGTTAGTAGACTTGGAGCACCTCAAAGGGGAGTACTGTGATGACCCGGACTTTGGAAGTGAGTGGGCGAAGTGTAGAGATGGAACCGAAGGAGGAGAGTATCAGTTAGTCGACGGGTTCCTCATGAGGGGTAGCCAATTGTGTCTCCCGGGTACGTCTATAATGGAAAGGGTGATCCGAGAACTACATGGAGGAGTGTTGGGGGGTCATTTTGGTCGAGACAAGACCTTTGAGGCGGTTAGCTCCCGGTACTTCTGGCCTAAGATGAGGAGAGATGTGGCGTACATCGTGGAGCAATGCGAAACCTGCCAAACCATGAAGGGGCATGCTACCAATGCCGGGTTATGGATGCACCTCCCAATCCCGGAAACCATTTGAGAGGATCTTTCAATGGATTTTGTGTTGGGTCTACCAAGAACCCAACGGGATATGGATTCCATATTCGTGGTGG
Organism: Euphorbia lathyris; assembly: GCF_963576675.1. Classification (NCBI taxonomy): domain Eukaryota; kingdom Viridiplantae; phylum Streptophyta; class Magnoliopsida; order Malpighiales; family Euphorbiaceae; genus Euphorbia; species Euphorbia lathyris. The sequence continues at coordinate 70,971,181 of NC_088918.1, read as the reverse complement.
TGGACCGATTCTCAAAAATGGCGCACTTCATTCCATGTCGGAAGACTAGCGACGCCACCGCCATTGCCAAACTTTTCTTCCGTGAGGTGGTGAGGCTACATGGGGTTCCAAGGACCATAGTATCAGACCGGGACACTAAGTTCGTTAGCCACTTTTCTTTGGGCCATCCTCGGATCCACTTTGAAATTCAGCACTACAGCTCACCCACAAACTGACCGGCAAACTGAGGCGGTAAACCAGACGTTGGGGAATCTACTGAGAAGCAAATGTCGAGATAAGCCCCGGATGTGGGATTATGTGATCGCTCAAGCCGAATTTGCCTACAATTCCGCCGTGAGTTCGACCACCGGGAAGTCCCCTTTTGAGATTGTGTATACTAAGGCTCCGAACCACTCACTTGATTTGGGCGAAGTTCCGAAGGGAGAAAAGAAGAGCGTAGCGGCTCAGAATTTGGCCAATGACTACCACCAAATGCACCAAGAGGTTCGGCATAGCATTGAGGAGAAAAACAGTAAGGTTAAGGCCAAGATTGACCAACACCGGAGGGATATTCAGTTTGAGGTGGGGGATGAGGTGATGGTGTACTTGGGAAAAGAGCGACTCATGCACGCTACTAGTAGCAAACTGAGGCCGAGGAAGTACGATCCCTATCGGATCACCAAGAAGATTAGTGCCAATGCCTACCAACTAACCCTTCCCAATTGGCTTGGGAAGATGTCTTCTTCTTTTAATGTACATGATTTGAGCTTGTGGAAGCTGGACGGGTCGTTGCCAACCAAAAGATCCGAGGCGGAGTCCGACTCTTTCAAAGAAAGGGAGAATGATGAGGGCATCTTGTCCGCCCACATGAAACCGAATACTAAGAATGAGGAACGAGAGGAACCATCGACGGACGACCCAAGCAAGAACCTGCAACCAAGCACGTGGGGCGTGCTTGAAGAAGCGCGAGGCGTCGAGGCTCCTACTTCAGATAAAAAGCTCAGCAACTCAACCACGCGGGGCGCCTCAACCCATACGCGGGGCGCGCATAGCAGCTTCGAACGAGAATCTCACCAGGAGGTCCACCACGCGGGGCGTGCGCTTATGACGCCAGGCGTAGATGCCAACCCCCATGACGGCCAAGTTCAGGAGCTCAACTACGCGGGGCGAAGTCCCGAGGACGCCACACGTAGAGAGCCTCGTCCAGCGTCCTCAAGCCCAGAGACTCGAACACGCGGGGCGTAACCCTGGGGCGCGGGGCGTACTCGTTCAGCAGTAAACTTCTGCTCCAAGTTCTTACTAAGGGGGGGGGGGACCAATTTCTGTTGTTCTTTGTTTACTATTTGCCATCACTCAATATTTACTAGTTGCCATTATTTCTTACCCCTTCCCATCTCACCCCTTGTCTTATGTTTGTTAGAAACCCTATCCAAGGGCCTTTAGTCTTTTCCCTTTTCTTTTGTTGGAGTATATAAACTCCATTGTTTGTAATGAAACATAACTTTTGATGAATTAAAATATCAGCCTCCATTGGAGCACCAAGGTTTTCACCTTGTTTGGGTTAACTCAACCTTCAAGTTAAGCCTGAGAAGATTGTATTCTTTGTTGGTTTACGATTAAAACCTTCAATCGACTTTAATCTACATCACGCACAGCTCTGGGTTCGTTTTTACAACTTACCCTGGGAATTTTGGGACACTAGGATTATTGCCAGTATTGCTCGTGTTGTGGGAACTCCGGTTCGCTTTGATCATAATACAGTAAATGGCGAATTTGGTCATTATGCAAGGGTTTTAGTGGATGTTGACCTTGCATGGGACATTCAGACAAAGCTTCGTGTTGATACAGATAACCAAAAGCACTGGGTGTATATGGATTATGAGCATTTACAGGCGATTTGCGGAACTTGCTCTGCTATTGGCCATACCTCGGCATCCTGTAGACGGAATGCCTCACGTCCGCAGTATCAACAGAAGAAAACACAAAAGGCAACGGTTAATTCGTAGAAGGATGAGCAGGGCCGTAATACTCCTTTGCAAGCCGATAAAGGGAATTTGGAGACAGTTAATGAAATGGAGGTTGAGGGGGAACAGCAAACGGAACAGATACAGAATGATGCTTCTGGGAATGAGGAGGAGCCGTCTAATCCTTTGCAAATGATAATACATCAGCCTGCTACGGGTATTGAAGAGAACAGAAAGCAGGATGAAACAAAAAAGTGGGGAGAATACAGTGAAGAGGAACAGTCGGATTCTGAAGATGGGGCTTTGTAAGCTACGGAAAACAGATCGGGGAGATCGTCGAGCAAGGACGCTGTTGTCTGCAGTTCAGGTATTCCTGGTTCCGGAACCTCTGAATGGATCACCACCAGGAAAAAACACAAGTAAAAAGCCACTGGTATGTCTTCTGATTCCCGCTCTAAAGTGCGGATTAGACCCCCAATCCATTTTATATGATAGTTTTGTACTGGAATTGTCGCGGGATCAGCAACCGCGAGACTCAGAGGGCTTTAAAGCTCATTTGCAATGTTAACCGTCTTGATCTGGTTTGCCTTTCTGAACCTATGGTGACTTTCGACAGGATCCCTCTCTTTTTTTTGGCACTCTCTTGGTTTAGAGCTAATTTGCAGTAATTCGGTTAGTTCTATCTGGGTTTTTTGTCGCACAGGCTATCTTAGTCGTTACACAGTTATGGCAGAGCATGAGCAACATATTACAATAAGTTCCTTGGGCACTCATTCTTTTCAATTATCCTTTGTTTACGGCAGTAATTTCTTTGGCAGACGCCAATACCTTTGGACTTCTGTTGGTAACATTAGAGTTTGCAGCAAGAAAGTGGTAATGGGGGATTTTAATGCTCTGACTGGGGCTCATGAGAAAACATGCAAGGCTCCGTCTGAAGTGAGATGCAGAGATTTCTGTGGTTTTATCAGTAATAATGGCCTGGTGGAGGTTGATAGCACTGGGCCTCAATACACATGCTCTAATGGGAGGCTAGGAGCTGAGAATGTAGAAAGCAAAATAGACAGAGCTCTTGTAAATGAGGATTTCATGGATTCCTGGGATAGAATCAACTGCTCCGTTCTACCTCGTCATCATTCGGATCATTGTCCGCTTCTCCTCTCTTGCACGACAGGAAATACTAAGAAGCCGCGGTTCCGTTTTTTCGAAATGTGGACTACAGCGGATTCGATTAATAAGCTAATTGCTGATCACTTGCGGGATTCGCACATCTCATTACCTCCGGCTCAGCTCCTGTGTCACAAGTTAAAATCCCTCAAGCCCAAGCAGCGTGCTTGGAATAGGGAAGTTTTTGGTAGAGTGGATTCGAACATCTCCGCGGCTAAGCTTGGGCTAGAAAACATCCAGAAGCTTATTTTTGATCTTGGGTTGAATGAGGAGAGGAGAGACATGGAGGTGGAGGCACAGAGAATGCTTGATCTTCAGTTATACCGTCAGGAGCTCTTTGCTCGTGAGAAAAGCAAAGAAAAATGGTTGGCTGCGGGGGATAGAAATTCAAGCTTTTTCCATCGTTCTATCAAAAATAAAAAGGTACATTCCTCTCTGGATAGCTTGATTATTGATGGGGTCTTAACTTCTGATGAGAATGTTATTGCTCAGCATGCTGTTGACTATTACTCCTCCTTATTCACTGGGGATCGGCTTAATATTGACTATACTGCCATCGCAGCAGTAATCCATCCATGCGTCTCTGGCGAAGCTAACAGTGAACTCTTGCGCCGGCCTTCAGAGGAGGAGATTAGGTCTACTGTTTTCGCCATGAGCTGTGACAGTTCTCCTGGCCCGGATGGGTATGGAGGAGTCTTTTATCAACATTTCTGGGTAATTATCGGCACTGATGTGTGTAACATGGTGAAAGGGTTTTTTGACACGGGTTGCATGCAGCCTGGCATGAATTCCAGTATCATGGCGCTTCTTCCAAAAATTGAGAGTGCTAATGAAGTTCATCAATTTAGACCCATTGTTATGGGGAACTTCAGTTATAAAATAATCTCCAAAATTCTCTCGGATAGGTTGGCGCCAATTGCCGCAGGAATTGTTTCAGAAAATCAGTTTGGGTTCATTAAAGGTCGAAGCATACATCACTGTATTGCAGCGGCTTCTGAGGGAATAAATATGTTGAAAAAGAAGTGCTTTGGAGGGAATATGGCTTTGAAAATAGACATTAAGAAAGCCTTTGATACATTGGACTTGAACTTTATGCTAGTTGTGTTTGAAGCTTTTGGTTTCTCTTTATATTTCAGAAATTGGATCCTTGAAATTCTTCGCTCTGCTCGAATCTCTATTGCTTTAAGTGGGGGCAGTAAAGGTTACTTTGCCTGTTCTCGTGGTGTGCGACAGGGTGACCCGCTCTCGCCTATTCTTTTTGGTTTAGCTGAGGATTTCTTCAGCCGTTGGATGGCCGGTCTTGTGAGTGAGGGAAAATATGTTCCGATGGGTTACACAGGGACCTCCAACTTTCCGTCGCATCTACTGTATGCAGATGATATGATGTTGTTTGGAAGAGCTACGACTAGCAATATGCGCTGCATTCGGGAGCTTTTTGCCTTTTATGCCTCTATTTCGGGTCAATCGGTAAATTGGGATAAATCCGAGGCCATTTTTGGGAATCATATCAGCAATCAAAGACGAAGCAGACTGATGAATATTTTGGGTATAAGGCAAGCTTCCCTCCCCTTTTCCTACCTTGGCGTTCCCCTGTTCCAAGGCGCTCCAAAAAAGCGATTTCTGCAGCCTCTAATGGACAAATTCCTCGCTAATTTCAGTCTCTGGTGGGGAAAGACGCTCTCCTTTGCTGGCCGCCTCACTCTTATCAAAGCCGTTTTGACAGGTGCTTTGATTCACTCATTTTTTATTTATAAATGGCCTGCTTCACTTCTCTCCAAAATCAACAAGGCTGTCAGAAACTTTCTCTGGATGGGCGACAGAGACACTCAGAAGCTGATTTCAGTTCCATGGAAAATTTGTTGCAATAGGCAGGATGAGGGTGGCTTGGGCATCAAGGAGTTTAAAATCTTCAACTCTGCTTTGATCGGGAAGTTTAGTTGGGATTTAATCGAAGATAATTCTTTCATCCCCACCTTGCTACGGTCGCGGTTCTTTGAGCAATCGGGGATTCATAGAAAATATATTTTAAATTCTGCGATTTGGTCTTCTGTGCGAGACGCTATTGTTCATATTAGAAATGAGGTGGTTTGGTGGTTTGGGAGTAATTCTTCACTGAATTTTTGGACAGACCTCTGGATCTCCCCGTCGGTTTCTGATCAGCTTCAAATTCCGATTAAGGAGCAACGCAACCTTTTTGAACCTATCAACAACTTCTGAACTGATAATGATTGGTCCAATTTGCAGCGGCTGCCTACGCATATTCAGTTCAATATCAGACGGATTAAGCAGAACATTGAGGGCCAGGACACATGTGTTTAGAAGCCATCGGCTTCAGGTAAGCTTACAGTGCGAGAGCTTTACCGTTTCCTTCGGACAGCTGCCCCTGTCAACTGGCATAGGTTCTTATGGAATGCAGCTATCCCTCCTAGAAGATCTGTTGTCTACTGCGTATCTCTGTTCAGACAAGCATCCAAGGGTACGGTTTTCAGATTGCTTCAAGGTGTGAGCTGTGCAAGTGTAATGTCGAAACCATTGATCATCTTTTTGTTGTCTTTCCGGTTGCTACGAGCCTTTGGTTTATGGTTTTTAACCTGTTTGGTGTGCTTTGCTGTCGAGGTATGACTTTCGATGAGTTTTTCTCGTCGGTGCGTGTTGTGCGTCTTAGGCGTGGGCTGCGGTTAGGCTGGAATCACGCTGTCATCACCAGCCTGTGGTTTATTTGGAAGACCAGGAATACAGTAGTTTTTGAAGACGAGCTTCCTTCGATCCAAATTTTGCAGCGTCGTCTGCGCGACCTTATCCGCGAGTTCCGCCCCGGAGAACGCCCTCCGCCAGCTCCGGATCTTCTGTTGGTGCGATGGCTTCGGCCAACAACTGGTTGGATAAAAGTCAATATGGACGGAGCCGTATCTGGTGCGCCCGGAATGGGTGGTGCAGGAGGTATTTTTAAAAATTGCAGGGGATTCGTCAAAGGCTGTTTCGCTTTTCCTATCCCCGACACATAAGCGCATGTTGCGGAGTTATCAGCTATTGTTTTTACCGTTGATACGGCATGGGAAAGGGACTGGCATTGCCTTTGGATTGAATCAGACTCCCTTTATGCCGTTAATTTACTTGTTGCAAATTCCGCGGAAGTCCCCTGGATTGTTAAGCAGGACTGGTGCAGATGCTTAGCTCGAGTTTCCGCTATAAATTGCCGATTCACACACATTTTCAGGGAGGGTAATCAGACGACGGATAGGCTAGCAAACTTTGGCAAGGCGGCTTCGTCGATTGTGTGGTGGACGTCTGCCCCCTACTTCTGTCAGTCTTTAGTGTTTGATGACATTTGTGGTTTAGCACATATTCGTTTCCCTTAGTTTCTTTTACTTTCTTTTCCCTCTCCTTTTCATTGTATATTTTTCCTATTCTTATTAATAATATTCGGGTTATTGATTTGTGCTGGGGGTGCCAATCTAGTTGGGATGTCCGGCCTTTCCTTCGCATCCCATCCTTTTAGTTAAAAAAAATTAATTAAGTGATTAATTAATTATTATTATATATATTTTATATATAATAATTATATAATAAATTATTATATATAATAATAATATTTAATTTTATTATTATTATATTATTATTATTTATACAATAAAAAAATAATAAGTTACATGCACTAGGACACGTATTGTCCTAGTGCATGTGTTGATGTGTACGGATTGAATTCATTCGATCCATACTTTTACTTAGTTTTTGTCCAGGAACAAAAACTTTGAGAAATTAATATATAATATATTGAATTTTGGTTTTCATCAATCGTTGAGTAAGATTAATCAGTTTCTTCGAGGCTTGATCTAATCGACTTAGTGGATTGATTAGAGGCTTTACCACTAGAGAAGCTTTAATACCTGATTGGAATCTACAAAAGGTATTTACACCAATCTCGTAGTATAAATATCAATTTGATTATTAAAGAACTTAATGATCTTGGTTAAGGATTTGATGTCAAACATCGGATGTTTGACTGTTTATCAGAGTGATTAGATCACACTGATTGTTTGTTTAGGAAAAATTTTTGAAATTCGTTTCGTAAATACCAACATGCTTCCGCTTCAAATCCTTCATAGGGTTTTACCATGATTCGAGTCCTCAATCATTTGGTTTGAGAAACTCTAATATCATATCAACGAACCAATTAAATTAAAAACTTAAACTAAAAGTTAATAAATATATTAACTTATCATTTCTAAAATAACCCATTTGGTTTCACTGATTTGCAAACAAATATCTACAATTTACTTTTATTGCAAAAAGTCAAAGATGACTTAAGATTCATCGCATTTAGCATAACCAATTACTCTTATATTCAAACTATCAATTCAACCATTAATGACCTTAAAATAGAAAACTCTAATAATTAAATTTATTTAGAACAGCAGTTGGCATTGAACCATGTTTTCGGTCTTTCAAAATCATCATTTTTTATTCTTTATCTCTCTTAACCAAACAACACTTACATTACCTCAAAACTAAAAAGTTTAAGAATTAAAATTGATTAAAATATCATCAATTAATGAATTTTTTTTGAGGTCACCAATGGTCAAATAGACAGCAACAACCTAAACGTCGTTGCTTTTCCTAATGAGCAAGTACCCCTCTCCTCTTTTTACAAAAAAAAAAAAAAAAAAAAACCACACACATCCATCAACACATAGGTTATTTTTGGAATTATCTCAAATATTTAACCATTAGTTACATCCATGTTATCTATATCAGCCGCGGAGGGAGGAGATGCATCTAATCTAGGAGAAACAGACAGTTCTAGCAAACGTAGGAAAAGAGTCCTGTAGTGTTGATCCTCTCCTCTCACTTCATATTTACAATATATCTTCTTCCATTTATTTTTATATAGTTATATTTATTATATATACACCCTCTTTAACACTATATAAACTCAAATAAAGAGCAACACTACAACTTACCAAAGAAAAAGAAAAAGCACTCAGAAACATATGCAGATATGGAGAGACAAGAAAAAATTAGAGTGTTGATGTTTCCATGGCTAGCTCATGGACATATATCTCCATTCTTAGAACTAGCCAAGAGACTTTCCAAAAGAAACTTCTACATCTACTTCTGTTCTACTCCTATAAATCTTAATTCCATAAAAAAAACACTATCACCTAACTACTTTCTCTCAATCCAACTCATTGAACTTCATCTTCCAGCTTTACCTTCCTTACCTCCACATTTTCATACCACAAAAGGCCTTCCTCCTCATTTAATGCCTACTCTTAAAAAAGCCTTTGACAATTCAAGCCCTAGCTTTCTCAAAATCTTAGAAATTCTTAAACCTGATTTGCTTATCTATGATTTTATCCAGCCATGGGCTCCAGTTCTAGCTTTGAATTACAATATCCCTTCTGTCTTCTTCTTTTGTAGTTCTATCTCTATGCGTGCCTTTCTTACGCAAAACCAGGATAATGAAAACCTTTTCCCGGAAATATGTCCTGAGGAGTATATGAAAAGAAAGGTTCTTCATGTCCGCAAATCCACTTCCAATGAGAGTGAGGGTAGAGGTAGCTCTATCCAAAGTTGGGAGAGATCATCCCGTTTCGTTTTGGCGAAAACGTTTCGTGAAATCGAAGGGGAATACATTGATTATCTCAGCACGAAATTCATGAAGAGCATCATCCCTACAGGTCCTCTTGTTGAAGAACCAGAACAAGAAGATGACTACAACATCAATGAAGTGAAAGAATGGTTATCAAAGAAGAAACGTTTCTCAACCGTTTTTGTTTCTTTTGGAAGTGAGTATTTTCTTACAAAACAAGAAAGGGAGGAAATAGCAGAAGGGTTAGAACTTAGTGGAGTGAATTTCATTTGGGTTATAAGGTTTCCAAAAGGAGAAGAGACGAAGTTGGAAGATTCACTGCCTGAAAGATTCCTTGAAAGGGTAAAAGAGAGAGGAAAAGTAGTGGAAGGATGGATTCCACAGGGGAGAATTTTGAGAGATTCAAAAATTGGAGGGTTTGTGAGTCATTGTGGATGGAGTTCAGTGATGGAAAGTATGAAGTTCGGGGTACCAATTATAGGTTTGCCAATGAATCTTGATCAACCTGTGAATGCAAGATTAGTAAAACATGTTGGTGTGGGGATAGAGGTGAAGAGAAGTGAGAATGGAGAGATTGAAAGAGAAGAGATAGCACAAACAATTAGAAAGGTTGTGATAGAGAAAAGTGGGGATTTTGTTAGGAAAAAAGTGAGGGAAATGAGTAATGTTATGATCAAGAAAAGCGAGGAAGATATTGATGTTGTGGTTCATGAATTGCTACAACTTTTGTGAGTGTCAAAATGAGTTATAGTGTTATAATTGTGTTCGTATTATATGATAGGTAAGGAATTTCCACATATGAAGTGCCATATAAACCTCATAAGGCACTAAACAGTATACTACTTCTGAATAAATAGTGGTGCAGGTGAAGCTGCAGTATCATAAACCATGATGGAGGTGACAACAAAATCACAAGAAAAATTACTTCTGTAACTTATATTATATGTACGATGCATTGTCATGCCAAAGAGAAGAATAGGCATATGATTTCTTCCTGTTCTTTTCTCTGTCTATCCATTGGTTTTTCGTATTTACATGTTAAATATAACCAACAAATAGAGCCTAAAATCACAAACACAATCATCAAAAGAAGACAAAATACCCAATTGATAAAAAAAGATTCTGAAAATAGTTAATCTTCATTCTTCTACTTCTTATGCGTGTGAATATCTGTCTAGCACATATCATATTTTTTGTGCACAAGAGTGAGATGAATTATAGCATGAATTACTACATAAAAGCTAGATTAGTCAATGCTGAACTGAAGGAGGTGAAATGAAAAGGGAAACACAAGTGTTAGTAATAACGAACCAGCAGAAACCAGTTGCTGGATAGGTGTTCCTAAGATCAATAGAATGGCGAAGCATCTCCTCACACGAAGAGATTCAAAATCCAAAATCGAAAAAATAGAATTTCAGAAAACTCAGAAATTCAATTCTACTATATCACAGATATATACAAGATCATGGAACATTAGTGTCGTCTAACGAAATTACAAACTAATAGCTCGTGAAAGCTTCAAATGTTTGAGAGATTTAATACTATCTGATAAGCAAAAGTCAAGTGCAGTGAGAATACCTCGCCGGTAGTAGCGGCGCGTGAGTGGAACATTCGCCAAACTATCATCGGAGAGGGTTGGAGAAGATGCATAATGAGGTGGAGAAGTTGATGATGGTAAACGAGAAAGCAAAAAGGAAACAGTTGTGCAGTGAAAAGTGAAATACGCCGTTTATTGAGACGGTAAAAGAAGCACAACAGTAAAAGTAGTTGAGGTGCTGGCATATCGAACCCAGTCCTTACAGCATTTTTTTTTTGGAAATTTACATACAAATCCTGTATAAACCAATGTTAGCAGGCTTGGACCGGACCGGCTAATCGAACCGGCGAGGAAACCGGTCCGAACCTGGCCAGTTTTTTGAAAGTTAAAAAAATCGGAGAGACTTGGGACCCGGCAGTGCGGCCGGGAACCGGGATGACCTCGGGTCTCTGAATGAGGCGAAAAAATTTTGGGCGGGTCTGGAGAATCTAGGCGGGGTGTGAGGCTGTTTAAAATTTTGGCGGGCTGTGAAATAAAATGGGGTGGGCTTTGTACCGCTGGCCAAGTTAAGGGACCTCATTACGGTGCGGCATTCGCGTCGCCCACGTCGTGCGGGTGCGCCCCTAACCCGACAGTTAATCGATTGCACCCCCTGCGCGTGAGAGAGCATTTTCCCTAATAATTAGTTAAAAGCTTGTAAACATCATTTACTTAGTGAAGTTTCTCATTTCTTTCCTATGTGGGATGTGAATGCTTAATTTCCTTTTATCTTCTTCCAAACCATTTTAAGTCGTTCACTTTGAGCATCAATTTCTCATTCATCACTTGTCCGTTTTGAGTTTATAATATATTTTTAAAAAGATCTCATGACATAGAATACGTTGATATATTTCAATTTATTCTGAACTTAATTTATTCGTCATATATTTAAGACTCAAATTAACAAAAAATAACAAACCAAATGTTGTTTATAATTTATTTTGGATATATATAATGTATAAAAATAATTTTAAATTAGTAATATATATTTAATATATATATATATATATATATTATTTATTTATTTATTACGTCATCCGGTTCGACCAATCCGAGCCATTCGATCCGACCAAGTGACCCGTGACCCAGTTACCAATCCGGTTTGATGTCCGGTCCGGTTCTGATATGTAACACCCTGGTCCAATACCATGTAGATATTGTCCGCTCTTGCCCAAATCCAACACCTTGGGCCTCACGGCTTTAAAACGCGTCTGCATGTATTGGATTCTCATCTCACTAATAAGCCCCAGTCACTCTCTCTCCATTTTCGATGTGGGATTCAGTTCATTCATGTCCCCATCGCCATCCCTTAGGGCCGCTCCTTGCTCAGGCCTTCTTACCCCGGCGCCACCCACTCCGGACCGGGTCGTTATATGATAACAGTAGTATAAACTAATAACATCATTATTTTTAATCAATTTTAAAAATTGAAGTCTATAAATTAAAAATCTAGATATATTCTCTAAAGTTTAGGATTTATAAATTAGAATTTAAAAGTTTTAAATTAGAGTATAAAAGTATATTTTATTTGTTATGTATGAAAAATAATAACGTATTCGGAATTAAATTTGATAATCTGATTTAGTTATAATGTTGTAGTTAATTATGATATTCCAATTTTTTTTATTTCAGGTCCGGTCTAACTCAGATCCACTAAAACCTATTTATATTTAGGTTGGGTTTACAGTTTATAAAAATAGCATGGTAGATCCAGCTCAGCTCAATTCATTTGATTAATATTTAATTTTTTTTGTAGGAAAGGGAAAGAAAAAACAAAAAAGAAAAAACCACTAACTAACCCGGGATTAGTCTAGGAAAACTAACCCCCACCATATCGTCTCAAAGCAACGAAAAAAGGAAGTCAGAAGGAGAAGAGAAAGTTGAGACTCCCAACGTCCTCGCATGGCTCTCAGCTGCAAGGCGGTCTGCCACCCTGTTCTACTCCCTGAATACATGACCAAAGTTGATGGTATCGAAGGAAGAACACAATCTTTTGATCTCTTTAATTAAGTTTTGGCTACCTAAACCAATAGCCTTATTATCAGAAATCATTTTGACCACCTCAAGGTTGTCAGATTCCACAATCAGTCTTCTCAAACCCAGATTTTTGGCGAGCCTAAGCCCAGAGAAGATCCCTCAGAGCTCAGCAGTTAAGGAAGAACCCATCCCTAGATTCTGAGCAAAGCCAGACACCCAAGTACCACCAGCATCTCTCAAAACCCCTCCAGCCGCAATTTTGCTGTCCACAAGACACGAGCCATCAGTATTTAACTTTACCAACCCTTCACCCGGTCTACTCCATCCAAAAAGATGCTCAACAGTTCTCTGGCTAGTACTAGATAAATTATCCTCATTAAAGCTGTTAATAATAGTATTAACTTTCTTAGAGAAGTAATCAAGAAGGTTAGGAATAACAATAGCTCCTTCACCAAAGATATCAGCATTCCTTCGCTGCCAAAGCTGGTGACAGATAACGGAAAAGAGGATAGCACCATGCTCCAGCTCAGGTAAAAGCAAACCTTTAACACCATCTATAAACCAATCATGATCTGAATAGGCAAAGAAATCAGGTAGCAAATGGACCGAAAGCACTTTCCTCCACACATTTTTACTCTTCGCACAATCCCTAAGAACATGGCAGATGGTTTTCGCCTGAACTCTGCATCTACTACAAGTATTCGCCTCCACTAAATGGCGTCTTTTCCTTTCAACATCCGTAAGCAACCTATTCTTAGCACCAAGCCAAAGGAAACTCCTAATGCGATAAGGAACTTTCAAGGCCCAAATATTCTTCCAAACGACTGAAGGGGACGCATCCAAATTAAGATTGAAGGCCTCAAAATCAGATTTGCAAGAATAAGCACCGTTATTCGTAAGGGACCAACAGTGGCTATCCCCATCTTCCTCCTTACCACTAACTTTAACCCCTCGAATCTTCAGGAGCATCTCCAGATTAAGGTAAGCATCAAATTTAGACCAAACCCAATCTCCCTCCGAGTCCACAACATCAGCAATACTCCAATTCCGACTCTCCAGGGGCGGTAGAGAAGTACAAACTTCTAATAAAGACTTCTTCCCAAGCCAGATGTCATTCCAAAAACTAATTGATCTACCATTGCCCACCGACCAACCAATCCTAGAGCAAAACTCAGAAAACACAGCATTAACTCCTTTCCATAAGAAAGAACAATTAATAACTCTCTCTTTTGGGCCCCCAAAAATCCTATCCTTTCTATATTTCTCACACAATAACCGAACCCAAAGAGCATCCGGGGATTGCCACATCCTCCAAAGAAGCTTCATTAACAACATTTTATTATTGTCCCTGGCTTGTCTAATCCCCAATCCTCCCTTATTCTTAGGTTGGCAAACCTCTTCCCACGGAACAAGATGAATTTTTTTCCCCTCTTTTGAGTCTCCCCACAGGAAACGTCGATTAATTTTATCAAGACCATTAAGAACAGGCTTTGGCAACCTACAAGCTTGCATTATGTGATTAGGAACCGCACAATTCACCGATTGGATCAAGGTAAGACGGTCCGAAAGAAAGAGATTTAGCTTTCCAACTAGCACACTTACTATTAGATCTATCGAAGATCTCTTTAAAAGAAGCTTTAGAAACTCTATCACTATGGAGAGGAACCCCCAAATAGTTACCAAAAGCCTTGGTAAGAGGAATACCAGAAATCTCACTCATCCTTTTACATACCCTTTGGTCCATATTATTAGAGCACAACATTCTAGATTTTTGGATATTAAGCTTTTGACCTGAAACAGAGCAAAAGTTACTGATGATATCCATAATCACACCAATTTTCTCCTCACATCCTTCAACAAATATCATAACATCATCAGCAAAGAACAAATGAGAGACCAGGGGACACAATTTATTAATGGAAACCGGATGAAGCCTCCCAATGCTAACAGCATCTTGGATAAGATGAGTTAACCTCTCCATAGCAATAACAAATAAGAACGGACTCATAGGGTCCCCTTGACGGATACCTCGGGAAGGAGTAAACTCCTCGGACAAATCCCCATCAATCAACACTTGAAAAACCAGAGAAGAAATACAAACCTCAATTAATTTCCTCCAATTATCCGCAATCCCAGCTCTCATCAGACTATCAAGGAGAAAACTCCAGTTAATCCGATCATAAGCTTTCTCAAGATCCAGCTTCAGAGCCACAATACCACGCTTACCCTTTTTGATCTTCATCGAATGGACCATCTCTTGAGCGATAACAATATTATCCATCATGTGTCTCCCTGGGACAAAACTACCTTGATTCTGGCTAATAATATCGGGAAGAATACACCAAAGTCTATTAGCCACAATTTTGGTAATAACCTTATAGATCACATTACACAGACTAATAGGTCTCATTTGTAAGAAAGAAGAAGGCTTCTCCACTTTAGGAATCAGGACCAGAAGAGTTTTATTCACTAGTTTAACATCCTCAGACCCATTAAAAACCCCTTTGACAAAACTGTAAATTCCTTCTTTAACAGTTTCCCAATGATTATGATAAAAACCGACCGGGAGCCCATCAACCCCACGAGCTTTAGTAGTTCCAATGCTAAAAACCGCCTGACCAATCTCTTTCTGATCAATAGGGTGAAAAGCTTCAATACTCCTATCCTCACAAACCGTAGGAAACGTAATCCTAGACAGAGTTCTATCCAAATCCACCGGGTCTTCTTTAAATAACTCTTTATAGAAATTGAGGGCCAAGAGACAGATTTCTTCATCTTCATAAACCCAATTACCATTAGGATCCTTGATAGCATCAATCCGATTCTTCTGCCTTCTGATAACAGTAGAAAGATGGAAATACCTCGTATTACGATCTCCATCTGTAATCCATGCCTTCCTTGATTTCTGAAACCACAGCAACTCTTCTTGCCTTAGCACCACTTCCAACTCATTCTGGAGGGATCTAAGAAGACAGTTTAAACTATGGTCAAACTACAAAATAAACCTCATAGTTTGACCAATTTATAAATGCAGTCTCATGGTTTAAAAGATTATAAATAGAAGTCTGTGATTTTTGGAGTTTGCAAATGTAAACCTTGCAAATTAACTAAACCATAAGTATTGTTTGATCGAAAATCGACTCATATATCCTTTAACTATAAACTTTACAAACTCAAAACTTCTGTTTGTAAATTTTTAAACCATGAGACTGCATTTGTAAATTGGTGAAACTATACGGTTTATTTTTATATTTTACCCTAAGAAAACTATATACATTTTTAATGAGTTTATTTGGGTTGGGGTTGGAACTTAATTTTGAGAAATTTACATAAAAATTTAGTTTTAAGAAATTATCTACAATTATGTCAAGTAATAATTTGAATTATATCAAACTAAGTAAATCACTATTTTTAATATATGTTAAAGGCTAGGGTTTATAAATTAGGGGTATAAGATATATTTGTTAGAATACATTCATTCTACTAATATATAATTTAAATTAAAGAAACATAAAAAGAGGTGCACTTATTTACGTGTAGGTTTATAAAAAAAAATATAAATATATAGATATTAGAAAATTTATATACAAATTCACTTTTAAAAAACTATCTACAATTATATCATATTATAATTTTGGATTATACAAACAGATAGAGAATAGAGTATATAAAGGCAATTTGCCATCAAAGGATTTTTTCAACTATTTCAACAGCTAATATAACAGCTAATATAATATTGTTTCTGTTAACCCATTAAAGGAATCGATAAGTGTGTTCGTGAATAACCCATTAAAAAAGCAGAAACAATAAAAATTTATAATAAATCAAAAAATAAAGAAGGAACCGCAGCAAAACCTTGCTAAATAAGCTATGCTTTACCCGGTCTAGTCTCTTTGACAAGTTGAGTTTTGTCTCATCTCTTTGATAAGTTTTGCTTTTTATATATTGTGTCTTCGTTTTTATCTTACATTCTCGTCATCATGAGTATTGTGGCTTGGAACTGTTATGGGCTGGGCAACCTACGTTCAGTTCGGGTTCTCTTGGATCTTGTCCGGGTCAACAAACCAAGTATCATTTTTCTTTCAAAGACTCTTTTAACTTCCTGCCATTTGGATACAGTTAAAAGAAAGTTGGTCTATGCTGGTAGGTTGTGTTTGGGCTGTGTTGGTAGAAGTGGGGTCTGGTCCTTATTTGGCTTGAAGAGGGGATGGTGGATATTACGGATTCCAGCTATAATTTTATTGATGCACAGATACACCTTTGTGTGAATCAAACATGGAGATTTACAGGTACTACGGTTTCTCTGGAAGATCAAAGTGGTGGCAGGATGCTCAATCAAAGGGGATGCTTGTTTGTGCCCAGGTTGTTCCAGGTGGGACAGGGTCTTTTCAGGGTGCAATTCGCTGGTTACGGCCTCCTCCAGCTCGCTTTAAACTGAATGTGGATGCCTCTATTATCTCGGGATCAGGTCTGCTGGGTTTCGGGGCGGTGTTACGAGACTTCAACGATAAGTTTTGTGGAGCTTTTTCCAAACTTGTGTGGGGTGATTTCTTGCCTCGTGTAGGGGAAGCTATGAGCATTCGAGAATCTCTAAGTTGGCTCAACGGAAAGGGTATGGACGTTTTTCTTGTTGAAACCGATGCAGAGGTGGTGGTTTTAGATCTTAATCAACCCGCCTTCAGGTCTTATTACGGCCTTGTTCTTGATGATTGTAATAGGTTGATTCATTTGTTTAATGATGTTAATATCATTTTTGCAGTCGTTCTGCAAATAGTGCTCATGAACTTGCAAGGACATTCTATTCTATGTCAGGACTGATGAAATGGCATACTAGTCCTACAGATTTCATTGTTTAAGCCTTGTATTCTAATTCTATTTAATATATCAAAGAAAAATTATGCTTCATCCATGAAAATTTTCAAACTAGAACACACTTTTCTGAATTTCATGTAAGTTGAATAGAAAAGATTTGCAAAAAAAAATTAGTCTTTTATTAATTCTCTGCCATTTTTAAAATTAAATTGCATAATTCTTAAAAAAACACAAAACATGAATCTCAATTTGGATTCAACGTAAATCAAGAAGATAGTTGAAGATAATAGTTACTTATAGTTTATTAGAGTATATCTGATACTAACTAGCTATATTATTCTCTAAAATAATATAAAATATTAGTAAACCAAAATTTAGCTAGTTAAATTTATGTTTTGCTCTAACCATATTAGCTATTTGACTTTTTATTTGATTATTTTATTATTAAAAGTGAATAAAATTAAAGAAAAAAAATTGAAAAGTAGAAAATAGAAACAAAGAAGAAAGAAAAAGAATGAATAAAAATTACAAATAGCTAGCCGAAAGAACTAGTCAAATTTAGCTAATAAAAATGAGTAGTTATGTATTTTAGAGAGTAATGTCACCTTATTGGAATGTTCCACTTTCTAAATAAATAGCTAAATTTGACTATTTAAAGAGTCATATCACTTTATTAAAGATACTCTTATCAGCATAAAATTACAATACAGTCCCTCTTAACCCGTTTTTTTTCATTTCTGCAATGAAATGAATATAAATTCAAATCATTGATCTTATAGGAACTTTTCATAGTATATTAATTTCAAAAAATACATAAGAACTGCTTTAATTTATATTTTGGTTTTCCATCCATCTAGGAAAAGAACTGAAGTTGGTGTACATTTTTTTTTTAACAAATCAGTGTACAATTTTTGTTTTACAAATGTTGATGTTTTTCCTTTTTAATAATACTTCATTCACTCGTTCCATATTACATGTCTTTCTAGAGATTGTTTTTGTTTCATAATATATGTCATTTAATATGATCAATACATATTAAGTCACTTTTTTCTGCTACAAAACATGAGTTTATGAAGATTAATTAGAATAATGGACTTATTATAAAATAAATAAATACTGGAATCACTGTGCCCCATCTATTTTTTGATTTCTCCGTTAGTGGGGGTGTCTGGATTGAGACTAGTGATAAATATGATGTACCAAATAATCTACCATGGAGAAGGCTTATAAGTTGGTTGTCAAGAAAGCCTGCTAGAAAATCTCTTAAATCTTCTATTAGAAGAGTTGCTTTTGCACCAACTGTATATTGAGAGTGGTTGACTAGATGTAAAATTGCTTTTGATAATGATTTTTTTTGTAAGGATCAAATTGTTAGGCAAGTGTCTTTAAATGTAAAAATGAGATTATATAAATCTCAATCTTCGAGCTTGCTGTGGCACAATTAGACTTAGATGTATGAGTTGTCCTTTGGTCATTGTATAAGTTTTTTGTCACTTAATAAGATTTTTTTGATATTTCCATAAAAAATAAATAAATACTGGAATCAATAACTAAAGGGTAACAAAGTCTTTTTATACAACTCTCTAAAAAGAGATGTATGTATTATTTATATAAAAAATAAATAATAATATATAATAAAATAATAATGACTCCTAATTTTAAGGGATGAGTTTGTTATATGATAAAAGTAGTTTATTATTTTCATTTGAACTTTTGGCCTTGTAGCATTTTTCTAGATAAAATTGAAACCATATAAACTCTTGGCCTTGTAACATTTAATGCCAACTTAGGAGTCAAGCTAGGATATACATAATCTGTTAGATCGATAATGTATGTAATATTATTGATGTCAAAAATTAAAATTGAGACACCTATCTATCTATATTTCTTTCCCTTCCTCCACGCATGCAATTTTCTACCTCATTTTTTACACTAATCCTTTCCTCAAACTTTTCCTTCTTAAGTTAGATTAATTTTAGATAGGAAAAATAACCAAATTTAACTTTAGGAAAAAGAACCAAATTTAACTTTAATATTTCAAGCTAAGTGTAGGGGTTAGTGTAGATATAATCCTAATCTTTAACGTATAAATTATTACAAATTTAATCTTAATGTTTCTAAGTAATATCAATTTTAGTCATACACAATCAAAAATTTGAAAAGAATAGATTGACTATTATTTAACGATCACATCTGACTTTCAAAACAAATTTATTAAAAAATTAAAGCAGTTTTGTACATTTTTAACTATATTAATAATACAATAAATATTTTAGGTAATTTGACAGTTGATATTTGGAAGCTTTGAAGTGACAGTTAAATACCAGTCAACTCAGTTTTTTCTTATATTTGATAACGTATGGCTGGAAAATTGATCTTGCTTAGAACCGTTAGGTGTTAAATTTATACAATTTCATACGTTAAAGCAAAATATGCACTCTATTAAAACGTTAGAATTAAATTTGATCTTTATCCCCTTTAAATATTAACAAAACTCTTTCATTAGCCATCACTCTTATTATCTCCATCGTATATATACATCATGTTATTACTCATTGATAACAAATCAAAAATATGTATATGCACATGCATTTTTTTTAAATATCTTATATTCTACACATGTTGGATATATATATTTTTTTTAAACCCATATATATATCCTCGAGTTTAGAGGCATTTCATCTTCAAATTTATTTTGAACCAACTAATATGTAACTGGAATAGAATCTGAAACAACGTATCCATGTTTTTTTAGTGATATGATCTAAAAAACTTCAACTCACCAACATTAGGATAAAATTGCTTCTAGCTATCAGCATTAGAGATAATTTGTCTCATATTCTATAAAGATATTTATTTAGGTTCAATATCTATTAATGGCAAAAAATAATTAATTGAATGATATCCCCATGAAACAATTCAACTAATAAGTTAAGGTTCAAAGAATAGCTTTTAGTATTATATTTTACACATCTCTCATGAGCTTGAAATGTATACAACACATGCTCATCCTAACATGTGTTGAAATTCCATCCGTAAGTAGAATTACTAGGATTCAACACTCAACCATTTACTATGTGAAGCAACCAATTGAACTAAAAGTTTAGACTAAAAGTTAAGGATTAAAAATAACTTTTATTATTATCACCGATATGATAAAAGTATATATTATTTAACTAAGCAATGTAAAATATTTATTAGTTACATTATTATCTATATCAGCTGCGGAGGGAGGAGATGCATCTCAAAATCTGATCTAAGAGAGACAGTTTTAGCAACCTTCTGCCTAGGATAAGAGTCTTGGAGTGTTGATCCTCTCCTCTCACTATATAAACTCAAAGCAAAGAGAAACACTACAACTTACCAAAAAAAACAAAATTATAGGCAAAGCACTCAGAAACATATGCAGATATGGAGAAGATCACAAGAGAAGAAAAAATTAGAGTGTTGATGTTTCCATGGCTAGCTCATGGACATATATCTCCATTCTTAGAACTAGCCAAGAGACTCTCCAAAAAAAACTTCCACATCTGCTTCTGTTCTACTCCTATAAACCTTAATTTCATCAAAAAAACACTATCTCCAAACTACTCTCTCTCAATCCAACTCATTGAACTCCATCTTCCATCTTTACCTTCCTTACCTCCTCATTTTCATACCACAAAAGGCCTTCCTCCCCATTTAATGCCTACTCTTAAAAAAGCCTTTGACAATTCAAGTCCTAGCTTTCTCAAAATCTTGGAAATTCTTAAACCGGACTTGCTTATCTATGATTTTATCCAGCCATGGGCTCCAATTCAAGCTTTAAACCTCAATATCCCTTCTGTCTTTTTCCTTTGTAGTTCTATCTCTATGGCTGCCTTTGTTATCCAAAACACAGATATGGAAAACCTTTTCCCGGAAATCTGTCCTGGAGAGTACTTCAAAAATAAGAGTCTTGATGTGCTGAGGTCCTCTTCTAATGAGAGAAAGGATATCGATAGGTTTATCGAAAGTTGGGAGAGATCATCCCGTTTCATTTTGGCGAAAACGTATCGCGAAATCGAAGGTGAATACATTGATTATCTCAGCGGGAAAATGATGAAGAACATCATCCCCACCGGTCCTCTTGTTGAAGAACAAGAACAAGAAGATAATTCCAACATGAATGAAGTCAAAGAATGGTTAGAAAAGAAGAAACGTTTCTCAACCGTTTTTGTTTCTTTTGGAAGTGAGTATTTTCTTACGAAACAAGAAAGGGAGGAAATAGCAAAAGGGTTAGAACTTAGTGGAGTGAATTTCATTTGGGTTATAAGGTTTCCAAAAGGAGAAGAGATTAAGTTGGAAGATTCACTGCCTGAAAGATTCCTTGAAAGGGTAAAAGAGAGAGGAAAAGTAGTAGAAGGATGGATACCACAAGGGAGAATTTTGAGAGATTCAAAAGTTGGAGGGTTTGTGAGTCATTGTGGATGGAGTTCAGTGATGGAAAGTATGAAATTTGGGGTACCAATAATAGGTTTGCCAATGAATCTTGATCAACCTGTGAATGCAAGATTAGTAGAACATGTTGGTGTGGGGATAGAGGTGAAGAGAAGTGAGAATGGAGAAATTGAAAGAGAAGAGATAGCACAAACAATTAGAAAGGTTGTGGTAGAGAAAAGTGGGGATTTTGTTAGGAAAAAAGTGAGGGAAATGAGTAATGTTATGATCAAGAAAAGAGAGGAAGAGATTGATGTTGTGGTTCATGAATTGCTGCAACTTTTGTGAGTGTCAAAATGAGTCATAGTGTTATAATTGTGTTCATATTGTATGATATGTAAGGAATTTCCACATATGAAGTGCCATATAAACCTCATAAGGCACTAAACAGTATACTACTTCTGAATAAATAGTGATGCAGCTGAAGCTACAGTATCATAAACCATGATGGAGGTGACAACAAAATCACAAGCAAATTACTTCTGTAACTTATATGTACGATGCATTTTCATGGCAAAAAGAAGAATAAGCATATGATTTCTTCCTGTTCTTTTCTCAGTCTATCCATTGGTTTTTCTTATTTACATGTTAAATATAACCAACAAAAAGAGCCTAAAATCACCAACACAATCATCAAAGGAAGAAAAATATCAATGAATACCCAATTAATCACAAAAGCTTCTGAAAAGAGTTAAGCTTCATTCTTCTACTTATGCGCGTAAATTTCTCTGTCTAGGGCATATCACATTTTTGTGTGCACAATAATGAGATGAATTATAACAGGAATTACTACATAAAAGCTAGATTAGTCGATGCTAAAGTGAAGGAGGTGAAAATGAATAGGGAAAATACCAGTGTTCGTAATAATGAACCAGCAGAAACCGTTGCTGGATAGGTGTTGCAAAGATCAATAGAATGGCCAAGCATCTCCTCACACGGAGAGATTCAAAATGCAAAATCGAAAAAACAGAATTTCAGAAAACTCAGAAATTCAATCCTACAATATTCACTTCCACAGATGTACAAGATCATGAAACATTAGTGTCGTCTAACGAAATTACAAACTAATAGCTCGTGAAAACTTCAAATATTTGAGAGATTAAATACTATCTGACGAGCAAAGTCAAGTGCGGTCGAAATACCTCGCCGGTAGCAGCGGCGCGCGAGTAGGACATTCAACTGCCTGACGTCGAAGAGGGCTGAAGGTGATGCATAATGAGGTGGAGAAGTTGATGATGGCAAACACGCGCGCTAACCGATGAGGATGTCATTATTGATCATTAATCGTTTATTTTTACTACTTGATCATTAATCTTTCTTTTTACCATTTATCATTTTTTTTTAGGCCTAATACATAAATAATCTCTGAACTTGTCTAAATGTTGCAACTGGCCCCTCAACTTTCAATTGTAACAACTTACCCCTTAAACTTGTCCAATTGTAATAATTTACCCTTTAAACTTGTCCAATTGTAAAACACAACCCCAAATTGCTGACATTGACTGCAATTGAAGAAACACGTGAAACACAAAATCTGCAACGCTCGTGGAGTATGATAATCATATCTTTGGCGTGATACGAATCCGGAGAAACTTTTTTACGGTTGCTTCAAATACGGGGTAAAAAAATTCACAATTTGGGGTTATGTTTTACAATTGGACAAGTTTAAGGGGTAAGTTGTTACAATTGAAAGTTGAGAGGGACGGTTGCAACATTTGGACAAGTTCAGGGGGTTATTTGTGTATTAGGCATTTTTTTTACTAATTGATCATTAATTACTCCACTTTATTCCCACCATAACATCTCTTTCCCTCTATTTTCTATTCCCACCATTTCATCTTCCCTTAAAAATTTTATAATTTTAATTAAAAAATAAATAAAGTGGTTATTAATTCATTAGAAAAAAGATTGCCTCAAAAAAGAAAAAAAAAGATAATAAATTATAAAAGAATAAATAAATTTGAGTTTCTGATCATTCCATTTCATCTTCCGTCAAGAAAAAAGTCTCATTCCCTCCATAATATTTCTCACCATTTCACCTTCTTTTTGAGATTTTTTTCTTTCAATTTCTGTAGATTTTTTTCTTTCAATTTCTGAAGATGGTATGTTGGAAATAGAAAATAGAGGGAATGAGATGTTACGGTGGGAATAAAATGGAGTAATTAATGATCAATTAGTAAAAAAATAATTAATGATTAATTAGTCAAAAAATGATGAATGTTTAATTAGTAAAAAAATGATTAATGATCAATAATGATATCTTTTTATTTATTCTTTCAATGTAGTAATTAATGATAATTATTTTTCTTATCTAGCGCGTCGGGACGTTTGTTAGCTTTTGCCAAATAATTAAAGGGCAATGCATGGTGAATTGAGGTGGAAATAAAATAACTTAGAAAATTATTTTTATATTTTTTCATTTCTGTTAATAAAATAAGGGTGTTGTTAAACCCAGCTCCATTTTCCCACCCCTAGCCCTGTGAAATGACGAAAATGTCCTTTCATGGGTTTTGGGAGGGGAAAAGCTATTTTTTTTTTGCGGATTCGACACGCGGGCGTGTGGCCATCACGCCTCACCTCGCGGTCGGACGTGATAGCCCCACGCCTCACCGCGTGGTCGGCCGTGACAGCCACATGCCCGAGGTCGGGCGTGTGGCTGTCACAGCCGACCACGCGGTGAGGCGTGGGGCTATCACGTCCGACCGCGAGGTGAGGCGTGATGGCCACACGCCCGCGTGTCGAATCCGCAAAAAAATAGCTTTTTTATCCCGTAAATAGTCCGTTAAACCCGTAAATAGTCCGTTAAACCCGTAAATATGCGGTTAAACCCGTAACTACAGAATTGTACTTAAAACCAAAAAATAATATAAGTTAATTAATAAATATTATTAATCACAACATATAAAACTAATATAATCTAGTCCAAGCCTCTCTCCTTTCAGCGTATAAATTCTCCAAATGACGAACACTCTGATGAGAAAATAATCGCCATTGGGTGGCTATGGGAGGCACTGGAAACGAATGATGTAAATAAAGACGTATGTAGTGACGATAACTCCCCAAATGACAAATCACAATCTCTCGCTCAGGTGGTCTTCCATCGTCCGAACGCATCGGCAGTATAGTGCAACATCCTAATTGTTCTGTAGTAAAGAGGAAAATTACTGCGTTCAATACAGATGCAGCAACAAATAAGTCATCCGGACTCACCATCCAGTGGGACTCACCACAACCCGCTCCTGCCCATTTAATACGTGTGAGGGCAGCATCAAATCTGTTCCCGTACACTGGCGCATACAGATCATGGTTTGCCCGCATCTCAATCTCTATAAGCACTCTCATCAGCTTCCACTCCTCTTGGTTATAGGTGATCGCATCTCAATCTCTATAAGCACTCTCAATCTCTTATACTTGTTTGTTTTATATGTTGAATCCATACCAACAAACAAGTAATAAGATCGGAACAGTGTGATCGATGTTGGATGTGCCATAAATAAGTGAGTCACGACATTGCTGCCCGGCACCGCTTGCGTCCAATGTATATAGTCCTTATCTATAGCAAGCCGATAAAACTGACCGATTACATCCCGACCCTCAAAGCTCTCAGTCCTGATTTTCTTCCTGTAGTTATAGATATGCCTTTGTGTCGGGCAATCCTCCGGATGTTTTTCTTTGATTGCAGCAAAAATAGCACAAGGCTTAGCTTGAGCTGAACTCATTTCACGAACGAGTTTTTTGGAAGCCGGGCTTAGTCCGCTCATTTGTCTGTAGCCCTGACGATATACAGCCAACTGATGATAGTGCTGTCCTCTATCTCCAGGAATCCCATTCACCACCCAACCGCCCAATTCGCCGATTTCCATAACCTTTATCTGGAATTTGCAACCACAGTACTTTGTTTTTGTATTCTTCCGTAGTATAACATCCATATCCACATCCTTTTTCCTTTTATAATTCTTAACACCACGAGCACATTTAACCAATATCCACTTTGACTTGAGCCCCGTCTTGTGCGACGCTGTTGTTAACTCAAACCCGATCCCAATTGCCGTCTGTTTTGCCCAGTTAACAGCTTCATGATATGTTTGAAATGTTTGTTTGGGAAAAACTGCGAGCTGTAATCTATGCCGTTTCCGTCAAATTCTTCCCACGAAACCTCCTGTAAATGAGTAATAACGAACATTTTGTATCAGAACGTGACTTTTCTATAGCATTTCGGTGTCTAAACCCGAAAAACAGCCACAAATATGCTCGGGCATGTGAGCATCACGCCTCACCATGAGGTGGGGCGTATGAACATCACGCCCCACCACATGGTCGGGCGTATGAACATCACGGCCCACCTCATGGTGAGGCGTGTGGCTATCACGCCCCACCACATGGTGGGACGTGATACTCATACGCCCGACCATGTGGTGGGGCGTGATGCTCACACGCCCGAGTGCCGAACCAGATTTTTTTTTTCCAATTCAAATTAGAGAAATGCAAGGAAATTAATTCGGAAACTGATAACTTGCCGGATCCGATTTGATATTCCCTTCCGGAGTTACCTGCAAAACAGAACCGGAGATAGGATCTCCGGGAAAACTCTCCGACGATTAAGTCAGTTTTTGTAAGAGGGTTGGTAATTTGACAATAATATTGTAGGGCAAAAAATGTGAACGTACCTTTTTCCCTTGTTCTTAAGGCCTTTTATAGGTGTTTTTTAGGTAACCGCCGAGGGCGGTTACTCCTTAGTGGGCCACGTTCTGAGGGCGGTTCCCCCTTTTTAGGCCATGTCCCTTTCGTGGCTTTCATGGCAACGAATGTGGTTCTGAGTGGGAGTCTTGATGCTCCATTTAGGAATTCGGGGCGGTTACTCGCTTCACCCGTTTCCGCTTATTCGGGTCCCATTCGGGGCGGTTACTCGCTGCGCCCGCTTCCTTTATTCGGAACCCATCCGATCTTAGACCATGGGTCTAAGTATGGGCTGGGCCTGCGAAATGAATATGACCCGGTTTAGCCTCGCGGGTTATCACATGCCTCCCCTTTAGTTTGATACAAGAGCCCCTTTAGGGTCTGTTCATAGGGGACGCTTCGTTTTTGCTTGTCTATTCAAAATTCAAAAACTTGTGAATTTTTCCTCTTTCGTTATTTCTTTTCCGGCGTCATCTTTTCCGGCGTTGACCTCTTATTTCCGTCACTTCTCTGTGTTGTCTTTCCCATGTAAGTTTTCCTCTTCATAACTTGTACCTTGTTCGGCTTTTTACTTCTGTTTATTTCTTTTCCTCAACATGTCGAACCCCGATCTCGACTTTTCACCGTTCGATGAGAACTACGTCCGCGAGGTTTCTCATGAAGTTGATGAGATGGTTGATGAAGTTTCAACCAGTTCTCATGGGTCTGATTCCCACCCCACTGACTTCCTCCATCTGGCGAATACAACCGACGAGGGTCTAGATTTTGACCCTAAGAAGTTGATTTCGCCACCTGTCCCAACCCCCCGTTTGTTACCAAAGAGGGACAGGTCGGGAAGCCTAGTTTGTCGCGAGACCATTGAGGATTTGCGGGTGCAATATCCTTGGCTCCAAGGTCTCGAGACCATCATTCCCGGGGAGGATAGAGGACCGGGCGATTACCCAAAGGGGTATTTCACCATTTTCGTCGCCCAAATTATCTACGGCTTCACTTATCCGCTGGCGGATGAGATTGCTTCCGTCCTCGGTGGTTACGGAATCGCACCTGGGCAGTTACATCCAAATGGATGGGCCGACTTGACCCTAGATAAATTTCTGGCGGATTGTTTGGAGGTTCCTTTCTCGCTCAAAATTTTCTCCAAGCTTCATCATTTCAAGAGTTCGGCGGGATATTTCACTTTCATCCGCCAGAGCGGATACTATGGTTTTGACGAGAAGCTGAACAAGATCTGCGAGTGGGATCGCTCTTACTTTTTTATCAAGTTTAATGAGGGAAATCTGAACTTCCTTCACCGTTGGGGCCGGCCCAATGTGAAGAGTTTGAACTTCGGTTACCCCAGCAAGGAAGAATCCGCTGTCATCGAGTTCCTGAAGAGTACCCCTCCTTTTGTATGGACATATGATCAGGCCTTCCATATGCTAAGGAGCCGAGTAGCGATTGCCTACCACGAGGGGGATCGCGTGGTCTATATCCCTTATCGCGTTTTTGTACAAGGTACTTTTTATTTCCAAGTTGATGATTTCTTTTAACCCTTTGCAGGGGTGATCCTTTATCTCAAATCGCTGCAGATCGGGAGGCTAAAGCCCTAGCGAGAAGGAAGAAGCGGATGGCGGGAACCGCTTCCGTTGTAGGGGCGGATTCTTCTGGAGGAACGATTCCTTCCATTGAGGCAGCTTCTCCTGTAAGGGCCTCCGTTTCACAAGGTCCCGCTTCTGCCTCCGAGGATCTTCCTTTGACGAGGAAGCGGAAGATAAGTGCGGATACAGAGTCTTCTCGTCCCAAGAAGAAGAACACCTCCGCGTCCCTTACTGTTGGCGGTACACCCGTATCCGCCTCATCCAAAGGAAAGAGCAGTACCCCAATTCACGAGGTATCTTGATCTATTCCCTCTTTCTATATTGCTACTTTTTTCCTCATGAGCTATCTGCTGTTCTCTTGATATTTTTCTTTACGCCTTTGCAGCCAATTCCCGACATCAGCGGATGGTGGACTAGGACCTTTGGCATGGCCGTGAGTTTTTCTTGCAAGGACATTGTCTCTTCCATATGCAATGTCCTCGGGCGGCTTCCCTCTGCTTCCCGTGTGCGCGAACAAGTACCGCTCCCTATCGCTGTGGAGGGGATCGAGAAGCGTTCTGTAGAGGTATATTGTTGCTTGTCATTCTCTTTCAAGGATCTTGCGTCCATTGTAACCGCCTATTTCTATTCGCCCTTTTTTATTCGTGAGCCGTCTTATATGCAGATTATCAATTTCGCTGAGGGCATTCTCCGAAGGGATGTCGAGCGAGCCAAGGAGTTGGAAGGTCTTGGTACTGAATTGGCGACTCAGAAGTCACTTTATGATGATGTCCAAGAGAAGGTGAAGGTCCTAGACGGCGCCCTTCAGAAGGCTGTGAGCGAGAAGGAGGAGGCTCTTAAATCTCTTCAGGCTAAGTCCGATGAGCTACGAAAGGCCCTCGATGATCTAGCTGATTCCAAGGAGACACAAAAGAAGAGGGCTGAGGAAATTCTGGCTGAAGACGGTGCCCGCATCTACTGGTATGGGGAGCGGATTCATACCGCTTATGAACATGGACATCAGGGTCTCGTACTTAACCGCCCCAAGGTTCCCATCCCTGAAAAGGATTTAACTGAGAAGTGGGACAAGCTGGAAGCCGAGGATGCTGATATGGATGAGGTACTCCTCTTAGATTGGAAGAGTTTTCAGGAATCTCCAATTATCGACGAGATCCCTACCCAGAATGCGGAAGAAGGGGCACCGCAGGACATCTCTCAGCCTGAGCAAGAGGTACCGCCCTCTGAAGCAGTTATTGATTCGAGGGTTGAGGATTCGCTTGAAGTAGATCCGCCCACTGGAGGAGATGAGGGAGTCGCTGGAGGCGAGGAAAGCAATAGGGGTGAAGGAGAGGAAGCTGTAGCATAGTTTAATTTATATTTGGACTTTTTGTATGTAACAAACTGCCCGTATATATTAATTTTCTTTCACTTGCCGCTTTGCCTATACGTGCGATTATTGTCACTTTATTTTCATGTATGATCCTTGCCTTTTTGCCGACTTCATACTTGTAATTCTTCATAGTAATTTTTGCTTTCGCTAGGGTGGCCAAACCCTTTTTGCAATTTTTGAGTACTCGTTTATTCGCTTAATTTTATGTCTTACTCTATTATTTTTCTTTCGAAAATAATATAATCATAAGGTTAATCATAAGGTTTTGCGAGTGATGCGTAATCATGCATCCGCCTTTCTTTAATAGGCAACACATTTATGTGTTTTTTGAGTTTAACCCTAAGGGTTTTGCGAGTGATGCGTAATCATGCATCCGCCTTTCTTTAATAGGAAACACATTTATGTGTTTTTTGAGTTTAACCCTAAGGGTTTTGCGAGTGATGCGTAATCATGCATCCGCCTTTCTTTAATAGGCAACACATTTATGTGTTTTTAAGAACAATCCGCATTCGGGCGTAACATATTGAATAAATGTAATAATTGAATACCTTTATTGATAAAGAGAAAAGGTTTATTACATAGGTACACCAACTGTGTGGGATCAAAGCCTCATTAAAACCTTTTATCAGAAAACCCAATGGGAAAAACTCATAAAAGGAAAAAGAGTACTCGTCATTTCCTCGAACTACTCGGCCTTTTTATATAGGCGTAGATTCTCTAGATTCCAGGTGCGCGGGAGCTTCTTTCCGCTCATTTCTTCTATTTCAAAAGTGGCTGGTCCCAGCTTCTTGGATACTTTGTATGGTCTGATCCAGTTGACGCCCAGCTTGCCTTTGCCATCTCTGGATTGTATTTTATCCGCTTTTTTCAAGACCAAGTCGTTCTCGTTGATTATTACTTTTCGCACTCTTCTGTCATGATATTTCTTGATTCTATTGCGGTATACTGCCATTCGCATGTAAGCTTTTTCTCTTCGTTCCTCCACAGAATCCAAAGCATCTCTAATGTTGATAGGATTTTATGTGTCGCAATAATAAATTATCCGATCTGTGGGCGACTTGATTTCAACAGGTAGGACTGCTTCGGCTCCATAAACTAGCGAGAAAGGTGTTTCGCCTGTTGCTGCCTTTACAGAGGTTCTGTATGCCCACAACATATGGGGTATCTCATCCGCCCAACCTGTTTTTTTGTCTCCTAGACGCTTCTTGATGCCTTGAATCATGGCCCTGTTGGTAACCTCCGTCATACCATTCGATTGGGGATGGTTTACGGAAGCAAAATGATTTTTGATCCCCATGCTTTCGCAGTATGCTTTGAACTTGGCACAGTTGAACTGGGTGCCATTGTCGGTTATAAGCTTTTGCGGGATTCCAAATCGCATGATAATGTTCTCTCGTAAGAACTCGATCATTCGCTCAGGTGTTTGTGCGGTTACTGCCTCCGCTTCTACCCATTTGCTGAAGTGGTCAACTGCGACTATCAAGTACTTCCTTTTCTTTGTCGTTTCTGGGAATGGACCCACTATATCGATTCCCCATGTTGCGAATGGCCACGCCGTCATTATAGCGATTTGTTCGGCTCTGGGAACATGCTTTTCATTCGCATGTATTTGACAATTGTGACATTCCGCAACCATCTTCTGGGAATCTTCCACCACCTTGGGCCAGTAGTATCCCATCAGTTTGACCTTTCTTGCCAACGCCGCCGAAGCTTCGTGCGCGCCACAAATTCCTTCATGTAATTCTCGCAGCACGTAGTCTCCTTCGTTGCGACTAATGCATTTCAACCATGGACATGTGTACGATTTCCGATACAAAGTTCCATCCCGAACTGAGTATCGAGCTGACTGCCCAATTAGCTTTCTGGCTAAGCTCTTATCAACCGGTAAATCTCCCTGCTCCAGATATTGGCGAATGGGCATCCGCCAATCTTCATCGTCTTCCAGTTCTTCGATGACCATAATCTGATCGACCTCGAATGCTGGTGCCGATTTTATTTCCAAATTGCATGCCTTTTGACTCCATGGTTCTCTACTTGCCGCTGCTTTTGCCAATTCGTCAGCCTTTGCATTTTGGCCTCGCGGAACATGCACCATCTCCCAAACGACTCCCTTGTGCATTAACTCTTGTGTCAATCTGCCGACTACCTGATGGTATTTTACTAGCTCCTCCTGTTTCACCAGATAATTTTTTGTGATCTGGTTTATCATGAGTTTGGAATCGCTGTAGATTACCACTCTTTCTGGGGTGAGTTCATTGAGCAACTTCAATCCGTATATCATTGCTTCATACTCTGCGGCATTATTGGTAGTTTTGAAAGTTAATTTTGCTGCATAGCACAGGCGAATAACCTCCGGGCCCTTGATGACGACTCCCAGCCCAGCTCCATCTGTAGATAATGCCCCATCTGTGTACATGCTCCACTCTTCTTTTTGTGCCTTCGGACATTCATCGTCATCCCAGGTGAATTCGTTCACGAAATCGGCGAGTACTTGGCTCTTTAGCGCTGGTCTCCCTTCATAGCGCATATCGAATTCTCCCAGGCGAATTGACCATTCCATCAACCGGCCGGATGCGTCAGGTTTCTGTAATACCTTTCTCATTGGGATGCCAGTTCTCACAATGATAGTATGCGCCTGAAAGTATGGTTTCAATCTAGCCGCCGTGGTTATCACTGCGAGGGCCATTTTGTCCAACTTCGAATACCGGAGTTCTGCATCCTTCAGGACTTTGCTCACGTAGTACACTGGATATTGTTGCCCTTCTTCTTCTCGCACCATCATAGTGCATATCGCCATATTGGTGACGGATACGTAGAGAAATAAATCTTCTCCATCCTCCGGCCTACTCATTAAGGGCGGATAACACAGTAATCGCTTTATCCCCTCGAATGCTTCTTGACAATCCGGCGTCCATTCAAAGGACTTGGATTTTTTGATGGCATTGTAGAAAGGTAGACATCTCCTAGCTGAGCATGATATGAATCGCCCTAATGCCACCAACCGCCCATTTAGTCTCTGTACTTCTCTTATGCTCCTCGGCGTTTTCATCTCCATTACTGCTTTAACCTTCTCGGGATTCGCCTCAACTCCCTTGCCGCTAACAATGAAACCCATGAACTTTCCCGCTCTTGCTCCGAATGTGCATTTCTCTGGGTTCAATTTGAGGCCATATTTGATTAGCACTTCCAGGATTTCTTTGATATCCTGCGGGTGGTCTTGCATTTTCTTGCTTTTGATGATCATGTCATCAACGTAGATCGAGAAGTTCTCGCCGGATTTGTCTAAAAATATCTTGTTCATCATCCTCTGGTATGTTGCTCCCGCGTTTTTCAATCCAAAGGGCATCACCTTGAAGCAATAAGTCGCCTGGTGAGTTATGAACGATGTTTTGATTTCATCCGCCTTCTCCATGGGTATCTGATGGTAACTGGACTTCACGTCGGTGAATGATAAAGCTTCATATCCTGCAGTTCCATCTACCAATATATCAATGTTAGGAAGCGGATACATATCCTTCGGACATGCCTTGTTCAGATCTTTGAAGTCGACACACATTCTGTACGTTCCATTTGGCTTTTTGACTAGCACCACATTGGCTAACCACTCCGGATAGGTGACTTCTCGAATTGCATCTGACTTTAGCAAATCCGCCACTGCTTTTTCAATCGCCTTTTGCCGCTCAGGAGCATGTCCTCTCTTTTTCTGTCGCACTGGGGTTGCACCTTTGTCTACATTCAAACGATGGGTTGCTACGTCTGGACTTATTCCTTTCAGTATTTCATTTGGGGCGGCAAATGCCGACTCACATTGGACCAGCACCTCGGCAATGGCTTTCTTCGTTTCTTCGGGGAGGCCCGTCGCTATTCGCACATTTTTGTCGCTTGAGATGGCGAATAGTTCCGTTTCTCCCAATGCTTCCGCTGGTAACTTCTCTTCGAATTTATCCTCTTCGTCTGGCTTTGGTTCGAGTGACAATGTATAGGCCTGTTGAGATACAAGTTGATCACCTTCAACTATGACTCGCCCTTGGTGTGTTGGCAAATGTAATGTTAAATGTTTCATTGAGATGAGCGACTCCGTTTCCGACAAGAATGGGCATCCCAGAATTATGTTGTAGGCCAATGGGAGATCAACAATTGCGAATTCTAAATCACCTCGCCATTTTAGGTTTTTATCGCCCATTTCTGCCTCCAACACCACCTGTCCACTTGTTTGAGAGGATTGACCCCCAAAACCAGTTACATCCATGAAGGTGTGTTCCACTCGCTCGTCATTAATTCCCAACTTGTTGAATGTAGTCCGAGTAATAACATTACAAGAACTGCCAGTATCAATAAGGACCCGCTTGACGTCCCATCCTTCTACAGCCATTGTAATCACCAAAGCATCCGCATACGGCTCCGTGATTCGCGCGAATGAGTAATTGAGGACATCCCCCCTATGAGTGTTGCTTTTTCGCTGTTCACGGCGAGCTCTTTTTGTTGGAGGCTCATAGATCCCACCGGCTATCACGTTTATCACTCCTTTTTTCTGCTTCTTTTCGGGCCTTGCCTCTTCTTCATGTGGTAACGTTGCTTTCTCGTCACTAGTCTCCTTTCGTACAAATTGATTCAGCTTGCCCCTTTCGATCAGCCTTTCAATCTCCTTCTTCAATTCATAGCAATCGTTCGTGTCGTGGCCGTTCAATCTGTGGAACCTGCAATATTTGTTAGGATGTCGCCCCAAACTGGTTCGACCTTTTACCTCGGGGAACCGCACATCCTTCTTCAGGGGGCTCTTTTTGATCCAAAGTAACACCTCCTGGCGAGTCGTGTTTAATGGTGTCTGATATCCGCCACTTTGAAAGGGGCGATCGCCTCTTCGAACAAAATTACTTTTGGACTGGGTCTGGCGCCGATTGTCCGAAGTGGATCTAGCGGCATCTCTTTCTCGCCGGGTTTGAGCCCTATGTTCCCTGTTGACATCATCCACTTCCATGAATTCCTTTGCTATTTTCATGAGTTCGGCCACTGTGCGCGGCTTGTTGTGGATGATTTCCTCCCGCATACTCCAATCTGTGGTTCCATCTGCCATGATGTTGCGGATGCTCACGATATCCGAGTTTTGCAATCGCACCAGAATATCGTTGAATGCGACAACAAATTCCCTTAGGGAATTATAGTTCCTCTGTTTGATCTCCTTCAGCTGCCTATCCGTCACATCCGCTGCTTTACAGCCCACAAATTTCGCACAGAAATCCCGACTATATTGATGCCAATTGTGAATAGATTCTGCGGGTAAAGATCGAAACCAATCAGATGCGGCTCCGCCCAAAGTTGTCGAGAATAACCTGCAAATGATGCTTTCACTCGCTCCTGCAACATCCATTAGTTCTCTGTAGTTCCTGACATGAGCCTCAGGATCAGAATTTGGATCCCCATAGTATTTAGGTATCGCGGGCGCTTTGATTCTGTGATCTGGAATGAATTCCCGCAACGAAGGGGCAAAAGGTGAATCGCTCTGGACCTCTGCTCTCGGCCTAGGCGAGTACCCCATTCGCTCTATCATGCTCCGTAATTGATCTTCTAAGTCAATATCGGGTACTCGCCGGACTTCTTCCATCCGCTGCTGGTGAATTCTGGGTGGCATCCACCCGCCCATCGGTGTTGAGACGTGTGCCTGCTGGGGGACTAACCGCTGTCCCGTTATAGGATCAAAGTTCCATGTGTGCTCTCGCCCAGGAGTCATCAACTCCGAATGTCTGTGAGGAAAAGGTTCCACTTGCTGTAGCGGAAGAGTGCCTTGCACTCCTGGCAACGGTTGGGATGGCTGCCAGGTCGGATGTATCATCGTAATGAGATCTGGGTGCGAGTAGTTGCTCGGGTGGCTGTGTGGGTTTGTGCGACTACTCTGGCCCACTTGATTTGGCGCTTGAGATGGCTGCGGGAGGGCCGATATGACAGGGATAGTCGGTGATTGTGTTGAGATAACCACAGGTTCTTGAGGAGCAGCCGCCACGGTGGTATTGTGTTCGGCGAGGGCAGTTAGTAAATTAATCATTCGATCTCCAGCCGCCTGGCTCATGTTCGAAGCCAAGACTTGTCCTGCCATCTGCACGAAATCACTATTGGACATTTCCATCTCAGTTTGCACTTGGACTTCCAATAAGGGACTCAATTGTCCCGAAGGACCCGATGAGCTAGGCACCACAGGCTGTGTACTTGCAGGTTGAGAATTCGCAATCCGTGGTCCCCTGGAGTTCATACTGGTTGATCTAGTGGTAATGATGGTCGTTCGTGATGGTTCTGACATGTTCTTCGCGTACCTTTAACCAAATGTTGGTAAAAAAGGTCCACCTTCACCGCACCAATGATAACTTGCCGGATCCGATTTGATATTCCCTGCCAGAGTTACCTGCAAAACAGAACCGGAGACAGGATCTCCGGGAAAACTCTCCGACGATCAAGTCAGTTTTTGTAAGAGGGTTGGTAATTTGACAATAATATTGTAGGGCAAAAATTGTGAACGTACCTTTTTCCCTTGTTCTTAAAGCCTTTTATAGGTGTTTTTTAGGTAACCGCCGAGGGCGGTTACTCCTTAGTGGGCCACGTTCTGAGGGCGGTTCCCCCTTTTTAGGCCATGTCCCTTTCGTGGCTTTCATGGCAACGAACGTGGTTCTGAGTGGGAGTCTTGATGCTCCGTTTAGGAATTCAGGGCGGTTACTCGCTTCACCCGTTTCTGCTTATTCGGGTCCCATTCGGGGCGGTTACTCGTTGCGCCCGCTTCCTTTATTCGGGTCCCATCCGATCTTAGACCATGGGTCTAAGTATGGGCTGGGCCTGCGAAATGAATATGACCCGGTTTAGCCTCGCGGGTTATCAGAAACATACCTCGACTTCGGACGTAGCATCACTCCCGTCTACTCTCGGTGATAACGGATTGTCTTCCATCAAACGTTTTGTCTTTGATTCGGATGAAAATGAGTTTGAGAGAGTTTGGGAGGGATTCAAATTTTCAGTTTTTGTTCAAAGGGTGGTTAGGTCTTTTTTCGGGGCTGGAAGTGTGAAAATGGGGCTGGGTTTAGTAACCCACTAAAATAAAGGGTAAATCTTGATAAAAGAATAAAATAATAAAAGGTAAATTACAAAACTAGATCGAATGGGAGACACGTTTACATATTTAACCCATTTACTCAATCTACTACATATCTAGACTGTTTTTGTATGACTTTCCCATAATACCCTCAATATTTACACGCGTCTGTCTCCCTCACGTCGGACTTCGCAGATTCGATCATATGCGAAGCCTGCAAAGGTAATCGATGGGTTTACTTGATGAATTTAATTAGCATATGTGAAGCATGGATGTGTTTTGAAGCTAATTCGCGAAGTGGTATATAACAAAAAATGCCAAACAACAACGGATTCTAACATTAAAATCATAACATTATCAAAATTTACAACAAGATTGTCACAATAAACTCCTAACAAATCACTTCAAAGTGAACCTGACTAATTTGGACAGAAATTTCTTTCTTTACAGGAAGTTCAGACCTTTTAGGATGAGAAATGGAAGTCTATACCTTTTGGGATGGACGTGTCCCATGGTGCACACCAAGATTTGCACAATCTCTCCTAACTAATCATTTCAAAGTGAATGTGCCAATCTTGATGGAAATTTCTCTCTATACAGGAAGGAAAGCCATCTCCCATGCAGCCTAATACGCCGTCTTCCAAAAAGGGATGTTATGTAATCAACCACCTTGAGGAAAAATTAATCGTGTTAGGCAGGGAAAAAGATGATTTTGGCTTCACAAAATGAGGATTAGCGAAGCTTGCGAATGTAAATGTGCAGGGAAAGAGATGATTTTACTTTGCTAATCGATGTTTTCGCGAAGTATGCGAGGTCTGAAACGTGACGATCTACGTCGCATATCGATGCTTTCGCGAAGTCCGCGAGTGAAATCATGAACTTTTCTACTCGCAGACTTCGGGAACTAATCGATTCGCGAAGTAGATCGACACGTTTCAGGCTCTTTCTCTTCGTAGAGCTTCACGAAATCATCGACTACGCGAAGTGATTTTATAGAAAAACGCAGAAGAAACAACAGATACTTATATTTTTCGTGCCTTTCACCCTTAAAAGCGACAATAGCAATATGATAAATTGGGAATCGTTCATATGTTTTTCTGTGTTTGATTTGTTTTTTGGTTAATCACATCTAACATTTAGCAATTTCCTTAAGACAGATTGGTTGTTTCTTTAATAATCTAAAATTCTTAAG
This sequence comes from Euphorbia lathyris, assembly GCF_963576675.1. Classification (NCBI taxonomy): domain Eukaryota; kingdom Viridiplantae; phylum Streptophyta; class Magnoliopsida; order Malpighiales; family Euphorbiaceae; genus Euphorbia; species Euphorbia lathyris. Next base: position 70,933,771 of record NC_088918.1, on the reverse strand, counting down.
ACAGATTGGTTGTTTCATTAAGAATCTAACATCTGTAAGACATAACATTGTTTTGTTTTAAGAATGTTAGATTCTTAAGGAAACAATCAATCTGTCTTAAGAATGTTAGATGTGATTAACCAAAAAAACAAATCAAACACAGAAAAACATATGAGTAATAAAACTAGATGTCTTCGCAGATAGCTGATCTACGAATCTTTAAAGCTTCACAGTTTGCGATTCTATGAAGAAAAATCCCAAACTACGAAGCTATCAAACTAACTTCAAATACAGAATTTTCAAATTTATAACTTCGAAAACACAAAACGAATAAGTCCAAAGGGATTTATATATGTGAAATTAACATAATACTTACATTAAAAGTTTGGATTTTGGATTGATGTATGAAAATGAAGGATTGCAATTGAACTCCAAGAAATGAAGATAACGAGATAAAGAAAAAAAGGAAGAAGATGCTACGTTGTTATATATACAACAAAAACAAAGCCTTAGTCCCGAAATGATTCGGGGTCGGCTAACATGAACCATCATATAAAACCGTGCAATCAAGTCGTGTTAGCGACACAAATTCTCTCCCTCCATTTTGTCATATCCACTACCATATTCTTCTCAATCCCTAAAACGATGGAAATAACGTAGAATAACCATTTCTTTGATGGTAACAATAAGAAAGAAACCAAGTAACGAGCAGGAACAGGAAGATGAAGAACTATGGCTTCATTTTCTAGGATTAGGAAGTTGCAAAATCAAGAGATGAAGAGAGGAAAAAGAGAAATTCATTGTGATTTGGAGAAATGATGCAGATTTCGTGCAATTTAAAGGAAGATAGGAAGATCAAAAGTCTTGGAATCATTAATGGAGGAGTCAACAGCCATTTCGCGCTCCCAAGGAGAAGAGGGGAGAGAACGTTTGCGTAAAGGGAAGTGGGAAGATTAGGGGTATTATGGGAAAGTCACACAAAAATAGTCTAGATATGTAGTAGGTTGAATAAATGGGTTAAATATGTAAATGAGCCTCCAATTTGATCCATTTTTGTAATTTTTCCTAAAATAAAACATAAAGTGTAATTTTGAAAGAAAAAGACAAATATCAAGGTTTCCTTTATTTATTATATTCTTTAATTACACTTCAAAATAAATAAAGTTATCTAATTACGCTTATTCTCACCTAACTTCAAATACTATAATTCAAACAATCTTTAAGAACAGACGAGGGAAACTTACCCACAATCACTAAAGTATCCACATTCAACTTCAACTTATATAGATCGGTAAGAAACGAGTTGATTTTGATCTTAAATCAACAAAGAGGTTCTTTTTTAGCTAAACTATAAGGAGTGAATCCCAATATTTACGAGATAAATCCGTAGAAATAAAAAAAACCTCATTGTAGAAGGGATGAATCCTACCACAAACTCTCAAAGAGAAATATAAGTTTGATTGATAAAAGTTAATTGATTAAAAAAAATAAAGATGATATTATAATAAATGGTACATATAACTAAATAAATAAAACTTAGCATGAGGGACAACGTTGATTTTTAAGGTTCTTTTAAAAGTATGCATGACGTTGACAATAGCCACATGGCGTGTAAGTTTTATATCCGAAATATAAATGGTCAATTTTATAGTCTACACGATGTGTGGGTTTGATGCTGAGGTCTCTGATGCTTTTTTAAAAATCCACACAGCATATGAGATTTAATTTTCATCACATTAATGGCCTCCCGTTTGCTCCGATGTGTTGCCCTTTGATCCGGCTTCTTCCATCACTCGTCTCCTCACATGTCGTCCACTGGATACCGACATCATTCATTCTTTCTTGAAAAGAACTTCATATTAAGACTCGTTGATTTGGAACGGATTCAAAGCTCTCAAATTGAACCAACGTCATTATTAAGGACTCAAACCATTCAATCTCTGAATAGTGGATTTTATGTGAATCTGAGGAATGGTGAACGCTACCACCTTCATTTATTTGTAATTCTTTAGCTCATGGCTAATAAACATATTATTATTTCTTAAAAAAGAAAAATCACATCCAACAAGGATACGGACTTTCTTTTTATTTATGATGTGTCACATAATTATGTGTTATAAAAAAGTAAATTATTAAAAACATTCGGTTCTTCATGTCAAATGAAGGATCTCTCATACATATTTTGACACGTGTAACATAGACACATATATATTATAAGAGGTCTCACTATTTTAATAATTATGTGGGGTCACAATACACGTGTTTAAATATAAATTAGGAGTCCTCCGAATGATATAAAAGACCCGATACTTAATATAAGAACTCGTTATAAAAGTGAGATGTGTTCCACTTAATACTTAAATTAACATGTAATTTTTTTGATTAAACATTAACATGTAATTAACTCTTTGTAAAAAACAAAGTAACCATAGCGGACACCTGTAATATCATGTAGGGCTATGCATTATGCGGTTTGAAACCGCAAAACCGAACTGATATTGTTCGGTTTTTCGGTTCGGTTTTATTGTTATACGGTTCGGATTTGGTATGTTATTTTGGTGAATATCAGTTTTCGGTTCGGTTTGGTTTCTAAATAACCGAACCGTACCGATTAGTTGCTACTATGTTGTATAAAACATGTATGGTTGGAAAAAAAAATTATAATCCTTCCTAAATTTATACACACCACCTATCTAATTTTTGAATTTATGATTCTAAAAAAAACATTTAATATAACCATTAAATTCTAATCTAACATCTATTTACCTTAAGTTTGAATTTAATATAACCATTAAAATTTTAATCTAACACCTATTTACCTTAAAAAAACATTTAATATAACTATTGGTATATGAATTAAAGCTTTGTGCTTTTTAGATTATTTGTAAAGTTTTATATAATTCGGTTAATTCGGGAAAAACCGAACCGAACCGAAAAAAATCGGTTCGGTTCGGTTCGGTTTATGTTCTTACGTCGGTTCAGTTCGGTACAAGATTTTTAAATATTTCGGTATTCGATAAATTCGGTTCGGTTCGGTTTTAAACCGATGCACAGCCATCATGTTAACATTATTTATATGTAAATTAGCCGTAACAATTTATTGAAATAACCGTAAAATTCAGACTTTTTTTTTTTTTTGAAACAAAAAATTTCAGACATTTTATTGAAAGAAAATAAAAGTTAGGAATTGTTGTGAAATTAATCCAACAACGGTACTGGGCCATTCCTTTTTCTATCTTACACTCACCAGTAGATAATCCGTTCCTCAGGAAATTAGGATAATGGATGAATCGAAAAATAACTGGTTTTCAATTTAGGGATTAGGATTTTGGATTCGAACAACCTCAAGATTTGGGGTTTTCACTCTGCAAACGCTAATCGTCATGTCCTGGTGGTGAGTTGCTTTCTCTTCCATTGTTTCTATCTTCTGTTATTGAATTAGCTGCGAGTTTATTCATTATTGTTTGAAAATTCAAAACTAGGTGCATTTCAGAAATACAGAAAGCTTGAACAAGAACAGAGCTAAAACTCCCAAAAACCATGTTTTTATGGCTTCTACTGTGAATTTTGTTATGGGAGAGCAGAGACACATATGGAGTTAGCAGGTGTTAGTAGGAGCCTTCTCAATCTCAATACATATCCCTCAAATGAAATATCCACATCTTCGCCGATGAATCCAACAATCTTTGATCGCTCCATAATTCCACCAACTCACCCATCTTCACTCTTCCCCCAAATTTCCAGATGCAAATCAATCAAACAATTCACTCAAATCCACGCCCAATTTACCAAAACCGGCCTTATCTTTGACCCGCTTGCTGCCGCCGAAATCCTCAAGTTTCTCTCCCTCTCCAACCACCGTGATCTCAACTATGCCCATAAGTTTTTCGCCCAAATGCGTGAACCTAATTGTTTCTCTTGGAACACAATCATCAGAGCTTTTGCTGAAATCGATGATAATGATATCTACTCACTAGAAGCATTGTTGTTGTTTCATCAAATGCGCATTGATGGTGTTGTTGAACCCAATAGATTCACTTTCCCTTCTGTGTTAAAAGCCTGTGCTAAAACAGCAAGGGTTGAAGAAGGGAAGCAGATTCACGGGTCTGTGGTCAAATTAGGATTAGAAAGTGATGAGTTTGTTCTTAGCAATCTAGTTAGGATGTATGTTATGTGTGGAATTATGGAAGATGCACATAAGCTGTTCAGAAATCACGTTTATGGATCCAATAATGTGGTTTTATGGAATGTGATGATTGATGGGTATGTGAGAATAGGGGACATTATATCTTGTCGCCAGTTGTTTGATAAAATGCCTCAAAGAAGTGTAGTTTCTTGGAATGCTATGATTTCAGGGTATGCTCAAAATGGGTGTTTTAAGGAGGCCATAGAATTGTTCCATGATATGCTTATGAGAAATGAATCTCCAAATTATGTGACTTTAGTTAGTGTTCTTCCTGCAATTTCGAGATTGGGTGCGCTTGAGCTTGGTAAATGGGTTCATTTATATGCAGAGAAGAATGAGATAGAGATTGATGATGTTCTCGGCTCTGCTTTAATTGATATGTATTCAAAGTGTGGAAGCATTGAGAAATCAATTCAGGTGTTTGAATTGATTCATAACAAAACAAATCCAATTACTTGGAATGCCATAACTGGCGGGCTAGCGATGCACGGTAGAGCAAACGAAGCTCTTGATTACTACAAAAAGATGCAAAAAACTAGTGTTAAACCAACTGATGTCTCGTACATTGCTTTACTCTGTGCTTGTAGCCATGCTGGTTTAGTCGAAAAAGGTCGTTCTTTATTCAATCATATGGTAAACATTGCTGGTTTAGAACCTAGAATCGAACACTATGGATGTATGGTTGATCTTCTAGGTCGTGCGGGGCATTTAGATGAAGCAGAACAGCTCATTCTAAACATGCCCATCCAACCCGACGATGTGATATGGAAAGCCTTACTTGGTGCTTGTAAAATGCACGGAAACATCGAAATGGGAGAACGCGTAGCAACGATTTTAATGGAGTTGTTTCCAAATGACAGCGGATCATATGTAGCTCTATCCAACATGTTCGCCTCGAGGGGAAACTGGGACGGAGTGGCGAAGGTGAGGCTGAAAATGAAGGAAATGGATATAAGAAAAGATCCGGGATGTAGTTGGATTGAAGTTAATGGTATGATTCATGAATTCCTTGTAGAAGATGATTCTCATCCAAGAGCTAATGAAATTCATTCAATGTTGGAGGAGATTTCGGAGCAATTGAGGTTATTCGATTATAGGGCGAAAACTAGAGAGGTGTTGCTGAGGATGGATGAAGAAGAGAAAGAAAGTGTATTGCATTATCATAGTGAGAAGATTGCTATTGCATTTGGGTTGATTAGTACAAGTCCTCAAACACCTCTTTTGATAGTGAAGAACCTAAGAATTTGTGAAGATTGTCACTCTTCAATTAAGTTAATCTCTAAGATTTATAATAGAAAGATTGTTGTAAGGGATAGAAAACGGTTTCACCATTTTGAGAATGGGGTATGTTCTTGTATGGACTATTGGTAGCTTTTTGCGTTTTTAAGTAAATTTGATTAATCGGTATGAGACTTTTAGACACCTTTTTAGGTTGTTACTCTTTCAGTTCGAGACTCTATAGACACTTTTTAGGTTGTTCTTTCGATTAGAGTCTATAGTGTACATCTTCTCTCATCTTCTTATCTAGCCCGAAAAAGTTCTAGAGCGGTTCATCCCTATTGTACTCATTACTACAAGGTGTGAGTGCAACATGTGCATTCTTTTATTTGTTTTTTGGTAATTAGGTTTGATATGTATAGGCTATTAATGGATCAAATAATATTTAGGGTTGTAAATGGGACGGGATAAGGATGGGGAATGATTTTCTATTCCTATCCTCGTCTATAAATTGGAAAGAAATTTCTTTCTATTCCCACCTTGGAATTTTATTTTATTTATTTTGTTATTAGAAAATTAATAAAAAAAATTAATTTTCTATATAATAAAATATCAAACTAAAAAAAAAAAGATAAATACTCCATCCGTTTCATTTTATATGTTGTATTTTAGAGTTTTTTCATTTCATAATATACTAGTTTTTGGCCCGTGCGATGCACAGATTCATCTTAAAATTCAAAAATATAATATAATAATTACATTAATGATATAAAGATGCTATATAAATTAAATATTATTATTTTATTTTCACATTTACTTTAAATAATATTTTTTTTATAGATAAATATAATAATATAATTAAAAATTAATATATTATATATTATATTATATATTTTTATATGTAAAAAGGGAGGAAGTGACAGCTCAGCTCCATCGTTACAGTTTTATATTATATATATAGATATGCAGAGAAAACAGAAAGATTTTAGGGATTAATTTAAATTCTGTAAAACTCTTAGATGTAGTACGGATAAAATCTATCTTTTTATAGATAAATATAATAATATAATTAAAATTAATATATTATATATTTTATTTTATTTTTTATCAGTAAAAAATGAGAAAGTAACAGTTCAGCTCCATCGTTACTATTTTATATTATATATATATAGACATGCAGAGAATTAGAAAGATTTTAGGGATTAATTTAAATTCTGTAAAACTCTTAGATGTAGTACAGATAAAATCTATCTTTTTATAGATAAATATAATAATATAATTCAAATTAATATATTATATATTTTATTTTTTTATCGGTAAAAAAGGAGAAAATGACACCTCAGCTCCATCGTTACTGTTTTATATTATATATAGATATGTAGAGAAATAGAGAGATTTTAGGGATAAATTTAAATTCTGTAAAACTCTTAGATGTAGTATGGATAAAATCTATCTTTTTATAGATAAATATAATAATATAATTAAAATTAATATATTATATATTTTATTTTATTTTTTATCAGTAAAAAAGGAGGAAGTGACACATCAGCTCCATCATTACTATTTTATATTATATATATATGCAAAGAATTAGTGAGATTTTAGGGATTAATTTAAATTCTGTAAAACTCTTAGATGTAGTACGAATAAAATTTATCTTTTTATATATAAATATAATAATATAATTAAAATCAATATATTATATATTTTAATTTATTTTTTGTCAGTAAAAAAGGAGGAAGTGACACCTCAGCTCCATCGTTACTGTTTTATATTATATATAGATATGCAGAGAATTAGAGAGATTTTAGGGATTAATTTAAATTCTGTAAAACTCTTAGATGTAGTATGGATAAAATCTATCTTTTTATAGATAAATATAATAATATAATTAAAATTAATATATTATATATTTTATTTTATTTTTTATCAGTAAAAAAGGAGTAAGTGACACCTCAACTCTATCGTTACTGTTTTATATTATATATATAGATATGCAGAGAATTAGAAAGATTTTAGGGATTAATTTAAATTCTGTAAAACTCTTAGATGTAGTACGGATAAAATCTATCTTTTTATAGATAAATATAATAATATAATTAAAATTAATATATTATATATTTTATTTTATTTTTTATCAGTAAAAAAGGAGGAAGTGACACCTCAGCTCCATCGTTACTATTTTATATTATATATATATATATATATATATATATATATATATATATATATATATATATATATATATATAGATATGGAAAGAATTAGAGAGATTTTAGGGATTAATTTAAATTCTGTAAAACTCTTAGATGTAGTACGAATAAAATTTATCTTTTTATATATAAATATAATAATATAATTAAAATCAATATATTATATATTTTAATTTATTTTTTGTCAGTAAAAAAGGAGGAAGTGACACCTCAGCTCCATCGTTACTGTTTTATATTATATAATATAGATATGCAGAGAATTAGAGAGATTTTAGGGATTAATTTAAATTCTGTAAAACTCTTAGATGTAGTATGGATAAAATCTATCTTTTTATAGATAAATATAATAATATAATTAAAATTAATATATTTTATATTTTATTTTATTTTTTATTAGTAAAAAAGGAGGAAGTGACACCTCAGCTCTATCGTTACTGTTTTATATTATATATATAGATATGCAGAGAATTAGAAAGATTTTAGGGATTAATTTAAATTCTGTAAAACTCTTAGATGTAGTACGGATAAAATCTATCTTTTTATAGATAAATATAATAATATAATTAAAATTAATATATTATATATTTTATTTTATTTTTTATCAGTAAAAAAGAGGAAGTGACACCTCAGCTCCATCGTTATTGTTTTATATTATATATAGATGTGATTTTGATTTCATCCATGCATATTAATAAAATAAAATAAAAACCCTTATTTAACCTTTATATTAAGTGGGTCGTTAATTGTAAAATTACTAATTAATAGAATAACATACTCAATAAATAGGGGTAGCAATGTCTTTTTGTTAATGCATTTAATTACTCCTTAATTTCTACGCACATCTAAAAAACGACATAATATAAAACAAAAAGAGTATAATAATTCAACATTAAAAAAATTTATTAAAATATATAATTAATGTGTATAAAATTTAGAATTATTGTTATATTTAGTTTGTTTTTTTGAAAATCTAAGGCTCTGTTCTTTGTTACTGAAAAAAACTGAACTGAACTGAACTGAATGCTACTGAACTGAACTGAACTGAACTGAATGATACTGAATACTGAACTGAATTTAACTGAATGCTACTGAACTTAACTGAATGATACCGAACTTAACCGAATTTAATCGAACGTAACAATAATGATGATATTAGACTTTAAAATAATTTAATGATAATATTGGACATTAATAAGCTTATAATAATAATAATAATAATATTTCTACCAAAAAAAATAATATCAATAATAAATAAACATATTATTAAAGATTAAACTAAATTAAATATCAAATAAAATCTAGGCTCGATAAAATCCTATGACATTAAATAAAAATGAGTCTAATTTAAATTAAAAATATAAATTACATACAAACACAAATTTATATATAATTTAAAGCCTATGAAATTAAATACAAATTTTTATATGAATACACACTCTTAACTTTTTATTACAATTAAGTATTAAGGTACAAAAATACCTTTAACGTTTTGGGTCCGGGGTTATTTTACTCCTAACGTCTAAATATGAATTTTCATATGAATACAAAATCTTGACTCAATTTATCAATGTTAAGGGTAAAATTGCTATTGGCTTCTAATATTAGGGATAAAATTGCACTATTTGAGATATTAAGGTAGTTGAGCCAGTTAATTTTTTAGAGCATTGTAATGTAAACGTATTAATATAATATTTATTTACTTTTCACAAAATTTGCAAATAAGTTGCACCAAATAATTATAATTATAATAAATAATGATAATATATATAATGACAAAGCATAAATTATATATAAATATAATTATAATGAAAATAGATAAATTAATATATAATAAATTATAATAATTATAATAAATTGCTAAATTATAAATAAATAATGATAATAATAATAAATTATATATAAATAATAATAATAATATATAATAATTATAATAAATAATGATAAATTATTGAATACTGAAACTGAATACTGAACTGAACTGAACTGATTACTACTGAACTGAACTGAACTGAACTGAACTGATTGTTACTGAAATTAAGTAATAAAGAACAGGGTCTAAGAGAGATGGGAAGGAGAGTTGCCCCATTTCCTAGGATGGAGCAGCATCCTTGCTCTGTTTTCCATCAAAATATATGTGGAGATACCCAACATCACAAAACCGGCTCTAGCGTTGTCGGTTTAGACGGCGGTCTAGAGCTTCCAATTTAAAGGACCTCTAATTTAAATTATGTTTTAATTATGACCTCTTATTTAAAGGGGCATTCAATATTAAATATATTTTAATTGCAATAATTATTTTGATCTCAATTGTTAAAAGTCATCGATATAAATAATTATTATTCTCTATCTTAATTTTGATAGTCAAAAAATAGAATGTAGTCAACTAAATGGAATCGAAAATTGACAATAATATATATTGTCATTTTTTTCAATCAATGCCTCTCAACAAGAATAGCACAATAGGAGCCATCCGAAATTTATTTCATAATTTCTCTCTTAACACTAAAAGTAAAGTATAAAAAAAACCTTGTAGATTACCCGATTTGCAAACACGGTCCTACAGTTAAAACTTACAAACAAAGGTTTGTGATTTTTGTAGTTTGCAGTTAAAGGGTTTGTTATTCAATGTTTCGATCAAAACATACTTAATTAACTAAAATCGAGTCTTATATATGGGTTAATTTCCAAAATCAGATTTTTGTTCTTTCTCCAAATCGCTCCATTTTGAGTAAATAGCTATCATAATAACTTTTAACGAAATGTCTGGATTTGCAAACTACATAAATCACAAAAGTCTGTTTGCAATTTTTAAAGCCACGGCACTGTGTTTGTAAAAGGTCAAACCACATGGTCTTTTTTTTGTACTTTACCCTAATAGTAAAAGGTTAAACCACATGTTTGCATTAATCACTCTCAATAAATGAGGGATATATCCTAGGCCTCTTGCGATAGAATTACTCCAAACCCTTGCAAGGTGATAGGTTAAAAGTTTAAATGGAGATTTTACTTAACTTATTTATTCTAAATTAATTCAACCTGAGCAAGTGAACAAATGTCTCTATATATGTGACTTAACAATTTCCTTAGTCACGATTCGTTTGGATATAGTTGATGAAGGATCTATTATATTGCAACTATACAATGAAAGGTAAAATGTCAAAAATCAACTTAACTTCTTATAGCTCCTAGGGGAGTGAGACACTTCTTTCTCAGGAACACTCTGTTAAACGTTCAGATGGATTAATTCAGATTGAATTAATAGATAGAAATTAAGCAATTAATTTGCTATCCAATTCAACGTCAAGTGAATTGCAATAGACGTATACGGCTAACTGCAGTAAGAACCTGATTGATCACATACATTAAGAATTAAGAACGAAGGGCAATACGGTAATTTTGAAATTGTTCCAATGGGAGAAAGACCGGAATATATAGGATATAGGTAGAGACTATGCTTACTTTGTTTTTGACAAAATAAGTTTTACTTTGTTTATTGGGTTTAATTGGTTAATTGATTTTTAGAATAATTATAATTAGATTATAAATATTTATTTATTAATTAATTAACTATTTAATTAATTATATATATATATATATATATATAAGAGATCGGGTGTGACAAGCCTTATGGTGTGACAAGGAATGGAGGCTGTGCTCATTTCGTAAATAAATGAAAATTCTAAAAAAATGTGTGGGGGCATCATGGAACAATGTATGTATCCTGTTGGAACAATGTATGTATTCCGTTGGAACAATATGTGATTCCTAGTAGAAGAATGTACGTATTCTGTTGGATTGTACAATATAAGAATAATGTTAGAACAGAAAATAATATTAGTGTTTTTGTTAGAACAATATAAGAATAAGAAGAGCAGTAATTAAAAAAATTCTTGCTTTTATATAAATATAAAGAAAATAAAAGTTAATGACATTTATACATGTCTAATGTAGCATGAGAATATATATGAGAACAATATAAGTATTCTTTTCAATGTAAGGATTATGTTGGAATAAGTAATTTTTTTTAAAAAACATGCTATATTAAAGAATTTAAGTATTTCCCTTGGAACAATATGGAATTCTAATTGGAACAATACATGCTTTCTTCTGGAACAAGAGCATAAGAAGGAGTAGTAGGAGCAGGTTGCGAACGGAGGAATGAAAGACAAACCATTCCTCTCAATTGCCGATGCCCCCTTCAATGTTGCGAAATAAGAACCGTCTATCACCATGGTGCTGATGTTAAGAACCCCTTGGAATCTTCCAGAAGGGCACTGAATCTGGAGAGCAATACAAGGAAGAGTTCTCATTTGTTTGATTGGAGAAAGAGGAGGAATTTTACTGATAAGAAAACGGACAGTTCCGATTAAAGGATCACGAAAGCACCCAACGGCGTATATCTCGAAAGAAAGACCTGAAGTTTCACTAGAGAGGATTTCAGGGGTGACTCGGAAGAGAAATTTCTCGTTCCAGGTAGGGTCTTCAGCGCCGACTCGATCAATTCATGTTCGGAGCTTCGTGGCGGAATCCACCCAAACAACTGCATAGATTTGCATCTGGTAGTGGGTGGATTCAAATCTTGGGCTGAGATTCCTTACCAAAAGTACGTAGTATTATGTCACACTATAAGCTTCTTACCACACCATAAGCTCTTGTCACACCAGATCTCACCCCTATATATATATATATATATATATAGTTATTTGAATTTCTATTAGGTTTAATTTTACTTAATGTGATTTGAACAACAATTAAATAAATAAAAGACAACACTATATATACCCCCCTTAGGTGAGTACTTCGGCCAATCCTCCACCAAGACCTAACCGAAATTGTTTGGTTTTAGCCATAATTTTCTCTCACAATTACACTTAACCGAAACTCTTGTTTTGCTTTCGGGTTTTGTTCTTCGTTCAAGGTTCGTGTGGATTACTGTTAGATGCATTCTATTTTGGGTTCTAACAAATTGATCGAGTTCGTTCAAGCTTCCATGGTACGCTCCATCAAAAGTAGATAGCTTCAAAAAGGTAAATCATTTGGAACCATTCTAATTATTATTGTCGAATAACGAACGTATTTGTTCCTCAGGTTAAGGGAATAGTTATAAAAAAAAATTAAATATTCCACTGCATATGTTATTCCTTAACATAAGCGGCATGAGTGGGGAGGCAATGATACTAAAACTAACAAACCCACATATCAAAAGTCCAAACATTCTCCACCACCAAAGGGGAAGGAAGTCCATAACGTGGCCCAACCGTTTAAATGTTTCTTTTATGATAGGCCTCACAAGATAAGGGATTGCCCAAAGAAACATAAACTTTTTGCACTAGTATAAGAGCTTGGGGACAAGAATAGGAAACAAAACCAGAGATGGAGATGCACATAGGGTCTCTCCAGCTCCTAAATGCCATCGAGAAGGTGGAAGTGCCTTGAAATCGATAATGGAAATGTCAAATGGCCGTTGAAGTTACAGTGGGCCAACATGTTGCGAAAGCACTGTTAAACATGGGGCAGCCCATAACTTCCTCAAGTGGAGAAAGGCGAATAGGTTGGGTATTGAGATCTTCAAGAAGTCTAGTTGGCCTAAGGTTGTCAATTCAAAGCATGGGCCAATAAATGGGGTGGAAGAAAATGTTCCCAGCAAGCTTAGCATATAGACAAGCCGCTTGAAATTTTCTATTCTGACAATGGATGATAAGTCGATGGTTTTTGGCATGGAGTTTTTCAATCATGTCCAATTAATGCATGTTCCATTCATGAAATCTATGTGCATTATGGACAAAGGAAACATTAGCATGGTACCATTATGGTGGGAGGACATGTCGATATTCAAGAGACTAGAGACGATGCAGATTTTATAGGGGTTATAGAGAGTTGAGCCACCATAAATTCCAACGGGACAACCATCCAAAGGTGGGGGGAAATGTAGCCTAACCAAGAGTGTGGCCAAGGCAACGAATAATGTGGTGAGACTTCCATCAGCCAAGCGAATGATCCTCTAACAACAAGCACTAAGGTGAAACTGATGCATTGTCTGCGAGCAAACAGGAAAGGTAAAGCGGGAAAAAATACAACAGTGTGCCACATAGGCACAAAATGCATAAATTCACCGAGCGACTAGCCAAATGCGGGAGGCAAGTTTTGGCTAAACCACCAAAGGCAATGAAGACGTTGCCCATTGGAGTGGGGAAGAGTGTCAGAAGCGGCCAATTTCATTCATAAAATGGACCGAGTCAAATGACCAAAGGGCTAGGAGAATGTGTCCATGGGTAAATTAGTCATTTTATAGTGTCTTGGGAGAAGCCAAGATAAAAGTCACGGGACACAATGACAACTAATACTAGGGCAAAGGCAACAAACAATGGGGCAACGACGGGGCAGCATGCCCATGACTTTGGGACAAAATGAATGATCCTCTTACAGCGTGTCTTACATCGACTCAAAGGCTTACATCGACTCAAAGGCTGGTAGGAGTAAACATTCAAATGTTTCATTGGACACTAATCCAAAGCTGCATCTAGGAAAGTCCAATTGCAACCAAACTTTATGGAAAACTTTTTAAACTATTTGGAGCCTAATGAACTTGGATTGCGAGAGGAAATTTTCACATGTGTGAAGCATTGGCTAAAGGAATAGGTTCGATCCTGAGATAGTCTGCCTACCTACACAAATTGGCCCATGTGTAGCCACCGTGCTGGCTTAACCTCAAAAAATGCGACAGATAACCTATGGATGGTGATAACTGCTTCTAGAAGCGCCAATGGCTGCCTCAATCTGACAAGGGACTTATAAAGTCGTCCAAGGAGTGCCCACGTGTGACTAAAATCTTACCAATGCATATTAGTTGACATGGACGTGTGAACCTTGATTGAATGCATGTGATTGTGTGCATGCATGTGATTTTGACTGAGTTGTGGGGAAATTCGAGATTGAACCTCCACTGTTAGATCTTTGTAATCATGACCACATATTTTAGCAAGTTAGTCTATAAATAGAGGTTAGGTATTTTCTGTTTTGGTTGGTTGGAAACGATCACTTATAATACATAATTGTAGTCTTTGTATGCAGAGCATTCTTTCAATCAATAAGAGATTGAGGAGATACATAATTATCATCTCATCATGCAACACTTTAATATCTTTGTTGCATAGCTTTTGTTCATTTGAGTGCACTACCTTTTTTCTTTCTTTCATTACTCTAGCGATATTGAGGAGATACTCACTAGCAATTTATAAGAGCATTATTAGTGCCGCACGACCGATAGTATAGCGTAACAGAATTGTGTCCGTGACGATATACATTGCGAGGACACTACTCTATACCTAACCTAAAAATAGATTTTTTTTTTTTTTTTTTTTAACATTTTGGATAATAGCAATTTGCACATTCAATCTCCTTTGCTTAATCCATCCTTAAAAGTAAAATTTGCACAATTAGAAGTTAGGTGTAGCAAGGCATAAAATATTTGATAATGGCAATTAATTAAAATTTGAAACATAAAATAAAATAGAATCCACATGAAGCATGTTCTCACGAGGAATTTGGTAGCTTTTATGAATAAAATAAAGTAAAATCAGACTTTTATCTCATAATGTCACATGACTACCTAGTCAAATTGTTGACCTTATATCTGTTTTATGACTCATTATTTAATGCTTTCTTTTTTTGTTTTATTAAATAATAAAAATCAAGATTTGTTTTAATCCAAAAAAACAATAATTAAGAGATTAAATATTCCCTTCCACTCAGATGTCTGTTAGAGACTAATTATTCTAATTATGCTCTCTGTTCATTATATATTATAATTGAAATTTGAAAATCTTCAGTACTGAATACTTTTGATTCAGCCATGTGATTTTCCAACTTTTAACATAAATATTTTTTCATTATGGGCTAATTATTTGAAAATAATAATCATAGATTTAAGTATCATTTTTTTTCAAAAAAAAAAGTAGCATTTTTTAATTTCAATTTTAGCATAAATACAAAATTATTATATTAAATTTATATATAATTAAATTTATGAAGTACAAAAATTTATATATATATATATATATAATTTTAGATATATGTACAAAGTCGTGATCAAAATCTCGTGGAATTAATTACACTTGTGGTCCTTCAAGTATCAGGAATAGAAAACGGGTTAAATGCACCGTTGGTTACTGAATTTACACGGTTGTCTCAAAATGGTCATCCAACTTCAATTTGTCTCAATAAAATCACCCAACTTTGAATTTTGCATCAATTAGGTCACTCCGCCGATTTTAATGGTTAAAAGACTTCGAAATAATAACATTGGTGACATGTCAATATGAGTCAACTCAAATCACATACTGAAACGAAACGTGATAGCCATGTGTTGGTTATTTTTATATAAAAAAATCATAAAAATAACCGATACATGATAGTCAAGTGGCGCATACGTGGATGTTATGTGTCGTTTCGGTCAGAGATCTAAGTTCGTTCATGCTAATGTGTCACCCATGCCATCATTTCAATGTTTTTTAATCACTGAAATCGTCAAAGTTACCTAATTGAGATAAAATTTAAAGTTGAATGATTTTATTGAGACAAATTGAAGTTGAGTGACCATTTTAAGACAACCATATAAATTCAGTGACCAATAATGCATTTAACCCAATAAAAAACTAATACCACGAAACTTAAATTTTTAACATTAAAATCATCTAACTTTTATATTTTATTTCTCATATAGTCCTTTAATTTAAATTCTATCAATAACAGTCGCAAAAAAAAATGATATGGGCAACATATAAGATATATTTTTGTACGGAGATTAAAAGATAAAATAAAAAACTAGTTTTGTCTAACTAATTTCTATTGATGCGAGAAATTGAAAGAAAGGGAATGAATGAAATTGACTAGGTTGGATTTAATGATATGTATTTATTATTATTATTATTATTTACTCTATATGTAAAAAGCTGGTTGTTGAAGTAGAACAACCACCAATAGTTGCATTCGTTAAAGACCAGTCACCGACAATGAGATTAGTGCCAGCATACCTTTGCTTAGAAGACCGGCTATACTATACTACTAGTGACTACAAGTCGGGCCTATGCATGTGCACAGACTAAGCGAGGTGTATTTTCCTGGCCCTATCGAGCCAGCGACTTCCTTACGAGGCATACTACTATCTAAGTTTTTCTCTTTTGACGGTCAGGTCAGATCAATCCCTTATTGAATTGAAAGGAATTCTTATCTACGTTACATGTTGTTTACTTATCTTTTCCAATAACTGTTATTGACGGAATCTAGTTAAAATGACTACAGAAGAAATCAAATGTAAAATAAGATGATTTTCATGTTAACAAATTAAATTTTGTGGTATTATTGTTCAAAATAGTGATAACTATAGGGACCAATTATACATTTTGCCCAAATTATGAATTGAATCGGTTTTTTTTTTAATTATGAACTGAATCTGTTCTATTATTTCACTTTATCCCAGATAATTTAATATTTAATTCTTGGTTAATCATAATTAATATGATTGATGATAAGGCTTTAATTTAGTTATAAACAAATCTCAGAATGGATAAATTCAAAAGGACATTAAAATAATGAAAAGGGAGAAGAATAAGACCAAATGGGATTTAGTGTCTTTTAGCAATTTTATAATGAAATGTGAATCTAACACATTTAAATATTCTCCACCACCATACTACTTTATTTTATACATTTGATTCTGTGGTTTATTTATTTATTATTTTAATGTGACACTAAATGGATAAACTATAGTATTACTTTATCTAACAAATATAAATAAATATATGACTATGAAGTCAAAAGCTTGTTTTCCAACTGTCAAAACCTATATGGTATAATTGTTGTTATTACTGATTAAGGGCTCCAAGTTGTCTAATTTAGATTTTAGTGTATCAAAAGCAAGTCTTATTGCATAATATAAATCTTAATTGAGATAAAAAAAAAAAACACTTAAAAATGTCTAGACTAAATCATGATTTTGGCTTAAATATTATGTTCTTAGTCTAATTTCTTTAGACCCCATGTAATTTATAAGTTTGGGTTATTCTTTTTAATAAAAAAGTCCGATGAATTTCATTCTACTTTCAATTGTAAAGAAGTCGGATAAAGTTCATCTGATTTCTTTACTGTGGGATGAAATTTGTCACACTAAAAATTGGTACAATCAATTCATCTCATGGAATGAGAAGGTATAATCTCATTTTTAACTTGTACAATAGAATAGACACGTAATCTTTTGAGTCATGTGGTTTTCAATTATTATGCTGTTTTTATGTTGCTTTCCAACTTGTCGGACATCTGGCTTTAAAGTCGGATGAACTTCATCCGACGTTTCCGTTGGGAAACTTCACCCAAACTTTGGGTTATACATTGTATAATTAAATTGAACGAATTTTATCATATTTTGTTTATAAGTTTGAAGTCAGAATTACCCTAATTAAGTATTATTCTGGATAAAAAAAAAATCATATTGATTAGACCAACATGCAATATTGCAAACTTCTAGCTTTGGAGCTTGAGCTATGGCACCTACCTCCTTTAAAAAAAATCTCCAAAGGACTCTTACGGGCTGTTTGGTTTACCAGTTGTTTGTTGTTATTTATTGTTTGCTGTTATAGTTTATTGTTTGTTGTTGCTGTTAGAAAAGCAGAGGTTCCTTGCTTTTGTAAAAACTAATTTCTATAAATAAAAAAACAAACAATAGTTTCTAACCAAACACCTAAAACTCTCATTTTCAATATAAAAATGCAAACAAGAGGTGGAAATGGAGTATACAAACACCCATTTAATCCACTCTTTTCAAACTTTTACTGTTTTTTTACAAGATAAGAAGTCGTTGGAGATGCTTAATGCAATAAACTATATATTCACATTTTCTTATTATTATTTGCTTGGTCTAATTCCTAGACCCGGCAAAGCGACACACGACCCGATGACACGACACGAACACGACATGCTTTTTTAGTGTTAGTGTTTAGGGTTTTATGACACGACACGAAATGACACGTTAATTTTCGTGTCAACCCGAAAACACGAAACTGACACGGATATTGAAAATTATTGTTATATTCTCTCGTGTTTTCACTACAAGAAAATCAACAGTTAGGGACTGAAAATTCAGTCACAATTCAGTCCCTAAAAACGTTTACCGACTGAATTTCATGAGTTATCGACGGAATATATTTGGTCAGTAACTACCTGGTTGGTAACGTGTTACTGACGATTTATTTGATGTGGTCGCTAACTTTACAACTAACATCACATGGTCATAAAGATTAGTCGTTAACTTACTGACTAAATATTCAGTCGCAAACCAAGAAAATACGGTTGCTAACCTTGCTTCGGATATAGTTCCAACCCTTACTTTAGGGACAGAATTGATGATATTTATGACCAATTATTCCGTCGCAAAACGGTCTATTCTTTCTTATTTGTTTATAATTAATTAATTTGCTAAAAATATAATTAATTTTGGATTGAAGAGAGTTCTTTCTCAATATCAAAAATAACAAAAACATAAATGTCTAATGCATAATCAAACTATTGAAATTTATATCACATCATTCTAAAAACTAAGTCTTTTCATGGGAAAAGGCACATGATTTTGAATAAAAACAAACAGAACATAAAAATAAACAACTTCTATTAAGATAAAATGCACCAGCAACTCTTAAAAACAACAAATGTGATGACTAAATTTGGCAATTTGTGGTGAGTGAAGTTCTAAATGATATATTTCATACATGTGATAACCATAAGAACATTTGTAATTAGAAAGCCAAATAGAGATTGTGCAAGTAAGCACACACATTTTTCATGAAAATACTGTCAACCTGTTTATGCACACTTTCTCTACGAGATGAAGCCTATAACTGAAATATTGTTTCCTGCGATAATTGAAGACTCATGACATATAACTATGTACACGTCTCCTATGCACATTACATGTAGTTCATTTGGTGCTTCAACTCTTCGAAATTTGTTTCCTCCAACTTCTTCCATCTGCCAAAATTACACCATATAATTAACTTTAATTACAGTATTATAATTAGCTGTATCTAGTTACAAAATAGTGAAGAAAAGTAGGAGTTTATGTTATTCAGTTCTTTTTTCCAGGGCATTATCTGCTACCCCTCCAAAAGATAGTTTTGAAATAAAGATCATAATAGGATAACAACACCAAAATGATACAAATAATCATTTATAAAGAAAACTTAGTCAAGAAATCTATTACGGAAAGAGCAACAAATGGAGATATTAAGCCCCCATCAATTATTTTTTAACACATTAACCCTACTCTCTTAAACCAAGACATTAATTTATCATTTTTTTACACATTAAGCTCCTTTAGGACTATCCAGTTATGTAGGATTCAAATTCCATTTAGTGCAAAAAGAACGGTCAGTATGTCTGTGTTTTAAAGAGAAAAGTTAGCTTATTGAATGAAAAATTTAGTCCAAACAAATAAAAGAATTGATTGGAAAGCTACAGATGTGATCTCACATATATTTACCTTTTTTTCCTCCTTCATAAGATCCAATGCCGTTGGTTCTGCCAAAAGCCGTTTACTTGCATTTAATTTAACGTCCGCCAACTCTTTCTTAAGCTTTGTTACCTGCAATGCATCGACTCATGTTTATATGAATTTATGCATTTAAAAAGCACTATTTTTTATGCTATTATGTCCATTTCACATACCTTCGTATCATTTTCTTCTTTCCTCTTCTCATATTCCCGACATTTGAAAAATTGTAAATGGAAATATATCAGCAACTAACCTATATAACTAATATGAAAAAACAGAGAAATTTCATCAATAAAAGGTCCTAAACGCTTACTTTTCTTTGAGTTTACTGTTTTCATCTATCAAATTTGGAGCCTCCTGGTTTGTAGTAATGACAGTGTATAAAAAGGCGAAAAAAAAATTAACCATAGAGTAGCAATCAGGCTCCAAGTAGACGATTATAGCAAGCAATATAAGTGAACTTAATCCGTTTATGAAATGTACAAACTCAAACTGTTCTACAAACTAAAGGTATGAAACAAGCAGACAAGTTTTTCAGACATCACTCAAACCGTCTCCCAACTCCACATTTCACTTGTAATTAAGGTAAGAAACAGAGAAAGAAGCAGCCTTTATGTGTGTGCATACGCACATGACATTGCAGGGCAATGACAATGAGCATGAATGCATGTCATGACTTGAACTTGTATCAATTGTACATATAATTCACTCGACCAATAATTGCACTTGAGCTCCATGTTCATTACACTTACCTCTCTTTCCAAACATGCTCTGCATCAACTGAATTGACCCCAATGCTTGCCTGCATCTTCAAATTCTCACGTTCCATTGAATTATTACTCTCTTTCCTTTTTGTAAATAATCCTGTCCCAATATGAAGGTGTTATTTCTAAGTAAAGATGAGTAATTCCAGCTCAAGCATTTAAATTCCACACAGAAGAAGCAAAAGAGCAGTCTCTGAAGCACTATTCACATACTCATTATATGACAGAAAAGGCAGAACACCTATATCAGTTACTATACTTATAAACTTCTCTTCAACTTAATCAATCCTCCACCGATACAAGCTCAAACTGCTCAAATTAACTCTAAACACACATACAAAGCAACAAACCATAATAAGGAATGCAAATAACTAAACAATCAAACCTACTAAGACAAACACACAACGAACAAAAGGAAAGGATGATACATAAATTAACATGAATAGCCTCTTTAAGGAGAGTTTCTAGAGTTGCAGACTGCAGAACCCCCACCATTCTCTACAGTTAGGTTTTTCACACATAAAAACAATACCCGAGAAGAGCAGATCTGCAGATTGATTCTGGAAAGATCCTTGAAGTGCTGCTGTTGGAATCATACACTCTGATCTTCTTCATAGCCACTTGAATTCAATTTGAGATCTGTAAACAAAAATGACTCAAATGACCAGAAATTGAAAAAGAATAGAGAAAGAAACATATGAATATCACTAACTCGTCTCACCTTCCTCGCGTTTTGTTGCCGGAAAACTCACTTGTTGGCCACTGTCCCCTT
Organism: Euphorbia lathyris; assembly: GCF_963576675.1. Taxonomy (NCBI): domain Eukaryota; kingdom Viridiplantae; phylum Streptophyta; class Magnoliopsida; order Malpighiales; family Euphorbiaceae; genus Euphorbia; species Euphorbia lathyris. The sequence goes on along the minus strand of NC_088918.1, from coordinate 70,912,098 downwards.
GAAATTCTCTAAACTCGAAGTGAGGGAGATTAGAAGAGGGGATCGAGAAACCCTAATCAATCTCTCGTCCTCCTCTGGTGTCAGCAGCTAGAGTCTCCAGCAGCTACAATGGCGAAGTGAGGGAGATTAGAAGAGGGGATCGAGAGGTAGGAATTTAACCAGCAACAAGCGAGTGAAGGAGATTGAAAGAGGGCGGCGAACAGAAGAACTAGGGTTGGAGAGAGGAACTGTCGATGAGGTGATTTGAAGAGGGGATTGAGTGGGCATTAAAGTGTCTTAAATTGTTTTTAATATTAATAAATAATTTGTTTTTGTTTAATTTTAATAGAATAAATCTACTGACTTAAATTGTGGTCTTTAAAGATTGGATGTAGTAGCTAGAGTGTGCATTAAAGCTGGGGTCCATCTTTTTATAGAATTACCAACTAATAATATATTTAACTACTCATGTTAGTCTTTAATTAATGACTGTTTTCATTCAGTCCTAAACATTAGTCATTAACTAACATTTTTCTTGTAGTGTTTTATGTCACTTTATTAATAATTATAATAAAATTATAATTATTAATTGCAAATATTGATTTGAATTTCCTAAATTGTTATAAACACATTACATGACCCTCTAACATGATATTATCGAACTTTTCGATAATTATTGTTAACATACTAATCTAAAAATGATATAAAACGTTTAAAAACAGTATCATATTTTTTTATATTTTTAAGAGTTATTATTAATATATATGCATAACAAAATTACATGTAACCCGAAAACACGACCCGAAATCGACACTAACCCGAATAGGTTAACACGACTTTGACACGAAAGTTTTTGGGTTGGGTTTGGGTTTACTCTTTTGTAACACGAACCCGAAATGACACGACTCGAACACGATAATTGCCAGGTCTACTAATTCCTAGGAACCAGAAACTATAAAATCCATTTCTAGTTCTTTTTTTTAGTCAAAACTAAAAAATCATATGATTCCTTTCAAAAAAAAATCATATGATAATGTTAGAAAATTAATAAATTGAAGATTTATAATAATGTTAGGAAAAGTTATAAATTAAATTGAAATAAAAATAGAATAAAATAATTGTAACAAACAAGTTTAGGAGTTAGAACATGAATATATAAAAGAGTCGTACCCATAGGCTTTGAATCGAAATTGCTGACACCGCCAAATATGATATTACCAAGGAACAAAAATATTTAATTTGTTTCTTTGCGAGAAGGAAGGCACGTTCTAAGCACATGATACTACTATTTAGTTGATAATAATAATAATAATAATAATAATAATAATAATAATAATAATAATAATAATTTTCTCACAAAATAATAATAATAATAATGTATTAGTCCTCACATTGTTACTTAACATAATATTTAGTGTTTCTATTTTCAAAAACACATTATAACGTCTCTATCTTTTGTCAATGTTAATCCTTTGGTCTTTTTTGTCTGTTTTTTTAGATTTTAAACCAAATATATCTTAGTTTTTAGGACAGGCATAGTGCGAAATAAAATGACGATGTTAGTTATTTTCTGTATGTCGGTTTATACTGAATTTGTGTGAAATATCCTAGAATGGCTTATATAAGGGAATGGATGAAGTATAAAATAAGAAAAATAATATGTAATCAAATAAAGATTATTGAGAGAAATTATGCTTGTATTTCATTTGTGTGCATTACCTGAAAGAAATTTATATTTATAACTTATGAATTTATAGGTTACGATAACAAACATAAATTGTGTAGTTACAACCAATAGAGAGTTAAAACATTAAAAAAATAAAGAGTTACAATGGTAGACTTGTGGACTTTCATCCATTAATTCATAAAACTCCATATTGGATATCCATCAATGCGAATAGGTCAATGTCTCGTTAAAAACTTTAACAAGTAGAATTCAGTAGGACAAAATCATTGGTTAAGGGAAAAAGAGTACGGTGTTTACTCCTCCTATTCGCAATATTATTATTTTTTCTGTTGCAACCTTGCACTGTCTACCAAGTTAGCATGTTAGTAGGTGGATAACATAGAGGACGGTGACCCCACACGTGTCTATGCACATATAGAAGATAGTTATTCCGCACATACTGGAATCGGAAAATATGAGTCACCTTTTCTTGATCAGCAAGATAGCATAGAGACAGGCCTCCCACCCTCGTGTGACAAAAGGTGACATTTCGACCAGAGGCGGAGTAAGTTGACCGACTTCATCAATGGTGCACCACAAGAAAAGCAATTTTTTATGTGGAAATTATTTGTCATAAAAGGCTAGAAATTCGCCGCTGATGGTTTTTGTGGCGAAAGTATGGAGGGTGGTAATCCCGCACATATAACAATCAGGCTATGGTAAATCCTTTTTTTTTTTGCCTATCAACGGATGACCAAGGTGTTAGCTCGATGACATGATAACATGTAGACGGTACCCCCCGTGCATGTGACAAGAGACAGGATGTATGACAAAGCGGTAACTCCATATGTATCAAAGTCAAAAAATGACGGGTTCCCCTTTCTTGATCAGCAGTTGGCCAATGTGTCAATTCACCGATAGGGTAACATGAAGACGAGCCTTCCACACTTATGGACGAGGGGAAATTCTTCGGCCGTAGAAGAAGTAAGTCAATCTACTTCACTAAAGGTATGCAATAAGGAAGGTACAGCAGATGGTAATCCCGCATATACAAAAAAAAACAAGACTAGTTCGCTTCTTCCTGACCGTTGGATAACTAAGGAGTACGGTATCCCCACATGTGTGATGATAAGGGAGGTATCAATCAAAAATGGTTAAGTATGGATGACGCATCAATGATATAGCGTCACGCCTGACAGGTAAGTCCTCTAACACTTATTGTGTTATTCAGCGCTTAATCAATTCTGACCGTCTAGGGCTAAGTGGCCTAGGACATTAGAAAATCGGTTAAGCAATGGCGGCCTGTGAGCACATAATTTTTTTGACCTCGATGATGTATCAACTGTTAACCTTGAGCTACAACTTTATTAGGAGAAGGTACCTTTGAGCCACAAACAAGTTTCGAGGGGTCGAATGAGAACAAAATAAGCAAGAAATAAAAAATTTGAGTCAAAGGAGGCCGATCGGCCTCTGTCAAAGATGATCGCCTTTCATGGTAAGGCGAACATCCTTTATAAGGAATTTCCTATATTCAACGCTTGAAAAGAGCAATGTCATCTCACTGAAGGAGGACGATTATCCTTCAGATCTAGGAATTCGGGGATTTGACAACTATATAGCCGGTCACAAATCCCCTCCTCTGCCCCTATATAGTGATTCTCCCAATAAGGAAAAAAGGGAAGGGCTTTGGGCAGAGTAAATCACTTTATTCCAAGGAGAAAATAGATAGAGAGAGAAAGTAAGAAAGAAAAAGAAGAAAAGAGAGAAAACTTAGAGAGAGATGGGGTGTTCTTGAGGATTCAAGGGGTTAGTCCCACTCAACCATACTCTCATCCCACTTTTTGAGTTCATCAAAGCATTCACAAGGTCGGGTTTGCTAAGATAGCATCTACGAACTAGTGAAAACGGTTCCATGTCACGTTTTACCAAGCATCATTAATCGTATTTGTCCCACTTGTGATACGATGCACTTCTTTTCCGAACGACTCGGATGTGACTCCTTCTCGGAAGTATCGTGCACTCACACCCAGGTTGATCTTTCGGAGAACTGCTCGTTGGCATTCTTTGCCTTCCATGCAGGGGGGGTTCTAGATCGGTAGTGTCTTATTGGGGAGTCTTCTCTTCCTCTTAACTGGGCACCAGAAACCCTTAGTCGATCTCATGGAAATATGCCCTTCGGACAATGTGGTGTATGATTGAGTTGTTGGTATTCTCAGGTTTACTCATTTACCTGATAGTCTCGTTTACTATCTCCAGATTTTTTTAACTTCTGCCATTGATAGGTGAACATACTCCCGGATATCGGGCCTAATATAGTAATATCCCATAAGCCACTAGGCCCGTGATTCACGAGATCGAACGTGATTGCTGTAACAGGTGGATCATTAGTCTTTTGAGACTTTCTTAGTCAAAGTCTCCGATATAAAGTTGTATTGACCAGTTTTGTTATAGTGGCGCCACGTGTTCTCTTTCATCATGTATTAGTTCAGTTTTTGTAAATGTCACTTGATAAGTTTTCATTCATTTGATATCGCATAAATATGAATGAGGTAATTTTAGAATAAAAATATTAATTTTGAAATTGCTATTTCTAAATTAAATTAAAAAACTTATATTTCACATATTGTGAAATATAAATTCCAAAACAATGAAATTAATGGTGTAATATGAATTTTGTAGAAATATCAATTCTATTTTTAATCTATTTCATGCACGGGTATGCATTGGTTCAGTTTAAACTGAATATCGAACCGAACTGATTGAATTCGGTTTTTTTACACTTTGGTTCAACATCAGTTTATTTTTATGTGCATTTCCGTGTTCGGTTCAATTTGACAAAAAAATATAAAAAATATGAACCATACCGAATTACACGTATTCTACGTTATATATATATATATATATATATATATAAAAGTATATTTTATTTTTTCAATTGTTTCTAAAATAATAAAACAATATAAATATATTTTGAAAGTAGTTTAAATTTTGCGTTGTTGTGGTAATTTAATGAGAAAATATATTGATTTGTATTTATTGTTCTTATTTTTTTAATTAAATTTGGTTTAAATCGAAGCGAATAATTTGGTTCGGTTTGGTTTTACAGCTATTTAATTTGGTGTTAATGTCAATTATTTTAGTAATTTCCGTAAGTTCTTTCAATTCGGTTCGATTGTACACCCCTAATTTTATGAACTAAAACAGATTCAATTAGGAATGGCAACGGAAAATCTACTCGCGGGTACCCGACACTACCCGTACCCTGTAAAAAATGGTATGAGATCAAAACTATTACCTGTTAGGGTAATGAGACGGGTATGGAAAGACCTCCTAGGATACCCGTTACCCGTCATAATTTTTTTATATATTAAAAAATATTATTGTGTTATGTAAGATATGAGATTTGAACATAAATCTTTTGTTTTTCGACTATTAAGTGATATCACTAAATTACTTTATCTTTATTTATTAAGGTTTAATTTGTTGAATTTTTAGATGGATGATTTATTAAAGGGTAAATTTCAAATAAAACCTCTGTGGTTTCACCAATTTTCAGATAAAGGATTGTGGTTTACTTTTTGTGAAAACGATGATTGAGGTTTTCAACTTTAGCAAAATAAGGACTTTTTCGATTGATACTATTAAAATCATCCTTGACGACTTCAAAAATGACATATTTTAAGAACTACTAATATTCTAAACAACTTTAATTCTTCAACGTTTTTATTTTGAGATTATTTAGATGATGTTTGGTAAAGAGAGAGAAAGTTAATGTTTAGAGAGAGAAAGTTCTAAAAAAGATGATTTTCGAAAATCGAAAATGTAGTTCCATAAAAAATATGACATTGAACAACTTTAATTCTTGAAAATTTTCATTTTCAGGTCGTTAAAGATGGTTTTAATAGCATTAATCCAAGTGCGAAACCTCAATCCTCGTTTTGACAAAAAGTAAACCAGAGTCTTTTATCTGAAAATTAGTGAAATCATATTGGTTTTATTTGAAATTTATCCTTTATTAAATTTATATTTGTTAAATTTATAATATTTCTTATTTTATTTATTGATTCTTAACGGTAAGGAAATTCGCTGTAAATTAAATAAAACGGATATGGGATGCGAAACATATGGGAAGGGTTCAAATAATTAAAATATAAACGGTACATTCAATAGTTGCTATTAGGTGGACGAATGGATTGGAAAGATTTAGAAAAGAGTCAAAATAGTAGTAATAGCTATTTCTGTTCCTAATCAAGTCTCACTTCATAAACGGCGCGTGACTTCACCTTCCTAACTCCACTATATATATTCATTTCCTTCAACTTCCCCCTCAAGTGTCAATCTCAAATTCTCAACCCTTCACTTCAGCCGCTCCTCTCTCTCTCATAAAAAAAACGCTACCCTGTAGAGAGAGAAAATGGCCGATATTCGTCTCCTATGGTTACCGAAATGTATCTCCACCACACTCAAATCCGGTGCGCCGAATAGAATAACCACCGCGAAATCCAGCGCCGGAACAAAGGCCGTACAGGAAATCGGATCAGAAGAGCAATATAGCTGTTGGTCATGTGGAGGCGTGAGGAAGGTATTAAAGAAGTTGAAGAAGCAAGGGAGAAAGCTACGGTGGTCCGGCGGCAGAAGACGGCAGTCTTCGATCCAGTGCCGGTACGATCCGTTGAGTTATTCGTTGAACTTTGATACAAGTGAAGGAGGAAATTTGGCGGATGATCAAGATTATTATCGGTTTTGTGCTTTTTCTTCTAGATTTGTGGCTAATCCTTCTACTTCTTCCCAAACTAATCACTAGAAAATTGAACTTTTTTGTTTTAATATTTTTTGTTATTAAATTTTGGGATTAGTATTAAATATACACTTAATTATATATTTTTGTTAGTTGATGGATGTTTTATAGGTTAATAGTGGAGAACCACATTCCTCATCTTCATATTCATATTATGGGATAATGTATAAAAATATATCAACATTTCAACAAGGTTCTAATATTAAAAAAAATGGTAATTTACACGTCTTTTTAAAGAGTTAAACAAAAATTAAGAATATTAAAAAAAAAAATTTGTTAGCTCTTAAAGTGGAGATTCAAAGCATGCCTATATCTAACGGTGAATGAGCAAATTCACTTGTTCATTAAGGTGCATGTGAAAATTCCTGTATATAATAAATCCATTATTCTAATTGTTTTTCATAAATCCACCGTTTATAGTCCAAAGATGATGACTTAATGTGTATTGATCATATTAAAATAAAATGTATTACGAAACAAAAAATTCTCTGAAAAAACATAATACATGAAATGAAGGGACCAGAGAGAGTATAATTTTATGCATTGAAAGTTGGATCAATTTTGTATATTATTAGCAAAATTCTGTAGGCAGTTATTATTTTCGCTTCATTTATATCTTATAGTTTAGGTTTGATTCAAAGTATAATAATAATTATTTTGATTTAGTAGTTATGAAAAAATATTTAATGTATTTTAATTAGTAGAGTTACTAAAATTAATATGTAATAAATAAGTTAAGAATTACTATAGTTAATTGCTATTGAATAGGTTAGTAGTTACTAAATATTATGTTTGTCTGTTTCTTTATTGGTCTATATATATATATATATATAGGCTTTTTGTTTATGTTTTAAAAAAACAACCAACAACCAATATTAATAAAAATTTAGTATTAATATGTATATATGAAATTTAATTTTTTTTAATATAAATAGTGATAAAATTATATAGGAGGACCTATTTCTTTCCAAAACTCCATTGATAAAAAAAATAAAAAGCTTATTTTGTTATGCATAAATTTTTTTATTATTAAAGGGGCACTTATTACTTATTTTGCCTAGGGCCCCTAAATTGTCAAGACCGGCCCTGATCTTATGGGTCTGTGAGTTTTGAGAGAAAACACAATCATGGCTTCCAATCACTCATCATCTTTTTCTCCTCCAAATTTTAATGGTGAAAATTACCAAGTTTGGGCTCTCAAAATGAAAGCTCGCATTAGATGATTAAGTTTGTGGTAGTGGGTTGAATCTGAGAGGAAGATACCACATCTGAGAAACAATCCAACACTAAATCAAATTAGGGGTCATGAAGCTGAAGAAGAGATGAATGATGAAAAAGGCAAGGCCGAGGAAGTTGACCTCTCTAGATTAAGAAGACTACTAAGAAGGAAATTTCAGATGAAGAGTCAAATGTTGGTGAGAGAGTACATCAACAAATATTGATTTTGGTAAGAAAGTGCATCGTGAAAATGTGCATCAACAACTATTGAATATGGAGAGATGGTGCTCCATGCAAATCTTTTTTTTTTTTTTAGAACTTTAAATCAAGAGAGAGATGGTTAGATTTGATTCAAAGTTTAATAATTAGTTATTTTGATTTAGTAGTTACGAAAAAATGTTTAATATATTTTAACTAGTAAAGTTACTAAAATTAATATGTAATAAATAAGTTAAAAGTTACTATAGTCAATAGCTACTGAATAGATTAGTAGTTACTAAATATTATGTTTGTCTGTTTCTTTATTAGCTTATATATAAGCTTGTTAGACGCATGTCTGATATGGGTGTTGCATCATCCTCGACCGAGACTTTTGGATCGATTTCTTGGATATGGAAGATAAATTTGCCTCTTAAAATAAAACACTTTCTTTGGAAGGTTGTTCATGATATTCTGCCAACCATGGACAATATTCAATGACTAGGAGTGAAGGTCACAACCCAGTGTAGAATCTGCAATGTTCATGTTGAAAACATTCTTCCTGTAGTTCGTGATTGTCAAATGGCGAAGCAGGTTTGGAATATTTTTTTCAGTCCGGATTGATGATGGAAGCATAAGGTTATTGATGTGCGGGATTGGATTGAGTATCTCCATTCCCAATTAAAGGATATAGAATTCAGAGAAGCAATAGATATTTGCTGGTTTGTGTGGTTTCATCGCAATTTAGTGTTTCATGGTTCTCAAGCGTGGAGTGCGGATCGAGTTGTTGATGAGGCACGACGGTGGTTATCGTCGTGGTGTGCCATTATGGACTGAACTATTTGTTGGTAGTAATCAATCAGTTTGGTGGACTAATCCTCCGATAGGATGGTATAAGATAAACTCAGATGCTACTTGGGTGCACAACTCGCCGGGGGGAGGGGGGTGGGGGATAGGGGCTATTGTGCGGGATGATTTGGGTGAGGCTGTATTTATAGCTGCGGCTCCAATTGGACCATAATCTTCAATAGAAGCGGTAAAATTAATAGTAATTATTCTTGGTCTTGAAACAACATGGAATGGGGGTTGTATGCAGGTGGAGATTGAAACAGATAATCTCCCAATTGCCAATGCTTGAACGACTTTGGTAGTGTGGATATTGCTGTTTAGGTTGTGTATCATGATATTTTCAAATGGCTTGGCCTATTCCGAGCGTATACGGTTCGTTATGTTCGACGGGGAGCCAATCAAGTTGCTCATTAAAATTGCCGATTGGGGCGCCACACTCCCAAGGCCTATTATTTTGATTCAAGAAGTTCTAGTTTTTCTAGATAATTTCATTTTAGTTGATAAGTGTAATTCTCATTCTAATTAATGAAGTTGTGTTTCCATTAAAAAAAAAAAAAAAACAACCAACAACCAATAATAAAAATAGAAATTAAGTGGAGATATAGTTCCTCTAATTTCTATAGGAAAAAAAAACCAACATTACATCTTATGTTATCACTAATTAGTTATGTGAAATAGAAATTAAAAAGTAAAAAAAAAATATTACTTTGTGTTTAAATGAGATCAAAGACATTGGGTACATTGAATATTTTCTTTCTTGTTAATTGTTATTTTTCTTTCACATGCACATAAGTGTCTTTGATCCATGCTAATGAGTGATATCGTGTGGAGTGAAAATATCAAAAATTTATAATTGTGTAGAGTTATAATTATTAGGGTAAAGTCTAAAAAAAAAATTCATGTGTTTTTACTTTTTGTCAAGCGGGTTCCTGGAATTTTTTTTATCTAAACGATGACTGAGATTTTCGTTTACAACAAGAAAATGACTTAGATTTTTCGCTTTACTAAAAACAAAGATCTCAAAATTAAAACGAGTGTTGACGACCTCACTAGTCCATTTTTTCTGTCTGAATTGGTTGTCATGACTTTATTGGAAAAAAACAAATGATTTTATTAAAGCAAAATAAAGTTTAATTACCTTTCTGAAATTGATTCAAAACTTCAATAACCATTGATGCAATTTACCCACAATATCTCACGTTACTATTTGGTATTATGGATCACTTATGATTTTAGGAGAAGTCATAATTGAGATTCAATATGATATTTTTGGATGTTGTATCATTTCCTATTGAAGAGTTTCCCTTTAATACAAGAAAGATAGTACAATAGTTGAAATCGGTGTATTGGAATGTGTACCTGCAAAGATCTTTTAAAGTTCGAGTTTTAAAATTGTATCTTACGATAAATCTAGACAGGTTCTAACATAATAAATCTAAATGTTCAATATATACGCATGGAAAAACAAAGTGTTGCACTTTGGGCCCACGCGTGGCACAAGGCGTGTCTGGTGGCTCTGTTCGCTTTTTTCTATTATTTTTAGCAGGGAACGCTTTCAAGTAATCTATGAATAGATTTGAGTCACCACCAATCAATTTGTTCATACCACTGGACCATTTTATTTTGACCCTTTTTTCAAGTATTATGGATAATCAAATAGTGATCTATGAAAAGATTTGAGTTTGGTTTCAATTACTACAAAGAAAATATATAATCTCCCCTTATCCCGCCGGATAAATTGTAATAAAGTGAGGTCATATGTTTTAATTATCTGTTTTGAAATGTTAAGGTAAGCTGCATATTGTGGAAGTCCCACATTTTTAAAACCATTGAAAATGTCTCAATGCCAAGAGCTCGAAGAACTAAAGTTGGAAATACATAAAATTATCAATTGAAGGAAGATATATAAGGGTTTAATTGAATTGATTATATTTAGTTTAGGGGTTTTAATAAAATTGATAATATGATAAATTTTAGAGTTCTTGATTAAATTGAATTGATAATATGATAAATTTTAGGGGTTTAATTGAATGGATGATATTTAGTTTAGGAGTTTTGATTAAATTGAATTTGATGATATTTAATTTAAGGGCTTTGATTAAATTAAATTGATAATTTGATATTTAGGGGTTTTAAATTTTTTTTTTTTTTAAAGTTGTGCGCAATGCACTTACATTAAACAAATGAAAATTACATTAAAGACAAAGAAAAACCCTCAACCCACCCCATCCCATGTGATTCGAACCCATGACCTCTAGGAGTCTAATTGATAATGTTATATCTAGGAGTCTAATTGAATTGATGATATTTAGACTAGGTGCAATCATTTCGATGGATGTATAGTCATACGAGAAAGGATCAGGTGAGTAATGAAATAATTCGGACAAAAGCGGAGGGTTACATCTATTGAGAATAAAATGAGAGAAAACTGACTAAAGTGATTTGGCCATGTAAAATAAAGAGAGCTTGATGCGCCAGTTAGAATGATTGAAAAGTGGCAAAGGGATGCAATGGTGAGAGGTAGGGAAATGCCTAAGCAAATTTGGAAAATGGTGATTAATAGTGATATGAGTTTATTGGGGATTTGAAAAAATTAGTAGATACGACAACATGGATGAAAAGAATTTATGTCGCTGACCCAACTTGATATCACGATTTCATATGACGATTCATATTAACCGACCTTAAATCATTTCGGGATTAAAGCTATAATATTATTGTTGTTTTAGAATTATCTAATTAATATGGGTTGAGTTTTTTTATTTTCATATATTTTGGTACAAATAAATATAAAACATCACTCAACAGTTTTCATTCAAATTGGAGATATAGTGAAAAAAAATAATTAAAATATTAAATCTTACAGTAAAATTTCTTTCAATTATAAATTATATTTATCATGATTACCATTTTAAATGACAATTTTAAATTTCTTATCATGGATTTTATATTATTATAAAAAAAAAGCTAAGTGTTTCTGGTCAAGCATTTAGACAGAAAGATTGTAAGTACATATATACTTCATCCAAAACAAACTCAATAACTAAATAACTTGAAAATGCATACTAAGAGCATCTCCAATAGGATGACATGACTCTCTAAATTGTCAAATTTAACTAGCCATTTAGAGAGTGACCACTCCAACAAGGTGACATGGCTCTCTAAAATAAATAGCTAGCCATTTTCACTAGCTAAATTTAACTAGTCTCTTTGGCTAGCTATTTCTATTTTTTAATCATTCTTTCTCTTTCCTCTTTGTATCTTTTTTCTACTTTTTCTTTTTTTCTTTAAATTTAATCACTTTTAATGATAAAATAATCAAATAGAGAGTCAAATAGCTAGCATGGTTGGAGCAAAACATAAATTTGGATAGCTAAATTTGACTAAACTAATACTCCCTCCATTCCTTTTTGTAAGTCGTTTTAGGGGGAAAAATATTTTCCTTAATATTTGACGTTTTAGAGTTCCCAGAGTATTTTGTATCATCTTTTCCATTATTGCCCTTCCTTTGGTTCGTTCATTAATGGCTACCATTCTTCTACTATTAATTGATTGCTTATTTGGTTTCCAAGGTTCATTAACTGATAACGATGCAATAAGAACGTTTATTCTTCATATATACAGAGGTTAACAAAAATGAAATTCATAGAATACAAGGAAGAGAGAAAAGCATCAAGAGGAAGCAAAAATGACAATCTTCAGGAAGGTAATGAAGAAAGCTGGAGATTGTAAGGGATTGAACCCTGAAAAGAAGACAATATTCAAGAGGAAATTGAAGAAAGAAGAAGATGGAGGTTTTGAAAACCCACAAAAAACGACAGATTTCTTAATACTACCAAACAAGAAAGAAGAAGAATACGAGAAGTTGAGTTCTAAGAAGAAGAAAATTCTACTAGATTTTGATTTGAATAAATTTGCAAAGGAAGGAGATGAAGCTTTTGAAAAGCCACAAAAAATGACAGATTTCTTAATACCAAAGAAGAAAGAAGAAGAATCTGAGGAGTTGAGTTCTAAGAAGAAGAAAATTCCACTGGATTTTGATTTGAATAAATTTCCAGAAGAAGGAGAGGAAGCTTTTGAAAACCCAGAATTACAACAAGTGGTTATGAAGAAGTTGAAGATTTATCTGCCTAGGTTTTATTAAGCATTTTACTTTCCAGTTTTGTAATATTGTTGTTGAAACAATTTTTCTTGTTAAAAGGATTTCCAATTTTCCAATTTTAATCTATCAGGTACTAATCCATCAGCAAAAGGGTTTTATTCCCAGTTTTCCATTTTCAGAAGGTTCTAATAATCAATCAATTGGGTAATATTGTTGCTAAAACAATTTTGCTGTGTTTGTAGAGATGAATTTATGTGTTGGGGTTAATTTTTTTTAGGAATTTCTGTTTATATTGTTCACCTGATTGTGTTGTGTTTCATTGAATTGAGTTGAGTTAATATGAAATTGGATGCTGTGATTTGCTTAATTTATTGCTGATGTATTGCTGATTTTCTCTTAAAGGGAGTATGAACTTGTTAATAGTGTTGATTGCCTGGAGTTGCTTTGCTTGATTGCCTGCTACTTAGTTGCTTGCTGATTTCATTTCATTTTTACATTGCTCAAGACTTTCTGCACATTTACATCATATCTAGTACAATATCACAAAATATAACCATTTCGTATCAGTATCTTCAGATATATATATAATCATTAGTTTAGCTTTGCAAAATGATTTTCAGGCTTGATTTTCAATTGACGAAGGGAGTGTTATATGATAAAGGAATGTTGATCATTTTAACAACCTCAAAATGGATACAAATTGTTACTTGCTGAGTTTCATATATCTTGGGACCTATCTCACAAGCAGTACATACTTTTATATTCATTGCACTCTTAACTTAAGGTTCTAAGTGAAACATCAGAATGCTAACTGATTCCGATTTCATTTGCTTTAGAATTACAGTATCAGAACAGTTTTTGGACTACCAAACATTCTCTTGAATCAATTGAATTATAGTAGGCCTTAAAAATCCACCATCATACAAGCACATAAAATGTGAGGGAGCTGATATGAAGCCAAAGACCAAATTTCGTATTGTAGTGGTGGAGGATATGTTTTTTTCTGTGTTCTAGCAGGTTAAACTTTCTACATTAACAACTTTTGCAAACTGATATATATACACTTTGCACATGGGAGAGAGAGATAAGTAAAAACTAGACCATGCATACTTTTATCAAATACACTACCATTAATTAAGACATGTGATATCTCATTAGTGGTATTGATACCTCCATTAATTAAGATATCACCAATACCATCATGTGTTCCAATGTCTATATGATATTCTTTTCATTATTTTAAGATATTCAACTTTTTACTTTTCCATTTTACATTATTGTGATATTCTTTGTAACTAATCTATGCATTTGAACTCTTTAATGTCTTATTACACTTTAAAATGGGATATTCTTCATAATCAATTTATTTGATTGCAACCACTGAATCTTTAACAATATGATGCAATCCGTAACATGGAAAATTCAGTCCCACTTAAGTTATTTGACAGAGAAAAATTCAGTCCCACTTCAAATATAAAATTCAGGTTGTCCTCAATTTGACAGAACAAAATTCAGTCCCACTTAAACCATAAAATTCAAGCTGCTTCCAACTAAAACATAAAATTCAGCCCCACTTAAGCAATTTGACAGAGCAAAATTCAGTCCCACTTAAAACATAAAATTCAGGCTGCTCCTAACTAAAACATAAAATTCAGCCCCACTTAAGCAATTTGACAGAGCAAAATTCAGTCCCATAAAATTCAGACTGCTCCTAACTAAACCATAAAATTCAGCCCCACTTAAGCAATTTGACAGAGCAAAATTCAGTCCCACTTAAAACATAAAATTCAGGCTGCTTCTAACTAAAACATAAAATTCAGGCTGTCCTCAATTTGACAGAGAAAAATTCAGTCCCATTTAAAACATAAAATTCAGGATGTTCCAATTTGAAAGAGCAAAATTTAGTCCCACTTAAGAACATAAAATTCTGGATGTACCCAATTTCCTTGTAACATGAGCTTTAATATAAACATAATTGAACACCAGCATAAAAAAACTCTATTAAACACAATTTAATCAGCATAATTGAACATCAGCATAAAAAAAAAGCTCTATTAAACATAGTTTAACATAATCGAACACATTATAGCATAAACCCAAAAATATATCTAACCAGCTATCCTAAAACACAATCAAATAACAATAAATTTTCCTCTTCTCCACTAGCTGAGCAAAAATAGCAGATGAAGTTTCTGATACCTGCAATGATCAATAAAACAACAAAGATTAATTAATTTAAATTATCCAGAGTAATTAACCAAAATTTACTCAACAAAGACACTATAACTATATACCTGAATCAAGTTGTTCTATTAAGATGATTAAGTACTTCTTGTACTAATTCAGATTCACATTTTAGTTGAGTAGGAAGCTGGCTCTCTCTTTCTAACACTGCCTTTTTCATATGAGGAATTCTGTATTTGTTAGAACCTTGAATTTTCATTGTTTCTATCATGCACTGTTGTAATGTCAAAAAAATTCGGTTGGACTTCCATGAAGGAAAATCCTCATACGATTTCACCACAGCATGTACAAACTCATCAACTGTAGTCGGTGACTCCTTATACTGTAAAGCCTGAATTGCACTAAAAAACCCGAGATCCAAGACATTCATATCTGGAGAGTTAGCAGGTTGACACATCAAACGAATATTAAACCCACCTTGGCTAGCAGCTTGGCAAAATTCTTCATCGTTTTGATCAATGTGTGTTCTTGCATTGTCCTGCTGAATAAATATTGGATCCCTACAATCTACTCTTGGCCATTTTTCCTTAATTGCCGGTAGTACTTTACCGATCAAGTAAGACCTTATAACATCTCTAGTAATTGAATTTATTGGTTTAGTCTCTAAAGTCCCTGCAGCTCTGTTAACACTGTTCCTTTTGGCTGGCATTTGAGTAACCAAAGGAAACACACCGATCTTCCCAGAGAAAATTTCATTTCTTTCAACATCAAATCTTGGTCGAGCTAAGGCAACTAAAAACATGACTTTCCCAATAAAGTTT
The DNA here is from genome assembly GCF_963576675.1 of Euphorbia lathyris. Lineage (NCBI taxonomy): Eukaryota > Viridiplantae > Streptophyta > Magnoliopsida > Malpighiales > Euphorbiaceae > Euphorbia > Euphorbia lathyris. Next base: position 70,896,283 of record NC_088918.1, on the reverse strand, counting down.
TTGCTTTTACATGTGCGTAATGAGTCTTCTTCATCCGGAAGTAAGTAATAATTCTGATTTTTCTTTGTCATCTGGAACCATTTCTCATCAATATGGACAATATTGTACATCTCTTTAAACGTTGGATCATGTGGGATACTGCTTTCTTCAAGCATTGATATGCAAGCATTGATATGCAAAATTTCAACCGGGATCTCTTATTTTCTTCCTTTAAAAGAGGTTTTATAGCATTTGAATGTCTTCGTATTGCTCCAGATTGCAAACGTCTAAACATTGTAGTCCTTTTCATGTCCATAGCATAAGCTAAAGAGCTAAGGGTTGTCCGCTGCTGCAAAGGGATTTCACGAAATCGATTCCAGTCAATCTGAATTCTCTTACGACCACAATTCTTTGTCCTTTTATGCGAAACATCAGCATGTAATCCGTCATTTTTCCATTGTTTCCAAACGCGTTGAACAAGCCGAATACCAACCGAAAATATTGATGCCACTGAATTGGTCGTCCCTTTAGGCAATTTTCCATCAATGCTTTTCTGTAACAACATATCGTATATTGCTCGACGTTGAGCATTGGATAAATATTTCCTCTTACTTGTCTGGTATGGTATATGTTCACCTTCTATATCTGCATAATTCAAAACAAATGATTCAAAGGATGTGGCAAGTATATAGATTCAAGTGTCATTGTATAAGGTAACTCCATTAGAAATAATTGAGATTTCAAATGTCAGAAACAGTACTAATAAAAGTGAAAAAGCCAAGTAGTTATACAACACTTCAAGTATGATTTAGGAAGCATAAATCGAACAAGAAAAAAAACAAAAGAATTAAATACCATTGAGATCAATACTCAAAGCTTCTGCTTCCTCAAAGCCATTAAGGTCTGGTAGAATATAGCCTATTTCATTTTGTCTGAAATCTCCATGACTAATATCAACATTTAGATCTATTTCAGTCACTCTGTCCATGGATGATGAAGGAAAATTCATCTCTGGAGAAGAAAAAACAGACAAGAAAGAAGAAGATAGCAATCTATAACCATGAAGGATAAAAACCAGAGAACGTATTCTTGAGTTACAATCATCAATCTTTAATTTGTTCATATATAAATGGAGACTCTTCAATTCCATTTTTTGGTGCTAAAGTTTAAAATTAGAGCAATCAAAATTTTTGGGGGAAATTTAAATTTGAGAGAGATTGAATTTCTGAATTTACAGAGGGAAAGAAACGTATTATTGAAAGGGAGGGAGTTTTTGTTTTTTGACGTGTTTTTCTTGAGAGAAGTACAGTAATAAATTGATGAGAGAGAGTTTTTCTTAATTAGGCAATTTTATTAAAAATTCTCTTTACAGCCAAGGATTAAAGGTTAAATTAGTAATTTTTATCTATATTAATTGAGTTTCTTAATCTGTGTGAAACAACCTAGAATGACTTATAAAAAGGAATGGAGGGAGTATTATTTTAGAGAGCCAAATAGCTAGTTAGTGTTGGAGATACTCTAATAAGCTAAAAAATGGCTCAAATGATATTTCCCATGTATCAATCTGCACGCCGTTAGAACATTGTCCAACCTTGTCCTCAAGGTTCACATCTGGATACCTTTTCCGAATATCAAATGTGAACTCCCAAGTGGCCTTCTCAAGTCCTCTGTCAGACCACAAGGTCAAACTTTAGTAACCGCATGATTCCCTCTATCTTTCAACATATCAAATATTAGTTCTAAAGCACAAAATCTGAAGTTGTTCTTGGTAAATGATGGCAACTCAATAGCAAATCTAAGAAATAGCCCCAAATTCTTAAGAATGACCTAAAAATATTAGTTCTAAAGCACAATATCTGAAAACATATTGTATCTGGACTTCTATTGCAATTTTAAGTGATCTTATTTCCTGTAAAATAACATCTGTAATGAGTCCTTTGGGTGGATTATTATACACAGCTAGATAAAAGTTAAGACCTGACTACCAATTCCAAAATTCTAGGTATTGTGTCCTTATTACTAATCAAAACAACTTCATTCTAAAACTCTTCACTTGTCCAAATTAAACCCCTTAAATTATTTTCCCAAATTAAGCCTCTTAAATTGATCAAAAGCTTGATCATGTGTTTTGACATTTATTTATTTAATTATCTTATTATTACTTTTTAAAGATAATAAAAAAAATAAAATTTCAATTTTTTTTTAATTTTGAATAAATATAAGTTCAATAACTAAAGAAATTGAAATAAAAAAATAAAAAAATTATGAAAATGACTTTCTGTATTTTATTATAAATAATAATACTATTAGAACTAATAATAGAATTTAGAATTTCAATTCCAAACTAATATATAAAAAGAACTAATAAAAAACTATTGACAAAATAGGTTAGACTAACTAACGTCATATTATATATACAAGCATATTATATCAGCTAATTTTATAATAAATTGAGTATAATAAATTCATGGTTTTTTTTATTATAGAAATATCATATTAAGCCCCATGACCTTTATAAATAAATGATCATGGACTCGCATTAAAACCATGAAAATTCAATTCAGGGGCTTAACCTAATTTTTAGGAAAACTTGAGGATAGGCAAGCGAAATTAACAGCCCAAAAACTATCAGAAATATTCCAAACTTACCAGTAAAAATTACTTTTTGTAGTAACTTTCAGACAGGATTACTTTGAGTTCTTGGATATAACCTACAGAAGGAAATTGAAAATCAGCTAAAACACATTGGTCAAAATGTGAAACAAGCAAATGTTTCTGCAAAAGAGAGGCAACAGGAAAAATTGCATGTCAAAAGATGAGGCGGAAAAAGTCTCACTAGTGAAAAAATATAAGATGAGATAGGCTTATAACTCGGGGGCAAACCTAAAGCCTAAACACATATCTAATTTGAAGATGGAGGAGTGCCGTGAACCAATTGAACTAAAAACTTAACCTCATAGTTAAGGTCCAAAAATAGCTTATATTATTATTATCTCTCTGACACATCCCCTCACGCAAATACTTCGGGCTTGAACCAATTGAACTAAAAGCTTAAGCTAATTGTCAAGGTTCAATTCATATGAATATCTGACATTCCCCGCACGTGAATGCTGCTCGCTGGGCTTGAAGTGTGTATAACATATGCATATCTGACCATTTGTTGAGATTAAATCAACAAATGGGTTGCCAAGAATTGAACCCTCGACCACTTGATCTAAGAGGCTCTTATATCATGTTATTGAACCAATTGAACTAAAAGCTTAAGCGTCTTGCACCGCACGGGGTTTTGGTCTGACTAAGACCTGGCCCGTGACATTTGGCATCAGAGCCTAAACTAAGCAAAGGCCTTGCGAAGTGGGCGGTAGTGCCTTAACTAAGCAAGCTCATTGTGAGGTGGGCGAGTAAGCTTTAACTAAGCGAGTTCTTCGTGGTGTGAGCGTGCAAGTTTTAACTAAACGAACTTTAGTTAAGACCCAATTCATATTAATATCCGACAAAGACAAAATTGTAACTTTACATAAATGTACATGATAACTTAAGGCATTCACTTAAGAAACAACATCTAGCTATGTTGCATGGAAACAAAACGGACACCGGAAAACGTAATTTCTAAAAAGTAGGAGATGAAAACATGAGGAAAACGTGTAAATATTAAAAATATAATAATATATTTAAAAATAATTTTGTTAAACAATACCAATATGCCACCAACCCTATTTTTTTATTCCATCCACCCAATTATGTGTGATATGTGGCATCATGCATGTCTAATTAAAATCCACATATTTAATTGAGAAGTTAGGCGAAAGAAATATAGGCAAATTCTTTAAACTGAATGATGCAAGGAAAGAATTATCAGTCAAATAGGAAGTTCCAACAGCAATTGCAAAATAGAAAGTTTTAATTTCAAAAAATTTGGTTGAAATCGGCACAGGAAACCATTTAAAAACTAACAGACGCATTTCATATTTTGGGTAATTACTAATTACAGAAACGTGCTTGGAAACGTTTTATATCAGTTTCCGGGAGTTTCCGTTTCCCACATCTGCGGAAACGGTGAAACATATGTCATGCGGAGTTTTCGTGCATCACAGGCCACTAGCATCATCCCATTGACAGATTTTGGATTAGAATTAAAATCAAGTAGCTCACATTGACGGAATATATATATATATGGACCATTGATTATCTAATCTTAATTGGTCTATATATATAGAGAGAGAGAGAGAGAGAAGTAATCTTGCCTCTAGTATTAACGGCTTTGCATGTTCTTCCCATTCTGTAGCCCACCTTGAGTTCATTTCCACTGCACCATTTCTTAGCAACTTCAAAGCATCACATTCATCCGGAAAACCCTTAAACAACCTCTGTCCATGCAAAATGATGATATTTTTATCATTTCATGAAGTAAATTTGATCACGTAATCATTCTAAAATAATAGCAAGACAAAGAGACAGAGGTACATGATTAATACACCCATATTATCACTCCTACTCAGTGAAAATATCAATAATTATACCCTTCTAAGCATAGTTGTTAAATCAAGATTCGACTCGTGACTTGAAATCCTCATTTTGTGAATCGGGACTCGTGAATCAAACTGAATAGTAAGATTCGGATCAAATTCAAAATATTATAAAAAATAAAATATTAACCATGTTTAACTTTAATATTAGATTAAAAGTTCAACTTTAATGTCAAAATAAAAATTATATCAAGTTATCAACGAAGCACTTAAATTAAAATTCAAATCTAATGCAATTCTAATAAAACTATTGACAAAGCATCTTCATTGTCTTTTTTCAATTTGATACTTGATATATATTGTTGACTGTTCAGAAATGATGATGCTATGCCTCTTCAAGTGCTGTTTTTCGATTTTGTTTGTGCAATGCAGGAGAGTAGGAGGCTTTTTTTTTTTTTTGAAAGAAACAGAAAAAGAAAGAAGAGAGCTGGCCGGAAGGGTCTGAAAGAAACAGGGAAAGAAGAGAGTTTGGAATCGGAAGTAATAGAATTTGTAGAGTCTCTAGTTGCAAGTACTAGAAAGAGTCACCTATAGCTTTCTTCAAAACTTTTTAATTAGGCCAGCATCGTTTTTTGCAACATTTATGTATGATTTCGAGTCATACTATAGATACGACTCGAAAACATACAAAATCGACACGTACGATTCTAACAACAGTGTTATTCTAAGTAATCGAGAATATTGGCATCTATGTGAAAGAGTCAAATTTTACTTTGTTTGGTGTAATGGGTAAATGAGATTATGAGATTGTGAGTAATTGTGCCCATGAGCGTTTATTTTGCTAAGAAAATGTAGACACCTCAATAGAACCCTTTCCCAGATGCTTCGACTCAGTAGTAACAAACGAGCTATAAACTATTTAGCACCGACTCTTCCAGGGGGTCAGAGTGGCGGTGTCGAACTCGCCGGGGACACGGCTGGACTTGCATCCCCCACAAAAATGTGTCCCCTGCGTTTTTTTCTTTTTTTAGAAAACTGGACACAGCATGAACACAGCGGGAGCACGGGGGACACGGTTTCTGATATAATTAGGTAAAAGTTTAGGGTTTTTAAAAAAATAAATAAAAGAAAGCAGATTTAATTATAAAACTTACGGATGTTATTTGTGATTTATCATAACTTTTACATGTTATTTATGTTAATTATATATTTTTATATGTTTTATATAAAATAAATTATAGAAATTTGTCCCAACCGTACTCGTCTCATATTATTTTAAAATTCCGTTTGCCTCACCCGAGTCGGTGCTTCATAGGCTATAAATATTTAAAAAAAAAATTCTTGGTTTAAAAGCCATGAAATTTGACAATCTAAGCTTATTACCAGAAGTTCATTGGCTAATTCTGAAGATGATGAAAAGAGAAGACCATTTTTTTCAACTTTCACCAACTCCTCGATGCTTCAAATCAAATAGAGTAAATTGGTCAATTTGAAAAAATAATTGAATTACATGCTGGAAAAAAAGCAAACAGTGACGACTTACCAAGAATAGGCAACAGCACAAACAGGTAATCCACAACCGAACATATCCACAACCTGATGCCAAAGATATTTTGTAGAATATCAGTTCCTGTGAAATGAGATACTTCGCTTTCAAGCATGGGCACACATATACACCTGGTCTCTTTGACCTACTAAAAAGGCCTAATACATATGTTGCCCCTGTACTTGACCCAAAACTTCAACTGCCCCTGAACTTTTAGAAGTTCCAAATGACCTTCTATTATTGTCCACTTGCATTTAATAACCCTCTATTTCTCAATAGAAATTGTTGGATACAGAAAATGGGAGACACATTCTGCTACGTGTCAAAGTGACCACCACTTGTCAAAAAGAAAATGACAAATAGACAAATAATTAGAAACTTTTGGAAGTTCACGGAGCAGTTGAAGTTTTGGGGTTATTGAATGGAATTGGACAAAAATAGGGGGTAATTTAGAACTTTTGAAAGTTCAAGGGGACAGTTGAAGTTTTGAGCCAACTACATGGGGGCAACAGATGCATTAAGCCTACTAAAAATTAGTCTATTGAAAACATAAAATAACTGGACCTTCATGGGAAGGTCCAACCCAGATGATGAAGTATGCAAGCACACACCAAGGTCTGCCGATCCTGTAAACATAAATGAGATATAGGAATTCAATATCCGCTGGAAAAATAAAATAAAAGAAAAAAATCAATTAACTAGATTAGATTACTACCTAGAAGCAATGGATAATCCTCAGCTGACAACCACATGGTACGGAATGCCACGCGCTTGAGGTGTAACCGCCTTATTTTTTCTTCGTACTTTTCTTTTTCAGGCCCCTTACCTTCACAAGTGTAAGACTGGTTAAGAGGGTGTAACATAGAGTTTATTCCGAGAGAAGAACATTAAATGTAAGCAAATCGACATTACCTGTTATCACAAATAACAATCTAGGATACAAGTACTCTTTCCTATCACTTATTTCCTTCCAAATAACCTCATCAAGAGCAGAGTCCTTTTCATTTAAAATTGCAGCAACACGTCTATCATACATTACTGCAGCTTCCAGGAGAATGCCAAAATCCTCATCTGGTGTCCTGAAAACATCATTCTCCCATATTAATCTCTTTTAGCAAGTTAACTGTTCCAAATGGATGCTTCAGATAAGTTCTAATACTAACACTAAAACTAATACACACATTCAGCAAAGCATATCCCATGTAAAATTCTTAGCACATGCTAGTTTTATTTTTTGAAAATGGAAGTTCTTGCTGATGAAATTTACTGTAGTATTATTAACAAGAAGGCAGGAACCATGGTAGACCACCCTAGACTCCTTCAAACTGACCAAAACTAAAACAGAATATAACTTATTGCAGCAATAGTAACAAGAGGGGAAAGGGACAGAGTAAAGGCCTCAAAGGAGGCATCTCTGTAAGAGATTGTATCATAAATATGGATGGCAGAGGCGAATAAGATTCGAATCATACTGTTAACAAAATGGGCAGAATGGATAAGTGTAACAAGGTCTTCTGTGACAATAAAATCCCAATTAAGTTCTAGGCAATTTAATATGCCCAATTCGACTAGCTATTCTACACATTGGTGGTGAACCATAAATCTGAAAACAAAAATTAGCATTTGGATTTGCATAACTATGACCATCGGATAAGGCATATATTGATCAGATTGACCAAATAACTTACAAGCAAAACAAGTAAGACTATTTGGACATGTCCAACTTACAGAGAAGAAGGTCCGGAATATGGAAATTATAAGAGAGAAGACAAAGGGCATACTCAGGATGATATTGTAAATGATGCAAAAGGATTTCACATATATAGGGTAAGTCGAAGCAAATAAGAAAAAGGATTTATTGAGTGTACACCAAGTAGATGGAATTAAGGCTTGCTCAGTTCAATCAAGTAACTTTTGGCCTCTTGTTGCCTATCACAAACCTTTTTAGGTGGAATCTTGAATGTTAACTAGCACAATTTTATTTCAGAAACATGGGATTCATTCCCTCAATATTGACAACAAACCAAATATCATTGAATTGTCTGGCACTCAGCAAAAGAAATAGAACCATGTTCCGGCAGGAAGCAGGTAACATATATTCCCTCTGTTTTAAAAGGATGTTGTTTTAGGAAAATGCTTTTATTTGAAAATGTAAATCATTTTATAAAATCAAGAAAACATTTAATAATTTCCAAGTATACCCTTGCATTTAATGTTGATTAAAATAAAATAAACAAAATGATTGATATTCTCAAAATACTTCCTATCAAAAACGGAGGGAGTACTCAAGTGTTAAGTAACAAACCCCAAATCAACATCAAGTATATGCTACAAACTCCAAAATAAAAGCTTAGGAAATACAGCCTTATCCAGGTTACCCCACGAAGGACTTTCATGGTTTTATCCTTTCCTGTAATGGAGATGAAATTAAGGGCTAGTCTCAAAATTAGAGACGCAAAAAGAAGAAAAAAAGAGTTTGTAGGATTCCTACATTATTGTATCATATAGCACTATGTTTGAAGGCACTCCATGTTCCAGGAAACATTAGCCTAGATGTTTGAAGATAGAAGAAGAGATAAAAGTAACTATACCTCAAGAAAGAAGCTAATGCAGCCTCAATCTTATTTAACATCTTCTGACAGGATACTAGTAAACAGATTATTAATCAAACTACAGACAGCTATTATCGGCTAAATTCCTCATAGGTCCTTCTTGAGATGATTCATTTAAGTGATCTGAAGCAAACTTCTATACCGGCTTACTGAACATATGCACAAGAAGTTGCATGATTAAGTTGAGTCAAACCTTTTCTATCAACAATTGGTCAAGCAGCTAAGTATGGACGAGCGCCAACTCCTCAGCCCTCTGCAAGGGGATGAAGAGTGGTATGAAAGAGGGAATATAGCCAGTTCTGGAAACTATCAAGGAGGTCATGTAACTATGTCATAAGATAATTTGCATAAATGTAAAATTGCAGAGCCCTACCAGAAGAACCACTTAACATGTCAATTGTACATACAAAACCAAACTCAATTGTTGCATTTGACACTAGGAGAAAGAAAGAGCTAGTTAGCTACTCAATATTCACTGGATGATTAGGAGAAAAAAAAAAAATCTCACCAGCTAGTACTGCTAACAACAAGTGCTGGCCGGTTTGGTTTTAGAAGAATATCACCATCAACAATGCTGGTAAACAGTGTCTCATCTACATTCTGGTTCCTCATTCCTAAGGATCATAAACGTAAATGCTACATTATATAGAAAAAGAAGTGGACAACGAGAAACAATATTTGCAAAAATGTAGGAAACAGACATGTGTAATATATATATAAGTCACATAATAGAGGGGGAGAGAGATTTTTTTTTCACTTTGAAAGCTTATAGAAGATGATCTAGAAATATTAAGGATTTACTGAACACCCGATTAGCATTGATCTACTTGTGAAAACACATTACCATCCTAGGAAACGAGTTTCCGATTTTCTTAGATTATGGAAACATGACTACAAACATTTCATAGAAGTTCTCAAGAGTTCGGTTTCCGAAAAGTTTCGGAAACATGAAACGCTTTAAAATCAAAATTTCCATGCAACATAGCATAAATATATAATTTACACAAGAAGTCTTGATTTAACCATCCTCAAGACAAGAGCAAGAAAATAATATTACCATAGCTAGCGCAGTCATGAATACCATGAGGTTGACTAAAGAATTTATCTAATCTGCAAAATAACTAAAAATAATCCACTATTTATTAAAAATTCACAGCTCTAAATTTTCAGAATAACTTCAGCAGTATGGCTTTTACCTTATGCTTTTCTTCAAGTGAAGCAGGATGAAAAAACTCAGGGGACTGATCGTATAGAACTGAGGCTCTATCAACATAGCATGCAAAAGATTATAACTTTCTCTGGAATAAAATATTTTCACATTTTAATAATGTTAAGATGACAGTCTTACTTAATTCCCCAGTTTTGAGCCAATTCATGTTGCATTGCCCTTGTTACACACAGGGAACCATCAGCCATTCTCCCATAGTGTCTCTCAAACCTGAGGTTAGAAACTTAAACAAAAGGTTCATATCAAATCATAACTTCCAGTAATAGTACAAAAGTTTACAGGGCATCCAAGTAGTACCAACGATATACTGCTACAAAACGACTGTTTCTTCCAATGGAGAGTGCCAGCAAGGTATACCCAAAATTATGCCAATCAACAATAAATGCAGAATTCCTCAGCCAGCTTGCCCACTTCACAGCCGCCAAGGTTGGAACTGATGGTGGATTCTATGGAAGAAAGAGAAATAGAAAATGAAAGTATGCCCTGTCTGATCAAACTGATATGCAAAGGGATGTACATATACACATGAGCATGCATATGCCAAACATTTCCATGCCAACATACATATACTTTTCAGATTTCTCTATAAACGAAGATAATTACAAAATGAACAATAAAGTAGCTATTTGTGACATTGTGGTTTCAACTGCTGTTGAGAAATTACAGAGTTTAGGAATTGGGGTGGCAAGACATGTTATTTGGTTTGCAAAGGACATTTAAAAGGTTGAGCTCGTCAAAGTGCCGATAAGGAATCCAAATCTGATATCTAGGAATACGAATTAAAATTACATGCAGTGGTCTCTTTTATGCATGTAGTCACCTACCATTTCTTTTAAAGGTTTTCATCTTCGCCTTGGAGAATTGAGACTTAGAAGCCAATGCAAATGCTTTCACCAAAAGTTACTTGCTCAACTTTACACAACTACATTTAAATGCAATTGCTCACCTGACCAAGAGAAGGGAAATATGACTATCCTTAGGCAGACCATATATTATAAGTTTAAATTTAATCTGAGTTCTTACAACAAATTCAAGAAGCTAGATATGGTTATATGAATGCAAATGAATAGTAATATAAATGCAGCTCTTTTTCAATTTTGGTTGACTGCATGATAAATCCAAAGGAATAAATAAGTGATTCAAGAAAGCAAATAGCCACTACCTCTATTCCCATCAAGACCAGGATCGAAAAGTTGATTCATCATTTTAATGACACTATTAATAAATAATATTCTATATCTGTTCATTTAATTTTATATCACCACAAATGCAAATCAGCATGTGTACAGATAGACCCTACCACCTTCAAACTATATTCTTATCAATTGAATCTACAAGGGAAAACCTACACTAATAAACTAAGTTATGAGGTTGAAAACTAGGAGACTACAAAAGAATTTTAAGAGTACAAAAGATTCAGGCACGTTTGCCTTAAGGTAGTAATCAGATTTCAAAAAATTATACAAGAAATAATTTATTAAATGATTCATTTCACTGGCTTACCTAATTATATATGTTTCATACTGAGAACGAAACTGCAAATAGCGCATGACAAAATGCAAACACTAATAGTTAAATTTTCCAAAGATCGGAAGCATGTGGTCTTCATCTTGCACTTCCAGGGGACTGTTTTCATTATTTAAATCAATCACCTAAAGGTGTATGGAGTAATCTTTCCTGGGGATCACCTTCAAAAGGGTGCCTAGGGCATTCCCCAAAGTCAGCATAAAAAGAAAGACAAAGCATTTGAAAGAGATCAGGCAACCAAAAGAAAAGCTAATATAAAAAGGGTTCTGAGATTCATTAAATGAAAGATACTCGAAGGGCAGAATAGAATAGCTGTGAGTCCCAAGAAAATTCAAATGAATCAAATACGGTTAGATTACAGATAAATCCAGTAATTAACATGCAAGCACACAAATTCTATTAAACACGACTTCTAGGCCAAAATACTACAAATTACATGTGCAAATCATGAAGAATTCATAGTCAATGATGCAAACACACACACAAGCTATCGTATAAATAAATGGCAAAGATCGTGATACAATACCATGGACTGCATATGCATGTTACTCATATTTGAGACAAAAGTTGGTAAAATTTACAGTAAAACTTACGTTAGTGCCTATTGCTATCCCCTTGGCAATGGCAGAATTCAGGAAAAATACTTGAGTTATTTTATACTATCCTTAGTTGCACGCAATCGTGCATAACCACCAGTTAAGTTGTACAAAACCATTTCAAAGACTGGTATGCATACACAAGTTTCACAATAGTGAAGCTGTAAAAGTAACTGATTATAAAAATTCCTTCTAAAAACAGCATGTTCACCAAAAAGACAAATAATGCCAGTAGAGATGGGAAAGACAGGTAAAGCAATAATAACCATAGTTTCTCCCAGACGAAATGCCTTCTCACCTGCACGATGAAAACATCAGGTGCTTTTATTTTGACGCAGAGATACCAAAGCAGGATTAATAACTGGAACAATGGCTTGAGCAAAAGAATCACTGGATAAAACATCTTAGGTAGAGCCTGAGGAGATATTGGCCACTGTTTCTGTGATGTAAAGATACAGAAAATTGGTAAATAATTTTTTCTTTTTCAATCCCAATAAATTCTAATGGAATGAGATAAGAAAGCTTAATGAAACACGTACCATTTTGTGGATATGAATAGACTGATTCTGTAGTATTGCCATATGAGGTTCAGAACCTTACCAAAAGAAAAACCAAGTTTAAATGAATGTTACAAGGAATGATTCTCACCAGGTAATAACGAAACTCATGAAATAAGGCTATGACTTTAAATCTGCCCAATTTGATTAGTTTTCTAGCCAAAGTAATAAAAATTGCATGGCCTCATGATATGTGCCTGAGGTTGTGTTTGTTTCGAGGGAAGTATAGAAGGAAAGGAAGGAAATATGGATGTATCTATACACGTGTCTATAGAAATCCCATATTTCCTTCAAAACAAACACAAACTAAAAGAACAAGTTGATAACTTCTTGTACACAAGCTCATGGTAAAACACTTTATGTCAGTAGGCAGACAACATTTTAAGAATTTTATGGCGATTGATTATAAATATGTTAAGCCAAAGGTGTCTGAGTAATAACATTTATATTTTGTAAATAATAAGAAATTTTCCATAGATAGATTGTTATATGCTATACATCACAAACATGAAGGGCAGAAAATACTAATACAAAAATACCCTTTCCCTGTTCTTATATTATTATATTTTACATTATACCATACCGACGAATTAAGCCTCGTGATACTGTAAGAGGATACTCTAATGCAACACACTTACTAATTGTAATATAAACCATTATGGGGTACTGGTTAGTGTCCTAACCACCATTTTAACTCTGACTCCCAGTTTTATCTGTTTCTATTGTTTCCTTTCTTTCTATATTTAGTTGGAAAAGATTTCATTAACCAATTGTCTATTGTGTCCTAACCAATTAAACAATAAAAACTCCCAGAAAACCAAATTGTTTCAGAAAAATGATTACAGAAATCGAACTAAAGCATTCACAGTGAGTAAAATATACCTCCATATGCAACGATATCCACTTGGAGAGATGCCTACAACAGCAAAACAACAATTGGGAAGGAAATTTTAGAGGTGAAGGGAAATTAAGGAGAATAAATAACAGAAATGGAAGCAGTACCTGAGACGCAAGAGAAAGTGCGTGATACTGCATACGAGGACTTCGACCAATATCTCCTAAAACGACAATGCATGCTCTTCCTCTCGTCTTCCCCATTTTCCTCGAGCAGAGAAGAGGTGATGTGAGTAGTGAGAAACAAAATTGAAGTCAAAACTAGTGATGTGTAGTACGAATTATGGTGGTATCAACTAAAATCGGTGATGAAATAGTGGCAGAGTTGGCAGAATCAGATAATCTGAAGCTTGTATCGAGTGGACGGCGAACGGAGAGGCCTTGAAGAAGTACCGATGATTTCCACCAATTATACAATTGGCCCAACCAATTGCCGATTGCAAAAAGCAACATATTAGTATATTACTTTATGTTAACCAACAAAGTATATTACTTTATTTTTTTGATAGAAAAAAAGCTAACATTGTTTTTTTTTTTTTTAATGAAAATACTTATATCTTCAGATACGAATGGAACAATTACAACAAGAAACGAAAAAGGTAAAAAATCTTATAAAATCCACAATGGGCCGAAAACGACTACAAAGAGCATAAAAAGCCATAAAAATATAAAACACAAACAAAAACACATATATTCCATGGAAATCCAAACCCATAGAAAAACAACTGCAATCGAATCTTCATCATTTAGGTCATTTCGAACATTCGGATCTGAGTCATTTCTTTTATTGCAACCACGTAGATATATTGATCCACGTATAAAATAAATCGTTTCCGCTCTTGCTAAATCCGAAAAAGGTATAAATAGCAAAATAATTGAAAGAAGATACAATTCAAACATATTATTAGATGTGTTTTTGGATGCTGAACAGAAATTAAGAATATCATTTATTAATTTTACTATTTATTTAATATATAATAAATCTATTATTTTAATTAATTTTTATAAATTTACGTTTTATAACACATAAAAAGTGACTTAAATATTAAATATTATTGGGCATTTATATGTCGAGCATGTAATAGGAAACAAAAAAATCTCTAGAAAAACATGTAATATAGAACGGATGAAGTAATTTCTGTCATACCCGACCTAAAATAAGATCAGATAAGACGGTGAGACATTACTACTGACTTATTATATAAACCAATAGCAGTATCTCTCAAATAAGGAGAAAAATCAAATCAAAAACGAAAGTCTAGTTTAAAGCTAAAATGAACAACATATTCCGTTTCCAGCTTAACTTCTTCATACGGAGTCCGATTAAGGCGATTCAAAAACCCCTGGAAACATAAGACAAAAATAAAGAACTTTCATTTAGGACTCCAAGACAGATTCGGCCTATATCTGGTCGAAAAATGCATCACAAGATTCAGGTATGAATCTGATTTTTCCGCATCACCTATATAGACAATTCTTTATTATATCTAACTCAAAGTTATGACTTAATCATAACCGATATCACACTATTCCACAAGTTCTCAACTTTCAGCTGATTATATATATATATATATATATATACCGGTAGATAATACAAACCAAACAAAAGGACACTGCCAAAAACAAGTTCTTCAAGTGTCCGTATACTATCCACATATATGTACATGAACAAAATGGATGCAATACCCTAGAGACGACTTGCACCTTGTAGCTGTAACCGAACCTCGCCCTAGGATCGAGTACCCCTCTCGGTACCTTGCACTTCCTCGCCTAAAACAAAACAATAAAAACATTTGGAAAACATGAGATAAAAATCTCAATAAGAAACTATCAGCTATAAAAATCAACTTTACTTAATATAACGACATATATATACGTTTATAAAGGATTTAATCAAAACCTTGTAAAATATACTCAAAACTAAAGTTCATAATAGGATCAAGGTATTAAACCAAAAACCAAAAATATATAATCTTGTATTCATTCTTGAGTTCATCCCCTTATAATTCAAATCACAATTCACAACATATACGAGACGTCTCTTAACATTGCCTATCCCATATGGTCTTACCCAACACTTCTCTGCCATACCCAATAGGTCTTCAGACTGTGTACACAGGCCATATTTCTCACTAAATATGGTCTTTGAAAATTAAATCCACCATACCGGACTACTCTCAATGGATACCAAACATTTAATTCCATATATAGATATAGATTGAAACCAAACATATATACATATATGTTTATCCTTCATTTGATCATAATCAGTCTAAGACGTTTCCCCTCCAAACACTTCCGAAATTCAGAAACTCTTCGATTAGGATTTAGATCTATGCCTAAGGATGCTATAGTTTAAGTTTCAAGTGATTTGGACGGTCGAATCTCCGTAAATCAAAGAAACGGTGGAGAAACGGTTCAGGAACGAATTGATACGGATAAAAAAGAAAAGAAACAGAGAAGGAAGTAAAGAAGAATAGAGAAGATGCTCGAATGTCTGAGATTTATATCCCAAATTCGGCAAATATCCCTTTTGGTCCTCCATCTTTATATAATCTTTTACTAATTACCCTAAACTTTTAATTTGCACATCAACCCATCAAATTAACTCCAAATTTTTCCTATAACACCAAATAAAAATCACATACCCCATAATAATAATATATATTAATATCTAGGTATAAATTCTAGAAATTTAGACACGGACGTGACAATCCTCCCCACCTTAAGAAATTTCGTCCACGAAATTGTACTTACCCGTCTAGGTGAATAAATGGGGATATTGTTGTCTCATATCCTCCTCTCTTTCCCAGGTTGCTTCCTCACGAGAGTGTCTGTGCCACATAACTTTAACAAGTGGTATGGTTTTGTTCCTGAGGACTTTCTGTTCTCTAGCTAGAATAGCTACTGGTTCCTCTTTATAGGACAAGTCTTCAGACAATTCAATTGGCTGCTCTTGAATGATGTGATTCGGATCACTCCTATACCTCCGTAGCATTGAAACATGGAATACATCATGTATATTGGAGAGATTCTGAGGCAATTGTAATCGATATGCAACTGGCCCAACTCGTTCCACAACTTCATATGGACCAATGAATCTAGGACTCAACTTCCCTTTCTTGCCAAACCGAAGTAAACCCTTCCACGGTGATACTTTCAGAAATACTCTATCTCCCACATCATATTCAATTGGTCTCCGTTTCAGATCTGCATAACTCTTTTGTCTATCTTGTGCTTCTTTTAACCTTCGTTGTATGATTTGCACCTTTTCTGTTGTCAACTGCACTATCTCAGGCCCTAATAACTGTCTCTCGCCTACTTCAGACCAACATAATGGAGTTCTAGATCTTCTTCCATATAAGGCTTCATAAGGTGCCATATCAATACTAGATTGATAACTGTTATTATATGCAAATTCCATTAAAGGCAAATGTACATCCCAACTACTGTGAAAATTCAAAATGCTAGCTCTCAGCATATCTTCCAAAGTTTGAATGGTACGCTCACTCTGACCGTCAGTCTGTGGATGGAAAGCTGTACTGAAATTCAATCTCGTGCCTAATGCATCTTGAAAACTAGGCCAAAACCTTGATGTAAAGCGAGGATCCCTGTCAGAAACAATAGAAACCGGTACACCATGAAGTCTAACAATCTCCTTGATATACAACTGTGCCAGCTTCTCTAAAGAAAAAGTCACTTTCACCGGAAGAAAGTGGGATGATTTTGTTAATCTATCCACAATTACCCATATAGAATCATTACCATGTTGTGTACGAGGTAATCCACTGACAAAATCCACTGTAATATGTTCCCACTTCCATTCAGGAATAAGAAGTGGTTGTAAAGTACCAGCAGGTCGTTGATGTTCTGCTTTGACTTGTTGGCAACTTAAACATCTACCCACATATTCAGCTATCTCCCTTTTCATTCCTTTCCACCAGAAATGCTCTCGAAGATTTCTGTACATTTTAGTACTCCCAGGGTGCATTGCATATGACGAATCATGAGCTTCTTCTAATATCTCCTTCTTGATATCGTGAACATTCGGAACACACATTCTGTCTCCAAACATTAACATGCCATCTCCTGTTACCTTATATTCAATCTTCTTCCCCTCGCTAACGTCTTTTCTGATTTGTTCTAAAAATTCATCTTGATTTTGAGCTTCTTTAATTCTGTCTCGAAGAATCGGTCTCACCTTCAACATTGCACATAATACTGCCTCATCTCCACAAACAAGTTCAACATTAAAAGCTCTCATATCAAGCAATAAAGACATTCTCACTGATTGTTTATAACTCAAACTTCCAACGTTCTTGCGACTCAAGGCATCAGCTACAACATTAGCTTTACCAGGATGATATTCAATAGTCAGGTCATAGTCTTTCAATAACTCAATCCATCTCCTTTGCCTCAAATTCAATTCCTTCTGTGTCATTATATATTTCAGACTTTTATGATCAGTGAAAATTAGACACTTTTCACCATAAAGATAATGTCTCCAAATCTTTAAAGCAAACACCACGGCAGCTAATTCAAGATCATGTGTCGGGTAATTCAATTCGTGTGGCCTTAATTGTCGTGACGCATAAGCAATAACTTTATCATTCTGCATCAATACAATTCCGAGACCTTGCCCTGATGCATCACTGTACACTGTATAACCTTCACCCACTATAGGTAGTGCTAACACAGGAGCACTGATAAGTCTGGACTTTACTATATCAAAACTTTCTTGACATTCAAGTGTCCATTCAAATTTAACACCCTTCCGCAGTAATCGTGTCATCGGACAAGCTATAAGCGAGAATCCTTTCACAAATCTTCGGTAATAACCCGCTAATCCTAAGAAACTACGTACTTCATGTACATTCGACGGTGCTTCCCAATTAGCTACAGCTTCAACTTTCTTAGGATCAACTAAAATTCCCCTAGCTGAGACCACATGACCTAAGAACATCATTTCATCAAGCCAAAATTCACATTTGCTAAATTTTGCATATAATTGTTTCTCCCTTAGAATCTGCAAAACTGTTCTCAAATGCTTACTGTGATTTTCCTTATCCTTAGAATACACAAGAATATCATCAATAAATACAATCACAAATGTATCTAAGTAAGGTTTAAAAATCCTATTCATAAGGTCCATAAAAGCAGCAGGAGCATTAGTTAATCCAAATGGCATAACCAAAAATTCATAATGCCCATATCGAGTTCTAAAAGCTGTTTTCTGAACATCCTTTTCCCTGACCTTCAATTGATGATACCCAGTTCTCAAGTCAATTTTCGAAAACATGGTTGCTCCTTGCAATTGATCAAACAAATCGTCAATTCTAGGTAATGGATACTTGTTACGAATAGTAACCTTGTTCAGTTGACGATAATCAATGCATAACCGCATTGTACCATCCTTCTTTTTTACAAACAAAACTGGAGCTCCCTATGGTGATACACTAGGTCGAATATATCCCTTATCTAATAACTCCTGCAACTGCACTTTCAATTCCTTCATTTCTGCCGGTGCCATTCTATATGGTGCAAGTGATATAGGAGCAGTACCAGGCTGAAAATCAATTGCAAACTCTACTTCTCTTACTGGTGGTAACCCTGGTATTTCATCCGGAAAGACATCTGGATACTCATTCACAATTGGCACATCTTCCAATTTAGGAGATTCTTTATTACTATCTACCACATATGCCAAGAAAGCGTCACATCCTTTCCTTAGCATTTTCATAGCTGTCATAACTGTGACTATACTTCTACGTACACCTCTCTCACCATGAAACACATATCCCTCTCCACTAGCTAATACTAGATTAACTTTCTTTTTAGAACAATATACCATTGCTTGATACTTAGATAATGAATCCATGCCTAAGATGACATCAAATGTTTGCACCATCAAAGGTATCAAATTCACATCTATAAAGGACTCTCCTAACTTAACTTCACAATTAGGATACACATGTGTACATACTAAAGATTCTCCCATAGGCATGCTAACAGTTAAACGTTCTGGCATAAGTTTTGACTCCCAAATTATATCAGACATAAATAATGGAGACACAAAAGAATGTGTAGCACCAGGATCAATAAGCAGATAAGCATCTTTTCCAAATAAAGAAATCGTACCAGTGATAACTTCTGCAGATGCAACAGCTTCTTGTGGAGTCATAGCAAAAGCTCGAGGTTGAGTTGCAGCTCTATCTGACTGATTACCCTGATTCCTAGCTCCTTGAGAAGTATTACCAGCTCCTCTTCCCATGTTATTACCTCTACCATTACCCTGATTATTTCCTCTCCCAAACAAATTACCTCTACTTCCTCTGTCAGTCTGTAATCCTCTACCCCTTCCAGCTCTATTCAGTTTAGGACAACGAGTACGCACATGTCCTTCCTCACCACACTCATAACAAACAATTCTTCTCTGAGGTTCAGTTGTCCTCCCTGAAGGACAATCCCTTCTTAAGTGACCACTTCCGCCACACTGAAAACACTGTAATGTTCTCTTTCTGCATTCACCTGAATGAAATTGCCCACACTGACTACACTTTAAAACATTACCACTGCTAGCAATTGAAGGACTGTGTGAAGCTTGGCTAAAAGTATCAGGTGCTCGAAAAGTACTACGATTCACAAATGCTCCCCTTGAATCCTGACTTTGTATCTGACTACCCCGAAACTGAGATGGTCCTCCTCTAGCAAACTTTGATCTCCCAAATTCCTCTGACTGCTTCTGACTGGTCTCAGAGTCTAACTTCCCCTTTAACTTTTCTTTCTGTAATGCTTTCTCTACCCAGCCACGATAATGTACACCCTCGAATAAACTCAGCTCATTCTGATAAAATGCACTCAATCCATCCTTAAATCTCTCACATTTCACTTCCTCAGTAGGAAACCACTGACTAGCATAACGATATAAATCATCAAACTTGTCCACATACTCTTTCACAGCCATAGTCCCCTGTTTCAAATTAAAGAACTCATTTCTCTTCGCTTTCTGGAATGTTTCAGTCAGATATTCTCTCATGAATTCACGTTTGAAAACTCCCCAATTCAAACCTTCAGGATACAAACCCCTGACTCGAGTTAACCATGCATCTGCTGGTCCATGTAATAAACCAAACACAACCCTGACTTTATCCTCATCACGTAACTGCATAGTACTAAAGGCTTTTTCTGTAGCCTTTAACCAATTGTCAGCTTTCTCGGAGTCAATTGTACCTTTGAAATCAAATGCCCCACAATTTTTAGCATCCTCAATTAGCTCACTGGGCCTTCTATGTGCTTCCCGTGTTTCCATTATAGTAACAAAAGCTTCAACTAAAGCTCGGGGTTCAAGTTCAGTCTAAGACGTTTCCCCTCCAAACACTTCCGAAATTCAGAAACTCTTCGATTAGGATTTAGATCTATTCCTAAGGATGCTATAGTTTAAGTTTCAAGTGATTTGGACGGTCGAATCTCCGTAAATCAAAGAAACGGTGGAGAAACGGTTCAGAAACGAATTGATACGGATAAAAAAGAAAAGAAACAGAGAAGGAAGTAAAGAAGAATAGAGAAGATGCTCGAATGTCTGGGATTTATATCCCAAATTCGGCAAATATCCCTTTTGGTCCTCCATCTTTATATAATCTTTTACTAATTACCCTAAACTTTTAATTTGCACATCAACCCATCAAATTAACTCCAAATTTTTCCTATAACACCAAATAAAAATCACATACCCCATAATAATAATATATATTAATATCTAGGTATAAATTCTAGAAATTTAGACACGGACGTGACAATTTCTATTGATCGGTTAACCTAAACTAAATGTTTCGAGCATTTATTGCTTGAAATTTGAGAGTTGGTTTGGGTAAAGAGGAAGCTCTTGTTGAAGAAGATAATGATGAGTATAAAGAGAGACAGTTTTTTTTTTTTAGAAAAAGTAGCTTAGTAGTTGGGAAAGATGAAGATAGGTAAGGTTGTAATTGAGTTGAGCCGAACTATGCTCGGTTCGGTGGAAAATTGACGAGCTCGAACTTAATATTTTGTAATATTTTGTTTGTAAACTCATATCGAGTTGCTTGTTTATTTATTCACAAGTTTTTCATTAATTATGTTCATGAATTTTACTCTCGAACACCTCATTAATTATATGTTTTTTTAACACAAACTACATAGTTTTAGAACCTACAAAACTAAAATTCCACGCAAAAATTATGTAATTTTACATTTTCCATCTATAAAAATACTATTATTAGAACATAATTGAATTAAAGTTGTTCATGAGTTTGTTCGTAAACATTATAATCGAGCTTGTTCATAAATCTATAACTGAATCTACTAGCGAACTTTCGAGCCGAGTTTCACCTTGCTTAAGCTCGATTCATTTATAAATCGAGCTGAATATGATCGTGCTTTTATGGAATAGATCGTTGAGTTATGAGCAATTCGGTGTATTTATATTCCTGAAGACAGTGGTGGAGCCAGGACCTATAGGTCAGAGGGGCTAGACCGTAGACATTTTTTTTAAATGTTATGGGTCGGGCTAGATGCTACGGGTCGGGTTAGATCGGCCCATGCTATTTTATAAATCTCAAGAAATCCTAAATTAGAAATCCCTAAATTAATTATTATTTTTTTAAACCAATCCCTAAATTAATTATAATCACTAAAAAATCTCTAAGCAAACAACATATTAATAATCCTCAACATAATAAATAAATTATAATTGAAATTAAACTAAATATCAATATCTAAATTATATCTTAAATTAGAAATTAGAAATTGAGTGAGAATTGAAAATGATTGAGGAATTGAAATTTTAAGAAAACTTTGGACCAATTTGAAAAATTTATCAAAATTTGGTAAAGAAAAGAGAGATAAAGCAAGGAATTTAAAAATAACAAATCAGAATACGGAAAGGGTAGGGGTAATTTCGTCATTTCTATCTTTTAATTTTTTTTTTTACATACACAGCACAAAACGACGTCGTTTTATGTTGTTTAGGTAAAAAAACAATAAAAGATGGAAAGGGCGAAATTACCCCTACCCTTTCCATCTAATTTAGATAAACAAAGAAGAATTCTTCTTCCGCCGCCATGACTGGAGGGGCTCCAGCCATGGCGGCTCCTAACGGAATCAGGATTGAAACCCCCCTACCAGGGGGTTTTCGACGGGACCGAAGGATCGGCCAACTCTCTCCGCCCCCTCTGGTTCCGCCCCTGCCTAAAGATAAAGAGAGTTAGTTAATGTTTTTTTCTTTATGTGTGTCGGAGAAAACTAACCAAAAAAAATTCTAAAAATCTATAAATGAACACATGAATTACAGTTTTTCAACAAAAAAAAATAATTACAGTTTTTTTTAGATTCATTTATAGATAGATTTTTTTAAAGTAGATAGATTTAAAATAACAGAACTAAAAAATAATATAATAATACATTGAACCGGTGTAATGGAAAATAAAAATAGTATAAGGAAAATTCTAACTGTTATAAATAAAACACAATAATTATCACCAAAAAAAAAACACAATAAACTATAATTGACTCAAAAATATGTTATAAATAAGTTAAAAAATAATATAATATGATTGAAAAATAAGATATACAATAAACTTTTTCTAGAAAGATAAGATTGAAAATAAAATAGTATAACAAAATTTAAAATGATTATAATAATAAATTAAACTAATACTATTTACAATATTTACAATAAAATAATAGAAATAAAATACAAAATTACGTCTAGTAGCATTGATATTAAAAGCAATTGTATCTTTGAAAGGGTGTAATTTTTTTAGATATTTATAAGTAAAAGTATAGGTATTTTGTTTTTATATTCTGTATGTATTAATTGGTTGAAAAAATTTCTATTTATGTTTTCATAATTTTATAATAAAATTATAAATTAATATTTTTAAATTTGGTAAAAATATTTGAATTTTTTTCAACTCGTCCAGTTACCGATGAATGATAAAATAACATACATATATATTAGAAATGACAAAATTTATGATTGAGTTTGATAAATATTTTCAAATTAATATATTGGTAGATTATCTCTCGTAATTTATAAATACTAAATTGATATTTTTAATTTTTTATATAAAAAATTAAAAACTAAACACAAGTTTTACAGAATTTTTAAGTTTTTTTTAACAATTAATGAATGTTCAGACCTCCATTAATTTGGCCCTAAATTAATGTTAGAGATAAATGTTAGGGGGGTTTTTGATTTTGTTCCAAATAATGTAAAACAAGGCGAATAATGGAATTAAATAATTAACATAAACAAGTTTGAAAAAATTATAATAAAACTGAAAAGCAGTAGTGGTATATCAAAATTGAATTACGATCAAAATAACAAATTATGCCGATCACAATTTGCCTAATTTTTGGCCTTTTCCGTTCCCAATTGCATCCTGATCTGCTTGGTTATGGTGTTGGAAGAAAGCTTTGACTTGAGTATCTATGGCTGCTTTGCCTCCAAACCCAGCTGATCTCCTTATTTCCCTAACTGTTCCCTATTTTCTCTTTCTTTTCCTCATCTGTCATCTCCTTCTCTGTTTACTCCTCATTCCTCCTTGCAAATCATAGCTTTTTCTTAATCCTTGTTTCCTAAATTCTTATTTTGCCTTCAATGACAAAATCAAAATTGGGGATTTTCATTGATATTTTGAGTATTGATCCTGAGGTTCCGTAAATTCTTTGCTCTTCTCCTTCCTATTTATAAGTTGTTTGAGCCCTGGCTCCCCCACTGCCTGCAATTCGATTTGTTACTTCATCTCTCCCTCAATCTCAATTTTCTATCAAGTTTGAGAGTCAGCGGTTGGGAATTTTGAGGGCAATTTAAAAAAAAAATTAGGAGAAGATTCTCCTTCGTTCGCCATGGCCAACACAGGGGCGGAGCCCACCCTGAAACCCCGTCCTGTCGTTTTCCGGTGAGCTTGAGGGTCGGGCGACCCTCCCTGGCTCCGCCCTGATTGTTTCCTCTTAATTTCTTTTGCTAGGTTTAAAACTTACATATTTATGCAAATTAAAAACAAATTTTATCTTTTTAATTTCTAAATTACGTCTGGTATTGAGTTGTTATTTGGGTCTGAATTACATTTATCTTTCACTCTAATTTTTGTGGGGTTTTTTTTTCTTTTGGGGGAGTCTCCCCTTTGCCTTATATTTCATCTAATGTTACATGGATTCTAATGCTTTGATGTGGATAACTGTACTTGTTCCTGCAGATGAATGTGCAAATATCTTGAGTTAATGAAAAATGGGACCTGACCTAGAGAAAGCAAAAGTTGAAATTGGAGCCTTGACTAGAAAAGATAATGGAAGTGTAACCCATAATCAAGAAGATAATCTTGTGCAGTGTATGAGCAACTATGAGGATAATAACTTTCATGAAGAAGTTATGAATGATAGCCTAGGTAAGATGCGGGCTGAAACTGAGGATGTGGAGGTTAATATTGTTGAATGTACAAAATCTGGTGAAAATGGGCAAGTTGAAGAAGGTAGATATGAGGATTGTACAGAGAGTAATAGTTCTTTTGGTGACACATTATCTGAGGATGAGAATGGTCCAGTGCAAGATGATATGGAAGTTGAATCAAGATTATCTTTTGATGGTGCACCGGCTCCGGGGTGGGCATTTGATGATGATTATGGTGGTGAATTTCCAAAGAGGTACTTATTTAGTAATTTTGTTGCATCTGTTTTAGTTAAAGGCTCCCACATATTAAGCTAATGATTAGAAATCAATATTGTATTCGTCATGGAACCGTTTTAACTAAAAGCTCAAGCTGATAGTTAAAGGTCCACTTCATATATCTGACACACCAATGCCAACTGGGCTTGACATAGGCTCATATTACCATGTCTGCAATTAAACGAGGCTGCCAGGAATCGAACCCTAGACCACTTGGTCAAACCGACTCTGATACCATGTCATGGAACACTTTTAACTAAAAGTGCAAGCTGATAGTTAAAGGTCCACTTCATATTAACACCAGACAGTATTCATACTTACAGAGTATTTCATTGTGAAACAGCGCAAATCAATCTCATGCTTAATTGTATGTTTGTGGTATTGTTGGAGGCAAATATGAGCTTTCACCGAACTATTATGATTTCTATTCTTAATCTAAACGAAGTTTTTCTTTTTCTTGTTCTTATCTTTCTACCAAGATGTCTACTGAGTTGTCTTCGACAATTTGGGACTTCACGTGCATTGTGTTCAACACTTTGATGACATATTAAGGGCCTGTTAGGTCCAGATGTTGTTGTTTATTCTTTATTCGTTATTTGTTGTCTGTTGTTTGTTGCTATATTAGCTGATTTTGCTTCCAAAATAGCTATCAGTTGTTCTCAAAAACCAAACTCCTACGGAATAAAATAGCAAAAAGGATTTACGAAAAGGAGCACCAAACGGGCACTAGTTGAGTTTAATAGGGGAATTGTTTTTGGTGGGAACGTACCTCTATCAAAACTTAAGGATGGGTTGCTTAACAATTTTTTACTTTTGATTTGCCTTGCAAATGGCTATCTTTTGTTACAGGAGTTGGCTTCGTCTCAATTCTCTTTTACACTATGTATTTTTTCTATTAAATGCGTGGTTATGCACATTCACATGCAATGTTTGATTTTCTTAGACGAATGAACTGAGAGTCGGGCTGTGAGGGGTCTGTGGCTTTGTGCTGCTTCCACGTTAACCTACCATTTGAGTCCAAGAACAGGCTCAAGGGTGATCCGTGGTGATGATCTAGGTCTTTCGAGTGGTGGGATAAAGTATCTTCATTCGTAAAGCCAGTTTGATCTCATTTTTTACAGATTCTTTATATGACTCGTGAGTCGTGTATGAGCTTGCTTGCGGTGTTTAGATTATTTTTGTGTACCCCTCAATTTTAGATCAGTTCCTCTTCCTCGTATTACATGTTTGCTTATGCTTTGTTTATAAGGCAACACTGGAATTTTTATGTCCTGATTTCATCATTTCAGGAGGAAAAAATTGACGGACCATTGGAGGAGATTCATACGTCCTATTATGTGGCGATGCAAGTGGATAGAACTGCAAATTAAATCACTTCAGTCCCAAGCACAGAAATACGACAGAGAACTTGCACAATATGCAGAGAGAAAGCTGTTTGATTTTGTAGAAGGGTGTGATACAAAGTCTTTACCATTTTCTAGTTGTACCCGAAGGAAGAAGGTCGTGAAGAGAAAGAAAAGAAAAAGAGTTGAAGAAATGACTGATGTAGCGTCTCATATGCTACAACACAATCTGTTCTCCTACTATGGTACAAAAATTTTTGTTTATTATTTTTGCATTTGCATGTTGTTCATTCCAATTTCAAGTATTTATAAGAGAAATTAAATTGTTCTTCATAAATTTTCTCGACTTTTGTTTTCACCAGAAAATAGGGATTCTGCTGTTGGTGGTGGTTTGATAAATAACAATTGCAGTAATCTAGGTATGGAGTTGTAATTTGTTCAGATCTCGTTCTTGAGTTAATTTATGTGTTCTACAATTACGTTTATGGCCGAAATTTCTAGAAGGTTTTTATCTGCTTGCTTACACATGTTCGTACTTTGTAGATAAGGCAACCAATGCTCCTGATGAGTTTGGACTACAAGACGAATGGCCATCTTTTGATTGTAAAGGTGATGTCCATGAAAATTTACTTCGTAAGATTGAAGTATTACAATCACAAGTCCGAACGTTGAAGGCCCGAATGGAGAAGGTGGAGAGGGAGAATCCAGAGAAATTCTCTTGTCTTAACAGGTTGAGCGAGCCTGAAACTTATGATATGTTGACCAATTCTGATCAAGATCCTGCTTCTCCTCCTGAAAATAGAGATCAAAGGACTGTTAGATCTAAAAATACATTACCTCGGACTAGGTCTCACTCCAATATGGGAGATGTTCTTCCTGAAAGTGCAGTTTCAAGTCATGGAGAGGTCATCCCAGTTTCGGATATGATTGAAAGCATGACTAAGCCACAGACTGGGGTTTCTGGTAAAAATGTGAGTAAAAATCTTTCGCTTCTCCATCCATATGTAGTTGATAAAGAGAATTATGCAAATGACGACTATCTCTTTCTGTTCCCTGGTAAATATAGATATATAATTAAGGATGAGAAAATCTTTATCCTTAATAAATTTTGAATTGTAATGTTCTGCTATGTAGTTTTTTCTTCGGCAAAATCATAATTTTAGCCATGTACTTGGCCAAATTTTGACTTTTGGCCCTTGATCATCTATTCGATGAGCTTTGATTTTTATTAAACTGTACCTCGTTATCTACAGAATCATCACACTTTGCGTCCACGGATATGTACTTATTAATGGACGGAAGTTTGATGGCTCGTGGTGTTCATGCATGAAAATTTTGTACGTTAAGGGGGTACATTTGAACAAAAATAAAAGTTCAGGGACTGATTCAAAATTTGGTTCAGTACAAGGACCAGAATTATTGTTTTACCTTTTCTGTTCTTCCGTTTGACTAGTAATACTAACCTTGTATTAGAAGGGTGATTTGAATCTGATTCGTCTTCCATACTTGCAGACTAGAAAGGGAATTCTGAAAGATAAAATGGTGGTAAAAGAGGAGATGCAAGATTTGAAGGCTACCGGGAGCCAGCCCGTGGAGAAGAATCAAGAAGTGGTCGAAAAGAAAATTGTCGAGGCTTCTGCAGACGAGATGGCTACTGAGACATTAGCAGCAGCTCGTGTCAATTTTGGTGGCAAAACACTCCCAAAAAATAGGAGCAACATCACCAACAAGAGAAGCCGGGGGAGGAGAAAATCCGCCAGGGGTGGCTGGAGTCGTAAAAAATGAATATATATATTATGGAGATAGAAGGAAGTTGTTCCAGGGAGTTGTTTCAGCTGTAAATGGTGCTTATTTATGCCTTGAAGACATTTGAATATGCAGTGTGCCACAGTATTTCTGTTGGACCTATTTATGCACTAGGATGGGATTTGCTTCATAACTTATTATTACTTCTTTTTTTTAATGAAAATACATATTCAGTTACTCAAGTATCTGGCATAATCAGGGTGAAACCGTTAGCTAATCTAACGGTTTCAAATTCTAAAGAAACCGATAGCTAATCTACTGGTTTCAAATTCTAAAGAAACCGATAGCTAATCTACTGGTTTCAAATTATAAAGAAACCGGTGGTTTTCACGATTTTTTTTTTAAATTTTAATGGAACTGGTAGATTAGCTACCGGTTCCAATTGAATTATTTAAAAAAGGCTTAATACATACCCAGCCCCTTAAAGTTGTCCATTTTATTCATTTAACCCCTTCAACTTAAGGGATATTTTTTTAACCCCCTAAACTTCAAAAAAACGCTACTTTTAATCCCCTATCATCCGACGTGGCATTGACCTAGTCAACGTCAGTGTCTCAAACACAGGAGGCGCGTGGGAGGATTTTGTTCTTGCCTCCAACGGTAAAAAAAATGCATACAACCCCCTAAAGTTGTCCATTTTGTTCATTTAACCCCCTCACCTCACGGGACAACCCTTTAACCCCCTAAACTCCAAAAAAATCCTAGTTCCAACTCAAGTACGGGCATTGGAGATAAAGAAGATTTAATTGGTGTCTTTCTAATTTTTAATTGGTGCTTTTTTTGGTCTCAATCCACGTTGGAATTGTAAAAAATGCTTTAACTTTGTATGAATTATGACCACAGTGTATATAGATACAGTGGAAGGCAATACAAAGGAAGAGTTAAAATCTGATTTGATATGAAGTATAGAATACAGTGGAAGAGAGGTGATGACTAAATGATATTTATAGCAATTTTTCAATATTAAGGACTTTCAAAAGAAGAAAGTAGGAAAGAAAAGAGCAAATTATACACACGGACAACATTATATCTCGGCAGTCTAAAATATGGGGTTAAAAGTAGCGTTTTTTTTGGAGTTTAGGGGGTTAAAGGGGCGGCCCGTGAGGTGAGGGGGTTAAATGAACAAAATGGACAACTTTAGGGCGCTGGGTAATTCAGGATACACACGTGTCACGCGCGTGATACACACGGACAACATTATATCTCAGCATTCTAAAATAGGGGGTTAAAAGTAGCGTTTTTTTAGAGTTTAGGGGGTTAAAAGGATGTCCCTTAAGTTGAAGGGGTTAAATGAATAAAATGGACAACTTTAGGGGGCTGAGTATGTATTAAGCCTTTAAAAAATAATAATATGAAAACTGGTGGGTTTCGTATATGCTTTTGAAAATTATAAATAGAAAAGCTCAAAACTGGTCCCTGTAATTTTGATAATTTTAATTTTACTCTAAACTATAATCTTTAAACTTCATTATTTAATTTTTCAAGTTGTTATTTAGCCCTAATGGTACTAAGCAATTTCTAAAATAACCACTTTCTAAAAGTACATAGTAGAGTCTAAAGATTAATGGTTTATAGTTAAACTAAAATTTTCAAAAGTATAATGGTTAATTTCGAATTTTTTTCTCTTACAATCTGTACAAACCCACTGTTTAGTTTAAGTGAAACCGGTAGACTAGCTACCGGTTCCATTAAATTTTATATTTTTAAAATTTTTTTTGTTTATTATGAAACCGGTAGTTAATCTACCGGTTTCTTTACAATTGAAAACCGGTACACTAATCAGGATCTTTATAAAAATTTATTTCTTACAAGGGTTCCATTCTGGGGCAAAATTCATGAAGTAGTCAGATTTTTGCTGTAAAGCATGTTTGGAAAAGAAGTTTATGCTGAGCCTGTTTGATGCAGTTAGATTTTTGCAATAAAAAAGATACGGCTTTTTTGACAGGATTATTATTTTTGTACTATTTATATTAGGCAAAAAGTATCATTAGGCCTCTGATCTTTCATTTTTAAAATTCAGTTAACAGACTGTTATTCATTGCACTTGCATTTAAAATTTGTATATTTTCACTGTTTGAAATAATTTTTGGATGTGTAATGTGCCTGTAGGAAAACTGTAAAAACCTTAATTCAAATTATAAAAAATATTTATTTTAATAATTTCAAATACAGATGAAGTTAATAACGTATTTTTAATAGAATTAGATGTTTATAACTCACTAATTTGGTTATAAAAGACTTAATGAGACCAAAAATAAATAATCAAGGGTTTAATGTATCTAAATAAAAGATCAATGGCTTAATGAACCAAAAATTAAAAGATCAGGAGCTTAATGATGTTTTTTGCCTTTATATTATATATAATCGTGTAAATGCACATAATAGATAATCCATTTTTACACATACTTTCCAAGTTAGCAGGAGCTTGTTCCAAAGAATCAGATTTGATATTATCAAAACCTACCTTCCTCAAAAGGCAGCATACCTGTAGTTAGAGATGACAAAAAAAAAAAAAAAAACACACGATCCGATTACATGACATAAAATCGATATGCAATTTTAATGTTTGGGTTTAATTTAGTAGGTAATGTGTCATTTTTGGGTTAACACGAAACTGACACATAAATTTTTAGGTTGGATTAGGGTTGATATACTAACCCGAAAACGACACGAAATGACACGAATATTTAAAATTATTGTTATATTCTCTTGTGTTTTTATATGTCACTTTATTAATAAAGATAATAAAATTATAATTATCATTTGCAAATATGATTCTAACCTCCTAATTTGTTATAAACAGATTATATGACCCCTAACATGATATTAGCGGACTTTTCGATAGTTAGTGCTAACATAATAATCTAAAAATAACATAAAATATTTAAAATTAGTATCATATCTTCTTATATTTTTAAAATTTGTTATTAATATGTATGTCTAACAAAATTACATGTAACTCGAAAACATGACATAAACTCGACCAGGTTAACACGATTGTGGCACAAAAGTTTTTGGATTGAGTTTAGGTTTACTCTTTTTAACACGAATGTGAAATGATACGACATGAACACGATAATTGCTAGGTCTAAGCATAGCATAGATACTTTTCTTACATAAACAAAAAAAAAATATTGAGGTTTTTATTTTTTGTTTTTTTCTGATTTTTCAGTTTTACACATTGAAATTTTTAGTCAACTATAGTCACATATAGGAGATTTTATGGAGTGCTTAATGTGTTAAAAATAAAAAGTTTAATCAATTAAAAATGAAGAAAATAAAAATGCAAATGGCGTCACCCAAACTCGAACCAGAGACCTTCAGTTTGTTAGACTGACGTGATAACCAACTACACCACAACACCATTGACACATTGGCTCCAGTTAGGAATTATTTAATATAAAAAACACAAAGAAAAACATCTCAATTATTTTGTTTTGTTTTTAATTAATTAAAATATAGTTGAATCTTTTAATTGACTTTATTCATTATAAATGTTGTTTGATAAAATTGAAAAATAAATTCTGAAAAAATAATATTAAAATTTAAATGTTGAGTATTACAAGTGCTGAAAGTATTAAATGGTGCAATTGTTTGATAAATACTAAAAATAAAAAACTGAATATAAAAATATTAGTTAATCTTTAAAATAAAAAATATTAGTTGATAATACAACTTAAAACTTTAAGTTGAATATTTTTGATGTTTTTAACTTAATTGAAACAATTTTTTTTTTATGGTTCTTAATTATACCATCTAAATGATTAAAGAATTGAAGTTCTCAAACACATTAATGTAAATAAGTGATTAACTATTAAATTCCTATTGTCACCAGATTTATCCAAAATATCACTAATTTATTATTTAGTTATTTTTACTGTTGATTTATTTGAAATATAGATCTCCGCCCAATACCTATTATTTCGTAATCTTTTCCCTAATAAAATATTATGAATACCCTAATAAAATATTATGAATGAAAAATTAACAGTTCTATTAAATTTTTAACAATTCCTCGTTATAGATCATGTTACTATTAAGTAGGTTAAAGTTCTATTATGGATCATGTTACTATTAACTGGGTTAATAAGTTTTAATAGAAGTACTAACTTACTATTTATATTTATACTGGTTTAAAATTTCACTAATTTTAACTGGAGGAGAATGTAGACAACCGGAGATAAGGGTGAATGAAACATTATAACATCTATTACCCCTGGGCCTCGAGTTGGTATAAAAAACACTAAAAAAGTGACTAGTGACTCCCCTTATAGTATGTAACGTCATCGTGTTATATTTATATATTTCAGACAATTATATATTATGTAAACATAGTAATAACGATAAAAATGTCGTATATTGTGTCGCAAATTGACACCAATACCAAACAACCCATTTTTCTGAGTAATTAACAAGTTAGAAATTTGGCAAAAAAAAATTTGCCTAAAACATCTATTTTTTCTGTCTTGACAACACCCAAAGGTGCCATCTTTCAAGTCTGAGAAAAATCTCAGACAGCCAAGCCAGCCTTGCACCTGTTTTAAAGTTTCTAACATAATGTAGCTATGGAATCAAACTCATCACCTCATTCAAGCTCAAAATAAAGGCAGACAGACAAGTACAACAACCAGAAAACACTATGCATTTCATTTTCACTTACAGTAATTTTACACAATGTGTCCTACGTAGAACCTATTTACGCTACCCATCACTCCGTTACACCGTTGCCTACAAAAATTCGACCATTTTACTTAAACCCTGTAGCCTGTGGAATAATAACGTTTCATAACTTAAACCCTGTAGCCTGTGGAATAATAACGTTTCGTAACTGAAACCCTGTGGCCTGTGGAATAATAACGTTTCATATATCACCGCGACACTATACCTCCTTTGATTCATTTCCACTTGCAGGATGATCCGATACTGTTCCCTCAGAAGATATCTCCTCTACACCAGGCTTTTTGTTTTGAGAATGATCCGACTGAGTCTTGCTAGATTCACCATTATCTGACCCTGGTTTTTCTTCTGGAATAGTGCCTACGACGAGAGGTGAGCTCTTCGACTCCTTATTTTCTTCCACAGTTTGTGATTCCGGAAATTCTACCTGGTCAACAGACTTTGGCAAGGGTAGCTTGTTCTCAAGGAAGCTACTGCTAGTCGTGCCTGAACTTGATGACATATGTGGGCCTGGAGCAACACAGGATGCTACCAATTGAAGCACTTCAGGAGAAGGGGACAAACCCATGTTCGTCTTCTTTGGGAGGTTCAGATAAGGAGCTGATGTCAATGAGTTTTTCATGTTTAAATTAGGAAAATGCGAGCTCACATCAGATCCGTTCCAAGCAAGACCTGAGGATCCAGGATTTGACGGCTGAAGCGGTTGAAAAGTTGGGGCAGGTGGAATAGAGGATGAAGCAGCATTGCTGCCTTCTATGCCGCTTCTGAAATTTCCTGTCATGTCTTGCGGAAATTGCTCGAACAAATGAGGCCGCCTCTTCCTTTTCTTCTTCAATTTCCGTCTTGGATCTCTTGGTTGTGATGGAGGCGGACCAGGTATATCAAAAGGAGGAATACTTGGCTTGCTTTCTCCATATAGTACACGAACAGACTGAGCTATTGCCGATACAGTGGGTGGCAGCTCGGGTTCTGGTGGTTTAACAGGAACACTCACAGCTTCCCGAAGCCAATGAGGTAGCTTGTTCTTTGAGGGACTACTTCCGACAATTTCTTTTCCCTTCGAATGGAAATTAATCCCTTTATTCAACTCTGCAAACAAAGCTGAACTGCTGGACTCGCCATTCCCGACATTATTCTGGGAATCGCGTAGGATACTTAATGACCTATCCAACATACTTGGCAACTTCCTATGCCTCAAGGTACTATCTTCCTCCCTTCTCAGCAAATCAAAGGTACTGGAGTTATTCAATCCCAGAGAGCCCAAATTGCTTGCTCCAAAAGAATTGAGCATAAATGGCATTTCATTGAGAAAACCAGAAGAAGGCCCTGCAGAAGAATCTCCGGACAAGGCACGCAATTTCTCAGGATTCCAGGTAGGACTTGGCCCAAAATGATCACTGTGCAAACTAAGTTGATCTGATGGCTCAAAATGTGGCAGGCCTGAAGAAAGATCACCAAAGCCAAGTTTCATGTCTGTCAGATGGGCTTGGAACTTTGATGGAGTGACAAGTCTACTACCATGCAAGGCTCGCGCCATCATTCCTTCAGGAACACTCGGGAAAGAGGATGGTTTCGAGGACTTCGGCAACCTAACTGTCTTTGGCCCTGTGAGAGATGCTGCATCTATGATCCTTATTTGTTCCTCCTCCCATCTAGCTGCCAAATCTTCTGAGGATTTATACTTGGAGAACTTCAACCTTGGATCTCTAAGCATTGCCTCCCAATTACCCCGTCCATGTCTACGAACACCGATCCACAGAAAATCGAGTTCATCTTCAGACCAACCATCTATTCTCGATTTCTTTCTGAACAAATTATTGGATCCAGACCCAGTCCTCATCATTATGTTTTCAAGAACCTTCCTGTGGTTCTCAGGAAATGATTGCAAGTTAGATGGTAACTGCCCCAAACCCATCATCGGAGGAACCTCCTTGTCCAGCTGATTATATTTTGTTACATCTTGAGACGGGAGTTTCAAATTGGGCAATAATGGCATTGCTGGAAGGTCCCGCATAGAGTCATTTAATGCCTCAAGTCTGCTCCCAAGTGATAAGCTTGGGAATAAGTCGTGCTGTGGAGATGGCATGCACTTGACAGGTACCTGGAATCTGGGCATCAATTTCTCATCAAAAGGGAAATTTGGTAGCGACATTTTCTCCTGAAAATCAGCAAAACTTGAACTGGGACCTTCGAAATGCTCAGAACTCTTTCCATGTGGGACAGGTAGAGGATACTGCAAAAAGGTGAGAAAGAAAAGTCTTGAATCACGATAGGATGACATGCATTAGAGGATTAGAGAAAGTTAACAATTGAAGTATGAGAGAGTACCGGACTGAACGGGAGCCTTCCATCTAAGAAGCTACTTTTGAGGGGCTGTTGCAGAAGTTCAGCTGACAAATCTTGAAATTTTGATTTGTCAGGGGTAATATCACAATGTCTTACATCTGTCTGAATTGAAGTTCCAGAGGAAGATGGTAAGCTAAACGGAAACTCCGGTCCAGTTGCAGGCTTTTGTCTACTGTTGGATCTTGAGGAGCTTTTATGGTATGACTCCAACTGGGAAGCATTGGGAGCACATAATCCCAAAACAGGTAACAAACGATAGTTCATGTAGCCAGCACCCTGACTTTGTTGACTTGGAAGGAACATATCAGGAGAAGGACCAAGAGAATTGTCAGAAAGATCTGGATGACTGCTTATTTTATGCTTAGACACCTGACCCAACCGTAAGGTCGCATCAGCCCTGCTTTTTTGTGTATCTAATGACTCTGTGAATTTATTATCCTCTAGCTCCATTACTGGTAGCTTCTCTCTGGCTTGTTTAAGTAACTCCACTGCATGATCCTTGTCCCTCTCACAGGCGGGAAGACCCTGAGACTGCACAAATGACTCGTGTACATCTAGTCCTCGACTTTGATGGGGCTCTTCAACTGCATTACGACGAGCAAGCCGCTGTTTTTGTCTAGCACGGAGCTTCGCACTGTTCCAACAAACAAAAGACAATTTAATAACCAACTCAATAATTCATAAACTATAAAATATTTGCTACCATATCATTTGCTAAAGATAAAGACATACTGATTTCTTCTAAGAATGCTTCTAGTTCCATCTTTCTCTTGTTAGTTAATTCACTTTTTTTGTTTAAATACTTCTCAAAAGCTTCTTTTTACCATGTGAATTGATAACTGAATAATTTTTTCAGATAACCGGTGAGGCCTTGAAAATAAAAGTTAATGCAAGTTGAGAATCAAAAACCCTTATTTCGCATATCAAGGTTGAATCAAATTTGAGGACTTAGTACAAAGTCTTCAAATTAATATACTTGTTCAATTAAAAAAAATGAGAACATCAACATTATTTGCCAAATATGGGATATTATGCTCCATAATATAGTAAATACTCTGTCATGGATACCACGTCACGGAACCAATTGAGCTAAAAGATTAAGCTAATAGTTAAAGGCCCAATTCATATTAATATCTAACATACACAATCGATCATAACAATATATTCTTATTTTATTAAATAACTGTTACAAATTATAAATTCTATAATTCTAGTTCATGTGCTAACCCCCATTTACAATTGATCAAAGCAAGTTAAGATAAAAGGTGATAAGATAGGCAGCCAAAAGTAGCCAACATTAACACGAGGGGAAAAAAGAGAGGGAGAGGTGTGCGTGTGTAGGTGGACGAAAAGTACCCAAGGAAGATTTTAGGTCTGTTTCCTTGGTAAATTGAAGTACAACCATAAACTTTGAAATCACAGGTTAACAAATCAATCAATTGTATTTACACACCGAATTCACTATTAATTCACTGTTTTTTTGGTTGGTCAGAACTCAAGCATATCTGTGAATTGTGATTCACCCCAAAATTCAGATTGTTAAGTTGTTAAACTGGACATACATATAGTTAGAAATGAAAATCACAATTCTAAAACAAATGTTAACTTTAATACCAAATGTTCAGAATCAAAATTCCAAATGTCAGAATTTGATATCAACGGTTATTTCATTTCTCCAAATTGGCATCTCTAACTTGAGCAACATTATCTAAGTAACAAGATCTTGGTATAAAGTCACCCATAATTTTCTGAAGTTCTGTTCAAAATATTTAGGTGAAAGATTTCTTACCATGAAATGGTCCACAATTTCAAATATCAGCATTGTGTTGAGATCTCTGACTTAAATGCTAACATGCACAATTTAAGGAAATAAAAAGATACACTACTTTGATTTCAGAGCTCATCCATATCCCGGAAATTCAGATTGCTATTTTGTGGAATCAAACTGAATTATATGATTCAAACAACTCTAACAAAAATGAATATGTATTCCTTTAAAATTATATGATCGTAGAGAACATGCAAAATCAGAATATCAAGTATCAGAACTTAATATTAACTATTCTGTCATCCTCCAAATTGGCATCTCTCAATCAAGCAACAATTTTTAAGTCAACAAGATTATACTAGAAAGCCATACATAAATTTCTAAAAGTTCCGTGAAAAAACCCTAGGTGAACTATTTTTTATCGGAAATGCTTCCACCAATTTCAAGCACCAGTTCTCTGTTTGAACCTCAACTTAAAATTATGACAACAGTAGTTTAATGAAATAAAAAAAAAAAAAAAAAGACTTACTATTTTGCTTTCATAGCTCGTCCAGCTGGTGTGTATTCCCGCTCTGGCTCGGGCTCTGGCTCCCGTTCTTCTTCGCCGCAACTCTGTTTTAGCACATTACGGAACTGCTTTTAAAGGGAATATTTAATAATTAGCCTTGAGGAAAAAGATTTGTTCATATGGAGGAAGCAAACAAAATATACCTCAGTTAATGTTTCACTTGGATGAGGAGCATAAGCTTCCCTGTAAGAAACTGCTTTCCTCTGGCGCTTCCCTCGACCAAGAGCTGCCTCCTCTTCGCTTTGATATTTCTCCCATCTAGAAACCAAGTAAGCCATATAATAAAAAGTAAGTCCTTCGGTAATATAAATCAGACAGGAATAATGTGTGCGAGTAATTAGAGAATGTTTATTGGACACAACAAGGGAACGTAGAGTTAAAATGAGAGAAAAGTAAGAATCCAATGCCATTACGCTACGTTGCTATAAGATAAGTGACCCTATTTTCTATGAGTCAGAATCTATTTTGGTAAGAACACAAAATAGGTAATTTATAAAATTTCAGAAGTAGAAAAATTAAAAGTTGGCGAGAAGTATAGCGGCGATACTTTCTATGAGAGTCACAATCTATTTTTGGTAAGAATACAAAATAGGTTATTCCAAGACCATTTATGATTGGTAAAGATAACGAATTGATAAAATTTCAGAAATAGCAAAATTAAAACTTCGCGAGAAGTATCGCTTAATAGAGTAGGATTCATTCAAAATTCTACTGCAATCTTGCTAGCATTTCCCATAAAGCTTTTTCTCATGTCACCTATTCACTCCAATTGAATTTCTTATATAGATAAAATTATATAAATAAGCTTAAGGTCCTCGATTTTCAAGCTTCCTAATTATAATGAACTAAGAAAATTATTTATTGATTTTCCCACTAATCATGTGCATTTGTTTGCTGATTTATATGAAAAGCGAATACAAGACTCGAGGAGAAAATCCCAAACCAAAATTAAGATTAAGGTTAGTGATTTCAAATATTTGTGCAGTTCGTATTTCGAGCTCCAAGGCGATTCAGAAAGACAAATATTGAGTGTCGAAATTGACAACTTTTCCGAGAGAAATTAGGTTTGAACATTTTCTGAAAAGTGTAGAGACTAATTTAGAATTAAGGATAACATGAAAAAAGAAAAAAAAAATCGAGTATTGAATCTATAAAAACTCTCAAAATCGCATATTCTTTATATTCCTTCCAAGAAAAATATCACAAACTGTTCAATAACTGTTATAGTATGTACAGCTGTATATAAGCTATATAGGTGTATTGGGACTCAACGTAATAGGTTATATAATAGGCTATACTGCTGGCAGTAATATATGGTTGGCAGTATTAACATAGGTTATACTGCTGGCAGCTATGTTGCACAGAAACTCTTCTTAATTAGTGTTTCGGCGTCTAGTGTCTGTTTCCATTTCCGTTTCCTATCTAATTTTTCTTAGAAATAACGTTACCCGGTATCTGTTTCTGTTTCCGTTTCAGTTCCCGTTTTTGTGTAACGTAGGCTACCAGTATTATATGGTTGGCAACTATGTTGCACGGAAACGGAAACAGATACGGAAACTGAAACGATACTGGGAAACGTAATTTCTGAAAAACATAGGAAACGGAAACGTGTAAATATTAAAAATATAGGAGCATATTTATAAATATTAAAAATATAATAATACATTAAATAAAAACAAGATTGAAGAACAAGATGAAGAAAGTCCAAGCTTAATCAAGATTCAAGAGACAAGGATTATAGGAGAAAGAAATATGGATAAGTTCTTTAAATTGAAGGATACAAGGGAATAATTATGTCTCAAATACAAAGTTTCAATTTTCCTAATCTTAGATTAAACAGGAACTGCAAAATAGAAAGTTTGAATTTCCAGAATTTTAACCGAAATAGGTAGGAAAAACCGCTTAAAAACTGAGAGACGCGTTTCATATTTTTGGTAATTAGGGAAACGTGCCCGGAAAAGTTTCGTATCAGTTTCCGAGAGTTTCCGTTTCCCACATCTGCCGGAAACGGGGAAACGCTTGTCATGAAGAGCTTCCGTGCATTATAGGTTGGCAATATTAATATAGGTAATATACCATAGTTGTTAAAGGCACGCTTGACTCAAGCCACAGAGATTAGCACCTCAGTAGGTCTCAGGCGGGCAATGTCAGCAAGGCGCGCGCCTTGTCTTGCCTTGCGCCTTGAGTCAAGGCACGCCTAGGCTCTCTAGGCGCTGTTTTAAGGGGGTTTGGGGGTTTTTTAGGGTTTTTTTCAACTTTTAATCATGCCATAGGAAAACTTTAGTATTAAGGGCTCATATTAAATTAGAAAAAGAAATAAAAGAGCAGCAACTGCAACCCTAAAGGAAAAAACGCAAAGTATCTCTCCTTGAATTCGTGACACTATTGACCCCTTTTCTTTACAAGATATAGATGATGCCAATGAATGTGATAACAACCCAAATTATTCTAGAATCAGGAATAAGGGAAAATTAATAGAAATAATGGCGAACCATTATTCCTTCTAAAAGAGATATTAATGCATGATTAATGTGGAATTAATGATAATTAATGCAGGATTAATGCAAGAGTGAATATGCAAATAATGAAGAAAAAGGAAGGAGTTTCTAGCATTATGCCACGCCACGTGGACCATGGCGAGACACGCCATAACAAGATACGCCCGATGAGAGTGAATAATGGAGACCCGCCATTGTTCTCAAAGAGAGCGTACATACGCCTTGACGGATCTAAGAATACCAAAAGGCGCCTTTATTACCATCCATGAATGGGAATAAATACAATTAAATGACAATTAATAACCATTAAAGGGGAATAAAGACTTGACTGTTCGAATACCCCAACTCTGAGGTTTTCAAGGATAAATGCTGGGATTAATGAAGAATTGATAGCAATTAAAGATGAGTAATGACATAACTCTTCACCTACTTCCCCATTAATGTTGAAGGTTACAGAAACCTATATAAATACCCCAGCTTCCTAGGATCAAAGGTACACTTACTGATTCTCTACTTTTGTGCTTACAGTTTATTCTCAGAAATATTACTGACTTTGGCATCGGAGTGTCCCCGGCCGATCCCAACAGCGCCTCACATGGAAGTGCTCCGATCAAGGATTTTTTCACAAGTTATCAGATTGGTTGATGGGTAGATTGGATGGAGAGGGCTCGGATGAAGATGAGCTAGTGTTACCAAATGAAAATTTAACATGGGTTGATGTTAATAGGGCTATTGGAGCTTAAGAAAGTGCTTATCATACTAGAGGAGTGGGAAAAAATGTTAATTTAGGAGAAGAAAGTGCTTATCATACTATTTGTGTCAGTTTAGGAATGTTCAGTGTTGTTATTTATAATTTTACATGTCGGTCGGTTTCTTCTAAATCTCGTTTTCACAGTGTGGGCTGGCCCAACAAAATTTGTGTGGAGACTTAATTTGTTAAAGACTTGGTTGCAAATGGCAGACAATAAATTTTTTACTGAAATTTCATTTGGTAATATTAAAATATAGGACGGTTTGCTGATAGGACTGAATCCCCCTTCGAAGGATGATGAAAAAGGAAAGAAATGGGGGATGGTGGATTGTAGGTTGTTTAATATGATTCAAAATACTCTAGCCCCCAATATCAACCCATTGTGCCACTGGGAATATCTTGCATCTATGTATGCCACTAAAAAGGATTTGTCTCATACTCATAAGTTGTTGAAAATCTATCAAAAGGGACATACTCTCTTCCAATACTATAATGATTCGAGACGAGCTTTTGAGGGAAAACGAGCATTATTTCATATTGTTGCTGATGTCAAATGGATGCAAGAAGAAGAGCGGATATGCATTCAATGCTTCCTGGCTGGACTAGATTCCTCGTATGAAGTAGCTCGCTCTTAGCTATTAACTAGTGAGGAACTTCCCTCTTTCTCCGATCTTTATGCTCGGTTACTTCCTCTATGCAAGGATGAAGATGGTGATTTGAGCCCTGGCACAGTGTCTCAAGAAACAGTAGCCTTAGTAAGCAATGTGAATCGTGGGAGCACAAGTGGTCATCAAAATCCTCTTGGTAACCGTAACTCTCCCAAGACCTGTTATCATTGTGGGGGAGAGGGGCATATCAAGAAATATTGTTGGAAGATGCATGGTAAACCTCCACAAAATACCGGGCAGACCACTACTAGGACAATTGCTAACATGGCGGCTCAAGATGGAATCTTACCATCTCCACTCTCTACTCCAACAATCACTATTTCAGCAAATGAATATGATAAACTTCAACAACTCTCCATGATTCATGATATTCCCCAATCTTCAACGATTGTTTTAGCTGTCACAGGTAATCATGTTGCGTGCCTCTCCACATCCTCTCGTAGTTGGGTTATAGACTCTGATGCTACAAATCATATGACTGGTAACTCAGATATCCTTTCTGCCTGTTATAATAGCCAATAGTGCTACAACTCCTGTAAATGGTCGAACAACTAATCCTACCTCTACCATTACCTTATCTTCTGTTTTATGCCTGCCTCAATTTCCTTTTAATTTATTGTATGTTAGTCAACTCATGAAAACCTCTAACTGTCGTGTTACTTTCTTTCTGACTTATTATCTATTTCAGGATATTGGGACGAAGCAGAATATCGGTAGAAGGAATCTAGTAAATGGATTGTATGTTCTTGACTCCTCTAAAGCGGTGCCAAGATCAGTTGCATGTACAAGATCTTCTCTATTACAATTGCTTCATTGTCAGTTGGCCATCCATCTCTTCCTATATTAAAGAAGTTATGTCCTATTCTTCAAAGGGAATCTACTTTGGAATGTGAAGCTTGTTAGTTCGCTAAACATCACAGAGTACCGTGTTCCCCCCGAATAAATATACGTGTTGAATCTGTTTCAAGTTAGTTCACACTGATGTGCGGGGTCCTTGTCTAGTTATGTTTAAACTTGGTTATCAATATTTTGTAACGTCTTTGGATGATTTCTCTCGAACCACTTGGCTTTATCCTTTGAAGTATCGTTCTTATTTTTTTATTGTGTTTTGTAACTTTCATATTGAGATTAAAACTCAATTTAACAAAAATATTTGCATCCTGTGAAGCGAAAATGCCAAGGAATATTTATCCAGACACCAGACTTCTTGTATTGTTACTCCTCGGCAAAATGGCGTGGCTGAACGAAAGAATTGCCATTTACTGGAAGGCACCCGAGCAATCATCTTTCGTATGCAAGTCCCCAAGGTTTTCTAGCTAGCTGTTGTATCCACTGCCTGCCACCTAATTAATCATATGCCTTCCGCTATTCTTAATGGCCAGATTCCATATTCCATTTTTTTCCCTTCTCAATCTTTATTTTCTCTTGCATCCCGGATTTTTGGATGTACTTACTTTGTTCAAGATATGCGTCCTCGGATATCTAAACTTGATCCCAAATCTCTCAAAAGTCTTCTTGGGCTATCCTCAATTCCAAAAGGGATATCGTTGCTACTCTCCATCATTAGGGCGTTACGTGCCTGCCGATGTCACATTCTTTGAAAATACATCATTCTTTCATCCATCTCCACCATCATTTTCTCTCTTTATCTACCAATAACACTAATGATGATTTTCTGGTATATACTGTGAGTGAACATTAAGAGTCTCTCCTCCCTCTCGGCCTGTTATTCATCAAGTTTATTCTCGGCATGTACAGCCTACGGTTGCAGCACCAACTCCAGAACCAGTTGCAGATCCCGACACTAGTACTTTTGTCTTCTTCTGATTCCAGCCTTGACCTACTTATTGCTATTCAAAAGGTACATGTACCTACACTCATCCTATTTCTTCCTTTGTATCCTATGATTCCCTATCAGTCTCCTCGAAGTCAGCATTGACTCATCTGGGTTGGGTGGAAGCAATAAAAGAAGAAATAAAGGCTTTGGAAGATAACCATACTTGGGATCTTATTTCTCTAACGGCCTAGAAGAAAGCTATTGGTTCCAGAAGGGTATTTGTTGTTAAGGTAAACCCTTATGGTACAATGGCTCGTCTAAAAGCTCGATTAGTTGCCAAAGACTATGCTCAGACATATGACATTGATTACTTTGATAATTTCTCTCATGTTGCCAAATTGACTTCGGTTCGGCTTTGCTTTGGTTGCTACTTATTAATGGTCGCTTCATCAGTTTGATGTTAAAAATGCTTTCTCAAATGAAGATTTACGTGAAGAGGTTTATATGGAGCAACCACGTGGGTTTGTTGCTCAGGAGGAGTCAAGGAAGGTATGCAAATTGAATGTATGGCCTGAAACAATCCTCTCATACTTGGTTTGGAAGATTCAATGCTACAGTAATTGAATTTGGTCTTCGTAGAAGTGCATATGTTGATGACATAGTGATTACTGGTAATGATACAGCAGGAATTACAAAGTTGAAACATTTCCTTGGTACTTGTTTTCAAACAAAGGACCTAGGACAACTGAAGTAGTTCTTTGGAATAGAAGTTTTCCGCAACAGTAAAGGAATTTGTCTCACTCAAAGAAATATTGTCTAGATGTGTTAGAAGATGCAGGACTGAGTGAATCAAACACATGTGATGCTCCTATGATACCAAACATGAAGTTAAAAGGCGATGAAGGTAAGTTGCTTGAGAAACCTGAGAAATACATAAAGGTTGTTGAGAAATTGAATTATCTAACAAGTGACCTGATATTGCTTTTGTGGTGAGTGTTGTAAGTCAGTTCAAGTCTTCACCTAGAACATTGCATAGAGATATTGTTGTTCATATTCTGAAATATTTGAAGGGGGCTCCTAGACGAGGTTTGTTGTATCAAAATCATGGTCACCATATTACACAAGGGTTCACAGATGCACACTATGTTGGGGATCTTTCAGATAGACACTCTACCACTGGTTATTGTGTGTTTGTTGGAAGAAATCTTGTTTCTTGGAAAAGCAAGAAACAGAGTGTGGTGTCTCGATCCAGTGTCGAAGCTGAATATCGAGCTATGACACAAACTACATGTG
Source organism: Euphorbia lathyris (assembly GCF_963576675.1). Taxonomy (NCBI): domain Eukaryota; kingdom Viridiplantae; phylum Streptophyta; class Magnoliopsida; order Malpighiales; family Euphorbiaceae; genus Euphorbia; species Euphorbia lathyris. The sequence continues at coordinate 70,851,682 of NC_088918.1, read as the reverse complement.
AGCTTGTATGGTTACGTCGTCTTCTCGATGAACTTGGGTTTGTACAGACAAAACCAATGAACTTATGGTGTGATAATGAAGCAGCTATCTATATTGCGAACAGTTATGTGTTTAACGAGAAGACCAAACATATAGAAGTCAATTGTCATTTTACATGGGAAAAGTTAGAAGACAGTACAATCACAACTCCACATGTCCGGACAGAAGCCAACTTGTAGATTATTTACTAAAGCTTTACCAAGAACTCGGGATCAATTATATGTGTACCAAGTTGGGCATGATCAGTATCTAAGTTCCGGCTTAAGGGGAAGTGTTATAGTATGTACAGCTCTATATAAGCTATGTAGGTGTACTGGGACTCAACATAATAGGTTATACTGATAGCAGTAATATATGGCTGGCAGTATTAACATAGGTTATACTTCTGGCAATAATATGTGGCTGGCACTATTAACATATGTTAAGTTGTAGAATAATATATTGTTCATATTTCTATATAAATATGTTGTAATCTATCCTTAACCAAGAAGAAAATATAGAAGACTTATCCTTCACTTCTCTCTGTCTTCTATTTTCTTCACTTTTCTCTGTCTTCAATAACTAAATAAAGAGAACTTCTAGCTTAAACTTTTAATTAGAGAAAGCCCAAATGATTAAAGAAGCCAAAACTTATAACTTCCAAAGGTAAAATATTTATAAGGACTAATTTAAAATAAAATAAAAAAATGAACCATAGACAACCAACAACAACAAAAAAGCCTTATTCCCGAAATGATTCGGAGTCGGCTAACATGAACAGTCATATGAAACCGTGAAATCAAGTCGTGTAAGCGACATAAATTCTCTCTCTCCACTCCGTCCTATCTACTACCATATTTTCCTCAATCCCCAATAAACTCATATCACTCTCAATCACCCTCTTCCAAGTTTGCTTAGGTCTTCCCCCACCCCTCACCATTGCATCCCTTTGCCACTCTTCAGTCCTTCTAATCAGCGCATCGAGCGCTCTTCGTCTTACATGGCCATATACAACCAAGGTAAAATATTTATAAGGGCCAATTTAAAACCTTAAAAACTTTTTGTTTATTTTATATATTCATTCACTTTCGAAAATTAAAACTGGAGAATTATTTTATTCAAAAGTCCCCTTAGTTCCTAACTCATCTCAGCTCCTACATCGGACACATACATTGAAATATAGCAGGAAACTAACATGTCAAGCTCAGATTATCTACAGAATGAAAACAAATTTTGCATGGAATCTGTTAACCAATAAAGTATTGCAATGATGTAAAAATACTTTCCATGTCATTAAATGAAAGCAACTAAAGGGATCCGAGGCGAAATGCCAATAGACATAGTCAGCAACAAGTAAATATGGTATGCTCTTAGGTTCAGTTTTCCTAAATTCCATTTAGATCAGAAAACTGCATAGTTAACCTATATTCAGCCTCGTCTTAAGTTTTTCGGGCGTACAAGAAAAAGATTATTTCAATTTTCATGTACCACACAACTTTTAGAAGAGGTCCAATGTTTGTAGCCTGCTTTCCCTCGCACTTCAAGAAGGTTGCTTCATGATCCATTATCTGAAGTCAATGTGCAACAGCCTTACAAAAATACAATGATTTATCCTCGTATGCATTCAATGATTTTCTTAATTTACTAATTTGTAAAAAAAAAAAGTTTTACATTACAGTTGTAATGGGAAAAAGGTTCACATGAAAGACTTAAGACATCATTTTGAACATCCAAAATATCCTTGGATGTCAAATCGTAAACAAGATCTCATGAAGATCCATATGCCATGATATGATATATAGCATTGCAAAGCATAAGGGTATACAACTTCACATTAGCATGCTTCTCCAAACTACCACAACGCACAGCAATGCAGTAAGGTCTAGTGCTGAACAGGATACTATAAGCAACAAAATATCAATCATCAGATGACATTGGCTGCATCAGACACAGAAATTAATAATTATAAGATCAAAGCACCACCCAATTGAGTTATTTAATAATTATAAGTTTCCCTTTTGCTCATGGTTACTACTCCAGAGGCATTATTCTCATTTCACTAATTGGCTGCCTTTTTTTTATTCAAAAGAAGAAGAAAACAAAAAGGTCACAATTTTCACTGGAAAGAAAAGAAAAGAAAGAGGGAGATGGGGGGCTGAATCATTTTGTCTGGTCTGAAGAATAATAAAATATAAGACAATAAAACTACAGGGAAGATTTGACAACAAATAAAGGCTCCCTCACCTTGACCGCAGAAGCTTTTCCCATTCATTTTCTTCTGTGGCAGTGACCACATTATCCTCTTTCTTGTCAGGATTTTGTCCACGGATATCATCAGCCACAATAGGAATTGAATCACCTGCCACTTGTTCTTCTGTTGTCTCATCATTCCATTCCACAGACTGAATAAGAGAAACCTTAGTTCAGTCAATCAAAGCTAACAATGAATAAAATTTCCAACTCTGTGGCCCTTGAATGATGAATCCACAGAAATGCAACATGCTAGATAAATAAATGAATAACATTAAATACCAAACAGAAAGACATTATGAGATGCCTTTAGAAGAGCCATGCTGATTCAAAATTCACGAGGTTAGTCCTTGTACTGTTATTGAAGAAAGTACAAACTTGGGCAACTAGAGTGTTTTATAATATTTCAAGTCAACTAAAAGTCTAAAAGATGGTGAAATTTGTCAGGGATTAAAATATAATACACTTTAAACCATGGTTGTTAAATCGAGATCCGACTCGTGACTCGAAATCCTCATTTTGTGACTCGAAATCCTCATTTTGTGAATCGGGACCCGTGAATCGAACCGAATCGTAAGATTCGGATCAAATTCAAAATAAAATATGAACCATGTTATATTAGTCTAAAAATGCAATTTTAATATCCAAATAGAAATTATATCAAGTTATCAACCAAGCACTTAAATTAAAATTCGAATCTAATGCAATCCTAATAAAACTAATTGCCAAAGAATTCATCATCTTCTTCTTCTAGAGACAGAAAGTTGAAGATAAGGAAAGAATATTATAGCGGACGGTTGAAAAGAACAAATAAATAGAAGAGAAGAGAAAACGAAAAGGAAAGAACAGAGAAACGGAAGGTTTGGAATTTATAAAGTCTGTCTTCTATGTCTATTTGTATTCCGTAACTGCTTATTAAATAGTTTTAGTTCTTCTGTACACACGTCTTTTAGTTTTTAAAAATTAAAAACAGTTTTTTTTTAATGGTTTCATGAATCGACTGAATCGATGGACTCGGTCAGTTCACCACTGATTTGGCCGATTCATGTCCAATTCTTGATGATTTCGAGTTGTACCATAGATACAACTCGAAATCATCAAGAATCGGATCGTGTCGACTCGTACGATTCTAACAACTATGCTTTAAACTGCTATGGGGTAGAATATTATACAGTTCAGAATTAATAATCATAGATAGATTTTAGAAAACTTGAAAAACTTCGGGTCCTAAATTCAATAATTTTAAAATAATAGAGATTCAAATGTTTCTAGAGACATATTTCAAGGGACGTTTCTGGATTAACCCCAACCTAAATAAGGAATCTACATAAAACTTAAAGAAAGAACAACAAACGGTTAAGAGTATTAAGAACATTGAAAAGCATACCAAAATCCGAGGAGCCAACAAGAAAAAGCTACTTTACAAAAATCATTTTTGTTAAGTACCAAAAGATAAGCAATTAAACCTAGCAAACAATAAAATAAAATTCCAAAATCCCTTTCCGTGACACGGATCATACAATTGCATAATGCATGAAATCGTATGATCCATGTCAACAATCAGTACCACTGATTCTGTTGAGAGACAACATGCAGTGTAACCACCACTCAACAGTTATAGCATATTCATTCAAATTTTTGAGACTGGCAAGCAGTTGTGACTAAAGGCCAAATATAAACGAAAACCATTGCAAACACTAAAACATCTTGCAGCCGACCCTGACATATCCACATCAAAAAGTTTCAGCTTCTAACAAGCTGAAGTTATAGGCAAATATGAACTGATTCCATTTTCTTATAAAAAAAAAAAGTCTGACCTGATGTAGATAGACAGCATAAAGCTCAAGAAAATGCACATTTTAAGGTTGACAAGAACTAAAACGATCACATAGATTCTATCCAAAGAATGGAGTGAGAAGAACAATAGTTTGATAGTTAAAGTAGAATAGATGAATCTCCTACATTCATAAATACATCTCAGACGACAGGGCTTTATCAGACCCAGAAGTCGACTTGTTAACACCGAATGTTGGTCAATAAAAGAAAAAGGATATTGTAGAGATGAGGAATCTGAAATAGATATGATGTGATACAAGTGTAGATATGGTGTGATACAAGTGTGTTCATTTCTGACTTAAACAAGATCATATGCATAACTTTGTCAGATCTCCTTCTCTCAGCTAAGGGATGTGACTAAAAAATCAATCAGAAAAGTGACATTATATGATGATTGATTTTTAAAATAAAAATTCTGCAACTAGATCCCTGGTAAATACTAATATTTTTAATTTCTATGACCATTTTGTCTCGTTATTTTTCATATATGTTTTGATTTTATTGCTTATTTTGATTTTATAAAATTTATGTCTTTTGCTCTGACATCTGCAAGCCATGCGCCTTGCACCTTCCCCAGGCTTCAGAACTCATTTCAACCCTATGCCCCTTATGCCTAACATTGTTGTCCTAATTATACACCATTTCAGAAACCTTGATGTCCTTGTAATATCTTATTTTTTCTCGTTTGCAAATCAACCCTATACTGAACCATGAAACTCAAGTTTCAAGCTGTCCTACACCATTGCCTTGCATTCACTACTATGGTTTTGTATTCAATGCAAAAGGCAAACTCTAGTTAGTTTCGTAAGTGGAATTCATGACCTCATAATATAATAAAATACAGGTTTTTACATGAAATAAATATGATACATCACCTTTACGGAGCCAAGCATGTCACTCTCAAACTCCAGTTCAGCAACATCAGCTGTCCCAGATTGAAGGTTTGAACGATCAAGCAATTTTGCAATTGCACTTTCATCCCAGACAATCTTGTTTCCGCCATCTGTACATTTGTCCTTGTACACATCACCCAGACCTCCACCCCTTTTCCTCTGCTTTTGCTCTGTATCTGTTCCTGCATCATCTTTGTTGCTCTTACTTTCACCATTGTCTTTCTCATTCATGCTAGAAGAATCACTAAAAAGTTGCTCTGTTCCCCAACGAAGAATATCTTCCACTTCCTTCTGAGATCCAGACTTGTTCACAAAAAGCTGGTCAAGCATCAATTTCTTTTTAGCAAGCTGCAAGATACGCTCTTCAACACTTGCACGAACAACAAGCCTGTACACCAGCAGCCTCTTTGATTGTCCAATTCTATGCGCTCGGTTCATTGCTTGGATATCAGCATGTGGATTGAAATCAGAATCATAAATAATTACTGTATCAGCTGTTGCCAAATTGATTCCCAGGCCACAAGAACGTGTTGATAACAAGAACACAAAACGACTTTTATCCTGGTTGAAACGAGCAATTGCTGTCTGACGATCAGATACAGCTACAGATCCATCCACTCTCTCATAAGTTTTGGGCCCAAATTCTACATTCAAATAATCCTCAAGGATATCCAGAAGCTTAGTCATCTGCGAGAAAATAAGAACTCTATGGCCTTCCTTATATAATGCTCTTAGCATGGAATGCAAAAGAGTAAGCTTGGCTGAAGCTTTTATTCTCATTTCATGAAGGAATTCTACTGACCCAGAATCAGGCTCAGTACCTGGTATCAGATAAGGATGATTGCAAATCTTTCTCAGCTGCATTACAATGTTCAGCATTGATTGCTGAGCAACCCCTTTTCCAATATTCCGTAATACCTGATAGTTTTTTGTTAGCATTGCACGATAGTATTCAGCTTGGATAGAAGTCAACTCAACAGGAACCATTCGTTCTGTCTTAGGAGGAATATTTTGCATGGCATCCTTTTTAAGCCTTCGAAGCATATGAGGAGCAACAAGCTTTTTCAATTCCTCCACCTTTTCCGCAGTTGTAAGATCATTAAATTTCTCTTCAAATGAAGATAGAGAAGGGAATGAAGCTGGCTGCAAGAAATTCAGTAAATTATACATCTCACCGATGTTATTTTGAAGAGGCGTACCAGTCAAGAGAACACGGTGTTGGAAAGAGAATGTATTGAGTAAGCTAAACAATTTACTTCCAGAATTCTTTAGACGGTGGCCTTCATCAACCACAAGAACTTCCCAGGGAACTCCTCGTAAGTGAGAGGAGTCAGCAAGAACCATTTCATAAGTAGTTAAAATAACATTGAATTTGTAAGAAGTAGTTTTCTTATTCATTCCATTTGGATTACTAGCATGCCACTCATGTTGGCGAATTACAGCCCTTGCTTTTGCACACCCATGATATTCCACAACATTTAAGTTAGGGGCCCATAAAGAAAACTCAGCAAGCCAGTTAGGCATTGTGGAAAGAGGAACTAACACCAAACAAGGTAAAGAAGCTTTGAACTCAAAATACAGTGATGACATAAAAGCACAGGCAGATACTGTTTTCCCAAGACCCATCTCATCAGCAAGGATCACATTTTTGGATTTATGCCAGCATCTACGCAACCAGTTCAATGCTTCAAGCTGGTGCGGAAACAAGGCACCCCCTTTTAGTTCCTTGGGTTGTTCTGTGAGAGTGGTAATCTCATTTTGCTGACTACTGCCCTTCCCCTTCCCCTTGTCATCCCTTATATTATCTTTTTCCACTGTTTGCCGTTCTGACTGATCAAATAGATCAATCAGATGTGAAGACTTTAAACGGGCAAGCTCATCCAGCCTCTCCCAAGTGCATTCATCATAAGGAAGACCAGTCCATTTTACAAAAGCTTCCTGCATACCATCTTTGGATGTACGAAGAGCAATTATCCGCTGAGGCACCTTCCACTTTTCCTCGCATATATTTATCACAGCTGTTCCATACTTTGCCTTGTAATTTTCTAGTTTTCTTTTTGCAATAGCTTTTAGCTGAGATTCAGATATCCAACTATTGTGTACATGAGACTTCCCTGCCCATTTAACCAAGAACTCATATGATGTCATTGTCTTCCCAATCACACATGAAGATTCCAACATGGAAGCCTCCTGAACTTTATTTTCAACAGCATTAATTATTCTCATTTCAATCTCTTCTTTTCCAACTTTCATTGGAGGATCTAAACATGGCTCGCAAACTTCTGTCATACCATTACTATTTAAACCATTTTTAATGACCTCCTCTGTCACCGCGTTTTCAGGTTGTTTCACAGAATCTTCAGTTGTTAATGCAGACTCATCTCCATCTTTACCATGTATGACTTTACAGCCAGAATCCTTGTCATCTTTCCCAGCTAAAACGTTGGCATTTCCTTCTTTACAATCTTTACCAGCAGCTCTTTTATATACATGTATGCTATCTGCTCTAGTGCCATCCTTCAGGTTTTCTCCATTGTCAACAAATTGGTTAGTACCAGAACAATCCTCTTCATTATTTTCAAATACTACATCACAATCAATATCACAGCTAAAATTTTCCTCCCGATTTTGCACTCCCCTCACAAGCAAGTCATCAGAAGGCAGATCATCTCTGGGTACCAAAGATACATTGCATGAAGCACTAGCCTTGTCACCTTGAATTCTACATCCCAAAACCCGATCAACCTGCCGTGTGAACAATGAAAACTAAATTTGTCAAATAATTACAAGCATCTAAACAGGGTCTTTTTCCATGTATAAGAGATTTGCAGGGCAAAGTATATGAAATTCTCGATTTGAGTTGATTAACCTGTTGAAGTTCAGGGATAACAACATCTTCAGACATTTGTGTTTCATCCACGTGATTCTCAGCTTTGCATGAGTCACCTGATGGGCACTTAAGTTCCTCATGAAGCATCTGCTAAAAATAAGTATCTCAATGTAAGGGGCTTTTTCTAAATTATCTAACCATACACTTTAACTGTTTAGAAACTGAAACCCAAACAACTAAACCAAACACTTCATAAATGCATAAGTATGAGAGGAGGTAAGAGTATGTGAAGAATTTTCAAAAAGGAGGGAAGAATAGGAAAGAAACGGAGAAAATCTTTAACTTAATGTGTTAAAAAACTTACATGTTAAATTAGAAGGAACTGGGAACATTGTTATTATTTTAAATAAATTGAAAGAGGATTGTAATTGTATAACGAACAAACAAACCTTATTAGTTTGTATAGCTTTGAATTAGCAAATACTACTCCCTCCGGTCCACAATAGAAGTCTTTTAAGGTTAATGCACACTAATTAAGAAATGCAATTAATTTTAAGTAAAAGACTTTGTTACCCTTGTAATAATTGCATCCACTAGTAACTTTATCTATTCCCAAGACAAAAAGTCAACTTAAATAGGGGTATATTTGGTAAAAGTAAATTAATGTGCATAGATTTAAGCAAAATGTCATGTATTGTGGAACAAAAAAAACTCCCTAGAAAGACTTCTATTGTGGACCGGAGGGAGTAGTTAAGAGTAAAAAGATAAAACAGCAAAACAGTTCATTTACTTCTCAAAGATGAAATCTTATATCCCATCAATTTCACCTTGTAAGAAGAAAGAGTGGGGGGATATTATCCTCCTTTCCCCCATTCAAGCAATGTGTGTGCCGAACAATGGAAACCAGCCAGTTGTTTTATTTTTATCAAGAAGTTTATCTTTGAGAAGAAATTTCCAAGAATCCACTAAGAATTAAAAAACAAGGGAACATGATTAAAATCATTAAATCTTAAAACAATACCTCTTTCTTTCCTTGAACATCTAAATTCTTGTTTTCAACATCATTCTGTGAGAAAGATGCAGAAGCCCCATGATTGACAGTTTTTCGTTTTGGATGTGTTTTACTACTTCCAGAAACTATATTATTGGCTTTCGATCCATGCTTCTTAGAAGTACGTTTTCCCTTCTCAGTTTTTCCCTCATCAGTTCTATGCCTCTTTATACTGCCTCCATTGTTGCCTTTGTGTTTTCTTTTTCTGTCTTTCTTAGTGGCAGCACCAATTGCAAGGACAATTTTTTTTCTAGGAGATTCATTACTACAAGACAAATCATTCTTCCGATCAGATGCTTCCTCATTCGACTCTGATTTTGTAAGTTTGGAATGAGATAAAGATTCCTCAGCAAGAGAAATTGACTTCTCGTCCAAAGGTGATTCAGGCAGAGTTACATCAGGTTTCTTTGTATCATCAACATTCACACACGATGAGTTGCCCACTATAGAACTAACAATGGACGGATCACTTGGCTTGTTGCTAGAAGATAGATCCATAGAAGAATCTGGTTCTTTTTCACCAGATTTAACTCCCAAAGTTAACACAGATTTTCCTTTGCTGGAGGACCTTTGTTTGGAGAGAATGGAAGTTCCAAAAAGCCTGGATACTTTGTCAGTGTCAGATGACCTAACGCCAGTTTTAGAATTTGTAGAAACAATTTTCGTTCTTGCTCGCTTTGAAATGGAATCCAGTTGGGTTATCGACTTAAGTGGATCATTTTTTTGATAGCACTTTGGGCATTGCCACTTCCCATTTGGAATGCGCTTCAAGTTAAAAATAAGACAAATTAAATTGAGCTCAGAAAACAAGAGTCGTGAAGCATTCATAATCTGGCATAACTTTGGGAAAAGTCAGCTGCAACATAATAAAACTAACAAAACATACCTTAAGAGGAGGATCAAGGCACTGAAGATGGTAGACCCGAGGACAGCTATCGCAACACAACAAGTTTCCGCCAAGGTCACAGATCACACATTCATAGTAATACTGGAAAGTAGCAGATTAAAAGTCAATATTATAACAGACCCACAGAATATAACAAACTATCCTTTCACGAGGAATAAAATCTAAAATGAAAGTCTGCAGCTCAACTCTCACATAAAATCATGACAAGCAACTTGCTAAACTAAAGGATAAGACATAAAAGAGAATAAAACTTCAGTTGAAAATTGAAAAATTGCAAACAAAGGCCAAAAATATGACCAAGGAAAAGAAGAGCAAGAACAGGCAATGTTGTAATCAAGAACATCACAAAATTCATATCCAGCTTATAAAAGCTACCTGCCACACATAAGAAGCGTTCATGAACCTAAGCACCTCCACCATTAAAACAATCACACAGCTCCACGCATATTGCTATTACAATCTTATATATAAAAGTTGTTATCCATGACAATCAATCAGATTGGGAAGTTTACATCAAATAACAGTGGAAACACCTCAGCATGGTCAAAATATAACTGGTTTGCAAAATATACTGTGAGCAACTGAAAAGATGAATCTCCAACTTCAACTTAACTAAGTGATAAGAATCCATTTTCAACCCAATTACAGTGGTTATTATCATTAACTTCAAGTAGATAATACATGGAGATGAGGAGGTTTTTAACTGGTTTGCACTTTGCAGTAAAACTCAAAATCTAATTCAATTTTCTTTAAATGGAGCATGTGCATATACTTTTGTTTTACTAACATGGAAGTCATCCTCCCAAATATAGTATAATAGAAGCATGTCCCCAAAATTTCTACACTTAATGGAACGACCTCTAATGTGCAATGAATTGCTTGAGATGTAGGAGTCGTCATGGTGCACCAATGCAGTGGATAAACAATGCAAATAATCATTCTGAATCAGAGAATATTAGGATATGGAAGGCAAAGTTCATATAATAGTTAAAGAAAGCACATGATAACTCACCCCATCATTTCCTTTCTTCTTGGATGAAGATATATCAGAGCTTATTTCACTCTTTGGCCTCCGTTTAACAGAAGAAGAAATTTTTGGAGATTCAGGAGCTGCTGAATTTTCTTCTTTATTACCATTGGCAAGAACTCGTCCATACAAAAGCTTTTTCCGTTTACGCTTCAACACCCAATTTCTGTTTATCATTTTACTCGCCGTTGAACCACTATCTTTCATTTCTCGATCTTCTGCATCACATTTGCATCTGAAATTGACACAAATATGGCATACATTAGCGAAGAACACATACAAACCTCCATGACCGGCATAACATTTTTAAATGGGCAAAAAGCACAAGGAATGACAACAAAATAGAATTGACCACCATGGTGTGTGCCACCTGAAGGATATTATCACCAACAATCTACCGTAAAACTGATAAAGGAAGTGACTCATGATCTTATATGTAGAAGCATTATCAACTAATTATTTGAATATCGGTTCTTGTTATAAAAATATTAAGAAAAACAATAGATGTAACATACAACAATCAAAGGAAAGAATGTAACTCATGAGAAATAACAAAGAAAGAAAAGAAGATGAAGACAACGGCAGCAGAGGAACAACTCGTCTCGGCACAAGAGTAAGTGTCATTTGGTACATTTCTGAAAACTAACTAGCTACCAGACCACTGAATTATAACAAATAGAAGCCACAGATGAATAGCTATCAGACTATTGAATTAGAACATCACTGCTAAATAAGGTAACAGTATCTCCAACATTGTAAGCAGTTTAATCGTCTAAATTGAACAGTGAAAGTCATTAAAGGAACCAAGCATGCAAATACACTAGTATTGCCAAAATCAAACATGGAAACTACAACTAAACCAAGCAGGCACATTTTCCCATACATATCCTAAACCCCATTCAAACTTTTCAATAACAAGAAACCAATTATGAAATCTCAAACAATTACCAAATCAATGAGCGTGAATTCATAGAACGAATTCAAATCCCAAATCAAGGAATGTCATGACACTATAAGCATCAAAGCTGAAGAGGAATAAGCTCAAAGCACAAAAAAATAAAAACCCACGAAAATTAGAATCAATATACAACTAAAACAGTAGGCAGATAAGAAAATAAGCTTACCAATCTTGCTGAGAATCAAAAATTAACACAAAGCAAGCTATTCTCTGGAACAAGAGGAAGCAAGAATGGGCAGATAGGTACGGGAAATTAGGGTATACGAGGAGCAGAAGAGGGATATGAGAAAAACGAGAAAGAGAGAGAAAAGAGGGAGACACCCGCACACGCCAACAAAGGGAAAATAAATATAGGGAGAGAAAGAGACTTGTTAAACCCCTTCTCTCTAAAAGTTTTAGAGAGAGAAATTGGAGTTTTTTCCTTGTAGAGATAGAAAGGGGCATACGATACGGATTCGCCGGGGTCATAGGACGGGGTTTACACTTCTGACATGGCAGCGCATGAGAGAGATAGGGACAGAGAGAGAGAAAGCAGCCCTCAAAAATGCACCTAACCACTGATATTACGCCACGTGGTTACGCCATAGCTCATGTTCCCCAATTTCTCTTTGGAGAAATTTCTCCTTTTTCTCCTCATTTTCCCTCCAAATCCTCCTCTTTTCCAGAGAAAGAAAGCAAAGTGATCAGAAGAAGAGGAAGAAGAGAGGGAAAAGATTGCTCCTTTGTCCATCAAATCTGGAAAGCTTAAGCCATTACATCTTTTTTGAATAATTATTGATAAATTACAATCTAATTTTTCAGGTAATACAACAGTACATTACTGTATTCTTTTTCCGATGAATCACTTTAACGCCCCCTGTTTGGATAATGTTAAAAGTACAAATCTATAAAGTTAAATTAAATAAGAATAGAATAGTGCTACTAAATTCCTTGTTTCTACTTAATTAAATACTATATTTATTGATTTGATTGATTAAATATATCAAGTCCTCTCTTAAATGATGGTTTAGTTTTCGTTTCAAATACTTTATAGATCTTGTATGGATTGATTATTGTGTTTTAATCTAACGAAATTATAAGTATTTTTATCAAAATAAAAGTTTTCGTTTCTAATGTTTTACTTCACATATGGTAAAATTAATTATAGTTATTGTAACAAATGAATGGAGATATAGAGAGATGATTCGTCTATTTATAGGTTTCGATTACGTGAAAGTACGATTTTACCTCTAGACATAGCAATAGGCGGTTTGCTTTATGCGCTTCCTTAATGAAATGGACTCATATAAGTGTAATGGACCTTTGAAATGCAATGGGCTTTTTGTTGGCCTCAGTCCAAAATAGATGTCTTCCTCCCCTTTCTCATTCTTGAACATTGATGTAAAAGGGTTTTAATTGCTCTGCATGTTTCGCTTATTCCAAGACTTAATCGTTAGAATTCAAGGTCCCCGTAACCATTTATGTGAAAATTGACGGTTGTCAACAGTTGTGAAAGTGTATATAGTCCCTTGTTAATCATAGAAACTTCTTCACATTCAGTAAAAATTGGATATAAAGTGTAAGAGCAATATTCTTCCCTTTTGTGTTCTGATGAACAGAAAAGAAATTTCCATTGTCAAGGTTAGGTTTTCATTTTGCATCTCATTTTCCCATGTTGCTTTTCTTTCTTTCAACTGTTATTAGTATAAGTTTATGTAATTTCGATTGATAATTCGTCCTTCAATTTATCCTTTCGTGAACTGCCTAATAAGTCTTCTTCTTTGGACATCTCCTAGAGTAGTGATTCTGGTGATGAAAATGAGAATCCATCAACGAAAAAACCATAAGAGCTTGAAGCAATCACTCGGTACACCATAACATTATTTCCAACTATAGCCCGATATGCAAAGGAATTTTTCATCTCTCAAGCTTTCAATGATGCAAATGTTAACTTGAGTATTATATATGACGAGGGGAAGAGAAAATTATGGCATGAATGGAAATTCATGGAGTGTTATGGGTGGTAGATTTAAACATTGTTCATGCCCTACACCCCCAAAGATATATTATCTAGTTGATGAAGTCACTAGTATGCTAACACTCGACGCTGATAAAATCGGGGGTGCTTATATAGTAGAAGCATTTGGGCCAAGTTGACGCTTAAAGACTCATTAAAGGATAACGTATCTCATCGTTAATAAGTAATAATATGGGTGTAAGTTCATGTATCAAATTCAAGGGATTTATAGAACAGGTATCAAACTACTCGATTGCATGTTGTTATTCAAGCTACTATTAACGTTGGGTTTGTTGTTTATGTATAAAATACTCTTAATTCTAACCAGTGAAATAGAACTCACAAATACTCCTTATGAGTGGAAAACTGATCGGGAATTTAACACATAAAAGGTCAATCATTTAAGTAATTAATCAAGCACCTATTGAATGTGCAAGAATGATTGAAGTAACATATCGATCTCGTGAAGGGCTTAGCCTCGAGATTCCCTAATTACAAGTGAAGATAACTCTTAATAATTCAGGAACTAGGGATCGTAACTCGTGGTATTGTCAATACCTACGATTTTCGATGTGTCGATTTTGGTAAGGCACTCCTATATTAATACTGGTGAATATTGGTATTGTATAGCCTAATTCAATCAATCAAAGCAAATACAATTAGTAAAACAATCTCAATATAAACGAGCAATGAAATTTTATATGATTAAATGATGGAGAAAAATCAATGTTTACAACCAAGCCTACCACTTAGAAAAGTCACAACTAAGTTAACAACATAAAATGGAAGAAAATCCAACCTTTTAGACTGGCTAATCCTGACTCAAGTCGTAGTTTTTGATGTGGAGGAGGAACTCTCAAGCTTTGAGGATCAATGGAGGATTGAGTTCCTTGAAGATGATGATGGAAATGAAGGTTGCAAACAAGCTTTCTTTGAGAGGGGAAAGGAAAATAAATGTTGAAATTCTAAATACATGCAAACCAATTGATACAAAAGCTAACTTTATTTAAAAACTAATTCATTGATTGAAAACCTGGAGTATTATATGCTAATTATAGGCATAGAGAGGTGGCCAAATGATGGTAAGTCATTAAGAGCATTTCGGGGGTCAAAAAACGAGATAAAAATTGGCAAAAGTCATTCCAATGGGGTCAACTCATCCAGCTAGCTAGGGCGGTGAAGATGTTAAGACTTTGAGTTCTGGAGCTCCACAAACAGAGTCAGCTCGTTGAGTTCTAGGCATGCAGAAAAACTTGGTGAATTTCATATTTGATAATCTTTGGTATATCGCCCATAAATTCCTCATACAACCTCGGATTTGGATAATTCAAAATGCCACGAAAAGCTAAAACATTGATCAAACTTCTATTTTTTTTTTATCGTTTCAAGATTTGGACTCAAAAGTCTTCAAATCGGCTTTAAATTTTAAACACCTTAACAAGACACTCGACACCTATTGGCTTGGCCTTTCATACTTCATTTTCAAAATCACACCAATTTAATCCTCCCACGTGAAATCTCTTACTGAAACGACGCGGCGATTTTGCAAGCAAGCTTCCAAATCTGACTTGATTCTCCTCTCACACATTCAACATGAATTAATTCTGATTTTTGAAAGATAAGTAAACTCAACGAATCATTAGAAAATCAATTCAAATAAAGGAAATATTTGACTAATATTAAAATTTATCTAAAATTTAATCCTAACTAAATATTTCAAACTTAAGCATAACCAACAAATATTTCAAACTTAATCCTAATCAAATATTTCAAACTTAATCCTAATAAATCTAAATTTAAAACCGAAAAAATTGATAACAATAAAAATTAAAATTAAACTAAATTGAACTAAAAATTAGATGAAAATTAAATTAAATTCTAATGATATAAAAACAGTACAATAAACTAAAAACATAAAATTAACATAAAAAAAACTCAAATAAGACTTTAAACAAACCTAAAATA
The DNA here is from genome assembly GCF_963576675.1 of Euphorbia lathyris. Classification (NCBI taxonomy): domain Eukaryota; kingdom Viridiplantae; phylum Streptophyta; class Magnoliopsida; order Malpighiales; family Euphorbiaceae; genus Euphorbia; species Euphorbia lathyris. Next base: position 70,835,951 of record NC_088918.1, on the reverse strand, counting down.
TAGGGATAAATCATCCTTACTAGCCAGAGATCCGAGCAAATAACGAGATGAGAGATAATGCTTTTATCATTTATAAAGCATATGCAAATGAAGGTTTCTGAGTTCCCATGTTGCCCTTATTTCTTTTGAGAAGTTTTTTACGAGATTTAAACCTAACTCCCATTCAAATAATACATGTTGCTTGTCTTAATTGATAGCCATATACCAATTTTACCATTAAGAATGGTGTAAACTTAGTATCAGTGTAGTTTGGTAACTTCTTATATGTCACGTCCGTGCCTAAATTTCTAGAATTTATACCTTGATAGTAATATATATTATAATTATTAGGTGTGTGATTTTTAATTTGGTGTTATAGGAAAAGTTTGGAGTTAATTTGATGGTTTTATGTGTAAATTAAAAGTTTAGGGTAATTTTTAAAAGATTATAGAAAGATTGAGGATCAAACCTGATATTTTCTATATTTGAGATATATATCTCAAATCGTTAGGTGGTGATCACATCTCTTTTCTTTTATTTTTTTATTTTTTCTTTTTCTAATCCTTTCTGATTCATCAGTTTTCTCTGAACCGTTTCTTTGATTTACGGAGATTCGACCGTCAGAATCACTCGAAATTTAAAACATAGCATCCTTATACATAGATCTGAGTCCTAACTGAAGAGTTTTTGAGTTTCGGAAGTGTTTGGAGGGGAAACGTCTTAGACAGAATTTAGAAGAGAATTGAACGAGTGTGTTTTCTTCAATTAGTAGCCAAGGTAAGTAACTATCAACTATATTTTGAGTTATATATATATATATATATATATATATATATATATATATATATAATCAAAAAAAAATCAGAAATTGATATTTTAGGGTTATGCAGGAATTTTATAAAATTGGAGTTTTTCATGATTTTGTTTTTCATTGTGAAGCTATTGACTATGCTTCTATGTGAATTTCATATTTTACTTGATTATTTGATTTAAGGCTTAATTTGATTGATTAACTTTGAAATTTTTATTGATTAAGGATTGATATTTTGAAGAATTGAAAATTTGTGAGCTTGATTATGAACAAGTGAAGTATATACATATATACAGAAATGTTTTTGGTTTCAATGTATATATATATTGAATAAAATGAATTTGATGATTTCTTACGAATTGTTTTTGGATTGAGAAATCTGTTACGGCTATTGTTGTTATTATTTTGGATTGAAGTCCAAATTTGATTTTTATGAGTTGTGATATTTTGAAAGATAAAATGGTTTTGTCCATCTAGGATTGCCCGTGGTAGGAGTTGTAAGTTGTAAGACCATACCTAATGGCGGTATGGCCAGAGTGCATGGCTGGTAGTCCTAACGTTAGGCAAAGAACGGGATATAAATGAGATATCTCGATTATTGATATGATTGATGTTATGATAAGCTACACAGGTAGAATTCGAGGTTGGATACACATATACAAATTTTATTTTATGAACTTAAGTTTTGAGTATATTTTATAAGGTTTTGATTAAATCCCTTTATAAATGTATATATGTAGCTATGTTAAATAAAGTTGGTTTTTATAGCTGATAGTTTCTTATTAAGATTTTTGTCTCACATTTTTAAATGTTTTAATGTTTTTAGGTGAGAAAGTACAGGATATAGAGAAGGTTACCGACCGTTTAGGCGAGGTTTGGAAGTTGGCTGCTTATTGTTAGAATTATGGTTAGAACTTTGGTATTTCAATTGTAATATAATGGAGTTGGTAAATATATGTTGAGGTCCTCGATTGACTAATGTAGTAGGAATATGAATTATTTTAGAATATATATTGAAGAGGAATGCCAAAATAAATAAATAAATAAATATGATATTATGATATTTGGATAAATTGGAGACTCCTAAGTATTGATTATGATCTTTCTATTTCCCGCCCGATGCCGATTGAGGTCGTCTAGGGTCGGCTGTGACATTATATCCATTTAAAACAAAAAATCTTGTCACGTAAACTGGAAAACACATAGTTGCACTTTTCTTTCAAAACCTGCCGACAATTTTTATGAATGGAGAGTTAAATTCTTCATCATAAAAAAGAAAATAGTGTTTCCATTCCCCACTAATTGGAACCATTATCTCTTGTGTAGAAATACATGCATGTTAAAGAGAGGCAATATCGAAGTTGAGAATAACACTTTAACTTCAATTCGGTTGAAGACTAATAGTCACCTCACAACATGGACTACGTGATTATCTTCGTAACCTCCATCATCATCATCTTTGATAGGCTCATAAAACACATAATCTTCCTCCTCATAATCATATTTATATTGTTCCACAACATTGACACCTCATCTTTTCAGACATTTATTGGATCAGTGTCATGGTTCATTGTATCAGAAACATTTGAATGTGGGTAGTTTAGCATAAGGGTTGCTTCCTCTAGGAGGAGGTGGTCTCCCCTATAAGGTCTGGTATCCCCACTAGGTGTTTTGTTTGACGTAGGAGTTTTAGCCCCGTTGGATCTAGCTACACTCTTCCCTTTGTCTACCCCCTTGGAAGCTTCTCTTCCACCATAAGGGCTATCACTACTCGGTCTTCGGTAGCCATCACGTCCTCTTATACTTAGTTGGGATTCAGCCTTCAAAGCAAGATTACAAGCATCTTGTACCCATATGACCATTTGTGTTCCAATTTTTTCTTGTATGTTATATTTCAGCCTTTCAAGATACCTTGAAGTCTTTTGGCTTTTGGTTTCCAACAAGTTAGCCCTTGCCAAAAGCCTCAAGAACTCCAAAGTATATTCATGCACATTTTGTGTGCCTTGTGAATACTTCTAATAGGAACTGTAAATATACGGCTCATAGTCAAGTGGTAAAAATCGTTCCCTCAGCATTGACTTCATCCGTAACCAAGATCATATCGGTTCCCTTCCTCATCTTCTTTCATATGGTCCCACCGGACTGATGCACCACCCTTTAGCCGATATGCCACTAACCAAACCTTCCTTCCATCAGGTATTCCAGCATACTCAAAGAACCTTTCAACCTCTGGTAACCAGTCAAGAAACCTTTCAATATCAAGCTCACCCCAAATGAGCGTAAATCAAGTTTCAACTTAAAGGCATCGTATCTGTCATAATTGTTGAAACACCTTTCCAACATGATTTTGATTTGACAAAATTACTTAAGTTAATCCATGATTAAAGATAATTAAATTTAAGTGCTTTGATTTAATTGTACTAATGCGTTTGTTCAATGTTGAGTATAAAAATATTTAAGAACAAGAATCAAAATAAGACAAAACGTAGTCAGCATGATAACATAGCACGGGCTGAGTAAAGAATGACTCAGTACGAAAGAAGGAAAGTCTTCTTCAGGACTGAAGCTTACAAAACGAAGCTGACCGTAGAAGCTGAGTGAAAAGCAACTCAACATAAAAGAAGAAAAGTCTTCTTTGGAACTATATCTTGCAGAACGAAGCTGACCGTGGAAGCTGAGTGAAAGGCAACTCAGTATCGATATTGGCAACGATCAAAGACAACAGGCTATCAAAGCCATGCTGAATGATTTCAAGGACAGCACCAATGATCCATTTGCTAAAAGACAAGATCCGACAACTGTCTGCACCAATAGTAGAAACCTTGGAATTATGAAAAGAGTTAATTTCGAGATGCATGGGTCAAATGTCCGCTGGCTAAAAGACAAAACCTGCACAAGAAGACAAACCTGCACTAGTGGAAAAATGGTCATTTGCATCGGCCGTTTAGGGCCTTTTACATCGGCCGCAGCGCGATGCAAAAGCCCTCGATGCAAATGCAATTGCATCGGCCCCTTATAGAGGCCGACGCAAATGATCACCTCTTTTGCATCGGCCCTTTGTAAGGGGCCGATGCAAATGATGTATATTTGCATGCAAATGTTACAATCATTTGCATCGGCCCTTTACAACGGCCGATGCAAATGATTCTTTATTTGCATCGGCCATATTTAATGGCCGATGCAAATGATGAATTTATTTGCATAAATAAATTTATTTATTTTTTCATAATTTTAATTTCAATATCCTGAATTTCAGTATACTGTAACAAATTAAAAAAAAAATATTTGGATTGAATGGAGCTCGGAAATACATTATATTACTAAGAAACAAATCCCAAATTTTAATAACCATAAGAAAAATTCCTTTGGAAATTTGGAAGTCCATTTGGGCCCTCAAAGTCCCCTACCGCATTAGGAGTTTCCTATGGCTGGGAGTCAAAGACAGGCTCCTCACGAATGCAGATAGACACAGAAGGCACTTGGCTGTATCTGGTGCCTGTAGCAGATGCAGCGGCCATGTGGAAACCTTGTGCCATGCTTTGAGGGATTGCCCGAACAGTAGAAAGGTTTGGGAAGGGGTCCTTCCTCACCACATCCTTCCTTCCTTTATGGGGTTCTCTGATATTGACTGGTTCTCTGAAGGCGTTAATGGGAATTTGTTGGCCAGTATGGAGCACGGGGCTATTCTCTTAGCTATTATTTGTCACCAAATGTGGAAATGGAGGAATGAAGAGTTATTTGCTGAGAAGACTGTCTTTATTCTTGACCTCCGGTTTTACTTCTCGAAAAAACTCTCTGTTATTACAAAGAGTTTTGAAGGAGAGCCCCTGGTTCACCCCTCCCCGGTTAAAGAGGTCCAGTTAGTTGGTTGGAGGAAGCCCAGGGAAGGGGTTGTCAAGTTGAATACGGATGGCTCCTGCCTTAGTAATGGCATAATTGCTGCTGGTGGAGTTCTTCGGGATGCTGGTGGCGCCTGGCTGGCTGGGTTTACCCATAACTTAGGTACGGGCTCCTCCTTTACTGCGGAGCTCTGGAGGATCTTGTCTGGCATTAAACTCGCCATTTGCATGGGTGTTAAAAGACTTTCGGTGGAGTCTGACAATTTGGAGGCTATCAATAGGATTTCGGATAGACATGCTGTTTGTCTTAAAAGTCAGAATCTCATTAAAGCCATCTTGAGGCTTCGTCCTGCCTTCGATTCTCTTACCTTCTCCCATATTTATAGGGAGCAAAACCGCGTGGCGGATCGCTTGGCAGCTGCTGGGCATGGGGGGATGTTAGGTGTTTCTACCCTTTCCGTTCCTCCTTCTTTTCTGTTACCTTCTCTTCTTGAGGATAGGATTGGGGTCAGTCTTCCTAGACTGATCCCGGGTTAGGTTTTTGTTTGTTTGTTTTTTTTCTTCCCTTCTTACCAAAAAAAAAAATAACCATAAGAAAAATTTGTAAATGATATACTATGTATACAATCAAACAAAAATAGACCTTGTCAAGGAGTGAGTAGAAAAGATAATATGAAATGCTAGAATGAATGGCTTTTGGAAGGGAATCAAGAGTCCCTTGTTGCTGCAAACCCTCTAAATCTGTCCTGAACTTAAGACAAAGATGTGCAAGCATCTGATCTTGCATGCGCAGAGGCAGTTGGTTCCTTTGAGCAAAACTTGAAGCTGATTGTATTGTATCTCTAAATCTTCTAGTTCGACTAGTCCTATGAACAACCAAGTTGGTCTTGTTACCGATCAAATATGCTGTCAATCCAAGGTTAAACAACATATAGAACACGTCAAAGATCATTTCACTTGTATTTACCGGATGCAGATCTCCATATCCAATAGTGGTTAGAGTAGTAATAGACCAGTAAATTGATGTCACATATCGAATCCAAACACTTTGTTCGAGGAAAGTATCTCCCAAGTATGAGCCGATCCAAGTATCTTGAGGGTTTTTGTAACGAGCAGCGATGAGATAGTAAAAGCATCCAGCACAATGAACAGCGAAAAGGGTAACCTACAATAGAATAGAATATCTAAGTACACTAAGAAATTGCATTTCATTTTAGGAAGAAGAAAAACCAGAATACTTACACAAACAAGTTTAGCACATCGAACCCAGAAGTAGTTGAAGTTCCTATCTTTCTAAGACAAAACCTGTTCTAACATATTTCCAAGCAATCTGTTTACAGTTGTCAACAAGTAGGTAGCTGGTCTTGTCAAGGTAAGCTACAAAAAAAGGTGAGAATGATATCGAGAGCAAAGAATCCATTAACAACATTACCACATAATTGGAATTTTCAGAAACATACTTGATCTTAATCAGATTTGTCAAATGAAATGAAAAATTTCCTTACAGACCATAGGCAGCAAGCAATCATTTATTTCTATTCTCATGAGAATGCACGAGATGAATCCTTAATCTACAATCAAATAATAGAGATGGAAAAATGGCAGATCCAGAAATTAAAAAATGCTAATGTACTTACAAATGAACCATACAAATTCCATGTTGATCAAAATTCTGGATGTACCAGCGAGGCAGCATGTACTGTATGGATTAAGAAACAACACAAAGTTCAATCCAATAGAAATTCTTAATGGTCATTCATAAATTTTGAACATATATAGCTGCATAACCATTGCACTTGGGTTTTCTTGCATCTATTTTCATACCAGCACATGTCAGTTAAAGCAACATGCTTGAGGATGCATACACCATCTTGTAAAGTATATTGCATTAATCAATTGATGTAGCAAGCTAGCTATCCACCAACTTTGCTTTATATTTATTATAAAAAACAAAGATCACGAGATTCAATGCAAAAGGAAACACAAGTTAAAAGTCAAAAGTGAAAGATTTAAGAATCTTGAGTTGAGATGAAGATGAGAGACCTGTAGCGATGCTCGTAACGAGAAATGATAAAGTTCCTATGCTTGACTCTGCGGTTACTTCTCGCACCTAGAGAAGGTAAACCAGTATTGGAGAGAAACAGAAAATACATTAATCACAACTAATTCTATATTTCACACTAAAAGGAAGTAACAAAAATTACTAAGAAACAAAACAAATATAACATAAAGAAGAAAAGCTCAAATTAATTAATAAGATCTAGGACTAGAAAGTTCATCATTTCATTTCAAATTATTACCTTCTTAATAATGCCTTTAGTGTCATATACGGATTAGAACTAAGAGAGAACCAACTCAATTTTGTAAGACTACAAGCTTGGATAGGAATGCTTCCCTGCTGATTTTGTGATAAGGCTAACCAATTTAGATTTGTGAGATTAAACAAGGAAAATGGCAACATATATACCACTGAAATTACTGATTTCACAAACTGAGATTCTTGAAAACAAAACCCCTTTACCAAAATAATGAAATTTTATTCTTACTCTAAATAAATAACATATCAGGTAGAATTAAAATTCCTAAAAGAAGCGAAAGCTAACAGTACCTGCATTTGGAGGAAACCTGCATCAAAATTGCAAAATAACAATCAATCAAGCAACTAAAAAGAAATTTTAACAAGTAAAACTGATAACTGAAGCTTCAATTTATACTATCTAAAATGAATTTAAAACATTGAAAGAGAATTAAACCTACTTCTCCAAATCATTGAAGATTAAGCTTAGCCCGCACCAGCAGTAGGAAGTAAATAGGTATAAGGGCTTTTACCCAATATTTTAGCGTGTGTGCAAATAAGAACTTGCAAGTCTATTGGAATATGCTAGACTATTCACCATGGGGTCTGTCTTTAGGATGCCTCACTTCAACAATAATTAATTTTCATCCTATTTCAGGTATTTTCATGAGCAAGACAAAGTTATTACTGTAAATTTAACAAACAATGACACACAATCGAATCGAATTTAGTTATGTCTATGAAAAACAGAGTTATTTGGCTCACCTTATCGAATCGCCTACTGCTTTTCTGCTCTTCATTCTGATCTTGCTCCTATCAACTATATTAACAATACCATGGTATGTCAAATATAGCAAGGCGAAGCTGTTTGTAGCAATAAGATATACAAGCTTACAAAAAAAAAACATTTACAAGGCATAGAAATAAAGTTCATTGACATCTCACAGAAACATATATGCAGTTTTATGGGATATGAAGACATGTGTATCACAAACACATGAGAATTTCACTATATCCCTAAAATCTCTCTAACTAGCAGTATCACAAACACATGAGAATTTCACTATATCCCTAAAATCTCTCTAACTAGCAGTATCACAAACACGTGAGAATTTCACTATATCAAATCAGCAGCCATGAATGGAATTTGAAAATTAGAGAAAGCAGCGTCGACCATGGAATTCGAATTAGATAAAGCGAAAGACAGTTATTTAACAAACCTCAACAAATCGCCTTCTGCTTTCCTGCTCTTCGATTTAACTTGATCGACTGGTGTTTTGGGTTGGGATCGGAGTTATACTGAGGTTTGGAAAGTCTCACCTGAAACTACCGTGGTTAACATCGCCTTGCGGCGTGGGAGACAGCGGAGGAAATCGCGCAGAAAATCCTTTACTCGATCGAATGCGAGATGAGGAGTTGTCCGTACACTCTCGATATGAAAGGAGGATCAAGGGTACAAGAGGCGACAATGAGATTATGTGTTTGCAAAAGTTGCTAGCCAAGGGTAGAATATGTGCTTCCCAAATGAGTAGGGTTGTTTAGGCAGACGGAGGTGGAAAACGCAGCAGGGAAGGCAGCTGGGTTTGATGTGAGGAGGAGACCAGAGAGATGGGGAGGCGGCTTGCAAATAAGAAAACCCTAAAACCCTAAAATCCAAATTTATGTTTAACTTTTTATATTTATAAATTGACCCAATTAATTACAAAATACTCCCTTCATGTTTTATTAACTTTTAAATTTATACTAACACTATTTGCGTCAGTCTCTTATAAAGGACCGATGCAAATAATTCGATTGATATTTGCATCGGCCCGCTTAAAATGGCCGATGCAATTACTACAATTATTTGCATCAATCCCTGTTAAGGGGCCGATGCAAATAATTCAATTAATATTTGCATCGGCCCTTTTGAAAGGGCTGATGCAAATAATGTAGTTATTTGCATCGGTCCCTATTAAGGGCCGATGCAAATACTAAATATCATGACATTTGCATCGGTCCTTTATAAAGGGCCGATGCAAATGACTCTTTTGCATCGTATTTTATAAGGGCCGATGCAAATAGGCCGATGCAAATGACCATTTTTCCACTAGTGCTGCGAGAAGAAGACAAGCCTGGCGCCTGCGGAATTCAGACGACAGGATTGGCCTGCAAATCTGAAGCTGACCAGAACATGTCGCAAGAAAAAGCCGTTTGAATCCAATGGATAATTCCAGATTCAAATCATTTCCGCTTCAGACCTCAACTATAAAAGGACAAGTACACTTCTTGGATCTTTTGCCGAAATACAAAAGAAAAAGCATACATACAAAAGCACACCAAAACAAGAAAAAGATCTTACACCAAATTTCCATTTGTGTAAAAGCTAGAGTGATTTTTGTAATCATCTAAAGTGTTCTTTGTCTGAAAAAGAACAATTCTGTATCAATTGTAAAATTGAGAGGGTAGTGCTGAGTACTCGGTTTTAAGTACTCAGTGGTAGAGAAATCTAGGTGTTCGGTTATAGCACTTAGTAGGAGTTGAGTAGACGAATAGAGGACGGTACTCTTACATATTCAACTGCCTTGTAAACGGTTTGTGCTCTACCTTTAAAGAGCTCAGTATTAGATTTAAAAAGCCCGAAGGGATTCTAGGGACTGGACGTAGGCGGAGAGGCCGAACCAGGATAAGTCGTGCTGAGTAATTTCTAACTCTCTCTCAATATATATCTGTATGTGTTGCTTGTTATATTTACTCAGTATATAAATTGTTTAAGCTGACACTGAGTAAATTAGAGTGCTGAGTTGGAAGCTGACCACAAAAGTGTCATTTCCCAACTCGCAAGTAAAACAGCTCTAGTCAGTATCTGACTAAAACTGTCTTACGCCTCACTCGGCCGTGCTGACCAAAGCTGAGTTGTAAAACTCAAAGAATTATATTAAGTGGGCATAATTAAAACAAAAAAGTTATATTAGTTCCTAAACCCCTAGAACTAATCACACAGGACCAACAATAATTACCTCCATATCCATCTCTAACATTCACGTTACCACATATGAATTTTCTCCCACATGATTCATACACCCATGGCCAATTATACCAATATCATTATTAATACCTGATAACATCTGAAAGTTACCTTTGAGGCATAATCATAAATACCCTCATAAGGGAGGACCGATTAGTAAAGAACCGCTCTACTAAAACATGGAAAGACCCGCCAAAGTTAAAGGGAGTGGCGTATACTAGAAGATATATATCCGGCAGGCCCAGCCACATAACTCACCACAAGGGAGATCCACATCCGCCAAATGAGTATGAATGTGTCGTCCAGGGTGAATATGCTCAAAGAATCATCAAATCATTATCAAGGAAACTGTCGCCATTAATAGTATTAATGGCTCCTTAAAAAGTATTAATGGTCAGACTGGGAACGTAGCATTAAACTACATACAAGAGTATTAAAAGAGGGATTATAACGATTGTTACAAAATCCCATATAAATACCCCCCACAGCAGAGTTTCTGGGTACACATTATTCTAAAGCCTACTTTGTGATTATTGTTTTATTCTTAAGATTATTACTGACTTTAGCATCGGAGTGTCCCCGACCGATCCCAACGGTGCCCCACAGGGAAGATCTCTAATCAAAGATAATCAACATGATATTAATACCCATGTTTCTATCAATTCTATTAGGCTCAAAATCACCAAATGCATCTCCATCACTACTGCTATTAGCATTGTGAATAATGACTGGATTAAGACGTCTTACCTCATGAACCCTAGGGTCCATTTGTTGTTGAACAAGATTTCACCTTGGTGGTGGAGATTCTGGTGGGGTTGGTTGTCGTTGTGGTTGAGGCTTAATAACCTCCTCATGCAGGGGAGGATCTAAAGTGGGGGCAATGGGGGCACTTGCTCCCACTGAGATCTAGAAAGATCTAAAACCCCATGTATACAATTTTTCATTTTTGGTGTTTGCCCCCAAACTCCACTGTTGCTGGTAAAGAGAAACTTTGCTTTCTTGCAGGTCTGTCGCAACGTTAAAGAAGAATATGTATTGGATAGGTTTAAATTTTCTTTTCTATTTTTGCAATACAAACGACACCGTTCCACTTAAGTGGAACAACGTCATTTGGTAGCAGAAATCAAAGTTAAAAAATCTATTTCCTAGGTCTTTTTTAACTCTAGCAGTCCAACGGATAAGATGTAAACTAATGATGGTGACATCAAAGACCCAATCAAACTGATAATATATCCACTTAATACCATAATTGATATTCCATAAAAAAAACACCATAATTAATATTGTACATCTTAATAACTTTTTAATGGATAAATAATTTTTTATACAAACCGAGCATACACATAATATACATGATGGAGATAGCTGTGAGAGTTTATTTTGTTTATTCATTATTTATAAATTAATTACAAGGCTAACTGTTCTTTAAAAAATATATATAAGGTTCAATGTCTCTAAAATTATTTATCCTATAAAATAGCTTAATTTAGGGATAAATTGACCTAATATTTTTTTAATAAATGCATATTTAGCCTTAGCTTATAAAATAATGTAAATTTAACCCTAATGTTTCCAAATAGATCAATGTTAACTCTACGTTAATAAAAATTTGAAAAAGTTGTGTTACTGTTATTTAACTGTTAAACCAAACCTTCCAAATAATTTTGTCAATAAACTAAATGCTAGTGACACTTAAATATCTTAGGCTTCAATTATTGCTAGCATTGCAAGAGCCGCTGGCGTTCCTATCAGATTTGATCAGAACACAGTAAGTGGAGAGTTTGGGCACTATGCCAGGGTCCTTATTGATGTTGATCTAACAAGGGAAATCCAGTCGAAGATTCGTGTTGACACTGACAATCAGAAGCATTGGGTCTACTTAGAATATGAGCATCTTCCAATGCTTTGTGGCACTTGCTCTACAATTGGGCACTCCTCAGCACAGTGCAGATGGAATATTGAAGCTAGCAAGCCTCAGGCTCCGATGAAAAAGCAGACTAAGGACGTCAAAGTCCCTCATCGCAAACACACTGCTGCTGAAAAGGCCAAAGCAGCGATACCAGAAGCCTCACAAAGTGAAAGCTTGCTTCAGTTGGTGGTGCACCAAGCGACCCAGAATAATGAACACAATAGACCCAATTTTTGGGGAGATTGCCATGAGGACGAGAGTCAATCAGCATCAGAATCTGATGGTTATGCACTGCACATTTCTTCTGCCCTGCCAAAAGAGGTAAACTTCCTGTCTGACTCTCCTGAATGGGCAAAGCACGTGCTAAGAACTAATAACAGGAAAATCAACGTATTGAATAGAAATGAGGGAACTGAGTGGATTACAATGAGGAAAAAGCCTAGGGCTAAGAATTATAATTTGAAAGAATTAGCTAGTTCTTCCGCCATCCCCACATGATTATCCTATATTGGAATTGTCGAGGCATCAATAATATGGGCACTCAGCGAGCCTTAAGACTTCTTTGTAGCAATAATCGGCCGGATTTAGTATGCATCTCAGAGCCGATGGTTGAATTTAATGCAATCTCCCCTTCTTTTTGGATTTCTCTTGGTTTGCAATTGGTTTCACACAATGACAGCAGCTCTATCTGGCTCTTCTCCATAATTGAACTTGTTAATCGGTTCTCCATCCTTTTTAATCACGATCAGCACATCACCATCCTGTACAACATGAATGGGACTGACTATCAGATCTCCCTGGTCTATGGAAGCAACTCTTCACATAGGCGACATCTTCTTTGGGACTCGATTTTAGCTATCAGAGGCTGCAGAAAACAACTGGTCATAGGCGATTTCAATGCAGTGACAGGAGCTCACGAAAAAACTGGTTTACCTCCGTCCGCCAGCAGTTGTCGGAACTTCAGGAACTTTATCAGTGACGGCAATTTAACTGAAGTTGAGAATTTGGGTCTCCAATACACTTGGTCTAATGGCAGAATAGGTCTTGGGCATGTTGAATGTAAGCTGGATAGGGCTCTTGTTAGTGACGATTTTATCAATGATTGGGATAGGCTTAGCTGTTTGGCTTTGCCTCGTAGCAACTCAGATCACAGTCCACTTATTCTCTCTTGCTCCTCAGGTATCACTAGAAAGGCGCGGTTCAGGTTTCTAACTATGTGGACCACCCATAGTGATATCCATAAACTAATCTCTGATCACTAGAATGACAGTCACCTCTCGCTTCCTCCGGCTCAGCTTCTCTGCCACAAGCTTAGAACTCTAAGGCCCAAACTCAGGACTTGGAATTCTGAAGTTTTTGGTCACACTGATAACAACATTGATGCGGCTATGGCTCATCTAGAAGAAGTTCAAGCCTCCATCTCCAGTATGGGATTAAATGAGGATCGTCATGTCCAGGAAATGGAGGCACAACAGAATCTTGACTTGCAACTCTATAGACAGGAATTGCTCTACAGGGATAAGAGCAGAGAAAAGTGGCTGGCTGCGGGTGACCGCAATTCAAACTTCTTCCACCGGGCAGTAAAAATTAAAAAGGTGCGCTCCTCGCTCAACTCTATGTCTATTAATGGTTCTATGGTGAGCAATGAAAATGTAATCTCACAGCATATTGTGGAGTACTACACTTCTCTTTTCACGGGAAGTAGGAGGAGGATTGACTACACAGCTATCAAGTCTGTCATCCCAAATACTGTCTCTGATCTTGACAATGAGATGCTCACTAAAAAGCCTACGCCTGAAGAGATTAGAAAAACTGTCTTCAACATGAGCAGTGACAGCTCGCCTGGGCCTGATGGATTCGGAGGGGTGTTCTATCAGCATTTTTGGGATATTATTGGATCAGATGTTTGTCGAATGGTCATCAGCTTTTTTGATACTGGTTGTATGCTCCCAGGGATGAACTCTAGCATTATTGCTCTTATTCCCAAGGTGGATGGAGCGAATGAAATTCATCAATTCCGCCCAATTTCCATGGGTAACTTTAACTACAAAATAATCTCTAAGATTTTGTCTGACAGGCTAACGTCCATTGCTGCTGGCATCATTTCCGACAATTGGTTTTATCCCTGGCAGAAGCATTCACCACTGTATTGCTGCGGCTTCAGAAGGAGTCAATCTTTTGAAGAAGAAGTGTTATGGTGGTAATTTGGCTCTCAAAATTGATATTAAAAAAGCCTTTGACACCCTGGATTGGAATTTTCTCTTAGGAGTCTTGGAGGGGTTTGGTTTCTCTCTTCAATTCAGAAGCTGGATTTTGGAAATCCTCAGGTCTGCCAGAATTTCAATTGCTTTTGGGGGTGGTCTAAAGGGATTCTTTGGCTGCTCTTGCGGGGTTCGTCAGGGCGACCCTCTTTCATCCACGTTGTTTGGCTTAACAGAAGACTTCTTGGGAAGATGGCTGTCCAAATTGGTTAGGGAAAACATATTTGATCCAATGATTTACACTAGTAATGTTGCCTTCCCTACTCATCTTCTGTACGTAGACGATTTGATGTTGTTTGGGAAAGCCTCTTTGAAAAATATGTCTTGTGTCAGAGATCTGTTTATTTTCTATGCTAGCATCTCGGGCCAGGAGGTCAATTGGGACAAGTCTCAAGCTATTTTTGGCAACTCTGTCACTGCGGTCCGCAGAGCTCGAATGGCTGATGTCCTTGGAATTAGAATGGCTTCCCTTCCGATTAACTATCTTGGAGTCCCTCTCTTTCAAGGAGCTCCAAAAGCTCGCTATCTTCAGCCTCTCCTTGACAGGTTTCTTAATAAATTCAGCACTTGGAAGGGTAAATCGTTGTTTATTGCGGGTAGGCTCACTCTGATAAAATCTTCCCTGATAGGAGCTCTCATTCACTCTTTTCTGATCTACAAATGGCCGTATAATCTCATCTCCCGTGTCAACAAAGCAGTTAGAAACTTTCTCTGGACAGGAGACATGGACAGAAGAAAGCTAATTACGGTTCCTTGGAAGGTTTGCTGTCAGCAGCTTCAGCATGGTGGGTTGGGAATTAAAAACCTTAGGACATTCAACTCTGCTTTGATTGGAAAATTCAATTGGGAATTAATTCAGGGCCAGAGTCACATCCCCACTCTTCTCCGACATCGATTCCTAGAGAAATCGGGTCTGGCCAGAACTTACATCTCTAATTCCTCTATCTCGACTTCTGCCAGGCCTATTTTTGACCAAATTCGTCTTAACGTCTCTTGGTGGTTCAAGGAGGGATCAAATCTAAACTTCTAGACAGACAGGTGGATCCTTCCTGTTGTTGCTAATCAAATTGGGATTCCTAGGAAGCATCAGAGAAACCTTTTTAACCCCATTCTTGAATTTCGAATCAATGGAAACTGGACTGGGCTACAGTTGCTACCAGCACAAGTTCAAGACAATATTAACAACACTCTTTACGTTGATAATGTCACCGATACCTGCATTTGGCATCCTGCGGACTCTGGCAATTTAACAGCAAAGCTTCTCTACCTTTCTCTCACTCCAGGGATTACGATTGACTGGCACAGGCTGCTGTGGAACCCTTTCGTCCCTCCTAGGCGTGCGATGACCTGCTGGCTGCTTATCCATCGCAAATTACCTGTTCAGGAGCTGCTGTAGTCCCGCAGCATGTGCATGGCGCAGAGATGCGAGTTGTGTAAGCAGTACAGTGAAACTACAAACCATCTTTTTCTGTTTTACAGCGTTACTTGGGATCTTTGGAGAATGCTTTTTCAGTTCTTTGGTATAGCTTGTTTCACCAGTGTTGATTTTGCTGATTTCTTTGCTAAAATCAGAACTGTGCAAGTTAGACGGGACTTGCGAATTGGTTGGAAATGTGCTGTGATCACCTGCATTTGGTTTATTTGGACTACTAGGAACAAAGCAATTTTTGACTCTGAGCTTCCTTCAATCCAAATCCTGCGCAGAAGGCTGATGTTCTTCGTTAAAGAGTGCATGCCTCCCTCGCGTAATAACAATCAGACCAATGACACCGACTTTGCAATTGTTAGATGGCTTCCGCCGCCGAGAAACTGGCTGAAAGTCAACACTGATGGTGCTGCTGACAACCTTTCGGGTAACGCAGGTGCAGGAGGAATATTCAGAAATGCCAGAGGCTTCGTGGTTGGCGCCTTCGCGTTTCCTATTTCTGATGCACAGGCTCATGTAGCTGAGCTCCGAGCGATTATTTATGTAATTGAAGCAGCCTGGGACAGAAATTGGAGAAATTTATGGATAGAATCGGACTCAGCTTATGCGGTTCGACTACTTAGAAACGATTCTCTCGACGTTCCTTGGATCGTCAGAAGGGAGTGGTCCCGATGTCTCCACAGACTCGCTTCTATGCAATGGACAGTTACACATATTTTCAGGGAGGGAAATCAAGCGGCGGATCGTCTGGCTGGTTTCGGTAAAACTGCAACCTCTCTGAACTGGTGGAACACGGCACCTCACTTTTGTCAAGCTTTGGTTTTTGATGACTTCTGTAGTGTAGCACATATTCGTTTCTTTTAATTCCCCTCCCCCTTTTCCTATTTCTTTTATTTTCTTCCCTTCTCCCTCTCTCTGTATAGTTTTCCTTTTTTTTTATCAATAATATTCGGGTTGGTGGTTGCGCTGGGGGTGCCAACCTAGTTGGGATGTCCAGCCTTCCACCGCGTCCTATTCTTTGATTCACAATTGGTACCGTTGAAACCAATCTTTTCAAATTTTTGATAATGCATGGATAAAGTTGATCTTTCTTGAAAATGTTTATATTAAATTTAGATCATTTCATAAATTAAGGTCAAATTTGGCCATTATTCCCTTAATTTATGTTGTTATTGATTTCTTTTACATTTTTTTTATTTTACATTGTATATTTATAGTTTGCCCCCACTAGTCAATGATCCTGGATCTGTCCCTGTCCTCATGCCTCCGGTGAGGATCTCCAGCAGGCGGTGGATGAATATTTTCTAGTCTCGAGTTTGAGCTCCTCAAGAGAGATAACAAACTCCCTCATATTTGCATCATGCCTTTCATTTTGTTCCATGAGATCTTCTTTAAATCCCTTCATACAAGCTTTCATGTCTTTAAACTTCTTATCATGGGATTCTATAGCTTCTTGTGGTGGACGGGGTTGAACCATTGCCAAGAAGAAGTCTCCAAACGAAAAATGACTTAGCTCTGATACCAACTGATACAGATTAATGTTGAAGTAGAGGATTTTGATCTTAAACCCATAAAGAGTTTCTTCTCTAGCTAAACTAGAAGGAGTTAATCCCAAGGTTTCACAGACTAAATCCGTAGAAATGATGAAATCCCCATTGTTGAAGGTATAAAACATTAACAAAACTTTAAAGAGAATATAATAGTTTTTTATTGATCAAAGTTAACTAATTACAAAGAAAGAGATAAATTTATAACATCTCAAGACCTAAATGGAAAATTACAAAAAGGGCAAGTGCATATAATTAAAGATATAAACTTAAAGGGGTAAAATGGGGTTGAGTTAAAAGAGGTTAATGGCAAAATAGTGAATAGTACAATGCAGGCGGGTATGTCAGGTCTGTCTTCGTACTGAGTAAGTAAGCCATGTCCCTTTAGTGAGCATGTCAATCTTGTCTCCTTGGTGAGCAAGTAACCAAAGGGTCACCGAAGATAAGATAAGGCCGAAGTCACTCAAGGCCGAAACCGAATAGATACCTTTTAGGAAAACCGAAATAACGACCTTGAGGAGTAGCCGAAGCTTTGTGTTACCACTTTTCTACTTGGCCTGGACTTATCGAAAAGATGTCCTCATCACCATCTTCATGTCTACATCTTCCATTGCCTCTTGTGGTAACCTTGGTTGAACCATTTCCAAATAAGTCTCGCGTTAGGAAACGATCGGCTCTGCTACCAATTGATATGGATTTGTGACGATAAATATGGATTTAATGTTAAACCAATAAAGAATGATTTCTTCACTAGCTAACCCATTAGGAGTTAATCCTACAAGGTTAGAAACCTTGCTTCCAAAGAGGAATTTTGTGTTTGGTTTTATTTCTTACCGTCTTTTTGTTGTACTTTTTTTCATCTAATAAAGATATAAGCATGTTCCTTAAAAACAATACATATATAGTACAAAAGAAAATAGAAATTAAAAAAAAAAAGTATATAAAGAAAATATATACCATTTTCTTCTAAATATATATAAAGTATTAAAAAATTTAGTACTTTTGACAATTTTTCTAATATGATTAAGGGAAATATATACTATAGCACGGGGCATGACCCTTTCCAGCCCGTCTAAAAGTTCATATTAGTATGGCGGGTAGCTTTGGCCCCTCTTAAAATTCTCAGTTGTCCTTTAGTCCAACAATGTCTTTTATTTTATTTTTTTAACTATAATAGTCTCTTCTCATATTATTTTTATTTTGACATACATATGTTAATTATTAAATTTAGTAATTCAAACAAATAAATAAAATAATAAGTTTTAATGATGAATTGTTATTTTTTTAAATTTAGTAATTTAAAAAAATAAATAAAATAATAAGTTTTATTGGTGAATTGTTATTTTTTTTACTTAAATTATATTGTGAAACAAATCTTTGATTTGTTAAACTTTTAATTGTCAAGTAAAATTTTGAAGTATCAAATGTTTTTTTAAAAATTAAAAATCTCAAAAGTCAAAACTAATTAAAAATCTAATCTTTCTTGGGTGGACTTTTAATTGTCAAACAAAGATTTGATTGGTTGGAATTGTAATTGTCAAAAAAAAACTCTGATTGGATAAATTTTAATTGTCAATTAAATCTCTGAAGTATCAAATTAATGTTTTTCCAAAAATTAGAAATGTCAAAAGTAAAAATCAATAACAAGTTCGCTCTTTCTTACACAACCGATCTTGAGCCTTGAAATAAGAGGCCCGGGACCCCTGGTCTTAAGGGGTCCCAAAAAAAATTACTTAATATTCTATACATATATATAATATAAATTAAATCTGATTTAAAAAATATAAACTAAATCAAGCCTTAGTAGATTCCAATGCTCTCTCCTCTCTCCTACTTCATATCTGACCAATTTTCTATTGGCTTTTGAATTATTACTTCTTTGTGTTAAGTCTAGTTGTTAATTTCTTAATTTTTGATTTTGGATTTTGGCATTTACGCGTTAAAAATCAGTTGGACAATAGGCTATGGGCATGGAAAATACAAATTTAGTCTTTTTTTTTTTTTTTTTTTTTTTAAAAAAAGTTTTACGCAATGCACTCATATTAAACAAAGGAAGATTACATTAAAGAGAAAGGAAAACCCTCAACCCACCCCACCCCATGTGATTCGAACCCATGACCTCTAGAATCATAGATAAGCTCTCAACTAACAGGCTAAGAACTTCATCACGCAAATTTAGTCTTCTTACTTAACCGATATTAATTTATTTTCTTAAAAAAAATAGATATTCATTTAAAAAAAAAACTGATATTAATTTATTAAGTTTGCTTCCTCTCAATTTTTTTTATTAAGTTTGCTTAATTTCTTATCACTTAATTTCTTAAGTGATAATTTCTTAAAGTTAGGCGTTGTTTGATAACCTTAATAATCACTTAAATTAAAATATTAAGTACTTATTTAATTTAAATCTGTTTGATAACGGTTATTTTTCACCACTTAAATTAGTCAATTAAGTTAAAAACCACTTAAAAAAAAGTTAAAAACCACTTATTTTAACAAGTCAAGATATTTAACTTAACATTTTAATTTAAACATTATCAACTAATATTTTTATAAAATATTTTCAGCACTTATAATATTCAATATTTTTTTTAATTCGCCGGATTTTGTTTGTGTTTTATGAAAGATAGCCCAAAAAATGAACCATTTGATAAAAAAAATCGAGCTCTTATAATTCGTTTTACTAAATAATATTATTAGCTTAGAAGTATGTTGACAATGAAGAATAATACTATACGAAGTTGGTTTTAATGTTTAAAATTTAAAAATACACGTCTTTAATAGTTTAGAGAAATTTCGATTTTGTTAGCCTTTTTAGAGTTTTAACTTTTTATTTTTTATTCTTCGCTTTTTATAAAATTCGGACTTATATATTTTGGGAGGTTCGTTGGGAGGTGCCAACCTAGTTGACATGTTCAACAATATCTTTTTTCATTTAGCCTCCAATTTATAATAAACAAAATAGAAAGTATAAGAGGCCAATTTTTCTATTTCGCCTCGGGCCTCTAAAAAGCCAGGAACAGCTATGCTTTCTTAGTTGGACTTTTACTTGTCAAACAAATCTTTGATTGGTTGAACTTTTACTTGTCAAACAAATCTTTGAAGTATGAAACGCTTTTCCAAAAATTAGAAATCTCAAAAGTCAAAACGAAAAGTCCAATCTCCATTTGAAGTATAAATTGTGATTTTTTTTTTGGTACATTTTGATTTTGTACAGCAACATCATGATTATGATTTTGGAATGTTGTCAACTCTTTATGATTTGTGTCAATGGTTAGTGAAAACAAGAAAATTAGACATTTATCCGCTTGTGTATATAGTGGTAACTTTTATTATCACTCTTCTTATTTCAACGATAGCCATATACCGATCAATTTTAGCTATGAGTAGAGTGAAAAACAAGCTTTGGAACCGAATCAGATTGTATGATGTTGTATATTGAGAGGGAGATTACTGATAATTTTAGTATGAATCTAAATATTGATGATTTTCATGACTTGAAAGAGTGACGGTATATGTGTTGATACATTATTAATAACATAATATATTTTTCTTTATTTATTAGATGTGATAAAAAAATTATTAAAATTTTGGTTGCGTTCGCCCCTATTTATATATTACAAATTGAGGCATTATTTGATAACGAAAAAAATCACTTAAAATAAATATTTTCAACACTTATTAAGTTTAAATATGTTATATAACTATAATTCCTTAATAATTTAAAATATTTAATTAAGTTAAAACTCACTTATTTTGGTAAATGAAAATCTGTTACTTAAAAATTTCAGTTACCATAACAATAATAAAAACTTAAATCATCAAATTTAATATGTTATTTCTGAGATTTCTTAAAAAAGTTACAACATAAAAAAAGACCATTTCTAATCCAATTTAGAAGATTTGATGATGGTTGATCAAAACGAATTCTAATTTTGATGAATACAGTTTTTCTCTCACAAATTTAATACAATAAAAAGGGCGGTCCGATCGCACTACACGTCCCAACTGAGCGAGGGTCCGGGAGGGGTCCCACCATAAGGGTGTACTGGGGGCAAGCCTTCCCTTGCCAATTTATTTGTCAAGAGGCCGCTCCTAAGACTCGAACCCTTGACCTCTTAGTCACACGACAACAACGTTTACTGTTGCGCCAAGGCCCGTCCTCACAAATTTAATACAATATTAAATAATACTTTATTAATATTTTATTTATTTATTTATTTATTTATATATAATTTATAAATATAGTTATGGAATATTGTGTTATGTAATATTATTATTTTGAAAGGAATAAAAGAAAAATATTATATATATATATATATATAAGTTTATAAATATATAATATAGTTATTGTATATAAAAATTATTATATAAATATTTTTTTATTATAATATTAAATATATTTATCATATATTTTGTTATATAGTATTATTATTTAAAAAGATTAAATGAAAAGTATTATATGTATATATAATAGTTATAAAAATAAATATAGTTGTTATATATAAAAGTTATTAGATAGATGTACTTTTTTTGTTATATAATATATAAATATAGTTATGGTTTATTTTGTTATATATATTTATATTGAATGTCCACTGTTTATGTAATATGAAAGAATAAAAAAAATATTTATTTAAATTATTATTTTTTATATTTTGTGCATATTTAATTTTGTCATTGTTTAGCTTTACGTTGATATATGTTTATTTCAATTGTAATTATTTGATGCCAATAGTTATATTTAGATTTGTTTAGTATCAATAGTCTATTTTTTCACTAAATCTCGTATCAATTTTACATTTATATTTCCTTTACTTACTCGCAATAGCTTAAAATTATTCTAGTAAATTTCTATAATAGCATTAAGAACCCAAGATCGATTTTTTCAATCATTTCGTCTCTCCCTAACCACTTGGATTAGATTTCAAGTTTTAACGCGAATAACATATGAACATAACCATTTAAATTAATTGAGAATTGAATTCTCTAACATACCCGCACCTAAACCACATGTGACAAAGTTGAAATTGACTTATTCGTAAAATATCGCTAACAGAAAGAATAAAAAAAAGAATTATATAAATTATGATTTTTTTTATATTTTGACAGATCATAAAAGAATCCTACATGTCAAACTTAAATAAACTATTCGTTTTGGTTATTTATAATATTTATAATTTATATAATTAATTAGTTTCAGCTACTAAATATTTATATTTATAAAAGTTAGATCTCGACCTTTCCACAAACAATCAGATAAATTATATAAAATAATATTTATTTAACAATAATAATGGTAAATGAAATTAGAAACAAATTTGGTTTTATTTTTTAATGAAAATTATATTATATTATTACAATTTATTTTGTAAACTTAATTCCACAATCAACCTGATAAAATGACAAAAAAAAAAAGTCCAATAATCCCTTTTGAGGATGGTGAATCAATATAGAGAGTAAATTACATCCATGGCCATTGAACTTTATCCATTTTAACATTATGTCCACTAAATTTTAATTCTTAACGGTATGATTACCAAACTTTGTACTTTTTAACACTGATGTCCACTATGATCATTGACCAACACATTTTACTTTTGACTCTCCTTTTTTTTTATCGCATCTCTCTTTCCCCATTCCTTTCTAAAGTTTTATATTCCCATTTTACCCTTAGTCATTTCTTTCTCTTTTTGTCTTTCTTTCTCTTTTCTATCCATGGTGAGAACACGACTTGTCACTTCTCTAACACGAAACAAAAGGGACATGTGCCATTGCTTCAATTCCATGGAGGAAATAAAAACTAGTAATTAATTATTAACAAATTGCAGTAAATTATACGAAATCCCATGGCGGACTAAAAAAATAAAGAATGAATAAAAACAACTAACCAAGTAACCTTGAAAAGTTGATTGAATTTTAACGGCGGCGAAATCCTCACGCCATCCGTCATGACTCCCACTACCATACGTCGTTACTGGATTAACAACACATCTATCGCTAATCATAAGCTTAATAGCTTACACTGCAACATTCACCGCCACATCCACCTTGGCAACAATAACTGCAATTGCATGCCGATTATGATCCTCCTAGAATTGTGATGATTTTGATGAGCTCTGGCACAGAGAAAGAGAGATGAAAAGAGAGAGAACCGGTAAAAAAATGAGAGTCAAATATAAAAAGTGTTAGTCAACGGTCATAGTGGTCATCAGTATTAAAAAAAATATAATTCAATTGTTATACTGTTAAAATTTGAAGTTCAGTTGCCATAATATTAAAATGGGTAAAGTTGGAATGACTATAATTGTAATTTACCCATATAATACCATGCATGTGTAAAATTTTAACTAGACAATCAACATCACTAAAATTACGAAAATGTCCAATTGTTTGCTGTAAATTTTTAAGTGGACAATCAACATGCCAAAATTACAAAAATGTCAAATAATTCATTTTGAGGATGGTCAGACGTGTATAAAAGAAGGGGACTAGGAACAGACTCCTCCCTCAAAAAACAAATACAATACTTCAGACAAAAGTTTATGATATAATGGCAAATATGTGTCTGAAGAAGAAGAAAGAGTGTTCATCCTCATCCTCTTCATTTTCCCGGTGGGAGGATCTGAATCCGGAGATACTTTCTCAGATACTCGTCCGACTCCCAATTGAAGAGAGGGTTGGTCACATTTCCTTGGTTTGCAAAAATTGGCTGGCTTGCGTTTCTGGCTCTTACTGCTAGCCTGAAATCGATATCCAATCCTGGTGCCGGAAACGGAACCGTCCCGTCGACGACGTTGACAAGGTGGCGCGTAAGCTTATGAAGCGCAATATAAATTTCTTCGTTTTGCTCTCCGCTTACCGCATTGGAAATCCCGGCTTCGTTTTCGCTACTTATGAACTGATAACTATTCCTATGTTTTGCTTTTATGAATTTGCCTAGAATAGACATAATTTGCATTTGATTGATTGATGTCTGGTAAAAATGTATTAACAATGTTGAACATGAATTGAAGATAAAGTATATAGAAAAAATACTGTAACAAAGAACAGTATATGGGTTGTCAATCCTTTTACTTATCATTGTAAGGTTTGTCAAGCCTCGGGGTCGTCTTCTCTTTTATATCTGTTGGGGTTTATATCCTATTGACAATTGTTTTAGGATATAAATATTAATGAATAAATTGTTTATTTAATCAGATATATAGCATTAAAATGTAACTATATATAAAGGCACAAATCTTTCATAAATGAATTGTTTAAGCAGTTATAGAGTGTTCATACAAGCATGAAGTGAGACTATACTTTATAACAAGATCAATAAACTTAAAGTAAACCCAAGTCAAGTAATATGTTATAGGGGTTGGCGTATTACTGTTGAGACTTGCATGTAACAATGTTTTCTGTCGAGACAGAAAGCTGATCTCACAAGCTTTAGATATTCAGATATCTAGACAGTTACATGGATCTGGTGAAGGAGTTCATTAGGATTGGGACCCAACTTGAGATAATAGTATGGATTGATTTATCTAATGTGTTAATTGTTCATCTCATTGGTATTAGTAGGTATAACTAATCCTCAGACTTAAACATTCGTTAATTAGTGATTCTGGATTATGGAGTCTGGTACTTTGATTCTGTGTGAGCACGATCCAACAGGTGAGAGCCTGGGGTGTGTGAGAGCAGGGTTGGGTATCACACAAAGTAATTGCAAAATAGTTAATGTCAGATTGAGCATTCGTCACTCCCGATAAGTGGGAGATATATCCAAATGGCCGCTTGTGGTGAATTAACTGAAATCCTTGCAAGGTGACAGAGTTAAGAGTAGAAATGGATATTTCACTTAACTTATCTTTCAGAGTGAATTCAACATGTACAAGTAAAATCGGACTCTTCGTTATATGTAACCTTGACACGTTCTGTAACCCCCTTACTAGGATCACATGATATCTCACACAACATCAGTTACAGACATGCTTTCAATTCTCAATCATATAAACTTCAATCTCATATAAACTTTACATATTATACATAAGAGAAAACATTTACAATTTACAATACACGTTTAAGTCATTTGTTGAAACACATTTCCACATGATTTTGATTTGACAAAATTATTCCCATGATTAAAACAATTAAATTTAAGTGCTTTGGTTTAATTGTACTAATGAGTTTGTTCAATGTTGAGTAAGTTAACTAACGAGAACAGGAACTGAAAGACTATAAAAGAAAGACAGAATAAAGTCAGCATGAGCAAGTCACACAACAGAAGTTGAGTAGAATGCAACTCAGCTTTACGAAAGAAATGTCTTCTTTAGAGAAGCTTGAAGGCGAAGCCGCTGAGTCAAGTTGAGTAACAACCAAGTCAGCATCAATGATCCGTCAACTTGACAGATAAGGTCTGACACAAATTAGAAGTCTTGGAAATCCGTTTTAAAGACCTTTTCAAGATGCATGGGACGTCTGACTTTTGGCAAGAAGACAAAACCTGGCGCAAGAAGACAAACCTGGCGTAAGAAGATGAAACTGGCAAACCTGGCATCTGGTGAAAACAGAAGACAGGATTGGCCTGCAGCTCTGGAAGCTGACCACATGAATCGTGATGATGAAGAAGACCGTTTATCATACAACGACTATATCAGAATTCAAATGATTAAAGTCACAAAGATTGCTATAAATAGGCCAAAATCATCACTTGGATAAATACACGACATACACATACAAAAAGATACAGACAGAAAAGAAAATCTTCACAAAGTGAAAATCCAAAATAGAAGCTGTCTGAAAAGAAACAAAGCAAGCTTTTACACCAAACTCCAATCATTGTGTAAAAGTCTAGAGTGAATTTTATTCATCTAAAGTGTTCTTCTTTTGAGTGAGAACAAACTTTTGTATCATTTGTAAAGGTTAGAAGAGTGAAGCTGAGTACTCGGTTATAGTACTCAGTGGTAGAAAAAAATCTGAATACTCGATTATAGTATTCAGTGGTAGATAGGATTGAGTAGACGAATAAAGGACGGTACTCTTACATTCTTAGTTGCTATTGTAAACGGTTTGTGCTCTACCTTTAAAGAGCTCAGTAGAGGATTGAAAAAGCTCGGAAGGATTCCGAGGACTAGACGTAGGCGGTGAGGCCGAACCAGGATAAGTCTGCTGAGTAATCTCTAACCCTTTCTCTTGATATATATATATATATATATATATATATATATATGTGTGTTTCTTGGTTAAAATTGCTCAGTAAATAATTTGTATAAGCCGACGCTGAGTAATCAGAGTGCTGAGTTGGAAGCTAACTCAAAGTGTTATTTCCCAACTCACAATTGAAACAGCTCTAGTCAGTATCTGATTAAAGCTGTCTCACACCTCACTCAGCCTTGCTTACCTAAAGCTGAGTTAAATTGTCAAACATTTAAATTAAGTCAGTATTATTAAGCGAAAAAGTTACATTAGTTCCTAACCCCCTGGAAGTAATCATATTAAGTTACACAGGACCAACAAGTGGTATCAGAGCTCAGTAGCTCACTATTCAAGATAAAACTATCTTGAGCTGATCCCTGTAATGGCTAAGAACAACATTCGTTTCCTACCAGGAAATCAAACAACCCAGATACTCCCTGAGGGATTATCTATTAGTCGGCCTCCTCTGTTCTTTGGATCTAATTATACATTTTGGAAGAACATGATGAAAAACTTCATTCAGGCAACAAACATGAGTGCATGGCTAGCTATAGTCCAAGGCCCGTTTGTTCCCTATGAAACCATTGACGGTGTGAAAACTGTCAAAAGCGAGGATAAGTGGTCAGATGATGACCTTAAGAAATTACAAAATAATGCTTCGGCTATCAATATGCTTCACTGTGCGTTAGATGCTGCAGAATACAATAATATTTCAGGTTGCGAGTCAGCACAAGAAATCTGGAAGAAGTTAGAGGTTACGTACGAAGGAACCAGTAAGGTCAAAGAGTCCAAAGTGAATCAATATATGCGGCTGTACGAGCTGTTCGAGATGATTGATAATGAAGACATCTCGGAAATGAATGCAAGATTCACCAACATTATCAATGAGCTTAAGAGACTCGGCAAGAACTTCACTGAAGAAGAGCAAGTGAAGAAGATTCTGAGAAGTCTCCCTAAAAGCTGTCAAGCAAAGAAAACAGCTGTAGAAGAAGCTCAGCACCTGACCACATATAAATATGATGAACTCATTGGATCTCTGCTGACCCACGAGATCTCAATGAAGAACTTTGAAGTAAAAGAAAAGTCTGAAGACAAGAAGCAAAAATTCCTTATCATGAAAGCTGACTCAACTGATGCTGACTCATCAGATGATGAGGAAATGGCTATGTTCACCAGAAAAATGAAGAAGCTGTTTAGAAAGAATGACAAATACAGCTGAAGGTCATTCAAGAAAGGTGACAAATACAAAGCTGAGTCCAGCGACAGCAAACATAAGAAAGACATCTCCAAGCCCGTTACTTGCTTTGACTGTCATCAAGCTGGGCATATCAAATCAAGCTATCCTACTCTAAAGAAAGAAAAGAAGAACAGCAGAAAGGCAATGGTGGCCACATGGAGTGATAGTGATGAGTCAACCTCGTTAGAAGCTGATGCCACTGAGTCAGCAAACATCTGTTTTATGACTGACGAATCTGCTGACACCTGCCACTCTGAGCAAGCTGACTTGTCTGGAGGGTCTGACCATGAGGAACACTCAACCGAGGTAACATCTCTACCCTTGCTCAGAAATGAAATGATTAATGCCATGAGTGATCTCTATACACTGATCAAAAAGTGTAACAAGAAAATAAGAGCACTCAGCAGGCGGTGTGATGAGAGTGAAGAGGTCAAACTCAGTGACCTCCGACATCTTCTCCAGGACATTACCAGACAAGATGAAAATCTAAAAATCATGCATAGGTTTGTCTCTGAAGTCCAATCAGATTCTAAGAAACTGAGGAAGGATATCACATCAATACAGAACCAGCTGAATACATCGGCTAAGAAGAGGTTCCATCCAAAAGATGTGTACTCAGGTACCAGTCAGTGAAGGTGGAATACTCAGCAAAACGTCCAATGTGACTTCTGCAGAAAAAAAGGACATACCACAAAGGTATGCTGGCATGCTCAGCACAATCATGCTGACCAAAAATAGAAATACCCCAAAGGGTAATCTATTGTGACTTCTGTGGGAAAGATGGCCACACTATAAATGTATGCTGTCACAAAATTAAATATGATGCATCACCTGTTGACTCTAACAAACTAGGACCCAAAAAGAATTGGGTACCTAAAAATAACTAGTTTAATTGCAGGTGAGCCTGAGGTGTGCTGAGAAGTCAAAGTTATGGTACATTGACAACGCATGCTCAAGGCATATGACTGGTGATGAAACTCAGTTCATCACACTTGTGCATAAACAAGGAGGAAATGTAAGTTTTGGAGACAACAAAAAGGGTAAGATAGTAGGGTCGGGTACCGTTGGTGGTAATCCTACTATTGAGTCAGTCTCCCTAGTCAGGGGTCTTAAATATAACCTATTGAGCGTAGCTCAGCTGTGTGACAGCAGTAGAAAGGTTGTATTTGATGCCACTGAGTGTAGGATACTCGAGGGAAAAACAAATGAATTGATTTTAACTGCCCCTCGTGTTGAAAACGTTTTCATGCTTAACCTAGAAAAGAAGTTTTCTAAAAATATATGCTTAGTGTCAAAGGAAGATAATTCCTGGTTATGGCATAGGAGACTTGGTCATGTAAGCATGGACCTCTTAGCCAAATTAGCAAGAAAGCAATTGGTTGAGGGATTGCCCAAACTCAGGTTTGAAAAGGATCAATTATGCAATGCTTGTCAGTAAGGTAAACAAACAAAAAAGTCTTTTCAAAGTAAAAATGTAGTCTCAACCAAGCGACCATTAGAGTTACTACACTTGGATCTTTTCGGACCAGTCCAGCCGCTGAGCTTGGGTGGTAAGAGATTTTCCTTGGCCATTGTAGATGACTTTTCTCGCTATACTTTAGTAATCCTGCTGAGTAGAAAAGATGAATCTTTTGAGATGTTCTCAACACTGATTAGAAAACTTGAAAATGACAAAGACCTAAAATTAGCTCACATCCGAAGTGATAATGGTGGAGAATTAAAAAATCAACAGTTTGATGAATTCTGTGAAGTCAGTGGCATTGACCATAATTTTTCTGCTCCTAGAACGCCTCAACAAAATGGGGTAGTTGAAAGGAAGAACAAAACTTTAGTTGAAATAGCTAGGACAATGCTGAGTGAGAATAGGTTTCCAAAGTATTTCTGGGGTGAAGCTGTCAACACAGCTTGCTACATACTCAATAGGGCTCTAGTTAGACCTATACTTAAGAAAACCCCCTATGAACTTTGGAAAGGACGAAAACCCAATATCGGATATTTTCGTGCATTTGGTTGCAAATGTTTTATTTTAAATACTAAAGACAACTTTGCTAAGTTTGATTCTAAAGCTGATGAAGCTATCTTTCTAGGGTACTCAACAAACAGCAAAGCATATAGGGTGTTTAATAAACGAACTCAGGTTTTAGAAGAGTCTGTACATATTGAGTTCGATGAAACTGACCCTGCAGAGAAGATAAGTCAGCCTGCCGAAGATGACACATCCTCAGCTTCCGCTGACCAAAATGGAGCCACTGAGTCACAACCTCAAGGGCTGACCAAAGATAAGAATGAACCTGAAATTATCTTTGCTGACCAATATAATCCTGCAGAAAATGTCGAAACACCTATCCCTGAAGACACTACACTACCAAAGGAGATCAAGGTTCCAAGAGGACACTCAGAGAAGTCCATTCTGGATGCTTCTGAGAACACTCTGATGACCAGAAATCAACTCAGGAGATATCTCAGTAATATTGCGTTCGTCTCAGTTCATGAACCGAAAAACTTCTCAGAAGCTGAGCACGATGAATTCTGGATAAATGTTGTTGAGTGATTCAAAATCGAACCACCATTCTGACCTATCAGATCAACACGCACTGGCTATAAATAGTGGACGAATTCCCACTAACTTCTCTTTACACTTGAAACATTTCGCACTCGATCTCTCTCTCTCAATTCCCTAATCTCCTAACTCTCTTAAAAAACCTTAAGAACACCATGTCGAACGATTCCCAAAATATGTCCGGTGAGCAGTATGACGACAACCACTCCGACATTAATCCTTCATCTCCTGCTGAGCAGGAATATAATGAGACTTCCTCTGAGTCTTAGGAACAGATCCATGGTCAGCATGACCAAATGATGCTCGAGGTCAGCATCCTCGGCGAAAACCCTAACACTGACCAAACAACTCCGTCGAAGAAGAAGAAGGAAAAGAAAAATAAGAAACCCAAAGAGAGGAAATTCTATCAGGTCTTCAACAGTATCAAAGGCCTAAACGTCTACCATTCTCGATGGTTTTCTGGAGGCTTCATCGAGGAAGAAAAACCCTTCTGTGACTGGATTTCAAAGAATGGGTGGACTGACCTATTCTCTCTCCCCGGAACAACTTACCCGCAACTAGTAAAGGAGTTTTATGAGAATCTAATGGTCGCTGAGGACGACAATGATTATTTGATCACTAAGGTGAAGAACAAGGACATCACCATAACTCCCTCATACCTTTCCATCCTGCTAAAGCTTAAGGCAGAAGGTGCAAAACTGAGATGCACAAATGACTACAACCGGATCGATTACAATGATGAGTTCTGCAAACCCAAAAATCACAAAGGTGAAATCTCCAGCACCAGCATAGGTCAGCCTCAGAAACAAGCTCACTACATCCTGACCAACTTCCTCTTTCCCAAGGTCAACTCCTCCTCCTCCGCATCAAACTTTGAGAAGTGCTTTATCTGGCATATGCTGACCTACAAGCCGCTTAATATGTCCGTCTTTCTTATTGGGGCTTTTCAACGGAGCACTGGGATCCTCAGGATGGGCTCCCTAATCACCAAAATCTTTCAGGATCACAAGGTCAGCCTGAAGGGGGAAATTGACGTCGAAGGCACTGAGATCACCTCCGGAATTCTATTCGGCTTAGCTCACAGCCTTCCCATCAAACCGAAGAAGGGTAAGGGACCCATGGTTGAAGAAGCTCCTGCTGAGGATGATATGGTTGAAGAGACAACTGCTGAGCTGTCAAAGAAAGGGAAGAAAGTAGTAGTCGTAGAAGCACCGGCTGAGCGAACTCGGCAGGAAAGAAAAAGGAAAGCTGACCAATCCTCAACCCAACTAGCCAAAGATATTAAAAAGACTGCCAAGAAAATCAGGGTGGTGGTTGGTGGAAAGAAAACTGCACATGCTGAGTCAGTGCAAAAGAAGGCAGAGTCAGCTGAGAAAAGGAAGGAAAGAGCTGACCCTGAAAAAGAGAGTGAGGAGACTCTTGAGCAACCCCTAAAGAGGAAGAAGACCTCTGTGATGACACATTTAGAAGCTGCCCCCATTGACTTCGTCGTCACCAAGGATTCTCACTTCCTGCGAGCTCAGGAGATCGACCTGGAAAAGACACCTTGTGACCAAGAGGAAGATCAAGGTTGTACTGAAGAACTGGCTCGAGCTGACAAGGTACATTCTGCTGAGCCAAGTAAAACAGCTGCCGCTGAGCAGGCTAATGAGCAAGGAGCTAAGTCTTCAGTGAAGGACAAGGTTGAGGAGAACCTTTATGCTGACTTAGGACTCAACTTCTCTTCTGAGTCACCAGATTCTCTTGCTACTGACCCTTCTCCTCCAACCAAAACTCAAAAGGGCAGTGCGGACAAGCATTTCAAACGCAAAGCTCAAAAGCCCAGCGTTATAGATCTACTGGATGAATCACCACTGAGGGACCCAATCACAGACTTAACTGGGCTCCAATTCCAGTTCTTCACCGACATCACTGAGCCCAATCTGGACCAAGTAAAGGAAAAACAAGCCTCTGTTTCTCAAGCTGAGGAACAAGCCACTAAGGGTCAAATTTCTGCTGACACCTCCGCTCATCCTTCCACTGGGCAAGTGCTCGAAGTTCCTGCTGCTCAACATAAAGAGCTAGCAAAGGAAACTCCACCTGCTAAAGACAGTGCTGAGTTGCCTCCACCTCAAAGTTCAACTCAACTCCAGACTGACCCTGAACAGGTTAATAAGACTGCCGAGCAACCACTTCCATCATCTATTGAGCAGATAATAAATCAGTCAGCTCCCATTGCTGACTTAAATAACACAAGTGCATTTACTGACCAAGCTGGCACTTCTACTTCTGGGCAGCACCAAAACACTCCACCACCTGCCGCTAACCAAAAAGTGGCCCCTGAGACTACGCAAAACCTGTCTGAAGATGATTCGTACAACTTCCTAAATGCCTCTGAGTCAGGCCGGCGAATCATCAACTCAGCACATATGCTTCTCCAGGCAATAGATCAGTCTCACGCCGATGCTGCTGGGTCCACTCCTGCTGAGTCTACTCAATTTTCATCCGTCACGCAACTTCTGACCGAACTTAAAGGTCTTAAGGAGCTGATGAGTGTTATGACCTCCTTGGTCTCTCAACAGCCCAAGCAAGAATTCATGGTCAACCTGGCTGAACTTCAGCTGATGATGGTAAATCACATGAACATCTGCAACCTCTACTGAGGTCACTCAATAGTTCACCAAGCTGACCTCTAAGCTAGTCGGAGCTCGTGAACTTATCTCCTCCACCTCTCAATGCTCCATTGAACAGATTGGTGAAGCAATTCGCCTACTCAACCTAAGCAAAGAGGAAATGGACACTGACCAAGTAAAGACCAATGATATACTTCACTACACCCGGTCAACACTTGCGCATGTTAGGCACATCAATGCCCAGCGTCATTCGTATGATTTTTCACTGCTCAGGATGTACTATCAATCCTATGCACGGATGACGGATTCCATCATTTGGATAGGGAAGTCTCTTGAGTTTTTGCTCAGTATGCTCAGCGTACACATCAAAATCCCCTCTTCAAGTATGGCCGATGGACTGCAGGTATTTAAGGGTCTTAAGGATAGTACGAGCCACATGCAACATTATTCCACCATCTTGACTCGTGCTGTTCAACAGGGTCAATTCTTTGCTCCTCCCCTTCCATCCCATGATGATGGAAAAACAGGGGAGAAAGATCAAGCAAAACAAGCTGCCGGAACTCAGCAGAAGCTGGGGGAGAAAGATAAAGCTAAGCAGCCAGCCGCCAGAACTCAGCAGAAGCCTGGTTCAACTTCTGCTGTCCCGGGTAACCAAAGTCAGCAACAAAGAACAGCCAAACCCAAAGCCAAATCTAACCAAGTTCAAGCCAATATCAAGAAATAGATCTAGACTTAGCTTGAGACTTGTAATTTTGTATCTGGCATGCTTTATCTTTGTTGAGCTGACTATCTATATAAGCATCTTTTTCTACAAACTGTCTTTATATATGCGATGTTTACTTGCTGTGTTTATATGCTGATATGTGTTATGTAACTACTCATTGAACAACAATCAATTAAGACTTGTGAACATAAAAATTAAACAAGTAGAATATACTCAGTATACCTCAACTCTGATAAACCCAAACTCTGATACCTGAACTTAACTAAGTATCAAAACTGAGTAAATGACTAAATGTTCTAAGTATTTGACCTAACTCTGAAAGCTGACCTTAGGCGCACTTCGATTAAATCTTAGAAGGTTTAGAATTGAACTAAGTCAATAGATGCAACCCTTACGAGGGAGTAATTTCAGAAGAATGGAAAAGGTCAACTATCATGGGGAACCTCAACACTGAGTTCCGTAATTGAATACTTTTGCCAACATCAAAATGGGGGAGTTTGTTGAAACACCTTTCCACATGATTTTGATTTGACAAAATTATTCCCATGATTCAAACAATTAAATTTAAGTGCTTTGGTTTAATTGTACTAATGAGTTTGTTCAATGTTGAGTAAGTTAACTAACGAGAACAGGAACTGAAAGACTATAAAAGAAAGACAGAACAAAGTCAGCATGAGCAAGTCACACAGTAGAAGCTGAGTAGAACGCAACTCAGCTTTACGAAAGAAATGTCTTCTTCAGAGAAGCTTGAAGGCGAAGCCGCTGAGTCAAGCTGGGTAACAACCAAGTCAGCATCAATGATCCGTCAACTTGACAGACAAGGTCTGACACAAATCAGAAGTATTGGAAATCCATTTTAAAGACCTTTTCAAGATGCATGGGACGCCTGACTTTTGGCAAGAAGACAAAACCTGGCGCAAGAAGACAAACCTGGCGCAAGAAGACGAAACTGGCAAACCTGGCGTCTGGTGAAAACAGAAGACAGGATTGACCTGCAGCTCTGGAAGCTGACCACGTGATGACGAAGAAGACCGTTTATCACACAACGGCTATATTAGAATTCAAATGATTAAAGTCACAAAGATTGCTATAAATAGGCCAAAATCATCACTTGGATAAATACACGACATACACATACAAAAAGATACAGACAGAAAAGAAAATCTTCACAAAGTGAAAATCCAAAATAGAAGCTGTCTGAAAAGAAACAAAGCAAGATCTTACACCAAACTCCAATCATTGTGTAAAAGTCTAGAGTGAATTTTATTCATCTAAAGTGTTCTTCTTTTGAGTGAGAACAAACTTTTGTATCATTTGTAAAGGTTAGAAGAGTGAAACTGAGTACTCGGTTATAGTATTCAGTGGTAGATGGGATTGAGTAGACGAATAAAGGATGGTACTCTTGCATACTCAGTTGCTATTGTAAACGGTTTATGCTCTACCTTTAAAGAGCTCAGTAGAGGATTGAAAAAGCTCGGAAGGATTTCGGGGACTGGACGTAGGCGGTAAGGCCGAACCAGGATAAGTCTGCTGAGTAATCTCTAACCCTTTCTCTTGATATATATATGTATGTGTTGCTTGGTTAAAATTGCTCAGTAAATAATTTGTATAAGCCGACGCTGAGTAATTAGAGTGCTGAGTTAGAAAGCTAACTCAAAGTGTTATTTCCCAACTCACAATTGAAACAGCTCTAGTCAGTATCTGATTAAAGCTGTCTCACACCTCACTCAGCCTTGCTGACTTAAAGCTGAGTTAAATTGTCAAACATTTAAATTAAGTCAGCATTATTAAGCGAAAAAGTTACATTAGTTCCTAACCCCCCCTTGGAACTAATCATATTAAGTTACACGGGACCAACAATTATCCTACATATAGGATTTACAAAACAAAAGTACATCACAATACTCCAAAATGCCTAGATGAGAATGGATTGACACTGCCGGTGCGACCTTAAGCAAGAAGAACTCCACCTAACCTGTAAAATCTGTTGGCAAGGAGTGAGCTGCCTACTCAATAAACATATTACGCATATATGTATATACAAAAGTAATGTAAAGAACACAGATCAAAATATATCATCAGTACCAAGTTAGAATTTTCAATAGAAAGATATTCACTTGTTTCACTTACTATAGTAATACTTATTTTATAAAGGCATTGCTGTACCTAGACAATATATATAAAATGGTCCTTCGGTCCAATCTGTATTCCGGCTCGCTAAATTCGGAATACAATCATCTGTGCTATGGAGGAGTTAAACTCAACTCACGTACTAATATATCTCGACACATGTGCTTCCGACTCACAATATTCGGATAACACTCTCAACTTAGACCATTTCACATATCCATCTAAGCAAGCTCATATTCATTTATAATCCAACCATTATCCAGTTCCAGTATGTGCACAAGGCTCAACATGCCACACTTACTCATAACACTGCAACATACTTAATCATATCACTTTCTTATCTATCACAATGTATCACAAACACTCAAACATTATCCACATCATTCACATCAGATTCAACCACATCTCACACTCAACAAGTCACAAGGCACAATACATTCATACACATATATAAGCAATATGCTTACCGTCGCACTCAGTTCGATCTATTCTACACGATCGGGTGTGCGTTCAATTGCACCTTGTCCTCCTAATGTCATATAACATTTATACAATTAGCCATAACATAAACTTAATGAAAATATAATCTAATAAATGCTATATGATTTACAAGACACTAACTCCACAAAGTTCATGCAATCTAATCCTTTTGTCTTAGATCATCACATGACCTACTTGCACACATTCTACCATAACTTTCTCTATATGAATCCAAATGCCCTGTTTCTTGAACCTACTGAAACTAGACATATATGGGTATAACATATCCAAAATGCACATTAATATCACTTCTACACAATATATGGCATGCAAAATGATTCTGTCCTGTGTCCAGCCAAGAAACAGACTACCCAGATTTGCATCTACCATAATTCACTCAACCTAGCTCACACTAAACACAATGGATTGCCAAATACTTTATATACTTCAAGTAGTTAGTAACACTTTTGTATAAATAAACTTTCCCAAATTATGACTCTAAGGTCCTCAAAATGCTACATCAACATGGCTGCCTCACATGACATTCAATTTCGAGGTAGTCATGTTCTATCTAGGTTTTCTTCATCTATATATGGAATTAAAGTCCCATATTTTACAGGAGGTTTCATAACATATATAGGAACATATTTTATTCTTTATGTATCTTCAAATTCGAAAAATATCAAGATGAAAAACATACTCCAAGATGACTGAAAGTAGTACCCTATATTTCTGTTTAGGGCACTTGATACATATCTTTCATTTGGACAACCTATAACCACTTTAAACAACACCAAAACTCAACAAACTCAATCACAACTCATCCACAACAAATCCTATGATCATACCTAGGTATTTCAGAATCTCAAACTCATAGAAAACAAGCTAAAACAACATACTAACCTTCAACTTGTGTCTATCACTTAGTATGCTTCCTAACTTGACTTGTTTGGCTTGAAAATGGAAGAAATTGGAAGAGTTTTCTTTGGAGGGTGTTAGGATATGAAAAAGGAAGGTTTTCTGCAGCTCTCTTCGAAAATATGGCTGAAAATAATAAGGATGCAGTCTTGTACATCCTTTTAAAGATGAAGAGGTGTGGTTTGTCTTACCTTGGGTGACACCTCGTGCTTGCTCACAAACCTCAAATTCAGCCCTCCTAAAGTGTAAGTTAATGAATTTAGGACATATGAATTCATTCATTCATTCATTTAAGTCCTAACTCAATTAACCAATCGTTACATCTTAACAACACATTAATCGCCTACTAATCGCACGATAATCGCATTATGCATATGAAACTTACTGACAATGAGATGAATATAAAATGTATGTATTCAATTATGAAAACATATATGAATGTGGGAAGACTCATATGTTAGGGTTTTAGGGATGTTACACGTTCCATGGTTATAAGGAATTGACCGACATGATATAGTTGATGAAGGATCGTATTATACTGTACCTAATGCAGAAAGGTTAACGTCAGTTATCAACCTGACTTCTTAATTGATCTGGGGGGAATATCATAGGTTCTGCTAGTAATAGCTCGCGACGGTATTCCGTTATATATATGTTGGAATTAATCGTGATGAATTAATCTCAAATGATATATACGGCTAGTGGCAATAAAGGACCTAATGGGTCGCATATGGGACTTGGAACCAGAGGACGAAATTATAATTAGTGAGACACTAATGTATGGGCCGAAATTTGTAATTAAAATTAGGGATGAATTAATTTGATTAATAATTATAATTAGATTATAGTTGTGAATTAAATTAAAGGATTATCTAATAATATTAATTAGAGATTTTAATGAGATTGAAACTCTAATTAATTATCCCTAACAATAATTAAATTACTAATTTAATTAGTGATATTATCTAAATATAATTAGTTATTATTTAGATTCTTTCAAAAAAAATTATTATTTAGATAATAATAAGTGTTTATTTAATTATCTAATTAGTAATCCTATTCCGAATAAAATTCTACTTAATTAATTACCTAACACAACTGAGATTAGGGTTTTAAGAAGTCTATAAATAGACTTCGTAA
Organism: Euphorbia lathyris; assembly: GCF_963576675.1. Lineage (NCBI taxonomy): Eukaryota > Viridiplantae > Streptophyta > Magnoliopsida > Malpighiales > Euphorbiaceae > Euphorbia > Euphorbia lathyris. Next base: position 70,797,895 of record NC_088918.1, on the reverse strand, counting down.
TCCCATATTTCGACCAACTCAATAAGAAAGGAGGAGGAACCGTTTCGTCTTCGTCTCGGCTAATTTACATTATTTCTTACTCTCTCTTTGATCTCGTATCGATTTCTGTTAGAGGCAATCATTGCGATTGCTATTATTAAGGTTGATTACTGATTAGTTATTCTTTTCTGTGTTGTTTCTTTTGTTGTTTGTGATACACAGATTAAGAGTTGTGGGCACTTCGTTTGCAACCGTAGATAGTGTTGAAACACCTTTCCACATGATTTTGATTTGACAAAATTACTTAAATTAATCCCATGATTAAGACAATTAAATTTAAGTGCTTTGGTTTAATTGTACTAATATGTTTGTTCAATGTTGAGTAAGTAAACTGACTAGAATAGGAACTGAGTATTCATAAAAAGAAAGACAGAACAAAGTCAGCATAAGCAGATCACACAGCAGAAGCTGAGTGGAACACAACTCAGCATTACAATACAAATGTCTTCTTCAGAAAAGCTTGAAGGCGGAGCTGCGAAGTCAAGCTGTGCAGAATTCAAGACGCCACTAAGTCAAGCTGAGTAATGATCAAGTCAGCACCAATGATCTGTTTACTAAAATACAAGGTCCGACAGGACTCTGCAACAGATCAGAAGCCTCGGAAATGTGATCAAAGACCTTTTTGAGATGCATGGACTGTCTGGCATTTGGCAAGAAGACAAACCTGGCGCTAGAAGACGAACCTGGCACAAGAAGACAAAACTGGCAAGCCTGCCTCCTGCACAAATCAGAAGACAGGATTGGCCTGCGATTCTGAATGCTGACCATTCAATGACGAAAGAAGATTGTTACTCCTAATGGATATGTCGGAATTCAAATGATTTGAAGCTTCAAAATTCACTATAAAAGGACAAGTTCAACACTTGGATCCTTACGACACATACAAGCAAATACAGACAGAAAAACAAATCTTCACAAGAGTGAAAATCCAAAATAGAAGCTGTCTGAAAAGAAAGCAAGTTCTTACACCAAATTTCCAATCATTGTGTAAAAGTCTAGAGTGAATTTGTATTCATCTAAAGTGTTCTTCGTTTTGTGAGAACAATCTTGTATCAATTGTAAAGGTTAGAAGAGTGAAGCTGAGTACTCGATTATAGTACTCAGTGGTAGAGAAATTCTGAGCACTCGGTTATAGTGTTAAGAGGTTGATAGGATTGAGTAGACGAATAGAGGAAGGTACTCTTGCATACTCAGTTGCTATTGTAAACGGTTTGTGCTCTACCTTTAAAGAGCTCAGTAGTGGATTGAAAAAGCCCAGAGGGATTCTGGGGACTAGACGTAGGCGGTGAGACCGAACCAGGATAAGACTGCTGAGTAATCTCTAACCCTTTCTCTTGGTATATATATGTATGTGTTGCTTGCTTAAATTACTCAGTATATAACTTGTACAAGCCGACGCTGAGTAATCAGAGTGCTGAGTTGGAAGCTGATCTAAAGTGTTATTTCCCAACTCACAATTGAAATAGCTCTAGTCAGTGTCTAACTAAAGCTGTCTCACACTTCACTCAGCCTTGCTGACCTAAAGCTGAGTTAAATTATCAAAGAATTAATTAAGTCGGCATTATTAAAAAGAAAAAGTTATATTAGTTCCTAACCACCCCCTTGGAACTAATCATATTAAGTTACACGGGACCAACAAATAGTTCTTCAGAAAGGTATTTCATTCTATCCCTCTTTATATGAAATAACAATTAACAGATCTTGGAAAAGGGAAATAGATAAAAATAGATAAAATTTTATTATTCCGCTGCGCCTAGGCTTGTCTATTTTCCTTCAATATCTTCTTCTTGCATCTCGAGAAAGCTTATCTCTCGACCTCACTTCTTTTTGTGTATTGAACTGAATCTCTAAGTAAGATACTTCAATATCTCAGACTCAGAGTTGTGTTTATGAGTCTGAAATATCTCAGGAACCTCTATCTTGTGCATATATATATCTCTATATATCACACTTCCTGTTTGATTGATGTGGAACTCCCTATATATATAGATGTAGAAAAGTCATGTCCTTTGGAAGGCATCCCTCCATAGAGATGTGATGAACAGACATGACTGATGGCGAGGAGAAATGTTGATTCGAGTGAAAGGATGTGCTTCAAGGATGAAAAATCATGTCTTTTGCTATAAAAACATCGGTCACGATAGAGATAGGAGTGTCACGTTCGTGACAAAGAAGAATGCATTGGTGGGACGAATCGACTGTCGCGATAACGACAGTTACTTTTGCTTGAGGGGATGCTTTTTGTCATGTCATGATCGTGACTGGTATGTCAGGAACGTGACTTCCTCTTTTGTCCTAGAAACATTCTTCTTTGCTGTATTTTGCTCCTTTTGTGCTGATATTCTTTCATATTGAGATATTGCCCATCTTTAACCTATCGTTGTTCAAATCATAAACAAACAAATGAAATCTTTCCAAAACATTAAATAAATTAAGCTAAATGCATGAATATAGACGTGAAGATGCATACGAAAATATGTATATTTTAACTATAATAGTCTCTTCTCTTCTCATATTATTTTTATTTTGACATACGTATGTTAATTATTAAATTGACAATTCAAACAAATAAATAAAATAATAAGTTTTAGTGATGAATTGTTATTTTTTTACTTAAATTATATTGTGAAACAAATTTTTGATTGGTTAAACTTTTAATTACCAAATAATATTTTGAAGTATCAAACGTTTTTTTTTTTATTTTAAGAACGTCAACGGTCGTTTTGAGATGTTGAATAGGCACCGATGTTAAAAAGTGTAAAATTCAATAACCATACTGTTAAGAATTAAAATTCAATCAGAGCTATAATGTTTAAATAAGTAAAGTTCAATGGCGTGTAATTTACCCCAATAGTGTAAATTTTTACTGGGCAATCAACCTCACCAAAATTACAAAAATGTCCAATTGTGTGCTGTAAATTTTTAAGTGGACAATGAACATGACAAAATTATAAAAATGTCCTATAATTCCTTTTGCTGTATAAAAGGACTCCTCCTCCCTCAAGAAACAAATACTTCAGACAAAAGTTTCGTTCTCCATTTTCTCAGTGTCAATGGCAAATATGTGTCTGAAGAAAAAGAAAGAGTGCTCATCCTCTTCCTTTTCCCGGTGGGATGATCTGAATCCGGAGATACTATCTCAGATACTAGTCCGACTCCCGATTGAAGAGAGGGTTGGTCACGTTTCCTTGGTTTGCAAAGATTGGCTGGCTTGCGTTTCTGGCCCTTACTGCTGGTCTGAAATCGATATCCAATCCTGGTGCCGGAAACGGAACCTTCCCGTCGATGATGTTGATAGGGTGGCCCGTAAGCTTATGAAGCGCAATATAAATTCCTTCGTTTTGCTCTCCGCTTACCGCCTTGGAGATCCCGGCTTCGTTTTCTCTACTTACTGGTAGTACCCTCTTTTCGTTCAATGTTTAAAAATGGTTCTTTTTCTGTTCTAACGTAAGATTGAAAGATACCCATATGAATAAAAATACTTCTGGATATGAAAGTTTACACCTTTTCTCAATAAAAATCAATTTGATTTCAGTAATCTAAACTGTATTAGGTTTATCAGATTTTTTAAGATAGCCAGGGAAACTTGCAGACTTTCCTTAAGTGTCAGATTTGAATTAATCAAATTTCCCTAATTATGTGTAGGGGGGCAAAACTGAAGGTGCTGAAAATGCCAATGTCTGAAGTGACAGACAAGATGGTGGGAATACATGCTGATGCACTTGTGAATTTAACTGTGTTAGACATTTCTCATTGTTTGAAGATTACAAGTAAAGGGATTGGAGAATTTGGGAGCAAGTGTAAACGTCTGATTGATCTCACAAGAAATATGCCACCACCAGGTGATAATGATTTCAAAGTTGATGATTCAGAGGCTACGGCGATAGCAAATACAATGCCAGGTCTAACGAAACTTGAGATTTATTTTGGGTCTTTTGGAAAGTTAGGTCTTGGAGCCATACTTGATAACTGTAAGGCTCTTTCACATCTTAATATTGAAGGGTGCGAATTTGATTTGGATGGTGATCTTTTGGATAAGTGTTTGAAGCTTCGGTTTTTTAAGGATCCTCTGATTGATGAATATTATGTTGATGACGGTGAAGACGAGGATGGTGATGATGAAGATGAAGATTCCGATTAGTGTGAGTGAGAGTTTATTTTATCAGCGGTATAGAGATTGAGAGATAAGAGCAAACACATACACAGATAGCTATAGGATATTTGTCATTTTGAATGTATTTTGATGGTGCTGCTGAAAATATATACTATATGATCTTATTATATTGTCAAGTTAATTTGTCTGAAATTATTTTATTTCTTTTGTGTTTCTTTTGAAAATATTTTCAAAGTTGGGAAAGTTACACTTAATTTAAGTGCAACGATGATAAAGTTACAGCAAACAAAAATGTAGATTAATTATATACCAGTTGAAAAAAACTTATACTGAAAAAATTAGTGATAAAAAAAATGTAGATTAATTATATACCAGTTGAAAAAAACTTATATTGAAAAAATTAGTGATAAAAATAAAAATATAATGGATGAAAATATTAAATCAGTCACGTATATCTATATATATATATAAAAAATAAGGTGTAAAAATATTAGATTTGGTAATTATTGTGTTTGTATCATGTTATTTTCAAGTTTGTGTTAAAAAGAGTAAACTCAAATTCAATTAAAAAACTTTCGTGTTACGATAATGTTAACTTATTCTGGTTAGTGTTACATATGGTACTATTTTTCAAATACTTTATGTCGTGTTTAGATTAGTATGTTAACACTAACCATCGAAAAGTCCGCTAATATCATGTTAGGGGGCTGTGTAATGTGTTTATCACAATTTTATTTACAAGTAATAATTATTATTTTATTATCTTGATTAATAGAGTGACATATTAAAACACGAGAGAATATAATAATAATTTTAAATATTTGTGTCGTTTTCGGATTAGTATATATCAACTCTAACCCAACAAAAAATATTTTTAAATATTCGTGTTATTTTCGGATTAAATATCAACTCTAACCCAACCCAAAAATTTGTGTGTCAGTTATCAACTCAAAAATAATATATTACCTACTGAATTAAACCCACACACTAAAATTATGTGTCGATTTCGTATAGTGTGTACTTTTGATGAATAGGGGTTTTATCTCATAAATTTGATGTTTGCATAAAAAAATATGATGCAACATCAAATAATATTTTATTAATATATTTTATTTATTTATATATAAATATCTTTATAGTATATTTTATAAATATAAATATAGTTATTGTGTATAAGAGTTAATATTATATAAATATAATTAAAATATACAATATTATTATTTAAAAGGAAAAAAAAACAAGTACTATATACATATTTTTTTGTTATATAATGTATCTTTTTGGAAGAATGTTATATAATAGGTTTAATATTTTTTTTTTATGTTGTTGTTAATTTATCATCATATTAGTTAGTTGAAGCAACTGTCAACTCATATTTTGGACATCTTTTATTTCTGCTATAATATTATTGAATATATTTTTTTTGGATTTAGCGGTTATTTGTCTCAAATAAGGAACTTGAGAGGTTATTTATTCCAATTAAGCAATTTGAGGGGTTATTTGTTTCAAATAAACAAGTTGAAGGAGGTGAGGATGCATTAGGCCTATATATATATATATTGTTATAACAATTGAAGTTTGCGTTTATTAGACCGTTAATATAATATGAAAGAATAAAATAAAAGGAATTATATAAATTAGATTTTTTTTTATATTTTTGACACGTCATAATAAAAATCCTACATATCAATCTTAGATAAACTATTCATTTTAGTTATTAAATATTTATAATAAGTAGTAACCGCGATTCGAAATTTAAAAGGAATTCGGACATTTTAAATATCTTTATACGACGTTCAGTTGTTATTTATTAGACTGTTAATATAATATGAAAGAATAAAGAAAATAAATTATATAAATTAGAAATTATTTTTATATATTTTGACACGCCATAAGAATATCCTATGTATCAATCTTAGAGAAACTATTCATTTTAGCTATTAAATATTTATAATAACTAGTAACTGCGATTTAAGAATTCTGATAGTTTAAATGTCTTACTATCCAACCTAGTTGGGATGTTGCTGCTCCCTCCCCGTTCCAATCAAAAAAATGTCTTACTACGAAGTTGTTATTTATATCAATCTTAGATAAACTATTCGTTCCAGTTATTTATAATATTTATAATTTATATAATTAGTCTCAGCTAATAAATATTTATATTTATAATATTAGAGCATTTCCAATGAATAATACTACTAATCACTCAATAGTCAGGACACATCATCAATGTGGGACCAATTTAATAAACTCTCATACCATTAAAATATCTCTTCCAATGGATAATACTACAACCACTCAATAATATAATAAGACCTACAAATTAATTTAATAATATATTATAAATTTTTTAATAAAAATTAAAAAAATAATATAAAACTCAAAAGCTGCCAAGGCAGCTTTTGAGTTGATCATACCGCTTGGTACAGATCAAGCATACCAAGCGGTATGATCATGAGGAGTTTATTAAATTCTCCCTAATAGTTTATATTAGTTTTGGGGGTTAATGAGCTTTTTATTAACCCCTATCATAGATGCTCTTAAATAATAATAACGGTCCATAAAATTAGAAACAAATTAGGTTTTATTGAAAATTATAATATTTTACAATTATAATTGTTTTTTAAAACCACAATCAACATTAGAAAAACTTAAAAAAAAATGTTAGAAAAATGTCCAATAATCCTTCTAAAGATGGAATGAATAGGAATAGGGATGGTAACGGGTAGGGTACCCGCGGGTAGTGCCAATCTCAAACCCTTACCCTTTTATTTTTTAATTACCCGTACGCGTCCCATTACCCTAACGGGTATATTCTTCGCTTTTTATAAAATTCAGACTTATATGTTTTGGGAGGTTCGTTAGGAGGTGCCAACCTAGTTGAGATGTTCAACAACATCTTTTTCATCTAGCCTCCAATTTATAATAAACAAAATAGAAAGTATAAGGGGCCCAATTTTTCTATTTCGTCCCGGACCTCTAAAAAGTCAGGAACAACTCTGCTTTCTTAGTTGGACTTTTACTTGTCAAACAAATCTTTGATTGGTTGAACTTTTACTTGTCAGACAAATCTTTGAAGTATCAAATGCTTTTCCAAAAATTAGAAATCTCAAAAGTCAAAACGAAAAGTCCAATCTCCCTTTGAAGTATAAATTGTGATTTTTTTTTTACATTTTGATTTTGTACAACAACATCATGATTATGATTTTAGAATGTTGTCAACTCTTTCTGATTTGTGTCAATGGTTAGTGAAAACAAGAAAATTAGACATTTATCCGCTTGTGTATAGAGTGGTAACTTTTATTATCACTCTTCTTATTTCAACGATAGCCATATACCAATCAATTTCAGCTATGAGTAGAGTGAAAAACAAGATTTGGAACCGAATCAGATTGTATGATGTTGTATATTGAGAGGGAGATTACTGATAATTTTAATATGAATCTAATTATTGATGATTTTTGTGACTTGAAAGAGTGACGGTTTATATGTTGATACATTGTTAATAATATAATATATTTTTCTTTACTTATTAGATGTGATAAAAAAAATTATTAAAATTTTGGCACCCCATAACCTTATCTTGCGTTTGCCCCTATTTATATATTACAAATTGAGGCATTATTTCATAACTAAAAAATCACTTATAATAAATATTTTCAACACTTATTAAGTTTAAATATGTTTTATAACTATAATTCCTTAATAATTTAAAATATTTAATTAAGTTAAAACTCACTTATTTACCAAAAAAAAAAAAAAAAAATTAAAACTCACTTATTTTGATAAATGAAAATTTGTTACTTAAAAATTCCAGTTACCATAACAATAATAAAAACTTAAATCATTAAATTTAATACGTTATTTTTGATATTTCTTAAAAAAGTTACAACATAAAAAATCATTTCTAATCCAATTTAGGAGATTTGATGATGGTTGGTTCTCTAACCATCATCAAAACGAATTCTATTTTGATGAATACAGTTTTTCTCTCACAAAATTTAATACAATATTAAATAATATTTTATTATTTATTTATATATAAATATAGTTATGGTATATGAAAAAAAATCTGCTGTCCCAGATTGCCTATCTCCTTTCCTGTCCCCCTTTTAATTTTTGACATGTGTCAAATTACTCCTAATCAACTTAACCATTTCTAACGTTTGCTAACCATGAGTTAACTCTGACTGTTTTTTTTTTTGAACAAAACTCTAATTTAGTTAAAACTACTGTTAATTTCCTTCAGCTAATAACCAAGATTCACCTTCTCTCTTCACGGCCTGCTCTTTCAACTTCTCTCTTTCGAACTGACAGACCTATTTTTAAAGAACATTAACATACTTCTTCCTCCTCCAATTTCTTTTCTTCCAATTATGACTTCTTTCTATTTCAATTTTGTTTTTGGTGATATTTCTTTCTCTTCCAAATTTTGCTGATATTGAACTCCGGCCAATGTCTTTCAAAGCAAAATTTCTTTTCCTCTTCGCCATGGAAATGGACTCTAATTTTTCTATCCTTTTGTATTTTAAGCTAACTGGTTCGTGTGACCTGTGTTTCTCAAGTGATTAAACTGCCACGAAAAACACCCTTTTTGTTTTCTTTTGTACTGGTTGTATCTGGGGTTTTGGTTGGGAGATACAGAGAGTTGCAGTAGCAGATCAATGATTTTTTGCCGAGTTTGAGACAAAGATAAAGGCAAAAGGTTGAGGTATTTAACAAAGTTATTTGTAGACTCAAGGAATCCAATAATGAAGAGGCATTCCTGGATTTGAATATGAACCCAGGAATCATTTTAGCACACTTCATACTAGAAGAGAATGAAATTGGAATAAACAGAGAATGAAATACCAATTTATTATGATCAGAAGAGAAACAGAGAAAGAAAATTAGAAGAAACAGAGAAAGAAATTGGAATAAACAGAGAATGAAATACCAATTTATTATGATTAGAAGAGAAAGAAAATTGGAAGAAAATGATCAATTAATTGAAGTGAGATTTTCATGCTGTTCACAGAGAGACATGGACGATGAAAAGAGAGAAAGACGTGACTTGGATTCAAGTGAAGGAAGTTAACCAAGTTAGAGTTAACAAATGTTAGAAATCGTTAAACTGATGGACACATGTCAAAAAATGAAAGGGAGACAGGGAAGGGGATAGGTAAGCTGGGACAGCAGATTTTTTTCCATGGTATATTGTGTTATGTAATATTATTATTTGAAATGAATAAAAGAAAAATATTATATATATATATATATATATATATATATATAAGTTTATAAATATATAATATAGTTATTGTATATAAAAATCATTATATAAATATTTTTTTATTATAATATTAAATATATTTATCATATATTTTGTTATATAGTATTATTATTTAAAAAGATTGAATGAAAAGTATTATATGTATATATAATAATTATAAATATAAATATAGCTGTTATATATAAAAATGATTAGATAATAGTATATAAATATAGTTATGGTTTATTTTGTTATATATATTGAATGTCCACTGTTTATGTGTCTGTTTATGTAATATGAAAGAATAAAAGAAAAATATTTATTTAAATTAGTATTTTTTATATTTTATGTATATTTAATTTTGTAATTTTTTAGCTATATGTATATGTTCATTTCAATTGTAATTATTTGATGCCAATAGTTATATTTAGATTTGTTTAGTATCAATAAAATAGTCTATACCAATCGTTGGTTGGCGCAGTGGTAGCATGGAGCTGTGCTTAGTAGGGCGGTCTCAAGATTGATCCCCCACAACGGCGATTGGGAGGGGTTTAAATACCGTAATCCTTGGACCCGCCCCGAATCCGGATTAGTCGGCCAATGTGGTTCGGAGTACCGGATGGTTTAACCAAAAAAAAAAAAATAGTCTATTTTTTTTTTTTACTAAATCTCGTATCAATTTTGTACTTATATTTCTTTACTTGTAATAGCTTAAAATTATTCTAGTAAATTTCTATAATAGCATTAGGAATCTAAGTTGGATTTTTTCAATCATTTCGTCTCTCCCTAACCATTTGGATTAGATTTCAAGTTTTAACGCGCATAACATATGAACATAAAATATATAATTCAGTTGCTATATTATACTGTTAAAATTTGAAGTTCAGTTGCCATAATATTAAAATAGGTAAAGTTGAATGACTATAATTGTAATTTACCCATATAATACCATGATTTTATCCGGTGTAAATTTTTAACTAGACAATCAACATCACCAAAATTACGAAAATGTCCAATTGTTTGCTGTAAATTTTTAAGTGGACAATCAACATGCCAAAATTACAAAAATGTCCAATAATTCCTTTTGAGGGTGGTCACACCTGTATAAAAGAAGGGGACTCCTCCCTCAAGAAACAAATACAATACTTCAGACAAAAGTTTCTGCTGTAATGGCAAATATGTGTCTGAAGAAGAAGAAAGACTGCTCATCCTCACCCTCATCCTCTTCCTTTTCCCGGTGGGATGATCTGAATCCGGAGATACTATCTCAGATACTCGTCCGACTCCCGATTGAAGAAAGGGTTGGTCACGTTTCATTGGTTTGCAAAAACTGGCTGGCTTGCGTTTCTGGACCTTACTGCTGGTCTGAAATCGATATCCAATCCTGGTGCCGGAAACGTAACCGTCCCGTCGACGACGTTGACAGGGTGGCGCGTAAGCTTATGAAGCGCAATATAAATTCCTTCGTTTTGCTCTCCGCTTACCGCCTTGGAGATCCCGGCTTCGTTTTCTCTACTTACTGGTAGTACCCTCTTTTCGTTCAATGTTTAAAAATGGTTCTTTTTCTGTTCTAACGTAAGATTGAAAGATACCCATATGAATAAAAACACTTCTGGATATGAAAGTTTACACCTTTTCTCAATAAAAATCAATTTGATTTCAGTAATCTAAACTGTATTAGGTTTATCAGATTGAGCCTGCATTTTTTTCCATTTGGTGCAAAGATGGAAATTGATATCTAATTTAGGGAAAGTTCAGACTTTCCTTAAGTGTCAGATTTGAATTAATAAAATTTCCCTAATTATGTGTAGGGGGGCAAAACTGAAGGTGCTGAAGATGCCAATGTCTGAAGTGACAGACAAGATGGTGGGAATACATGCTGATGCACTTGTGAATTTGACTGTGTTAGACATTTCTTATTGTTTGAAGATTACAAGCAAAGGGATTGGGGAATTTGGGAGTAAGTGTAAACGCCTGATTGATCTCACAAGAAATATGCCTCCACCGGGTGATAATGATTTCAAAGTTGATGATTCAGAGGCTATGGCGATAGCAAATACAATGCCTGGTCTAACAAAGCTTGAGATTTGTTATGCGTCTTTTGGAGAGTTAGGTTTGGGAGCTATACTGGATAACTGTAAGGCTCTTTCGCATCTTAACATTGAAGGGTGCTGGAAATTTGATTTGGATGGTGAGCTTTTGGATAAGTGCTTGAAGCTTGGGTTTTTTAAGGATCCTCTGATTGATGAATACTATGTTGATGACGGTGATGATGAGGATGATGATGATGATGAAGATGAAGATTAGTGTGACTGAGAGTTTATTTTATCAGCGGTATAGAGATTGAGAGATAAGAGCAAACACAGACAAATAGCTATAGGATTATTGTCATTTTGAATGTATTTTGATGATGCTGCTGAAAATATATACTATATGATCTTATTATATTGTCAAGTTAATTTGTCTGAAAATTATTTTATTTCTTTTGTGTTTCTTTTGAAAATATTTTCAAAGTTGGGACAAATTTGATAAGTTTGATTTTCATGACATATATATATTAGGTTACATTTTAATTATTAGAATAGATTATTTAAAATTTAGAAATCAAATTTTTGAAGAAATATAAACAATTTTGGTTTATGTTGAATGTTTTCAAGATGGAAAGTTACACTTAATTTAAGTGCAATGACGATAAAGTTACAGTAAACAAAGATTAATTAAACCAGTTGAAAAAAACTTATACTGAAAAGATTAGTGATAAAAACAAATATATAATGGATGAAAAATATTAAATCAGTCACGTAGATTATAAAAAAAAAAGGTGTAAAAATATCAGATTTGTTAATTATTATTTTCATATCATGTTATTTTCAGGTTCGTGTTAAAAAGAGTAAACTCAAATCTAATCCAAAAACTTTCGTGTCACGATCATATTAACTTTGGGTTAGTATTGATTTCGTATCGTGTTTTCAGATTACATGTAATTTTGTTATGCATGTATATGAATGGTAACTTTTAAAAATATAAGAAGATATGATACTAATTTTTAAATACTTTATATCATGTTTAGATTAGTATGTTAACACTAACCATCGAAAAGTTTGCTAATATCATGTTAGGGGGTCATGTAATGTGTTTATAACAATTTAGGAGGTTCGAATCATATTTGCAAGTAATAATTATTATTTTATTATCTTTATTAATAAAGTGACATATAAAAACACGAGAGAATATAATAATAATTTTAAATATTTGTGTCATTTTCGGATTAGCATATAAACTCTAATCCAATCAAAAAATAATTTTAAATATTCATATCGTTTTCGGATTAGCATATCCGCTCTAACCCAACCCAAAAATTTATGTCTCAGTTGTCAACTCAAAAATAATACATTACCTACTAAATTAAATACACACTAAAATTATATGGCAATTTCGTGTCCTGTGTACTTTTGATGAGTACGAGTTTTTTCATAAATTTGATATTTGCATCAAAAAAATTTGATGCAACATTAAATAATATTTTATTATTTTTATTTATTTATATATATATAAATATAATTACTGTATATTTTATAAATATAAATATAGTTATGGTAAGAGTTATTATATAATGGTATATTTTTTTTTGTTATATATACATATAGATATTATGGTTATTTTGATTTTGATTTGAAAGGAATATAGTTAAAATATATACAAAGGAATAAAACACAAGTATTATATATATATATAAAAGTTACAAAAATATAAATACAGTGGTTATAAAAGTTATTATATAGGTAAAAGCTATGTTTACTTTGTTTTTTCCACCATTGGATGAGTTTACTTTGTCAAATTCCATCACAATAGTGAAAAATACAGAGTAAGACTTACTTTGTTAAATATATAAATACAGAATACAGAAGGCACCTATTATATAAATATATATTTTTGTTATATAATTTATCTTTTTGGAAGAGTGTTATATAATAGATTTAATATATCTTCAAGGTTTTTATATTGTCTACATACAAACTTGTAACTGATTCTCTAAACTTTTAAAATGTTACAATTAATTTTCCTAGCTTAATATTTGTGATTTTGGGGTTTTTATTTGTATTTTTTTACTAATGTGCCATCATATTAGTTAGATGTAGCAACCGATATTTTAGACATCTTTTATTTCTGCTATATTGTATGGAATATATTTTTTGGGTTTAGGGTTATTTGTCTCAAATAAGAAACTTGAGAGGTTATTTATTCCAAATATGCAACTTGAGGGTTATTTGTTCCAAATAAACAAGTTGAAGGGGTTAGTTGTAATGTTTTGAAGTTTAATGGGTCAATTGCAGTTTTGGACAATTTGAAGGAGTGGGGATGTATATATATATATATATATATATATATATATATATATATATATATATATATATATATATATATATTGTATATTTGGTTATAACAATTGAATGTCGCGTTTATTAGACCGTTAATATAATATGAAAGAATAAAACAAAATGAATTATATAAATTAGGATTTTTTATATTTTGACACGTCATAAGAAAAATCCTACATGTCTTAGCTAGGCAAAAAACATCATTAGGCTCCTGATTTTTTATTTTTTGATTCATTAAACCATTGATCTTTTATTTGGATATATTAAGCCACCGATCAGTTTTTTTTGTTTCATTAAGCCCTTGGTGACCGAATTAGTAAGTTGTGAACATCTAATTATGTTAAAATACGTTATTAACTTTATATGTATTTGAAATTATTAATTTTTTTTTAGAGTTTGAATTAAAGTTTGTACAATTTTCCAATAGTCATATTACACATCAAAAACTGCTTTTAAACGGTGAAAAATTACAATTTTCGAATGCAGGTATAATGAATAACAGTTTGTTAACCGAATTTTATGTTCAAAATTACTTTTTATGGACATCAAGGGCTTAATGCGACCAAAAATAAATGACCAGGTGCTTAATGTATCCAAATAAAAGATCAAGGGCTTAATGAATCAAAAAATAAAAGATCAGGTGCCTAATGATGCTTTTTGCCTTTTAGTTATTAAATATGTATCATAACTAGTAACCGCGATTCAGAATTTAAAAGGAATTCTGACATTTTAAATATCTTTATACGATATCCAGTTGTTATTTATTAGACCGTTAATATAATATGAAAGAATAAAAGAAAAGAAATTATATAAATTAGATTTTTTTTTATATATTTTGACACGTCATAAAAAAATCCTATATATCAATCTTAGAGAAACTATTCGTTTTAGTTATCAAATATTTATAATAACTAGTAACCGCGATTCAAGAATTTTGATAATTTAAATGTCTTACTACGAAGTTCTTATTTATTAGACCGTTAATATAACGTGAAAGAATAAAAGAAAAAAAATTATATAAATTAGAATTTTTTATATTGTGATACGTCATAAAAAAATCATGTGCGTCAATCTTAAATAAACTATTCGTTTTGGTTATTTATAATATTTATAATTTATATAATTAGTTTCAGCTAATAAATATTTATATTTATAATATAAAATAATAATAATGGTCAATGAAATTAGAAACAAATTTGGTTTTATTGAAAATTATAATATTATTACAATTATAATTGTTTTTGTAAACTTTTAATTGGACAATGAACATTAGAAAAACTTAAAAGAAAACGTTAGAAAAATGTCCAATAATCCTTTTAAAGATGAAAGGAATAGGAATAGACTCATCCCTCGAGTCCGTTTGACTTATATTTAACTGAATTTAAACCTTCTAAATATTAATTATATCTAAGATATTTAGGTGTCGTTTGGTACGTTGTAATGAACGTTGAATGCCTATTACAAGGGATGCTCATTACCATATTTGGATTAGTCACATTGTTTTTGTCGTAATGGAATCACAATTATATTACTAAATTTTTCTTTACAAATTTATATAATGGAGATTACATAATAAGCATGGATTCCCATTACGATTAGCCCTAATATATATTATTTATATTTATTATCCACAATTCTTATTAATAGGTAAAACATAAAATAAGAAAAACATAAAAAATACGAAGAACGGGGAAAATATGAAAACGGAAAAACACGAAAACATGAAAAACGGAAAAATATGAAAAGGAAAAAAACATGAAATACGAAAAACGAAGAAATAAGAAAAAATGCGAAAGATTGGAAAAACGTGAAAATGCGGAAATAAAAAATGGAAAAAATGTGAAAAACTAGAAATGCAAAAAAAAAAAAAAAAAAAACAAAACACGAAAAATGGAAGAAAGGAACAAAAACTAACAAGTCCTTAACCATCATATATAGATGATGTTCCTACGCATATGAAAATTTGAGAATAATTAAAATTTCTAATTACATTTGACGAAGCAAACATAAGTTTATAATAGTAATTACATTTTACTATTTTTTTTTTAAATTTGTCAATCAAACATTGTCAATTACATTTCATTACATGTGGGTCATGGCCTGAGTTATATGTAATTTTTTAAGTTTCTATTGATTCAGTTAGTTAGGTCATATTTATCACTCACTTAATCACTTAAATTAATATATTAAGTATTTATTTAATTTAAATTTATTTGGTAACTATTATTTTTTAATTAATCACTTACTTAAAAATTACTTATTTTAATAAATAAAATATTTAATTTAAAGTTTCAAGTTAGTATTATCAATTAGTAATATTTTTTTTTATAATCAGTACTTATTTTTTTTAGTATTTATTAAAACAATTACAATTTAATAGTTTCAGCACTTATAATATTTAACACTTATAATTCAGTATCTATTTTTTTAGCACTTAATTTTTAATTTTATCAAATAACATCTTAGTTAACAGAAATGAGAAATATGTCTATTTAACCCCAATGTTTTAAGAAAAGTATAAATTTAACCTCAACGTATAAAATGGTACAAATTTAACTCTAATATTTCCAAGCAAGAGCAATTTTAGCATCAGGGGTATTCAAAATTGGTTGGGTTATTATAACCAACCAAATTTCAACCCATCCAATCTATGAAAGTGTAATACTCCAATTTATATATATATAAACTAATTGCTAAAATGAAATAGTTAGAAGGAGTTAAAGTTAAAATATAATTACTTTTGGGTAATTTTTAAAAGATATTACAAATATAGGACTAATATGTAAATTTGGCTTTTTTTAGAAAGAACCTGCGATGATCGCAGATCATCTTCTTCCCCAAAACATCCAAAGTTTCATTTTCATTCCTCACCGTTCATATACCTCATTCTTCCTCATTTCTTCACCGCTTTTGGCGTTCTTTATACCGAAACGAAGCTCTCAACTTCAGCTACAAGTTCATGTAAGTTTTATTGTGAGATTTTGAGGTTTTAAAAATCGTTTAGAGAGAGAAAATTCGTCACTTTTTCTATTCTCTCTATTTCTCAATCCTATGTTCATTATTTTGCAATTCTAACACCAAAAATGGACTCAGGGGGTCGATTTGCTTATCGGTACACAAGATTTTGATACATGCAAGGAGTTTTGAGGGGTAATCGGAGCTACACCGGAAAAAGTAAGAAATCTAACCAAAGTTTAATTTTCCGGTCGATTTTAGGTATTTTGAGAGTGATTCTAGACTACTGGAAACATAAGGAACAAAGTGGTATAATTAATTTCGTAAAACAATCAACTTTAATTTTTCCGATAGGCGGATCCCGAACACCGGTGATATTTTCCGGTGACATACGAAATAAGTGTAGAAAAATTATTTGGTTAAATTCAGAATGTTCTAAATATTATTTGGAGCAACATTAATTCTTGGACTTTGGCCAAATTCCTTACCGTTTAGTCTCTATAAATTACAAAATTATATAGTTGGGTGAAATTAAAGAAAATAAATTAAGTTGGGTTAAAAATGATTTTTGGATCCTTATTTAAATAAATTTCAGAATATATAATTTTAAAAATAAAGGTTGAAGGGAGATTGGACTAAGCATAATTAATTAATTATGCTCTTAAAATTATTAGTTAGTTAATTTGGTTGATATAGATATTATGAAAATGAATTATAAGTATATATGTTTATATGTTATTTGATTATGAGTAATTTTGGAAGTAAAGTATTGGAATTACTGACAGTTATGGAACTGTCGGATGATTGATGTCCAACCGGGTTGATAATTGCAGTCTATGGGTACCGGTTTGGACTTTGGATATTTTTGAATATAGAAGTGTATTTTATTGCAGGGTTGACCCTAGTTGTTACTAGGAGGATGTTCGTTTTATAGGGGAGACTCTGCCAAATTTTCGGTAGACAGTCCGTAAAACGAGACAAAATAAAATTTAATATTTCCCTAAATTTATATAAATTCTAAAAACAGTATTATCTCTTTTAGATACTCAACCAGTAGGAGGAGGAGCAGTACCTGAAAATTAGGACAGTCGGCTAGGAGCAATTTGTGAGTTAATTATATGTTGTGCATTTTTAATTTAGCATTTGCATTCATAATAAATGATTTCATGATATTTCAAGTAAAGTATTATTTTTACTTATAAAAGTGTCTTATTATTTATAATAATTTATACATAATTATTTGTGGATAAATACGTGTTATGGACATGCTTCCTGGTGAGCGGCATCAGGACCTTGTGCGCACAGGTTCTATCGGGTTATTGGATACTGATGATACTAATATTGTGAATGTTGTGATATATGGATAAGCTCGGTTAAGATATTCTCGGACTATATGATATGTGGATTTTGGATTTAAGTGAGGCTGGGTACGGAATCGGTTGAGTTATTCTCGGTCCTCCAGTTAACTGGGCGTGTGGTCGGTTGAGTTATTCTCGGTCCCCCAGTTATTGGATAAAAGTGATATAGTGATTATTGGTGGATTATTAGATTGGGTATTGAGGTTTAGGGTCCAATACACGTATTAAGCCACATATATATTTATTTATAAGACAATTTTATGAAAAGTATATTGTGTGATCACTTATATTATTATTATTATTATTATTATTGTGTGACATAATGTTAAATTACTCATGCATTGCATATAATTAATTCACTATGGGAGGTTTGACTCCTTTAATTTTTCAGGTGACTAGAAGTCTGTTGCAGCCTAATTTCTTTCTTCAGGCAGCACATCTATCATACTGTTGGCCCAAAATAAAATAAATTTTATTTTTATGTACATAGAAAGCTTATGTTTAATTTAGGGTATAGTTTCTATTTTTGTCTAGAAAATAATGAAAAATACACGTGTAAGCTAACCTTCAACCCATGAGAGAGTCCGGCACCACGCGGGGCGTGTCCTCAATACGCAGCGCGTAAACAAGGCGTCCGAAGAAATCAACGTCAAAAACTCAAACACGCAGCGCGTCCTTCACCTTACGCGGGGCGTAATTTCTCACGCGGGACGTATTTTCCAATACGACGTGCGTAAGACGCATTCGCGGAGCATGCCAAGATCAGAGGCTTGAAGACGCGGGGCGTATCTACAAGACGCGGGGCGTAATCCTTCACGCAGGACGCGGCACCAGAGACACCACGCGTGAAAACCATCAATGAAACGCACTAGGCCTAATGTCCGCCAACACGCAGGGCGTAGTAGAGCATACACGGGGCGTGTCGTCTCGTCCAGAAGCAGTTAACGGCAGTTTGAGGAGGTTAAGTTAGTTAATTAGAGTTAGTTGGGTTTGGTTAAGTTAGTTGGTGACTATTTACCAAAATATCACTGATTATTTACCAAAATACCACTGATTATTTACCAAAATGCCAATCTAAAAAACTATAAATAGACCCCCTCCCCTTCCTTATTTTTCACACTCAACACAAACACAATCCCCTTCCTAAGGTCCCTTTCAATGCTCTCTCTTTTTTAGTTCTTAGTTTCAAGTTCTTAGCTCCTAAGTTCTTTAAGTTCTTCAAGTTTTTCCTTTTGTTCTTCAGTTTTTCTTAGCTTCGATTCTCTTTTAAGCTTTCTTTAGTTCTAATTCAAGTTCCAATAGTCTTTCTTTCAAGTTTCTCAATTCAATTTAGCATTCTTAAGCTGTTACTCTGCTCAATTTTAAATTAAAATTTCATTTCCAAATCAATTTTCCAGATTCGTCCAATCGTTTTCAAAGCCAGATTCCGTCCATTTAACGTTATTTTTTGCCTTCGATCCCTTCGACAAAATTGTTCCTGACGTTTTGAATCTCAATCTAGCCTTTTTAATTTCCCAATTCTGTGCCCAGAAGCTATAGTTACACGCTGATCTTTGCACACCAAATTCTTTTAGCTATTCTGCCCAGATTTTTCCAGATTAGTCCAGTCATTTTCAATCCTCAATTACGTCTATTTAAAGTCCGTTTTAGCCTTCGATCTCTTATACAAAGTTGTTCCTGACATTCTGAAGTTCAAGTTACACTATTTACTCGTCCAATTCCGCGTTCTCAAACACCCAAACGAACCTCCTGAAGTTAAGGTCTAAATCTGCCCCATTTGCCTACCAACGTTTTGCCATTGCACCAAGCACATACTGTACGGGCCCGACCGATTGCAGCTCTCCAAGGACCTCACGCCGACGCCAAAATTCAACATCAATCCGAGATAGCTATTGTGGCTCCGAGTTTGTTGTTGAATTCCAATTTATTTTAATTGCATTTCAATTCCTTGTATTTGATTTGTTATTCCATTTCAATTGAATCAGCTATATGTTTAGTATAGAAGTTTTTCAATTGTAATTCATTTCCAATTTCATGTTTCAAACGCTTATTCAATCAATAAAATACCAATTTTTCACTAAATCTTGTGTCAATTTCGCACTTTAAATTCCTTTATTTTCTCGTCTTCAATTTACCCGCATTAGCTTAAATAAAACAATTTATCTAGCAAAGTTTCTATAACGGCGCTAGAGACCCAAGAGGGACTTTTTCAATCCTTGCGTCCCTCGCCAATCTCTTCGTTTAAGATTTCAAGTTTTGGCGCGCAATTACATAAACTTAATCGTCTTTAATATTTTGAGAAATAATTTCTCTGGCACGCCCGCACCCTAACCACACGTGACAAGGTTGAAATTAGCATATTCGCAAAATATCGCTAACACATACTATGTATGACTATTTAAGAATTATGTTAAATTTTATATTCTAGACCGCAGTACCAGGTTGAGGATTATGTGTGTGTTTATTTTTGAAGGTTTTAATATTAAATTATGCTAACACTATTGGTAAGGTTAATCTTATATTATATTAAGGCTTGCTACGGGTTCCGGTAGCTTCAGCTTATCCGTTCCCTAGCGCCGGTCACGGTCCGTGGGATGGGTCGTGACAAAGTTGGTATGACCTAGGATGATAGAAAATCTGGATACTACGGAAATAGGTTTCGAATTCGTCTTCGACAGTCTTCTTTTAGTTAGATTCAGCATACCGTAAGAGTCTTGTTATTTGCTAATACCTTTTATTTGTCCACATGATGAGGCAATCAATATCTAAAATAGTTTAAAACAAACTAGTAAATGAGTCAATGATACGTGATCTTGATGATGAGATTTTTGTTCGTAAAAAAAAAGAGAAAAAAAGAAAAGAAAAGAAAAGTAATGATCTATCATCCCAACTACCTCCTTAGAGAAGAAAATGCAAATTTAGAAGTTAAACGAACTAGAGGACTAAATAAGTGGAATCTCATGTGACCCAACAAGTTCGGCAAGAAGAAATAATTTTCTCTAGAAATGTAGACGATTTAAAATTCAATCAATTATTTTTCATTGTCCTCCATCTGTTCTATTAGTATTTCTCTTCAAACTTCGGCCTACCAAACTGCTATTATATTTTCTTATGAATTGTGACTTTAATGCCTTATATTAAAGTTTATCTCATTTTGTCCTCAATTCCTAAGTGCGAGACATATATCCATAATTTGGTTCGTTTTCTCACATGTCTCTAACGAACCTAGAACCTATTTTCTATTGATCGTCTACTAACCTTCGTACCACACATACAACTATTCACCTCAACTCAATTTGTACAAATTTTGATAAGATGATAGCAGATTGGTGGAAGTTTTTGCGGTTTATGTTAGTTGAAAGGTGTTTTTAGAATGATACATACTATGTATGATGGTGTCACAGATTACCTTATGGACTAGCTAATTAAGTAGAGAAAAATGCAACAGCTATCTTACAATCCATATGGAAGAATGTTCTTTGAAGGGTGATATATAAGTATGGTTCAAGGATAATATCTAAACTTAAATGGAAAGTATGATGTGGGATAAATTTAAGAAACTATTTAATGAAGAGTTCGCTATAATGAAGAACAAAAAGAAGGTCTGCAACCATAAGAAAAAGATAATAATATCCATGGCATAAATTATCATGGTCCTTATTATGTTACAACCAATGAGTTTTCCGTAAGAAGTGTGAGCATATATCAAATAATATTCGCAATAAGAATTTTAACTTCCTTTTTCAACGGTCTTCATCTAGTGCAGTAGGCCAAACTTCTTATTCAAATTGGGAATCTTTCTACATCATCTCAATTCCAAAATGTATGTGGGATGCATCAGGATCAACTGAGTGGTTTTGTTTGTAGAGACGAGACAGTTGGTAGAAATTCGTAGTCTGAACATGGACAAATTAGAGTGTAATTCAGTCTTACTCCATAAGATAATTAGACTTGAAATGTTTCGGGGGATGCTACAATATTTTTGGATCTTAGTGTTGCTCATTCTTTTATTGCTCGTTGTTTTCCTATAAGAATAAATATAACTCCAGAAAAGTTAAGGTACTCCCTATCTTTACTACTCCACTAGTAACTCATTAGAAACAGATCTTGTGTCCTCTTCTTATCTTATTACAGTGGAAGGAAGAGATATACTAGCAGATTTGATTCTGTTAGATGTGATTGATTTTGATGTCATCTTAGAAATGGATGGGTTATCTTAATATTTTGCCACTTTACATTGTCATGGGAAGGTGGTGAGATTTAACATACCGAGAAATGTTGAATTCGAATTCAAAGACAATAAAGATACTTCCTCTTCGATTTTGATATCAGCCATAACAACTAGAAAGTTATTTCATAGTTGGTGTTAATGATATTTGGCCTTAGTCAATGATACAATGGTAGATGAGGGTAAAGTATAGAATGTTCCTTTTGTTAATGAATTTCCAGATGTTTTTCCTGAGGAATTACCAGGGTTACCTCTTGAAAGATAAATTGAGCATTGTATCGACTTAGTTCCTGGTACTACCCCAATATCCATGCCACCTTATAGAATGGCGCCGACAAAATTGAAAGAATTGAAGGAACAGTTGCAAGATTTAATTGATAAAGGCTTCATTCGACCTAGTGTGTCTCCTTGGGGTGCTCCAGTGTTGTTTGTTAAGAAGAAAGATGGATCACTTCGGCTTTGCATTGATTATAGACAGTTGAATAAGGTGACAATCCGTAACAAATACCCTCTTCCTCGAATTGATGATTTATTTGATCAGTTGCAAGGTGCGTGTCACTTCTCTAAAATTGATTTGCGATCATGAGTTGAGAATCAGGAGCGAAGATATACCCAAGACAACTATCATAACACGATAGGGCCATTATGAAGTTTTGGTGATGTCGTTTGGCTTAACCGATGCACCAACATCATTTATCATTCTAATGAATATGGTGTTTAGGCCATTCTTAGACTATTTTGTGATTTTATTCATTGATTATATTTTGATATATTCACTCAGCAATGTAGAACACGCATACCATTTGAGGATGATATTGCAGACTTTGAGAGAACAACTTTATGCCAAGTTCACTAAATGTGAATTCTGAATGGAAAGTCTGTCTTTCTTAGAACATGTGTTGTCCAAATATGAAATACAAGTATATTACAAAAAGGTAGAAGTAATCACTAATTGGAAGAGACCTATACCACTTTGACCGAATTTGTAGTTTTCTGGGTTTAGCCGGCTATTATAGGAGATTTGTTCAAGATTTTTCCAAGATAACAGTACCTTTAACTCGGCTAACTCAGAAAAATATTCCTTTTGTATGGTCAGACGCATGTGAGAACAATTTTCAAAAGCTAAAAGAATGTTTGACTTCAGCACCGGTACTCACTTTACCATCTGGATCAAGAGGATTCACTGTATATTGTGATGCTTCTAGAGTTGGCTTAGGCTGTGTTTTGATTCAAAATGGTAAGGTTTTAGCTTATGCTTCGAGACAATTAAAAGAACATGAACAAAATTGTCCAACTCACGACTTAGAGATGGCAGCAATAGTATTTGCACTAAAGATATGGAGACACTGTCTGTATGGAGAAGCTTGTGAAATTTACACTAATCACAAGAGTCTTAAATACATTTTTCAACAAAGGGATTTAAATTTGACGCAGAGACGTTGGATGGAACTTTTGAAGGATTGTGATTGTGCCATACTATATCACCTAGGTAAAGCTAATGTTGTGGTAGATGCTTTAAGCAGAAAATCTTCAGATAGTTTAGCTCATATTAGCTCAGAAAGAAGGCCTTTGATTAAAGAAGTGCACGATTTGTATGATTCTGGAGTGCAACTAGAGTTGAAGCATCATGGCACATTCTTGGCTCACTTTAAGGTTAGATCGGTATTATTTGATAGAATCAAGGCAGCTCAATCAAGAGATCCTCAGTTGTGTAAGATTGTAGATGAATTGAATGATGGTGAGGCTCGAGATTTTAGAATTGATGATGGTGGATGTCTACAACATGGAGACCGATTTTGTGTTCCCAATGTAGATGATTTGAGGAAAGAGATCATGGAAGAAGCACACTTTGCAGCTTATAATGTGCATCCAGGCTCTACAAAGATGTATCAAGATCTTAAGAAGCTGTATTGGTGGAATGGTATGAAGCGAGATGTATCAGAGTTTGTATCTCGATGTTTGACTTGTCAACAAGTGAAACTCGAACATCAGAAGCCTTCGGGATTATTACAACATTTGCCTATTCCAAAATGAAAATGAGAGCGAGTAACCATGGATTTTGTAGTTGGATTGCCCCGTGCTTTAACCGGATATAATTCTATTTGGATCATAGTTGATAGATTAACCAAGGCAGCGCATTTTCTTCCAGTAAAGACAATATATTCAGTGGCAAAATTGGCACAGTTGTACGTGGATAAAAATTGTTTGCCTACATGGAGTACCAGTGACTATTGTATCAGATAGAGGCTCGGTATTTACTTCAAAGTTTTGGAAAAAACTCCAAAGTGCTTTGGGCACTAGGTTAAATTTTAGCACAACTTTTCATCCACAAGCAGATGGTTCATCTGAAAGAACAATCCAAACGTTGGAAGACATGTTGAGAATGTGTGTGTTAGACTTTGGTGGTCATTTGGATACATATTTACCCCTAATTGAATTTGCATATAATAATAGCTACCACTCAAGCATTCAAATGGCTCTTTATGAAGCATTATATGGTAAAAAGTGTAGATCTCCTTTATGTTGGGAAGAAGTTAGTGAAAGGAAGCTTACTGGTCCCGAGATAATACAAATAACTTCTGAAAAGGTTCTCATCATTCGTCAAAGGTTACAAACTGCCTTTAGTAGGCAGAAAAGCTATGTGGATCCAAGGAGGAAGGACGTGGTATTCATGAAAGGGGATTATGTTTATCAAAGTGTCACCAATGAAAGGAATCACGAGATTTGAAAAGAAAGGAAAGTTGACACCTAAATATGTTGGACCGTTTGAGATTTTGAAGAAAATAAACGAAGTTGCATATCAACTAGCATTGCCTCCTCACTTATCACAAGTTCATCCTGTGTTCCATATATCAATGCTAAGGAAAATATGTTTATGATCCTTCTCATGTTCTTCATCCTCAAGTGATAGGAGTTAGTGAAGATTTACCTTATGAGGAGCAACCAGTGGCAATTGTGGATCGTCAAGTTTGCCAACTTCGGTCAAAAGTCATCCCAATGGTGAATGTGTTATGGAGTAATCGTTCCATGGAAGAGTGCACTCGGGAATCCGAATTGGAGATGAAGAGCAGTTATCTTTATCTATTTCTAACATGAGATTAGTCCTTCCAATTTAAATTCGAGGACGAATTTCTTTAAGGGGGGAAGAATTGTAATACCCCAATTTATATATATATAAACTAATTGCTAAAATGAAATAGTTAGAAGGAGTTAAAGTTAAAATATAATTACTTTTGAGCAATTTTTAAAAGATATTACAAATATAGGACTAATATGTAAATTTGGCTTTTTTTAGAAAGAACGTGCGATGATCGCAGATCATCTTCTTCCCCAAAACATCCAAAGTTTCATTTTCATTCCTCACCGTTCATATACCTCATTCTTTCTTATTTCTTCACCGTTTTTGGCGTTTTTTATACCGAAACGAAGCTCTCAACTCCAGCTACAAGTGCATGTAAGTTTTATTGTGAGATTTTGAGTTTTTAAAAATCGTTTAGAGAGAGAAAATTCGTCACTTTTGCTATTCTCTCTATTTCTCAATCCTATGTTCATTATTTTGCAATTCTAACACCAAAAATGGACTCAGGGGGTCGATTTAATTATAGGTACATAAGATTTTCATACATGCAAGGAGTTTTGAGGGGTAATCGGAGCTACACCGGAAAAAGTAAGAAATCTAACCAAAGTTTAATTTTCCGGTCGATTTTGGGTGTTTTGAGAGTGATTCTAGACTCCTGGAATCACAAGGAACAAAGTGGTATAATTAATTTCGTAAAACAATCAACTTAAATTTTTCCGATAGGCGGATCCCGAACACCGGTGATATTTTCCGGTGACATACGAAATAAGTGCAGAAAAATTATTTGTTTAAGTTCAGAATGTTCTAAATATTATTTGGAGCAACATTAATTCTTGGACTTTGGTCAAATTCCTTACCGTTTAGTCTCTATAAATTACAAAAGTATATAGTTGGGTGAAATTAAAGAAAATAAATTAAGTTGGGTTAAAAATGATTTTTGGATCCTTATTTAAATAAATTTCAGAATATATAATTTTAAAAATAAAGGTTGAAAGGAGATTGGACTAAGCATAATTAATTAATTATGCTCTTAAGATTATTAGTTAGTTAATTTGGTTGATATAGATATTATGAAAATGAATTATAAGTATATATGTTTATATGTTATTTGATTATGAGTAATTTTGGAAGTAAAGTATTGAAATTACTGGCAGTTATGGAACTGTCGGATGATTGATGTCCAACCGGGTTGATAATTGTAGTCTATGGGTACCGGTTTGGACTTTGGATATTTTTGAATATAGAAGTGTATTTTATTGCAGGGTTGACCCTAGTTGTTACTAGGAGGATGTTCGTTTTATAGGGGAGATTCTGCCAAATTTTCGGTAGACAGTCCGTAAAACGAGACAAAATAAATTTTAATATTTCCCTAAACTTATATAAATTCTAAAAATTAGGACAGTCGGCTAGGAGCAATTTGTGAGTTAATTATATGTTGTGCATTTTTAATTTAGCATTTGCATTCATAATAAATGATTTCATGATATTTCAAGTAAAGTATTATTTTTACTTATAAAAGTGTCTTATTATTTATAATAATTTATACGTAATTATTTGTGGATAAATACGTGTTATGGACATGCTTCCTGGTGAGCGGCATCAGGACCTTGTGCGCACATGTACTATCGGGTTATTGGATACTGATGATACTAATATTGTGAATGTTGTGATATATGGATAAGCTCGGTTGAGATATTCCCGGACTATATGATATGTGGATTTTGGATTTAAGTGAGGCTGGGTACGGAATCGGTTGAGTTATTCTCGGTCCTCCGGCTAACTGGGCGTGTGGTCGGTTGAGTTATTCTCGGTCCCCCAGTTATTGGATAAAAGTGATATAGTGATTATTGGTGGATTATTAGATTGGGCATTGAGGTTTATGGTCCAACACACGTATTAAGCCACATATATATTTATTTATAAGACAATTTTATGAAAAGCATATTGTGTGATCACTTATTATTATTATTATTATTATTATTATTATTGTGTGACATAATGTTAAATTACTCATGCATTGCGTATAATTAATTCACTATGGGAGGTTTGACTCCTTTAATTTTTCAGGTGACTAGAAGTCTGTTGCAGCCTAATTTCTTTTCTTCAGGCAGCACATCTATCATACTATGTATGACTATTTAAGAATTATGTTAAATTTTATATTCTAGACCGCAGTACCAGGTTGAGGATTATGTGTGTGTTTATTTTTGAAGGTTTTAATATTAAATTATGCTAAGACTATTGGTAAGGTTAATCTTATATTATATTAAGGCTTGCTACGGGTTTCGGTAGCTTCAGCTTACCCGTTCCCTAGCGCCGGTCACGGTCCGTGGGATGGGTCGTGACAGAAAGGTAGTGTTAAGTGGATTACAATGGGTTAGAAAGGTTGAATGTGTTATAAATTTTTATATTTGATGGTTTATCATAACTCATCTAATAACCCGTCTAATCCACTCAATCTATGTAATTATATATATATTCTCACTTTAATATTTATTTATCTCATTTAATTTTTTTAAAAATGTGGTTATTCATAATTTAATATTTTTTAATTGAAAAAATGAAAATTGTAAAACCGGAGAATTGAGAAAACAAACAAAAAAAATTATAAAATGGAAAAAACATACCTGAATTGGACATGACGTCCGAATCGGTGGTGAATCGGACGAGTCCACCGATTCTGGCAATATGGATAAAAGAACAACATTGGCCTAAATAAAAGGAGTTTTAAAGAAAACCATGAGACTCAATTAAAGACTCTATATATTCTATTATTTCGAATTTTTCTCTCTCTGTTTTTCTCCCTGTTTGAGGCGTTTAACCACTTAAGTCAACCTTAATTGGTTATAACTAACAAACTTAGTTATTAAAATTTTAACAAGACTATGTTGGTAACGTACTATATATAGTATAGACACAATTAAAGTTTAGAAGGTTCGATATAACATTTAAATGATAGTCAAGCTAGGACTTTCAAATTTTCAATAATGTAAGAGTAAAATTGATATTGCTTAGAATCGTTAGAATTTCGTATATTAGAATTAATCTAGACTTTTCTGTAAATTTTAGGGTCAAATTTAATTTGTATCTTATATTTTATTATTATTTGAGATTTTTGGTTCGATAAAGTAAAAAGAACATAAATATATCTTAAACCACATAATGTCAATTTAACTTTTTTTTTAATACTTAACCTACATTATTTGAGATTAAGAAAAAAAAGAAGAAGAAAGAAAATAGAAGAAAAATAGTAAAGAAAATAAAATAAGTTTCAACCCATATAACTCACCCAACCCATATAACCCACTATAATCCATCCAATCCATGAAATATAATCCATCCAATCCATGAAATAATATCCTTATATGGGTTGGTTAAAAATTCAATTATAACCCACCCAACTCAAATTTGAACACCCCTAAAATGAACACTAAAGCCCATACATAATTATCTCATAAAATAAGAGGTAAAATCCAATTTTGCCCTTATCGTTCTAATGTTTCCAAACAAGAACTTTTAAACCAACTGATTTGATTGTCATACTATATCCAAACGTCAATTATGTCTAAAATATTTACTATGTTAACACAGTTACAAACAACCTACCAACATGTCAACAACTAAATAATCAGAAAACATAACTGCTCAAGTTTCTAAAATATTTACTGTATTACTAACACGGTTATAAACAACCTGAAAAATACGTCTCAATTTACTAATAAATTTATTTAAAAAAGTGTAATGTGATAAAAAGGAAAAATGAAAATAGCTTGTATTAGCCATAAATTATACTAATATCAAAAATTTATACATAGAAAACTTGACCAACATTCAAGAGACTCTCATGAGGAACATTAAAAATAACACTGTTTTCCCTACAAATTTTTCTAAGAAATGCATAAATATAATCAACTGCTATCTTCTTATAAAACCTTGACTCCCTCCTTGCTCTTATTACAGTATTTCCTAGTATGTGCACTACTCCTGCATCCCTGCAATTATTCAAAAATTCCAACTCATCTACCTCCATCTGGCTGCTCGTCTGCCCCGACGATCCAATCGTCAGATTCCCATGTACTGGTGACTTCATCGGCACTATTGAATCCACCGATGATATTACAG
The DNA here is from genome assembly GCF_963576675.1 of Euphorbia lathyris. Taxonomy (NCBI): domain Eukaryota; kingdom Viridiplantae; phylum Streptophyta; class Magnoliopsida; order Malpighiales; family Euphorbiaceae; genus Euphorbia; species Euphorbia lathyris. The sequence continues at coordinate 70,768,370 of NC_088918.1, read as the reverse complement.
AAGATGTTGTGTTTCCATTGATATCATCATTCAATAGGGCTTCTCTTGATCTTTGTGTTTGCTGACCATATAAGCTGTATTCGTCTGAGTCCGAACACCCGTCCATCATTGCCTCCAGGCGGACGAATAAGAAAAGGTTATCAAAGAGCTTTTTCTCAAACTCCTCATCTTTCTTGTGTAAGTCTTTATAGCCATACCTCGCAACACATCGGAACATGTGGAAGTTCTTTGGTCCAATTCGCTTTACCAAGAACCTCTCTTCTTCAGGAACCATGTAGACGGGAAGGTACTTCACGCAGACAAACACGACAACGGAATGGATAGCTGGTAGATTCGTGATGAAGTGTGAAAAGATGTGTGGGACTCCGCTGGCTAGCTCGGTGTACACTAGTCCGATTCCGGGAACTCTCACCAATCCTAAACTGGGGCCGAGTCCCACAATCCATGCCATAGAAACCTTGCTGTGCATCTCGAATTCATATCTTTTCACTGTACCGAAATGCCAAACGTACATGATAACAAGAAAAGCTCCAGCAATCACAAGGGGAACCCATCCGCCTTGATCGACCTTGAAGAGTACAGCTGAGAAGTACATGCATTCGACAACCAGCGATAAGCCTGTGAAAAGTAGGACGATAATCCAATGGCAACGCCACACCAAGATCATGATCAAAGACATAAGCAATGTGGTAACCAGCATCACAAGAACAACAGCTGTCCCTGTTGAGGCACAAAATTTCGCTCGATTCAGTAAAATGAATCAACATTATATTTGGACAACCGAAAAGCATATGAGAGAAGAATCAAAATGCAGGCAATGAAATAGACGAAAAGAACACTATGAAAAGACAATATTACTTCCATCATCAACTAAGTATGCTCCAAAATTAGACAAATTATCACTTAGGGCTGCTGAAATGTCTGAAGATATCAAACCAAACAAAATCATTACCATTGTAAATCAAGAGGAAATTAGGGAGCTAATTTGGTTTGTTTTCTCAATTATTCTTTTCTTTTCCTTTAAAAGTACAATTGGTGAGAGAGCCCTTTGAGGTTTTGTGAGTGGTGGATGTATGCTTCCATGGAAGAACCATCTTAATTTCCTATGATCTTATATCTCTTTCCCTTCCTTTATCCTTCTCACTATGAAATTATAACAAAAACTAATTCAGCAATAGGCAAAGAAACTTCATGTTGAATCTAGAAAATCCTAACCTTCTAGTCAAGCAAACACCACCGCGCAAAAGAATGGATTTGTTGCCTAAAAAGGTCAAAAGACCAAAAGCAGGCACCAAAGAAGACTCAAAAAACCTTACTGTGTTGGTCAATTTCCACAGACAAATTAGCATAAATTACACCCATGGCCCCTAAACTTTGCCCTTACTTTCTTTATGGCCTCTGAACTTCAAAACCGGACATAAAAGTCCCGGAAGTTTACCCTTTACTAACATAAAAGCCTCTTTTACCACTGACCAAGGTGACCTCTCCAATAATAGGTAACTCTCGATTGTAGAGCTAAGAAAATGATATTCTAAGCAACTTTAATTCTTGAATTTTTTGGTTTTGAGATCATTTAGGTGTTTTTTGGTTAGGAGGGAATGGAAATGGTTGTTTAGAATGATAGAGCTCTGAAAATAATGATTTGGAAAATAAAAAAAGGCGGTTCCGTGGAAAATGTGTACTAAACAACTTCAAACTTGGACTTTTCCATGTTGTAATCGGTCATTTTTTAATAGGTCAACGGTGAAAGGGTTTTATGTTAGTAAAAGGCAAAGTTCAGGGGCTCTTATGTCCGATTTTGAAGTTTAGGGGCCATAAAGAAAGTAAGCGAAAAGTTGAGGGGCCACGGGTGTAATTTACCCGAAAAATTCTATGGTGATTCCTAATCAAAGGAAATGACAACATTCTATAGCAACCAAAGCTTTCTATATTGCCATCTTTTTATTTCCTCACTACTAAGATTTCAAGTTAAGGTTTTTATTTCCTGAACAATCAATCTTTTTGCTCTCTCTACCTAAAATCATTATCTGGATCAGTCATTACCAACAACCAAAACAGAGTTGTTTTCCTCATTGTAATCTCCACAGTTTTTTTAAGAAGAGTAAGACAAAGTGCTAGAACGAGGTTCTTGAAATGCACATTTGAAGCCCACAATGATCAAGCTCATGGAAAAGAAACAGTGTACACATTGTACCATCTCATTATGCAATGTGTCCAACTATCTAACCCTTCCAATTCATTTCTGGCTCTCTAAAATTTTCAGCAAAATACACAAAGTTCAAATTAATTGAAATCTAATCCGGAAAGAATTGAGCTTGATGTAGACATGGTGAAATCCAAATCATTGAGATCACAGTATCTGATAATAGATGAGATCTCTCAAAAATAGTGTAAAAGACACACACAGACATTTGATATTTCTAAACTGTCGTATACGACAGGAAGCAACGGGGTCTATAATCTTGTTTCCTACTCCGAGTAGTATTGTCTTTCGGTTTTCTACTTGGATTTGGAATCGTGGGGACATAGTGGATTCGTGAGTTCCAAGTCGGATTAGCTTAGAATCGTGGGTACTATAAATACCCTATTATGTAAACCTAATTCGTAATCTGATTATCGCCTCCTAATAATACTATCATCCTTCTGCCCGTGGACTAGCCAACACAACGTTGGTGAACAACGTAAATCTGTGTTTTCGATTTCTGTTTAATTTATCTTTCGTTAATTCCGCACAACATAAACTAGCACAGATTTTTTTTATATGTCATCATAAATGAAACATGACTTCCTTTCCGTCCACACAGAAAGTAAACCAAAAATCAAGAGAAAGGAGAAAAAGCCGAGAGGAGAGCTTTAGGCTGAAAAAGGTTGAGCATATGTGGTTCATGCTTTAGAGCGGTTTATTGTTTTACCTTAAGAACTAAAATGGAAACATAAAGAGCTAGGTTGATGACTGTCACAATCAGCAGCAGCATTTCATCCATACGAAAAAGTAGGAATATATCTAACAAAAAGAAAAAAATAGGAATACAAACTAGTTATGACTCTTTTCATATGATTTCAGATATGCTAGAAGTTTGCTTTCTAAGGAGCTCAAGTGTTTCGGCCTTTGTCTATCGAAAACAGGTGGGAAAAGCAGTAGAACTCCTAAGCCCAGCACCCCGTGGCGCCTGGAGATTTCAGATTGCAGGGATCTTATACTAGATCAAAAAGAGGGTCCATAACAGTAACTTCTGGAAAAATCAATTTCGACCTATGTTTTAGGGGCTTATTTGTGCCTACAAATTCTATATGTTCATGCCTCTTAGCACTTAAGCTCACAGTTTGTTGTGCCTTTCCCTACCCTCTACAAAGTGAGCGCAATAACGTAAATAATGGATTGGAAAAAAGAAAAAGAAAGAAAAGAAAACAAAGCATGAAGATGGGATATAACCATACCATAAGCATTTCCAATTTGGCTTTGGTTCTTGAACCCAGCAGTCACACAAATGCAGAGAATCATAAGAATCCAGTTTATATCAGGAACATATATCTGACCAAGGAACTTCTTTGACGTATGCACAACTTTGACTCTCGGAAAACAACCATGTGCAAGAGCCTGTTTTATTATTGAAAATGTTGCAGATATGGTAGCCTGACTTGCAACTATAGCAGCTGCAGTTGCAACAACAAACACTGGCCAATATATGCTCCCTGCACAAACAAACAACAAATATTAAACAACAAGCAACACTTCCAATATTTCAAGAAATTTATGCAAATGGCAACATTATACTCGAGAATAGCTATGGTAAAAATAGTCACTATTTTAGGAATCCGTTTGGCTTATTAACGTGACAAGCATGAGCTGACGTTTCACTTCAGCCCAAACGGTCCTGGTTTCATTCAGGATAAGCCATGTAGCTGACTAGCATAAAAAACCACTTAAAGATCAATGAAGCCAGTCGGCGAAAGTAAAAATTAGTACATATATCTATGACCCAGGTTCCGTCAAATAACAGGACCGAACCTTCAACTAGACTAGACTCGGACTGAACCTTCAATGAAGCCAGTCCGGGAAAGTAAAAATTAGTACATATATCTATAGTGATGGATGCTAAAGATTCATCTATAAAGTCAAATATAAATATACACATAAAAGATCACTTTTTCACATATTAGAATAAACACATTAAATAAATTCAACAATTGAGGGCCATATTACTTTTGCCGGTGAAGTTGCTAAATCTAAAATTAGTGGTAATCAGAAATTACAGGCTTTCTCTTATTTTGCAGAAATAATATTATCATGATAATAACGAATGTTTTTAATCATGATGTAATCAAACCTGGAATGGACCGATAAAATGCATCGACCACATGCTCCTTGTTCTGCATAAGATAAGCAGCTTGACCAGAATATGCTAAAAGAAGACATGGAAATACAAGTGCTGTGAAAGCAATCTGTATTGCCGAAACTGGAAAATGAGCTAAATCAGCAAAAAGTGCCTCCGTACCTGTAATGATTGACATGTAGTAATTAGAATAATACCATATAATCTTGATGAACATTAGGCGTAAAAGCAAGAGAAAGATAGGCCTTGAAAAAGGCATAAAAAATAATTTGACAAATGAGTAATTACCCGTTATACTTAGCAAAACACCTCCGAGGGAGGTCCAACCAGTTTTACCTCCCCTTCTTAAATAGCGATACATATATATAGGTGAAAAGGCTTTGAGCACGCTGCTATCGTACTTCCAAATATTTAGCATACCGATTCCCCCAATTAAGAGAAACCAAAGCAGCACAATGGGCGCAAAGAGCCAGCCTACTCTATCGGTTCCATAGTGTTGCATGCTAAACAGACCTACTAATATTACAACAGCAACAACGATAACTACATCTGCACCGAAGAAAGAAGAACAAATTCAGTGGTTTAAAACTTAAGTTGGCTGCAGAAAGAGGTATCTGAAAAGAAAAGGTTCATCTTGAGAAGTAGAAAATTACCGTTACTCATTTCGGGGTGGTCTACCTTGATTCCCCCAGCAGCTGACAGAACTGTTGGAAATAGCATGGTCAAACATTTCCAATGGGAATTAGAAAAAAAAAAAAGTTGAGTAAATAGATACAGCATCATATCAGTAAAACTAAGGATGCTATAGACTAAAAAGTTACAAAATGTTCGCACATGACGATATGTATAAATCGCCAGCACAAGCCTCAAGCCAATTGGCTCAGTTGATATGTCAGCTGGTTTTTCCAAAAGTAACTAGATGTTCAAACAATTTTCCGTGACCAATTTTTAATGGCTATGTATCTGTGTGTTTCTGTGTCCTTTTATATAAATCCATTTCTGTGGTTCATTGTGTTTCGTATGGTTTATTTTGAAGCACTGAGCTGAAATGTATGAGAACACACTGTGCAACATCTGAAAAATGAAACCAGTCTTAGGTAGACTATAAGCCCCAATTGGATATCGGTTCATGTTTGAACAATTAGCTTTTATCACCGTACAAAGCATTAATCAACAATTACACAAACATACAGGAAAAGAATGATTTTATGATTTGAGCATGACGATACCAGATATAGCAGGAGTGAGAATTCCATCCCCGATCACCATACAAGTGCCAACAAGGACAAGAATAAGAAGCCAATTCTTTCTAGAAGGGTATCTCTCCAACCATCGCGTAGTTTTAGCAGAAAATGAATTTTCATGAAATGTAGAACGACTATACGTCGTCAATTCTTCATCCGTCCGGTGTTGATTTGGAATAGTTTTTACTTTTGCATGTCGACAAAGCAATGAATAAAGAGCGAATGTACCACCTGTTTGCAAACATGGATAAATTCAGCAATGAATTTGCAGAACTATAAGATGTTACAAATAAATAGGGCAACTAAAGAGAGCTTCAGTATCAAGATCAGTTTACCTTGACCATTATCATTTGCTTTACACACGATGAAGACGTACTTGAGTAATGGTACTAAAGTAAGAGAGTATATTATTAACGACAGAGCTCCGATAATATCCTCCGTGTCTTTGATGCCATGAGGAAATGTATTATAGAACACATACAATGGAGAAGTCCCCAAATCTCCATAAACCACACCAAGACTCTGGTATGCAAGCCGCAAAAGTAAAAGCAAGGAGAATTTCTGCAAAAATCAACATTTTATCAGAAGACTAAACTAAATTAACATAATTATAACTATTGAAACTAGGGCCTAACTCCACCCAATATCGCCTTTTCTAGCTAGTCGGTGTATGATGGTTTTAACACCACCTCATGCCTAGGACTAGAGATCAACAAATGATCCAGTATTGAACTAGGTAGCTCAAATACCATGTTTGAAATAATATCTAATTGAATTCACTAATTGTTAAGAATTGGATCGGTGTTGACGATAATAAACTTGATATGCGGAATACAAAATTAGACATGCAATCACATCCGCGGACAAAGAGGAGCACATAAAGCATTAAACAGTAAGAAAATCTCATCTTTTACCTAAGTCACTAACTTTTAAATCTCAAATCCCATGAAAAGTCTCAGAGCAAATAAAAAAACAAACAACCAGGACTAAAAGTATAATCCTTTCCAAGTAGGATTCACTTTTTCCTATTCTAATTAGAAAAATCAAACTAAGATTCTAACAAAATGACAACACTTATCTCAGATATAAGCAACACTTCAACTTAAAGTGAATAAACATTGCAGACCCAGATGAATAACAACACTTGAATAATAGGTTATTCATTGAGAAAAATGAATTCTATAAATACCTTTTCTCTATACATAGTTCTAAGGCGACCAGCCTCTTCATCCATAGGTTGATCAAGTTTCTGATCCAAATCCCACATACTTCCTTTGTTGGTGTCATTTTCATCCTCAATCTCTGCTCTCGAATTCATCTCCATACTTGATTCTGACTGAATTTCCTAAATCTACAACAAATGATTCTCTTTCTCCAGATTAAAAAACACAAAAAAATTCCACACAAAAACCTAATCAATATGAAATTTGAAGAACAGAAACCCCCAATTGAAATCTAACCATCAAAACAAACAAAGAATTGAAACCCACCACTAAAAACTAATCAAAAGTAAGAATCAGATCAAAAAATTACAGCTTTCTCAGTATCTGCTTCTAACCCCAAATTGTGATAAGCTGGGAATTGAAACCAAGAGAAAGCTGAGAAGATAGAAGAAAGAAGCAAATCTTACTTCAATTGAATGGGAAAAGAAGACAATTAGACAGCAACAGAGAGCAAATTGAGGAGATAACAACTCTAAGAAACAGAAAACCAAAAAAAGAAAAGAAAAGAAATTCGATTGAGAGAAGAGACAAAAGATATTTAGATTAATAAGTATAGTTTGTCACCTAAAATTCTCAGTGGGGTCAAATGAATAGCAGCCACAGGACCCAAAACCAGTTCATCATCAATAATGCAAAGAAAGAAAACAAGTCTGAGCTCTGAAGCACGTAGACAGAGGGAGGGAGAGAGGGAGAGAAATTAAATTAAAAGAGAGAGTCAAGTTTTTGTATTGTTTATGGTGGAGGTTGTGAAGGTCTATTTTGGTGTGTTATTTTATTACTAATATACAGAGAGAGAGAGAGAGAGAGGTTTCAGTTACAGTGAATGAGCAGACAAAAACTCTGTAAACTATATGCCAGTTTTGTGCACATGAGAGATAAGGGAGAGAGAGGTAGTTTGTTCGTTTGTGATGTCTTAAAGGTTAAAACTTTTTTATTTATTTCTTAATATCACGCCGTTATTTGCCGCAAGTCAATCTTTCTTGAAGTTTCAAAGATAAAAGCAGCATGAGCTTCTTCATATTCTTTTTTTATCTTGTATTAGATTTTTTATTTTCTTTTTTTGGTTACAAATTATTTATTTTCTAATTTGACGTATTAGATTTTCTAACAATTATAATTATATACATGAGATACAAGTCTAATTTTATAGTTGTTGAGTAGAACAAATTTAGTTTCATTTTAGGAGCAATTTTATATTTTGGTCATTTCTGTAAATAAAGGTCTAGCTCAACCCAAAACTATCTGAAAGGGTGATAATTGCCTCACATATTTAACGAGTCGTATAGTTTCATTATTTAGCAATATGAGATGTTTAACACGCCCTCTACGCTCAATTTATTTGGTGTGTGATGCTAATATCAACGGGAGCCGCAACATTGAACCATGGCTCTGATACCAAGTGAAGAGAGAATTTTGGGAAAAACTGATTCATTCTTATTGAATATAGCAAAGAAGATTACAATGTTTATATATACAAAATGAGTGAACAAATCTAAGTTGCTTTTTCGGAGACACAACGTTTTGGCGTGAGTGTCAGATTAGCTTTTTGGTGAAACTGTTTTTCCGCCAATGGCTTTTGATACAGATCGGATTTATCTGAAATAGTGACGTGTTAGTTTTAATCATAAACTAACAAAGAATACCAACTTCTCTAGCTAAACTAGAAGGAGTTAATCTCAATTCATGGACTAAATGCATAGGAATAGTGAAATCCTATTGTTGAAGATGAAAACCTTAACAAACTTCACAAGGAAGAAGATATGATATAGATTTGATAAAAGTTAACCTATTACAAAGAGAAAGAGATGAATTTATATCATCTCAAAAACCTAATTGCCAAATTACAAAAGGGTAAATTATCTAACTAATTAAAATACAAATCAAAAGGGTAAATTGGGTTAATGGTAAAGGGGTGGCAGGGTTGTAAATAAGGAGGGTTAGAGTTGTAAATAGGGAGTGGCAAAGGTGTAATTAAGGAGTGGTCCCAAGCATGAAGAACTTGGGGAGGAAGTATTCTTCAAGTGAGGTTACGCCCCGCGTAACCCTTCTCACGCCCCGCGTGAATGCATCTCTGAGCTTGAAGGTTCTCGAAGGTGGTCTTCACGCTCTGCGCCCTTCGGGATACGCCCCGCATATATGCCCTCCTGAAACTGGTTCTCCCTGAAGGCTTGATCCACACTCCACGTACTAGACAACACGTCCCGCGTGGACTGCCCAAGTGACCCCCTTCTTGCGTGGTTTCTTCCTTTCTCTCGGCTCCGGATTCACGCTCCGCATCCAGGGACAAGATGCCCTCATCATTCTCCTCTTCTTCAAAGGAGTTGGCCCCCCAACTCAACTATAGAACAAGACTTGTGCTCGGTAGGGGTTAGCCACTCCATATATTGTCGGCTTCTCCTTCTCTTTATGAACTCTTCCCACACCTCAACTCGTGTATTATCCCCGGTGCTCATTCCCCGTAATACTTGCCACAATCTCCGACCGACATCGAACGGAATATCTCGATGGAGTTGATCAAACCAATCCTCCACAATGTCTTGGAAGCTCCCCCACACTTCCACGACATGTTGAACCGACCAACCCTGGGCCTCCTCTTTCTCCACTTCACGAACATGGACATTGATCACAACTTTATTCCGCTCATAACCGACATCAAAGGCATGTACCGGCGCCATGTATCAACCCAACTTGGAGCGATCCCTTGAATACTCTCCACAACCCTCACATGATTTTGAGTTGAATAGGCCCGACCTTCGCTTCCATTCATTCCACTAACCCGGTAACCATGCTCAATCTCGACTAGTCCATGGCCCACATCAAACGGAATATCCCGGCGACACTTATCAACCCACTCCATAATGAACTCAAGTCCACTTAGATTAGCCCCTTCTTTGTCTTGGGTTAACAACCTTGTGGCTTCTCGAGTCGCCTCTTCACTAACTTGGCTACCATCCCCCCATGCTTGAGTTCCTTCCACTCTTGCTACATCACCCGGACGGCCATTCCCGTTCACCAAATACTCTATGAAGCTCACTCTTTTCACCATGAAGCCACTTCTCATTGACTCCTCATAGGGTTGATGTCCCCTCAACAAACATAACATATATCCCAACACATGCATCTCAATCAAGAACAAAATAACAAGTTCCGAATTTACCAAGTGGGAGGCTCAGTTCATTCCTAGAGGCGTCACCAAGTACTCTTTGTCCGTTTCCTTGAAGCTCAAGCGAATATGAGGAAGACATAACATAAGACCTCCCGGATCCCATGCAATGTCACATGGTATCTTCCCCAAAGGTAGAATGCCCCGTGGTTGTCCGTTGAAGGACACATACTTCCTATCTTCGGACGTTGGTCCCACGTCACCACTTTCCTCCATTCCCTTCCAGAACTCTCGCTCATAATAGTCAAGCTCGTCATCGTTAACGAGTTCAATGTCGAAGTTCCCTTCCCCATCAATCTCCTCTCTTAGCTCACCTTCTTCTTGACCATTTGCAATTTCACTTCCCTCTTCGTCCCCAATTTGTCTCTTCCCACGACCTATCGTTTCCATTTGCTTCCCTCTATAGCTCAAGCCGACTAATTCACGTGCTAAGCCGCTTGACTCAAAAGACTTACTACCACCCAACATGGTAGAACCACCAACATCTCTCCCATCACCATAGTCATCAATCTCCACACATAATGTGATTTCCTCATGCTCCTCAAAGAGATTAACAAGCCCAAGGTCACTCTCCCCTTCCTCAAGAATAACACCCCCACTTTCCTCACACACATAAGTAATGTTAGGCTCAAGGGGAATTTTATCAAACACATGAGGAGCATCCCTTGCAACATGGGTTTCCCCAACATCCTCACCTACTAACAACCTCTCCTCCTCATCCATAAATACATTTAAATCCTCATTCACATAGTCACTATCAACAACCCCACAATGAGAATTTAAATCTACTTTATCATCACAAGCAACATCACAAACAACCCCATCCTCAATAATAGTAGGCATACCTGATGCGCCCTCACCTAAGTTAGAGATGAGAACTCACTAAGGGATAAGTGTACCCCGTCGTTATCAAGTAATAAATTTCTGGTTAAGTCCAGGTTATCGTCCACAGGATTTATTTCTGCAAGTATCGAGTTACTTGGTTTCAGGTGTTATCTAGGCTTAGGGGGTTTTGAGTTGGTTTTTTCTAAGTTAATCTACTCATAGGTTGAATTATACTATTCCTAGCTAAGTTATCTGATTCTAACTAAGTTATTCTACGCCTAATTAAGTTACTCTACCCCTAATTAAGTTAAACTACTCCTAAGTGATCTTTTACCAATGCAATTATCCGAAGGAACATGAAGGGATACGATGATAATGAAAATAGATTGTTTAAGCAATAGAATTAAAACCTAAGTCACTTGTGTCCGAGGCGATTAACCCGACCTATCCTCCTAAAGTCCCTAGTTCGTGAGTCCCTAGTTCGTGATTCCCTTGTAAGGCCGAAACTAGCTCTAAGGCTCAACAATTTGGGCTTAATCTTCTATAGGGTCGTCAATCCTATAGGCACTGACTAGGTCAGATCCAGCTCGCAATATGTGCCAACTTGATTTTGGGATTATCGAATGAGTTAAACCAATCAAACAAAGCGTAAGACAAAGATTAAAGCATTAAAACAATTGAATGAACAAGAACTATAATATATATCAAAGATGGAAAATATTGTCACGAAGTTACAATAAGCCTAGAATTCATAACATGTATCAGAGGCTAGACAGAATGTAAAAGAAGAAAAATCCCTTTCAGGGAACCTGTCTACCAATGCAGGCGTCTTTCTAGGACTTAAGGATGAAGCTTGAGCAATCCTCAGTGAACGGAGCTTCGGAGGTGTCTTCAATGGAGGTTTGAAGGATATGGAGGAGGTGGAGAGGATTTCTCAAGAGGAAAAACTAAGAAAATTACAAAGATAAAAGATATCTAATTTACATTGGAAAAACTCTATTTATAGGCGTGGCTCGGCCCTCTTTTTGACCTATTTTCGTGTCCTTATTGGTGTAGGAAGTCGTGGGGTCCATCGTGGCTTCGTGGGGGCGGAATTGGTCTTTTTGACCAATTCCCGCAGGTCTGCTCGCCGAGCAGGGCGAGCTGCTCGGCGAGCAGGGCTACTCGCGACGAGCAGCCCCTTGCTCGGTGAGCAGGCGCCTGGCGGCCTGCTCGGCGAGTAGGCCTCCAGGGGCCTGCTTGGCGAGCAGAAATGGCCCGTTCATCGAGCGTTTTCGCCCGGCATGTCCTCGATGCTTGCCGAATGTCGTCGATGTCCTTTTTCGTCCGAACTTATACTACAACAAATATCTAATATTGTGACGAAAATTCGTCTGACAAAATAATTTTTATCACAATTAATGTACTTATTGTGACAAAAAAAATTATTAGTAAAAAAATGTGAAAATTTCAAACAAAATTATGACAAAATAATGTTTCGTCAAAATATTTATCACAATAAAGCACTAGTCAATGAATATTATGACAAAAAAAATTGTCAGACATTTTTGTCATAAATACATAAGGTTGTGACAAAAAATCATACGTAAAAATAATTTTTTTTATCACAATTAATGTATTTATTGTGATCAAATAATAATTAGTAAGAAAAGGTAAAAAAACCAAAAGAAATCGTGAGAAAAAATATTTTGTCGAAATATTTATCACAAAAAAGTAGAACTTAATACGTATTATGATAAAAACAAATTGCCACGTCGTTTTTGTCATAAATATATAAAGATGTAACGAAACATTCATATGATAAAATAATTGTTTTTGCAATTAATGTACTTATTATGACAAAATTACAATTAGTAAAAATATGAAAAAACAAAACCAAATTATGACAGTAATATTTATCAAAATATTGTGTAACAATAAGTCATGGCCTAGTAAATATTATGATAGAAGTACGTGGTCACACTTTTTGTAACATAAATTCAGATTAGAATTTGTCACGCTTGATATATTTGTTATGACAAATTTTTTTTATCACACTTTTGCTGTCACAAGTAATTATCACTAGATAATTAATGTGACTAGTATATTCTCATAATAAAAGTGTTGTCACAATATGATTTAGGTTTGATCTTCTGACTAAAGAAAAATAACCAAAATAAATAATAGATTGATAAATGTTTTTTTTATCACAATAAAGTAGTATATAATAATTAGACTAATCTATTGTTTCGGAAATCAATTTACAAATTTTCATATTTATTTGGGGATTAGAATGTGTCAGAGATTAATATAAGATATACGATTAAGCCTTAATCATCTTGAGCTTTTAGTTCAAACGGTTCCATGACATGGTATTAGAGTTGCTTGGACTAAACGGTCGAGGGTTCGAGTCCTGGCAACCTCATAAATTTGTAGAATTAAACACACATGGCGTGTTGGGCCTGTGTTATACACGCTGCAAGCCCAATGGGCATTTACATGTGGGGGTGTGTCAGAGATAGGGCTGTAAATGAACAGAGCCGCTCATGAACGGCTCGGTGATCGGCTCGATAAAAGCTTGGCTCGACTCGGCTCGATTTGTAAACGAGCCGCTCGTGAACACGATTTACTGGCTCGGTTCGTAAACGAGCCAAGCTTGAGCAGGCCAAAGCTCGGCTCGAAAGCTCGTTAGCAGGCTCGATTAGAACATTTATGAACAAATTTTAGTTTTGTAGAAAACTATATAGTTTTGTGTTAGTTCACAAATATCTAAACTTAATATTATTTCATTTGCTATTAGATGAGTTCGTTCACAAACATAATAAATGAGTAATAGACGAACTATTTGTAAGCATCTTGTTTATTTATTCACGAAGTTTGCTTGTGAGCTTGTTTATATACACAATTAAAGAGTTATTTGTGAGCAAACTTCACAAATATAATTAACAATTTACTCACAAACAATTCATGGTTAGATAATTTTCTTAATGATCCAAGTCCAAAAGAGGATTTTGGGTTCGAAACAAGCTCGAAGCTCGGTTTAAGCTCGTTGAGCAAGCCAAAGCTCGGCTCGGGCTCGGCTCGTTAATTTTATAGCAAGCTCGGCTCGGGCTCGAGCTCGTTAATTTTATTGCGAACCGAGCTTGAACAGGTCAAAGCTCGGCTCGGCTCGGCTTGTTTACAGCCCTAGTCAGAGATTAATATAAGACTGCTATCATAACATAGCGGGTTGGGCCTGTGTTGTACACGCTGCAAGCCCAATGGGCATTTGCGTATGGAGGTGTGTATGTAACATTTTTCTTACTACATTATGTAGTCACAATAAACCATATTTCACGGTTATTTAAATTTTGTCATAATAGCTAAATTAATGACAAATTATAGTTGTAACAATAATTAAAAATTAATTATGAGGTAATACAATTTTGTCACTAAAAACTTATTAAGACGGGCTTATTGTGACTAGGATGGTGACAAAACACTTTGTAACAAGAAGTTTCTCATGACAAAAATATAACTTATTTTGACAAATTAAATTGTCGCAACAAGCTTGAATTCTTGTAGTGTTACACCTGCGCACGTACAGAAACTCCAGATAACATTAGTCCAAAAGCTAAATTGATCCGTCAATCGCTTATTTTGAGCAAACGCTTCGTTTGGTGTGACTTTTGACGGACCAATTAGCTTCAAAAGATAACGGAATTATACTATGCATGCTATTTTGGCCGTAATTGCCTAGATTGGTCATAAAACGAGCCTAAACAACGAAAAAATAAATAAAAGGTTTCCAATTCCTAACTAACTCACACAAAAGCATTTAAATGCAAGAAATGCTCGCTTATTAACTGAATAATGCTAAAACCCGTCCTAAAACCGTACCCAAAGATAGGGGTTTTTGACCCCTATCAAACCTCCTCGCACTTAAAACTTTACTTGTCCCCAAGTAAACTAAAAAACTAAACCCGCCATCACAAGCAAGCTAGAAAACCTCTCGGTTTGACTAGGTGCTTGACACAATTTCGAGCATCTGTAATTACATGCATTCGGAAATACAAAGTAGAGACACGATATCCAAAAGCCGCATTTCAATTATCATAGGTCATAAAGGACACATGTTCAATTAAACGAGCTTGAGGGGATCGCTAAGTAAAACACCTCACCATAGGTAGTTCACTCATTCACACAATTTTGGTGGCTAAAGTGTTTACTCTCGGCTTATGTTCTTGCTTAGGATTACGTTGATTTTGCACGTTCATCCGAGTTCCTCTACTATGCTATATGATTCCGATGATATCAAAAACAGCCTCTAATCGGGGTTGTAATGTGGTTAGAGGGTTAAAGGTACAACAAGGGTTAAAAGTTCTAACGTTACAAAAACAAAGTTAAAATAGCTTTAGCAAATATGAAATGACTGAGCTTTTTATTCATCCCTTATTTTTTTCTTTTTGGGATGTTTTCTTGAGACGTTTTTGTTTTTTTTTTTTTTAAGAACTGGGGAATGAAGTTCTTCCCTTTTGTTCGTCTCTTTTCTTTTCTTTTTCTGTTTTTTTTTTCTCTTTTTCTTTTTGGGATAGTGATGCTCATTCACTTCTTAGCCTTTTGGCTTGCTACTGTAATGCCATAAACAAAGATAAAGCGCTAGAAGAAAACAAAGGCTCAATTTGAGCTTTGTAAAAATTTTGGGTTAGGTAGCAAACCAAGTTGTGGTTTGCAAAAACAGGTTAGAATGAAAGAAAAATCTATAAACTACAAAATTATAGGCTCAAAGGGGCTTCCTAGAGTAGATGAAAAAGAAAAAAATAAGGTAAAGAAAATGGTTAATTCTAATGAGGCTGATTCATCGTTTATCATCTCAAATCATTGCATGTAGGCTCAACACAGTATTAGGTGCAAAATCTGTAATCTTCCACAAGTCAAAGCATTCACACAAAAATGTCAAGAAAAAGAGCTTTTTGATGTTCGCTCTTAGGCTCAAATTCAACTCACAATTCTTTGGGTTTCAATTTTGTGTTTATTAGTTTTCCCCAAACTCAAGTTTAATGTCACATGCCTTCAATTCTTAAGTTATCTACCTAAGTAATGATTTTAGCATTTCTTCAAAAGTAGGGTCTAAATGCAAACCTTAGCTCATGCTTTTACAGATACAAGAGTTGTGTCCTACACCTAAACTAGTTGTCATGCAATTTTAGATTCGGTTCTCAGCCCTCAAAGACAAATAACGAAGTTTAGATTCGAAGGAGGTCCACGGTTTTAGGTCCTAAACATGCAAAAACATAAACAAAACCCAAAAACGCTAAACTAAACTAGACACGACGCAACAAAAATTTAAAAATTATACCATTTTTGTAAGTTTGTCTACCCCTCCTCCTCACACTAAAAATATGCAATAAGTTCCAACATTGCATCACAAATCATGAAGTACGAGTGTAAAGAGTTAGGGTGGAGAAGACAACTTACTGATCGGCCGGGGGGTATGGCCAAGGCATGTTGTAGCATTCGCAGTAGTCTGCCGCTACGTATTCAAGACCCGAAAGCCTTCGGTCCATATTCTGCTCAAAGTTGGTGAACCGTTGGTCCATCTGTTGAACGGTGTTAAAGGTCCGTAGGTTAAGATCTCGCATTTCTGCCATCATGGTGTTGATGGCTTGGAACTGGGCCTCCATCCCCGGCGCTTGGTGTTCCCTTTGGTCTCCTGCTGTCGCAGGTTCTTCTTCCTCAGGTCCCTCGTCCCTATGCTATGGTGGAATTCGTGCTCTTTTCCGTCCCCCTCTGCTAGAGCTTGCTCCTCCGGCTGGGTTCCTGTTTAAGACTTCATGAAAAGTAGATCTCCCAAAAAACTTGGAGTTAAGCAAAGTAGGGTAAAAAGCAACTTCTTGAATGTCCAAATTTTTGAATTGGCTCTCAAGTATGTTGGTAACTAAGTGTCCAAGGCCAAGGGAACCGCGTTTCCTACTCGTTTGGCTTGAGAGGCCCTCAAAGATGGTCTTGACATTATTCACGTGTTTGTGGTTGGCCACACACCATAGTATGAGAAATTCTGTCTTTGAGACTTTATTGCTCTCGTTTTTGCCCAGCAAGTTGTGGGCCACAAATTTGTGAACAAGGTTGAGGAGTGGGTCCAAGAGAGCGACTGGGCTAGCAGTCTGGGAGTCAAAGTCTGATATGCCTGTTAATTGTTCCCAGGCCATATCTTTTGTCGTGGGTTTCTCAAAATCTGAGATTGCCTCTGGGTTGTTATAGACTCCCATTAGGGCTGCTAGTGTGGTATCATCAAGACGGTAAGGTTTACCGTTTAGTCTAAAAGAATGCTTCCCACTGCCCACGGGTAGCTCTTTTTTCCAAGTAGTCAAAAATTCCATAGTAAAGTTGTGATAAACTGGGGTCTGTTTTGTGGCTAGTCTATACCAGCCGTGGAATTTGAGGATTTCATTGAAATCCTTTTTCAAGCCTATAGACGCTAAATATGTTTGATCAACAACTATATGGGTAGCAAGTTCTTGCTTGGAAAATCTATCATACAATACCCCCTCACGTTCATCAATAAGCCCAAAAGGTGGATCATACTTAGCTTGGAGACTGTCGCTGAACTCGACCTCAGACTCGGCTTCATTCTCAACCACGACCTTGGCTTTGCCTTTCTTACCCATAGTTCCTGAGGAATAGACCAAAAAT
Organism: Euphorbia lathyris; assembly: GCF_963576675.1. NCBI lineage: Eukaryota > Viridiplantae > Streptophyta > Magnoliopsida > Malpighiales > Euphorbiaceae > Euphorbia > Euphorbia lathyris. Next base: position 70,750,930 of record NC_088918.1, on the reverse strand, counting down.
GGACAAGTCAGGACATATTTACAATTCTGAACATAAACCCCCAAATAAACCATTCATAGGCATAAACCATAGTTTTAGGAACTTAGGGACCAAAACCATAAGTATTTGGTCCCTAAGTATTTTACCCGTAATTCACAAATTTATGCAAAATTGGAGATACCCAATGACTAAAACATGGTAAGAATGCAATTCATAACTCTATTGACAAGTTTTTAACTATAATTGGAATAGTTGAACTTTGAGCTAAAATGGGGATTTTACCCAAATTGAGCAATTTCTCCAAATATTCACAAATTGAGAATAGAAATCACACCCAAACTACAAATTAATCATTATGTCAACATAAATTGCAAGGAAATCAAGAATTAAAAGCAAACAAGAGATTTATTTGAGAAAAGAGAGAGAAACCTAAAACTTAGGTTTTTCCTTAAATCTCAAAAAATATCACCCTAAGCTAAAATCTAAGCCTAGAAACATGTTAGAAATAAAAAATGGGTAAAGATTCATACCTTATGTCTTGAATTCGGGTTAGAATGGTGGATTTGGGGGGGTTAGGTTTTTGAAGGGAAAGGAGAAGAAGAAAGGAAGAAAGAAAGAATGGAATAAGAAAAAGAAAGAAGAGAGAAGGGAAGAAGAAGGTGGGGAAGGGGATGATGAGTCACCCCCCCTCTTTTTCTTATTCTTTTTCTTTTCTTTCTTATTCTTTTTCTTATTCTTTCTTCTCTCTTTTTCTTTTTTTTTTTGGTTCGGGATTTTCAAATCCCGAACAGCCCGTGTCGGTCGAGCTGGCTGACTCGGCCGACCAGCCCGGCGAGCTGGGCAGTGCCTCACTCGCCCGGGTTGGGCGAAATTCGTTTTTTTTTTTGATAAAGTGTGGGGGAACAAAGCTTGACAATGTAAATAAAAAGGACAAACGAGATTAGAATTCAATTAACAAAAATAAACAAAAATAAAAATAAAAGAAAAGGGAATGCAGAATTAAATTGTTCAAGCTTTAAATTTAAACCGAGGAGAACCCGATTTCTCCCCCTTACTCAATCCTTTCTCAGGATCTTTGGATTCTTCTCCATTGTGCTTGGGAGAGAACCATGTGGTCTTTCCTGCCTGTCCCTATTGATCTGAGCTACCTGATTGCTCAAATCTTTGTAGAAGGCTTCGTTGTTGGCAAGCCTAGCCGAGATCTCCTTCAAAAGAGTGATCACCTCGTCGGATTCCTTGGGATGTTGCATTGGCCCTTGATTCTGCTGTTGGTATGGGGGCATGCCAAGCCCTTGCTCTCTATGCTCTTGAACAAAACCGATAGGAGGTCGAAGCACATTCTGATTTGAATTCCCGTAAGACAAGTTCGGGTGCTGAGGCCTCCTGTAGTTGTTGCTGTTGTTGTAGGAGTTGTGGTTGTTGGGGTTGTAGTTGTTATAGTTCTGATTGTACCTCGGTTGTCCCCCAACGTAATTGACCATCTCCATCCCGTCTCCAGCGAAAGGGCTACATGCTTGACATTCCTTTCCATGGTGGTCGCCGCCACAGTGCACACAGGTGGGAGGTTGGCTGAATTGAGCCAACAGGACGTCCATCTTCCTACTTATATCTGCAACACTCGAATTTTGCTCTTGTTCTTCCACAGCAAATACCCGCTGCCTTGAAGGGCCAGCGAGCTTCTGTTCTTTCCACTGCACACTCTTCCTGGCCAGCTCATTAATCATGTCATATGCCCCTGCTGCTGTCTTCCTAAACAAATCTCCACCCGCTGCGGAGTCTACAATAGCTCTGTTGGTGGGAGTCAGTCCGTGATAGAAGACGCTTACCAATTGATGCTTGGGTATGTCATGATGAGGGCACATGCGCAGCATTTTTCTGAATCGGGTCCAAGATGTGTGGAGCGCTTCGTGCTCGGGTTGGTGGAAGGATGTGATCTCACCCCTGAGCATTGCTATCTTCGAGGGAGGAAAGTAGTAGGACATGAATTCCTTCTCCAATCCTGCCCAAGTCGTGATTGATCCGGGCTCTAGTGTTCTCAGCCATTCCAAAGCTTGCCCAGTCAGAGAAAACGGGAACAACTTCAGCCTAGTAGCATTTTGGGGAACCCCATTTGTTCTTGCAGTGTCTGCGCACATTAGGAAGCGATCCAGATGATCATTCGGGCTCTCGTGTGCTTCTCCTCCAAACAATCCGATCTGCTGAATCAAGTGAATTATACCGGACTTGATTTCGTACGTGTTGGCCTGGATATTTGGAGTAGCAATGCCGGACAGATGCTGGTGTCGGTGCGGTGCCAGGATCTCACTCATCAGACGAGTGTCATTTTCTGGTCCGGTGTTCTCAGTGTTCTGCTCATTGTTCCGTTCATTGTCAGTCATCTTGATAGGCTTGATAGGCTCGATGATCTCGTCTTACTTCAGCTTTTCGATTTGTTTGCTCCTGCGAAGAGTACGTTCAAGTTCAGGGTTAAGAGGGACACACGGTATTTTCGCTGATCTCGTAGGCATACGCTGAGAAAAGATAAATATAGAAATAAATGAAAGCGGAAGGAAAATCATACACATCATACAAGGTTGCACATTTTTGTACAAGTATAAGAACGGTATTAAATAAAAACATATAGACACGTATAGATGAAGTTGACAAGTATAACTACACGTTCGTACAAACGAATATAAACAAGCGTAAGTATAAACAAGGATGGCTATCATAAACAAGTATATATAAACAAGTGTATATAAACAAGTATAAATGGTATAGATGCGTATGAACAAGTATCATGGTTATAAACAAGTATAGTTATTATAAACAAGTATATATAAGTATAAGTATAAACAAGTATAAACGATATAAACAAAGAATATTCACAAAGAATGCCTAAACTAACAAATCGACCTTTGGTTTGATATTGCAGAAGAAATAAATCCACGGCAACGGCGCCAAAAACTTGATGCGCCCTCACCTAAGTTAGAGATGAGAACTCACTAAGGGATAAGTGTACCCCGTCGTTATCAAGTAATAAATTTCTGGTTAAGTCCAGGTTATCGTCCACAAGATTTATTTCTGCAAGTATCGAGTTACTTGGTTTCAGGTGTTATCTAGGCTTAGGGGGTTTTGAGTTGGTTTTTTCTAAGTTAATCTACTCCTAGGTTGAATTATACTATTCCTAGCTAAGTTATCTGATTCTAACTAAGTTATTCTACGCCTAATTAAGTTACTCTACCCCTAATTAAGTTAAACTACTCCTAAGTGATCTTTTACCAATACAATTATCCGAAGGAACATGAAGGGATACGATGATAATGAAAATAGATTGTTTAAGCAATTGAATTAAAACCTAAGTCACTTGTGTCCGAGGCGATTAACCCGACCTATCCTCCTAAAGTCCCTAGTTCATGATTCCCTTGTAAGGCCGAAACTAGCTCTAAGGCTCAGCAATTTGGGCTTAATCTTCTATAGGGTCGTCAATCCTATAGGCACTGACTAGGTCAGATTCAGCTCGCAATATGTGCCAACTTGATTTTGGGATTATCGAATGAGTTAAACCAATCAGACAAAGCGTAAGACAAAGATTAAAGCATTAAAACAATTGAATGAACAAGAACTATAATATATATCAAAGATGGAAAATATTGTCACGAAGTTACAATAAGCCTAGAATTCATAACATGTATCAGAGGCTAGACAGAATGTAAAAGAAGAAAAATCCCTTTCAGGGAACCTGTCTACCAATGCAGGCGTCTTTCTAGGACTTAAGGATGAAGCTTGAGCAATCCTCAGTGAACGGAGCTTCGGAGGTGTCTTCAATGGAGGTTTGAAGGATATGGAGGAGGTGGAGAGGATTTCTCAAGAGAAAAAACTAAGAAAATTACAAAGATAAAAGATATCTAATTTACATTGGAAAAACTCAATTTATAGGCGTGGCTCGGCCCTCTTTTTGACCTATTTTTGTGTCCTTATTAGTGTAGGAAATCGTGGGGTCCATCGTGGCTTCGTGGGGGCGGAATTGGTCTTTTTGACCAATTCCCGCAGGTCTGCTTGCCGAGCAGGGCGAGCTGCTCGGCGAGCAGGGCTAATCACGACGAGCAGCCCCCTGCTCGGCGAGTAGACGCCTGGCGGCCTGCTCGGCGAGCAGGCTCCTGCTCGCCCGAGTAGGCGCCTGGCGGCCTGCTCGGCGAGCAGGCATCCTGCTCGCCCGAGCAGGACTCCAGGGGCCTGCTTGGCGAGTAGGCCTCCAGGGGCCTGCTTGGCGAGCAGAAATGGCCCGTTCGTCGAGCGTTTTCGCCCGGCATGTCCTCGATGCTTGCCGAATGTCGTCGATGTCCTTTTTCGCCCGAACTTACACCTGCGCACGTACAGAAACTCCAGATAACATTAGTCCAAAAGCTAAATTGATCCGTCAATCGCTTATTTTGAGCAAACGCTTCGTTTGGTGCGACTTTTGACGGACCAATTAGCTTCAAAAGATAACGGAATTATACTATGCATGCTATTTTGGCCGTAATTGCCTAGATTGGTCATAAAACGAGCCTAAACAACGAATTAATAAATAAAAGGTTTCCAATTCCTAACTAACTCACACAAAAGCATTTAAATGCGAGAAATGCTCGCTTATTAACTGAATAATGCTAAAACCCGTCCTAAAACCGTACCCAAAGATAGGGGTTTTTGACCCCTATCAATACCCACAACTTCCATATCAAGAATTGAAAGCTTTGGATTTACCTCTTCAATATGTAAAGGAGACAAGATTGGTGATGAATCTTTAGGAGGTAAAGTAGTGGTTACCCTTTGGAGCATCCTCATAGTAACTCTTCAAATAGGAGCTCCGTCTTCCTCAACCCGGCTCTAAGACGTTCCTTTAAAGCTGGTGATAAACTCGGTTGAACCATAGTCGAAAGAAGTCTCCGTTCAAGGAAAACGATCGACTCTAATACCAACTGATACAGATCGGATTTATCTGAAATAGTGACGTGTTAGTTTTAATCATAAACTAACAAAGAATACCAACTTCTCTAGCTAAACTAGAAGGAGTGAATCCCAATTCATGGACTAAATCCATAGAAATAGTGAAATCCCCATTGTTGAAGGTGAAAACCTTAACAAACTTCACAAGGAAGAAGATATGATATAGATTTGATAAAAGTTAACCTATTACAAAGAGAAATAGATGAATTTATATCATCTCAAAAACCTAATTGCCAAATTACAAAAGGGTAAATTATCTAACTAATTAAAATACAAATCAAAAGGGTAAATTGGGTTAATGGTAAAGGGGTGGCAGAGTTGTAAATAAGGAGGGGTAGAGTTGTAAATAGGGAGTGGCAAAGGTGTAATTAAGGAGTGGTCCCAAGCATGAAGAACTTGGGGAGGAAGTATTCTTCAGGTGAGGTTACGCCCCGCGTAACCCTTCTCACGCCCCGCGTGAATGCATCTCTGAGCTTGAAGGTTCTCGAAGGTGGTCTTCACGCTCTGCGCCCTTCGGGATACGCCCCGCGTATATGCCCTCCTGAAATTGGTTCTCCCCGAAGGCTTGATCCACGCTCCGGATTCACGCTCCGCGTGTCCTCTCTCACGCCCCGCGTCCAGGGACAAGATGCCCTCATCAGCTTTTATCCCCTACAATCAGTAGTACAGTGAACAATCTTGTATCTAACTTCTCTGCCACCTAGAAAGAAACCAATATCAACTCGATGGATTTTTCGAGTAAAATATAATGCTTATGGATCAGTTGAGCGATTCAAAGCGGGTTTGGTAGCCCGTGGTTACAAGCAGCAATTTGGCATTGATTACACAGAGAGTTTCTCCCTTGTAACCAAAACAACAACATTTAGAACTTTTATTGCCATTACAGCTGCCCATCGATGGCGAATACACCAAGTAGATATCAGCAACGCATATCTACATGGGTACGTGGATGAAGAGATTTATCTCGAACTTCCTAATGGTTATCAAAAGGCAAAGTCAGGGCAGGTTTGCAGATTGACAAAGTCGCTTTACGGACTTAAACAAGCAGGACATCAATGGTATAAAGAGTTCACTGGGAAGCTTCTTCAGCTGGGTTTTCACAAATCCTATCATGATTACTGCCTTTTCACTAAACAAACCTCTACTGATTTTATTGCAATTATTATCTATGTTGATGATGCTTTGATTACAAGCACATTCGAGGAACTTGTTGTTGAGGTTAAGCAATCACTTGATGAGGCATTCACTGTCAAAGATTTGGGACATGCCAAATTTTTCTTAGGTGTTGAAATCGCATGATCTGGTGCTGAATTGATTTTATCACAACATAAATATATCTCAGAGATGATTATTGATGCAGGGTTACTTCATGCTAAATCAATTAGCAGTCCACTACCTAGTGGTATTCAATTTGATTCTTATCCGCCTCTTTGTGAAAATCCGGAGCAATATCGAAGAATTGTTGGTCGTATCGTATGTTATATTTGGGATTTACTAGACCCGATATCTCATTTATCACTCAACAATTGAGTCAATTTCTCAATTCTCCTACTCAATTGCATATAGACGTTGCTATTCACGTGCTTAAATATCTAAAGGGTACTGCCTAGCTTGGTTTATTTTATGCATTAGAGAGTAATTTGAAACTCAACGGTTACTGTGATGCGTACTGGGGAAGGTGTAAGGAAATACACCGGTCAATTACAGGATATTGCGTGTTGTTGGAAAACTCTTTGATCTCTTGGAAATAAAAAAACAAAACACTGTCAGTCGTTCTTCTGCTGAAGCGAAATATCGAGCAATGGCGACCATTATATGTGAGTTGAAGTGGTTAAACTACTTGCTTAAAGAATTCAAAATTACAGTGCCTCTGCCAATATACCAAGGTATTGTGATAATCAGGGTGCAATTTATATTACAGCCAACCCCGTATTTCACGAAAAGACTAAACATATCGACATAGACTGTCATGTAGTTTGTGATCAATATTTGGGAGGATTTATTGAAACACCTTATGTTCATACACATGAGCAATTGGCAGATTTTTTTGACTAAGGCACTACGTGGTTCTCAGCTACAATTAGTGATGATGCAATTGGGATTTCTCAATTTACAATCTTTAGCTTGAGGGAGACGTCCTGGATTAAATATTATCAAGCTTCATGAAGATTGTTCACTGTACTACTAATTGTAGGGGATAAAAGCCACTAGTGGGAAAACAGTTTCACCAAAAGGCTAATCTGACACTCATGCCAAAAATGTTGTGACTCTAAAAAAACACTTTAGACTTGTTCACTCGTTTTGTATATGTAAACATTGTAATCTTCTCTGTTATATTCAATAAGAATGAATTAGTTTTTCCCAAAATTCTCTCTTCACTTCAATTTCCAGTCTTTGTATTTTTGTCTATCAATAAAGTTTGAAATTGTACATCTTTTGTTAATTTTAGAAGTGAGTAAATGCACTTAATTTAATTTAATTCTAAGTCCAAGAATACTTTAACTTTTGACATGCTCACATTTTCAAAAAAAATAGCAAACAATATTTAATGTCTGTTTGTTACTATTTTTCGGTACTAATTTTTTGGCTTTTAATTCTTTTTTTTGAAACGATTTTGGCTTTTAATTCTAAATAAAAGATAAAAAGTGTTTGAGAAAATTTCGAAACATATGCTTTTAGCATAAAAAACAACAACTAACATCTACTATCAATCGGCTACAGCAAAAAAATAAAATAAAATAATAAACAACAACCAACAATCAGAAACAAACAACTTTTATTCTTAATATTCAAAAGGCGATAAAATATTTATAAACAGGTATAATATATTGGAAATTCAAAAAGATGGCATGCAATTCACAATTAAAAAATAAGAAAGTATTTATAAGATTATAAAACAACCCACTGTAATTCCGTTTTTTTTAAGAATATGAATTTTCAAAATTTTATTTTAAGATCGGTATAATTTAGTTAACATAATATAAAAGCTTAGTATATTTGTAGTCTTTTGTACTTGTCCAATAAAATTAACTGTTCTAGATATTATTTATCTCCTGAATTTACTAAAAGTGATCAATTTAGTTTCTTAAACTACTTAAAGTGTATATATTTCATTTTTCAAAATCCTCCTTATCCTCCCACGCAAATTTGAAAGAGTTAATAAGTTATTTTAAACAAATTAAAAAGTAACCGTTTAAAAGTATAAAAAGCAATTGATTTTTTTAAATAAATATATGGACTAGGAATGTATTAAACCTAATATAAATGTAAAAGCTTTTTTGCAAATGGAACATTCTGAAAAAACGGTTTTTAGGTCCCCAAAAAGTAATGAGTTGTTGTTTGAAGATTCTTATCAAACACATATTGAAAGCTACTACTTAGATACAAACAAATAAAAGTTTATTTGAAAAATTGACAACAAACACTCCTATATTATCATACTAGTAACAAAAATTTATAAAACTTGGGAGTTTAATAGAAGAAATTAAGAATATAAAAAAATAGAAGAAATTAATGTTGATGCATCCTTGATATTGGGGTAGAATAATTTTGATACCGGAACCGTTCTTCAAATAAGATTAAGGCTTTCTGTCATCCATGAGTTTTTTGTTCAATAAAGAGTAAGAAGCTTGATAATGGTATGTTTAAATCAAATATAGTCGTGGTTTTGAGCATCTTCAATAAAAAAAATCCGACCAATCTATGAATCTGTGATGAATGATTGTAAATTTTTTTGTTCCTCTTTTTGTTGATAACAATTACCTCGTGACCTATCCCAAATGCTTATTTTTGCTTTCTAGCCTATCATTTGATAATATTTGCTTTATAATATTAGCTAGTGTAAATGATCGAGATTTCGTTAATTTTGGATAGATAAGAACAAATGTTATGAAAAAATAAATTAGGGTCCGAACGATAAAAACTAACATTTTGATAAGTGGGAGTCAAATAGTAATTTAGTCCTTTTCTTTGAATGAATATATATCTTCTTTTTTTTTTTTTTTTTTGACGAATTGAATGAATATATATCAAATGCTTATTTAGGCAAGATTTTATTAAATTGTTGTTAAAATAAGTATGCCCAACAACTTCATTGCTTGTGTACGCTAAATATGTAAATATGATATATCCAAATATACCAAGTTCATAATATTATCTCTCCAAAAAAAAATGATAATAATATATTTATTATATATTAAAGAGTTTGATTTCTAGTGAATATTTAAATATAGGCTCAATATATCATTTGCCCCGGAACTTGTCCAATTGATTGATCCCTAAACTTTTAAAGTGTCTCGATAGTCTCATCAACTTAAAAAAAATTAAAAGATAGAAAGGTCTTAGCAGGTTGGATCGAACACAAAGAGAAAGGAGGAAGAAAAGTAAAAAGATATTATTTCAGTGTACTGTTTATACAAGCTGTATAGTGTATTTATACTACTTAACTTGTGGACCTAAGTGTACTAAACAATACTCTACAACACTACAAAATATCAAACTTCTTCTTGTACTATTCTATCTTCAACACACCCCCCACAAGATGAAGTTTGATGTTGAATCTTAACAATTCCCATTTTAATCATAGTCGGTACCATCACATGATGACTCAAGGATTTTGTGAGAATGTCTGCGAGTTGATTACTCGAGTATACATGAGGAGTGGCTAAAAAACCCGTTGAAACATAATCTCTAACAACATGGCGATCTATCTCCACGTGCTTAATCTTATCATGAAACACGGGGTTCTTCGCTATTGCAATCGCTGCTTCATTGTCACAAGAAAGGGGAATAGGTTTCATACTTTGAATCTGAAATTCAGAAAGCAGATAATCAACCCATCTTACCTCACAACTAGCTTGTGCCATGCTACGATATTCGGCCTCAGCCGACGACTTGCTCACCACTGTTTGTTTTTTTTGTTTTCCAAGAGACGAGAGATTTACCGATGAACACGCAATAACCGGTTAAAGATCTCATGGTTATCTGACAAGTGCCCCAATCCGCATCACAAAAGGCAGAAATGTTCAACTGACCAGTCGTCTGTGTGGGATAAAACAAACCATAAGAAGCAGTACCCTTTAAGTACCTTAAAACGTGCAAAGCAGCCTGAAAGTGGTGTTCCGAAGGGGCTTGCATATACTGGCTGAGCTGTTGGCTAGTATATGTGATATCAGGTCTAGTAAACCCGAGATAAAGCAGCTTCCCTACCAAACGTCTGCAGATTTCAGGCAGTTCCATCAAAATACCTTTCTCGGCCAGTTGCACGCCATGCGCCAGTGGACTGCTTGCTATTTTGGCATTCTCCATTTTTGCATCATGTAACAAGTCACTTATATACTTTGTCTGGGATAACAAGGTACCAGAATATGATCTAGTGACTTCAACCCCCAGAAAATATTTGACTGGCCCCCATGTCTTTAATGGTGAAAAGAGAATGCATATAGGCTTTAACCTCCATAAGACTTGCTTCACATGAACTAGTAAGCAAAATATCATCCACGTACACAACTAGGAACAATGAACTTCCATCATTGTTTGATTTAATGAACAAGCAATGATCATGATAATAGCGTCTAAAACCAAAATCAAGTAGCTTTGTGGATATTTCTTTATACCATTGTCTTCCGGCTTGTTTCAAACCGTAGGGGGATTTAACCAATTGACATACCTTTCCAGGAGGGCACTTATCGTATCCAGCCGGAGGTTTGAGATATAAATCCTCATCGATAAACCCATGAAGATATGCGTTGTTAACATCAATCTGATGTAATGGCCAATTAAGAGCCGAAGCAACAGCAATTAGAACCCGTACAGTAACAACTTTAGCCACGGGACTAAAAGATTCATGATAATCCACCCCTTGAGTTTGGTTATAACCCTTGGCCACCAATCGGGCCTTAAACCGCTCAACCGTACCATCAGGACGATACTTGATTTTGAACACCCATTTCGACTCAATGCTTTTCTTGTTAGGTGGCAAATCAACAAATTTCCATGTATTATTTTCCTCAAGAGCAGTCAACTCTGCTTGCATAGCTTCAATCCACCGCTCATCCTTGCAAGCTTCCTTATAATTTTTAGGTTCAGTAACTTCAGCAATATTTGAGACAAAAGAGATATGGTTAGGAGAAAAAGAGGAAACCTCAGGTATCACGGGTGTAGAAGATGACGAAAAATCAACTGAACTAAAAACAAAATCTTTGAGCCAAGACGGCTTTGCTTTAGTTCGGGAAGAATGTATAACAGGTAGAGGTGTGGGATTTGATGTGGTCCTGGAGGCGGAAGCATCGAATATGGATACTTTTGGTGAGTTAGAAAGTAAAATTGACGGGTGTACAAGTGTAGAACCAATTTCAAGAGTTGTTGATGGGTGTACATGTGTAGGACCACCAATGTTATGAATTGTTGATGAATGTACAGGTGTAGAAGATAAAGAAAGGGAGATGTAATTTGGATAAGAAAGTGATTCATCACCAAAACTAAAAGTAGTGTCCTTAAAAAGAACATCTCTGCTCATTTTAAACTTCTGGGTATGGGCATTTAGAATTTTGTAGCCCTTTTGGCCAAAAGAAAATCCCATAAAATAGGCTTTGAATGCTCGAGGTGCAAATTTGTTTTTGGAAGGTCTGACATCAGTATAGTAACATAAACAGCCCAAAGGATGAAATTTTTTGTAATCCGGAACTTTATTATAAACCAATTCATATGGAGTTCACCATTTTAATACCTTGGAGGGCGACACATTTATGACACTAGCGACCAATAACACTGCCTCTCCCTAAAAATCCGTGGGTAACCTCGCCTGAAAAATGAATGCCCGAGCAATGTTAAGTAGCTGCCGATGTTTTCGCTCAACCACCCTATTTTGCTGAGGTGTATAGGGACACGACCGCTGGTGTATAATCCCTCTAGATTGGAAAATTTGTTGGCATTTTGAATTGACAAACTCGGTTCCATTATCGCTCCGAACTGTTTGTATCTGTGCTGAAAACTGAGTGTCAAGTAATCTGAGAAAATTCTTAAGAACCTGTGGAACTTGCGATTTCTATTGAATTAAAATCACCCAAGTCATTCGAGTAAAATCATCCACTATGGTTAAGAAAAAATTTGCACCAGTTTTAGAAGACACAGTATAAGGACCCCATATATCCAAATGAAGTAGTTGCAACCTATACACTGATGAAATTGTACTGGTTGGAAAACAAATCCTATGTTGTTTGGCACTAGGAAAAATATCACACACAGAACTACTAGCTTTAACAGTAAGAGTTGGTATATGTTGAAGGACTTCATCTGAAACATGTCCCAACTTCATATGCCACACATCTACTCCTTTATTTGAAGGAACTGAAGAACAACAAACAGAACTGATCAGCTCTTTCCCTTGGAAGAAATCTGAATCTGTCATAGGTAGAATTGGTAAATCTGAAAATGACTGGTTAGTTAGCTTGTAGAGATGTCCTCGCATCTGTCCCACTGATACTACTTTAGAGGTGCTCAAATCTTGCAAATAACACTGGTTATAATGGAAATAAACTGCAATATTTGAGGTCTTCATCAACTGCCCTACAGATAGTAAATTATATCTGAAGGAAGGAATGTGCAACACATTTTGCAATGTCAAGGTTGGAGACAATTTGATATCCCCAATGTGTTGAATGCCTTGACTGCTTCCATCAGGCATATCAACAGTTCATTTTACTTTAACCTTCTGATATCTACTAAATAGCGATAGATCATAGCACATATGACTAGTGGCCCCACTATCGACTATCCAGTCTATGTTAGAAGAAGCAAGAGGTTTCACATTACTAGAGAATCCTGCGAACGCAGACAAGTCTGGTGTTGATGAAGAACTGGAAATTGAAGTTGGATTCTTCTCTTTTAACATTCGATACACTTCTTGTATCATGTGCTCCATGTTTTCATCTCCTTCATCTAAATCGAGAGGAGACTGTTTTGCATCATTTGATGCCATATTTGCCTTATTTATATTACCAGAACTGTTGAAATTGTTTTTGCCTCCTGAATTGCGATTTCTGTTATTTTTCCCTTTGCAAGGATCTTTGAACCAGTCCGGGTAGCCAATGAGTTTAAAACACTCATCCTTTATGTGACCAGTCTTACGACAATAATTGCAATACTTATCTTCTTTCCTCAACTCAGACTCTGATTGCTTAAATCTATCATTCTTCTGCATAGAATAGTTAGCAATTTCTATCCCCTGATCTATCTGCAATTCCTTCTGTTTCTCTATTTTATGCACCATTGAAAAAGCTTTATTAACAGAAGGTAAAGGATCTAACAACAGAACCTGGTTAATTACATGTTCGTATCCATCATGTAATCCTGTTAGAAATTGCATTAGGTGATCCTCTTCATTCATATCCTTAATACGTGTAAAAGCATTGCACACACAAGCAGCTATAACTCCACATTGACATTCAGGTAATGGTCTTAGCAAGTTTAATTCATCCCATAATTTCTTCAGGAGTGTAAAATAAGTGCACACAGATTGATTACCTTGAATAGTTGAGTTAATTTGCCTTTTGAGACGAAACAACGTCGGAGAATTGTTTTCCCCAAACCTCTGCTCCAATTCTTTCCATAGTGACCTAGCTGTTGATGCAAACACAAAAGATTCTGCAAAATCTTTGTGAATGGAGTTTAAAATCCACGCAATGACTAGGCAGTTTCCTTCTTTCCACTCCTCAAGCGTTGCTATATTTGTTTGTGATGGTTGTTCATCAGACAAAATGAACTTCAATTTCTTCTTTACCGTAAGCGCACGAACCATTGCGTGTTTCCAGACAAAATAGTTTTGGCTTGTAAGGAGATTACTCACAAGAACAGTGCTAGGATTATCATGATTCGCACAAGATGAGTGCCGATTATGATCGGAGTTCCGATTCTGATCTGTATTGCGATCGGTGTTGTTACGATCCGATGAACTTCTTGTATTCATTATATTTTCCAGATCTGGCGCTTCACCAAATTCTTCTTCTGTTTCAGAGAAATCGAGAAACTCCTCTTCTACCTCTTCGTTTTCTTCAATTGGATACAGAAACTTCTTTTGATTTCGTTTCTTTCTCCTTTGCCTCCCTGTCATGGCTCTGATACCATATTAGCAGGTTGGATCGAACACAGAGAGAAAGGAGGAAGAAAAGTAAAAAGATATTATTTCAGTGTACTGTTTATACAAGCTATATACTGTATTTATACTACTTAACTTGTGGACCCAAGTGTACTAAACAATACTCTACAACTCTACAAAATATCAAACTTCTTCTTGTACTGTTCTATCTTCAACAAAAGGGTAAAATTGCCCCTACCCTTTCCATTTTTTTTAATTTGTTATCCTTGTTACTTGCTTTATCTCTTTTATTTTGTACAAAATCAAAACAAATTTTGGTAAATTTCTTAAATTGGTCCAAAGTTTTTTTAAAATTTCAATGGTTCAAATTTTGGTAAATTTTCTAAATTGGTCCAAATTTTTATTTTAATTTCAATTATGATTTATTTACTATGTTCGAGATTATTAATGTGTTGTTTGCTTAGTGACTTTTTAGTGATTATAATTAAGGGATAAGATACCAAAATAGACCTATGATTTTTGGGGAAGTATCAATTTAGGCTCCACGTACAAAATAGTACCAATATAGGCTTAATATTTAAAAAGGGTATTAATTTAGTCATCGAGAACAGATTGGACATATTATTCCCATTACTACGTTAAGTTCTGATTTCTCCCTCCACGTATAATTGGCAGAGCTTAACGGAGTAATATCAATGACGTGTCTCGTTTCGTTATCAAGGCCTAAATTGGTACCGTTTTTTAAACGTTAAGCCTATATTGGTGTTATTTCGTACGTGGAGCCTAAATTGATACTTCTCCAAAAACCATAGACCTATTTTGGTACATTATCCCTGTAATTAATTTAGAATCTAATTTAGGAAAATAATATGAGCCGGTCTAACCCGACCCGTAGCATCTAACCCAACCCGTATCATCCAAATAAAAAATCAAAAACTTATTGAAGTGAAAAAATAAAAGATCGATAACTTAATGATGCTTTTTGCTTGCATCATAAACGGGATTCCATGTATGAATCTTATTTATCGATAACTACTACTAATATTTTATTAGTAGTATCTTAATAATTAGAATTTAATAGTGTTCCGAGGAATTTTTTTTAATGAGGTTAATTTTCAAAATAATAATAATTAGAAAGAACTGTGACCTGTTAAAAAGAAGTATATAGTCGGTTAGTAAATTTTGGAACCAAAGATGAAAGTTTATGAATCCATCCTTTCACAAAAAAAAAATATATATATATTATAACAATTTAAGTTGCAGGATGTTTTAAATTTCTATTATGTTTTAAATTTTTACTATAACATTCTAATAAATCTGGATTATTTTATATTTAGATTAACATTATTGAAAAACAATAATGATATGCATGTTTGATTTGAAGTCCATTATTATCTTTTGTATATATGTTGGCCACAAGTCCTTGTGAAGTAGGACAAGGTAGCCTAATTGTTATTTTTCTTATCTTATTGTTTTCTATTATTAAAAATAAAGTTAAAATACAATGTTAAGAGAAAAAATTATGGGGTGGCTTTAATTTTGTTAAAACGGCAACACTTAGGCAAAAAAGAGTATTTTTTTTTTTTATGAATAATGAGTAATTTTGATTACTATTATTATTTAAACTAGTCGAAAACCCATGCGATGCACGAGATATGAAATTTTTATATAAGTTAGATAAATAAATAAATTGGCATATTTACTTTGAAGTAATTTTATATCATGCTATGATTTTTTTTTTATATTATGTATATTTGAAATTAATATATATTTTTTTAGTAATAATTCAAATTAAATTAAATTAATTTTGAAAATAATTGATTAATTTTTTATAGAATTTTAATTAAAGATGAATGATTTATTTATTTTTATAAAATTTAATGATTTGTACTTTTTTGTAATTTTAATACATTTTCATATTTTGGAATTCTATGAAACAATAATAATAAAATAGAAGATTGATTAAGAAATATATTAGAATATAATAGAAAACCAAAAATTAAAATTAAATATTATATTTACAATACAAAAGAATGACAATATATGTCAAACAAAAATTGGGATTAAACTACAATTAAAATTAAATATTATATCTACGATACAAAAGAATTACAAACTATGTTAAAATGGAAGCAACATCAATATATTATGCTATAAACTATTACAATCAATACTTTTCTAATGTTGCACGTGAAGAAACTTTATCAATTCAATATTTTATATATAAAAAAATAAAATCAATAAGAATTAGTCACAAATTCATCTTGATGATAATCATCTTGCTTGATGGAATTTCATGATCACTAAGTATTCAAATTCAATTATTCATTCTGCTACAATAACCTAATATATCCAATTGAATCAGCTTAAGGTGGTAATTTCTCCTATTTTCATCTCGTAATATCTCATCAAGACATTCAATCAATTTGTTCTTCATTCTTTCACTGTATAGAATATCAGTCATGCTCGTAGATATCACTTATTTGATTTCATTAATATTTTCTAATAATTATATATTCTTGAATTTCCTAAGCAAGAAAAACAAATAAAAGAATAGAAAACAAAAATAAATGGACAAAAAAGATAATTATGAGAGAACTATCTTCCTCTTTTTTTTCGAAAATAAGAGAGAATGTCAAGCTATAAGCATATAAAGAGGACAGTGAAAATATTTTTTGTCTATTAATTAATTTTTTTTATTTTTTTCTTAATGAAGTATTAAGTTCACTCAATAAAAAAAAGTTTTATAATTCATATGTGAAATTAATTCTATTAATTAGAATCATTATGCTCAATATTTGAGAATTTAAAGAGATCCAAATAATAATAATTTTTAATTAATATTTTCCATCAACATCCTATGATCATGTTTCATTTTCATCTGTTAAAAACTCTTGAAATACTAACAATTGTGTACAAATCATAATATAATAGTTAAAAACTATATAAGCCAATGTTGCAAACACAATTATCTCAATATCTCATAATTAATGTACATTTTTAGGATTTTGAGCATGAAAATTTATTTTTATTTACCTTTATTTTGAATTCGTATCTAGCATAATCCAAATTCTTCAAGAATAAACATCTTATCAAGTGCATTAGACGCTTACAATCTCTTTGTCTAGAGAACTAGGAAAAAATAGGTTCTTGATAATAATAATAATAATAATAATAATAATAATAATAATAATAATAATAATAATAATAATAATAATAATATAACATAATTTATAATTGAAATAAACTTCATTGTAAGTATAATATTTCAATACATCTTTAATATTTTATTCAATATGTCTCAAACTTCAATGAACAACTATTATGTGAAACTTTATATCTATTTGTATCAAAATGCATAAAAATAAAAAATACAATCCATATCAGTTAAATAAACTCAAACTAAAAAAATGAGTGGATTTCAACAGGTTCCAAATTAGAAAAAATAATCTAACTTCAATTAAAGCTAAAAATTGAGTTCATATAAACCCGAAAATCTAAATTTTAGTTAGAGTTAACAATCGAAACGATAACACCTAGTGACATATACTAAAAAAGAATGAAAATATACAAAATCTTTATTTTAGTCACTTTTGAAAAAAAGCACAAATAAAAAAAACATGGATAAGGTAGCGAGATGTATGGAACCTGGGTAACGACAGAAATAGAATTTCATCTCTGAAAGATGAAACTACAACAACTATTGTTTAATAAAAATAAAACAACACAATTGAGAACAAAAATAACTACAACATATGAAAAAATCGAATAATTACTTTGAGAAATGTAAGAATTTCTTGTAATTTTTGACACTTTTGTGTTTTTCGATTTTAGTTGTCCATACATCTTCTATTTCTATCGGATTTCTTCAATTGGAGATATCAGTTTGAAAAAAAAATAAATAAAAAAGAAAAACATGGATAAGGTAGTGAGAGGTATAGAACCTAGATAACGGCAGAAATGGATCTGAAAGATAAAACTATAACAATTATTGTTTAATAAAAATAAAACAACAACACAATTGTGAACAAAATAACTACAATATATGAAAAAAGTCGAATAATTACCTTCAGAAATATAATACTATCTATCATGACCAATGAATATAATGACAGAATATTATCTATCAAGCTTTATATAGAAGTTTATTTGTGACTTTTGGGTTTCATTTGTTTTGTGTTTTTTCATCTTCTCGTAACTCTTACTTTCTTTTATTATTTTAATTAATGAGCTAGTAATTGTTTAATTTATTATAAATATAAATCTGTTATTTTTAATTAATTAAATCTTTTTAATCTTGATTTTTTACTACGTTGACAACTCATAAAAAACCATCTAAAACACTTCTCCTTATTTCTCTCTGCTTCCGTAATTATATTTAGTATAGATTCTTCCCTTCTTTTTATTAATCAAGTGTTCAATAATAATATATTGATAATAATATATTGAATAATACTTATGATTCTTTCCATTATAATTTTAAAATTAAGACAATGTTTGGTACGTAAAAGAAAATGTATTGTGAAATGAGATTAAGAATGAGTTATTACCGTTTTAATTGTTTGGATAGACTAATGAATTAATGAAATGAGACATGATTCCTTAAATTAACGGAATGAATAGTTCTTGGTGATTATATGTTAATCAATTTTGAATTCCTTACCGAATCAAAATAAAATTAATTTCACAACCCATCTTTTAGCATGATTAGCGTAATAATAAGGTTGGTGTTTGTCTATTGGCATGAATATACGAATTGTAGGGATGGAAACTATAAGACGGTGCTGGGTGCAAATCTTGAAAGGGAAACAAAATAATTCTTGAGCTATTACGGCGGGAACGTCGAAAGGGGAAAGGAGATGAGATCCAAAGAGTTGTGTTGCCTACTAGTATGACCCTCGAGCTAGTCGTTGCTTCATTCATCTATCACTCCATTGAAGAATTCCATCATCCATCATCTAACAAGTGAATGGTCCTCCTACGTTCATTTCGGCGGAAACTAGTACCGAGTTAGCAAGTGCTCTAAGGACAAAATTCCTTTTGTCTCTTATGAGCCATAGCATTTGGTTGAACCTAGGTTGCATTATTGTTAACCTTCGGGTGTTCGTGTCTCATCAATATATTTTCACATTTTGATCTCAAATACTTATTCATTCTTTTGTTACTTGCTTTGATTATCATGCTTGGTTTCCATTTGTCTAATTGTTTCTAAATCATTTTATGTTTGTTCCAGTTCATACACCTTACCAACACTAAAACCTCTGAAAATCGTAGGATTGACAACCCTTCGAAAACTTACGGGTCCTTAATTTCTGAGTTTAGGTTTGACCATTCCTTAATGGGGTAAAAATTGTTATTTAGCACGAAAAGAGGGTTAACAAGATTAGACTAATTAAGATAAGTATAATTACTTGCATGAAACTAAATTAACGCATTAGAACATTTTATTTCAATTTATTCGTACTAATTGAAAAAATACATCAAAACATATTCCATTGAATCAAACTTACCGCACTTGAGTAAAACCTTTGTTTCTCATTTTACATTCAAAGATTAAATCAAGCTTCATGACGAGTCAAATAGAAATAATTATTAACATGTTATATATGTAATTGATGAAAACTAGTTAAATTTGGCGAATTTACTTTTTGAAATCCAATTAAAATTCGAAAAATATTTCCAGAACGTGTCAAATTGCAATAAGCTTTGAATAAATAAATAAAAGATAAAACCTTAAATAAACAAAAGATACTTGGCCACTAACTTTATAATTATGAATAAATCATCCTTATTAAGAACAAATGTATATCTAGGTAAGGTTTTATTTAATTGTTTAGTAATATCTTAGTTAGGTGGTTTATAATGCAGATAATGCTTGTAATCTTCTGATTAACAATAATTAATTATACTTTATTATCAAAAAATATAACAATAATTATACTTTGGCATCATATCATATATCATTGTCATGATTAGAGAAAATTAAGATTTAAAAATGTAAATAAATATATTATTAAGTTTGTTGCTTCCATTTGAACATTATTAGTGTTTCTTTATTTTCTAGAAAAATGGGATGTCTAGTCACATTTATGCTAATCATATCCATTATGATTTTACTAGGTTTGTTTTAAAAAGGAAAAGGAAAAAGAAAAGACTAGGCATATATTTCATTAACCACAAAAGTATTATTTATTTAACGCGTTTATTTCAGTTGTTAACTAATAATTATTGATGTTTGCTATTGTAGTTAGATGTTTGTTATTAGTTGATTAATCATTAGTATTCGGTAAAATTATGATTAATTATTATTGTTGGTGTGTAAAATGTTTAATATGCACATGTTTTAAATCTAATCAATAAATAAATTATAAAAATAAAAAATGGCAGCACATAAATTAATAAAATAATATAAATAACTAAACAAAAATAAAAATGATAATTTATTGAACGGAGTAAAACTTTGTTCTTTCCGCAATCATATTATAGAAATGAAAATAACGATTTAAAAAGAAATGGTTTTTTTTTTTTTTGCATAAATAAAAAATATAATTTTATCAATATCAAATAAATACAAACAGTTTTTCATGAAATGCTCCAAAAATAAACTTTTCGTGAAAAGCTAATAAAAAACATTGTTTTTATGAAAAAAAAAGTCAAAAGACATTGTTCTATAAATCTAACCAAACACCATAATTTCTGTCGTTAGGATTGAAAATTCTGAAGATTAAGGAGTGAATTAGTTTATTTTTTTTGAAAGTAAGTGTGAATTAATTTATAAGAGTATAAAAGAGTTGAGTACTGTTAATTTTATGCACTGATTAATTACTTTTTATTCAATTGGAGAGGAGGTTGTACTAATTAATTTTTTTATTAAATTGTACTAATTAATTGTTACTAATATTATATAATTGGAAACAAAACTTTAAATTCAATTAATTTAGGGTGTTGTTAAACTCAGCCCCAAATTCCCACTCCTAGCCCCGTGAAAGGACGAAAATGCCCTTTCATGGGTTTTGGGGAGGGAAATTTCTATTTTCTTTTGCCAATCCGACACGCGGGCGTGTGGCTATCACGTCTCACCGCGTGGTCGGGCGTATAGATATCACGCCTCACCGTATGGTCGGGCGTGATAGCCCCACGCCTCACCGCAAGGTCGGGCAGTTGGCTATCACGTCCGACCACGCGATGAGGCGTGTGTCTATCACGTCCGACCACGCGGTGAGGCGTGATCGCCACACGCCCGCTGTTAGATAAGGTGCCGAACGGCCTCGCCCAGGCGGACCAGGGGGTGGACACCTCATGGCGACGTAAGCGGTGATTGACGTCGAAAGCAACCAATCGTGGAATCAAGCTGTTCGGCAGGACCGGAGCTCGGAGATATGGAAGAGTCGCCACCCACGAATGGGAAAATGAACACCGATCCCTTGCGGGAGACCGGTGAGGGTTCGGAAAACTTAGGTACGAGCCGAGAAGGCTAGCTCCTTTCCGGAGAAAGGCTACTAGGCACCCCGACATCGCCCGGTTATGAACCACCGGCCTCCTACTCAGCGTGTTAGGCGATAACGGACTAATCGCATATTTCTTTAAGTTTGAAATTCATTTGAAACCTTTTCTTTCTCGTTTTGAAAACCGTTTTGAGCATGTCATTAAAAGCCATTTTAGTAAAGAATCACCCATTTTGCATAAATTTATAGTATATAGGAGAGAGAGGGGGAGAAGAAAGAATTGATTTATTCATAGTGTGATTTATGTTTTATATCGTATATTACATCTACGCTAATCTTACTCCCCAAAAAGAAGTTTATTTACATGGTTCGTACCTTAATCGCCATTGGAACGATTTAGGTACGTTTCAAAACCCCGTTAATGATGTTCACTTGAATCGCCGTTGGAACGACTCGAGCGTTTGAAAACGTGGAGCAAACAGTTTTAATCTAAAAACGTGATTAAGCATACAAGTCAATTTATTTTGTACAAAACCATTTGAATAGAAAGACAATTCAAAACTCTATTATTTACAAATAAAAACGATTTTAATTACAAGGTTCGCTTAATCCGTCATTGGAACGAATTAAGGTTTTAAAACGTGATGTTTTAGGAAACGATTTAAAGTAATAAGAAAGCCTTTTATTCACATTAGGAACTTCTAGAAAACTTAAGTTTAAATAAGCAAATTAAATTCTCTTTTTGTGATTTATTTTCCCTTTTTTCACTCAATAGAACCTTACTTGAACATAATTACAACAATTAACAAATCAAGGTCCAATTTTACCCAATCAAATATATTTAAAATATATACATATATACAAAAATAAAATAGAAGTATATATATATATACATAGTTTTATCTAAAAATAGGGATATATCTATAGATGAAAATGAGTAAGAAATACTATATGATACAATAAGAAAAATGAGAAAAAGTACTACACAAAATACATTTTTATCCTAATTATAACTATGTGAAAATAACTAAAACTATGCAAGTTTAAAAGAAAAGGAAAGTAATTTGGATCCCAAAATAGTTTATGAGTATATAGGAAATGTTCCATCCTCAATAATGGCTAAATCCATTTAAATAAACCAAAAAAAAGAAAACTATATATACATATACAAATAATTCCATAAAAACCAAAACAATGAAAATCATAATCAAATATACAAAGTAAGTAAGTATATAGATAATTATTGGGTGAATGCCTCAAAAATAATTTTAACTAACATATTACATAATTATACATATATATATAAGAGATTAAATATAAAAAAAATAGAAGAAATGGATTTAAAAGGGTATTTTCGGATTCCAGCAGATTACCGACGGAAAATCCGTCTCTAATCTGCTGTTAGTGACAAAAAAGGCAGAATTACAGATTTAGTCCAACAGTTTCCAGATTTATTCAAAAGCTTTAGATTAGATCTATTCTATCATTTCGGGTCTCCGAACTACCAAAAGTGGATCATAGTCTATAACGGAGAATCCCAAAACGATGTTTTATTTTAAAACGTTATTTAGAAATATCTTCAAAAAAACTTATAATTACAACGTTTTTAATCCCGAACTACCTTTGAATCGGATCACGGTTCGTATTGGGATATTAAAACGAGGTTTTTATTTCAAAACAAAATCGAACGTTTATTTAATACGAGACCCAAATTAAATAAGACGTGATAAATAAATGATTAAATAAATAAAAACTATAACATAAAAATAAATAAATAAAGAGAATAAATTAAATAAAACAAAACGAGTCTAGTCCTCGGATAATACCTCAAGATCGGTATCTGACAGTCGAAGTCGGTTGATTCCACGAGTTGCCTTTTTGTGTTTTTCGGGTTTTTTAGTAAAAATTTAACTTTTAGGAAATTCGGACTTTTTGAGGAAAAAAAATATTTTCCTCGAAAAATTCACTTTCTCTCTCTAAAAATGTCTAGAGTGAGAAAGCTCTCCAAAAATCCCTCCTCCCTCTAAAATGCATGGGGATCCGTGCCTTATATAGGCGAGGATCCCCGGAAACTTTGGGCGACGCCCGATTAAAATTGGGCGTCGCCCAAAGGAGGTTGGGCGATCGCCCAACACTAGTTGGGCGAACGCCCAACTTGGTTGTGCGCGCGCCCAACAGATGTTGGGCGCTCGCCCAACAAGCGTTGGGCGCTCGCCCAGAGGCTGCCGGGCGTGCGCGCCCAGCGGCCGTTAGGCGTGCGTCCCGCGCTGTCAGGCGTGCGCGCCCAGCGGCCGTCGGGCGTGCGCCCCGCGACCGTCGGGCATGCGCCCCGCGCTGTCGGGCGCGCGTCCAACTGTCGTCGGGCGCGCGCCGACTGCCGCTAGGCGCTCGCACCACGTCGCTGAGCACTCGCGAGCCGTCCACTCGACGATCGCAACTCCTACTGACCTCCCGTTTTTTTTATTATATTTTTTTGCTTTAAAACTCCCGGAACCAACCGCTTCAACCGTCTTGTTACAGGTTTTCGTCACAGGTCCTCCGACTCGGTGTCTACAGTTGCCCCTACTTTCCTATTTTGACAGTGATGTGTGTGTTTTGAAAATGTTTTTTTGCTAACGCAACACATGCAATGTAAATATATTAAAGTAAAAGACACGTATAGAGTAGGAGGAAGAATACCTGATCTCCATGTCGCAAGTTCCTATCTTGCCTTTGAATCGGCTGCCGGCGGACTTTTTCTTAAGGATCCTAGCCTAAATCGACCGCGGGTAAAAATGACTCAAAAGTAACCTCGGTCGTGGACCAAAGGTAAGAAGGCTGCAAAGCAACCTCGGTCGTGGACCGAAGGTAAGATGGCTCAAAAGCTACCTCGGTCGTGGACCGTAGGTAAGATGGCTCAAAAGCTACCTCGGTCGTGGACCGTAGGTAAGATGGCTCAAAAGCAACCTCGGTCGTGGACCGTAGGTACGATGGCTCAAAAGCAACCTTAATCGTGGATCGAAGGTAAGATGGCTCAAAAGCAACCTCGGTCGTGGACCGTAGGTAAGATGGCTCAAAAGTTACCTCGGTCGTGGACCGTAGGTAAGATGGCTCAAAAGCAACCTCGGTCGTGGACCGTAGGTAAGATGGCTCAAAAGCAACCTCGGTCGTGGACCGTAGGTAAGATGGCTCAAAAGCAACCCCGGTCGTGGACCGTAGGTAAGATGGCTCAGAAGCAAAAAAAGGTTCTTTCTATCAATTCTGAATTCTAAAACACTGTCGTCTGTATTTTCACTGGAGCTATTGTCTCGGGTATTTGAGTGGTTTGATAGGAACGTCCTTATCTTTTCGTTTAGAACATTTCAGACTAAGAATTATTTTTCTGTTGACTGTTGTCTGTATTTTGACTGGCGCCACTGTTCTGTAAAATTTTGACTGTCGTCTAGAGTCATATCCTTGGGGTATTGGTCACCTCCTGGCAGAAACGCAGGCTGAAACGGATTGCAAATCGGAGGTCTGTGCACCTGGTAATTAATTATTTACTTTTTACCTTTATGTCACGTCGTACCTTTTTCGCTATTTACGGGAATGCCATTCCCTGTTTCTATATAAGGTGGTGGGGTTTCATTTCAACCCCACACCTTCTCTCTCTTCTCTCTCTCTAGCTTTTATCTTTGAGCATTCTTGTGATGGATTCGGATAAATACGATGGCACGAAGGGCATGGAAGTGGGTTTTGCGAACTTGACGGGAGTGGCTCCCTTTCAGGACCCTGATTCTCATCTGAGCCGGACCCACATTAACCAGGTAAGTACCCTTCTACTCTTTTATCCCTTAACTAGACTTCTAGGCTTTAGTAGCCCTACTTTGAACATGATTTGCATGCTAACCTCTAAGCCGTTTAGAAGACCTTTAGTTAGAAAACGCGAATTTCCATGCACGTAAGCAATGCTTTATTTATTTTTTGAAAGAATTTGACCTATATGCATGTGAATAGTAAAAATACGAACAATGCATGCCAACAGTAAAAACACGAATAACATGTGAATAGTGAAAACGTGAATAGTGCACCTGAATAGTAAAAACATTGAATAATGCATGCTAACCGCAAAGTAAAATGTGAATAGTGCACGTGAATAGTAAAAACATTGAATAATGCATGCTAATCGCAAAGTAAAAACGTGAATAGTGCACGTGAATAGTAAAAACGTGAATAGTGCATGTGAATAGTAAAAACATGAATAGTGCACGTGAATAGTAAAAAACATAAACGACTAAATCAAATGCTTTAATTGGATCAATCTCTTTGCCAACGTGAGGGAGAGTGGAACACCGAAGAATAATGAATTAATCAAATCTTGTACAAATGACCCTAAGAACGAAATCTCACAAAATGATGGTCCTAATTGACAAGGAGTCTCTAGGTTAGATTTAAACATGACCGAAAGAATAACTAGGTTAATAAACCTTTATTAGACGTAAGCCTAGGAGCGAGATTTAAACTTACCCATTCCGCTCTTTCCAGATCATAGGCATTTCTGGGACCACAGAGGATATCCATGCTTGGCATGCCATGCTTAGCCCGGCGGCCAAAGCCCAGGTACGAGAGTTGGGCTTCGAGCCCTTTATCCTGGCACTGCCACGCGCCAACGGAATATGTGACCGGTTCGGCCTGCGCGCCTTATGCGAGAGATGGGTGGACTCGACCCATACTTTCCACTTCTCATTTGGGGAGATGACGATCTCGCCCCGCGACTTCTCCTTGTTGACTGGGTTACGAGGTAGCGGTATCCCGATCCCCTTCTTTTTTGACACGGTGCGTCCCCGGGTTGATCGCGCCGAGTTATCTGCTTTGATTGGACCTAGAGTCTACACGGGTGTCAAGGTCACCCCGGCGAAGTTCATTACCACATCCGGCCTATTGAGTCGCAGGGACTTCTGCGACCGAGATGACACGGATCAGGCTACACGCAGCTTTCTTTTGTATGCCTTGGGCGAGACGATCTTCCGCACTAAGAGCGGAACTATACACGCGGGTCTTATTCAGGCTTTCCTTGGATGCGGTATCGTCTTATGATTGGGCAGGAGCCGGCTTAGCTTTTCTGTACAAGTTTTTGGATTTGACTTGCCGGAAGCGCAAGGATTTCGGTGGTTACACCTTTGCTCTCTTGGTACGTCGTTCATCCTTGGCTTGTTTCTTTATTCTTTTCGTGATTTCTGCTTTTAACCTTCGTTTCAACGAGCAGGTTTGGGCCTACGAGAGGCAGATTCTTCCGTGCACGCGCAGGAGCAGGCCTCGGGTGGTTAGGCTTCCACTTATGGCTCGGTGGGGTGATTTTGATTTAGGCGCTGAGCAGAGGCGGACAGTGGCGTGATTCCTGGCGTGGATTGACTCGCGGACCTTGGGGCAGGTGAACATCTTCTAACTATGCCGGATTTTTGCTTGATCAGACCTGACTTTTCTCTTTTTTTTCAGATTCGATTCAGATGGGACGACCTCGACTTTGGTCCCAATTACGCTTATATTACCCGCATCCAGGGGCAGCAGTGCGTACTTACAGGCCCCTGCGTACGGGCATGGTACTTGGGCGACCGGGGCATCACCGGGGTTAGCGCCTCGTATTGGACACCCGGCGAGATCCCAGTGTCCATGTTTGCAGTGAGGACCATGCTTCTATCGGACATTCGTCGCGACTTGACCCGCTGATTTGCCCCTCGAGACGTGTGGGACCAT
The DNA here is from genome assembly GCF_963576675.1 of Euphorbia lathyris. Classification (NCBI taxonomy): domain Eukaryota; kingdom Viridiplantae; phylum Streptophyta; class Magnoliopsida; order Malpighiales; family Euphorbiaceae; genus Euphorbia; species Euphorbia lathyris. The sequence continues at coordinate 70,723,732 of NC_088918.1, read as the reverse complement.
GCAGGGGGCCGTGCTCGCTATTTATCGACACTGTTGACTTCGGTGGATGCTCCCGAGGTCGCGATGGACGTGGATCCCCGGACGGACGTGTTTTCAGCGGAGGCTGTTGATGCGCCTTCGGTGAAGAAGACTCACTAAGGGATAAGTGTACCCCGTCGTTATCAAGTAATAAATCTGGAAAGTCCAGGTATCGAATCCACAGGACTTATTTACCACAAGTATCGAACTACTAGGTCTCAGGTGTTATCTAGGCTTTGTGGGTTTTGAGTTTGTTTTCTTAAGTTAATCTACTCCTAGGTTGAATTACGCTACTCCTAGCTAAGTTATACTAGTTCTAACTAAGTTATTCTACGCCTAATTAAGTTAAACTACTCCTAATTAAGTTAAACTACTCCTAATTGATCTTTCACTAATGCAATTACCCGAAGGAACATGGTATGAACGATAATAATGAGGTTAGGTTATTAGGTCTATTGATTAAAAACCTAATCTAAGTCGCTTGTATTCAAGGCGATTAACACTACTTACCCTCTTGAAGTTCTTAGTGCGTGATTCCCTTGTAAGGCTGGAACTAGGTCTAAGGCTCAGCAATTTGGGCTTAATCAACTAAGAGGTCGTCAATCTCCTAGGCTCTGACTAGGTCAGATTCAGCTCACAATATGTGCCTACTCGATTTTGGGGCTTTTGAATGAGTTAAACCTATTGAATAAAGCGTAAGACAAAGATTAAACAAACAATCATAGAACAAAACAAGAGCTAAAATATTATTAAAGATGAAGAACAGTGTCACAGGATACAATTAGCCTAGGATTCATAGACTGTATCAAAGAGTAAAAACAAGGAAAAGTAAAAGGAGATACGAAAATCCCTTTCAAGGAACCTGTTTACTCTGCAATCGGCTTCCTAGGTCTTAAGGACGGACCTTGAATATTCCTCGAGAACAGCTTTGAAGGAGCTTCAATGGAGGTTGATGAAGATGGAGGAGATGGAGAGGAAATTCAAGGGGAAAGCTAAAGTAATTTACAAATAATGAAAGATATCTAATTACATTGGAAAAATCCTATTTATAGGCGTGGCTCGGGCCCTTTTGATGACCTAATTCGTGTCCTTATGCAGGTAGGAAGTCGTGGGGTCCATCGTGGCGTCGTGGGGGCGGAATTGGTCTTTTTGACCAATTCCCGCAGGTCTGCTCGCCGAGCAGGCACTGACTGCTCGGCGAGCAGGCACAGTGCATGGGCCGTGCCTGGGCGGTGCCTGGGCAGTGCCTAGGCAGCTCGCCGAGCAGCTGCCGGGGGTCCCCGAGACACGATTTTTGCCTGAAATTGATCATGTTTTAACCTGCACACGCACATAAACTCCAAACAACATTAGTCCAAAGGCTAAATTGACCCGCCAATCGCTTATTTTGAGCAAACGCTTCGTTTGGTGCGACTTTTGACGGATCAATTAGCTTCAAAAGATAACGGAATTATAATATGCATGCCATTTTGGCTGTATTTGCCTAAATTGATCATAAAACGAGCCTGAACAACGAAAAGTAAATAAAACATTTCCAATTTCTAACTAACTCACACAAAAGCATTTAAATGCGAGAATTGCTCGCTTATTAACTAAATAACGCTAAAAACCGTTCTAAAACCGTACCCAAAGATAGGGGTTTTTGACCCCTATCAAACCTCCTCGCATTTAAAACTTTACTTGTCCCCAAGTAAACTAAAAAACTAAACCCGCAATCACAAGCAAGCTAGAAAACCTCCCGGTTTGACTAGGTGCTTGACACAATTTCGAGCATCTGTAATTACATGCATTCGGAAATACAAAGTAGAGACACGATATCCAAAAGCCGCATTTCAATTATCATAGGTCATATGTTTTAAGAAAAAGGACACATGTTCAATTAAACGAGCTTGAGGGGATCGCTAAGTAAAACACCTCACCATAGGTAGTTCACTCATTTCACACAATTTTCGGTGGCTAAAGTGTTTACTCTCGGCTTATGTTCTTGCTTAGGATTACGTTGATTTTGCACGTTCATCTGAGTTCCTCTACTATGCTATATGACTCCGATGATATCAAAAACAGCCTCTAATTGGGGTTGTAATGTGGTTAGAGGGTTAAAGGTACAACAAGGGTTAATAGTTCTAGCGCTAGAAAAACAAAGTTCAAATGGCTTTAGCAAATATGAAGTGACTGAGCTTTTTATTCATTCATTACTCTCTTGTTAGGATGTTTTCTTGAGACGTTTTGATTTTAAGAACTGGGGAATGAAGTTCTTCCCTTTTTGTTCGTCTCTCTTCTTTTCTTTTCTTTTTCTGTTTTTCTCTTTTCCCTTTTTTTTTGGGATAGTGATGCTCATTCACTTCTTAGCCTTTTGGCTTGCTATTATGATGCCATAAACAAAGACAAAGCGCTAGAATTGACAAAGGCTCGATGTGAGCTTTGCAAAAACTTTGGGTTAAGTAGCAAACCAAGTGATGGTTTGCAAAAATTGGGTTAGAATGAAAGAAAAATCTATAAACTACAAAAATATAGGCTCAAAGGGGCTTCCTAGAGTGGATGAAAAAGAGAAAATAAAGTAAAGAAAAGGGTTAATTCTAATGAGGCTGATTCATCATTTATCATCTCAAATCATTGCATGTAGGTTCAACACAGTATTAGGTGCAAAATTTGTAATCTTTCCACAAGTCAAAGCATTCACACAAAAATGTCAAGAAAAAGAGCTTTTTGATGTTCGCTCTTGGGCTCAAATTCAACTCACAATTCTTTGGGTTTCAATTTTGTGTTTACTAGTTCTCCCCAAACTCAAGTTTAACATCACATGCCTTCAATTCTTAAGTTATCTACCTAAGTAATGATTTTAGCATTTCTTCAAAAGTAGGGTCTAAATGCAAACTTTAGCTCATGCTTTTACAGATACAAGGATTGTGTCCTACACCTAAACTAGTTGTCATGCAATCTTAGATTCGGTTCTCAACCCTCAAGGACAAATAACGAAGTTTAGATTCGAAGGAGGTTCACGGTTTTAGGTCCTAAACATGCAAAACATAAATAAAACCCGAAAAATGCAAAACTAAACTAGACACGACGCAACAAAAATTTAAAAATTATACAATTTTTGTAAGTTTGTATACCCCTCCTCCTCACACTAAAAATATGCAATAAGTTCCAACATTGCATCACAAACCATAAAGTACAAGTGCAAAAAGTTAGGGTGGAGAAGACAACTTACTGATTTTATCGCAATCGCCAAAAATTTGATGATTTGCGGTGCCAATTTTTTTTTTATTATTATTTATTTATTTATTTCAGCTCCGTTCGGAAAAAATCCCGAACCGTTGCTTATCTCGGCCGAGCAGCGGGCTGGGCGCCAGCGCCCAGCTCGCGGCGAGCTGGGCCTCCTGGGGCCAAATTTTTTTTTTTATTTTAAACCTGAACACTTAAAAAAAATAAAAATAAAATAAAATAAACAAAAACTAAACCACTAAACTAAAATATCAATGTATAATCTAAAAATAAACCTGAAAAGTTTTATTAAAACTTGGGTTGCCTCCCAAAAAGCGCTACGTTATAGTCGGTGAGCTCGACATAGAATTCCCGCCTAGGTGTATGCTGACATTCGCGTTAGGAATTCAAATTCCTAAATAAATAATCCGTACCTACAAAACGGATTAAGAGCCTCTAATAAGTTTAATGAAAGCAGGAGGCCGAATTTAAACATATTATGAAAAAGTTTGGTTTGCTCCCTTTTGGATTCTCTTAGTAGGTCGAAGAGAATGAAAACTTCTGAGCATGAAACAAACCTAAACTTTTCTAATTTTTGAGGAAAAGGTAATTGAGATACACAAGTTTTGATTTGATCTTTTATCTCTACCACATGATTTAGAATTTCAGATTTTGAACCGGGGTTGCTTACCGCTTCCGGTTCTTCACTTACCTCGAGTGATGCATGTGATAGTGGACTTGGTTCTACCTTTTTGTCATTCCTCAAGGAAATGGCTTGAGCTAATTCCCTTTGTGGGATTTCTATGTTTTCCTTTATGCCTGGGAGAGCATCTCGGCATTGCTTTTGCATCTCTTGGTTTATTTGAGCCAATTGGTTGCTCAAGTCCTTGCAAACCTCCTCGATGATTATAAGTCGGGCTGATATTCCTTTCAAAAGGGACAGCACCTCATCTCGTGAGCTAGAGGGTTGTGGAGGAACTTGGCTTGCTTGTTCGTAAGGGAACATTCCCAATTCGTTTTCCCTGTGCTCATTAACAAACCTATTTGGAGGCCTCAACATGTTAGGGTTCCCATAGGACAGATTTGAGTGTTGAGGTCTCCTCCAATCACTACCATAAAAGCTGTAAGAATTGGGGTTAGAATTATACCTTTGGTGATTACCCACAAAACTTACACTTTCATTGGTGTTGAGGCTCAGTTTCGCCATCAAGATATCCATTTTCTCATTTAAGTCGGCCATGGAGGGATTGGGAGCCTCATTCTCCAGGGCATGAATGTATTGTCTTGATGGGATAGTAAACTTTTGAGCTTGCCACTCGACTTTTTCTTGCCAATTCATTGATCAGAGAATGCTGAGAAAAAGTGAAGTTCTAGCACAAAAGTTGATAAGTAACAGTATACAGATATGAACAAGTATAGAAAAGTATAAAGAAATCATATATCAACAAGTATAGACGATATAAACAAAGATATTCACAAAGGAATGCCTAAACTAACAAATCGACCTTTGGTTCGATATTGCAGAAGAAATAAATCCCCGGCAACGATGCCAAAAACTTGATGCGCCTTCGGTGAAGAAGACTCACTAAGGGATAAGTGTACCCCGTCGTTATCAAGTAATAAATCTGGAAAGTCCAGGTATCGAATCCACAGGACTTATTTACCACAAGTATCGAACTACTAGGTCTCAGGTGTTATCTAGGCTTTGTGGGTTTTGAGTTTGTTTTCTTAAGTTAATCTACTCCTAGGTTGAATTACGCTACTCCTAGCTAAGTTATACTAGTTCTAACTAAGTTATTCTACGCCTAATTAAGTTAAACTACTCCTAATTAAGTTAAACTACTCCTAATTGATCTTTCACTAATGCAATTACCCAAAGGAACATGGTATGAACGATAATAATGAGGTTAGGTTATTAGGTCTATTGATTAAAAACCTAATCTAAGTCGCTTGTATTCAAGGCGATTAACACTACTTACCCTCTTGAAGTTCTTAGTGCGTGATTCCCTTGTAAGGCTGGAACTAGGTCTAAGGCTCAGCAATTTGGGCTTAATCAACTAAGAGGTCGTCAATCTCCTAGGCTCTGACTAGGTCAGATTCAGCTCACAATATGTGCCTACTCGATTTTGGGGCTTTTGAATGAGTTAAACCTATTGAATAAAGCGTAAGACAAAGATTAAACAAACAATCATAGAACAAAACAAGAGCTAAAATATTATTAAAGATGAAGAACAGTGTCACAGGATACAATTAGCCTAGGATTCATAGACTGTATCAAAGAGTAAAAACAAGGAAAAGTAAAAGGAGATACGAAAATCCCTTTCAAGGAACCTGTCTACTCTGCAATCGGCTTCCTAGGTCTTAAGGACGGACCTTGAATATTCCTCGAGAACAGCTTTGAAGGAGCTTCAATGGAGGTTGATGAAGATGGAGGAGATGGAGAGGAAATTCAAGGGGAAAGCTAAAGTAATTTACAAATAATGAAAGATATCTAATTACATTGGAAAAATCCTATTTATAGGCGTGGCTCGGGCCCTTTTGATGACCTAATTCGTGTCCTTATGCAGGTAGGAAGTCGTGGGGTCCATCGTGGCGTCGTGGGGGCGGAATTGGTCTTTTTGACCAATTCCCGCAGGTCTGCTCGCCGAGCAGGGTGAGCTGCTCGGCGAGCAGGCACTGCTCGTCGCGAGTAGGCACAGTGCCTGGGCAGTGCCTGGGCGTTGCCTGGGCAGTGCCTGGGCATTGCCTGGGCAGTGCCAGGGCAGCTCACCGAGCAGCTGCCGGGGGTCCCCGAGACACGATTTTTGCCTGAAATTGATCATGTTTTAACCTGCACACGCACATAAACTCCAAACAACATTAGTCCAAAGGCTAAATTGACCCGCCAATCGCTTATTTTGAGCAAACGCTTCGTTTGGTGCGACTTTTGATGGATCAATTAGCTTCAAAAGATAACGGAATTATAATATGCATGCCATTTTGGCCGTATTTGCCTAAATTGATCATAAAACGAGCCTGAACAACGAAAAGTAAATAAAACATTTCCAATTTCTAACTAACTCACACAAAAGCATTTAAATGCGAGAATTGCTCGCTTATTAACTAAATAACGCTAAAAACCGTTCTAAAACCGTACCCAAAGATAGGGGTTTTTGACCCCTATCAGCTGTCGCTGCGGTTTTTGGTCGAGAGGAGATCCCGGTGAGTGCTCGACCCCTTTTTATTCTTTATTCACGAGGTGGTTAGGGATGTTTATTGTGTCTTTATATGCAGGAGGGTTCCTTGAGGAGCGCTCGGATGTCCGACTTTTTCGACGGTGCTCGGGCCCGGACGCCTGCGAGCGAGCCTTCCTATTATGCGGGTGAGTCCTCAGGCACCGCCCGGCCAGAGCAGCCCCACTTAGGCGTACCTATCCCTGACTTTGGGAGGGATTTCTCGGTAGTTCATTATGACGAGACAGGAGTGGCCTATGCCGGTGTTGAGATAGCTCCTCCTGTTTTCACATCGAGGGTGCCGTTTGATCCCCCGGATGCCCTCCATACTTCGAGGGAGACATGCACTGATTACGTGGGGTTGTCTGGTTATCTCAGAGAGCTGCTCAGCCTGCGTTGCACCAGCCACCTGGTGAGTATTCTTATTTTATTTTAGTGTAGTGGAATGTATGCATATATGTATGTATGACTTCTATTGTTGTCTGTTCTTCTTCCTTTTTTCTTATATATATATTTTTTTACAGAGCGATCTCCATGCAAATAAGCTGAGGCGGAGCGAGTCACAGCGGGATGCCGATGCCAGGGTCGGCCAGGTCTATCGGGAGAGGAATGCCCATTGGTCGGGGATGATGCGAGCGAAGACCGAGGGGCGTCTTGCTGCCGAGGAGAGGACACGAGTGGAGACCGCGGGGCGCCTTGCCACCGAGGAGGGTCGTCGGGTTGCTGAGGAGGCCTTATCCGCGGAGCGGGCTTCTCGTCTGAGGGACTTTGAGGACTTCTGGGATCTTCCTCCTTATTAGGCTTATTATTTGTAGTTTTCTCATTAGTATTACCCCGATGTATAACTTGTATATAGGGAGAGGGGTGGATAGGATGTAGGCTTTTTACGTGAGAGAGGTAGGAAATGTATAACTCATGATTTATAATACAATGCATTTAGTAGATTGTAATGATTCCAATTATCCTCTTCGAATATATTCATGCCTTTATTTATTTACAAACAATAGAAATACTTAGCCGCTTATACATTATTCTCATAATTGCTCAAAATATAACTACTGTTACCAGGATCCGCCTTTTTCGGTTTTCAGATCCCAACGATTTTTCATCTCTCCTTTTACTATCCCGGAATTTTCAAATGAGTGCCCTTTCGGGTTTTCACCCATTGGGATGTCCCTTATTGTTGCATAGGTCGCCCTTTGCGGGTTTTCAACCTATCGGGAATTTTCATTTCTTTTTTTTCTTTTTTTTTACGAAAAGTATTTCTTAAGCCTATCCAGATTGGTAGGTTCGGAGAACTCCATGCCGTCCATAGTAGTAAGCTTAACCGCCCCTTTGCTTAGGATTTTCTTCACGAGGAATGGCCCTTCCCAGTTTGGCATGAACTTGCCCCTAGGGTCGGTGTGCGTCATTCGGATCTGTTTCAGCACCATATCCCCTTCTTTGATAGGGCTGACCTTGACCTTTTTGTTGAAGGCTCGGGCCATCCTTCTTCGATATAACTGCACATGGTAAAGAGCATCCATCCTCTTCTCGTCCACCAATGCCAACTGCTCACATCGCTTCTTCACCCATTCCGTCTCAGGAATCTCTGCTTCTACTGCGATTCTCAACGATCGCTTTTCAATCTCAATTAGGAGAACGGCTTCCGCACTATACACTAAGGAGAACGGCGTTGCCCCGGTAGATGTTCTAATGGTGGTGCGATAGGCCCACAAAGCAAGTGGAAGCTGCTCGTGCCAATTCCGATGCGACTCCACTGTCTTTACAAGGATCCTCTTAAGGTTCTTATTTGCCGCTTCTACTGCCCCGTTAGCTTGCGGGCGATATGGAGAAGACCTATGATGCTCAATACCGTATTCTTGGAATAGACTTTTCACTTCTCCTTGAAACTGGACCCCATTATCCATGATCATGTGATGAGGCACTCCGAACCTGGTGATCAAGTGCTTTTCAATGAACTTCCTCATCTGTTTAGACCCCAACCTGCTAAATGATTCTGCCTCTACCCACTTGGTGAAGTAATCAATGGCGACTGCAATGAATTTGTGTCCGTTTGACGCATTAGGCCTCACCTCCCCAATGATATCAATGCCCCAAGCCGCAAACGGCCAAATGGGTGCTAACACATGCAATTCCATAGCTGGTAAGTGATTATAATCTCCGTGGATTTGACAATCATGGCATTTCTTCGCATACTCGTTACAATCTCTTTCCATGGTGAGCCAATAGAAGCCTTGCCTTATGATTTTCTTTGCCAATACTGCTCCTCCCATATGGGCCCCACAAATTCCTGAGTGTACTGACTCCATTGCCTCACGGGCTTCTCCCGCATCCAAGCACCTCAGTTGTAAACCATCGGTGTGCCTTTTGTAAAGCAAGTCATTGTGGATGACGAACTGCTGAGCTAACCTTCTAATCACAGCCTGATCCCTAAGTTCTGATTCTGCCGGGTATGTTCCACTCTTTATGAAGTTTACGATATCGAAATACCAAGGCTTTTCATCTGCTCCCAACAGCATTACATCTTCGTAGCATGGTTTGTGAGACCTCTTCAATACCAAAGGCTTCGAGGCAAGGTTCCGAGGGTTATCCCATACTGATACCAAAGTGGCCAAAGCATCCGCTGCCTGGTTCTGCGCTCGAGGAATGTGATAAAAACGACACTCGCTGAATCTCTGCGCCAATCCCTCCAACTGGTCTAGGTATGGATGCAACCTTTCCTCCCTTACTTCCCACTTTCCCTGCGCTTGTTTGATAATCAGTTTTGAGTCGCCCCAAATTTCAACATATGATGCTCCCAGCGCTGCTAATGACTCTAACCCATAGATGCACGCTTCATATTCGGCCATATTATTGGTGAGAGGGAAGGATAACTTCTTTGCCATTGGGACCCTTTGTAACCCCCTCACTTGGATCACATGATATCTTACACAATATCAGTTATAGACATGCTTTCAATTCTCAATCATATAAACTTCAATCTCATATAAACTTTACATATTATACATAAGAGAAAGCATTTACAATTTACAATACACGTTTAAGTCATTATCCTACATAGAGGATTTACAAAACAAAAGTATATCACAAGACTCCAAAATGCCTAGATGAGAATGGACTGACACTGCTGGTGCGACCTTAAGCAAGAAGAACTCCACCTAACCTGTAAAATCTGTTGGCAAGGGGTGAGCTGCCTACTCAATAATCATATTACGCATATATGTATATACAAAAGTAATGTAAAGAGCACAAATCAAAATATATCATCAATACCAAGTTAGACTTTATTCACCTGTTTCACTTATTATAGTAATACTTATTTTAGAAAGGCCTTGCTGTACTTAAACAATATATATAAAATGGTCCTTGGGCCCAATCTGTATTCCGGCTCACTAAATTCGGAATACAATCATCTGTGCTACGGAGGAGTTACACTCACTCACGTACTCATATATCTCAACACATGTGCTTCCGGCTCACAATATTCGGATAGCACTCTCAACTTGGACCATTTCACATATCCATCTAAGCAAGCTCATATTCATTTATAATCCAACCATTATTCAGTTCCAGTATGTGCACAAGGCTTAACATGCCGTATTTACGCATCACACTGCAACATACTCAATCATAACACTTTCTTATCAATCATGACGTATCATAAACACTCAAACATTATCCACATCATTCACATCAGATTCAACCACATCTCACACTCAACAAGTCACAAGGCACAAGACAGTCATACACATATATAAGCAATATGCTTACCGTCGCACTTGGTTCGATCTATTCAACACGATCGGGTGAGCGTTCAATTGCACCTTGCCCTCCTAATGTCACATAACATTGATCCAATTAGCCTTAACATAAACTTAATGAAAATATAAACTAAGGAATGCTATATGATTTACAAGACACTAATGCCACAAAGTTCATGCAATCTAATCCTTTTGTCTTAGATCATCACATGACCTACTTGCACACATTCTGCCATAACTCTCTCTATATAAATCCAAATGCCCTGATTCTTGAACCTACTGAAACTAGACATATATGTGTATAACATATCCAAAATTCATGTGAAGATCACTTCTACACAATATATGGCATGCAAAATGATTCTGTCCTGTTTCCTGCCAAGAAACAGACTATCCAGATTTGCATCTACCATAATTCACTCAACCTAGCTCACACTAAACACAATGGATTGCCAAATCCTTTTACATACATATACTTCAAGTAGTTAGGAACACTCTCAAAATGCTACATCAACATGGCTGCCTCACATGACATTCAATTTCGAGGCAGTCATGTTCCATCTAGGTTTTCTTCATCTATATATGGAATTAAAGTCCCATATTTTACAGAGGGTTTCATAACACATATAGCAACATATGTTATTCTTTATGTATCTTCAAATTCGAAGAATATCAATATGAAAAACATGCTCCAAAATGACTGAAAGCAGTACCCTAGATTTCTGTTTAGGGCACTTGATACATATCTTTCATTTGGACAACCTATAACCACTTTAAACAACACCAAAACTCAACAAACGCCATCACAACTCATCCACAACAAATCCTATGATCATACCTAGGTATTTCAGAATCTCAAACTCATAGAAAACAAGCTAAAACAACATACTAACCTTTAACTCGTGTCTATCACCTAGTATGCTTCCTAACTTGACTTGTTTAACTCGAAAATGGAAGAAATTGGAAGAGTTTTCTTTGGAGAGGTTTAGGGTATGAACAAGGAAGGTTTTTCTGAAGCTTTGGTCGAAATTGTGGCTGGAATAGATAAAGAATGAGTTGTGCACATCATTTGGCAAATGAAGAGGTGTATTTTGTCTTAATATTGGGGTGACACCTCGTGCTTGCTCACAAACCTCAAATTCAGCCCTCCTAAAGTGTAACTTAATCAATTTAGGACATATGAATTCATTCATTCATTCATTTAAGTCCTAACTCAATTAACCAATCGTTACATCTTAACGATACACTAATCGTCTACTAATCGCACGGTAATCGCATTATGCATATGAAACTTCTAATGACAATGCGATGAATCTAAAATGTATGTATTCAATCATGAAAACATATATGAATGTGGGAAGATGTATATGTTAGGGTTTTAGGGATGTTACACCCTTTCTCCTTCTGGTGAGATAAGTAGCACTCCTACCCCAGCTCCATTTGAGTTAACTGCTCCATCGAAGAACATTTTCCATGGTATCACTTCGATCGCGTTCAAGTGCTCATCGGGGAAATCATAGTTTATCTCTTCCTCTTCCGCATTTAGAGGCTGATTGGCCAGAAATTCCGCTACGGCTCTCCCCTTAATAACCTTTTTCGTTACATATTCGATGTCAAATTCGGACAAGAGCAACAACCATCGGGCTAGCTTCACTGTTAGAGACGAAGTTCGGTACAGATACTTCACGGGATCCATCCGAGAAATAATGATCACTTTGTAAGATTGAAAATAGTGCCGTAGTTTCTTTGTTAGGCATACTACTGCCACGCACGTCTTTTCGATCATGTTATACTTAAGCTCGTATTCCAGGAACTTCTTACTCAGATAATACACCGCGTGCTCCACACCGGTGTCCCCTTCCTGGGCCAGCATTGCCCCAATAGATCGCTCCTCGATTGTTACATAGAGGAGAAGCAGTTTTCCAAGTTTAGGCGGTCTTAAAACCGGTGGCTTAGATAGATAGTTCCGGACACTTTGCAATGCTTACTGGCACTTATCATTCCAAATCATTGGTTGATCTTTCCGCAGCAGCTTAAAGATCGGCTCGTAGATCGCAGTGAGTCGTGCTATGAACCGACTGATATACTGAACCTGCCCCAGAAATCCTCTCACTTCTTTCTCATTCTTTGGTGCTGGCATTTCCTGTATGGCCTTTACCTTGTCGGGATCCACCTCAATCCCCTTGTTACTGATCACATAGCCTAAGATCTTCCCCGATGAAACGCCAAAGAAGCACTTCTTCGGGTTCAACCTTAGCTTGAACTCTGCGATTCGGGCCAAAAACTTTTCAAGTGCCGCGAAATGCCCCTCTCTTGTCTCCGACTTGACCATCATGTCGTCCATATAAACTTCCACCTCTTTGTGTATCATATCATGGAACAGTGCCGTAGCCATCCGTTGATAAGTTGCCCCGGCATTTTTCACACCAAACGGCATTACCCTATAGCAGTACGTTCCCCACTCAGTTGTGAACGAGGTATTTGCCTTGTGCTTTTCTGCCATTTGAACCTGCATGTAGCCCATAAAGCCATCCACATTTGTGTGCAAGATGCTCGATGCTGCACTATCGATTAATACGTCGATGTGAGGCAATGTGAATTCATCTTTGGGGCACGCCTTGTTAAGATCTCTATAATCGACGCACATTCTCACTTTGCCGTCCTTCTTCGCGATGGGCAATACATTTGCGACCCAATAGGGATAGTCGATTACTTCGATGAACCCCGCCTCTAACTATTTCTTCACTTCTTCTCTGATCTTATCTGCCCATTCCGGCCTCATGTGTCGGAGTTTCTATTTCACGGGCTTAGCATCGGGGTATGTCGGAATACGGTGAGTTACGATTGATTGATCGATTCCTGGCATGTCTTCGTATGTCCAAGCAAACACTATTTCGTATTTTTTATTATTCTCTCATATTCTTTCCTCTCTTCAGTAGTTAATTCTTGAGCAATTTGTATAAGTTTAGGATTTTCATCCGTGCCAAGATTGAAAGTTGACATTTCTATTGTATTGATTTCAAATGTAGGCATGTTATATGAATGAGAATGCATGGAATGATCAGAATCAACATCAAGCAAGTAAGCAAAATCAGAATTCATTTCATTGATAGTGTTGGCGAGTACATCATCGGATTCAAATAAAGCAGTAATACAATTGTTATCAATCGGGTTCTCGGGTTTCTCATAAGCCTTGGAGGTACTGGGCTCGTCCACCACTCCCACAGTTGCTGTTGGGGTTTAGTGTCCTATAGACAATTGTTGCAGGATACAAACTTAAAGTAAATGAATTGTTCTTTATATCATTTGTTTTAATGAGATATATGTTTTATAACTATATAAAGGCAATCCCTTTTAAGCACTAAATAAAGTCTAATAAAAGGAAATCCGTAAGTTTGTTTAAAGTGATTATAAAGTGTTCATACAAGCATGAAGTGAGACAAAACTTTATAATAAACTAATAAACTTAAAACCACCCCAAGTCAAGTGATATGTTTAGGATTGATATATCACTGTTGAGACTTGTATGTAACAATGTCTTCTGTCCGACAGAAAGCTGATCTCACAAGCTTCATATATATAGATATCTGGACAGTTACATAGATCCGATGAAACGTCGTTCATTAGGATTGGGGATCCGATTTGAGATAACAGGATGGGTAGATTCATCCTTGTCACCTGTTCATCTCATTGGTATTAATAGGTATAACTAATCCTCAAACTCAAAGGAATGTTAATTGGTCATCCTGAATTACTGAATGTGAGACTTTGATCCTGCGGTCCCACGATCCTTAACAGAGATGACTCTGGGGTGTGAACTGCAAAGGTTGGGTGTCACAGGAGGTAATGTCAGGGTAGTTATACATTGGATTGAGCATTTATCACTCCCGATTAATGGGAGATACATCCAAGGATCGCTTGTGGAAGACTCGACTCTAAATCCTTGCAAGGTGATAGCTTAAGAGTAAGAAATACAGATTTCACTTAACCTATCTATTTGAGTTGACTCGGCCTATACAAGTAAAACGAACGTCTCGCTATATGTGACTTGACATCACCTATAGTCATAAGATTCAGTTCAAGGATGTAGTTGATAAAGGATCGTATTATACCTTAACTAATACGGAAGGGTTAACGACAGAATCAACCTGTCTTCTTAACGGACTCTGGGGGAATGATTACAGACTTGCCAATAACATACTCAGTACATCATTCCGTTATGCAAGGATTAAATATAATTCTTGAAGAAATTAATTTAATAGTTGCATACGACCAGAAGTAGTAAGAACCTAATGGATCACACATAAGACTTGGAACCAAAAGAGAGATGGATGTCATTAATAGATGGAAGCCCAATTGAGCCCAGTAAGGCCCATTTAAATAGAGGGGGGCGAAATTTATATATAATAAATAAGGGATTATTTTAATTCCATTAATCCTAATTTGATTAGGTTTGTAAATTAAATTAATTAAGAGATAATTAAGTTAGGAGTTTTAATTAGATTAATATACTCCTATTATTATCCAATTAGGTTATTTATTATTATCCTAGATATATTAGATATATTATAAGATAATAATTGGGAATCCTATTCCGAATTGAATTCCTATTAAGTAACCTATTCCTATCTAACTAGGGTTTAGATACAAGTTATTATATATACCCCCTACTACATGAATTTCGACTAAGCCCAAAACCCTCCCCTCATTGTGATTTTCGAAACATACAATTAGAGAGAGAAAAGAATTCGACTCCCCTAGTTCGTGGATAAGAATTCATACGGCTTCCATCGATCGATTAATTTCATCTATCTTTCTTTCTCTTTGATCTTGTGTTGGTTAATTAGAGGCAATCTATTTTGGTTGCATCTCATACGGTTGATTCTAACTTAACCTCACTGTGTTATACTTCGTGCTTGGGAACTTGGAGAAGAATTGTGGGCGCTTCTTTAACAACGGTAGATTGTTCTTCAAAAGGTATTTCTTCTTATCCCTCTTTATATGAAATAACGATTAACGGATCCTATGGTTAAAAGGAAGTAGGCTAAAATTTTTATATTTCCACTGCTATACCTTAGCCTTAATTTCCTACAGTGGTATCAGAGCCATCGTTAAATCCGTTATTTCATATATGAAAATTTAGAAGTTTTTCAATAGGATTGAATAAATATTTATGGTTAGGATTAATTAACAAATTGTTTGATTAATTGATTCTAAAGATAAATGAATTTTAGTTAATTGTTAATTAAAATATATTATGCGTATGTTCCTAATTATTTCGGTTGATAATCATTATAACAAAATCTATTAGTTTTATAGTTAGGTTAATAAAATTAGTTTTATTAATTCTAAAAGATAAAACGGAAATCTATTGTAGTTTTTCCTATTTCTGAAAATCGTTTTTAAAACCGTTTTAAAATCTGATATATATATATATGTTTTATAAAAAAAATATAAATACGACAGCGGCTCGGGTCGCGCCTCACGGCGCGACCAGCCGCTGTCGCGCGGCTGCTGCCAAACGGCAGCAGCCCAGTTTCGGACCCCAGCCCGAATCCCACTTAATTTTAATTGTTAAAATCGGCTTGAATATAATTTATATATATATATATATATATATATATATGTTTCGGAAATCAATAGTTTTCTGTTTTGATTATCGAATGAAAATTCGTTTAAAAGTTTATTTTTACCAAGTTGTAAATCAAAGTGTTAAATGAATTGAAATCAAAATAATTGGGACATGCATAATCGACGTTTTATATGGTTATATTAATCTAAGGATTAATATAAAGATACAAAACGATTAGAAGTAAAATTGGATGAAAGTTAATTTGACGAGTTAATGTGATTAACCTAAATATTACATAAGCCGGTTATGTAATCAACCAATTAAATTTATTTAATTGAGTCTATGCATGTTTGGAGTTATGGACATATTTGGACCCTCTTTTAGTCTTTTGGTATTTTTGAAATAGGGCCTGCTGTTAGACAAGGTGCCGCGGCCTAATCTCCCGGGCGGACCGGGGGGTGGACACCTCATGGCGACGTAAGCGGTGATTGGCGCCGAAAGCAACCAATCGTGGAATCAAGCTACTCGGCAGGACCGGAGCTCGGAGTATGGAAGAGTCGCCACCCACGAATGGGAAAATGAACACCGATCCCTTGCGGGACACCGGTGAGGGTTCGGGAAACTTAGGTACGAGCCGAGAAGGCTAGCTCATTTCCGGAGAAAGGCTACTAGGCACCCCGACATCGCCCGGTTATGAACCACCGGCCTCCTACTCAGCGTGTTAGGCGATAACGGACTAATCGCATATTTCTTTAAGTTTAAAATTCATTTGAAACCTTTTCTTTCTCGCTTTGAAAAACCGTTTTGAGCATGTTATTGAAAGCCATTTTAGTAAAGAATCACCTATTTTGCATGAATTTAAAGCGTATAGGAGAGAAGGGGATAGAAGAAAGAATTGACTTTATTTACAGTGGGTTTTGTGCCTTAATTTACATGTTAACTCTAAGCTAACCTCATTCCCCAAAACGAGTTTATTCACATGGTTCGTGCCTTAATCTCCATTGGAACGATTTAGGTACGTTTCAAAAACCCGTTAATGGACGTGATATCGACTCGAATCGCCGTTGGAACGATTTGAGTGTTTTGAAAACGTGAGATAAGAAGTTCTAACAAAAACGTGATTAAGCATACAAGTCTCTTTATTTTTGTATAAATCCATTTGAATAAGAAAACGATTCAAAAACTCTATTATCTACAACAAAATGATTTTAATTACAAGGTTCGCTTAATCCGTCGTTGGAACGAATTAAGGTTTTAACACGTGATGTTTTATGAAACGATTTAAAGTGATAAGAAAACTTTTTATTTAATTTAGGAACTTCTAAAAAACTTAAGTTTAAATAAGCAAATTAAACTCTTTTTTGGTGGTTTATTTTTCTTTTTTTTTCTCAATTGAACCCTACTTGAATGTATGTACAAGAATGAACCATTTGAATCTCCAAGATTTACCAAATAAAACAAACTTGAAATATGTACATTTTATCTAAAAATGAGGTGAATATACATATATACATATATACATTTTATCTAAAAATAAGGATATAATTTAAAAGATAAGTAAAAGATACTAGATATAAGTATAATAATGATAACACAAAATACTAAGTAGCATTTTTTATCCTACAAAAAAACATATGAAAATAATGGGCAAAATCCATAAACGGAAAATAATATTTATCTCAAAATAGTTTTACACAATAAATATGTAAAAAAATAACTTCCCTTCTAAATAATAGCTAATATAGTTCAAATGAGTCAAAACTATATATATATACATATATATTACTTTATAAGACTAGACCAAAACAAATTAAATCTCCAAATGAAGTAAGTAGCTACATAATACATGATTAGTAGTTATGTAACTCAAAAATAATTTTAACCAATATATTACATAATTATATACACGTATATAAGAGATTAAATATAAAAAAATGAGAAAATGGATTTAAGGGGTGATTTTCGGTTTCCAGGAGATTACCGACGGAAAATCCGTCGCCAATCTACTGTTAGTGACAGAAAAGGTAGAATTACAGCAGCAGTCCAAAACTTTCCAGATTTATTCAAACACTGTAAATTAGATCTATTCTATCGTTTTGGATCTCCGAGCTACCCAAATTGGATCATAGCCTATAACGGAGACTCCTAAAACGACGTTTTTATTTTAAAACGTTATTTTGAAATACTTTTAAAACTTATAATTACAACGTTTTTAATTCCCGAACTACCCTTAAATCGGATCACGGTTCGTGTTGGGATATTAAAACGAGGTTTTTATTTCAAAACAAAACCGAACGTTTATTTAACATGTGACGAAAATTAAATAAATACGGAATAATAAATAAAACGTGATAAATAAATAACTAAATAAAAAAAAACTATAACATAAAAATAAATAAATAAGGAAGAATAAATTAAATTCAAATAAAATAAAACGAGTCTAGTCCTTGGATAATACCTTAAGATCGGTATCTGACAGTTGAAGTCGGTTGATTCCACGAATTGTGATTTTTCGGTATTTTTTGTGTTTTTGATAAAATATTCAACTTTAGAAAATTTGGATTTTTTTAGGAAAAAAAATATTTTCCCCAAAAAATTGACTTTCTCTCTCTAAAAATGTCTAGAGTGAGAAAGCTCCAAAAATTCCCCCTCCTCTTAAATGCATGGGGATTCGTGCCTTATATAGGCACGGATCCCGGAATCTTTGGGCGACGCCCGGCTAAAGTTGGGCGTCGCCCAAAGTAGGTTGGGCGAACGCCCAACCTTAGTTGGGCGAACGCCCAACATGCGTTGGGCGTTCGCCCAACGTCGTTGGGCGCTCGCCCAGAGGCTACCGGGCGTGCACGCCCAGCGGTCGTCGGGCGTGCGCCCCGCGCTGTCGGGCGCGCGCGTCCAGCGGACGTCAAGCGTGCGTCCCGCGCTGCCGGGCGCACGTCCAACTGTCGTCGGACATGCATCGGCTGCCGCTAGGCGTTCGCACCTCGTCGCTGAGCACTCGCGAGCCGTCCACTCGGCGATAGCGACTCCTACTGACCTCTCGTTTTTATTATTTTTTTTATGCGTTAAAACTCCCGGCACCAACCGCTTCAACCGTCTTGTTTCAGGTTTTCGTCACAGGTCCTCCGACTCGGTGTCTACACCTGCGCGTCCTGCCTTTCTACTATCTATTGTAATTTCTCCTCTCATCTGATTCCCTTCAATTCAATTGAAGTTTTCTTATAGTAGTATAGAAATTAATATGTAATTTCAAGGCGCCATGGAGAAGACGGAGGACCTAAAGAGAAATATGTAATAGTTAGTATTTCCTTAGGTTTGCCCTTTTATTCCGTCTCTGGCTCGACGGAATAATTTAGATGATATGTCCATAACGCCAATGTATGTGAATGTATGTGTGTCTGATGTATGCTAAAGCAAATCAAGACTAAGTTAGATTATGAGACTTAAATAAAATCCCTCGTTAAAAAGTTAAGTAAATAAGCAAGTTATTAAAATCGGTTGCCCTTCCCTAATATTATAATCCAGCCGGCAGTACTGGGGGCCTTTGGGTTGTTGAGCAAACTCAAGCTCGGGGTCTTATGGTAACACCTGAATTATCGAAAGTCATTCTTTCATGAATATGGGGTAATACTTAAATTAGATTATGATAATTGGATGAGCAAACTCATGTTGTCATAAACTAATGGGCAATATGGTTGGGATTAATGTGAATAGCATATTAGTTACTAATGTGGTTAGTAACCCAATAACCTAGGAGTCACATTCAAGATGTGATTGATTACATGAATCTACCTAACAAATGAGACTAGCTTGTTGAGCAAACTCAAGGCGAAATCTCAGGAGTTAGGATCCTAGCTCACTAAAGGATTTGTGAAATTCTTCGAATTAATATGGAGGGCTATTAATTTGGCAAAATAGTGGGAGCAATCTGAAATAAATTAAAAGGCCTATAATTTTAGATTGTTATACTTTAAAGCAAATGAATGACATACGTTTACTCTTTCTCACTCTCAGGTTTTGTTTAAAACACACACTCTTAAAATCATGACTAAAACCAATCTGCAAAACATTCTTACCGATAACAAACTGAATGGTTCAAACTTCACTGACTGGTTTCGTAACCTCAAAATTGTTTTGAAGTTCGAGAAAATTGGGTATGTACTTGATACACCGATACCCCCTGTCCCTGAAGATGATGCTCCCATCGAGGAAATTGATGCTTATCAGAAGCACAAGGCTGATGACGATCATGCCGGATGCATCATACTTGCATCGATGACATCGGAATTACAAAGGCAACATGAGGAGATGAATGCCAATTCCATCATCATGCACCTAAAGGAATTGTTTGGGAAACAAACCAGGTGCGAACGCTACGAGATATCCAAGCTGTTATATCGTTGCAGGATGCAAGAGGGCACATCAGTCATGACACATTGTGTCAAGATGATTGGCTACATTACCAAACTTTCTAGTATTGGATTTGCGATGGATAACGAATTAAGTGTTGACTTAATTCTTCAATCCCTCCCAGAAAGTTATTCACAGTTCATCATGAACTATCAGATGAATGACTTGCAAACCTCTCTTGAAGAGCTTGCAAATATGCTCAAGTCAGTTGAGCCCAATATGAAGAAAGACAAGACCATACCGGCTCTTGTAATTGAGGGATCGAAGAAAAGGAAAGGGAATTTTCCCAATCCTAAACATCCCAAGAAAGGTAAGAAAGTTGTGTCCAAGGGAAAGGAAGTGAAGAAGCCCAAAGGAGAATGCCACTTCTATGGTAAAGACGGGCATTGGAAGAGAAACTGCAAGGAGTATCTAGCCACCCTCAAGAAAGGAAAAGGCGGAGCTTCTACATCTGGTATGTTTTATATTGAAATAAATACAGTTTCACTATCTGAATCTTGGGTACTTGATACCGGATGTGGATCTCATATTTGTACAAATATGCAGGAGCTAAATCAGACTAAGGAACTAAAGAAAGGAAGCATAAACTTGCGAGTTGGAAATGGAGCAAGAGTTGCCGCCCTCGCAATTGGAGATTATGTTTTACCTTTGCCCTCTGGGCTTGTAATAGAATTAAGGAATTGTTTATACGTTCCTGAGATGTCTCGTAACATTATTTCTATTAGCCGGCTTGTTGACGGCGGTTTTCATATTTCAATAAAAGACAAGAGTTGCAATATTTATAAAGATTCGATCTTTTATTTTTCAGGAATTTCACAAAATGGGATTTATGTGTTAGATAACAAAACTCCTGCTTTTGCAATTTATACCAAAAGACATAAGCTAGATAATTCAACTTACTTGTGGCATTGTCGTTTAGGCCATATAAACAAGAGACGCATGCTAAAGCTACATTCAGATGGGCTTATAGATCCAATCGATTCCGAATCATTGGAAACATGCGAATCATGTTTAAAAGGAAAAATGACTAAGACACCCTTTAGCAATAAAGGTGAGCGTGTATCAGACACTTTAGGACTCATTCATTCAGATGTATGTGGTCCTATGTCGGTCCAAGCAAGAGGAGGATTCAGATACTTCATAAGCTTCATAGATGACCATACTCGATATGGTTACATCTACTTGATGAGGCACAAATCAGAAGCTTTTGACAAGTTCAAATGCTTCAAGAATGAAGTGGAAAATCAATTAGGAGAGAAAATAAAGACGCTTCAATCCGATCGAGGTGGCGAATATCTTTCTGATGATTTTCTGAATTATCTAACTGAATGTGGGATATGCTCACAATGGACACCTCCCTATACACCACAGCACAATGGTGTATCCGAGAGGAGAACCCGTACCCAATTAGATATGGTACGATCCATGATGAGCATGGCCTTACTTCCAAAGACGTTCTGGGGCTATGCCTTAGAAACTGCCCTCTTCACCCTGAACCGAGTACCAACTAAATCCGCTAGTTCCACACCATATGAATTGTTCGTTGGTAGGAAACCCGTGTTCTCATTTATGAGAGTATGGGGTTGTTCAGCGTATGTCAAACGCATAGCGTCCGACAAACTAGATTCTAAATCTGATAAATGTTTCTTCATTGGATATCCCAGGGAAACCATAGGGTATTACTTCTATCATCCAGATGATCAGAAAGTAATAGTATCCAAGCACGCAACCTTCTTAGAGAAAGAGTTTCTCGAAGAAACACAAAAAGGAAGCATGATTGAACTCGACGAAGTTCAAGAGGAAGAAACACCGACTGAAACAACAGAAGCGGTTGAGGTACCCGAAGAAGTCCCATCAGATGAGACTCCAGTGGCACCTATTCGTAGATCACGAAGAGTTCGTGAACTCCCAGTTAGATATGGTTTTCTAGTGGGAGATGATAACGAGGTTCCCGTGTTAGACGACGAACCCGAAAACTACGAAGAGGCTCTTACTAGTCCAGATTCTAAAGCATGGCTTGAGGCCATGGATTCTGAAATGGATTCCATGTATACTAACCAAGTGTGGACTTTGGTTGATGCACCCGAAGGGATAATTCCCATTGGGTGCAGGTGGATCTTCAAAAAGAAGACTGACATGGATGGAAAGGTTAGCACCTACAAGGCTAGGCTGGTAGCGAAAGGATATCGTCAGAAACAATGTGTTGATTATGACGAAACCTTCTCTCCTGTAGCTATGTCCAAATCAATCAGAATCATGCTTGCTATTGCCGCTCACTACAATTATGAGATTTGGCAAATGGATGTGAAAACAGCTTTCCTAAATGGAAACCTGCTTGAGGATGTATACATGATGCAACCTGAAGGTTTCATATCGAAGGATGCAAATAAAGTTTGCAAACTTCAGAGATCCATTTATGGACTCAAGCAAGCATCTAGAAGCTGGAACAAGCGTTTTGACGAAACCACAAAACAATTTGGTTTCGAACAAAATTGCGAAGAAGCTTGCATTTACAAGAAAGCAAGTGGGAGCTCTATAACATTTCTCATACTATATGTGGACGATATACTGTTAATGGGAAATGACATTGCTCTATTACAGTCGGTAAAAGTATGGTTATCCAGTAACTTCTCAATGAAAGACCTTGGTGAAGCAGCTTATATACTTGGTATAAAGATCTATAGAGATAGATCGAGAAGACTGCTTGGTCTTTCACAGGCTACATACATTGAAAAGGTGCTAAATCGGTTTAGCATACTTGAATCGAAACGAGGTAACTTACTCATGCTACATGGAGTAAAGTTAAACAATCATCATTGTCCTAAAACTGATGATGACAAACGACGCATGGCTGTAGTCCCGTACGCCAGTGCGATCGGTTCGATTATGTATGCTATGCTATGCACTAGACCTGACGTAGTGTTCGCGTTATCTGTAACGAGTCATTACCAAGGGAATCCGGGAGACGAGCATTGGATTGCCGTCAAGAACATTCTTAAGTACTTGAGAAGGACTAAAGATATGTTCCTAGTGTACGGAGAAGGAGATCTGAAAATTGAAGGATTTTCAAACGCTAGTCATCTCACAGATGAGAATGATTTTAAGTCCCAATCAGGATACCTGTTTATCTTGAATGGGGGCGCGGTCAGTTGGAAAAGTTCCAAGCAGGGAAGCGTAGCTTTCTCTACGACCGAGTCAGAGTACATCGTTGTTGCGGAAGCAGTTTGGATTAGAAAGTTCATTACAGAACTAGGTGTGGTGCCTGACATTGTCAATCCCATTACTCTGTACTGTGATAACAATGGAGCCATTGCGCAAGCAAAGGAACCACGGTCTCATAATGCATCCAAGCACTACCTAAAGCGATACCACATCATAAGAGAGATTGTGGCTAGAGGAGATGTGAGAATAGAAAGAGTACCTACAGAGGACAACATTGCAGATCCGTTGACAAAGCCTTTAACCCCGCTTCCATCTGTTTCTTCACTTCTTCTCTGATCTTATTTGCCCATTCCGGCCTCATGCGTCGGAGTTTCTGTTTCACGGGCTTAGCATCGGGGTATGTCGGAATACGGTGAGTTACGATTGATTGATCGATTCCTGGCATGTCTTCGTATGTCCAAGCAAACACTATTTCGTATTTTTTTTATTATTCTCTCAAATTCTTTCCTCTCTTCAGTAGTTAATTCTTGAGCAATTTGTATAAGTTTAGGATTTTCATCTGTTCCAAGATTGAAAGTTGACATTTCTATTGTATTGATTTCAAATGTAGGCATGTTATATGAATGAGAATGCATGGAATGATCAGAATCAACATCAAGCAAGTAAGCAAAATCAGAATTCATTTCATTGATAGTGTTGGCGAGTACATCATCGGATTCAAATAAAGCAGTAATACAATTGTTATCAATCGGGTTCTCGGGTTTCTCATAAGCCTTGGAGGTACTGGGCTCGTCCACCGCTCCCACAGTTGCTGTTGGGGTTTAGTGTCCTATAGACAATTGTTGCAGGATACAAACTTAAAGTAAATGAATTGTTCTTTATATCATTTGTTTTAATGAGATATATGTTTTATAACTATATAAAGGCAATCCCTTTTAAGCACTAAATAAAGTCTAATAAAAGGAAATCCGTAAGTTTGTTTAAAGTGATTAAAAAGTGTTCATACAAGCATGAAGTGAGACAAACTTTATAATAAACTAATAAACTTAAAACCACCCCAAGTCAAGTGATATGTTTAGGATTGATATATCACGGTTGAGACTTGTATGTAACAATGTCTTCTGTCCGACAGAAAGCTGATCTCACAAGCTTCATATATATAGATATCTGGACAGTTACATAGATCCGATGAAACGTCGTTCATTAGGATTAGGGATCCGATTTGAGATAACAGGATGGGTAGATTCATCCTTGTCACCTGTTCATCTCATTGGTATTAATAGGTATAACTAATCATCAGACTCAAAGGAATGTTAATTGGTCATCCTGAATTACTGAATGTGAGACTTTGATCCTGCGGTCCCACGATCCTTAACAGAGATGACTCTGGGGTGTGAACTGCAAAGGTTGGTGTCACAGGAGGTAATGTCAGGGTAGTTATACATTGGATTGAGCATTTATCACTCCCGATTAATGGGAGATACATCCAAGGATCGCTTGTGGAAGACTCGACTCTAAATCCTTGCAAGGTGATAGCTTAAGAGTAAAAAATACAGATTTCACTTAACCTATCTATTTGAGTTGACTCGGCCTATACAAGTAAAACGAACGTCTCGCTATATGTGACTTGACATCACCTATAGTCATAAGATTCAGTTCAAGGATGTAGTTGATAAAGGATCGTATTATACCGTAACTAATACGGAAGGGTTAACGACAGAATCAACCTGTCTTCTTAACGGACTCTGGGGGAATGATTACAGACTTGCCAATAACATACTCAGTACATCATTCCGTTATGCAAGGATTAAATATAATTCTTGAAGAAATTAATTTAATAGTTGCATACGGCCAGAAGTAGTAAGAACCTAATGGATCACACATAAGACTTGGAACCAAAAGAGAGATGGATGTCATTAATAGATGGAAGCCCAATTGAGCCCAGTAAGGCCCATTTAAATAGAGGGGGGCGAAATTTATATATAATAAATAAGGGATTATTTTAATTCCATTAATCCTAATTTGATTAGGTTTGTAAATTAAATTAATTAAGAGATAATTAAGTTAGGAGTTTTAATTAGATTAATATACTCCTATTATTATCCAATTAGGTTATTTATTATTATCCTAGATATATTAGATATATTATAAGATAATAATTGAGAATCCTATTCCGAATTGAATTCCTATTAAGTAACCTATTCCTATCTAACTAGGGTTTAGATACAAGTTATTATATATACCCCCCTACTACATGAATTTCGACTAAGCCCAAAACCCTCCCCTCATTGTGATTTTCGAAACATACAATTAGAGAGAGAAAATAATTCGACTCCTCTAGTTCGTGGACAAGAATTCATACGGCTTCCATCGATCGATTAATTTCATCTATCTTTCTTTCTCTTTGATCTTGTGTTGGTTAATTAGATGCAATCTATTTTGGTTGCATCTCATACGGTTGATTCTAATTTAACCTCACCGTGTTATACTTCGTGCTTGGAAACTCGGAGAAGAATTATGGGCGCTTCTTTAACAACGGTAGATTGTTCTTCAAAAGGTATTTCTTCTTATCCCTCTTTATATGAAATAACGATTAACGGACCCTATGGTTAAAAGGAAGTAGGCTAAAATTTTTATATTTCCGCTGCTATACCTTAGCCTTAATTTCCTACAGTTGCTTCAATAGTGATGACCTGCTCCTCAGCATTCAGATCTAACATCATGATCTCCTCGACGAAGCAGCTCGCCTCTCCTTTGCCCTAACTGGTAACATCATTGAAGATCTCAAAACCTGGCAGGATCTTTCCTTTGGTGCTAGTCCATGACTCGGGAGTCCCCGAATAAACCTTTCCGTGCCCCTCATTCACAAAATACTTCTTTAGGCCCACCTTTCCTTCACCACCTGTGTTGGACGGACCTCCCAGCTCATATCCCAAACCCCTCCGGGTCATGCTAGACTCATAGATCCCAGAAACTTGGAATCCGGAGAAACGCTGAGGCTCAATTCCCAATGCCGCCACTGAACTCAATTTCTCAGCTCTGATCGTCACTATCTCCTCCCCAAAGGGGAATTTGATCATTTGGTGGAGCGTGGAGGGCACACCTCCTAGCTTATGGAACCATGGGCGTCCCAACAACACAGTAAAGGTCACTGGTATATCCAGCACAGTGAACTCAGTTTCTTCCTCATGCGGCCCTACCTTCAGCTTGGCTTTAAAAACTCCTTCGATGTGCCTATGGCTATCATCATAAGCCCTGATCACGGTTTCCGAGGCCGTCAGATCTCCTCTTTCTACTCCCAATTTGGACAAGAGTTTCAGCGGGCAAACATTAATGGCCGATCCATCATCAACCATCACACAGCTAGTCTTCTTCCCGTTAATTTCAGCTCGGATGTATAAGGGCTTGTTGTGAGCCTTACCCTCCTTCGGGAGATCTTCGTCGGTAAAAGTGATATCAGTCTTCTTCCGGGCCATAATTGCCCCTACTAACGCTGCCGGCTCAGTGTCGGTAGAAATGACCAAATTTTGCAGCTCCTTCATCAGATTCTCACGGTGGTACTTAGAATGGCATAGGACTTCCCACACCGTAGACTTAGCTTGTGTTTTCTTCAACTGCTCGAGGACTTGGTCATCTGGCTTGGGAGCCGATCCTTCCCCTATTTCTGTCCCAACTATAGGCGCCTTCCCTTCGGCCACTCGACCTGATCTTGTCATAATGGCAATTTCCGGCTCATCATCAGATTCATCCCAAATATTGATAGGAATTCTCCGATCAGCGTCCTCCTCGTCCAAGGAACTTTCCCAAATGTCCACAACCATTAGGTCCATCACGTGAGGGACATTTGGATTTAAATACAAGGGATCTGCCGATCCATACATAGCCCAGCCTATCAATTCATCATAGTTCTGGAGAAACACCCTGTTCATTCTTCTTGCCGCTAACGGAATAGCGCCTCTCTGTATGCACATGAGCTGCACCTTATCGCTCACCGTTTCATGATATAACTCGTAGCGGTACCTCCACCTCCTAACATAATCCACGAAGGGTTCCTCGGGGAATTGCCTGATCCTATCCAGATCTTCCAGGGATCCCGTCCATGGAACGTACATCTCATATCTCGACACAAAAGCATCCCTAAGAGGTATCCAATGGCCCATTTCTTCCTCTGGTAGGCCTTGGTGCCACAACAAGGCTTCTCCCATGAGAGTTTCCGGGAAATGTTCATGTAATTCACATTGAGGGAACCCAGCGTCATACATATGGTTGCGGAACAACCTTGCATGCTCGACAGGATCCCGGTATCCACCATACCGGGGCATTGCCAACACCGCTTCAGGTGTTTCATAAGAGGGTGAGTCCGGGGTTTGCTCCGCAAGCATCCATACTGTATATTCCTTAATGAACCTCTTGGTCATCACGGCCCAATCACACTTAATACGCATCGGGAGAGACATATACCACATCAGCGGCTCCCCTATCAGTGAATTGCAAAACAGACTGGTGATCTCTTCTTCCTTAAAACCAGAAGGCCCCATGGCCGATAAGTAGAAGTGAAGGTGTTCCATTGGATCCTTGTTGCCATTATACTTACTGACCATCGGCAACGGGCGTTTGATAGGCCCAATCTGCAACGCGAAGTGCTCTGACATCCTGTTCTTAGTGTTCTTGTACTTTTCAAGGAATAGATCGGACAGTTGTTCCTAATCATGCTTGCAAGAGTCGGGTAATGAGTGGAACCACCCCAAAGGCTCGCCTATTAGCGAATGGTGGAACCACTGAGCAATCTCATCCACCCCGAAGGATTCAACAAACATATCATGCATATACTCGCGCAAGTGCACATCGGGATTCTCTCCTCCACTAAATAGGCTCAATTCTGGCACAATAGTTCGAGACGACCCTTCTTCGGTCTCTTCAGCACTATCTTTATCATACGGTGCTCCACCGTCTAACCCTTCATTCATCGGTTCACCCTCCTGCTCCTTGCCAAGGAAGGACACATATAAACCATTTCCCACATTGCTCTTCTCATCGGAGTCCAACAACTCCTCTTCATTTTCCTCGAAGGATTCCATAACCATGCTTTCTTTCAGCCCAAATCCGATCATGCTCACCCTATGATTAGGTAGTGGATTACGCCTAGTGGAAGGGTTCGCTGATCAAGGATCAGCTATCTTCTTCTCCTCGATCAAATCTTGGATCTCGTGCTTTAACCTCTCACAGTTTTCAATAGTATGCCCGTAATTACTGTGGAACTCGCAGTATCCCCTAGCTTGTATCTGCGGAGCAGGCAGCACCTTGTTATAATGAGTGAGGGCTTTCAATAATCCCTTTTTTCTGCAATCGTTCGAAAACTTTTGCGTAGGTCTGATCAAACTTGGCGAACTGCCTTTTCTCGATAGCATTAAGATCAAGCACTTTCACTGCGGCCGATTCTGTACTCGCGCTTGGCCCTCCGGCACCATATCTAGACTTTGTCCACTTGGTATAAGCTTTCTTCGGCTCTCCGTCCCCCTTGACTGTCAAGGCGCAGCTATACATCTGACTGAAATTGGTAAAAGGCATATGCCGTAGCTCATTCTTAATATACGACAACGTGTTGCCAATTACCATTCGGATCTGATCCTGCTCGAGCGGCTTTTGCTTCATAACCGCCGCCTTGGCTCTCCACCTCCTCACAAAATCAGAAAAAGACTCACCAGTTTGTTGCTTAGTGCTTTCCAGTTCCTTTAGAGTAACCTCAAGCATAGTGTTGAAACTATATTGAGCGATGAATGATTTTGCCAACTCCTTCCAATCTCTCTTCATCACCATCGGCAACGCATGAAACCATACAAGGGCAGCTCCCTCCAGATAGGTATTAAACAGTCCCAGGACTTGATCCTCAGTCAGGATTGTGTGCTTCATCACTCCAACATACTGATTCATATAAGCCGTGGGATCCCCAGTACCATCGAACTTCTTCATGTCAGGGAGCCGAAACTTCAAAGGCAAAGCTGTTGCCGACAAACAATTCTTCAAATTATAAAAGTCCTGACTTCCGGAGCTTCCCCCACGCAGATCCTGCACCTCCTGAGTCATGTGCTGCTTCCACTCCTCTTCCTTAGCCTTCTCTTTCTCAAGCTGTTTCTGGATATAATCCTGATAGTCCTCCTCGTTCCCGAAGCGGGGACCAGTGTTTACCTCATTCTCAGCACGCTTACTACCACTCTTGTTATCCTTTAATGCCAGCTCAGCTAGCTGGGCCAAAATTGCGGCCAGCTGATTGTTAATGTTGTTCACATAGTTTTCCAATTCGGCCACCTTTTCGTCGGTCGCAGACATACTGACAGAAGACTGAGTATACTCGGACGAAGATGATTCAGAAGCCACAACTGCCGATTCAGAATTGTCAATTTGTAGCTGATCAAACTGCCTGACTAGCCGGCTACTCTCGCGAAACCACAACCGCTTAATGATGAAGTCTGCGCGAACGGTCATCCATTAGTATGTATGCATGGTTTTATATGCATGATTCGTGGTGTGTGCATTTATTTATTTACGGATATATAAGATAAGAAGAACAAATGCCAGTCTAATTACACGTATCACAACATCTCTCTTCCACCCTTATTCCTCCACACACTCGATGGTCCAAGTCTCTTTCCTAGGATTTTGGTTTGGGGCTCACATTGCGGTCCAGGGGACGCGTGATGCCGATGATTATTGCGGAAAAGTAAATCATCCATCAGACAATACAGTTCGTTTTGACGCATCAACGTTCAGTGACTAAGATATCGACCAAATGGATTGCCCTTTTGAATAACTCGTCTTTTGTTATTTCACGAGATGCATCAGTTCTGGTTTTGACACCCTTTGAACGTATCTCGGATTTTAGACGTGGTACGAGTTATTTTTCTGGTTCAATCGTTCGTTATTGATAATGACTCGTTCCCTTTTATTCACGTGGGTTCGTGTCTCAATTTTTGGATTATAACGGGATCTTTTTGGATCTATCGAGAGACGTAACCACGTGTTCATTTAGTGATGAAAGCACTTTTTATTTTAAGGAACGGACTCATCGCGTAACGTGTTTGTTTTTAGCGTTAAGAATCCGTTTGCTCGTTTTGGCTACGTAAAAAGACGGCGAGTCTTATTTGAGCGCACGGTAATCCTTCGGCTATAAACAAGTTTTTATTCCTTCCAATCTACGGGATATATCACCCTAGCGTGGTTATAGAAAATCAACTTTTCGTTGAATCACATGCTTATTCGAAGCAGGGATATTACCGTTCTTTTTCAGTTAGGCACGAGTCAAGCAAACACGCAGATCGGGCCATACTTCTTGTAGTTTTGGTAACGGTCGAAATGATCGAGCCATTAATCAAACCCACAGTCTCGTCCATATGGCGCAATTATGCGGTTTTAGCTTAATTCGGCTTTACGATTTTAAACGGCGTATATAGCGGCTCGAGGCACGTATTTAACAGCATTGGTTCATTTTCTTTAACTACTCTCGGGATGGATATATATCGTAGATACAGAATGATTTTGGTCATTTGTTTATTTTTGCTTTTCTTTTATTTTCTTAGTCACTTTTTGTGGATACGTCCATTTCTCTTTAGAACAACGCAAGGCATAATGTAAGAGCTCGTCTTTTATTCGGAAGGGACGGGCCATGTTTGCGAAACTCTTTACGTTACAACGGGGTCGTTCAAAACAGAAATGTTCTTCGTTTTCGTTTCGTCATAATCTCGTTTTATCCCAACTTATTTAAAGAATGTGAATAACGGCTACTGTTAATATAGTCTTTTGAATCGAGATATAACTATCCTTAATACCAAACCGATTCATACTAATACGTGCTTACGTCATAACGCATTTCCTGAACATGTGCCTTCTTCGGGACACGGAAAGGGACCAGGCGGGTCGCACAAGTTCATTCGTACGAGATGACTAAGTCATCTTTAGTTCGAATCGTTTCGATGTTTTGGGGTAGTTTGTATATCGGTTTAAGAGTATATATTAACGTATCGTTTCATTTTCTTTACGTATTTTAGGATTTAGACACGTATCATGGCAATTTTGAAAACACGAACTGATTCATTTATCACATCAAAAATAGTAACGGGTAATCCTATGGCAACTTCTAAGGCTACTATATGCTAACACGGCTGATCGCGGGACCTCACAGGACCGCACAAATTCGCCCCTAACGAATGGATGGGGACCCTTTGGCGCCTTACTGTAAGGGGGAACTTACACTAGCCTCTTTCGAGCGACGAATGGACTCTCGCTAGAGGTTTCGCGGAAATTACCCAAAAGGTTTGCAATAATGCTTATGAATGCATACGAAAAAAAATAATACGATCCATCCCCGTTAAGGGCTTAGTACACGCCTTCCGGAATCAAATTTCTCGCTTCCCCAGCAGAGTCGCCACTTGTTAGACAAGGTGCCGAACGGCCTCGCCCGGACGGACCGGGGGGTGGACACCTCATGGCGACGTAAGCGGTGATTGGCGCCGAAAGCAACCAATCGTGGAATCAAGCTGCTCGGCAGGACCGGAGCTCGGAGATATGGAAGAGTCGCCACCCACGAATGGGAAAATGAACACCGATCCCTTACGGGAGACCGGTGAGGGTTCGGAAAACTTAGGTACGAGCCGAGAAGGCTAGCTCCTTTCCGGAGAAAGGCTACTAGGCACCCCGACATCGTCCGGTTATGAACCACCGGCCTCCTACTCAGCGTGTTAGGCGATAACGGACTAATCGCATATTTCTTTAAGTTTGAAATTCATTTGAAACCTTTTCTTTCTCGTTTTGAAAACCGTTTTGAGCATGTCATTAAAAGCCATTTTAGTAAAGAATCACCCATTTTGCATAAATTTAAAGTATATAGGAGAGAGAGGGGGAGAAGAAAGAATTGATTTATTCACAGTGTGATTTATGCTTTATATCGTATATTACATCTACGCTAATCTTACTCCCCAAAAAGAAGTTTATTTACATGGTTCGTACCTTAATCGCCATTGGAACGATTTAGGTACGTTTCAAAACCCCGTTAATGATGTTCACTTGAATCGCCGTTGGAATGACTCGAGCGTTTGAAAACGTGGAGCAAACAGTTTTAATCTAACAACGTGATTAAGCATACAAGTCAATTTATTTTGTACAAAACCATTTGAATAGAAATACAATTCAAAACTCTATTATTTACAAATAAAAACGATTTTAATTACAAGGTTCGCTTAATCCGTCATTGGAACGAATTAAGGTTTTAAAACGTGATGTTTTAGGAAACGATTTAAAGTAATAAGAAAGCCTTTTATTCACATTAGGAACTTCTAGAAAACTTAAGTTTAAATAAGCAAATTAAATTCTCTTTTTGTGATTTATTTTCCCTTTTTTCACTCAATAGAACCTTACTTGAACATAATTACAACAATTAACAAATCAAGGTCCAATTTCACCCAATCAAATATATTTAAAATATATACATATATACAAAAATAAAATAGAAGTATATATATATACATAGTTTTATCTAAAAATAAGGATATATCTATAGATGAAAATGAGTAAGAAATAAGGATATATCTAAAAATACTATATGATACAATAAGGAAAATGAGAAAAAGTACTACACAAAATACATTTTAATCCTAACTATAACTATGTGAAAATAACTAAAACTATGCAAGTTTAAAAGAAAAGGAAAGTAATTTGGATCCCAAAATAGTTTATGAGTATATAGGAAATGTTCCATCCTCAATAATGGCTAAATCCATTTAAATAAACCAAAAAAAAAGAAAACTATACAAATAATTCCATAAAAACCAAAACAATGAAAATCATAATCTAATATACAAAGTAAGTAAGTATATAGATAATTATTGGGTGAATGCCTCAAAAATAATTTTAACTAACATATTACATAATTATACATATATATATAAGAGATTAAATATAAAAAAAAAATAGAAGAAATGGGTTTAAAAGGGTATTTTCGGATTCCAGCAGATTACCGACGAAAAATCCATCGCTAATCTGCTGTTAGTGACAGAAAAGACAGAATTACAGATTTAGTCCAACAGTTTTCAGATTTATTCAAAAGCTTTAGATTAGATCTATTCTATCATTTCGGATCTCTGAACTACCAAAAGTGGATCATAGTCTATAACGGAGAATCCCAAAACGATGTTTTATTTTAAAACGTTATTTAGAAATATCTTCAAAAAAACTTATAATTACAACGTTTTTAATCCCGAACTACCTTTGAATCGGATCACGGTTCGTATTGGGATATTAAAACGAGGTTTTTATTTCAAAACAAAATCGAACGTTTATTTAATACGAGACCCAAAGTAAATAAATACGGAAAATTAAATAAGACATGATAAATAAATGATTAAATAAATAAAAACTATAACATAAAAATAAATAAATAAAGAGAATAAATTAAATAAAACAAAACGAGTCTAGTCCTCGGATAATACCTCAAGATCGGTATCTGACAGTCGAAGTCGGTTGATTCCACGAGTTGCCTTTTTGTGTTTTTCGGGTTTTTTTAGTAAAAATTTAACTTTTAGGAAATTCGGACTTTTTGAGGAAAAAAAATATTTTCCTCGAAAAATTCACTTTCTCTCTCTAAAAATGTCTAGAGTGAGAAAGCTCTCCAAAAATCCCTCCTCCCTCTAAAATGCATGGGGATCCGTGCCTTATATAGACGAGGATCCCCGAAAACTTTGAGCGACGCCCGATTAAAATTGGGCGTCGCCCAAAGGAGGTTGGACGATCGCCCAACACTAGTTGGGCGGACGCCCAACTTATGTTGGGCGGACGCCCAACTTCTGTTGGGCGTTCGCCCAACGCAGGTTGGGCGCTCGCCCAGAGGCTGCCGGGCGTGCGCGCCCAGCGACCGTCAGGCGTGCGTCCCGCGCTGTCAGGCGTGCGCGCCCAGCGGCCGTCGGGCGTGCGCCCCGCACTGTCGGGCGTGCGTCCAACTGTCGTCGGGTGCGCGCCGACTGCCGCTAGGCGCTCGCACCACGTCGCTGAGCACTCGCGAGCCGTCCACTCGACGATCGCAACTCCTACTGACCTCCCGTTTTTTTTTATTATATTTTTTTGCTTTAAAACTCCCGGAACCAACCGCTTCAACCGTCTTGTTACAGGTTTTCGTCACAGGTCCTCCGACTCGGTGTCTACACCCGCGTGTCGGATTGGTAAAAAAAATAGCTTTTTAACCCCGTAAATAGTTCGTTAAACCCGTAAATAGGCCGTTAAACTCGTAACTACATAATTGTACTTAAAACCTAAAAATACCATACAATTTAGTCCTAAAATCAGTAAAAATAATATAAGTTAATTAATAAATATTATTAATCACAACATATAAAACTAATATAATCTAGTCCAACCCTCTCTCCTTTCAGTGTATAGATTCTCCAAGTGACGAACACTCGGATGACGAAATAAACGCCATTGAGTGGCAATGGGAGGCACTGGAAACGTAGGATGTAAATAAAGACGTATGTAATAATGATAACTCCCCAAATGACAAATCACAATCTCTCGCTCTGGTGGTCTTCCATTGTCCGAACACATCGGCAGTATAGTGCAACATCCTAACTGTTGTGTAGTAAAGAGGAATATTACTGCGTTCAATACAGATGCAGCAGCATATGAGTCATCCGGACTCACCATCCAGTGGGACTCACCACAACCCGCTCCTGCCCATTTAATACGTGTGAGGGCAGCATCAAATCCGTTCCCGTACACTGGCGCATACAGATCACGGTTTGCCCGCATCTCAATCTCTATGAGCACTCTCATCAGCTTCCACTCCTCTTGGTTATAGGTGATAGCATCGGCTAAAACACGAAATCCACAGTTACCATCTGCTACAACATCATGGAATCCAGTAATAAATGGTACGATGAGACCTTAAACCCGATGTAAATGGTGGTAACCGGCGATATCTGCATCAAATCCGACTGAAAATATTAATATATGAAATTCATCAATAAAAATATATTTACTTTAACTTCAACATATATATTAATAAAATTAAATATACCCGACATCTGACTGTTATGCACAGATGAGGATGAGGAACGGCCTCGACTACGACTACTCCTCGAACCTGATGACCGTGCTTGACCTCGTTGACTGTACTCCCATGCACTCGGATTTCATTTCGTTGATGAATTTCCCTTTGGTCTACCCCTAACAGTGTCTTTGACCTCAGGTTCTTTGAAGCCACTTTGTTCCGGGTTTATCTGATCATGAATGTACATCGATATGCTACGCACCATTGAAGGATCTAATTTTTCAACCTTTTCCATAAAAGATTGAAAAAATCAGTGATCCTCAGACCCGTTAGCATATATTGGAGCAGTAACTGGTATGTCAATCAACCCTTCAAACGCAAGAGATCTCCAAAAATGATGGATGCGGTCAACACGGACCGATTCATCTGTGTCAATATATGTTTTAAGCTCACATGCACACGGAATGCCATGAGTCATGGGGCAACATGCATCCGTATTCACTTACCATATCCATACTCAATCCGTGCATATGCTTGAGCTCATCATTTAGTACAGCCAAGCAGTAATGTGAAACGTGTAAGTCGAGATACGTGAAAGGTGCTCCACAGTGATTCACCGCAGATCTTCTTCTCGAGTCCTCGAGTGAGTATCTAATTATATACAGTGAAGGATTACAAAACTAATGTATTAAATTTTAAAAGATTAAAGCAAATAAAAGAATAAATGTCTTACTTGATCACCTCGATCTGAACCTCAATGTCCTTGTGCACCTTCGCCCACACTGTATCGAGTGCACCAGTAGATGAATTCAACCACAGTTTCAACTGTGCATGTGAACTCTCCACTCGACAGGTTGTGGTGTTTCCTAAGTGCAACACATTGTTCGTCCATGCTCGACAAAACTTCTCTTTATGCACTAGCCATGTGGTCTCCACGTACTCTATCACACGAGGCCAGTTGGTAGTAGTATTCTTCATGGCTACCACTGCCGCCTCATATTCGGCTACTGTCGGGGCTTCAATTATACGTTTCCATTTGGAATTCTTAAAAATTTCACCAAACCTCTTCATTCCATACAACTTGCCTACTCTATCCTCCACATCTTTATTAATATGCCATGTGCACAATAAATGATGACTATGAGGAAATACCTCACGAACCGGCCGCATCAGTCCTAACTCCCGATCGGTAGCAATGGCTGTCGGATGCACATCAGGTTGGAGTAAAAGCTTTAATTTTTGTAACACCCACATATAATTTCCCTCAGTTTCATCCTTCATGATTGCATAGGCGATCAAGAAGTTTTTGTTTGAAGGCGTCATTCCAATGATTTCAAAGAATGGCATTTTATACTTGTTTGTTTTATATGTTGAATCCATACCAACAAACAAGTAATAAGATCGGAACAGTGTGATCGATGTTGGATGTGCCATAAATAAGTGAGTCACAACATTGCTGCCCGGCATCGCTTGTGTCCAATGTATGTACTCCTTATCTATAGCAAGCCGATAAAACTGACCGATTACATCCCGACCCTCAAAGCTCTCAGTCCTGATTTTCTCCCTGTAATTATAGATATGTCTTTGTGTCGGGCAATCCTCCAGATGTTTTTCTTTGATTGCAGCAAAAATAGCACAAGGCTTAGCTTAAGCTGAACTCATTTCACGAACAAGTTTTTTGGAACCCGGGCTTAGTCCGCTCATCTGTCTGTAGCCTTGACGATATACAGCCAACTGATGACAGTGCTTTCCTCTATCTCTAGGAATCCCATTCACCACCCAATTCAACGATTTCCATAACCTTTATCTGGAATTTGCAACCACAGTACTTTGTTTTTGTATTCTTCCGTAGTATAACATCCATATCCATATCCTTTTTCCTTTTATAATTCTTAACACCACGAGCACATTTAACCAATATCCACTTTGACTTGCCCCTCGTCTTGTGCGACGCTGTGATTAACTCGAACCCGATCCCAATTGCCGTCTGTTTTGCCCACTTAACAGCTTCATGATATGTTTGAAACGTTTGTTTGGAAAAAACTGTGAACTGTAATCTATGCCGTTTCCATCAAATTCTTCCCACAAAACCTCCTGTAAATGATAAATAACGAACATTACATTCCAAAACGTGACATTTCTACAGCGTTTCGGTGTCTAAACCCGAAAAACAGCCACAAATATGCTCGGACGTGTGAGCATCACACCTCACCATGTGGTGGGACGTGATACTCATACGCCCCACCACATGGTGAGGCGTGATGCTCACACGTCCGAGTGCCGAACCAGATTTTTTTTTAAAATCAAATTACAGAAATGAAAGGAAGTTCAATCAGAAAAATACCTCGACTTCAGACACAGCATCACTCCCGTCTCTTCCCGGTGATAACGGATTGCCTTCCATCAAACGTGTTGTCTTTGATTCGGATCAAAATGTATTTGGGAGACTTTGAGAGAGTTTGGGAGGGATTGAAATTTTCAGCTTTTGGTTAAAGGGCGGTTACGTCTTTTTCTGGGGCTGGAAGTGTGAAATTGGGGCTGGGTATAGTAATCCACTTAATTTATTACTCAACGTTGAGAGGAAATAATTAAGGAAAAAAAAGTGTAGACATATTACTTATAATCAGTCTAGTTGGCTTGAGTCAAAATGACCTCTAATCATTTAAATTAGGTCTCTGATTCAATTTGTAATGTACGTAAAAATATTTAATTAGAAAAGAAGTCATCTAAAGAGGTGTTCGGAAAAAAAATCATAACCAGTCTTATCAATTATAAGTAAAAACTATAATAATATATTTTATTAAGTAATTAAAATAATTTTTATAAAATATTTATAGTAGTTAATAGAAAAATACATTGTTGGTAAAATGTCGTGTAAGCCAAATATTGTTTTGTAGCTCTTCCTATCCCATGTAAAAAACTTGAGAAACTTTTTAAAGGTTTATATTAATTTGGGCCTTATTGGTCTTTAAATTGTGTAAGATGAGTTTTGGTAAATATACCACATGCACGTGCCACCAACTCATTGAGACGAACGTGGGCCCAAATTATTAAGAAATTTCATATGGATTTTTTAATTTTTGTTAAATTTTTTTCAAAAGTTTTTATTTTATAAAATAAATACAAATATTTTAATGTTAATTTCCTGATTTTTCTCCTCTACTCTGGTATCTTTCCACGTTCTTCTCCACTACTTATTCTGGTAACGTTATTTTACATAGAAAAGGATATAGACGATTTTGTAGTTCTTTTTCTACACACTGGACTTTCTGTCTCACACCAAAGCTCTCTGGAAAAAAAATCTTTTGGACATCTCAACTTTGATGTTCCATTTTTTTTACTTTGAATACACAAGTTTGAAGACAATGATGTTAATCTTGGGAATTTTAGATTGCACATCGGCCTGCCGAAATCGCTTTCAAGCAGTGGTATTGGTCACAACACAAGCTTTGATTATCGATAAGTTTTTTTTTCTATATTTCCTCATTCTTCCAACAATTTGAAAATGATTTATCCTTTTGTAATTATACATACTCTAATTGAAAAAATGCTTATCGAGCTCTCTAAATTAGAGTCTCTAGACGATTTTAATTACAAAAGATGATCATGGAAAGTCCTCATCTTCTTTGACCAACTGGGTATTAACTATGTTCTATTTGACGATCCACCCATAGGCCCTAATTCTCTTATTATGTCTATGATTGCTAAAAAATATGACAACTACATTGTCAAATATGAAAAGGATAACAAAACTGTCATGGGTCATCTTCTTAATCACATGTGCAACCATCTGTTTGATATCTTTATCAACAAAAAAATATGCCAAAAGTACATTGGACACCTTAAAAGAAAAATATGGTTCTGATGGTACTCGAAAACACAAATACGTTATTGGCAGGTGGCTACACTTTTAAATGGCCGATGAAAAACCCAATGTGGACTAAATCCATGAGTATGAGAATCTAGTTTTTGAAATACTCAGTGAGGGCATGAACATGTGTGATATGTTGCAAGCCAGTGTCCTCACCCACTATTTCCCAGTAAGTTAAGAAGAAGAGAACGAGCATACCATTAAGACCTGACGCTTTTAAAAGGTACATCTAATTAAGAGCTGCTTTCACCTCCTCCTTAGAGTACATACTAAGTAAGTCATCTTTTTGAGACGGGGAGATGCAGACCTCTATTACTTCTATCACTAACTTTGATACGGTTGGGTTGGGAGTAAAGAACAAGTCTTCATAGTATGTGAGAATTATATTCTCAATGTCATCATCTTTCTCACACTAAACCTCTTTTAAATTCTTAAGCCTGGTAGTACAATTGAACTTCCTTCTAGAACTAGCCTTAACATTGAAGAACTTGGTATTTTTATATCTGTTATAGAGCCACAATGCTCTAGAATCTTACCTCCACATCATTTCATTTTTTTATCTTAGAATGAGCAGCTTCTTTGATAGCTTTGATATGTTGTTCTCGACCCAGGGATCTTCTTAAATGATTTGTAAAGAAGAAATTTTATCACTATATTGAAGGATTATGTGCCTAAGGTTCCTATAGACTCAGGATTCCATCTTTGCATTTGTATTACACAATTGTCTATCTTTTTTTCCACCCCTTGATGATTCCTTCGGTCATCTTCCTTCCACGCCCCTTCAAACATTTTTTTGGAACTAGCTTCTTTAACTCAGAAAGATTCAAAGCGAAAAGGTCGCATCTCTGCTTTTCTAACCTCCTCGGAGTCTTAGTAGGATAGGGGCATGATTTGAGCTAACCTGAGACAATTGATGAAAAAGGGACCGAGGAAATATAACGTGAGGCTGATTTTGAACAACTCGAGAACTTGTTCAATAACAAAAGTGTCTTGCATGAAGTATGGAAATAGTTTTATTTAAGAGAAAGATAATAAATCTACATCTTACAAAGCATTTGTATATAAAAAATTATGTGTAATATGAATAGCAAGTTAAAGATAACTTAAATCCTTCTATCTTTAATAGTTGAAAGTAGTCTCTAGCTCTAGAAGACTAATGTTAGATGTTTAGGAATATCTGAATTGATACTTTTGTACGATGATTGTGAGTGACATGCTCTTATTTAAAAAAAAAGGATAGAATGTCTTAACACATGTTTTCATACCATGTATGCTTTGCAAGAATAAGATGGAAAAGAGACAATCTTAACTTTTCCTAGTGAGACTTACATCATGAAACTATGATTTTTTTAGTTTCTTTATCCTTAGGACAGTTAAGTTATTGTGGAAGTATGATTTAATATGGCTATGTTGGAAGGATCATCTAATGGTTGATGTGATAATTCTGACCGTAAAGAACCAAACCAAATAAGCGAGTTAGATTATGATGAAAGGAATATAGTAGGAGGGTGTTAGGCGAATTCCACAAGTGCACAATTTCGATTGTAGTAATAAAAGATATCGGTCCCACAGAGAACGCAATTGATACTTAATTTATATTGTTTCTTTATTCATTTTCTTGAGGTTTATAGAAGATCATTAATTTGGTGATTGAATTTATCTAACTTAAATGTTCTAATATAAACTAATCATATGATTCGTTTCATGCATATTTAGTGGTTTTTAACTAAGTATGCAATTGTTAATACATTCAGTCTCCTGCAATTGTATCAGATAAAAATACTTAATCCAATCTCTCGATCTAAGATTAAGTGACTTAACGTGTTTTCAGATAAACAATTCTAATTCCTCGACCTATCATAGTGAATTAGGATTTATTAATAAAAATGAAGTAAGTGATAGATGTAATATAATTATCTTTTCATAAATAGAATCTTTTCTAGATTTATGAATTAATAACTATTCCTATGCTTTGCTTATATGAATTTTCCTAGAACAGACATAAAGCAATAATGAAGATCATAATGAACATAGAATAATTCGTATTTGATTGATTAATTTTTGATGAATAAGTATTGACAATGTTGAACATTTAACTAAGAGTAAAGAATATAGGAAAAAGATTGTAACAAATGAGAGTTAAGGATTGTGAATCCTTTTACTGTCTTTGTAAGGATTGTCAAGCCTTGGAGTCATCTGCTCTTATGTATCTTCTTCTTGTATCTCGAGAAAGCTTATCTCTCGACCTCACTTCTTTTGGTGGATTGGATGGAATATCTAAATAAGATACTTCAATATCTCAAACTTAGTGTTGTATCTCTGATCCTGAAATATCTATGTATGTGTCTATATATCTACATTGATTCAAACTTGTGAACCATTTAAACCATGGTGGAAATGATGAAGGAATCTTCTTTATATAGATGAGGAAAAGTTGTGTCTCTTGGAAGACATCCCTCCATAAAGATATGATGAAAGGATGTGGCTAATTGTGAAGAGAAATTTTGATTCGGGTGAAAGGATGTGCTTCTTGGATGAAAAATCACGTCTTTTGTAGAAAAAGTCCCTATCACGAACGAGACAGCAGAGTCACGTTCGTGACATGAGGAAATCAATTTTGTGCAGGAAAAGTGTTTGTCACAAATGTGACAAGGGGTTTTCCTTTATTATCTTCTTTTTGTCCATATTCCCCAAATGTGAATATTATCCATATTTAATCTGTTTCTGCTCAAATCATAAACAACCAAGTGAAATCTTTCTAAAACATTTAATAAAGTAAACAAAATGCATGAATATGAACGTGAAAATGCATACGAAAATAGGTAAATTTCAGACTTATGAGAGGGAACGGTTACCATGTGTTCACATCTAAGAATTTCTATATTTCACTTCCCGGACACTTATGAACGAGTACATATTTGTGAAAATAGAAAACTATAGCGATAAAAGTAATTACATTGGATTTGATATAGAATCTAAGATAAGACATACCACTATTGACGATCCATGTTTCAAGTGAAGGGCTATATATCTCCAACGAGTGTAGCATATCGAGCCTTTATTTATTTCCAACGAGTGTATAACACTAGATTCTCGATTGTATGCCGGTCGCACGAACTCTTCACAAATGTTTGAATGAGATTGAGACGAGACTATAAATTTATTCCATTACATGTGGGTGGGAGATGATGGAAATATTTGGACTTTGGGCCAAATATAAATTCACTCGTAAATGGAATAGGCCAAATCCATTAAGGGGTGAAAGATTAGTGTTTGCCCTAATACCTAATCTATATAAATAAATAGCTTATTCCATCTAAACAATAACCCAAGAGAGAAACTTGCTAATCAAGTCTCTAAGCTAGTTAATTAAGCAAGAGCTTAAGAGAAACCCCAGCCATTCTCCTCCTCCCCTCTGGGTCGCCCCACCCATCCCCCCGTAAAGAGTATCACTCTTAGTTCGTGAACCAATTTGTTTTTGCCATCGATTAACATCAGTGTGGCAGATCCATAATCGATAATACAAGATTATGGTAATATGTTCTTCCCTTGCAATCGATCTAACAAGTTTCTGTTCTACAATAGGTAACCTTTTAACCCGTATTTGTATTTATATTATTCACTTCACAATCAATTATATTAGTGGAAAAAATTCTATTTGAAGCACCCTATTTGTAAGAGACATACATATGATCCGTTATGAAATGTGTATTGTATTAGGAATAAATAAAACGCATTATAATTAGTTCGATCAAATAAAAATTTGGAAAGTCGGAGAATAATGAATGTAATATGTATAGTCTTTGATTTGGCTAAATTACACCCATGGCCATTGAATTTTACTCATTTTAACATTATGGTCACTGAACATCGATTCTTAACGGTATAACTATTAAACTTTACACTTTTTAACATAGGTGGTCGCTCAACATCTCAAAACGACCGTTGACGGTTTCAAAATAAAAAATTTGAAATGTTAATGATATTCTAAGAAACTTTAATTCTTAATTTTTTTTTTTTGTTTTGAGGTTATTTATATGTTGTTTTGTTAGGAGAGAATATGAATTTTTAGAGAGAGAAAGCTCCAATAAATGTGATTTTAGAAAATAAAAAATATGGTTTAATGATAAATGTCGCTATGAATAACG
Source organism: Euphorbia lathyris (assembly GCF_963576675.1). NCBI lineage: Eukaryota > Viridiplantae > Streptophyta > Magnoliopsida > Malpighiales > Euphorbiaceae > Euphorbia > Euphorbia lathyris. The sequence goes on along the minus strand of NC_088918.1, from coordinate 70,680,343 downwards.
TTAATTCTTGAATATTTTCATTTTGAGATCGTTAATGGTTATTTTGAGGAGTTAGTTAGAAGTTGAATAACCACCGACATTAAAAGAAAGTGTAAAATTTAAAGGCCACAATATTAAAATGAGTAAAGTTCAGTGGCCATGAGTGTATTTACCCTCTTTGATTTTGTCATTTTTAAAATATTTGATTTTTGTCGGTCAATCTGTTTAGTTTTTTATTGTATGATTTAAATAGCAGTTCGTGTGTACGGCGTCATTGAATTTGACGCTAATAATTAGATATTATTAAATATACTTCTTTTTGAAAGAAGATATCATTAAATATTATTCGCATAATTGTTTGATATTTTTTTTTATTTCAAAAGTTTGAAAATGATTTTTGTCAAAAAAAAAAAAAAAAAAAAAAAAAGAAAAAAGCAGCTAGCTGATTCTCCTTATCTTAAAAAAAAAAAAAAAGTCAATCTAAACTATCATAAAAGTTATTACATCTTCAGCCCATATATATTTATAAATTTTGAAATACATTACTTATAGATAAAGATGGTTTTTTTTGTTCTTTCACTAAACATAATAAATCTAATTAAAGAATCTCAATCTTTTAAATTGAGACCGTTAAATTTAATAAATCTAAATCTAACAGTAAATGATTAAATTGATATGTAGACATTACTGCTAGCCAATGCCAATACTACAAATATACATTTTAGATTTTAATTAAGACAAAAAAAATGATAAATGCAACGTTTTAAACTAGAAATTGTATGTAAAAAGTTATTATTTTAATCAAAAAAACTTAGGAATGTTTGGTTGCTTCTTTTTATGTTCATATTTGTTTTCTAACTTGAAAAGAGGGAGTTTTAGGTGTTTGGTTAGTGACCTCCTATTTATATTTTACACCTGAAAAGTAGTATTTTACAAAAGTTTACATTTTTTACTTTAATAATTAAAATTAACGACATAAAAAATGTTATCTAAATTAAATTTATTATTTTATTTTTATATTTTCTTTAAATAATAATTTTATAGTTAAATATAATAATATAATTAAAATTAATATATTATTATTATATTTGTTATCACTAAAAAAAAAAGTGACACATCGGTTCCATCGTTACTCTTTTAGAATATATATAGATTCAATATTTCATAATTTCATCCAACTCGTAAAATTAATTTTTTTTATTAGTTTACCTTTTTATAATATTGATCCAATAATAATTATTAGATAATATTATTTAAATATTTTTTTTTTGTTGAAATTATTTGATATGAGTTAAAACCATAAGAGACATGAGCCGGATATAAATTAAAAGGGTAATTATGATTAATATTTAGTTACAGAATATAAATAGATAGCTATATTTATAACCCAACCTTAATGGAGAAATTAAGAAAAGAGAATTAGTAGCCTCTTTTCCCCTCCACCTTCTGCACCTCCTTTCTCCGAGTTTTTATTCATCCGCTACAATCAATTCAATAATTTAATCGATAACCTGTATTTATATTCGTTTATATATATGTTACAAACCTTCGAATTTAATTAAATAAAATTCCTCTAAATATTATGAGGAAAATATGTATTTTAAAATGTTAAGTTGTTTCAAAAAATAATATTTGAATGTCTCTAAATAAAAAGTCACTTAAAAACTTTTTAATTATATTATAAACTTTCATAAATTGTATTTAAAAAATATTTTGTAGGCTTAAATTTCAATTGCTTGCCTCTTTTTATAAAAAGATAGTTTGCCTTTTTTTTTCTTTCTTCTTAACAATGGAGAAATGAGTTGAAGCATAATAAGAAAGAAGGGATATCATATGAACTTTTAAGCCAAAAACAGAATTTTTTCTACATCTCCTATGTGACGGACCACATCTCATTTCTCTCATTCTTACTTGTATTAGTTTGTGCGATCTGCATATAAATAAGAGCTTTAGCGTTATACACTCGTTGGAGATATATAGCGTCTAAATGGATATGTATCAAATCCAACATTATACACTAGTTAGAGATATATAGTGTTTTGATCGAAACATTGATCGTAATAGATTGTATGTTTTATCCTAGATTCCACATCACATCCATTGTAATTTTTTTAATCTTTACATCTTTCTACTTTTACAATTACGCACAAAGTATATAAGTGTGAACAATAGATTTCCAAGATGTGAACACACGGAAATCTTTTCCTCCTACTCTATCTTGCCCATCATAATTTAACTAAGTTTGTCTAGTCGGTAGCTTACAAGTTGGATTATATCATGACCTTTCATACTATGCTTCCAAGATAGCTACATAAGATTATAACTTCAGAATAAGTTAAAAGTCCTAAGGATAAACTCATAAAACCATAGTTTTTATAATGTGAATCTAACACTAAGAAAATGTGAGATCAGACTTTTTCCATCTTATGGCCACTAAGGACACATGGTATATATTCGTGCGTTATGATGTGTTATCATTTCCTTTTGAAATAAGCGCATGTCCATCATTAACACCATATGAAATCATCAATTGCGACCTGTCCAAATATCCAACCTTGTTCCACTTCATTTAGGGTTACTTTCGGCTGTAAAGATAGAAGACCCTAAGTTATCTTTAACATTTCCATTTAGATTACACGTAATATTTATATACAAGTGATATGAAGAATGTATATTTATCATATTGCTCCTTAATGAAATATATTTCATAGTTCATGCAAAGAGGCTTCTATTATTGAATAAGCTCTCGATTTGTCCAAGAACATCCACATCCTTTTGTTTATCATAGTTTGATAAATTACGAGAAAACACTCGTATGAATGAGCTACAATTATGTCTAGCATCCTCAATTACATAACATCAAATATTTAGAAAACATTCTCATTCATGTATTGAAAAATTCAAAACATTATTAAATACTCATGTTCAACATTACATGAAACATAAGTATGCTTTAGATTCGGCACAAATACTGTGACCTAACATGTTTTACATAAACATTCAGCGTGATAAGTTTAATAAAAGGATCTGAAACCTTGTCATAAGTCAATACATACTTCATACTAACTTCTTCTCGTGTAATTACATCTCTTACAGAATGATACTTAATCTCTATATGCTTTGATTTGCTATGGACTCTCTGACCTTTAGTAAAAGCAATAGTGGATTTACCATCACTGTTAATAAATACATAAGGGTTTGAGGCAGTAACATTCAAATCACTCATGAATCTGTTAAGTTATACATCCTCTTGAACCGTGGACGAGTATGACATATACTTTGCTTCCATAGTGAATAAAAATATACAAGCTTATTTCTTGCTACTTTATGATATTGCACCATTTCCTAGCAAGAAAATGTAACATTCAAGTCATCTGCCCAATCTATTTCTATATACACTCATAGTTAAAGATATTTACCTCTAATATAAATATATAATATAATAATATATGATTGAGAACTATAGAAAATATTATTTGATATGGATTCATGACGATAATGATGGTTTTAATCTTAAACCAGCAAAGAACAATCTCTTCATTAGTTAAACTGGTAGGAAATAATCTCAAAAGGTTGAATAACCTTGCTTCCAAGAGCAATTTTGTATTTGATTGATAAAAAAATGGGATTAAATTCCTCCCAAAACTAGGTAAGAAAAGACTCAAAACCCCTCATTAGCAGGGGCGGAGCCAGCCCAGTGCCTGGGGGGTCAAGCCCCCCCGGTCATCGGCTCCACCCTTGAGTATCCGTAGTTTCGCCTCTCGGCCCCCCCTAATATTAGTCTATATAGATTCTATGTAGTAATATTTTATTGTTTAAAGGTGGATGAGATGGTTAAAAACATGTTTTTTTTAAAGGTCCTAGGTTCAATTCCCGCCAACTTCAATTTATTTTAGAAAGTGTTTATTTATTTGAATTTTATTTGTCAATAATTATAAAACTATGTTACCATTATTAATTAATTAATTTATTTTCATAATACTTTTGAACTCATTTTTATTATGTCTTTTTCATTAAAAAAAATTAATTTCTTATTTTTGAGACTCAAACAACTTAATTTCTAAATTAAGTTTTAAAACTAAAAATAAAAAAATGTAAAAATGTTATAATTTTTTAGAAATTAGCATTGAACTAATAAAAAAATTTAAATATGTTTAACCTTTTTACGTTGACACTTTTAATATTTTAACGAAAACACAAAAATGATGATGTTTTAACGTGAGTCACTAGAGTTACAAGTTTGACTTACATAATAGAGGTGAATTGGGAGGAATTAGATTAATGCAAACAAGTAAATAAGCTTAAAGGGTAAAACAATAAATAAGTTGGCAGAACTGTGGTAGGATTGTCTTCCTTGGCTGCTAAGTAGAGTCACACGACACGTGGCTAATTCTTCGGACAAGTTAACACAAGCTCTTGTCAATCTTCAAGTCTACCCTTCGTTTGTTTCACACAGCGTGTGGCTAACATGACACACCGTGTGAATTACGCCAGAAGTTCCAAGAACTCATCAAGCATCCCACACGACGTGTGATGGGTTGACACGATGTGTGGCTCCTCCCTCTGTAGATTCTTCTTCCAACTAACTTGCTCACACATCATGTGGCTAAGATGACATGTCGTGTGAGCCCACCTTCATTTTTTATTTGGTTGGCTCAAAAAGATGCTCTCATCAATATTCTAATATAAAATAATAGAAAATAATATTGTAATTTAATTATTAGAATATAAATATTCTAATCGATATGTAATAATATTAAAATTAAATAAAGTTCGAATTATAACACATGGAGTAACCTACAATAGCTTTGAGACATCCTAGCATCCTTTTCACTACTCTCCAATATGCTTCTCTAGGATTTGACCAATATCTACTCACTATATCCTAATCGGGTGACATATATGAGGTCTAGTACACAATGTAGAATATATGAGACTACCTACAACACTGGAACGAGGAATATTTTGCATATGATCAATTTCTCTTTTGCATTTTAGGACACATATAGTGGTAAGGATAAGGTCCTTTGACATTAGGCTGTCAATTGGCTTGTAATTTCGTATATTAAATTGATCGAGGATTTTATTGACGTGTGTCTGTTAAGAAAAGGCCAACAACTTCTTTAAATTTTCTCAAAATCTTAACTCCGATACTACATACTACTTCTCCCATATCTTTCATTTGAAAACTTGAGCTGAGTCAAGATTTGACATGATTCACGTATTAAATGTTATTCCCAATTATTAAAATGTCATCAGCGTATAATATAATGATAAAATGAAAAAATTCGTTTCAGAGCATTTATATAGACATAATGACCTTCTTCAATTATCTTGAAGTTATTCATTATCATCTCATCTTTTTTTTTTTTTTGTTAAAAAAAGTTTGTTGTACTTAATTATCAAACATGTCATTTTAAATTTTAAATTTTTATTGCTATTTAGAGTAAATTTAGGTCTAAAATATTCAACACGTGATCAAACATCCAAATTCAATGTTTTCCACTTGATGTTACATTATATTGACATGCATTAAGTATCCATTGACTAATTATACAAGTAAATTTCGCATTTTTTAAAAATTATTAACCACTCAATGTATTTTTTAGATAAATAATTATTATGATCTAATATGTCACCAGCTCTTTAAATTTATCTATAAAAGTAGATTAACTCTTTAAATTTTGTAAGCGGAGATTTCAAAATGAGTCCTAACTTATTTAACGATTCGTTTAACTCATAAAATTAGGATTGACTCATTTATGAGTTGAGTCATAAACAAGTCGATCCATATCTAACCCATAGAATAAATAGATTGGATCATGAGTTAGTTGGGTTGACCCATTAACACATTTAATAATTTGAAAAAATGATAAATCATTAAAAAAACGAAACAAAAAATAGAAATTGAGAAAAATGAAAAAAAAACGAAAAAACGAAAACTGGAAAATTAGTTAGAAACTTAATATATTTAACGGTTAATTTAAAAAAAACGTAAAAACATGTGAATAACACAAAAAAGGTTCTGACGAGACTCGAACTGAGAGATCGGACAAACTATATAAAAAAAATATAACAAAAAGTGTTTAAATTTAGGGTTAATTACAAATAACTACCCTGTGGTTTGGCCGATTTGCGATGTGGTACCTGCGGTATTTTTTTTTGCAAACACAACCCTGTGGTTACAAAATTTTACATGTTTTTTTTACTTTGCCAAATTTGGCCGATAACGACTTCGAAATGAAAATTTTCAAGAGCTAAATGATATTTTAAGCAACTTTAATTCTTCAACATTTTAGGTTTGAGGTCATTTAGGTGTTGTTTTTTATGAGAGAGAAAAATAATGTTTAGAGAGAGAAAACTCCAAAAATGATGATTTTGAAAAATTAAGAATATGGTTCCATAGTAAATATGATACCAAACAAGTTTAATTCTTGAAAATTTTCATTTCGAAGTCGTTATCGGCCAAATTTGGCAAAGTAAAAAAAACATGTAAAATTTTGCAACCACAGGGTTGTGTTTGCAAAAAAAAATACCACATGTACCACATCGCAAATCAGCCAAACCACATGGTAGTTATTTGTAATTAACCCTTAAATTTATGCTGAATAATTCAATAAATTATATATATAAAAAAAATAGGAGAATATAGAGGAATATTCGAGGATTCGGAAAACCCCAAAGTTCAAATCACAATTGCCCGTTGAATGAAAATTCCTCCAAGGACATTACCTAACTAACTTGTCCCTCTCTTGTCCACCACCTCATCACTTTCCTTTACAATTTCCAATCACATATTTTCTTCCTACCTAATTTTATACTTATCAATATTTATATATAAAAAAAACATTTATTTCTTTATTAAACTTCATTTTTGAGATTTTAATTCAAAGGCAATTCTAAATTAAAATTTAATATCGGTTTGTTTTCAATTTTCAGAACTACTTTTTGTCATTTAAATCTAAATATGTGACAAAAAGCATTTGGTAAAAAATCGAAACATCTGCTTTTTACAAACAGCTAACAGCAGCAACAAACATGAACATGTGAAACAAACAGACCCTTAGTTTATTGTAATGTTGTTTTTAATTATATAAGAAATCATAAGAAGTCAATATTTAAAATACTAGTTTTAATATCTAATGAATGAGTTCAATATCTCATACTTGTATTGAATCCGATGATTGAATAATTGAGTTCTTTATATTTGAAATCAGTGATGATGAAGATATCTCATGCAAAGAGATACTACAAAGAGAAGAGGAGTCATGAAGGATTAGATCCATACACGAGGAGGGAGGAAATTTAGAAGAAAAAAAGTGGTGCGACCAATGAACGTGGATGGAAGATTCAGTCGGAATGTTCGAATGATGAAGGTTCGAATAAATAATAAGGAGCTGAATGCTTTGCTCAAGAAGGAGACCTGGATGCTAGTAGATCCTTCCCGAATGTTGTTAGGATAATATGGTAATTTCAGTATTTTATTTCCCATGAAGTATTGAGTTTTCTTGTAAACGCTTTTGTCCTTGTTATTCTACTTTAGTCTTTTCATGTTCGTGGTTTAGGGTTTGAATCAACCTTATAAACATGTAAGATTGAGCTTTGTAAGAATGATTATCTTTTATCAATAAAAGAACATATTTTTGAAGGTTGAACCGTTGTTTGAAGAATGAATTTTCTTTCGTATCCTTTCGATCAAGTTAAGCCTGAGAATATTTGTTTCTTTTAGGTTAAAACCCTCTCTAAGTTGGTTTTCGATAAAAACCTTCAAACCTCTTTCTCTCAAATCCTTATCATTTTGTATAAAAAACATAAAAGTTTCCCCTTTTCATTATAATCCAAATTAGAAACATGAAATAAAAAGTAGAATGCTTGGAAAAGAAGATGGAAGGTCTACGCTAAGAAACTAAAGCAAAAATTAGACTCTAAGAGAGAGCATCACCGTTTTGTGGAAAGAGCACACTCAAGCCATTCAATGCGAGAAACAACACCCACCCGATAAAAATGATGAAACATAAGGTACTCATCCACGACAACCTCGGAAACCACAAGTCGACATTGAAGATATTCCTTACGACGGAACTCAACCACATTAAGATTGAGTTTTCTGTAAGATCTGAGATGACATAGAGTGTTTGAGGTAAGACACCCTGACCTTTACGTTCCTACTACTTCTTCTTCATCTTATCTTTTCATTTATTTTTAAGTTGATTTATATGACTTCTTTCGCCATGATAGTAGTTTCTGCCTTGCCATTGAGGAGTAGTTCATTTCAGGCGAAACCAGCCAAGAGTTGGTGGTCCAATATGTCATTCAGCTTGTTCTAAATACATAATAACTAGTAAAAGGCTAGTTAATGGGGAACTTAATGTGTGAAGTTGGCTGGTTCATATTTAAACTAATTATTTGCAAGAAAACTTGAATTAAGAAGTAGAAATCTCATTAATTACATTTATGCTAGGATTGCTAAAGATGATTCTTCAGAATATGTTTCCTTGTTTTTGTTATTAATTATGAGGCAATGTCAGGACACTTGGTTGGTAAGTGGTTAATGGATTATGTGAAAACAAGATACTCGACTCGGGTGAATTTTATAAAAATATACTTTAGATTCTTGAAATTTATGCATTTGGGTGAGTAAATGACTGTGAACTGTCTGTTCTAGCTTTTTTCTGTCTGTTTCATATATATCCAGTTATTTCATATTACTTTACCAAACTCTTTTTTATTCAAATTTACTTCATAGTCTATTTTAAAAACGATAGATATGTTCGATATCAAACACATTATTAAGAAAACTCCTTGAGCTGACCGTTCGACTTACAGTATTTAGTGTTATATTGTTCATTCAATCCTCGTGGAGACGATAATCTACTTATCACTTTATTACTTGTTGTTAGTATTCACCTTTTAAGACAATATATTGCTACCTAGCAGTAGATCTACTAACGTCAGTAGTTCATAATGTTAAAAAATAGTTATATATTTATTGGCTCGTATATATAAAAAAGATTTTTAGTATTTTTTAATAGAATTAAAAAATTTATTTAGTTTGATTTTATTGTATATATATATATGAGTGGCTTTTTTTTTCTATATGTAGCCCCAAAACTATTTATCTATAGCAGTGATACCTTTCACATGTTATCAACAGATTTAAAAAAAAAACTGCTCTCTTCTTCTCTTTTTCAATTTTGCAGCGCGGCCTTGTTTCTTCACAAAATTCATCAATCGATTTTTTTGTTAATTAAGTATTTTTTTCTTTCGAGTTGTAGTTTTTTTTTATTTGAGGAGTAAGAAGGAAGATTATCTTTCTTTTTCCTCCTTTCACCGTTCTGTTTTTTTTTTCTTCTATAATTTCTTTGTTTTTAGATTTCATATATTTTACCGGATCTTTTAATCCGCTTGAATTGCATCTATTATTTATTATCTTTTCATTTGTAACATTTTCTGATTTAGCAAGAGCAGAAATGATAAATCTTATATATAGATCACTACATCTACGTGGTTGCAAAAGAAAGGATTTTGATCCAAAGATTAAGAATAGTTTAAATAATGAAGATTGGATTCCAGATTTCTCTGTGAATTTGGAGTTTCAAAAAGTATATGTATCTGTTTGTGTTATTAGTATCTGTAACGGTTTGTTTTGCCCTTTGTAATCATTTTCTTACCTATATAGATTATGTATTAGGTATAGTACTTGTATAAGGTTTTATTTCTTACTTTTTTTGTTGTACTTGCAATTTTCTTATTAATGAAATGATGTATTCATTTTCATAATAAAAAAAAATGAAAAAATTTTAAAAACAACAAATTTTCTTTTTTTTTTCTTATAGAAGAACAACAAATTTTCAATAATTGTTTTCATCATACTAAAAAAGTCAAATATAAACAGAATTAAGAAGTTTCAACCACTTCAGCTAATAAATTTTTTTATTTTATTTTTTTAAAGTTAGCCGTATTATTTTCCTTTTCTAAAGAAATCAGAAAAGGAAAAGAAGCGCTAACGAATACATTGAAAAGAAGAAAAACCTAGAGCATAATATCATTATAAAAACTGCGCGGACTAGCATAGAATTTTGAGGTTCTAACAATACTATGAGCAACCATATTAACTTGCCTACGGATATAACAAATTCTATTTTTACATCACATTTGCTGACTAATAATCAAGTCAAATTCAGAGGAGTTAACCCGACAATATGAAATAACTTGCATAGCCACAAAGGAATCATACTCGATTTGCATAGAACCATGCCCTAGACACATTGTTACGATTCACGAATACCCAAAACTTCTGCCTCTCTAACTTTCGGCACAACCCATAATGACAATATTTGGCTGCCAAAGAATACCAAAACATCAACTCGAAAAATTTATAAGTTTAGAGCATCTATAATAAGTGATACAAGTTTGTTACTTGTAATACCCAACCACTAGAGAACTAGTCACTTCATTGTTAAAAAATGCGGTAAGCTACTACATTTTGTAACAAAGAAAAGTACAACAAAAAAAATACAATATTAAATGCCTTTTCTTTCTTTCAAGAGTATTTTTATTAATTTGTTAATTGTTTTTAATCCTTTAACATTTGCAAAATTTTATTATATCATCAATACAATTTCTAAAGTTGAAAGATTAAATTTGCTTAAAATATCATCTAGTTCTTCAAAATTTTCATTTTGAGATCGTTATCGGCTAAATTTGGAAAAATGAAATTTTTTGCCAATCATGTATACCGATCCGAAAAAAAAAATGAAATCACAGGATTTTATTTAAGACCAACCCTATATTAATTAAGTGGATTTTTAGTATTTTATAACAAGTGTGGGTATTTTTTATGCTTACAATCATTATACATGATCTTATACCAATCTTTAACTTTAAATTTAATAATTAAAATCAATTAATTTATCTTTTAAGTAGTGAAAAAGTCAAAGTACCACAAAATTACATATAATTAATTGTAACCGAAAACAGAAGTACATGTATACAATTGACCTGATGAACTCTTTTTGAGACATAAATATACTTTTTCTTCTTTTGGGTAATAGGCATCCACGTACTTTATAAGGCAATGAATAGACAAAACGCAAATTTTAAGGGAAAAAAACCACTTCATAAAAAAACAAAAACAAAAATACCATATTTCATTCCATAGAATCACAAAGTATAAATATTGCACAATAAAACTTCCCACCTATATAGACAATAACCAGTATAAGATCCACAACGGGAAGAAAATAGACTACAAAGAGTAAAAAAAAGACTATAAAGAGCAATAATAAGACTACAAAGAGCAAATAAAAACCATAAAAAGTACAAATACAACAAAATAGAAATCATATACTCATCGTAAGTCGAATGTTATTGAAAAACAGTTGTAATCCATTCTTCATCATTTAGTCTCTTCCGGACGTTCGGATCTGAGTCTTTTTTTTTTTGCAACCACGCAGATCTATAGATCTGCGGACAAGATGAACCTTTTCCGCTATTGCTAAGACCGAAAAAAGAATAAACGATAAAAGTATAGCTAACATGTGTAGATCTGACGGAAAAGAGATTCGAGAAAGTATATAGACTTCAAACTATGAAGAAAAGATAAATCTGAAGCTAAAAAAACAAAGACTAAAACATAAATGGGAGGAGGAAGAAGGAAGCCAAGCTTCCTCTTTCCTCCTCTAAGGGAACCTGAACAAAAGGGAGGAACTGAGACGGTAACAGTGATGGAAAGCTTGAGAAGAAGAGCAAAGGGGAAGAAAAAAGTGTAGAGCAAAGGGGAAGATGAAAGTGTAGAGATATGGAGGAGCCTCTCTCTCTATTAAAATTATTTATTAAAATCAATAAAATATTAATTAAATTATTAAAATAATTAATTTTATCCTTAATATTTTTATCCTGTAACTGCATTTTCTATGGAAAAAATGGAAAAATTATAAAACTGGGTCAAATGGAAGACCTATTTATATATTTAGACCAATTACCCAAAACATTACATGTATGTAGATTATATATTTGTGACTTTCCCAAAATGCTCTTGATATATATAACTACTTAGAAATTTCTTACTCTTTTTTCTTTCTCACTTTGATTATTTCTTAATTTGCAAACTTGACACTCCGTTTTTTTATTATCGACTCATATATACGTAAAATCTTTCTTCTTGTGAACTTAGCACTCCGTTTTTTATTATTTTGTACATTTTCCCCAGGATAATCCTTCTAGAGTACATGATTTTTACTTCGCATTTTTCGCAAACTGTACTATTTCGCAGAATGACTTTTACTTCACAGTTAAAATCATGTATTGAAGTAGTATTTACCTTCGCAGTTTGCGAAAAATACGAAGTGGTATATAACATTAAAATCATAACATTATCAAAATCATAACAACAAAGATTGCAACAATAATTATAACATTAAAATCATAACATTATCAAAATTTACAACATGATTACAACAATAATTCAAACCCTAAACTCTAAACAATAATCATAACATTGGAGTGCTTCCAGGCTTTACAGAAGCAAGAAAAATTTGCAGCGTCATACATAATTAATGACCTCTGAGAGGAAGTTAAGAAGCAAAAGGAACTAGAACATCCCAATCACCCCTCACTGTATTTGATGTCTTTGTATTCAAGCTAAACAAATATTTGAATTTGATGCATTGGTCTTCACCATCTTCATTATATCACAATCACCCCTCACTGTCATTGATGCCTTTGTATTCAAGATAAACGAATCACTATGATTGATGCTTTTGTATTCAACCTTCAAAAAAATTAAGTTATTTTAAGAAAATAATGAAAAAAACGCTTTGTACAGAGCGAATCTGCGAAGTCTGCAAAGAAAAAGATACCTGAAAAATGACGATTTCTACTTCGCAGAAAATGAATCTGCGAAGTCTGCGAAGATAAATTCACCTGAAAATGATGATTTTACTTTACAGAAAGTGAATATGCGAAGCCTGCAAAGAGAAAAAAAAACAACCTGAAAATGATTCACATATTAATTTTCCCCAAAAAAAGACACCTGAAAATGACTTGGGTAGTTGGTCTAAATATGTAAATGGTCTCCCAGTTGATCCAATTTTATAATTTTCCCTAAAAAAATCTTCTTATGATTTAATTAGAATTATTTGCATTAATTACTAAATCTCTCTTATACTATAAACATGGGATAAATTTAAGAATAAATAGCGAAACTGCATTTCCACTATTAAAAAAATAAGGCCGCCTGGACCACCTAGACTCCTCATAGACAAGCAAAATCGAGAATCTGTTTTGATTTTTTTTTCTGATTTGTCTCTCTAGACGGTTTTTTTCTCCCAAATAATTTTTAGCCATCTGAACTTCGTATATAAAAAACAAAAATAATTTTAAAGTTGCAAAAAAAAAAAACTTTATAATGGAACCAACCGGCAAAAAGCATTAAAGCTGCAAAGACCAAAAACAGGCGAATGGTGGAATACCACACCGAGCTAGATCTGAACCAGCATAGACATATTACCAATGAATTTAAAGAAAAGAACAGTATACATGATGGGTATAAGAAGTTGTGATCCTGGATGCTTCTTAGACCGCTTAGGTGCCGCCTACGCGATGATGAGCACAAATATTTTCTATTATGGTTTTTTTCTTTATTATAATTCACTTTTGAATTGTTTCAAACTTACAATGATATTGTTATTGGAATGTTGATGTTTCGTACATTTTTAAAAATATATAGTGTAAATATATGTGTTTTTCTATATTAAATAATTTTATATTATTATTTTTAGATAATATCATACGTATTTTAATTGAATTTATAGAATAATTTGTTAATTAACAAATAAAAAAATAAATAATACAAAGATACAAATCTGGTTAATCTTCAACTAATCTCCTATTAATTCGAAAGCTCTTTCCGTCCAACTAGTGTCTAACGTCTTTTACAACTTTGTGCATTGATAATATAAAGTAACATATAAAAAACATCAGTTAAAAATTCTAAACAAAAACAACATCTATTTGAAACGAGATGGAGTATTATTTTAATTTTTTTATTGATTAAGATTTTCATCTTTTAATTTAGTATATTGATTTGTGATTAATAATGATCATAGACATTAAACTTCTGGTTAAAAAAATTCAATTTTAAACATAAATTTGAATCAACAGATTATTTATTATTTTTATTTTTCCATCATTGGATTAATTTTCTATCTCATCATCCAATGGTGAAAAAAACAAAGTAATGGTTACTTTATCAAAAACAAAGTAACCATAACTTGGACCTTGTTTATTAGTTATATATATACATCTAAAATTTGTACCTTTTTAAAGCAAAACGTAGAAAATCTTTCCATTCTAATTTAATCACGGATTACACCAAGTTCAGCTATGTGCTCATATGAGGAGGTGCAGATTCCCATTCAGAAGGGGTTGGAATCATAAAGGATTGTTTAGCAAGCCAATCGGCAACTCCATTTTTACTTCTCCGAACATGGGAGAGCTCGAACTGTAAGTAGGCCGCTGCTATTCGGCAGCATTCAGTCAGTAGGCAGCCAACCTCCGAGTAGTCCTCCTATTCCTTCAATCTAAACGCTTCAGTTATAGAAGAAGACCAGCATCCCGGCACTGATTTGGAGCAGCAAACAATCACTCCCCCAAAGAGTCCCGCCAAACCACCCCCACCGTACACCCCGACAGAAGTGTTCACGGCAGCATCCGTATTGACCTTTACCCACCCCTCACCTGGAAATGACCAACGAGCAGCATGTTCATTTTGCACCACTCCCTCTAGAAGCAAATGTGAAACTGAGCATTGATGGGATTCACAAACAAACTCTAGTGCATGCTGTGTAGCACATGATGCAAGTAACAAATTTTGGTTCCAAAGGTTGTTATTCGGCTGGGTCCAGATTTCCCACAACATTGTGCACAATCGCTCCTTATCTCGAACTGTCAAAAGCAATAGATATCCAATGAGCAAATGTGTCAGCTACAGCCATATTAATATGCATATTGGCTACATTCCAACATTCAATGGCATAACCATAGTTCAAAAACATATGAAAATTGATTTCTCCATAGAGGCCACATGTGACACATAAATTTGGTATGTTCAAGCCTTTTAGGAATATCATTTCTCAATTGGGGAGAAGGTCAACACACACTCTCCATATAAAATTCTTGATCTTTGGCGGCACATTAAATCTCTACATCTCCGTCCAACGACCAACATCTTCTTCTTCTTCACCTTCCTCAAATCCACTGTCTAACTGCAACTTGAAGGAAAATAAGGCTAAGGTATAGCAGCGGAAATATAAAAAATTTAGCCTACTTCCTTTTAACCATAGAATCCGTTAATCGTTATTTCATATAAAGAGTGATAAGAAGAAATATCTTTTGAAGATCAATCTACTATTGCAAACGAAGTGTCCACAACTTCAAAAGAGATGGAAACTGTTTACCAATCGGCCCCTATCCGAAACAGACCTTCCAGACCTTCGAACGACAATCCCTTCGGTGGAAACGTGGAAGAATATGTCTAGAAGCTACTATCCAAATATCGCGACGATCCGGCGGTTCAATCTCCGGGAATCTGCGAAATAGTGAACTGACCTGATGTAGGTGAAGAAAAACGAATTTCTCCCTTTTGTTTGTTTTTCCTTCTTTCATGAACACAGTGAGATTCAACCGTATGAGATGCAACCAAAATAAATTGCCTCTAATTAACCAACACAAGATCAAAGAGAAAGAAAGATAGATGAAATTAATCGATCGATGGAAGCCGTATGAATTCTTGTCCACGAACTGGGGGAGTCGAATTCTCTTTCTCTCTCTAGCTAGGGATTTCGAAAATCACAAAGGGGAGGGTTAGAGCTTAGTCGAAATTCATGTAATAGGGGGTATATATAATAACTTGTATCTAAACCCTAGTTAGATAGGAATAGGTTACTTAATAGGAATTCAATTCGGAATAGGATTCCCAATTATTATCTTATAATATATCTAATATATCTAGGATAATAATAAATAACCTAATTGGATAATAATAGGAGTATATTAATCTAATTAAAACTCCTAACTTAATTATCTCTTAATTAATTTAATTTACAAACCTAATCAAATTAGGATTAATGGAATTAAAATAATCCCTTATTTATTATATATAAATTTCGGCCCCCCTCTATTTAAATGGGCCTTACTGGGCTCAATTGGGCTTCCATCTATTAATGACATCCATCTCTCTTTTGGTTCCAAGTCTTATGTGTGATCCATTAGGTTCTTACTACTTCTGGCCGTATGCAACTATTAAATTAATTTCTTCAAGAATTATATTTAATCCTTGCATAACGGAATGATGTACTGAGTATGTTATTGGCAAGTCTGTAATCATTCCCCCAGAGTCCGTTAAGAAGACAGGTTGATTCTGTCGTTAACCCTTCCGTATTAGTTACGGTATAATACGATCTTTTATCAACTACATCCTTGAACTGAATCTTATGACTATGGGTGATGTCAAGTCACATATAGCGAGACGTTCGTTTTACTTGTATAGGCCGAGTCAACTCAAATAGATAGGTTAAGTGAAATCTGTATTTCTTACTCTTAAGCTATCACCTTGCAAGGATTTAGAGTCGAGTCTTCCACAAGCGATCCTTGGATGTATCTCCCATTAATCGGGAGTGATAAATGCTCAATCCAATGTATAACTACCCTGACATTACCTCCTGTGACACCCAACCTTTGCAGTTCACACCCCAGAGTCATCTCTGTTAAGGATCGTGGGACCGCAGGATCAAAGTCTCACATTCAGTAATTTAGGATGACCAATTAACATTCCTTTGAGTCTGAGGATTAGTTATACCTATTAATACCAATGAGATGAACAGGTGACAAGGATGAATCTACCCATCCTGTTATCTCAAATCGGATCCCCAATCCTAATGAACGACGTTTCATCGGATCTATGTAACTGTCCAGATATCTATATATATGAAGCTTGTGAGATCAGCTTTCTGTCGGACAGAAGACATTGTTACATACAAGTCTCAACCGTGATATATCAATCCTAAACATATCACTTGACTTGGGGTGGTTTTAAGTTTATTAGTTTATTATAAAGTTTTGTCTCACTTCATGCTTGTATGAACACTTTATAATCACTTTAAACAAACTTACGAATTTCCTTTTATTAGACTTTATTTAGTGCTTAAAAGGGATTGCCTTTATATATAGTTATAAAACATATATCTCATTAAAACAAATGATATAAAGAACAATTCATTTACATTAAGTTTGTATCCTGCAACAATTGTCTATAGGACACTAAACCCCAACACAACTCGAACCCCAAACGGACTGAGTAGAGACCCCATATGTCAAAGTGCCAAATCAATTTGTTAGTTGTGCTCGGCATACCCACGGGCATAGATAAGATAGAAATGACATCAGTAGGGTAAAAAATGTCATTCAACAATGCGACTTCTGAAGCATCTCCCTATACCGACCGAAGCTCATGTACCATCAGACTTTCTAGCCCAGCTTCCATTTCGATCATCGGTTAAAATGCCCGTTTTTATTTGCAATTCAGGGGGTTCTCCATAGATTTGTCTCGCTGCAATCACCCACCCTCCAGCGACAACCCTCCTACAAAATGGGTCTAGCCTCCAATATGATCCTCCACACTAGGCTTGGGTTACACCCCACATTAGCCGTCCAAAATGTCCTCTTATGGAAATATTTATCTTTTAGAATATGAGCTGCCAGAGCATTTCCAGTAGAGACTAAATTCAATACCTACTTTCCAAGGAGAGCAATGTTAAACGATTCCAAGTGAAGGAGGCTCATACCACCACACTCCTTTTGAAGGCACAATTTTTCCCAAGAAGCTGAGTGGATACGCTTCTTAACCCCATTAGAAACCCACTAGAAAGAGTTCATCATTTTATGTAGCTCATCACATAGAAATCGAGGAAGCAAGAAGATGCTCTTGCAGTATGATGGAATTGCTTGAGTTACAGATTTAAGAAAAATTTCCCTTCCCGCTTGTGATAAGATCTTACCATCCCAATCAAAGAGTCGTTGCCACATTCTGTCCCTCAAGTAGCTGAAAACCGACCTCTTCCACGGACCGATTAAAGAAGGTAGCCTTAAGTATCGTCCAATATTGAGATGGGAATGGACCTCGAGTGTATTCTGAATATCAGTCTTAGTAATTTCTTGGATATTTGTGCTAAACATTATCCCCAGACTTTCGTAAATTAACAGATCGGCCAGAGATGGCTTCATATTGCCTTAGGAGATATCATTGACCACTTGACATTTAGCTATAGAGGCTTGAAAAAAAAAATAAAAAACTATCATAAGTGATGTGATATCAAAATCACAAGAGCATGGAACAAAAGAGCTTGGAGTTAAGGAGCCCAGTAGAAGCATGAAGGATCCATTGGAGCTGTCAATTGGACCTATGACGAAGAATCGTGCAAAGAATGACCAACAAATGCTTAATGGACTCGTCTTGAGCTTCTTTAAGCAAGGAATGGATTTTAGCGAAGTTATTAAAAATGGTGTATTTTTGTGTTGTATTCAAACCTAAGCCCATAATAGTGATAGGTAAAAAGGTTGATCATATTTTAAGAGAAGCTTTGGACTTGCATGTGTTTGGCATGTGCAAAACCCATTGGGACTCATTAAAATTAATGCTATAACCTTATAGGGTTGATTGGGCTTGTTTCTAGCTAATTAAAAGGCCCAAATAATGTTAATTAGTGGGCTGAAATTGGGCTTTAAAGGATAAAAACGAATTTCATGCTTTTCCTTGTCTAATTAGGATTTCTTTTAGCTTTGGTGCACTAGGATTCAACTTCCTTTTTAGTTTAGGTTTAGGTTTCGTTTAGCCTATATAAAGGCTTGTATTCTTCATTATTTGATCAATCAGACATCAATATTTTTATGAACAAAAGTTCTTCTTTTCCTTTGAGAATTATTTTCAATCCGGGATTGAATTCTTTATTGTGAGCTTGAGAGACCGGATCATCATTCTTGCAATATTATCTTGATCGTGAACAAGTATTTTGGTAAGGTACTTGTGAATCGCCAAACACTCAGGTTCCAATTTAATTATTCGAAGGTGTAAGGTTAGATCTCCTTTCATTGTCTTTAATTCTTTGGGATTGGTTTGTTATCACCAATTTATGCTTGTTATTTGATTCTATTAATTCCTTAAGATAGACCGGGAAAACTTGTTGATTTGGTTATTATCTCTCTTTCATAACCAATATCACATCAATTGGTATCAGAGATTTGGCTCTTAAGGAATTTGTTGTTTTTATTTTGTTTGTAGAAATAAAAAAAAAATACCCCAATCTAGAGTCTTTAATTATTGATCGAGTTCCTCATACCTTTGCATCTAGTTATTTAGGTTCTTAGTTGTAGCGAATTGATTTTTGGATTCTATTCTTACTAGCCAAACCTATTTATGTGTGTGAATTTATTCAAATTTTTGCATGCTAAATCATTAGTGCAAGTTTAATTTGTTAATCAATTTCAGCCTAGTTTAAAAAAAATAATAAAGAAAAAAAATCGGCTCATTATTTGCACTAAAGTTACAAGTTTTCTAGAATTTGCATGCTAAACACACATTCTTAAAATTTCTTTCAAACCTTTGTCTCTTCTTCGAAAATCATCTTTTATTCTATTCTTAGTGTGCTAAACTTTGGTTATCGTTACAATATTAGTCTTCTTTGCTTCTAGTTTCTGCCCTACTTTATTTTGTCATTCTTTTGCTTCATTGGCATTTATATTACCCGAGATAATCCTTGTGATCTATCAAGATAATATAAAAGAGTGATCGAACCGGTTGTGAGGTACTTCTTTTACTTTCTTTTTCTTCTTTTCTTGCTTTAGATTAGATTTCACTTCTCTTTCATTCTTTATATATTTTGTCATGTCTAACGGACCTAAAGAGGACAACGTTAATGACGTTGATTCTAAAGAATGGCAACAAGCTATTGTAGGTGAGATGAGGAGGTTAGGGGCTATTGTGGCTTATTTGGTTTCAAACCAAAAGAAATCAAGCCAAAAGAAAGGAGGACGGGGGAGATTGAATTTTGATGATGAACTATCCGAGTCTGAAGAGGAGGAGCAGTTTGGATACCGAAAAAGGGGTAACGATCGAAAAGATAGTAATCTTAATGCTATCAAACTTAAAATGCCTACTTTTCGAGGAACTAGTGACCCAGAGGCGTATCTTGATTGGGTACGAAAGGTTGAAACAATCTTTGACATACATGAGTATTCCGAGGAGAAGAAGGTGAAACTTGTAGTATCCGAACTAACTGAATATGCGACTGTTTGGTGGGACCAATTAAAGCGCACAAGAAAAAGAGATAGTGATGAACCCATAAGAACATGGGGTGAATTGAAGAAGGTCATGAAAAAGAGATTTGTGCCGGCTCACTATTATAAGGAGCTGTTGAAAGAACTCCAATCCATGTCTCAAGGTAACCAATCTATTGAAGATTATCACAAACAATTAGAGATGGCACTAATCCAAGCTGATATACAAGAAGATGAGGAAGCTACCATGGTTAGATTTCTCATGGGAATGAAGAGGGAGATTCGCAACCCTCTTGAGCTACAAACTTATTTCCACATGGAGGAGATGCTCCATAAAGCAATAAAAATTGAGAGACAACTTCAAGAGGTTGAGGAGGGGAGATCAAAGTTCAAAGGAACTACTTCCACTCTATGGGAGTCAGATCCAAGAGATAATTTTAAAACTAAATCCGAATTTAGCTCTAAAAGTGATCAAAAGCCTCAGGTTGATTCAAAAGCATTTGGGAAGTTGCAAATTGGTGGAACTACTCCAAAATACAAAAGTACTGAAAAACCCACAAGAACTCGCGAAATTGTGTGTTTTAAGTGCCAATGGAGAGGGCACTATGCAAGAGAGTGTTCGAATCAAAAGGTGATGGTTATGAAGCATGGTGAGTTAATATCCGAAAGTGAGTTCGAACATGAATCAGATGATATGCCTGTCTTAGAAGATTGTAGTGATATAGAAGAGGTGGATAGCAAAGTAGGACATGGAGTTAACTTAGTCACTCGTAGAACATTGAAGATGGGAGTGAGTGGTGACATTGAGCAACGAGAGCACATCTTTCATGCTCATTGCAAGGTACTTGGAAAGACATGCTTACTAATTATTGATGGAGGAAGTTGTTGCAACGTGGTGAGCAATGTGTTAGCAAACCGATTGGGGATATCAATAATTCCACATCCCAATCCTTATCGGTTACAATGGTTGAATGATAGTAACGAATTCAAAGTTACTAAACAGGTGCTTTTGAACTTTTCTATTGGTTCTTTTTCTGATGAGGTATTATGTGATGTAGTACCCATGCAAGCATGTCATGCGTTATTGGGGAGGCCTTGGCAATTCGATCGATCAGCACTACATCATGGCCGAACAAATAAATTTACTATTGCTAAGGATGGGAAGAAGTATATTTTGCCACCTTTGTCACCTGCTGAAGTGTTTGAAGATCACCTCTACATGCAAAGAATGTCACAAGAACAATTTGTGAGAAGGGAAATGGTTAAGGCGAGAGAAAATAAGAGTGATAAAATCAGTGAGGGTGTGAAGAGAGAAGAGGTGAGTGAAAAGGCATTAGTGAGGCCGAGAAATGAGGGTGAGAGGAGAGAAAAAGAGAGGAGCATTAACAAAAGCCAAAATCTATCTTTATATGCTAAATTGAGGGGTGTAAAGCAAGCTGATTTTGAAAATAAAAATTTATTATTATTTTATTATAAGAGTTTTTGTTTATCTTCTGTAAGTCAGTCTAACCTTCCTTCTAGTATTTCCCCTCTTTTATAGGAGTTCAAGGATTTATTCCCCGAATAGATGCCTGATAAGTTGCCCCTGATTCGAGGAATTAAGCACCAAATTGACTTTGTTCCCAAAGCACAAATTCCAAATCGACTAGCCTATAGAAGTAACCCTGATAAAGTCAAAGAACTTCAAAGGCAAGTGGAGGAGCTAATTACAAAAAAGTTGATTCGTGAATCTATGAGTCCATTTGATGTACTAGTCATTCTAGTACCAAAGAAAGATGGAACTTGGCGGAAGTGCATCAATTGTAGAGCCATCAACAAAATCATAGTAAAGTATCGTCATCCTATCCCTAGGTTAGATGATATGTTGGATGAACTAAATAGGGCTATGCATTCATCTACTAACTTTTCACCATTTGAAATTGTTTATGGTTTTAATCCTTTGACACTATTAGACTTGATCCCTTTACCTGTTGATGAAAGGAAAAGTTTAGATGGGAAGAAGAAGGAAAACATGGTGCTTAAGTTATATGAACAAGTGAAACAACGACTGGAGAAGAAGAATGATCAGTATGCAAAGCAAGCTAACAAGGGTCAACAACGTGTGCTATTCGAACCCGATGATTGGGTGTGGTTGCATATGCGCAAGGACAGATTCACCGCTCAGATACAATCAAAGCTACATCCTAAATACGATGGCCCATTTCAAGTAGTCGCACGAATTAGAGATAATCCATACAAGCTGGACTTGCCAGGTGAGTATAGTGTGCATACAACTTTTAATGTTGCTGATTTATCTTTGTTTGATGTAGGAGATGAAGATTTGAGGATAAATCCTTTTCAAGAGAGAGGGAATGATGTGATATCAAAATCACAAGAGCATGGAACAAAAGAGCTTGGAGTTAAGGAGCCCAGTAGAAGCATGAAGGATCCATTGGAGCTGTCAATTGGACCTATGATGAAGAATCGTGCAAAGAATGACCAACAAATGCTTAATGGACTCGTCTTGAGCTTCTTTAAGCAATGAATGGATTTTAGCGAAGTTATTAAAAATTGTGTATTTTTGTGTTTTATTCAAACCTAAGCCCATAATAGTGATAGGTAAAAAGGTTGATCATATTTTAAGAGAAGCTTTGGACTTGCATGTGTTTGACATGTGCAAAACCCATTGAACTCATTAAAATTAATGCTATAACCTTATAGGGTTGATTGGGTTTGTTTCTAGCTAATTAAAAGACCCAAATAATGTTAATTAGTGGGCTGAAATTGGGTTTTAAAGGATAAAAACGAATTTCATGCTTTTCCTTGTCTAATTAGGATTTCTTTTAGCTTTGGTGCACTAGGATTCAACTTCCTTTTTAGTTTAGGTTTAGGTTTCTTTTAGCCTATATAAAGGCTTGTATTCTTCATTATTTGATCAATCAGACATCAATATTTTTATGAACAAAAGTTCTTCTTTTCCTTTGGGAATCCGGGATTGAATTCTTTATTGTGAGCTTGAGAGGGTCATCATTCTTGCAATATTATCTTGATCGTGAACAAGTATTTTGGTAAGGTACTTGTGAATCGCCAAACACTCAGGTTCCAATTTAATTATTCGAAGGTGTAAGGTTAGATCTCATTTCATTGTCTTTAATTCTTTGGGATTGGTTTGTTATCACCAATTTATGCTTGTTATTTGATTCTATTAATTCCTTAAGATAGATCGGGAAAACTTATTGATTTGGTTATTATCTCTCTTTCATAACCAATATCACATCAATAAGCAAATAAGAGATGGGACATTCGAGGGGCGTACCACCTAGCTTTACAAGACAGACCCTCTGTGCAGACTATGAATAAATACGGTGACAGAGGATCTCCTTACCGAAGGCCCTGACGAGGTTGGATATGACCTATTTCTTCACCATTTAAGAGGATATAGTACTGAATTGAAGTAACACGCATCGTTGCATCATTTTTTAACTCTCGATAAACCTATCGCACAGATCCATATTGACCGCGTCACACCAATTCTTCTTCACCTCCTCCACAAACTCCTACACCCTAAACCAACTGTTTTCAACCTGAAATCTCCTACGGGTGATATTGTTTGAGTCCCAATGATATGAGTAGATAGATAGGGTTGTGATCATAGGCACTCATGACAAAACATGTTAAAGTTGCATTCGAAAATGTATTTCTCCAAGCAAAGTTGATGAGTCCCCTATCAAGTCTCTCTTCCATAAACGCTACCGTTCCACGACCCCGTTTCCATGTAAAGTCGTGCCCAAAGAGGGAAGATCAATGGGGTCACAATCATTCTCTAAATCCACGGTATAACCATTTCGGGTGAGGGGCACCCACGCTTGTTCGAGACAAAAAAAAAATTAATAATAAAAAAAATGCTTTTGTTTATCGTCATTTAAGTGGCAGCCAGGCACAGCCCATGCAGCTAAAAATTGTTTAGGGGCAAAAAAAAAACATCTAAAAAGACTAATTGAAAAAATTTGGGACGGATTTTCGATTTTGAACTCGTAACATGGACTAGGCAATTCAAACATCCTGTTTTTAACAGTGAATACGAAGGCAGATTATAAGGTGACTTTGAAGTTGAAGTGTTAAAAAAATTTCAAAATTGGGGGCTATGAATTTAAATTATCCGTTTATAAATAAAAAAAGAGTTACGTCTCTCAATCAGAATTTTGACGTATTTAAATATAATTTAAGTTTAAAATGAATGTGACTAAGATTCGATTTGGAATCAAATCTAATTAAGAAATAATAATTTATTGACCTTTAAATCGAATACTGTAAATTGGAATTTGCTGTTGTTTAATTTTATTTTGTAGATTGGATCCGGAAGTTTATAGTTAATGGGTCACAGAGATCTCATAGATATAATTTTTTCATTAATTTACTCTATATAAATATTGCAATCAAATGCTTAAACAAATAATGAGATTTTGAAAAACAAAACAAATAATTCAATTAGATTACAAATAATTTACTTTGGGTTCATTAAGTGCAATACGGACGGCTCTGTGTTTGTTGGAGTGGAGCGGTGTAGAATCAGTTTCGTGGTTCGGGACGAGGTCGGGACTTTTATGTTCTGTAACAGTAGTTTGATTCAGGAAATAAAGAAATAAAAAAAATAATTGAAGCCGTTGCAGTACGTACAAGCATATTGTGGTTGGAAAATCAGAACTTTATACAAGTTGAGTTTGAAACGGACACAAAATTAGACATAGAGGGGATTCATTCATCATTGATGGATCTGTCTGAGTTTGGTATTCTGATTCAGGACTGTAGGAATATTATTAGTATGTATTTTAGTTTTAAAATTTCATTTATTTCTCGTTTAGTGAATGGAGCTGTCCATTTAGTTGCTCGACAAACCCGTTCTAATACTAGGGATTATTTTTCTTCAGAATTACCGAGTTGGGTATATAATGTAATTGGTCGGAATGCAAATCCTACAGGTTAATAATAGTTTGATGCTTTTCGGAAAAAATAATTCAATTAACAATAGATTTCATGGATACATGATTAAATTTTCTAAAACTCATTGGTAAATTACATAGATGGTATACAATACTTTTAGTCTATTATATATTAGTGTGTAACTTTCAATTTTACATATAAATATATCTCATTTTTACGTGTGATTTCTCACTAAAGTGTATAGATCATAAAATAGACCAATCAACTTGTCAGTCATCCATTTTCAACTTATCCCAAAAAAATGCTAGATCCATAGATTATGCAATTATCCTGTAGGGATAAATGAAGTAAACGAGCATTGGTCCATTTACTGATCCATTTATGGTCCGTCTATAACCTAGTCTGATTAGCATTAGGGTTAGGGTTTAACCTATCTATAAATAGATAGTTAGGGAGACTAAAATCCTAAAGACTCTCTCCTATGCACCCTTCCCCCTCTCTCATTTGTCTTTGAGTTTCATTATTAGTTCGTGAATCAAGGGTGATTACTCATTTGGTGTGGTAACCTCCTAGATCGGTGATACGGAGCTAATGTCAATTACTTTTGCTGCTATTCAATTGATCTGCGCTACAAGAGGTAAACCTAAATCTGTTGATTTACTTAGTGTTTAGATCCGGATTCATTACCCGTCTCTTAAATATTAGAGAAATCCATTAGACTTCTCCTTTTTTTTTTTTGAAATCAATTAGACTTCTCCATTGAAGCCATCATATCCTCTTAGGGGTGTTCAAAATTGGATGGGTTATTATAACTCATCTTATCATAACCCATGAAACTAGTTTTTATAGGTTATATGAGTTTAATGGTTTATTAATTCCATATTTGATGGTTTATTTTAAATCATCTAAGAACCTATCTAAATTTCAACTCTTTCATTCTATTATTTTAGGTTGAAAAATGATTTATATATAAAAAAAGAACGTGAAGACTTAGTACACACATATATATATATATTCCAGAAATTTAGAATTTTAGAAAGCTGAAATTTTGAATTCTAAAAATCTGGAATTCCAAAAATCTTGAATTTTAAAAAATTCTGGAAGTTTAGAAAATTATGGAATTCCAAATATCTAAAACTCTAGAAATTTAGAATTCCAGAAATTTAAAATTTTAGAAATATGAAATTCAAAAAATCTGTAATTCCAAAAAATTCTAGAATTCCAAAAAAATTCTAGAAAATTAAAAAATGCTATAAATCTAGAATTCCAGAAAATTTTGTAATTCTAAAATTTTAGAAATTCAAAAAATCTGGAATTTCAGAAATTTGGAATTTTAGAAAATTCTGCAATTCCAAAAATCTGAAATTCCTGAAAATTTTAGAATTCTAAAAAAATCTAGAATTCTAGAATTCCAAAAATCTAAAATTCTAAAAAATTCTGAAATTTCAAAAAATTATGGAATTCTAGAAAAAAATATAGAAGTAGAAGAGGAGGAGGAGAAGGAGAAAAAGAAGTAGAGAGTTAAAAAGTTAAAAAGTGACAAAAAGAATTCTCGAAATTACCCATTATATTTTAATTACCCATTTAATAAATGAGTTTAATTAAATTAAAAGAAATTCAAAAAAAAATGTTAAGTTAAAACATGTAACTATTCAAATATAAGAGAAAAAAATATAGAGTTGAATTGGGGTCAAATGCACCATTGCTCATTGAACTTACATTGTTATCTCAAAATGGTCACTCAACTTCAATTTGTCTCAATAAAATCACTCAATTGAGTCACTATAACGATTTCATTGATTAAAAAAACATTGAAATGATGACATAAGTGATACGTCAATATGAGACAATTCATATTTCTAACTGAAATGACACGTGACATCCACATATGCGCCACCTGGCTATCACGTGTCGATTATTTTTATAAAAAAAAAACTAAAATTTAGTTTTTTTTTTTATAAAAATACCCGACATGTGGCTGTCACGTTTCGTTTCGGTCAGAGATTTGAGTTAAATCATGTTGACGTGTCACCTATGTCATTATTTCGATGTGTTTTTACCACTAAAATCGACGGAGTGACCTAATTGAGACAAAACTCAAAGTTGAGTGATTTTATTGAGACAAATTGAAGTTGAGTGACCATTTTGAGACAACCATGTAAGTTTAGCGACCAATGATGCATTTAACCCAGTTGAATTGTTATGTATATTAAATATATAATAAACCATCCAACCCACAATAAACCAACCCATTAAAAAAAATTCATACAATCCATCATAATCCAACCCATCTATAAAAAAAATTGTTACATAAGGAACATAACCATGAGAACTAATACCGTTTTATGTTGGTATCTGTGTGGGGTATATCATCGTTTACACAAATAACATAATAGTTCAAGGACATCACGTCCACTAGTTAGCCAATAAAGTAAATATACTTTTACAAGGGACATTGCATACCTATCATATACAGATATTGACTTTAGAAAGTTATACCACACCGTAATCGTCTCGTTTCCAATTTTATTCGTGTGGGGAATTGTTGGACAAAATGAAGAAAATTATGAAATTAATTTAAATACCAACAAACAGCTCCCTTCACGAATAATCTTGTGTGTTCGTGAATAGTCGTATCCGTTCGTGAACAGTCGTGTTCGTTCATGAACAGACATGTAATTTCGAGTTCTATTTATATAGAATGGAACTGTCAAAATTCAGAGACTAAAAACTAGAAAAATAAAAATAAAATACTTTCTAGAATTTTTATGCTCTCCGTACGTTACATTGTTCTTGTTTTCCTGTACCGGTGATAACGAATCTACACACAGTAAGCGTTCACTTGAATAATTTGTTGTATTCTGGAAGACGATCGTCAATAGTAAAGAAATATGTTTAAGAAAACTACAAATACATACTTTAAATTTATCTCACTCTGTTCTTTAATTTCTAGTTTTATTTTTCATATTTTCTTTTTTTTTAATCACATCTAACCTATTTTTCATACCAAATTTTTTACCTAATATGAAATTTTCTATATAATGTTACTTTCAACGAGTTGAGAAACAAACAAAACACTTTTAAAATTCAGATGAAGAATTGATTTTTTTTTTGTTTTTCAACTTCGTATAGTATTGAGTCAAAAATAATAGAGTTTGAATCACTGATTATCATTGATGTGTAATTCTGTATAAATACAATGTAGAGTTCACGTTGTAGTGAATGACTAACCGATAAGTATAATAGGCTAACTAACTAGATACATTGTGATCTATAACTGAAACAATATAATCTTGATAATATCTAATATCTAATACTCCCCCGTAGTCGAAGAGTTCGGAGGACGAACATTGAGACTATTGCGGAAGTCGTCGAAGAGCGGGGAAGGCAGACCTTTAGTAAATATGTCAGCAATTTGGTATCGGGATGGAACATGCAGTACACGGACTTCGCCCTTGGCGACTCTTTCACGGACAAAGTGAATGTCCATTTCAACATGCTTGGTTCGGTGGTGCTGAACTGGATTGCCCGCAAGGTAAACCGCGCTGACATTATCACAATAGACAACCGTTGATTTTTGAATTGGGCAGCCAAGTTCAAGTAACAGATTTCGGATCCAACAGGTTTCAAACACAACATTGGCCACCCCACGATATTCTGCTTCGGCGCTGGACCGAGATAGGGTGGGCTATCGCTTGGCCGACCAGGAGATAAGGTTGTCACCGAGGAAGACGCAATACCCGGACGTAGAGCGATGTGTGTCTGGACATCCAGCCCAATCGGCGTCAGTGTATGACGTAAGCTGTTCTGTAGACATCCCAATGAGACTAAGGCCAAGGTCGATGGTGCCATGAACATATCTCAGAATCCGTTTGAGGGCAGCCATGTGAGTAGTCTTAGGATCATGCATAAACAGACACACCTGTTGAACAACATAAGAAATGTCAGGCCGTGTGAGTGTCAGATATTGAAGTGCACCAGCCAGCTCTCTGTACTTAGTGGGATTGTGATAAGCGGAACCAGACGAGAGACTGAGCTTTTGTTTGGTGTCTACAGGGGTGGCAGCCGCATTACATGACCCGAGCCCTGCTTTTTCAATAATTTCTGAGGCATATTTCCGTTGAGATAGGAACATAGAACCATATGAGCGAGTAACCGAAAGCCCCAAAAAATAGTTCAACGGACCCAAGTCCTTCATTGCAAATTCTGAGCTGAGGTTGGAGATTATGGAATTTTGTAGTTTGTCAGACGAAGTCACTAAAACAATATCATCGACGTATAGAAGTAGAAATGATGTGTCTGTGCCTTGTCGAAAAACAAATAGGGACTGATCCGACACACTATTAGTGAATCCCATCTTAGTGACATAGGTCGCAAAGCGTTTGTACCAGGCTCGAGGAGCTTGCTTCAAGCCGTACAATGATTTCTGAAGAAGACAGACATGGTCAGGATGTTCAGAATCACGGAAACCCACTGGCTGATGCATGTAAACGGTTTTAGTAAGGTCGCCATGAAGGAATGCATTTTTCACATCTAACTGATGCAGATTCCAATTTTTGGACAAAGCAATGCTTAGAACTGCACGGATTGTTGCCGGTTTTACCACAGGACTGAATGTTTCACCACAGTCAATGCCAGCCAGTTGGCCTGATCCATTTCCCACTAGTCTTGCTTTGTAGCGTTCAAAGGAGCCATCCGACTTGGTTTTGTGCCTGAAAATCCACCAACTACGAATAACATTAGCATTTTTAGGATGGGGTACGAGTATCCACGTCTTATTTTGAATAAGAGCCTCAAATTCATCAGTCATGGCTTGTGTCCAATTTGGGTCAGATAGTGCATAGGCTGGTGTTTTAGGCAATGGGGATATGGCGGGTGGAGCAGAAGTGGATAAGTTAAGCATACGGAGTGGTTTATAGATTCCGTGTTGTGCTCGGGTGGTCATTGGGTGAGTATTAGTGTCTGCGTTTATAGGAGGTGGTGTTAAGGTAGGAGCATCGACCCCGGTCGTGCTAGTGGAAGGGTGGGAGCTGGACAGAACAGGCGACGGGGATACTTGGAGGGACGATGATGAGGACATGGGCGACGCTATATGGGACGACATGGACCGAGAAGACACAGCAGGGGACGACGACTCGGGAAAAGACACGGACGTGGGAGACGGGGACGCTATGCGGGATGACACGGACAGGGGGGATGAGGGCGACGACGTCGCTGGTGACGCAGACGCGACAGACACACGAGTAGGGGACGGAATTGCTGTCGCGGATGGTGCGATGGGCAGGAGACCATCGACTGGAATTTGAGGGTGAGGTGCGAACGGTGTAGCGGATTTTTGGTGTGTAAATGGGAAGACCGACTCATCAAATACCACGTGATGGGAAACAATGAGTTTATTCGTGGACAACTCAAGACATGTGTATCCCCTATGATTGTGGGGATATCCTAGGAATACACACGACCGTGAGCGAGCCTCTAATTTGTGACGAGATGATGATGGAATGAGGGGGAAACACAAGCATCCGAAGATGCGTAGGTGAGAGTAGGTGGGATCCCGTAGATAAAGTATTTGTGTGGGAGAGTTATAACCTAAAATTTTATGGGGATAGATGTTGAGGAGATAAGTTGCGAGTGCAAGGGCATGGTGCCAAAATTGAAACGGGACAGACGCGTGGTTCATAATGGTGCGAATGATGTTATTAATAGTTCGAATAGTTCGTTCAGATTTACCATTTTGGGGTGATGTATACGGACATGAGAAGCGAAATTGCATTCCATGATTATTACAAAATTGGCGAAATGAATTATTGTTAAATTCTCCACCGTTATCACATTGAAATGTTTTGATGTCTCGTTCGAACTGTGTTCGAACGAACGTACGGAAAGTGAGAAACACGGAATAGACTTGGGATTTGTTAGCTAACGGGAATGTCCAAAGAAAATTTGTGTAATTATCAAGAAATAGAACATAATAACGGTGACCACTAGAACTCGATATTGGTGATGTCCATATATCACTATGAATTAAATCAAACGGCATACATGCAGAATTGTGAGAGGACTGAAACGGTAATTTAACTTGTTTTCCATTAACACAAGGATGACAAACAGAAACATTATTACTACTCCTATTACAAGAAATAAAGTTTTTATTGATCAGGGTGTCCAAAATTGGGGACCCTGGATGTCCTAGACGATGATACCAAACATCGGAAGAAAGTGCGGTGAGAGCGGAATGACACGGAGGTGAAGGAGACGGTCTAGACACGACTGGATACAGATCCCCGGTACTATTACATCTCATGATACGCGTTCCCGTCTGTAAATCCTTCACAGAGAAACCCAAAGGATCAAATTCCACAGAAACTTGGTTATCAGTAGTAAATTGACGGACAGAAATAAGATTTTTGATTAATTGGGGGGCATGCAGAACATTTTTCAATTTAAGAGGGTGGTGTTTAGTGGCTAAATATGCATTACCAAAACCCAAGATGGGTACACAATTACCGTTACCAACAACAATATTTCCATTGAGGCGCGAATCAAAATAAGAAGTGAGTGTACCTTGGTGAGCCGTCATGTGTGAGGTAGCTCCGGTATCCATGTGCCACTGATCAGGAGGTGTGATGGACATGGTGTGCATGGCTTGTTCAATATCAGTCGGAGCATAGGAGGAGCCAGCCATGTTGAGATGTGCCTGCGACATGTTAGGTCGCGGGCCAAGGATGCCGGACTGTGATTGAGGGCGGCCATTAGGGGGCGACTGAGTCCAGGGTACCGTCGGGTATGTTGGTCCCTTGTAAGGTTGCAAGTATAGTTCCAAGGGGGGGTTAGGAACTATTTAAACTTTTTTGCAATTAGGGCAGACTTCTTTTTCTAAGGAAAAAGGTTTTAACAGCGGCGCTGAGTAAACAGCAAGATACTGGCTTAGTCAACTGGTGACTAGGTCAGTTTCTTAGCTTGAGTCAGGAGATAGCACTTAGAGTCTATTCCTGAGCTCAGACGTTCAACGTGCACAACTCAACTTGACCTCTTTACTTGGTCAGTTTTTGGTTATTTTAAGCAAGCAATATAAATAAGGAGTTAAAGGTAAGAAATACTTCACTCAGCAGATTTATCCAGGTTCGGCTTCTTCTAAGCCTACGTCTTGTCCCCGGAACACGTTCCAAGATTTCGAATCCTCTACTGAGCTCTTTAAAGGTAGAGCCTCAAACCTTTTACAATATCAGCAACTGAGTATGACAAGAGTACCTTCCTTTATACCTCTACTCAATCCTAATCTCTCGCTGAGTACTAAAACCGAGTACTCAGCCTCTCCTTTCTATCTCTAGAAATGATAAGTGTTTTGTCCTATACAAAGATTTGCTAAGACACTTTAGACGATTGAAACAATCACTCTAGACTTTTACACAGATATAAGAATTGTAGTGTAAGATTTTGCTTTGCTTCTTTGCTTGCAGAACTTGTAGAGATTTGGTCAGCGTAATGGCTTGATCAAGTTATGTGTGGAGTGAAGCTTCTGATGGCACTATTTATAGAGACGTCTGGGCATCGGTCATTTCGAATTTCGAAATAACCGTTGGAGGGAAACGGCTACATGTCGTTGTCATCCTGACTTGCTCAGAGCTCTCGGCCAATCAGAATTGTGTATCTTCTGTCCTCGGTCAGCTCATCAGACTGTCTCTCCTTTTATGGTAAAGTCAACTGGACAGCATACTGTGTCGTCTGAACTTTGCCCAAAGGGGAAATACTTTGTCTGGAAGTTTTCCTTTGCCAGCTGCTGTCTTGTACGCTTTGTCGAGACTACTCAGCAGCTTCATCTTGAAGTTGTTCCCGAAGGTCTTCTAGATCCTTCCTTTTGCTGAGTTGCGTTTTGTTCAAAACGGCAACGTCTTGACACACGCGGGCCGAGTTGTACTGAGCTGTTTGACTTGGGCCTTGACTTCCGTATTGGGCTTAGGCCTTTTAATTCTTGTGACTTATAACATTTTAACTCAACATTGAACAAACACATTAGTAGAATAAATCAAAGCATTTAAACTTAGTGTGTTTAGAATATGTATTTCAATTATACTTAAACAATTTTGTCAAATCAAAACTATGTGGAAAGGTGTTTCAACAAACTCCCCCATTTTGATGTTGGCAAAACTATTCAGCGAGGAACTCAGTATGAGCTCCCCCATAATAGTTGACCTAGTATAATTGAGCAAACTCCCCCGTAAGGGTTGAGCTACCGACTTAGTTTTACTCAAAACATTTAAAGGTTTAAATGAGTAAGTCTAAGGTCAGTTTTCAGATATAGGTCAGCTATATCAACATATTCTATTTACTCAGTATTAAGCGGAAGGTTTAGTCATATAGAGCGCGCTGAGTAATTTGTTGTTCAATGAGTTCTTATCAGAATGTTTTATAAACACATAGGTCAATGTCAAACATGTTATCAGCATATCATTTAGTCAATAAATGTTACAAGTATTAAACATAGCTGATTTAATTGAAGATACATAATGACTCAGTACTTAATAACATATATCATAACTCAGGATTTGAATAAGAGATGCAAATATGATATATAGATAGAAGTCAGTAATTACACAGCAAAATTTTTATAGATAAGGCAAATAGAATTAGATTACAAGTGACTCAGTCTAA
Organism: Euphorbia lathyris; assembly: GCF_963576675.1. Classification (NCBI taxonomy): domain Eukaryota; kingdom Viridiplantae; phylum Streptophyta; class Magnoliopsida; order Malpighiales; family Euphorbiaceae; genus Euphorbia; species Euphorbia lathyris. Next base: position 70,646,461 of record NC_088918.1, on the reverse strand, counting down.
AACTGGGCTAGCCTATCTATTTCTTTTTTTGTGTTGCGATGACTGACTTCGCTCATGCTGAGCTCTTGCTGCATGTTCTTTCTCCCCCGTTTTGTCAACTTCAGGGAGTCTGAAAGCATCAGTTAATACAGCGCGAGTCAGTTCTTGGGATAGCTCCTTAAGCTTCTCAGCGCTTTCATTTACGCCATCAAAGATGGCAACTCCATCAGCTGAGACCTCTTCGGGTACCTTGAGATCAGCAGCACTGAGCATATTTACACTGAATTCTTGAGCTTTGCCTTGCCAGATAAGAGCTTCAGTAAGGCCAGCAAAGATTTGGTGGAAGGTTTTTAAGAGAGCTGTGTCGTAATACTGACGTTGAATGTTGTTATGACGAATGTGGTTGAAAGTTTGTTGTGCGAGAGTCATCATCTCGTTCTGCTTCATTGCGTCAGTATCCATCTCTTGCTTATTCAGATTAAGCAACCTTATAGCCTCACCAATTTGCTCTACTGAGCACTGACTGTACGACACCATTTGCTCGTTGGTCTTAAGTTGTTTAGTATGAAGCTGAGCAAAGAGCATCTTGATTTCAGATGAAGTGGCATAGTCAGTGTTCACAGCTGACAATTTCTGAACTTGTTGATGGAGAGAGTTCAGGTGGTGCACGATTTTCAGCTGGATCTCAGCCAGCTTGGCAATTGAATCCTGCTTAGCTTGCTGTGCTTGGAAGGATAAGACGACGTTCAGCAGATCCTTTAGTCCCTTAACTTCGTTGAGAAGCTGAGTGACTTGGGAAAGCTGGGTGGTCTCAAGAATTGAAGAGCCAGCAGCAGCAGGAGTGGATTGTTGAAGGTCTCTGATTAATGCTTGCACCGAGTCAATGATCTTTTTGCCGGACTCAGTGGCATTCAGATAGCTTTGTGAACCTTCAGGGATATCAGTATGACCGGAAGGAAGAGGAGTGAAAGGAGTTACCAGGTCAGTGACTGGAATAGTATTCTCAATCTGCACTTGAGTTTTAGGGATAGTTGATTGATCGGCAGAGAGTTGAGTTGCAGAAGGTGTAATGCGAATACTGTCTGTGCTGACGGCAGAAGCGTGTGGAGTCAGCACCATGCTAGAGGAAATAGCATGAACAGTAGACGGCTCAACCTGGCTAGTTGATGTTGCAGAAGCATTGGGGTCGGCATGTTCCTGTTGAGAAGAAACAGAGGCTTGTTTTTCTAATGCCGCCGATGTAGTGGAAGTGGATTGGCGTTTGAAAAACTTGAGTTTGACGGTAGAAGGGTCCTTAGTTGTCTTTGAGACGACAAAGTCAGGAAGAGTTGGTAGTTGCACAGGAGGTTCACTGACTAGCTTCTCACTGGCTTTGACCAACTTTCTCCTTCTACGAGGTGGAGTGACAGTATGATCAGGTTCTCCTGAGTGAGAAGGGGAAGATTCTTGTTGCTCAGTATGAGGCTGGTCAGCTTGCTCTTCAGCTGGATCAACAGTGTGTTGGTCGAGTACTTGCTCAACTCCAGCAGCCAACTCAGTATCGGCATGCTCAACCTCAATCTCACTGGCTGTTTCCTCAGAGTCCTCAGCGTCATCCTGACCGCTGGCTTCTTCCTCTTCTTCTTCCTCTGAGCTATCACCATCAAGTTCTTCTTCAACTTGGGAGATAAAATTATCATCCAGTTGTACATCGTGCTCATCATGCTCAGCTGCAGTACCTTGACACTGGGTGAAGTGAGAGTCATCCGGTACAACGAAGTCCGTAGGTATGGCGTTCAGTGGAGTCAGTGTTGAAGACTTCTGCTTCTTCTGAGGTTGCTCCACAGCTTCCTCAGTTCCAGGCTCACCTTGCCTGCTTCTTTTCTCAGCTGACTTACCAGCTGACTTCTGCCTCTTTGCTGGAGACTCAACGTTTTTTGTAGGAGTCTCAGCAGTTTTCCTCTTGTGGGAAGCTGGGGCCTTAGTCCTTCGCCCTTTCTTAGGCTCAGCAGTTCCCTCAGCTTGGCCAGCAGCAGCATCTTTACCTTTCTTCAAGGGCTGTCCAAACTTTAATGCTCTCAGCGAGGCAGCTGTGATCTCAGTTCCTCGATTCTTCTCCTCACCTTCAAGATCAACCTTATGGTCAATGAGGATTCTGGTGATGAGTGATCCAAGCCGCATCGTGCCAGTGCTTCGAAGGAAACCAGCAACGAGAAAGACCGGCATGTTGATGGGAGTGTACGTCAGCATGTGCCATATAAAGCACTGCTCGAAATTTGTTGCTGATGTAGTGCAGTTGATCTTCGGGTAGATGAAATAAGTCAGCAAGTAATGAGCCATCTTCTGGTGCTGACCCATTGATGAAGCTGAGACTTCTCCTGAGTGACCCTCAGGTTTGCAAAAGTTGTGTGCATAGTCAATTTTATCCTGATCTCCCGATCTTCTCAGCCTTGCTCCCTCAGTTTTTAGCTTGAGAAGATTTCCTATGTAGAGAGGGTTGATGAAGATGGTTTTGTTTTTAACCTCAGTGCACAAGTAGTTAGTGTTGTCATTTGCAACTTTGAGGTTGTGGTAAAACTCCCTTACTAGGTCAGGATAGGTTTCATCCCTAACCGAAAACAGCCCAGTCCATCCATTCTGTGAAATCCACTCGCAGAACGGTTGTTCATTTTGCACGAAGTTTTCAGAGACCCATCTTGAGGGCTCAACTTTCCATTCACGGACATTCTCAAAGACCTTGGAGTAGGTCCTGACCCTTACGGGTTTTCCTTGACCAGAGGTTTGGCCAGCTTGTCCTTTGCTCGGCGTAGGAGAATTTCTAGTAGGTTCATCGGAGCTAGTCTTTTGGTGGCCGGCACCGGAGACATTGTAGGATACCTTAGTCATTTTCGAGGATGGGGAAGGTTTAGAAGGATTTTGAGAGAGAAAGAGTTTCTTTGCCTTAGAATTTGATTAAGCGTAAAGAATAAAAAATGGGGAATTACCCATTATTTAAAGATGGAATGAGCGGTGTGGATTTAATCAAATCCATGTGTCAATTTTGCCTTGGGATTGTGTATCGACAAAGATCCTGGCATTTATGACACATACGGCGAATACGTCATCCTAGGGCTATACGCGTGCCATTGCATTCATTCTAACGGATCTAACACTCAGCGTGTAGAATGTCAAGCGTTTGATATTCTCAGTGGTCAGTATTGCATTTACGGATGATTTTTAAGTTTAAGTTTAAACTAATTTACTCAGTGTGCAAGTTTACTCAGTATTTGATGTTCAGTCAGTTTCGATGAGTTACTCAGCAAACAATCAATCATTCAGTATAGTAATTCACTCAGCATTAATATTCATTTAGCACAGGAATTTACTGAAGAGGATTAAACATACCAATTGCTTCTCTCAGTATGCTGAACTGCTCACGGGCCAGTGGCTTCATGAAGATATCCGCAAGCTGTTCGTCCGTTGGGACAAAGGTCAGCTTGATCTCACCCTTGAGTACATGGTCTCTAATGAAGTGATGTCTGATGCTGACATGCTTCATTCTGTTGTGTTGAATTGGGTTCTTTGAAAGATCAATTGCACTTTTGTTGTCACACTTGACTTCAATTGTCTTCGTTTGAACACCATAGTCTTCAAGCTGTTGCTTAATCCATAGGACTTGAGCAACACAATGACCAGCAGCAATGTACTCAGCTTCAGTGGTAGGCAAGGCTACTGACGCCTGCTTTTTGCTGAACCAGGATACAAGACAGCTTCCTAAGAAGTGACATCCTCCAGAGGTGCTTTTACGTTCCAGCTTATCTCGTCCATAGTCAGCGTCAGTGTATCCGATGAGTGTAAAATCATGAGTATTTGGATACCATAAACCTGCGTTCACTGAGCTTTGCAAATATCTAAGGATTCTTTTTACAGCAATGTAATGAGATTCCTTAGGGTTAGATTGATATCTAGCACAGTAGCATACTGAAAACTGAATGTCCGGTCTACTGGCTGTTAAGTAAAGTAGAGAGCCTATCATACCTCGATATAATTTGCTGTCTACTGACTTACCATTCTTGTCAGCGCAGAGGACAGTGTCAGTGCCCATAGGAGTGGATATTGGCTTGCAATTTTCCAAGTCATATTTCTTTAATATCTCCTTGGCATATTTGGTTTGACTGATGAAGATGCCATTCTTTCCTTGTTTAATTTGAAGACCGAGGAAGAAGTTGAGTTCTCCCATCATGGACATTTCAAACTCAGTCTGCATTTGTTTGCTAAACTCCTTGCACATAGATTCGTTAGTTGCACCAAATATTATATAATCAACATAAATTTGGGCCAGCAGGGTATCTTTACCCTTTCTCTTAATGAATAAGGTTGTATCAGCTTTGCCCCTGATGTAATTTCTAGTCAGTAGGAAACTGGCCAGCCTCTCATACCAAGCACGTGGTGCTTGCTTGAGGCCGTACAGAGCCTTTTTGAGTTTGTAAACATGGTTTGGGAACTTAGGGTCCTCAAAACCTGGAGGTTGATTTACATAAACCTCCTCGTTTATAACTCCATTAAGAAATGCACTTTTGACATCCATTTGGAATAATTTAAAGTTCATGTAAGATGCATATGCACATAGAATTCTAATTGCCTCTAGCCTTGCCACTGGGGCAAAGGTCTCACCGTAGTCAATACCTTCTTGCTGACTGTAGCCCTGAGCTACAAGCCTTGCTTTGTTCCTGACTACGTTTCCTTGTTCATCCATCTTGTTCCTGAAGACCCATCTTGTTCCGATGGTCTTTTGACTCTTTGGATGAGGCACTAACTCCCATACATCATTTCTTCTAAATTGATCGAGCTCCTCTTGCATTGCGATCATCCAGAATTCATCATACTCAGCTTCAGCGAAATTCTTCGGTTCTTGTACTGAGACGAAGGCAACATTGCTGAGGTACTTCCTGAGTTGATTCCTTGTCATCAGGGTATTCCCAGCAAAATCAAGGATTGCACTTTCTGAGTGCCCTCTTGGAATCCTTATCTGTTTAGGTAGATTTATGTCTTGTGCTGTCTCTGTTTCAACAATCTCTGCAGAAGTAGATGGGTCAGTAAAAGTAATCTTAGGTTCACTCTTACTCTTAGTCAGCCTTTTCGTGAATGACTCAGTAGCTGGTTCTTGGTCAGCGGTGGTTACTGAGTGTGGATCATCTTCGGTCAGCGGCTGGTATCTACCTGCAGGGTCAGTTTCATCGAACTCTACATGTACTGACTCTTCTAAAACTTGAGTTCGCTTATTAAAAACTCTGTATGCTTTGCTGTTTGTTGAGTAGCCCAAAAAGATAGCCTCATCAGCTTTTGAATCAAACTTTGCTAAGCTATCTTTGGTATTTAAAATAAAACATCTACAGCCAAAGGCACGAAAGTATCCTATATTGGGCTTTCGTCCTTTCCAAAGTTCATAGGGGGTTTTCTTTAATATAGGTCTAACTAGAGCCCTATTAAGAATATAGCATGCTGTGTTAACAGCCTCTCCCCAAAGATACTTTGGAAGCCTATGCTCATCCAGCATTGTCCTGGCTATTTCAACCAGAGTTCTGTTCTTCCTTTCTACAACCCCATTTTGCTGAGGTGTTCTAGGAGCAGAAAAATTGTGGTCAATGCCGCTGGCTTCACAGAATTCAACAAACTTTTGGTTTTTGAATTCTCCACCATTATCACTACGGATGTGAGCTAATTTTAGGTCTTTTTCATTTTCAATTTTTCTAACCAAATTTGAAAATGTCTCAAAGGTTTCATCCTTGCTGGTCAGCAAGATGACCCACGTATATCGAGAGAAGTCATCTACAATGACCAAGGAAAATCTTCTTCCACCCAGACGCAGCGGCTGGACTGGACCGAAGAGATCCAAGTGTAGTAACTCTAACGGATGTTTAGTTGAGACGATATTTTTGCTATGAAAAGATTGTTTGGTTTGTTTTCCAGCTTGGCAAGCGTGGCATAATTGATCTTTTTGAAATTTAAGTTCAGGCAGTCCCTCAACCAATTGCTTTCTTGCTAGTTTGGCCAGGAGGTCCATGCTTACATGACCAAGTCTCATGTGCCATAGCCAGGAATTTTCTTCCTTTGATACTAAGCACACAGTTTTTGAAAACTTTTTCTCTAAGTCTAGTATAAAGACATTATCTATCCGAGGGGCAGTTAAAATTAACTCATTTTTTTTACCCTCGTATATTTTACATCCAGTAGCATCAAATATAACTTTTCTCCCATTGTCACATAGCTGAGCTACGCTGAGTAAGTTATATTTGAGTCCGCTGACTAGGGAGACAGATTCAATAGTAGGATTACCTCCGATGGTTCCTGACCCTACTATCTTACCCTTCTTGTTGTCTCCAAAACTTACGCTCCCTCCTCGTTTACGCTCAAACGTGATGAACTGAGTTTCATCACCCGTCATATGCCTTAAGCATGCGCTGTCAATATACCACATCTTTGACTTCTCGGCACATCTCAGGCTTACCTGCATTGTAACTAGTTACTTTTAGATACCCAATTCTTTTTGGGTCCTTGCTTGTTAGTTGCAACAGGTAAAGCATCATATTTTATTTTATGGCGACATACATGGACAGTATGGCCATTCTTTCCACAGAAGTCACAACTGACCTTCTGTTTAGGATGTTTCACTGACTTGTCAACACCCCAGTGCTGAGCGTGCCAGCACACCTTAGTGGTGTGTCCTAACTTCCCACAAAAGTCACACTGGACTTTTTGCTGGGGATTCCATCTCTGCTTAGTACCTTGGTACTGAGTTCTCAGAGGACTGTTTCTTTTATTTGGAACCTTTAGTTGGTTCTGGATAGTTGTGACGTCCTTACTCAGTTTCTTTGAAACTGACTGGACTTCAGAGACAGACTCATGTATGATCTTCATGTTATCATGCAGAGTTGTATTGTCCTGAAGAAGGTATCTGAGGTCACTCAGTTTGACCTCTTCCACTTCGTCACAGCGCTTGCTGAGTGCTCTAACTTTCTTATTACACTTCTTGACAAGTGTATAGAGATCACTCAGGGCATTAACCATATCGTTTCTGAGCTGGGGAAGAGAAATTACTTCATTTGATTGCTCCTCATCATCTGATAGGTCAGCATGCTCAGAGACGCATGGCTCAGCAAGTTCGTCAGCCATGAAGCATATCTTCGCTGACTCGGTGGCATCAGTTTCTGTAGATGAAGACTCATCACTGTCGCTCCAAGTAGCCACCATTGCCTTCTTCCCACTCTTTTTATCTTTCCTCAGTGTGGGGCAGTTTGACTTAATATGGCCAGTTTGATGGCACTCAAAGCATGTAATGGGCTTTGAGCTGTCCTTTTTGTATTTGCTGTCACTTGAGTCAGCCTTATACTTATCAAACTTTCTGTAAGGCTTTTTAGAGTATTTGTCACTCTTCCTGAATAGCCTTTTCATCTTCCTTGTGAACATAGCCATCTCCTCATCGTCAGTTGAACTCCCGTCAGTGGAGTCAGCTTTCATGACAAGGGATTTCTGCTTCTTGTCTTCAGATTTTTCCTTCACCTCAAAGTTTTTCATGGATATCTCATGGGTCAGTAATGAACCGATTAGTTCGTCATATTTGTAGGTGGTTAAATCCCGAGCTTCCTCAACTGCTGTCTTCTTTGCTTGCCAATCTTTAGGAAGACTCCTGAGTATCTTTTTGACTTGTTCTTCCTCAGTGAAGATTTTCCCAAGTCTCTTGAGCTCATTAATGATGTTGGTAAACCTTGCATTCATGTCTGAAATGCCCTCATCATTGTTCATCTCGAACAGCTCGTACAGTCTCATCTGCTGATTCACCTTGGACTCCTTTACTTTATTGGTTCCTTCGTAGGTGACTTCCAGCTTTTTCCAGATCTCTTGTGCCGACTCACAACCTGAGATTTTATTATATTCTGCAGCATCGAGCGCACAGTGAAGCATATTGATAGCCGAAGCATGGTTTTGGAGCTTCTTAAGATCATCCTCTGTCCATTTGGCCTCAGCTTTTACAACTGTTTGGCCAGCCACAACCTCGACAGGTACAAATGGGCCTTGGACTATAGATAGCCAGGCACTCATGTTTGTAGCCTGAATGAAGTTTTTCATCCTATTCTTCCAAAAGGTATAGTTTGACCCGAAGAATAGGGGAGGCCTAGTAATGGACAGCCCCTCAGGCAGTATTTGAGTTGTTTGGTTTCCAGGGAGAAACCGAGTGCTGTTTTCGCCCATGGTAGGGATCAGCTCAAGGTTGTTAGACCTTTTAGAGTGAGCTTTTAAGCTCTGATACCACTTGTTGGTCCCTTGTAAGGTTGCAAGTATAGTTCCAAGGGGGGGTTAGGAACTATTTAAACTTTTTTGCAATTAGGGCAGACTTCTTTTTCTAAAGAAAAAGGTTTTAACAGCGGCGCTGAGTAAACAACAAGATACTGGCTTAGTCAACTGGTGACTAGGTTAGTTTCTTAGCTTGAGTAAGGAGATAGCACTTAGAGTCTATTCCTGAGCTCAGACGTTCAACGCGCACAACTCAACTTGACCTCTTTACTTGGTCAGTTTTTGTTTATTTTAAGCAAGCAATATAAATAAGGAGTTAAAGGTAAGAAATACTTCACTCAGCAGATTTATCCAGGTTCGGCTTCTTCTAAGCCTACGTCCTGTCCCCGGAACACGTTCCGAGATTTCGAATCCTCTACTAAGCTCTTTAAAGGTAGAGCCTCAAACCTTTTACAATATCAGCAACTGAGTATGACAAGAGTACCTTCCTCTATACCTCTACTCAATCCTAATATCTCGCTGAGTACTAAAACCGAGTACTCAGCCTCTCCTTTCTATCTCTAGAAATGATAAGTGTTTTGTCCTATACAAAGATTTGCTAAGACACTTTAGACGATTGAAACAATCACTCTAGACTTTTACACAGATATAAGAATTGTAGTGTAAGATTTTGCTTTGCTTCTTTGCTTGCAGAAATTGTAGAGATTTGGTCAGCGTAATGGCTTGATCAAGTTCTGTATGGAGTGAAGCTTCTGATGGCACTATTTATAGAGACATCTGGGCATCGGTCATTTCGAATTTCGAAATAACCGTTGGAGGGAAACGGCTACATGTCGTTGTCATCCTGACTTGCTCAGAGCTCTCGGCCAATCAAAATTGTGTATCTTCTGTCCTCGGTCAGCTCAGCAGACTGTCTCTCCTTTTATGGTAAAGTCAACTGGACAGCATACTGTGTCGTCTGAACTTTGCCCAAAGGGGAAATACTTTGTCTGGAAGTTTTCCTTTGCCAGCTGCTGTCTTGTACGCTTTGTCGAGACTACTCAGCAGCTTCATCTTGAAGTTGTTCCCGAAGGTCTTCTAGATCCTTCCTTTTGCTGAGTTGCGTTTTGTTCAAAACGGCAACGTCTTGACACACGCGGGCCGAGTTGTACTGAGCTGTTTGACTTGGGCCTTGACTTCCGTATTGGGCTTGGGCCTTTTAATTCTTGTGACTTATAACATTTTAACTCAACATTGAACAAACACATTAGTAGAATAAATCAAAGCATTTAAACTTAGTGTGTTTAGAATATGTATTTCAATTATACTTAAACAATTTTGTCAAATCAAAATTATGTGGAAAGGTGTTTCAACAGGGTATGGACAGGGCGGACTGGCCCAAGGCTGCTGTGGTGCCCAGGGGTAGTATGTAGCCCACGGGTAAACCGGCGGACGGTAGGAGGAGCCTGAATGCCGATTGGTGTAGCGCCCTCCTCTGCCGCGATAGGACCGACCGCCGTGTCGATCGCCACGAGGAGCGTTGTGTGATCGGTTTGGTACATGCCGAGAGGGTGTGTAGTGTGATGGTGAATCGGTGGTGGTGTCTGTAGCGGCGGTGAGAGCTACCGTGTCAGGAGAAGTAGCAAGTTTGTGGGCTTGTGCCGTTTCTTCGAGGATAAGGATGGACCTGGGCTTGTGAAAAGGCGGAAGGGGGTCGCCATGGCGAATCTGGGTGCTGACAGTGTCATAGGCATCTGTTAAGCGAGAAATGAGTTTCAAGACCATTTGGTCATTAGTAACAGGACAGTCAACATTGGAGAGCTGATCAGACAGGGATTTGAGATGATGACAATAGGAGGAGATGTCAGAAAAGCTTTCAAGCTTAATTTTGGAGAATTCTTGTTGGAGGAAGAGAGCACGAGAGTGCTTATTGTCTGAGAATATATCCTGGAGTTGTTTCCAGGCCTGAGCCGCAGATGAATCTGCTTCAATTATGGTGTGTAGTAGGTCAAGGGAAATAGTACTGTATATCCACTAGAGGACAACAGCGTCGATGCGTTTCCAGAGATCATGGTTTGTGTTTTGGATGGAGGTGGCGGAAGGATCAGTGGTTTGGGAAGGAAGGATATGATCTAGAACTTGAAATGCCGTGGCATGGAGTTTGAACAAGGCAGCCCAGGTCGGGTATTGGCCTTTCTCAATGTCGAGATTAATTTTGATAAACGTTGAAATATTTGATACGGTTAGGGCTGGGTGAGATGTCGTACTGTTTGTGTTGTGGTTCGGGTCGGTGGCGGAGTGGCCGGAGTTTGGAGCAGTGGCGGAGTGGCTGGAATTGGGGGCGGTGTTTTGGGAGTTGTCGGAATTGGGGCTAGTGGTGGTTGTCATGGCTGCCGATGAGGAAGTCGACGGCGCGGAATAGGGTAAGGTGTTTCGGTAGAACGGAAAGAGGAGGAGGAGTTAGGGTTGGAGAGGAAGAAAGGAGATTAGGTCTCTGATACCATAATATAGTTTGAATCATTGATTATCATTGATGTGTAATTCTGTATAAATACAATGTAGAGTTCACGTTGTAGTGAATGACTAATCGATAAGTATAATAGGCTAACTAACTAGATACAGTGTGATCTATAACTGAAACAATATAATCTTGATAATATCTAATATCTAATAAAAAAATATATAACTAATAAAATTAAATAAGTTAATAAAATTTAATTTTCATAAAAAAGATTAATAATATATATAAGCTGGAGAGAATATGTGTCCTGATTTTCATAATTATTTATAATTATTAATATAAGCTATGATTCTTATTTGAGAATTTGTTCTTAAAAGAAAAATCCAGCCCAATACATGTTTATGGTTAGTTGGTGGGAGACATTTATAACTAACAGTCCACTTTAAAATAATGCCCTTTACGAGTAAGATACCACATCAACACATTATAAAAAAAAAAAAAAACATCAACACTTTTTCTTTTTTAAGAAAATAAATAAATAAATTTGCCCGTCTGACTCTTGCCGATATTTTCAAAATATCTCGTTACAAAATTCACTCTAACAGTCTTAAATAAAATAAATCAGACTTATTTAGAAGAAATCAAATGTGGATTAATACTATATAAATTAGCCCTAATACGTTTTTTTAGGTTAAAGTATACAGCTTTTAATTTTGTCTAATGTTTTAATGTAATCATTCATTTGTAATTTATTTTCATAAAGTAATTGAAGTTTTATTTTTATTTGAATAAAATGAGTTTTGTAAAAAAAATTAGTAATTTCAATTGGAATAAAGGTTTGGATGGTTTACGGTATAAATATAATGTCATGTTACTTTTTTTTTTTTTTTTGGTAGAATAGGAAGGCAAACACCCAGAAAAAAACAAAAAAAACAAAAGACTAACTAGTAACGATCCTTAATGATGAGTTCTTGCAACGATCCGTATAAAGGATATCCTGGAGGTCTGCAGGAGGCGCACCACGCTTGTGATGACTCAAAGGAAGAGTACCTGCGAAATTCGTCATCCAGTCAGCTGTTTGGTTTCCTTCTCTAAAGGTATGAGAAAACCGAATGTCCTAAGATCTGTCCCGAAACTCTTGGCATTTGTAGATGAGCCAGACTTGTGGGTGATGGACAGCCACTGTTGAATTCATAAAGAGAAGTACCGACGTCGAATCCAACTCCACAATAACCTTCCGAAAACCATTTTCCCACGCAAGAGATAAGCCAAAATATAGTCCACAAAGTTCAGCTAAAAAGACAGAACAAATGCCTAAATTTGCCAAAAAGCCCCCAAACCAGTGGCCATTAGATTCCCTGTTAAACCACCCGATGTTGCATATCCCAGGTTTCCTCTGCTTGACCCGTCTGTATTGACCTTCACCCATTCCCTCTCCGATGGTGGCTGCCATTGTATCCAAATCAGCCTTCTATCTGATTCCGAATTATAATTTATGATAGACCTTATAGATTTCACGAGCTCTTGCGAGGACAAACTCTTTTCTCAATTGGTTAACCTGATGCTCCTCAAAAATCCTCTGATTTCTCCATTTCCATTGCCACCATAGACATGAAGCAAGAATATGTTACTGTTATATGTTAAAATAATTATATCACGTGAAATTATTGATAAAAAATTTAATGAATGTATATTTTTTTTTGTTGGATTATCTTATGGACACAAAATTTAAATTTAAATTTAATGATCATGTTAAAATACAGGTTCAGCAGTTGATTGATTTAGCTAAAAATAATAATAATTTGGGCCCAATTATTATTGGGCTTTTTACAGAGTTTGGTTTGTTTAAAATAAGGTTTAGAAGTTGATTGATTTAGCTAAAAATAATAATAATTTGGGCCCAATTATTCTTGGGCTTTCTATATGATATCATAATTAAATTTAGCGCAAATTTCAAATAAAACCTATGTGGTTTCACTAATTTATAAATTCCAAACTTCAATTTATAAACCTTAAACCCTAGATAATATATTCTAAACTCATAATTTATAAACTCCAATTCTTAAAATAGATTAAAAATGATGATTTTATTAATTTGACATAATTTTAAATTAGAACTTGACATAACTTTAGATAGTTTTCTAGATGTGATTTTTTTTTTTTTTGAGGAAAGATGCATTTGTATTAAGAAGAAATCAAATTACATTTGTCAGCAATACAGATAATATCTATACCCACAAGTACATCTTCAATAAGAATTAAAGGCTCAGTTAGTAATCTTACCCGTTTAGCTAGTTCATGTGCCACATAGTTACCTTGTCGTTTCACATGGGAGAATTTGACTTCCACAAACTGGCCAATCTCGTATATCAAATCATCAAAAATCATAAAACCAACTTCGAGGGCCTATCATTCACCTTTCAGCGCATCTATCATAAGTTTACAATCTGATTCAAGTACAACACGCGTCCAGCCTCCATCCCGAGCAATCCTGAGCCCCGTAGTTGTAGCCAAAATTTCAGTGGTTTTTGGGCTTTGCGATGCATTTTTCGCAACTAATGTAAATAGAAGCACCTCACCTCATGCGTCTCGTATTACCGCCTCGAATCCATAGTTCAGTCCCTCGATCCAGGCCGCATCAGTGTTAATCTTGACCTGGTAGCAGGCCAGTAGATTCCATCCCTTTATTTATTTAAGGGTTAATTTCAAATATAACCCATGTGGTTTTAAGTTTTGGCAAATAAATACCTGTGGTTTGATTTCGAGCAAATAAATACATGTGGTATGCTCCGTTTTTCAAAAACGCGGAAACGGTAAAGACACCGTCTATATGCTGATGTGGCCAAGGGTAATTTAGTCAATAAAAGTTAATTTCAAATAAATTGTTGTGGTTTGCGTGTTTTTTGCAAATAGGTACATGTGGTTTGCATATTTTTGCAAATAGATACCCGTGGTTTGGATGTTTTTGCAAATAGGTATTCGTGGTATAACAAACCATAAACAAATGCTTAATTTAGACAAATATTGTGGTTTGTTATACCACGGGTACCTATTTGCCTAAATTAAGCGTTTGTTTATGGTTTGTTATATCACGGGTATTTGTCTAAATTAAGCTTTTGTTTATGGTTTGTTATACCACGGGTATCTATTTGCAAAAACATCCAAACCATGGGTACCTATTTGCAAAAATATCCAAACCACAGGTACCTGTTTGCAAAAAACACACAAACCACAACAATTTATTTGAAATTAACTCTTATTGACTAAATTACCCTCGGCCACGTCAGCATATAGACGACGTCATCATCAGTTTCCGCGTTTTTGAAAAACGGAGCATACCACATATATTTATTTGTTCGAAATCAAACCACAGGTATTTATTTGCTAAAACTTGAAACCAAAGTGGTTATATTTGAAATTAACCCTTTATTTAAATAGTATGATTAGAAGAAAATATAATCGGGCCGAAAATAGATGGGCGAGCTTATGAATGATGACACTTTAATATTGGAAAATTTACATAGAAAGACCAAACAATTAAACTAGAAAATATATTTAGTTTAGAAAAAATTACATCAAAAATCAACTTTAAATTTTATTTTACATTTATAGACTTTTTATATCTGTATTTTATCATCCTATTTTTTTTCTTTGGGATAAATTAAAATTTCATACTTTTATTTCTAATATTTTCAAATTCAATTATTGATTTAAAAATTAATAAAATTTTCAAAAAAAAAAAAATAAATTCTGACAGTTTTAAATTAATAACATAATTAGAATATATATTTTTTCAAAAAAATAATAATAATAATACTTGCTCTACTTTTATTTTCAGAGAGAAGGTCTCTCTTCTCCTTAGATCTACACCCACAACCACCGCCTCCCACCATCTTTCTCCATTTTTCTGCTTCTCTTTCCCCACCTCTCCTAAACTATTGGTTTTCCTCCTCTAGTTGGATCATATATATTTCATCGTGCTTTTGGATCCGGTTGAACTGCACCTGTTGGTTAAATTCTCAGTTTTGGTAACCTTTTCTGTGTTAGCAAGAACAGAAACGGTAGATCTTATCCGTAGATCACTGGATCTACGTGGTTGCAAAAGAAAGGACTTAGATCCGAAGGTTCAGAATGGTTCAAATGTTGAAGATTGGACTACAGTTGCTTTGCGGCGAATTTGGAGTTACGATTTATATATGTTTCAAATGTTGTCTTTGTTTAATGTACCTTTAATGACTTTTTTTATTTTTAATAGTCATGTTTTTTCTTTTAATAGTCATTTTCTTGCCCTAGTGGACTATGTATTAGGCTTAGCCTATATATGTGTAAGGTTTTATTCCTTACTTGTTTCATCGTGTACTTGCAATTTTATGATTTAATGAAATATTAGCATTCCCTATCCAAAAAAAATAAATATTAAACACTTGGAAATATTTAATCTATTCATAACTATTTTGTTATTAACCCTTCAATGTAAGGCTTCTACCCTAGAACTCACACACTCTAAAAGATTATTCACAACTTGAAAATTTCATCTAAAAGATCGAAGTGATATATGTTGAATGAATGATTTGATATAGGGAAGATTATGGAGATAGAGAGAGATAAGTAATAACACAATTAATGGTTTGAATCACCTTAATGATTCTGGCTCAGAGGCCTTGTTTTTATAGTGAGCCAATAGTAGTTTGTATAGGAATACAATACATAAGTATAGTCGTATTGAAACTCTACCTAGCTAGGAATATAGACAGATTGAAACTCTAACTAGATAGGAATCTATTTATAGAGATAATAGGAATATTATCTCTAACACCCCCCCTCAAGCCGATGGCGGGCACGAACAAAGAGGCGAGAGCGTAGCATCGTGAAGCGAGCCGGAGCTAGCGGCTTGGTGAGTATGTCTGCAACCTGATCATCGGTTGGAATAAATCTGACACTGAGAAATCCTCTGTGAACTTGTTCACGAACAAAATGATAGTCTAGCTCAATGTGTTTCGTGCGAGCATGAAACACTGGATTTGAGGTGAGATAAATTGCTCCAACATTATCACACCATAACTGAACCGGGGTGGGTAATGGAAATCCGAGATCCGAGAGAAGAGATTTGAACCATAGTAGTTCTGCTGTGGCATTTGCCACTGCCTTGTATTCACTTTTCGTTGAGGATCTGGCTATTGTGGGTTGCTTGCGGGTCTGCCACGATACAATGCTGGATCCAAGGTAAACACAGAAGGCACTCGTGGATCGTCGATCATCAGGACACCCTCCCCAATCACTATCTGAGTAACAATGAATGTGCTATATTGGTTTGATGGACATGACTATGCCAAAGTCTGATGTGCCCTGAATATAGCGTAAGACCCTCTTAACTCCTTTCCAGTGCTCATCGGTCGGACAGTGCAGAAACTGACATAATTTGTTAACTGCAAATGCAATGTCAGGACGAGTGAATGTTAAGTATTGAAGTGCCCCCACAATGCTTCGATATTCATCTTCAGAGGTTAAGCTGGTGCCTAGCTCCTTTGAAAGTGTTGGCGTGGTGGCCATGGGCGTTAGTGTGGGCTTGGAGTCAATCATCTTCACTCTGTCTAGGATGTCAGCCACATACTTGGCCTGACACATGTGAATGCCATCCTTCTCATATCTGATCTCAATTCCGAGAAAGTATTCTGCCTTGCCAAGATTGCGAATGGGAAACTCATGTTCGATGGCTGCAATAGTGTTGGTGATGTGTGCAGGGTGGTTCCCTGTTATGAGTATATCATCAACATAGCACAGAATGTAAGTCTTTTCAGTGTCGGTGCGTCTGATGAACAAAGAGTTGTCAGCCTGTGACATTTTGTACCCAAAGGAGAGGAGGAATGTTCGAAGGCGAGTGAACCATTCTCGCGGTGCTTGCTTTAATCCATAGAGACTCTTTTTGAGAAGACAGACATGATTTGGTCGGTCACTGTCCCGAAAACCCTGCGGTTGTTCCATATATATCGTCTTTGATAAGTTTCCATGAAGAAATGCGTTGGAAACATCCAGCTGATTGATGAACCAGTTGTTTGCTGCTGTAATGGCAAATACAAACCTAATGGTTGTAGCTTTGATTACTGGACTGAATGTTTCTTTGTAGTCAATCCCAGCTTTTTGAGTGAATCCCCGTGCTACCAAGCGAGCTTTGTGATGATCAATGGTTCCATCAGACTTCTTCTTTGTACGAAAGAGCCACCTGGAGGTGATGACATGCTGATCATGTGGTCTCGGTACAAGTTGCCATGTGCCATTGTCCAGAAGAGCTTGAATCTCTTCAGATATTGCTGTACGCCATTCTGATTGTTTGTTGGCTTTACTGAAGCATGTGGGATCCACTGTGCCATTTGGATGTGTAGCTAAAAGTCCCTCAAACCTTCCTCTTGACTGAAGAGACGACTGTCGAAGTTGCATATAATGTTGTCGTGGACTAATCAGTGGTGCATTGCGAGGCCTGGGCCTTTCAGTTGGAATAGGAGCAGGTGGTGCGGTTTCAAGAGGAGGAGAATCTGTTTGTGGCATAATGTTCTCTTCATGAGGTACTGCATTCTGTATTTCCGGTGTGGTGATGTTCACAGCATCAACTGGTGTGCTAGGATCATTCTGAGGAACAGGTGTTGATGCAGCAGTGACCACTGGCGACAGACATTGAGGTGGAGCTAAAGGAGCAGTGTTTGTGGCTTCGGAGTCAGGAGGAGTAATTGGGGTTCCAGGATGAGGTCCAGAGTGGACAGGTGTGATGGGTTGGGAGCATGGAACCAAGTTAGAAGTAGATACTATAGGATTGGGATTAGAGAAATTACCTGGATACGGGCCGAGTAGAGATGGTAGTTGATACGATGTGCTTACCCCCGAGTTGCTAGATGAAGGTGATGATGCGGTGATTGCTGATGCAGGAAAAACTTCTTCATTGTGCTGCACAAATTTGCAGATGTATATGTGTCCGGTGGCATATTCAAGACATATATCCCCAGAATGATTTTCTGATGGACCAAGGTAGATACATAACTTGGAGCGAAAGTCAAATTTGTGCTGATTGTATGGACGAAGAAGGGGATAGATACCACTGCAAAAAATGCGTAGGGCCTTATAGGCAGGCTGTTTCTTATAGAACAAGAAATAGGGTGACTTGTTGTTTAGAATTTTGGTGGGTAAGTAGTTAATTAGCCTAATGATGTGTATCATGGCATAGTTCCAGAATTTTAAAGGTAAAGATGCATTGACTAGCAAAGTAAGGCAGGTATCAACGACATGTCTAATTTTTCTCTCAGCTATACCGTTTTGTGCATGAGTGTGAGGGCATGCAATCTTGTGTATAATGCCATGTCATTTGAAAAAAGGTTGTAGTTTTTGAAACTCTCCCCCAAGATCAGAGTAAATATTCTTAACCCTTGCACTATACTGATTAGAGATCATGGCATAAAAATCACAGAAGGTTGAAAAAACATCACTCTTATTCTTTAAATAGAAAACCCATCCAAATCTAGTGAATTCATCAATGATTATTAAAAAATAACAGTGGCCAAGACAAGAAACAACTGGAGCTGGCCCCCAAACATCCAGATGTAAGTTCTCAAAAGTAAATGTGCTAGAGCGACTAATAGAGGGTAAAGAGCTTCTAGCAAGCTTGCCTAATGGACAAAAAGAACAATTGATAACTGGTTTTGAAGAGGATAGATTGTTTCCTTTGAGAACTGAGCTGACTGTCTGATTCTAACAATGTCCAAGCCGTGCATGCCACCTTTCAAAAGACACCTTCTCTCCAACTAGCGCCTCCTTCAGGGTGGGTGTAAGCACATAAAGCCCATCTTTACTCGGGCCCCGTAACAGGATTTCCCCAGTTGTTTGGTCCTTCACAAGAAAATGGTTAGGCCAAAATTCAAAGAAACATGAGTTGTCACGGGTAAATTTTTGAACAGATAATAAAGATTTTGTAAGCTTGGGAACAAGTAGGGCATCATTAATTTTCAAATTATTGATATTTGAATTTCCAAAGTGAGAAATTTGCAAACCTTGACCATTGCCAAACTGAACTGTATCATATCCTGGATATGGCTGCATTTGATGAAGTTGAGTCAGATTTGCCGTCATGTGATTGGTTGCTCCTGTGTCTGGATACCACGGTTGATTAGGACCCATGAATGGATTTGTTGGTTGTTGCCATGCCATGTGCGCTTGTGGTCTTGGATTGTATTGTGCTCTTGAATTGTTCTTTGGTCTTTTGCACTTGTCAGCCCAGTGGCTTGGATCACCACAATTGTAGCACTTGCCACTTCTTCTCTTCTTTGGATTCTGCTTCTTTGAGTGATTTGTTTCCATGGTGGATATATTGGCCTCCCGATGTGCTGATACACCCTCGGGCTGAAGCAGAGTTGTCTTTCTGGTTGATTGAATCATGCCCTCAACTATCTTCAAGCTGTGCAAAATCTCTTGATAGTTGATGTTTGTACCGCACTGAGTTACAAGATTCTGGACAGTGGAGCGATACTCTTCTGCTAAACCTTTGTAAAGAACTGACGGTAGTAGATGTCGAGGATAAGGATTCCCTGAGGCAGCCAGATCATCAAGGATGGACTTCACTTTTTGCATATACGCAGTGACAGACATTCCTCCTTGCTCAAGCTCATGCAGTTTGACTCCCATCTGAAACTGCTTGCTGCCTGTAATAAGCCCGTAGGCATCCTCTAAGGCTAGCCAAATATCATGTGAGTATTTGAGATATGCAATCTCAGAAAACACCTCTTCGGTGATTGAATTTAGGAGCAAAGTCCTAACCACATTTTCTACATCATCCCATTGAATAAAACATGGATTTATGATTAAATCCGCAGCTGATGTCACAAAACCTGTTCTAGGAATAAATTTGGGTGGAGGTGGTGTTGAACTAAGAATGTGAGGAAGAAGATGATAAGTTTGAAGGGTAGATTCCATGGACATTCTCCATGCTTTGTAGTTGTTCGGGGTTAATTTGATGTTAATGTTGATATTTGTGGGTGGTTGTCTTGGTTGTTCAACATGAGTGGAGATAGGTTCTGGATGGACAGGATTGCTTGTAGCATGAGGGATGGAGGATGAAAGAAAGTGGTGTCTAACATTGTTTGACGGTGCATCAACAGTGTTATGAACCAAATTTGAGAAGAAAGATGGTGAGGGATCATGGGATAATTGAGTATTGTAACAAAACAGTGAAGTATGAGATTCAGAAATAACCTGATTTTTGTTACTGGCTTCAGCTGCCTGATACGCTGCTAGGGCAGCAAGAACTGATGGAGAAAATAGAGTTGGAGGTGTCGCAGATTGTTGCACTTGAATAGATGGCTGCTGAACCGAAACTTGTGGATTCCGCGTCTGCGGAATAGCCGCCTGATATGCCGCAAGAGCGGCTAGTATTGCGGTGCCGTTGGCGGATGGCGGCGGTGTCACGGTTTGCCCTAATGGCTATTCGCGCGCTGCTATCGCGGGTGGAGGAGGCACGGGTTGCACAAAAACAGCAGACGCAGGACGCGCCTGGGCAGCGGCAGCCGCGGTGAAGGGTGCAGGGGCCGCGGCAGACGGTGCGGGCGGTGCCTGTGCGCTAGATTGAGGTTGCACCGGTGTGGTCACCGTGGCAGAAGGTGCAGGACGCGCCTGGGCATTGGCCGCCCTTGCGCTGGCCGCCTGGTAGGCTTCGAGAGCCGCACGAACCTCTAGCGGGAAGGTATCGCCGACTGTGTGCGGAGGAGGTGCGGCTAGAAACACGGAATCGCCGGTGACGAATGGCGAGGTGAACCTCCATCCCGACGACGCGAATGACCCACCATAGGCGTCGTTTGTGTTTTGGGCAGCCGCGGAGTCAGAGGCGCCGGTGGATGCGATCTGGACGGCGGCGACACCGGCAGCGGCGGCGGCGGCTGATGCGGCGGCAGCAGCTTTGAACTGTGAATAGGTGGGTGATTGAGGATGATCAGAGGATTCAGAGGATGCGGAAGTTGATACTACTGATACCATGTTGAATGAATGATTTGATATAGGGAAGATTATGGAGATAGAGAGAGATAAGTAATAACACAATTAATGGTTTGAATCACCTTAATGATTCTGGCTCAAAGGCCTTGTATTTATAGTGAGCCAGTAGTAGTTTGTATAGGAATACAATACATAAGTATAGTCGTATTGAAACTCTACCTAGCTAGGAATATAGACAGATTGAAACTCTAACTAGATAGGAATCTATTTACAGAGATAATAGGAATATTATCTCTAACAATATAAACTTATTATGAATGTGTTAATAAATATTTCTATCACATAATTTTTTGGGATAAATTAGATACGTGATGTATAATATTTTTCAAGTTTCACATTTTGGTATGCAACCTTCAATTTTGCACATATTGCACATAGTACAACCTTTTGGGAACCTCTTACTAAAATGTACAACATGTAAAAATGACCGGTTAACGTCTGGTCAACGTGTCATCAGATCAGTTTTTATCTTACCCATTTATATATAAAAAAAAACCCACACATGCTACATTTAATAAAGTACCATTATCCTTATCCCTCCCAAATAGAAAAATAAAGATTCCTTCTCCTTCATTCATTTTGTGCTCTCTCTCTATCTTTCCCTCTCTCTCTATCTTTATCTTTCATCAATTAGAATAAACCCATGCAAAGCTTCCCAAATCAAACTCATGTCTCTCCTGGTATATCGATTAAGTTCGAAGGCAGAAAGATGTCTAAAGAAGTTGATAGAATCACCAGTTACTGTTGACTTCATTGTAAAAGTTGGGTATTTTAATACACTATGAAATTGAGTCAACTAATGAAGGTAGAAAAATGCTGAGGTGACACATTGACCTGTTACAATTATCTGATGTACATTTTAGTGTGAAGTCACTAAAAAATTACATAGTTTTATGTTCAAAATTGAAGGTTGTACACTAAAATATGAAAGAGGGTAAAAGTTGTACACCACCTATATAATACCATAATTTTTTGAAAAACCTATAAATAGAAAATGACTTGTAGGCATAACTGCTTTATTTGGAAAAAGTTAGATAAATTTCGGAGTTTATGTTAAAAAAAAATCCAGTGGTTACGCTAGTTTGTAGATGCAGGAGGGTGATTTTTTTTGTTGTCAGAATAAGGACTGCGCTTGTTGACATTTGCAAAATCGATGACTTTTAGATTGATATTACTAATTGATGAGGGCATCCTTTCCCTAAGCCCAAACCCGGAGCCGAGAGACGGAACGCGGGGGAGACCATCCGAAGAAGGCGAGAGCAAGGGCAGCCAGCAGAGCACGCAGGGCGTGCCTCTTCATACGCGGAGCGTGGAGAGTCCCGTTTCCAGACGAAAGTCCAGTAGCCCACCCATGCGGGGCGCCCCACCATGCGCGCGGAGCGTGGAGCCAACCTCCGGAGCAAAGAATGACCAGGAGGTCAACCACGCGGGGCATGCCACCATGGACGCCACACGTAAAACCCACCAGTCCGAGTCTCCAGGTCCAGGGGGTCAAGGAAACGGGGCGTGATACCGGAGGCGCGGGGCGTGCTCAGGAGGGAAGACTTCTCCACCAAGTTCTTCATTGTTGGGGACCATTTCTGCTCCATATGAAATTACTATTTTTCCACTACTCTTATTGACTAAAACTACCCTTAGTATTTCCTTTTCCCATTGTGACCCTATCCTTAATGCTAAACTAGAAACCCTACTTAGGGGCTTTAGGGTCCTTTCCCTCATGTTAGGTGAGAGTATATAAACTCTCCTTTTTGTAATGTTTAGCAACTTTGATAAAATTAAAATTCACGGCTCCATTGGAGCACCAAGGTTATCCTTGTTTGGGTTTATTCAACCTTCTAGTTTAGCTAGAGAAGTTTGTAATATTTGTGAGTTTACGATTAAAACTCTCAGTCGACTTCAATCTACATCAGTTGGTATCAGAGCCGAGTCGTTTTCCTTTTCGGAGACTTCTTCTCGGAAATGGTTCAACCACATATCACAAACGAAGCCACCGGATCCATGGAGCAATGAGTTGATGTGCTAGAAGGCAACGTGAAGCATCTAACGGAGTCCCTAAGAGCGTTAGAGGAGAAACACGACACGAGTACCCGAGATATCCTTCTCGCCATTGAAGGACTAAAAATCAAGGGCCGCAATACTCAAGCTCTTCTAACCAGAGAACCCCACCAGCGGCAAGAAGAGCAAATCTGACCCCAACATGAGCGACAACCGACACCACCCCCAAGACAAAATTATGCACCCCAACCAATGGACCTTCGGGTTCAAGAGGTAAGACGAACTCATCCTGTGAATGTTAGAAATGTTGATAGTCATAGTGATGGGGATCTATTTGATGATTTTGAGATGCCTAGGATTGCTAGGAATATGGGGATTAGAATGGATGATGATGCTTTGAATGATAGGCATAGGAATGATATGCATGTGAATGATGTTGTTGGTCTCGTGAATATGTGCATGCCGGGAATATGGATATTGTGCATAATGATGTTGTAGGTGGTCATGAGAGGGAACATTTCGGTTTGAATGATCCGTATGGGGGTAGGGGTAATGAAAGAGGCGGGTATAAAGGCGAGCCGAACATGAGAATGGCGTATGGAGGGAACTTTGAGAGGGATGATGCCTTCAAGTTGAAAGTGGGCCTACCGTCATTTGGGGGAGAACTCGACATAGAGGGGTTTCTCGATTAGTTGCTAGAAGTGGAACTGTTCTTTGACTATGCGGGTATACCGGAAGATCGGAAAGTCTGTTTAGTGGCTTATCGGTTGAAAGAGGAAGCTTCGGTTTGGTGGGATAACGTCAAAGAAGGGAGAAGAAGAGGAAGAAGGGAGCCGATTAGATCTTGGCTTAGAATGAAGTCGATGTTGAGGGAGATATTTCTACCACCCGACTACGAGCAATACATCTACAGTTCTTATCAGAATTGCTCTCAATGTGCGAGGAGTGTGCACGAATACACCTCGGAGTTCTTGCGGCTTTCGACAAGGGCTAACTTGTTGGAAACCGAAAGCCAAAAGACTTAAAGGTATCTTGAAGGATTGAGATACAACATTCAGGACCGGATTGGAATGAAAATGGTAATTCGGGTCCAAGACGCCCGTAATTTAGAATTGAAAGTCGAGTCACAGTTGAGCTTAAGGGGGCATGACGGCTATAGGAGAGTCGGGGTTGAGAGTACGTATGGAGGGAGAGGAGCTCCCAAGGGAAGTGACAAAGGCAATGGCATTGCTAGTTCAAGCGATCCCAAGGCACCTAGTGCGAGAAAGGCACCTAGCGGGGATGTAAGGCCTTTCAAGGCGGCACCACCCCCTAGAGGTAACAAGCCCTATGCAAGGCCGGCTCCATTCAAATGCTTTCGATGCAATGAGCCGGGTCACCGTTCCAATGAGTGCCCCAAGAGAAGAAGCGCCAATATGGTTGAGCGATATGACGATGAGGATGAATACGATGATGAAGGAGATGTTTGTTGTGATCCGATTGATGATGATTATGATAAGGAGTATGATGGTGGGCAAGCCATACATGTAGTGAGAAGACTCTTGGTCTCAAGTAGAGTAGAAGCGGACCAATGACATCAATTGTTCCGAACCCGATGTTTAGTGCAAGTGGTGAAGTGTAATGTGATCATTGACAGTGGTAGCCAAGAGAACATTATTAGCGACACCGCCGCTAAGAGGTTCGGTTTGGTTATTGAGGCGCACCCTAGTTTGTATAGTGTGGGGTGGATCAAGAACGTGGGAGAAATGAAGGTCACCCAAATGTGTCAGATACCTCTTGAGATTGGAGAGTACCAAGACGAGGTCTATTGTGACATTGTGGAGATGGATGCTTGCCACCTATTGTTGGGGCGTCCGTGGCAATTTGATAGGGATGCTACCCATGCCGGAAGAAAAAACACCTATCGGTTTGTGAATGAAGGAGTTTGGTATGTACTCACACCTCTTGTAGGAGAGGCTGAGACCAAAGAGAAGTCTACCTTGATCGTTTGCCCAACTCACAAGGCGTTTATTAACGAGTGTAAGGAAAGTCAAACGGTCTATGTAGTTATGGTGAAATCTAGCACACCGTCGAATGGGGTAGGAAGCGAAGATGGAGAAGTTCCGGAAGATGTGGGGAGATTACTTAATGAGTTCTGTGACATCTTTCCAGAAGAGTTACCATATGGATTACCACCTCTACGGGACATCCAACACCATATTGATCTCGTGCCGGGAGCTAGTTTGCCTAGCCTCCCTCACTACCGGATGAGTCCCAAGGAGAGTGAAGTGATGAAGGAGAAGGTGGAAGAGTTGATAAGTATGGGCTATGTTAGAGAGAGTATGAGTCCATGTGCGGTACCGGCATTATTGACACCCAAGAAAGATGGTTCGTGGAGGATGTGTGTAGATAGTCGAGCCATCAACAAGATCACTATACGGTACAAGTTCCCGATTCCCCGACTTTATGATATGCTTGACCAATTGGGTGGGTCCAAGGTCTTTTCGAAGATTGACTTGAGAAGCGGGTACCACCAAATTCAGATTAAGGTGGGAGATGAGTGGAAGACGGCGTTTAAGACGCATGACAAATTGTATGAGTGGCTAGTGATGCCATTCGGGATGACCAATGCACCGAGAACTTTCATGAGGTTGATGAACCAAGTCTTGCATCCGGTGATTGGGAAGTTTATTGTGGTCTACTTCGATGATATACTCATCCATAGTAAGACAGTGGAAGAGCACGTAGAGCACTTAAGGTCCGTCTTAGCATTGCTCCGGGAGAACCAACTCTTTGCCAACACTAAGAAGTGTGATTTTGTGATGGAAAGCTTTGTGTTTCTCGGGTATGTGGTCAGTGGGAATGGTATCCGGGTTGATGAAGAGAAAGTTAGAGCTATTCGGGAGTGGCCAACTCCGAAGACCGTTGGGGACATTAGAAGCTTTCATGGTTTAGCTACTTTCTATAGACGGTTCATCCGGAATTTCAGCGCTATTGTGGCTCCCATGACCGAGTGTTTGAAGAAGGGTAGAGGCTTCAAATGGGAAGATGAGCAAGAGAGTAGTTTTGCATTGATAAAGGAGAAGCTAAGCACCGCTCCGGTTTTAGCGTTTCCAGATTTTGATAAGCTCTTTGAGGTTGAGTGTGATGCGAGTGGAGTAGGAGTTGGGGGAGTATTGATGCAAGAGAGGCGACCCATTGCTTATTTCAGTGAGAAGTTGTGTGATTCACGGCAAAAGTGGGCCACATATGATAAGGAATTCTATGCAGTAGTGCGGGCTCTCAAGACGTGGGAGCACTATCTCATTGGGAATGAGTTCATGTTGTACACTGACCACCAAACCCTCAAATACTTGGGAAGTCAAAAGCAACTCTAGAGCTCCATGCATGCTAGATGGTCCGCTTTCGTGGACAAGTTCCCTTATAAGCTTCTCCACAAAGCATGTCAACAAAATAAAGTGGCGGATGCTTTGAGCCGAAGGGTAGCACTTTTGAAAACCGTAGCTTTGGAGTTAGTGGATTTTGAGCACATCAAGGGAGAGTATGATGAAGATCTGGACTTTGGAAGTGAGTGGGAGAAGTGTAGGAATGGCGCTGAAGGAGGCAAATATCAGTTGGTAGATGGGTTCCTTATGAGGGGAAGTCAGTTGTGTCTTCCGAGCACGTCAATATGGGAACGAGTGATCCGGGAACTACATGAAGGGGTGTTAGGAGGCCACTTTAGTAGGGATAAGACCTTTTTCGTGGTTAGCTCCCGTTACTTTTGGCCTAGGATGAGGAGAGATGTGGCGTATATTGTGGAGCGATGTGAGATTTGCCAAACATCCAAGGGACATGCTACTAATGCCGGATTACGTATGCACCTCCCGATTCCGGAAACCATTTGGGAGGATCTCTCGATGGATTTTGTGTTGGGGCTACCAAGAACTCAACGTGGTATGGATTCTATTTTCGTGGTGGTGGATAGGTTCTCGAAAATGGCCCACTTCATCCCGTGTCGAAAGACTAATGACGCCACCGCCATTGCTAAACTTTTCTTCCGTGAGGTGGTGAGGTTACACGGGGTTCCCAAGAGCATAGTGTCGGATCGAGACACGAAGTTCGTTAGTCACGTTTGCGGACTTTGTGGTCTATCCTTGGAACCGCCTTGAAGTTTAGTACCACGGCCCACCCACAAACGGACGGGCAAACTGAATCGGTAAACCGGACTTTGGGGAATCTATTGAGGAGCAAGTGTCAGGACAAACCCAAGATATGGGATTATGTGATTGCTCAAGCCGAGTTTGCTTACAACTCCGCTGTGAGCTCCACCACCGGAAGGTCACCTTTCGAGGTCGTGTACACCAAGGCGCCCAACCATTCACTTGATTTGGGAGAGGTTCCAAAGGTAGAGAAGAAGAGTATAGCCGCCCACAATTTGGCCAATGATTACCATCAAATGCACCAAGAATTTCGGCATAGCATCGAGGATAAAAA
Organism: Euphorbia lathyris; assembly: GCF_963576675.1. Taxonomy (NCBI): domain Eukaryota; kingdom Viridiplantae; phylum Streptophyta; class Magnoliopsida; order Malpighiales; family Euphorbiaceae; genus Euphorbia; species Euphorbia lathyris. The sequence goes on along the minus strand of NC_088918.1, from coordinate 70,619,316 downwards.
TAACAAGGTCAAGGCCAAAGTTGATGAACATCGGAGGGATGTGCAGTTTGAGGTTGGGGATGAGGTGATGGTGTATTTGGGCAAATAGCGGCTTATGCATGCCACTAGTAGCAAATTGAGGTCGAGGAAGTATGGCCTGTACCGAGTTGCCAAGAAGATTAGTGCCAATGCCTACCAACTAACCCTTCCTAATTAGCTTGGGAAGATGTCTTCTTCTTTCAATGTGCAGGACCTTAGCTTGTGGAAACCGGAGGGAACATTGCCAACCAAAAAAGGGGAGAATGATGAGGGCATCCTTTCCCTAAGCCCGAACCCGAAGCCGAGAGACGGAACGCAGGGGAGACCATCCGAAGAAGGCGAGAGCAAGGGCAGCCAGCAGAGTGTAAGGGGGGGAGTTTGGCCATAGGCAAACCCAACCCTATTGGCAAGCTGTGTGGCGTATGGGGCATATCAACGTACGCGGACGGGCGGACCCGAGTTGGTATAAGAAACACTATAGGGGGACAGGGACTACCCTGGCGTATGGATCTCCGCCGCCCCCGGGGTCAGTAATCGGTACTGGCCTAAGTGATCCGCCCTAGTCTACCAGAGACTAGGAGAGTCGGGCATACGTCCTTCGGGAAGGAAGGCGGATGTCTCCGTAGGGTGGAACCCTACGGACATTATGGGGGCCGGTGAGTGCCCCATAGTGCGAGCCCATTCTAGGGTGAGGCTTGCCCCACAGGGAGACCCTTTCGGGACGAAATACCGACAGAGGCATTGACGGGACCCTTCGGTAGGAGTTGGCTGGCCGAGACTTGGGGAAGTCGAAGCGCCACACGGGGCTTAGGCTGGGCCTAGGATTACCCCCGTGACATTTGGTATCAGAGCCAGAACTAAGCAAAGGCCTTGTGAAGTATGTGGTAATCTCTTCAACTGAGCAAGACCTTTGCGAGGTGGTGATGCGTCTTCGGTGAAGACTCACTAAGGGATAAGTGTACCCCGTCGTTATCAAGTAATAAATTTCTGGTTTAAGTCCAGTTTATCGTCCACAGGATTTATTTCTGCAAGTACCGAGCTACTCGATCTCGGATGTTATCTAGGCTTAGGGGGTTTTGAGTTTGTTTGATTAAATTAGTCTACTCCTAGGTTGAATTACGCTACTCCTAGCTAAGTTATCTGATTCTAACTAAGTTACTCTACCCCTAATTAAGTTAAACTACTCCTAAGTGATCTTTTACCAATGCAATTAACCGAAGGAACATGAAGGGATACGATGATAATGAAAATAGAATGTTTAAACAATTGAATTGAAACCTAAGTCATTTGTGTCCAAGGCGATTAACCCGACCTATCCTCCTAAAGTCCCTAGTTCGTGATTCCCTTGTAAGGCCGAAACTAGCTCTAAAACAAACTCATGTACAAAAAGGACATGTTTTCTGTGCAGGTACTCCAATAAACTGGAGAAAATGCGGACCCTCAAGAGGAAAATGAATGTGGTTTTGTGTGTTGGAAACCCCAACAAGCTTGACGAAGGCGAGAAGTCTTAACAACAAACATGAGATGTTCTAGACAAGACGTGTTTCGTGTAGGGCGCAATGTCTTGCAGAACATGGTTTTGGTGTAGAATATATCCCATGCGGGACATATTTTAGTACCATATGTGTTTCATGCAGGTATTTGAGCTATATGAAGCTCGAGTCAGGCGAGCGCATTAAGCAAACGAGTCCAATGATTGACAAGTAACAAGTAAAGGTTTTAGTAAACTGTGGACATGTCCAACCAAATAAGGGGCATTCTACTAGTGAGCTGAAACGTAAGACAACCAGGAGATCCTATCATATCTTATGAAGGCAACGATCTGTAAAGTTCGAACTCAACCAAAGAATTGACGGAGGCAGGTTGTAAGACCATCGATGGAAAAACTCCGGAGTTGTAATTTCGAGTTTCCCCATCGACTTCGAACTCATCTCGAGGGAGAAGACAAAACAACACAACAATGGTGACAATAGAGACAGAAATCCAATACACAAGGAAGCAGGAAACGAAGCAACGCTTGAATCATCCGCAAACAAGTCTAAGCTTACCGCAGGTTTCCTCCTCAACTATAAATGACACCAAGAGGATGTCGGCTACACAGTTGGTATATCAATATCAATCCTTTGGTAAATCAAGTATTTCAATACTTGCAAAATCGTGTAAGAGTTCTTATCCCTCTGTTGTGAATAATGATGGTAATATTATTTTCTTGATATTTTGCTTCCGTTGTGAATGCGGGTAGGCTTAACAAAAAGTGTTCGGCTACCAACATTCACATTTTCATATTACAAAACTGTGGTTTCCTTGTGATCCATCTTGCAAGGTACAAATTTTGAAAGACAGGAAATGGTCAACAATTGCAAAGATGAACATGTCGAAATCGAAGCAAGTATTAGCGACTTCTTGCCTGGCTCATCGACAGCAATAGTCTTCGACGACGTTCCAAAATCTCCTCGATCAACAGAGACGTTGATCCTCTAAGTGGGAGAGAGTGTAAGTAGGCCCTATACGAACCCTCCTTATGATACATTGATCCTCTAAGTGGGAGAGAGTTCAAGTAGGCCCTATGCAAATCCTCCCTATGGTGTATCATAGTATATTAAGGTATACTATGGTATATTACGGAAGAGTTAGAATACTTAGAGGAAGACCCTCTAGTATATGATGAGATGTGTACGATGAGAAGTGGTGGAAGAGTAGGGGAACTCGGGAGAAGACCCTTGGAACAGTAAGAAAACTCGGAGAAAGATTCTTAGTATAAGAAGACTCAGAGGATGTCCCGTGCAGGACTAGTATCCTTGGTATAAGAAGACCTAAAGGGCGATCCGTGGAGCAAGAGTATCAGAGGATGTTTCGTGGAGCAAGAGTACTCGGATGGAAACACTAGTTGATGGGAAAGGAATTTGTCAAAAAGCTTCACAACCCTTTGAAAAGTACTTCTGCTAGCATCAACGAATAAAGTTTATAAGTGCAGCGCAAGAAAAGATCTTCAGTCGAAGATGTTCAAGTCGCAGGTCACAGAAATAACAGAGTAATGGTCGGAGTTGAAGCCATCTCTAATGACAAGTGAACAATGTGAAAACTCAAGTAAAGGATGGTTGAAGTTCAAGCCGTCCTTAGAGAAAAGCGAGCAGTGTAGAAACTCAAGTAAAGTTCAAAGGCAAGCGGAGATCGGTGGAAACAGGCCGACAGCTTAAGGAAACATTAGCGACACTCAAGCCAAAAAGGGAAAGCTTTCGTCAGAAGAGGCAAACCCGATCAATGGGGACGTTGATCCTCTAAGTGGGGGAGAGTGTAAGGGGGGGGGGGGGGAGTTTGGCCATAGGCAAACCTAACCCTATTGGCAAGCTGTGTGGCGTATGGGGCATATCAACGTACGCGGACGGGCGGACCCGAGTTGGTATAAGAAACACTATAGGGGGACAGGGACTACCCTGGCGTATGGATCTCCGCCGCCCCCGGGGTCAATAATCGGTACTGGCCTAAGTGATCCGCCCTAGTCTACCAGAGACTAGGAGAGTCGGGCATACATCCTTCGGGAAGGAAGGCGGATGTCTCCGTAGGGTGGAACCCTACGGACATTATGGGGGCCGGTGAGTGCCCCATAGTGCGAGCCCATTCTAGGGTGAGGCTTGCCCCACAGGGAGACCCTTCCGGGATGGAATACCGACAGAGGCATTGACGGGACCCTTCGGTAGGAGTTGGCTGGCCGAGACTTGGGGAAGTCAAGGCGCCACACGGGGCTTAGGCTGGGCCTAGGATTACCCCCGTGACACAGAGCACGCGGGGCGCGCCACTTCATACGCGGAGCGTGGAGAGTCCCGTTTCCAGACGAAAGTCCAGTAGCCCACCCACGCGGGGCGTCCCACCATGCGCGCGGAGCATGGAGCCAACCTCCGAAGCAAAGAATGACCAGGAGGTCAACCACGCGGGGCGTGCCACCATGGATGCCACGCGTAAAACCCACCAGTCCGAGTCTCCAGGTCTAGGGGGTCAAGGACGCGGGGCGTGATACCGGAGGCGCGGGGCATGCTCAGGAGGGAAGACTTCTCCACCAAGTTCTTCATTGTTGGGACCATTTGTGCTCCATATGAAATTACTATTTTGCCACTACTCTTATTGACTAAAACTACCCTTACTATTTCCCTTTCCCATTGTGACCCTATCCTTAATGCTAAACTAGAAACCCTACTTAGGGGCTTTAGGGTCCTTTCCCTCATGTTAGGTGAGAGTATGTAAACTCTCCTTTTTGTAATGTTTAGCAACTTTGATAAAATTAAAATTCAAGCCTCCATTAGAGCACCAAGGTTATCCTTGTTTGGGTTTATTCAATCTTCTAGTTTAGCTAGAGAAGTTTGTAATCTTTGTAAGTTTACGATTAAAACTCTCAGTTGACTTCAATCTACATCACTAATTTGACTAATAATGGTCGCAAGATGAAAATTTTAAAGAATTTGATAATATTTTAAGCATCTTTAATTCTTCAACAAAAAATGATGATTTTGAAAAATAAAAATGTGGTTCATAGTGAATGTGAACTAAACAAATTTTAATTTTTGAAAATTTTTATTTTCAAATCATTAACAGTCAAATTGACGATCTCAATCCTAAGTCATCAATTTTGCAAATGTTAACAAACACAATTCTTGTTTTGACAATAAAAAAAACCCTGCAAATCAGTGTAGTGACATGATTTTTTTTTGGAATTAATCCTATAATTAAATAAAACTATTTTAACGATAAAATACAAAAAGTCATCTATACTAATTTTAAAATTAATGTGAAACATAATATTAGATGTAATTTCCTCTTTAGTGAGGGCAAAATTATATGAACAAATTTAAATTATTCTATACAATAAAAGATAAAATTGATGTTTCTTAATAACCTTATGAACATATATGACCTTCCCTTTTTAATAAATTTTATAAAATGCACTGATTATTTATTAATTTTGAAATAATCAATTAGTATAGAGTGAATTAATGTGCAAAACTGATTATCCTTCCATTTAACAACTTTTATTATAGACTAATAACTTATGAACAATACACTTATATTTTATTTTTGTAGAAATTATCTACACCGTTATGGAGTTCTTATATTAAGCACTCGGTCTTTCATATCATTTGGAGAACCTCCAATTCACATTTGAAAATGTTTATTATGACCCCACTTAATAATTAAAATAGTGGATCCTCTTATAATAATTGTGGATCCATGTTACACGTGTCAAAATATGTATGAAAGGTCATCTGTTTGACATGGAGAACCAGATACTTCTAATAATTTCCCACTTCTATAAGAGGTCAGCCATACCGATTATCAGTTAAGTAATTGGAATAATGTCCCATTAAGTTAACAAAATTTGATTTTGTATTAATAAAATAAATGGTTTCTGCATTTTGTATTAATAAAGTCACTTTGAACATTTTAAACCAAATTCTGGTCGGGAATTGTTGACACTCACTTAATTCAACCAAACAATGTAAACGCCCTATGTATTAATATTTAGGCCTTGTTATTTTTTTACTGAAATTAAGTAAATTGAACTGAACTGAAATGATAATATTAACTCCTTCTGGTGGGGTAATAAGCAAGATGGATCTCGAGGTCTTAATTGGATGTCTTGGGAGCGGCTCTGTATCCCCAAGTGTCAAGGAGGGTTGAGTTTCCGTGACTTCACTGCCTTCAATGTGGTGATGTTGGGTAAGCAAGGGTGGTCTATGCTATCCTCTCCAGATTCTTTAACCAGTCGTATCTTCAAAGCTAAATATTACCGTCAAGCGGATTTCTTGAGAGCAAGACTTGGTCACTCTCCTAGTTTTATATGGAAAAGTATCTGGGGATCTCAAATTATCATTCATGAAGGTATAAGGTGGAAAATTGGAGACGGTAATTCTGTTAATGTTTGGTCGGATCCTTGGCTGAGAAAAGTTGATGGAAAAATGATTGAAACCCCGATGATTGCAGGATTGGAGAATTTAAAGGTCTGTGATCTCTTTATTCCGGGAACTCGTGAATGCGATGTGGAAATGTTGAACGAAATATTTATCCCCAGGGATGTGCAAGCAATCCAGAACATTCCCATAAACAGACCTGGTACTGTCGACAAAATTATGTGGAATGAAACACGAAATGGTCTCTACTCTGTTAAGAGTGCATATCGACTGGGAACGGAAGTAGTGGCTCAAAATGACCAGTGGAGGGCAGCAGGTAATTGAAGGAAAATGTGGAGTATGGAAATTCCAGCAAAAGTTCGCTACTTCTGTTGGAGCGTTGTCCGAAACTGTTTACCGGTTCGTGCTAATCTGCTGTCACGAGGTTTGTCAATTCCCTCTACTTGTGTGCACTGTAATACTGGATATGAGGACCTTTGGCATCTATTTGTTGCATGTCCATATATAAGGGAGATATGGACTGACAACAATCTGCTTAATCTAATTAATTCTATGTCTTTGGATGCTGATGGTTTTAACTCTTTATTCTTTGAAATCATCAATACTCAAACTAAAGATATATGCTGCAAATTCTTAGTGATTTTGTGGAGTTGGTGGAAAGCTCGTAATGATAAGTTATGGAAATGCGAAATAACTAGGAGCCGTCAGGTTATTATGCGGGGTCTGGATTGCCAGTCCAATTAGGTGGCTTCCCGTAATCTTAGGAATATTGCTGTTCTGCACGAACGGCCTGTGGTCTGCTCGAAGTGGCATCGCCCTCCTCAGGGTCTGGTTTGCTGCAGCATTGATGTAGCGTTTTTTGCTGCAGCAGGAAAAACTAGTTCTGCTGATGTTCTTCGATCAGATGAGGGGTGCTTTTTGTCTGCTTGGGTTAATTCTACAGATGGTCTTCAGTTGGTGAACGAAGGGGAAGCCACGACTCTGTTGAATGCACTTAATTAGATTGAATCGGCTGGTTTTGAGCAAGTGCTTCTGGAATCAGATTCGTTAACTGTTGCTCAAGCAGTTAATTCATCTCTACCCGACGAAAGCGAGTTTGGTGATATCATTGCTCAGTGTAAATCTTTACTCAGTCTCAACAACGGTTTTTCGGTCCATTTTGTCAAACGTTTAGCTAACGGTTTAGCTGATGCTTTTGCTCGGCTTTCCTGTTTACATGCTATTCCTTTTATTTATGATGTTATTCCGGATGTAATCTCTTCTAGTTTGTTGAACTTTTTCCCGATTGTGGCTCATTAATCTATTCTGTTTTCAAAAAAAAAAAAAATACTACTACTAATAATAATAATAAATAATTATAATTATAACAAATAATGATAAATTACTGAACTGAACTGAAAATTACTGAAAGGAACTGAATTGAAATTACTGATACTGAAACTAAGTGACAAAGAACATGATCTTATTATCATATGACATCCTAGATTCCTAGGTTAGTTAAGGGGTAAACTACATCCATGACCACTCAACTTTGCTCGTTCTAACATTGTGACCATTTAACTTTAAAACATATCATACTCGACTTTGCATTTATTAACATAAAACTCAATCCATCTTGACCACTCTAACATCCAGTAATTCTCAATTATAGAGCTGATCGAAATGATATTCTAAGCAACTTTAATTCTTGAACTTTTTGGTTCGAAGTCATTTAGGTATTGTTTGGTCATTTAGAGAAAATGGTTGTTTTATCTTCTCTTTCATTACTTCATTGCCTATGATCAGTAATATAAATAATGAAAGAGAAAATAAAAAACCAGAATAAAAATAAAAAAGGGACAGAATAGCAAAATCTCACTGAAAGCATAGGCAAGGCCATCTCTAGACCTGGGCATGGGTCGAGCTAGACCGGGCTCTGGCCGAGCCAGACGAACTTTTCTATAAAAGTCCTTAGTCTAAGGTCAGTCTAGCCCACCATTAATTTAGACGGGCTCAGGCTTAAAAATCAAATCCCAAACCCAGCCCATGTAAACCCACCTAAACATATATACATAATTTTCTAATTATAAAAAATAAAATGTATACTTAAAAATAAATATTTAATATATAAACCTATAAATTTATAAATTTTTGAATTAATATTAATAGGCAGGTGAGGCTGGACCGGACCGTGCTATTTTTATTAATCCCAAACCCGTCCAAATACTAGGCAGGCCTGGGCCAAAGAGCAATTATCGTTGTCCAAGCTCGGTCCAACGGACACGGGCCTGCGAGGGCCGAGCAGATATCTGGACCCGTGGACAGGTCTATTTCTAACCCATTTCTTCATTTTTGCTACATCAAACAGTATGTTCTTCAATTTCTCTCTATGTTTTAATGTTGTTATTATGTTTTTGCTTTCCGCCCTCCAACCAAAAGATTCATTTCAAATAATATTATATAACAAAATATATAATATTTATATATATAGTAAATAAAAAATATAAAAAAGTAATAATAAAATATTATTTGCTGCAACAACTTTGTAGGAGAAAAACTGTATTTATTAAAATGAGAATACGGTTTGATGATAGTTGGAGAGTCAACCATTATCAAATTTCATTTCCAACGTTAGTTTGATGTTGGATTGAAGATGGTCTTAGTTATTTTTTTGATGTAATACTCATTTGACCCTTTAAACTATAGCTTCAAAGTCAATTAAGACCTTAAACTATTAAAATCAGTAATTAAATCCCTGAACGAAGTAAAAATCATAAATTGAGTCGTTATTCTGTCCTAAAAAAATCAGAAACCGTGACTATTTGACATTGACTGTAGTGATTTTTATGTTGGCTAAACGAGTTTAGGGGCGAGTGTCTGAAATTGTTCAACCGAACAATTTTCGATGAGATTCAATTGATGATTTTTACTTAGATTGTGGATTCAATTGATAATTGGGGAAGTACAAAAATAAACCATGTGATTTGTGCCATTTTCAAACATAAACTATACAGTTTAAAAGTTGGCAAACAGGTATCTTGAGGTTGATTCTGTTAGCAAACACAGTCCAAATTAACTAACGGTGTTAAAAAAAATCAAAGGAAAAAGAGTTACTTTTGTCTTTATATTTATTTATTTTATAAATTAACTTATTTATTATCTAATTATCATAAACAAACCCAAAAATAAAAAATAAATATCAAATACACAATCTTCTCCATCTCTTTTTAATCTCTTCTTTTTCTTTTTCTTTCTCTCTTTTCTCTCTCCTTTTTATTAATTTTCTATGAGATTCAATTGATGATTTTTACTTAGATTGTGAATTCAATTGATAATTTTTACTTAATTTAGAAACCTGATTGATGATTTTGATAGTTTAGGCTCCACGTACAAAATAGCACTAATATATGTTTAACGTTTAAAAAATGGTACCAATTTAGGACTTGATAACGGAACGAGACACACCATTGATATTACTGCATTAAGTTCTGTTAATTGTACGTAGAGGGAGAAATCAGAACTTAACGGAACAATAGGAATGATGTGTCCAATGCGTTCTCGAGGCCTAAATTGATACATTTTTTAAAACGTTAAGCCTATATTGGTACTATTTTATACGTGGAGCCTAAATTGATACTTTCCCGAAAACCATAGGCCTATTTTGATACCTTATCCCATAATAAAAATGCAACTGTTGCTAATTATGCCCTCACAGTCCACACTTCCGGAAAGCCATCACTTCAATTATTAAAGTTAATCCATTGTTATGAGTTTAAACAGCTTGTTATTGATTCAAACTCTTTGAATAAGTTAGTTTTAGTAGAGATTGCTGCAACTGATGCAACTGTAATTTCATACCCTAACTTTGAGGAATTGGGTTCCTAATCTTGGGATATTGCAACAATTAAATTGATTAATATGTCGCCTTCAATTTGTGCTACTATTGACTTAAATTGTTATCGGGTGTATGAGCAAAATGAAAATTTGGGAAGGATGGTGCTTGAGTAGCTTCACCATGTTAAGGAGCTAAATATTGGGCGCTGGTTTATCAAGGTAACTCCTAAAGATATAAGAAGTTATTTTTGGAATGAGGATAGTAAGCTAAAATATATTTAATAGCTAATTTTTAGAATTCAATTTTGCAGCTAATTCAAATTTGAAATGGAATTACTGTTACCATTTTTTAATTTTCATTTTCGTTATGTTTGAAGATTCTACCAGCTTTTGAGATGAGAGGTGTATCTTCTCCATTGGTAAAAAGCAAATGTTTGACTTTTGATGGCGGTCCTAATATTGTTGAGAATAGGGGTGTAAACGAGTCGAACCCTAGGTAGGCTCATTTGGCTCATTAATATCTCTAGCCGAGCCGAACCGAGCTTTGATGAACTTTGACCGAATCTGACCGAGCTTTGATCGAATCTGACCGAGCTTTGATCGAATCTGACCGAGCTTTGACCGGGCCGAGCTTTTATCGAGCTTCTAATGAGCTTTAACCAAATTCATCATACATGCATATAATAAGTAGCGTAGAAAACAAAAAAAACCATATAACATACTCTATATAAGTTTAAATATTTATAAAGAAAAACGATCATGTTATTGTCGATATTCTAGAACAGTAGATTGTACTTATGGTCAGAAAACACAAACTTAGAGAAAAATTTCAAACAATGAAATATATAATAAAGTTTGTAATATATTTTGTTTATTATCAAAACTTAATTGTCTAGCTAAAGACCCAATTGTCTTAAGTTTTTTGATGTCTTTTTTTATGAGTTAAATCTTATTTGAGTTGTGAATTGTGATGAAAACTAATAATAACCAATAAAATATTATATATATATATATAATGAAATATATATAGTAATTAAAAGTAATCGAGCCTGCTCGTGAGCTTTCGAGCCGAACCTGATGAAGTTCGGACTCAGCTCGTTAGTGCTCGAGCCAATCCCAAACTTGAGTCGAGCCCTATCGATATGAGCTCAAATAGTTTGCGAACTATCAAAGCTCGTTTACACCCCTAGTTGAGAACATTCCTGCAATTGCATATGCTCTTGGCAGTCTTCGCAGTTTTCCAGAGCTTGAGAAATTAGTTATAACTTTGTGGCATCTTGATGTAAGTTTTGTTGCAATCAATCTTAACTTCAAATTTAATTCAAGCATTATGCGTTTGTTTCAATGTACATGTATTGTGGATCAATACCAATGGAAATTTTTCACTAAATACTACTAGCAACTTTGCAAGTCTCAATGTTTCATGATTTTTCTTATGTTTGATGGATTTTCTCAATTGTTCTGAAAAAAGCTATTATATTCAATTTCTTGGGGCTAATAAACTCTATCTCCAGTGTGCAACGTATTATGATTTTCCAGACTTGAATGTTTCTGGAGAGAACTACTGGAATTCAAAAGGAGTTGCTTTTGATTGTTTGGTGTCACATTTGAAGATTGTTAAAAAAAATTGGTCTCTCAGGGAAAGATTATCATAAACTTAATGTTCCACTCGATTTTATTGAGTTTCTGTTGAAAAATGCAAGAGTATTGGAAAGGATGGTTGTCATTATAGAAGATTGTGGAGCTGATTTTGTTTTTAAAGTTTCTCAAAAGTTGTTAAGATTTTTAAGATTTTCTCAGCATGCCATTGTTGAGTTGTTATGTTCCAAGTCACCAAAGACACAGTGGAAAAATGATCAATTGCATCGGCGCATTTGCATCGGCCCTTTGTTTAGGACCGATGCAAATGTCATGGCACTTAGTATTTGCATCGGTCCCTATATGGACCAATGCAAATAACTGTACTATTTGCATCGGCCTTTTAAAATGGCCGATGCAAATATCAATTGAATTATTTGCATCGGCCCCTTAATGGAACTGACACAAATAACTGTATTATTTGCATCAGCCCTTTTAAACAGGCCGATGCAAATAGTGTTAGTATAAATTTGGATTTTAGGGTTACTTTCGCATTTGCAGTCGCCTCTGTCTCCCATCTCCAGCACAGTTTAATATTTTATGAAACCCTAAATATCTCTTACACAAACGACTCTCCCTCAAATTCCATTGCGCTGCTGGTAGCTATCCATCTCCTTCCTCATCTTCTTTCTAACGGTCTCAATCGAGCTCTCCACCATCCGATGAGAATCGCCTCTCCTCTGACCCATTATCATCTTGGTTTATGAGGTGAGTAATTGTTCCCATATGGAAGTGAGTAATTGTTTCCTTTTATCATTCTGTTCAATTGCTTTAAATACTCCAGCACAAAAAATGGTGTTTGCACTTTCATTTGTCTAGTATGTCATATCAGTTCCTCTGCTTGTTCAATGAGAGATTTGATCTATGAATGATATTTCTGAATGATAATTTTGTTCTAGATGTGCAGAAGATTCCAGTTAACCCTAAGCCGTTCTTGAACAACTTGATGGGAAACACTGTTATCGTGTCCCTTGATGGGTATTTTTGGAGAATTAATTTTGATCATTGCTTCATGATTATTTTTTGATATTGAAATTTTTTAAAATTTCAGGAAGGAAATGTAAACACTCTAGTCAATCAAGGGTACATAAAACGAAATGTAAACACTGATATCGTGTCCCTTGATGGGTATCAGTAGTCTCAACTTCCGCCTCTTTCGAATCCTCTGATAATCCGTAATCCACCTCCAATACCGCATATCAGGCAGCCGTTGCCGTCGTCACCGCCGATGGTCCTTCCACCGCCCCTGCCGATGGGATCATCGCCGCTGTCGCTACCGACCCGGACTCGGGAAATTCTTTACACCCGAGCTCGGGATAGAGGTTCACATCACCGTTCTCCACGGAACAGCCGTCCAACGTCACACATGCTCCACCATCGCCAACAACACCCATTATTCCTCATGCACTAGATGTTGCACTCCTTTTGTCGATCCAAGCAGCAATCGCAGCACACCAGGCTGCCGGTCACGGCTCCGTTCATCAGACGCCTTCCGTTACAGCTCAGCAGACCCGGTCCGCCACCTCCACTGACGTCGCGGTTCTCGCTGCAATTGTCGCTTATCAGGCCGCGACTTTGACAAATCCGTAGCAGCCGCCGGTTTAGCCACCGTAACAAAATATCAATTCTGTTCAGCCGTCAGCCATCACCACCACTCAAACTTTTTCTCTCCTTCCGTTCTTGCTGCCCTAGCTGCCTATCAAGCAGCCGAAACCAGCAATCAACATCAGGTTATTTCTGAATCCAACACCTCACCGTTTGTTTACAATTCTCATTCTCAATTAGCCCGTGATCCATCCCCATCTTTTTTTCTCAAACTCTTTTCACAATACTTTAGATGCACCTTCAAATAATTTTCAACCTAATTTTATTCCTCCTTCCAATCCCCCTCATTCAGTCAATTCTGTCTATACGGGACTAGTTTCTTCCTCTGTCACCCTACCAAGACAACCTCCCACAAATATCACCATTAACATCAAATTAACCCCTCACAATTACAAAGCCTGGAGAATGTCTATGGAATCTACCTCAAAACCTATCACCTTTTTTCTCATATTATTAGTACAACACCTCCTCCACCTCAATTTCTTTCTCGGACAGGTTTTATGACATCTACTGCGGATTTAATCATAAATCCATCTTTTTTCCAATGGGATGATTTAGAAAATATGGTTAGGACTTTGCTCCTAAATTCCATCACTGAAGAAATTTTTCCTGATATAGCATATCTCAAATATTCACATGACATCTGGGTAGCTTTGGAAGATGCATATGGCCTTATCACAGGAACCAAACAGTTTCAGTTAGGTGTTGAACTGCATGAGCTTGAGCAAGGGGGGATGTCGGTAACTGCTTACATAAAGTCTATTCTTGATGATCTGGTTGCCTCAGGGAATCCTTATCCTCGACATTTACTACCATCAGTGCTTTACAAAGGCTTGGGAGAAGAGTATCGCTCCACTGTTCAGAATCTTGTCACCCAGCGCGGCACCCACATCAATTATTAGGAACTTCTGAATAGTTTGAAGACTATTGAAGCATTCAATCAATAAGAAAGACAACTCTGCTTTCTTTTGAAGATATACCTGCGCACCGTGAAGCAAATGTCTCCACAATAGCATCAACACAATCAAAGAAACAGAATCCAAAGAAGAGAAGGAGTGGCAAGTGTTACAACTGTGGAGATCCAAGTCACTGGGCTGATAAATGCAAAAGACCGAAGAACTCTTCACATCCAAACTATAATCCTAGACCGCAAGCACACATGGCATGGCAACAACCACCAAATCCGTTCATAGGTCCTCATCAACCTTGGTATCCCGACACTGGAGCCACAAATCACATGACAGCCAATCCAGCTCAGCTTCAACAGATGGAACCATATCTAGGATATGACACAGTTCAATTTGGCAATGGTCAATGTCTGCAAATTTCTCACTTTGGAAACTCACATATAAATAATCTAAAAATTAATGATGCCTTGCTTGTTCCTAAACTCACTAAATCCATAATGTATGTTCAAAAATTTTCTCGTGACAATTCATGTTTCTTTGAATTTTGGCCTAACCATTTTCTTGTGAAGGACCAAACAACTGGGGAAATCCTGTTACGAGGCCCGAGTAAAGATAGGCTATATATGCTTACACCCACCCTAAAGGAGGCACTTATAGGAGAGAAGGTGTCTTTTGAAAGGTGGCATGCACGGCTTGGACATTATCAGAATCAGACAGACAATATAGTTCTCAAAGGAAACAATCTATCCTCTTCAAGTTCAGTTAGCAATTGCGCTTTTTGCCCTTTAGGCAAGCTTGCTAGAAGCTCTTTACCTTCTATTAGTCGCTCTAGCATATTTATTTTTGAAAACTTACATTTGGATGTTTAGGGACCAGCTCTAGTCGTTTCTTGTCTTGGTCACCGTTATTTCTTAATTATTATTGATGAATTCAGTAGATTTGGATGGGTGTTTTGTTTAAACAAGAGTGATGTTTTTTCAACCTTTTGTGACTTTTATGCCATGAAATCTAATCAGTATAGTGCAAGGGTTAAGAATATCTAATCAGATCTTAGGGGAGAATTTCAAAAATTATAGCCTTTTTTCAAAAGACATGGCATTATACATAAAATTGCGTGCCCTCATACTCATGCACAAAATGGTATAGCTGAGAGAAAAATTAGACATGTTGTTGATACTTGCCTTACTTTGTTAGCCAATGCATCTTTGCCTCTAAAATTCTGGAACTATGCCATGATTCACAATATTAGGCTAATCAACTATCTACCCACTAAAATTCTGAAAAACAAATCACCATATTTCCTGTTTTATAAGAAACAACCTGCCTATAAGGCATTGCGTATCTTTGGACGTGGCATCTATCCTCTCATTCGTCCATACAATCAGCATAAATTTGATTTTCGTTCTAAGTTATGTGTCTACCTTGGTCCATCGGAGAATCATTCTGGGGATATCTGTCTTGAGTATGCCACCGGATGCATATACATCTATAAATTTGTTCAGCACAATGAAGATGTGTTTCATGCTTCCACAGCCACTACATCACCATCTTCATCTAACAACTTGGGGGTAAGCACATCATGTCAACTACCGTCTCTACCCAGCCCGTATCCAGGCAATTTCTTTATTCCCAATCTTATATTATCTCCTTCACATTTGGTTCCTTGTTCCCAACTAACCACATATGTCCACTCTAGGCCTCATCCTAATAGCCCAAATACTCCTTCTGACTCTGAAGCAACAAACACTGCTCCACGTCAAATTTTGTCACCAGTCATCACAGCTGCATCAACACTAGTTCCTCAAAACAATTCTACTACACCTATTGATTCCTTGGACACCGACACACCTGACATACCAGATGCAGCACCTCATGAACAACACACCATGCCAAAAACACAGTCTCCTCCTTATGAAGGTGTACCACCTACTCATGTTCCTACTGCAAGACCCCGATCTCGCACTGCATCCATGATTGGGCCACGTCAACATTATATGCAACTTCAACAGTCATCTCTTTATTCGAGGGGGCGTTTTGAGGGACTTCTAGCTACACATCCAAATAACACAGTGGACCCCACGTGTTTTAGCAAAGCCAATAAACAACCCGAATGGCGCACGGTAATGTCTGACGAGATTCAAGCTCTTCTTGACAATGGCACCTGGCAACTTGTTCCAAGACCACATGATCAACATGTCATCACCTCTAGGTGGCTCTTTCACATAAAGAAGAAGTCAGATGGAACCATTGATCGACATAAAGCTCGTCTAGTAGCATGGGGATTCACTCAGAAAGCTGGTATTGACTACAAAGAGACATTCAGTCCCGTGATCAAAGCTACGACCATTCGTTCTGTCTTTGCCATTACAGCAGCAAATAACTGGTTCATCAATCAACTTGACGTCTCTAATGCATTTCTTCATGGAAACTTATCTGAGAGAATCTATATGGAACAACCACAGGGGTTCTGGGACAGTGACAGACCGGATCATATATGTCTTCTCAAAAAGAGTCTTTATGGGTTAAAGCAAGCACCGCGAGAATGGTTCACACGGCTTCAAACATTCCTACTCTCACTTGGGTATAAGATGTCACAGGCTGATAACTCTCTTTTCATCAGACGCACCTAAACTGAAAAGACCTACATTTTGTGCTATGTTGACGACATCCTCATCACAAGTAACAATCTTGCACATATCACTAACACAATTGCAGCCATTGAACAGGAGTTTCCCATTCGTAACCTTGGCAAGGCAGAATACTTTCTGGGAATCGAGATAAGATATGAGAAAGATGGCATTCACCTATGTCAGGCCAAGTATATGACTGACATCCTCAACAGAGTAAAGATGATTGACTCCAAACCTACATTGACTCCTATGGCCACCACATCAACACTTTCCAAAAATCTTGGCATCAGCTTGTCCTCCGGAGATGAATACAGAAGCATTATGGGAGCACTTCAATATTTAACATTCACTCGTCCTGACATTGCATTTACGGTTAACAAACTATGCCAGTTTCTGCACTGTCCAACTGATAAACATTGGAAAGGAGTCAAGAGGGTCATACGCTACATTCAAGGCATATCTGATTTTGGGATAGTCATGTCCATCAAAACACTAGATCACATTCATTGTTACTCAGATAGCGATTGGGGAGGGTGTCCTGATGATAGAAGATCTACAGGTGCTTTTTGTGTCTACCTTGAATCCAGCATTGTATCATGGCAGACTCGCAAACAACCAACAATAGCTAGATCCTCCACCGAGAGTGAATACAAAGCAGTGGCCAATGCCATGATAGAGCTCGTATGGTTTAAATCGCTTCTCTCGTATCTGGGCTTCCCTCTACCCACCCAGGTTCAATTGTGGTGTAATAATGTTGGGGCAATCTATCTTACTTCAAATCCAGTATTCTATGCTCGTACGAAGCACATAGAGCTTGATTATCATTTTATTCGTGAACAAGTACAAAAGGGATTTCTCAGCGTGCGATTCATTCCAACTGATGATCAAGTTGCAGAAATCCTTACCAAGCTGCTAGTTCCTGCTCGCTTCACGATGCTCCGCTCTCGGCTCTTTGTTCGTGCCCACCATCGGCTTGAGGGGAGGTGTTAGAGATAATATTCCTATTATCCTGTAAATAGATTCCTATCTAGTTAGAGTCTCAATTTGTCTATATTATTAGCTAGGTAGAGTTTCAATACTCCTATAGTTACATATTGTATTCCTATACAAACTCCAATTGTCTCACTATAAATACAAGGCCTTAGAGCCAATACCATTCAAGGTGATTCAAATATTATTGTGCCTATTACTTCTCTCTCTATCTCCATATTATTCCTGTATATCAAACTATACATTCAACAAAGCTGCCATAAGATTGTTTACTGAATAGTTGAATGTGTCATTTTGCAATACTCCATTGATTTATGATATCTTTAAGCACTATCCTTTTGGTTTTATTTGTTTTCCAATTCATATTTTTTACAACAATAGATCATTTTACCTTTGTGATAATGAGAAATTGCAATCTCAACCTGCAATGGACTAATTTAAGACCAGTCTTGTCTTTTGTTGATTGTAAATTTCCTACCTGCTGTTAAATTCATTTTCATTTAAGGCAATGAATATGACTGAACCAGGGCCGGTTCTAGGGGAGGCCGCCTAGGGCCTCCGACTTACTGGGGTCTCCGATCGGATTTTTTTTTAAAATTTGATAATTATTAAAACAATTCTGATTAAAAGTTATATAGATTTAGATATATAACAAAAGATACTGCTATGCTGAATGATAAAGACATAGTGGTGATATTTATAAGGGTGATGGTTCAATTTCCTAGATTAGCATTTTTTTGTTCACATTTTTTCTTATTTTTTATTTCTTTCTTTGACAACACGAATGTATAAATTATTACTTTGTTATTGTAGTTATTTTTAAATTTTTTATTTTTTAATAAATTACAAGATGAAATTCACTTATGAATTACAATTTGTTATTTGGTGCAAAATGTTATTTAGACTCTGATTTATTTAAAATTTTAATATTTGGCTACTAATTTATTATTTGATCACATTTAGACCATAAACTATTTAAATTGATGAAATTTCACTCATTTATTGATTCATTTTTTCTCTTATTTTTTTTTTCTTTTGATGAAGTCTTGATAAAATTGTTTCCTTATGATATGTGGTGATATTTTGACATATGGGCTTGACATGCCGTACGTTTTAAAGTTGATTTACCCAAATAATTAATGAGATTAAAATAAAAAAAAATCTCTAAACTAAAATTTATCAAGTCTAGTTATCAAAATATCATCATATGTCAATACCTCTATTAAGTTTTCATCCAAATTGGAGTGAAATTTCACCAATTGGAATTATTCAGTGGCCAAATAATAAAATTTTGGATAGATCAAGCACCAAATGACAAGATTCCTTCGATCAATCGATGTCTAAATAATGATTTAAGCCTGTAATTCATAATAAATACGCGACTCAACCGGTTTTTAATTTCGAAGATAAATTTTTCTTTTTCTTTCCATAGAATATTGCGATTAGGTTCGAGTTCAGCCGTCCAAGATTAATTTTCAGAAATTAATACTTTGTCATCTGCTTGCTTCTCGCATGACTGGTGAGAAGAAACTTGATTTTAAATATGTAAAAGAAAACTCAATTTTACATATACAAAAGCAAGAAAAATAATAATTTCTTAACTTTATGTTATTATTATATGACTTGAATTGTAGTTAATAATTTATTGATTTTAATATTTATTATTTATTATTTCTAAAATAGTATTAGATTTAGATATGAAAAAAATGCACAATACGCTTAGAGCCTCCAAAATGCTGGAGACGGCCCTGGACTGAACTTGTTCTGCTTTTGTTTTTTATTTAACAGAATAGAGTTGAATTCACTTAGTGCAGAGGAACTTGCTGTTGGTCCCGTGTAACGTAATAGGATTAGTTCCAATGGGGGGGTTAGGAACTAATATAACTTTTTCGCTTAATAATGTTGACTTAATTTAATATTTGATAATTTAACTCAGTTTTAGGTCAGCAAGACTGAGTGTGGTGTGAGACAGTTGTAATCAGATACTGACTGGAGCTGTTTCAGTTGTGAGTTGGGAAGTAACACTTAAGTCAGTTTCCAACTCAACACTCAGATTACTCAGCTTCAGCTTGTACAGATTATTTACTAAGTAATTTTAAGCAAGCAACACATACACATATATATCAAGAGAAAGGGTTAGAAGTTACTCAGCAGACTTATCCTGGTTCGGCCTCTCCGCCTATGTCCAGTCCCTAGAATCCTTCCGAGCTTTTTCAATCCTCTACTGAGCTCTTTAAAGGTAGAGCACAAACCTTTTACAATAGCAACTGAGTATGCAAGAGTACCATCCTCTATTCGTCTACTCAATCCTATCTACCACTGAATACTATAACCGAGTACTCAGCTTCTCTCTACCACTGAGTACTATAACCGAGTACTCAGCTTCTCTCTACCACTGAGTACTATAACCGAGTACTCAGCTTCTCTCTAACCTTTTACAAATGATACAAGAATTGTTCTCACTTAATGAAGAACACTTTAGATGAATAAAATCACTCTAGACTTTTACACAATGATTGGTGTCGCACCCCGGCTTCCGGTTTTTACGCAGGTCGGGGTGCGTGGCCGGCTCGATCCGCCTTTCTCGTGTTTAAAGGTTTCGAGTCGCCACCAATCATCACTTGAAAATATGGGTGCGGGCGTGATTGGTCGTCCTATCTGTTTGGATTGACTCTGTATGGTTTAATTTTGATAAGGACGGCCTTCAGAGAGATTTAGGTTCGTTTTTCCGGTTACGTGTAGGGAAGAGATGCAATCTCACCCTACCCCGCCCGACGTATCGGTACTATTATGACATTATGTGTTTGTTATTTGTTTTGCTTTGAATTGTCGATATAAACCGGGTACTCGCGCACGTTTGTTGGGTATAGTATTGAATTCTAATGACGTTTTCACATCGATTAGAATTATTTTGGTTATAAATTCGAACGACGTTTTCACATCGGTCCGAGTTAATTTAGTTATAGATTCGGATGATGTTTTCACATCGATCCGAACTAATTTGGTTATAGATTCGGGTGACGTTTTCACATCGATCCGAACTAATTTGGTTATAGATTCGGATGACGTTTTCACATCGATCCGAACTAATTTGGTTATAGATTCGGATGACGTTTTCACATCAATCCGAACTAATTTGGTTATAGATTCGGATTTCGCATCGATCCGAATTGATATAGTTACGAATTCGAACGACGTTTTCACATCGGTTCGAATTAGTTTGGTTAATTTTATTAATCCGAAATAACATTTCGAATTGATTTTTTTTTTTTTACCTATGTGTATTACATATAGGGTATGAAAAAGTTTATACATTTTATTATAACAACCTAAAATAATGATAATAAAATGTGTTAAAACTAATTAGAAACACATGTATCTCAATCCAGAACTAGATTTAGACATGAAAATATGGAAAGCAAATTGAAGATTATATTCTAAAATTTAATAAACAAACAGAATTAGTAAAGTAAGACTACAAAACCAAAAAAAATAACAATTTAAATACACCAAAACAATTGTAAATAGATAAATGGATGAATGGTTTGGACATTTAGTTTAAAGATGTGAACTTGGCCATTATTAAGCCCATTCGCCCCTTTTATGGATCCAGGATCCATCACCCCTTTGGATTGATCAAACCTTCCCTAAAAGCAAAACTCACCCATTAGTCTATCATCCTTATATCCACCCTAAGTCTTATCTCTAAGGGTGAGCACGGTCCGGTTTGGTCCAAAAACCAAACCAAACCAAATTGGACCGAACCAAATTACCTCTATTTTTTAAGACCAAACTAAACCAAATTATAATTCGGTTTGATCTGGACCGAACCAAATTATTTCGGTCTGGTCCGGTTTGTTTTATGTTTGGACCAAACAAAGCACTAGAGACCTACAATTACTTGTACCTTCATTAACTAAACAATTATATAAAGAAAATAATCATATAATTACTTTTTCTTTTGTATATATAATTAGTTAAGAGAGAAAAAATATGTTTAATTGTTTTTCTTTTCTATACATAATAAGTTAATTCATTTAAAACCTTAAAAATTAAGAGTAGTACATATTATATTTCGGTTTGGTTTTATTCGGTTTTGGATCAGACCAAACCGAACCAAAACCAAACTAGCATAAAATTAGGACCGAACCAAACCAAAATATAATTCGGTTCGATTTGGTTCGGTTTTTTCGATCTTTGGATTTTCGGTTCGGTTCTGCTCACCCCTACCCATCTCTCCTAATCTATATATAATATAAAACAGTAACGATGGAACTGATGTGTCACTTCCGCCTTTTTTAGTGATAAAAAATTTAATATATTAATTTTAATTTTATTATATATATTTATCTATAAAAAGATTATTTTATCTGTACTATATCTAAGAGTTCTACAGAATTTAAATTAATCCCTAAAATCTCTCTAATTCTCTACACATCTATATATAATATAAAACAGTAACGATGGAATTGAGGTGTCACTTCCTCCTTTTTTAG
Source organism: Euphorbia lathyris (assembly GCF_963576675.1). Taxonomy (NCBI): domain Eukaryota; kingdom Viridiplantae; phylum Streptophyta; class Magnoliopsida; order Malpighiales; family Euphorbiaceae; genus Euphorbia; species Euphorbia lathyris. The sequence continues at coordinate 70,597,318 of NC_088918.1, read as the reverse complement.
TGATAAAAAATTTAATATATTAATTTTAATTTTATTATGTATATTTATCTATAAAAATATTATTTTATCTCATATATCTAAGAGTATTACAGAATTTAAATTAATCCCTAAAATCTCTCCAATTCTCTACATATCTATCTATATATAATATAAAACAGTAACGATGGAACTGAGGTGTCACTCCCTTATTTTTTACTGATAAAAAATATAATATAATATATAATCTATATATAATATAAAACAGTAACGATGGAATTGAGGTGTCACTTCCTCCTTTTTTAGTGATAAAAAATTTAATATATTAATTTTAATTTTATTATGTATATTTATCAATAAAAATATTATTTTATCTCATATATCTAAGAGTACTACAGAATTTAAATTAATCCCTAAAATCTCTCTAATTCTCTACATATCTATCTATATATAATATAAAACAGTAACGATGGAACTGAGGTGTCACTCCCTCCTTTTTTACTGATAAAAAATATAATATAATATATAATATATTAGTTTTTATTTTATTATTATATTTATCTATAAAAATATTATTTAAAGTAAATGTGAAAATCAAATAATAATATTTAATTATATAATACATTAATGTTATTAATTGTAATTATTAGATTGTATTTTTATTAATATTTATATATTAAGATGAATCCGTGCATCGCACGGGTCAAAAACTATTTTTTTTTTTTTTTTATAGATACAAAGTTCATCTCCTTTCTCTGATTCATGCTTCTTTCGCCTGGGCAGATTTTGAGTTTCCTTTAACCCTCTTTTGCCTTACTCATTTACTTTGGTCCTTTTAGATAGGTTCTCTAGATCTTTCTTAACTCTAACCAGACCTTTGAAGGTCCCGGAGAATGGGTTCTGATTTTGCGGTGACCGGTCGGTTACCACGGTGATATTCTCGACTTCCTAAGGGATCCGACCGGACTTCGTTTTGACATGCAAAGCTAAAGGCGAAGAGAAATCTCGGGTTTGTTCTTCTTACTCACTCTATTCTTCTCGGTCTTGGTTCTTTTTTTACTGTGTTCGGATGAGTTCTTAGAACTCTTGGACATGGGTCATCATATTCATAGGGTAAAATTTGCAGATACTGGACCTTATTGGGGTCCTGTATTCGAAGCCTTTGGTAGAAAAAATCTGAAATTTATTTACTGGTTCACCCAATCTATGAGATTGATTTTTTACAGTAAAAAGGGTATGATGACAAAGGGTGACTAATCTTCTCTAAATGATGAAGTTTTGTGGTTATTACCAGTGCAATGTTAAGTCCTTTTTTTTTTGGGTGAAACTTGCAACCATTCTCTTTTTTTTTTAAGATTTTGGAAGGCAATAACAGGAAATATACCAATGAGATATATTAAATGAATGAAACCTTCATGAAATAAAAAGAAAGCATATAAATGGAAAACAGGGGATACATGAAAAGGATGGTAGTCTAGCTACCTTGGTTTATGTACGAGACTCTGTTACAACTTCACGCTTTCTCCGTTCTTACAGTGAATTACAGTGTTTTTGCTCTAACTTCCCGGTGTTTTTTTTCCCCTTTACATTGAGATTACCGATATTTTCTCCCCTTTTACAGTGCTTTTCCTTGTCTATTTATAGTAAGAAAGCGGCTGTGAATTATTGATCATGATTTTTGCTATTTCCTACTGTGCCCCTGAGGGTTGTTTTGTCAATCTGCTTGCCCCATTTCACGGAGTGAAGTTTCTGAATGATATCATCTCTCTGCGTTGAATAATTGATTTTTTTGGCAAAAATGCCATTTGGTCCCTGTAATTGTGATTTTTTTTGCAGGCTCACGCTGCTGAACTGAATTCTGACTCGAATTTGACGTGGACCTGGATTGAATTATTTATGACCCGAACTTTGATGTGTACTCGGACTGAATTTGAACTATTTCTGACCCGAGCTTGATGTGGATCCGGCTTGAATTTGAATTATTTCTGACCCGAGCAGACTCCGTTGGACTTGTACGAATAAAATCCCGAACTTTGGAATCAGATTTGAACTGACAATTACCCGTGCTTCGAATAATTCTCCGCACTTCCGATTTGTTGGATTTGTACTGCAATGAGATAACTCAGCCACTTGAATACGATTCGGTCACTTTTTAGAATGTGCGTTCTGATCTTGCTTTTCGGGGACAGCGGGAATTTTTGGGTATCTCAGACATTGGCGAGCGGGTCTTTGGATCCGTCAAAATTACTGTAAAAAAACAAAAATAATAAGAGAAATATTTATAATAATAATGCAATATTTATTTATTACCAAAAATTTCATTTTTTAAGCGTTCAATTGTCGTTAATTTATTAACTTTTCAATTTTTGAATCCATTTGTCATAATTCGTTATTTAGAAATCAACTATATTCTAAACGTTTAATTATAATATAAATCGTAATCAAAGTCAATATTAACTTTAACTTTAATATACGATGTTACATCATAATTCGCAATTCAGACTATAGGCATTCCTAAATATAGTTTACGACAAACAAATAATTATTGAAATGTTAATTCGATTGGTTGACATCTGAACCTTAATTAATAAGTTATAACTCGGATTTCAGCAAATTCAATTTTATTCAAAATACGAGGAACATATCTCGAATAAAATTCATAATAGGTTAAAAATTGTACTTTAATTCTATTAAGTCATATTTTGAATATAATCCGATATTTTTACCGACTTATACCGAAATATGACAAATTAGCCTTAATAGCACAATTTTTCCCGAATAAATTATTTTCGAGATAATACCATATATTCTGGATAATTCATGAATCGTTCAAATTTTGAGTGAAATTTATTATAAACTTAAAAATTAGTCCGGACAAAAATGGGTATCTACAATTGGAGTTTGGTGTAAGAACCTGCTTTTTCTTTTTAGACAGCTTCTATTTTGGATTTCTAAAATGAATTGACTTGATGAAGATTTGCTTGTCTGTCTGTTTCTCTCTGGTGTGATCCAAGTGATGGATTGGCCTTTTTATAGCAATCTTTGGGGTGCCAATGATTTGAATTCCGACATAGCCGTTGTGGGGAAATTAACGGTCTCATTTCGTCATCACTTGGTCAGCTTTCAGAGCTGCAGGCCAATCCTGTCTTCTGTTTTAGACAGGAGCCAGATTTGTCTTCTTATGCCAGATTTGTCTTCTTACGCCAGGTTTGTCTTCTAGCAAAAGTCAGATGGTCCATGCTCTTTCTCGAAGAAGTCTTCAGGACAGATTTCCGAGGCTTCTGATTTGTTTCATAATTTTGTCAGACCTTGTCTTCCAAGTTGACAGATCATTAACGCTGACCTGACGAGTACTCATCTTGACTCAGCGGCTTCGCCTTCAAGCTTTTCTGAAGAAGACATTTCTTTAGCAAACCTGAGTTGCATTCTACTCAGCTTCTGCTGTGTGACTTGCTTTTGCTGACTTTGTCTTGTCTTTCTTTCATAGACTTTCAGTTCCTGTTCTCATTAGTTAACTTGCTCAACATTGAACAAACACATTAGTACAATTAAATCAAAGCACTTAAATTTAATTGTTTAATTATGGGATTAACTTAAATAATTTTGTCAAATCAAAATCATATGGAAAGGTGGTTCAACACTTGCTTCATAAATAAAACCAATATTAGGTGTATTTGAATTACCATATTAGCATAAAACCTTTCTCTTAATTTGTTGTTTTTTTCCACTAGATATACATTTGATCCTTTGTTAGCTTATTTTCAAATGAATCTTTTGTATCTTCTTACAAATTTTGATTAGAGCTCCATTCAATCCAAATTAAAATTATTTTATTTTTTTTAATAAAAAAGCATCCTTTACATCCGCCCCTTTGAAAAGGTTGACACAAATGACTCTTTTATCATTGAAAAATACGTCAAAAAAGAGTATGCCTTGTTAACTTGAAGAAAAATCCTTGATCGGAGTACTTCCCTGTGAGGCGCCGTTGGGATCGGCCGGGAACACTCCGATGCCAAAGTCAGTAAGATGGATCAAGAAAACCAACGGAATTGACAAGAATTGTGAGAATGTGTGTACCTTGATAACCTAGGGGATCAGGCTATATATAGCTGGAAGTTTGTAACCTTCAGGTAACTAGAAAGTCTTCATTAATGCTTCATTAATGGCGATTATGAGTTATCCTTTAACCTGGCAGTTTAGCTAATTAATAACTCATTAATGATCTTTCATGGCCGAGTCGGCGGCCAGCCGTTATAGAGGCGAATAGTGAGATCCGCCCTTATAGATCCGCCAGCGGATCTCTTGGAGCTGATTCGTGGAGATCCGCCAGCCAGCTTCCCTTTGGGGATCATTACGTGGCGTACTCTGAGACGAATATCCCTTTAGGTCCTCAGGATAATATCTCGATGTTATCAGAAGCCCCCCCAAAATGTCCTTAAAGTCCTTTAGGTCTTTTGAACTTCCGCGCGCCGTCATAAACACTTGCATTAATGAGCGCACTGTTCAACGCCATTGGATGACCGACACGTATAGTGGACACACTGTCCTAGGAAGGAGAAAACTCCCTTCTTCTTTCTACGCTTTCTCCTTCTTCCTCATTTCTCCATTTTTCTCCTGCGCTCGAAGCTTTTCTGGGATTTCTTCAAAGTTTCGCATCCAGGTTCCGATTTCTCATGTAAGTTCATTTTCTTTCACTCAACTTTTTTCTGGATGTTTAGAAGTTCGTCTTCATCTTCTAGATCGACTTCTGAACTTTTTAATTCCTCCCCTCCTCCTAAAATAGAAGTAGATTTTAGTTGGACCTCCTCGTCGTCGGAGAACTCCCATTCTTTCGAAGGTTCGGTTAATTCCGATTTAGCTGAGTTTAATAACTCGGCGTGTAATCATTATCAAACTCGTTCCACTAGGAATCCCTCTTTCTTTCCTTCTATCTACGGCACCGTTCCGTCTGGTGCCCCTAGGTGGTTTCCGGGATCAATGGCCTCTTCTTTGATTCCTCCTAGGAAAAAGAATCCCAGAGCGGAGTCCACTCCATCTCGTATGGGCGTCGCGGATCTAGTGGATCTGGCAAATCGTTTTCCCTGGATTAAAAACTATGAGACTCAGCTTGCCTCATCCCATCAACGTCCCTCTTGTCCGCCTAGCGGCTTCCTTACAGTGTATTGTAGTCATGTGGAGAGAGGGTTCCGACTTCCTCTTCCAAAGATGATGGCGGACATCCTCTCTTACTTTGACATCACAGTCAGTCAGCTACATCCTAATTGCTGGTTGGACATAGCCTTAGACTGCTATCTCGCCTCGAATTTAGGAGTTGTATATACAGGCCGTATCTTCAGAGCTTTTCACAAACCCTCAAAGAGAAAGTCCGAATCTTATCTCACGTTCGCCAAGTTCGGAGTATATTCGCCCTTTAGCGACAAAATGTCTAATGTCCATAGTTGGGATGAGAGATTCTTCTACGTGAAGATAAAGGATGGCGAACCATTGGGTTTTCCTTCAGTCTGGAATCCCAGGCCGCTACATATGGCGGGTGACATGCGTATCCTAACGGATAGTGACGAGAAGGTGGCGGAGCTCATGAAGCAAATCAAGGCGGATGCATGGACGTATGCGGATGCCTTAGCCTTCATGATGAGTGATATCCCATTGATTCTTCGGGAAGGGGATCAATTCATTTACTCAAAGATTACGCAATTTGACCAAGGTACCTTTCATTTCTTCATGAACCTTGATTATTTTAATGTTTTCTTTGGCAGGGGTTTATCTAAGGCCAATCACGCTCTTGCAGAGACACGTAGAAAGTTTTTGGAGGCTGAAGCACGTAAGAAAGATCAAGCGGCGAATCCTCAGACTATTACTGGCAAACGTCCTGCGGAAACGGGGGTTGAGCCGCCATTGAAGAAGAGGAAACCTAACACCACTGGGGTTCCTAAGCTTATGGCGGATGCCATGAGGTCCGCCAGGCCTGTTGGAGAAATTGCTCAGGTAGGTTACCTTTGATTTCCATTTGTTCATCAAGCTCTGACCAGAGTTTTGACTCTTTCATGTTTGTGTAGACGGCGAAGCCTGATATTGGTGGATATTGGTCCACCAAATTGGGAGCCCAAGGTTCTTTTGAGAATGAAACCATCCTAAATGATCTAGATGAGGCCTTGGGTCAAGTGGGTGAGGTGCAGAGGAACTATAACCAGACTCCTGGTTCAATTCATGTTCAAAAAGGGAAGACGGAGCTCCTTTCGGTGAGTTTCTTTAGAAAGGATGTAGATAGTATTGGCTCCTTAATCCTTCTGCCTTTTGATTGAATTGTTTGTTCTTTGACAGTTGTATGCTCGCCTTCGTACCCTGGAAAATGAGCTCCTTGAGAATGTGGCGGACAAGGCAACTGTCGAGAGGTTAGAGAAAGAGATAGCGGAAGCCAATTCCACCATCGCTTCTCTTAATGCAGGCCTCGCTTCGGCGAATGCAAACCTTGCCTCTGCCACTGCCGCTTTATTTCTCAGGGATGAGGAGATTAAGAATTTAAAGGCAAAGATTGCCTCTGATGCCAAAAGCCATGAAGACGCCCTTGGAGAAGCTGAATACACGGCGGGTGTGCAGGCTTTCTATTATGGCGAGATGCTTATGGCGTACTTCTCCTTGGCGCATCCTGAGACTAACTTCACGGATCCGCAGTTCACTGTCCCCGAACCAGAAGATGTGGCGAAGTTTAATAAAATGCCAGACGCTAAGGAGTACCTCCATGATTACGTTCAGAGATGGATGAAGGGGCCTGTGGAGGAAACCAAGCCATCCACTACTGTCACGTTGGATGAGGTTGAGGAGGTGCCCCCTGAGGCGGGTGAAGGACCGATTCCTGATCAGACTCTTCCCCTTGATCCCCCATCCTCTGCGGATAAGGAGGTATCTCCGGCTGGCGTATCTGAGGATGTGGAGAAAGAAGATCACCAAGCAAGCGCCATGAGCAAGCAAGCCGCGAAGGAGGATGCTCCCATTGTTACTTAGTTTGTTTTTATTTGTGTCATTGTAAAAACGCTTTTAAGTACGATTTGTTTTAATCCTTTTATGGAAGCTATGTTATTTTACCTTTACGTTTGCGTAAGGAAATGTATAGGCATATAGGATTTGTGTTGGAGTAGGTGGCCAGCCATACTCCATTGTATGAGCCTTTGTGAAGGTTTAGAAGCTGTTCTATTCCTTTGAGAGGAAGTAAAGCTGCCTAGGGGATCACTTTGCTACCTATCTTTGAGGTGAAGTGATCCGCCCGTAGGACTTGTGAATCCTTCTCTGGGAAGGATAAGAGAGTGTAAAGACCTTGCGTCCAAGGATCGTTTTAACTCTATTGGAGATTGGGATCCGCCTAGAGACGGATCCGCCCATAAGATTGACCCTCTTATGTATCTCTAAGATAGCGATACATTGCAAATGTGGAGAGCGTTGGATGCCTCCCCTCTTTTTAGTACTGGAATATTGATATTGCTGCAGTAAACGATAAAAAGAACATAGATAATAGAACAAATGATGTTTATTAATGGGAGAAATGCCTTATTACAGTAAGTAGGTCTTATAAGTGAGCCTCGTTAAAATCTTTAATAAGAAAAACCACATGGGAAAAAGCTTATTAAAGGAAAAAGAGTACTCAAGACCGTGTATACACTTCATTTTCTGACAAAGTATTTGCGGAGATTTTGGAGGTTCCACGTGCGTGGTAGTGTATTGCCCTCCATGTCCTGTATCTTAAATGTGGCAGATCCAATCTTCTCTACTATTTGATATGGACCTGTCCAGTTGAGCCCTAACTTGCCCTTGCCTTCTCGAGATTGGACTTTATCAGCTTTACGGAGCACAAGATCACCCACATTTAGATCCACAAGCTTGGCATTTTTATCATGGTAAGCTGCAATCCGCTGTTTATAAGCCGCCATGCGCACATAGGATTGATCCCTGCGATCCTCTATTTGATCCAGATGTTCTCTTAGCTGTTTACCATTGTCTTCTTCACAATAAAAAGCCACTCGATCACTGGGGACTTGTATTTCAACTGGAATTACAGCCTCAACACCGTGAGAAAGGGCGAATGGCATTTCCCTTGTGGCCGTCCTTGGGGTAGTGCGGTAGGCCCATAGAACACTTGTCAGCTGGTCCGCCCACTTCTTATCATGCTCTCCTAATCTCTTCTTTATCCCTTTTACTATCGTCCGATTGGTAACATCAGTCATCCAGTTGGACTGGGGATAATAAACGGAGGCGAATCTGTTTAGGATGCCAAACCCTTCACAGAAAGCTTTGAATTCGTCACAGTTGAACTGCGTTCCATTATCGGTGATGATGGTATATGGAACACCGTATCTTCCTACGATGTTGTCTTTGACGAATTCCACCATTCGTTCTGCAGTAATGGAGGAAACAGCTTCGGCCTCTACCCATTTGGTGAAATGGTCCACTGCCACTACCACATACCTTCTCTGCCGGCGAGTCGGAGGAAATGGGCCAACAATGTCTATTCCCCAGAGGGCGAATGTACGTCCTTCTAGGATTGGCCTCTGAATGTGTTTGGCAGTATGTGATTCATTCGCATGAATCTGACAATTGTGACAAGACTCTACCAATTTTTGGGCATCCAATTCAGCCGTGGGCCAGTAGAAACCTGCTAACCTGGACTTTTTTAAGATGGCGGCGGATGCTTCATGTGCCCCACATGATCCCTCATGTAGCTCCTTGAGGATTTGATGTCCTTTTTCTGATAGAATGCACTTCAACCAAGGATGACTAAAGGACTTTCTGTAAAGGCAGTCATTAATCACGGAGAAATAAACAGCTCTCCTAACTATCCGTCGTGCCTCTTCTTTGTCCTCAGGTAAGGTTCCCTTCAGCAGATATTGGCGGATGACTGATCTCCAATCATCCTCCACTGTTGTGAGTAGAGAAACTTCCTTTGAGGCGAATGCTGGAGCTATTTTAACTTCGAAGGGACAATCCGGATCCGTCCAGTTCTCCTCACAGGATGCCATTTTAGCCAAATGATCTGCCTCTGTGTTGGACTCCCTTGGTACGTGAATCAGTTCCCATTTAGTTTCCTTAGCTTCAAGGTGATTCAGCAACCTTTTGACTTCCGCTACATATTTGGCCAGAACCTCGTCTTTCACCTCGTAATTCTTGATGACCTGGTTGACCATTAGTTTAGAGTCGCTATAGATCACGATCCACCCCGGAGTGATTTCTTTGAGTAGGCGCAATCCCAATATCAGAGCTTCATATTCAGCAGCATTATTAGTGGCATGGAAATTTAATTTTGCTGCGTATCGTAATTTTATGTATTGGGGACCCTTGATCACAACGCCTACGCCAGCTCCATCCGCCGAGGAGGCGCCATCGGTGTACATTGACCATTCCTCTATCAGAGGCTTGGGATGATCTATCCCTTCGTTAGTGAATTCATTCACGAAGTCCGCCAGGACCTGACTTTTTAAAGCTGACCTGCTTTCATACCTCACATCGAATTCGCCCAGGCGGATTGCCCATTCCATCAGTCTTCCCGAAGTATCTGGTTTCTGCAACACTTTTCTCATTGGTATATTTGTTCGAACCACTACAGTATGCGCCTGAAAATATGGCCTAAGGCGGATTGTTGTGGTTACAATAGCCAGTGCCATTTTATCAAGCTTTGAATACCTGGTTTCGGCGTCTTTCAGAACCTTGCTCACGTAATAAATCGGAAACTGCTGGCCATCCTCTTCTCGTATCATGATCGTGCATACGGCTTTGTCCGTGACCGATACATACATGTAGAGGTCTTCTCCCTTCAAAGGTCGACTCATCATAGGTGGCTCTATGAGGAACCGCTTGATTCCTTCGAAGGCTCTTTGACAATCCTCATTCCACTCGAATGCCTTTTGCTTCTTGATGACTTCGTAAAAGGGCTGGCATCTGCGAGCCGAACAGGAGATAAACCTGCCCAAGGCTATGATACGCCCGTTAAGGCGTTGTACCTCTCTGATATTCCGCGGCGCTTTCATTTCTAGGACTGCCTTAACTTTGTCAGGGTTTGGGCTAACTCCTTTTTCGCTGATCATGAACCCTAAGAATTTTCCATATATTGCCCTGAAAGTGCACTTCTCTGGGTTTAACTTAATGTTGTGGCGTCGGAGTACGCCCAGTACCTCCTTTATATCATCTGCATGCTTTTCTACGGTCGTACTTTTGATGATCATATCATCTACATAGACAGAATAATTACCCCTTTTACTATCTGTGAATATCTTGTTCATCATCCTCTGATAAGTTGCACCTGCGTTCTTAAGCCCGAAGGGCATAACTTTGAAACAATAAGTGGCTTGGTGTGTTACGAACGAGGTCTTGATTCTATCTGAGGGCTCCATAGGGATCTGATGATAACTTGACTTCACATCAGTAAAGGAGTACATTGCGTGACCGGCAGTTCCATCTACAAGCATATCAATACATGGCAAAGGATAGTTGTCTTTGGGGTAAGCTTTATTGAGATCTGTGAAGTCAATGCACATACGGTAAGATCCGCCAGCTTTTTTCACCAAAACGACGTTCGCCAACCACTGAGTGTAAAGCACCTCTTCAATGGCATCCGCCTTTTGGAGCTTGGCGATCTCTTCCTCTATCACCTTCTGCCTTTCCGGGCCATGATTTCTCCGTTTCTGAGCCACGGGAACTGCATCCCTATCAATGTTGAGCTTGTGAGTGATTACGTCTGGGCTGATTCCGGGGAGAATTTCATCCTTCCATGCGAAGACATCTTCTGCCTCGCGGAGCACTTTGGTGATTGCATTTTTAATTTCATCTTTGAGCCCTTTGGCCATTCGCACCTGCTTTTCATCCGCCATAAGGTACATTTCGGTCTCGCCCAAGGCCATCGTGACGCGTTCTTCTTCATCTTCCTCCTTAGATTGAGGGCGAATCATTAATGCTGCCGAATACGTTTCTTGGGCCACCTTTTGGCTACCTTTGATCATTACACCTCCCTTGGCCGTGGGAATGTAAAGTGTTAAGTGGCGAATGGAGATAAGAGCTGCAACTTCGGAGATAAAAGGTCGTCCGAGGATGATATTGTAAGCTAACTGACCGTCCAAGATCGAAAATTCTAAATCTCCCCTCCAAACTTGGTCATCATTTGTAAGCTCACAGTCCAAAGTAACTTGTCCTTTTGTTTGAATAGTATGTCATATCACTCCCAAGATATTGACCACGGTCGGCTCTACTTGAACAGGATCAATCATGAGTTTGGCGAAAGCTCCTCTGGTGATGACATTGCATGAACTTCCAGTATCAATCATTACCCTTTTCATCTCCCAACCTTCTACCATCATAGTCACGACCAGTGCATCCGCATGGGGTAGTATCTCAGGAACTGCATCTGAAAAGGGTCGATTTAATGATGTCCTGTCAAGGGCGGTAGTCCTTGCCTTTTTCAATGTTGGCTGGTACCCAGGTCCGCCTGCTATGACATTGATAGTACCCTTTCCCTTCTTCTTTGGGTCCTCCTTGGATCTGTCACCATCTCCTCTCTTGCCTTCAGTTTGGATGAACCGATCCAATTTGCCTCTTTCTATGAGACGCTCAATTTCTCGAGCTAACTCCCAACATGCATCAGTGTCGTGGCCATTTTTCCTGTGATACTTGCAATAGTTTTTTGGATTTTTACCATTATTGGTGTACTCCCCTCCCTTTGGTTCGGGGTATGAAATGCTCCGCTTGTGTTGACTGTTCTCGATCCACATAAGAACTTCACTTTTAGAAGCATTAAGAGGTGTGAAGGAGGTGACAAACGTTGATTTGCTCTTAGAATCTCTTCGCCTGTTTCTAGAGTTAGAGTCTTGACGTTTGTCTCTGTCTCTATCTCGGGAACGAGATTCGCCTTTGTCCCTCTTCGGCGATGATGGCGAACCTCGGCGAATGTCATCCACCTCTATGAAATCCTTACAACGCTCCATTAACTCTGCCATGCTGGTGGGTTTCTTTCGAATGAGATCTTCCTGCAGACTCTTACAGGTGGTGTTTCTTACGAAACATTCCACGGCTACGGAGATATCTACATCGACAATTTGTATGCACAACTGGTTGAAAGTGTCCACATACTCCCGAAGGGACTCGTTCGCCTTTTGCTTTAACTCAAAAAGCTTTCCAGATTTCACCACTGGAGGAATACAGCCGGCGAATTTAGCACAAAATTCCCTGCTCAATTGATCAAAGCTGTTTATCGAACCTGGAGGTAAAGATTGAAACCACAAATAAGCTGGGGCCCCTAGCGTGGTAACAAACATTTTGCAGAGCACGGGCTCGGTGGCACGGTTGAGTCTAAGCAGGATTCGATACTTTCTAACGTGAGCTTCTGGATTGTCATTTCCTGTATATATCGCAAGATTGGGGATTTTAAAGGCTCTGTCTGTTTCCTCCGCTTCAATCCAAGCTGCGAAAGGCGAATCCCTATTGGCGAATGGATTATGCCTAGCATTTTCTTCATTCATACGGAGCACCAAGGCTCTAACTCTATCATCAAAATTTTCTGGATTCGCCCTTGGACGACCTTTTCGTGGCGATCTGCTAAGAGAAGAAGAAGAAGAACTTGAATCAGACGATGGATCTGATGGCGAACGCCTTCCTCCATTACCGCGTCCACTTCCTCCTCCGCCTCCTCCTCCACCACCACCTCCCCCTCCGTTTCCTCCACCTGGGGGAGTCGGACCGTTTCCTCCCCCCTGGCCTCCCGACGGGATGTGCCCAACAGTTCCTGAAGGCGGTGGCGGTGGTGGACCACTTGCATGGGATGTCTTTTCTGGCCTTTTACTTTGCCTACGGCCAGTAGATGGGGGCGATCTGCCACGACGGGAGGATCTCGCTCGTCGGGGCGAAGGTGACCTGGTCCGCTTACCTTTCTCTTTTCTATGCTTCTTGTGAGTTGGCCCTTTAGATCTGCCAAGGGATAAATTCGTCCGTGGACGCCTGGGTACATTGGACCCACCAAGATTCAACCCCGGACCCCCAGATCCGCCAGGAAGGGTCGTATCATTTCTTTGACTTCCTTCACCAGGGAATAACTCCCGATTAATTGGTCGCTCGCCACCGGATGTCGTGGCAGTTATCATGGAATCCGTGTTGTGAGCTTGAAGGAACGAAGAGCTATAGGCACCTGGTCCAAGGCCAAAGTTTAAAGGCCAAGATGAAACGGTCGATGTAGACGTCGTGCTCCAACGTGGAGGAAGAGTCATGAATGTTCGAAGGCGATTCCCTATCTCAAGTCCATATCGCGCCTCAATATCTTGAGCACACATATTGATAAAAGCAGTTGTTGGCATGTTACTGTCGACATGCGTTATAGGAGCAGTTGTCCCAGTGCGACCAGCACTAGATGGTGTAACTAACGGCGTTTCAATCCCTGAGGAGGGATTTTGACCTCCGTTGGTCATTGCGTTTTCAGCGTGAACGAAAAACCCTTTATTTGATTAAGGATTCCACGTTCACCGCACCAATGTTAACTTGAAGAAAAATCCTTGATCGGAGTACTTCCCTGTGAGGCGCCGTTGGGATCGGCCGGGAACACTCCGATGCCAAAGTCAGTAAGATGGATCAAGAAAACCAACGGAATTGACAAGAATTGTGAGAATGTGTGTACCTTGATAACCTAGGGGATCAGGCTATATATAGCTGGAAGTTTGTAACCTTCAGGTAACTAGAAAGTCTCCATTAATGCTTCATTAATGGCGATTATGAGTTATCCTTTAACCTGGCGGTTTAGCTAATTAATAACTCATTAATGATCTTTCATGGCCGAGTCGGCGGCCAGCCGTTATAGAGGCGAATAGTGAGATCCGCCAGCGGATCTCTTGGAGCTGATTCGTGGAGATCCGCCAGCCAGCTTCCCTTTGGGGATCATTACGTGGCGTACTCTGAGACGAATATCCCTTTAGGTCCTCAGGATAATATCTCGATGTTATCATGCCTTTTTAAGAACCGACGCAAATGAGACTGTATTTGCATCGTTCCTTTTAAAAGGGCTGACGCAATGAGTTTCATTTGCATCGGCCCCTTTGAAAGGGCCGACGCAAATGAGCTACATTTGTATAATATAACTTAGAATTGACCTTATATTAGAGTGTGCAGTTTTGTGTTGCTAGAAAACTACTTCGCGGTTGTGAGTTTTGCTTTGCGGTTGTCGCAAACTGCGAAGCAAAATCATCGCGGATTGCTTCAACCTCGAAGCAAACTCATATCCCCGAAGTAGTTTTTCCCTTAGCAATTCCGCGAACCCTAAATAAGATCAATATGATCATTAAATTTCTATATAAAAACAGGTTAAAACAACAACTCAATTTTGTCTAATATTTCAATATGATCATTAAATTTAAATTTGAATTTTGTGTGCATAAGATAATCCAACAAAAATATATATATTTATTAAATTTTTGACCTATAATTTCAACGTGATGATATGATTTAGTTATAATTTTGTAGTCAATTATATTATTCATGTAAAAAACCCAATTTATATAGTATTATAATCCACATTTGATTTCTTCTAAATAAGATCATTAAATTTCTATATAAAAACAGGTTAAAACAACAACTCAATTTTGTCTAATATTTCAATATGATCATTAAATTTAAATTTGAATTTTGTGTGCATAAGATAATCCAATAAAAATATATACATTTATTAAATTTTTGATCTATAATTTCAAGGTGATGATATGATTTAGTTATAATTTTGTAGTCAATTATATTATTTATGTAAAAAACCCAATTTATATAGTATTATAATCCACATTTGATTTCTTCTAAATAAGTCTGATTTATTTTATTTGAGATTATTAGATTGAATTTTTTAATGAGATATTCTGAAAATATCGCCAACAATCAAACGGGGAAATTTATTTATTTATTTTCTTAAAAAAGAAAAAGTGTTGATGTGCTATCTTACTCGTAAAGCGCATTATTTTAAATTGGACTGTTATGTATAAATGTCTCCCAACTAACCATAAACATGTATTGGGCTGGATTTTTCTTTTAAGAACAAATTCTCAAATAAGAACCATAGCTTATATTAATAATTAGGGTAATTAATTGATTAGTTGTTATATTTTGACAAAATACACTATTTAGTTCCTGTATTTTCAAAAACACACGGTAAGGTCCCTAATCTTTTTCTCAGTGAACTGTTTAGTCCTTCCGTCTGTTTGTTAGATTTTTTACCGTTTATGAATTCAGAAATGACTAAATTACCCTTTACTATTTATCAGTCAAAAGCAATTCACACCTCTTTGTCTTTCTCTCACAACTCGCGCACACAAAAAATGGAGAAATGATTGAATCCCTAACCCATAATCGAATAACTCATGCTCACTCTTCTTATTTGAATTGAAGGTAGAAATCGACTCAAATCTCTCTCGCTTACTCTTCCTGTTAGAATTGAAGGTGGAAATCCTCTTACTCTCAATGGTGAGTTTAATTTCCTCCATATTCTCAACTCATGTTTATTGCCAACTACTTCAGTGATGACGAAAGATGTTTCTGCTAATCCAAATTGACTAACAGAATCTTCATGAGAGTC
The DNA here is from genome assembly GCF_963576675.1 of Euphorbia lathyris. Taxonomy (NCBI): domain Eukaryota; kingdom Viridiplantae; phylum Streptophyta; class Magnoliopsida; order Malpighiales; family Euphorbiaceae; genus Euphorbia; species Euphorbia lathyris. Next base: position 70,581,768 of record NC_088918.1, on the reverse strand, counting down.
TAGTGGTATGAACTAAACAGTTCATCGAGAAAAATATTAGGGACCGTGTGTTTTTTAAAATACAAGGACTAAACAGTGTGTTTTGTCAAAATATAAGGACTAATAAATTAATTACCCTAATAATTATGAAAATCAAGACACATATTCTCTCCAGCTTTTATATATATATATATATATATATATATATATAATTTTATTAACTTATTTAATTTTATTAGTTATATATTAATTTTTTTTTTGGTAAGAAGGGAAGAAAAAAAAAACAAACAAACAAAAAACTAACCCGGGATCAGTCTAGGAAGACTGACCCCAATCCTATCCTCAAGAAGAGAAGGTAACAGAAAAGAAGGAGGAACGGAAAGGGTAGAAACACCTAACATCCCCCCATGCCCAGCAGCTGCCAAGCGATCCGCCACGCGGTTTTGCTCCCTATAAATATGGGAGAAGGTAAGAGAATCGAAGGCAGGACGAAGCCTCAAGATGGCTTTAATGAGATTCTGACTCTTAAGACAAACAACCTGTCTATCCGAAATCCTGTTGATAGCCTCCAAATTGTCAGACTCCACCGAAAGTCTTTTAACACCCATGCGAATGGCGAGTTTAATGCCAGACAAGATCCCCCAGAGCTCTGCAGTAAAGGAGGAGCCCGTACCTAAGTTATGGGTAAACCCAGCCAGCCAGGCGCCACCAGCATCCCGAAGAACTCCACCAGCAGCAATTCTGCCATTACTAAGGCAGGAGCCATCCGTATTCAACTTGACAACCCCTTCCCTGGGCTTCCTCCAACCAACTAACTGGACCTCTTTAACCGGGGAGGGGTGAACCAGGGGCTCTCCTTCAAAACTCTTTGTAATAACAGAGAGTTTTTTCGAGAAGTAAAACCGGAGGTCAGGAATAAAGACAGTCTTCTCAGCAAATAACTCTTCATTCCTCCATTTCCACATTTGGTGACAAATAATAGCGAAGAGAATAGCCCCGTACTCCATACTGGCCAACAAATTCCCATTAACGCCTTCAGAGAACCAGTCAATATCAGAGAACCCCATAAAGGAAGGAAGGATGTGGTGAGGAAGGACCCCTTCCCAAACCTTTCTACTATTCGGGCAATCCCTCAAAGCATGGCACAAGGTTTCCACATGGCCGCTGCATCTGCTACAGGCACCAGATACAGCCAAGTGCCTTCTGTGTCTATCTGCATTCGTGAGGAGCCTGTCTTTGACTCCCAGCCATAGGAAACTCCTAATGCGGTAGGGGACTTTGAGGGCCCAAATGGACTTCCAAATTTCCAAAGGAGGATCAGCCCTATTAGGGGTAAAAGCTTCATAGGCCGATTTGCAAGAATAAGAAACATTATTAGTCAAGGCCCAGCAGTGTCTGTCCTTATCCTCCTCCTGATTACTAATCTTCACACCTCTAATATTAAGGAGGGTCTCCAGGCTAAGAAAGGAGTCGAACTTAGACCAGATCCAGTCTCCCTCCGAGTCCACCACATCAGCAATTCTCCAGGAGAGGAGATCATTCGGCGGAGGGGCGATGCACACCTCAATCAACGGTTTGTCACCAATCCAGGTGTCATACCAGAAACTAATGGATCTCCCATTACCCACCTCCAAGCCAATCCCCGTACAGAACTCAGCAAAAACAGCACTAAGCCCTTTCCAGAGGAAGGAACAGCTGACAACCCTCTCCTTCGGGCCACCAAAGATTCTATCTTTCCTATACTTGCCGCACAGAAGACGAACCCAAAGGGAGGAGGGGGATTGCCACATTCTCCAAAGAAGCTTCATTAACAGGACTTTATTATTGTCCTTAGCTTGCCTTATACCAAGACCCCCCCTGCTCTTAGGCTGGCAGGCTTCCTTCCAAGGGACCAGGTGAATCTTCCTCCCATCCCCAGACTCTCCCCACAGAAAACGCCGATTAATTTTATCAAGGTCGTTGAGGACCGGCTCAGGGAGCTTACAGGCTTGCATGATGTGATTTGGAGCAGCGCAGTTGATAGACTGGATTAAAGTAAGGCGACCTGCAAGTGAAAGAGAATTAGCTTTCCAGCTAGCACACAAACCGTTAGATTTGTCCAAAATGTCTTTAAAAGAGGCTTTGGACACCCTGTCACTATGAAGAGGGACCCCAAGGTATTTCCCAAACGATTGAGTCAGGGGAATGCCAGACATCTCACTCAGTCTTCTACACAAGCTATTATCCATATTCTTGGAACAAAGCATACGGGATTTATGGATGTTAATCTTCTGGCCAGAAGCCTCACAAAAGCAGTCGAGGATATCCATCACAGCCTTAATTTGTTCCTCATTACCCTCCACAAAAAGCATGACATCATCAGCAAAGAGTAAATGGGTAACAGGGGGGCAATGTCTGTTGATGGAAACAGGGTGGAGAGTCCCTTTGCTCACCGCCTCTTGGATCAGGTGAGACAATCTTTCCATGGCAATAACAAAAAGGAATGGGCTCATAGGATCCCCTTGACGAATACCCCTGGATGGAGAGAACTCATCCGACATATCCCCATTGATCATAACCTGGAAAACAGGAGAGGAGATACACTTTCCAATCAAATTCCTCCAGTTCTCCGGGATACCAGCTTTGGCTAAACTATCCAGAAGAAAGCTCCAGTTCAACCTATCATAGGCTTTCTCCAGATCCAGCTTGAGAGCCACGATCCCTTTCTTGCCTTTCTTAATCTTCATAGAATGGACAACCTCCTGGGCAATAACAACGTTATCCATCAATTGTCTTCCAGGAACAAAGCTCCCTTGATTTTGGCTGATAATATCCGGAAGGATCTTCCAGATTCTATTAGCCACAATCTTAGTAATAGCTTTATACAAGACATTACAAAGACTGATGGGTCTCATCTGGAGAAAGGAAGACGGCTTGGCAACCTTAGGAATCAAGACAAGGAGGGTTTTATTAACCAAACTGATATCGTTCGAACCACCAAAGACACCTAACACAAAGCTGTATATACCCTCTTTAACAGTGTCCCAGTGTTTATGATAGAAACTAGCGGGGATACCATCAATACCAGGAGCCTTAGTGGAACCGATGCTGGAGAAGGCCAGATCAATCTCTTTAAGCTCAATGGGATGGAAAGCATTATTAATAGCATCCTCCCCCAAACGAGGAAAGGAAATGCCAGAGTGGGCACTCTCTAGGTCCACAGCTTCCTCTCTGAACAGGTCCTTGTAGAAATCAAGGGCAAGGCGCCGAATGTCCTCCTCCTCAAAAATCCACTCACCACTGGCGTCTTTAATAGCCTCGATCCTATTTTGCTGTCTCCTAATGATCGTTGAGAGGTGGAAAAACCTGGTATTCCGGTCCCCGTCTTGAATCCAAGCCTTCCTAGATTTCTGGAACCACAGAAGCTCTTCATGTCTAAGCACAGCTTCCAACTCGTTCTGAAGAGCTCTTAGGTGACCATTCAGGCTATGATCAAAACGAACCTCCAAGCAACGCTGAACACCTTCCATTCTCCTCAAGAGTTTGTTCTTCCTCCTGATAATATGACCAAAAGTATTTTTATTCCAAACAGCCACATTCCTCCTGAATTCCTCAGTAGCGAGGAGAACATCAGAGTGGGGATGCCAATTGCTTTTAACGAAATCCTTAAACTCGGGGTGAGACTCCCAAGCCACCAGATACCTAAAAGGTCTATTACCTTTCAGCCGATTTCCTTTGACCAAATTAATGAGGATAGGGCAATGGTCTGAGTGACGGAAAGGGAGATTAAGTACCTTGACCTCAGAAAACCTATAAATCGCTGCAACATTAGCGTACACCTTATCCAACCTAACAAACACACTATTCCTTTTCCAGGTAAATTTGTGGCCAGCAGCACCCAGGTCCGAAAGCCCGCACATATCCATACTTTGCTTATGATTAAGACACCGGTTCACATAATGATTACCCCCTCCTCTCTGATCACTCAAGAGGGCAATGTCATTAAAATCCCCGGCAACCAACCACGCCTCCACCATGTTAGAGCTAAAAGAATGAAGGATCTCCCACAGCCTTCTTCGGTTAGTCGAAACAGGATCAACATAGACGAAGGTAATAAAGAAGGGTTTATTACCCGGGTAACACACCTTACTATGGATGAATTGACTGTCCATAGTAACAATATCAATATTGACTTGACCTGGCTTCCAAAAGAGCCAAATCCCCCCTGCCCGGCCAGTAGCCTCCGACCTGACGCAATTCCAATTCTTAAACTTTCTAACCACCTCATCTGCTTTGGCTCCACTAACCTTGGTCTCAAGAAGGACAAAGCAGGAAGGGTTAAACTGTTTAATGAGATCATTGACATGAATGCGGGTAGCCTTGCTCGCCGCACCTCTAACATTCCAAACGAAGAAGTCCATCAGAGGGGGAGACTACAGACGCAGGCCCAAACCCTAGATCAGGTATTTGTTTGGGGCTCCGGAGAGCCTAGAGGCGGTCCCAGAAGGACCCCTTTTATCCAAAGAATTCAAACCATGAAGGTTCTTTTTAGGTTTCCCTTTGGGATTCTTCATGTTTAACTTACTCACTCCTATAGTCTTACCAATAGGAGCATCAACAGGAGGATGTAGAGTACTCGCCTCCCTACTCAAACCCTTCCCAGCTGACAGGATAGACTGGGGAATCTCTTTGCCTTTAGCAGAAGCATTAGAGACAAAGAGAGGATTAATAGAATTACCCAGACTAGAGGCATGCTCTACCGACTCTAGACCAGGCATGCTTAAATCAATCTGCTTATCAGAAGGATCTGAGTCTTGATCTTCCTCCATAGACAAAACACCGAACCTTGACCCGGAACCCGAAGCTGAGTCCACTCCAGTCTCAATCCCCTTCTTAATATCCGGGGGTCTGACCTTGATCTCAGGAGCAATCTGGAGAGTAGTCATCTTCGTACTGATATCTGGTGAATGATTAGCATTAACATTAGCCCGTGGCTTCCTTCTCACTGGCCTCTTGGCAAGCATCCATGGGCCAAAGCTCCTTACTTCCCCTTGACTCTTCTCAGCTTCGCCTATGATAGGTTGCACCAACTCCTCCACGTCCTTCCTCCTCTTAGGACAACCCTCAAGGGTATGGCCAAACATACCACATTCATAGCAGATGTTGTGTATACCTTCATATTCAATATGATAGACCTTGTTTTGAGTACAGAACTGAGAAAGAAGAGGCTTAGCGAGATCAATATCGATACAGACCCTGGCAAACTTGCCTCTCACTGCCCCAATGGTAGTCTTATCAACATGGTGGACTTTCCCAATAAGGCTACCAATCTTGTTCAGGAACCTATCACTGTAGTATTCAAGAGGTAGGCCCGGGAACCTAACCCAAGTAAGGATCCTGTTAACAGAGCAATCATGGGGATCAAAATTTGGGACCCAAGGTCTCAGAGCCAACACATGATTGGAGATAATATACGGACCACCATTCACAACAGCATTGAAATCCTCAGCCCTTGTGAATTTAATGACATAATAGTCATTTTCAAGGTCTGTGATAGTAACCTTTCCTTTCTTTGCCCATTGAGCCTGGATCCTCTGGGCAAAATAATTGAAACTGATCCTTTTCCCCAACACAGTGACGATTAACGCCAATTTCCACTTCGATCTCATGACCCGCTTGTCATCTGAGGACAGCCGGATCCTAGGACACAGCGGGTTAGTTATATTAGAACTGAAAAAAAAATAATAATTTGTCATCTGAATTTTAAAGGTGTTTTCTTTGTTTCTGAACTCATTCAAAGTGATATTATATATATATAAAAAAATCATATTAGATAGAAAAATTGGTACGAAAAATATGTTAGATGTGATTAAAAAAACGAATACAGAAAAAGATATGAAAAATAAAACTAGAAATTAAAGAATATAGTGAGACAAATTTAAGGTATGTATTTGCAGTTTCTTTAAGACATACTCCCTCCATTCCATTATATAAGTCATTCTAGGGTATTTCACACAAATTAAGAAATATATTGGTTAACTAAAAAAAATTCTCTCTCATGTCACTATTGGGCAATAAGCATTGGAATATTAAAAAACACATGTACCAATACAAAAAATAATTCTCTCTCATGTCACTATTGGACAATAAGCATTGGAATCCTAGAATGACTTATATTTAGGAAAAAAACTAATTTGCTAGAATGACCTATATAATAGAATGGAGGGAGTATTTCTTTACTGTTGACGATCGTCTCTTAGGATATAACAAATTACTCAAACAAACTCTTACCGTGTGTAGATTCGTTATCACCGAAGCAGGAAAACAAGAACAATATAACGTAGAGATGGCAGAAAAATTCTAGAAAGTAATTTTTTTTTTTAGTCTTTAGTCTCTGAATTTTGACAGTTCCATTATGTATAAATAGAACTCAAAATTACATGTCTGTTTGATAAGGAATCAACTTTAAGGTACATGTTTGTCAACTTTTAAGCTATATAGGTTATGTTTGAAAATGGTTCAAACCACAAGGTTTATTTTTGTAAAAGGCAAACAGGATGTAACTAACCAAACATTTAAAACTTTCCTTTTTGAAGTGAAAATGCAAATATAAGTATGAAAAATGAGCTACCAAACATCTCCTAAGTCCTAAAGGCTAATTAAAAAAAAAAAAAAAACTGGTTTTAGAAGTTTTTTCAATTAGCTTATTGCTTCATCTCTTTTCAATGAAATTTTTATCCTTAATTACTACCCTTTAACCCCAAATAAAAGCTTTATCATGTCATTATTTCTTATTTTACACAAACAGTTATTAAGAATCAACTAAATTTTACCAAACATATTTACATTATAGCCAGTGGCAGAACCAGAATTCCAAAACAGCAAGGGGCTCAATTTTTTTATAACGTCAATAAGAAATATAACTATATCCAAAATTATATAATTAATATTTGATGTTGACCATTGTACTAGTGGTTCTTTGAGTAAATAATTAGTGACAATTAAATCATGCGATTATACATACTTTTATAACATTGCAACACCGACAAAATTAGGATAGCGGTAAAAATACCAAACTTATAATAATCTATTAGCACATTGAATTAATTTACTTAAATTGTAGTACATGCTTTAACTTGTTCAAAATCTGTCAGTTTTCAAGGATTGCTATATACGTTATTTAAGTAAACTAAACCTTTCCAAAATATAAAGGGATAATTGATTTTGATAAACAATATTAGTCATGGCCTAAACATTACAAATTAAATTAAGTGTATGGAAAATTCATCAAAAAAAAGTGTATGAAAATTTTTATTAATTTTCTTACTTTTTTTTTATATATAAACTCCAACTTGTAGAATATCCATGTTGCATTGAATCAATATTAGAAAATACAGTTCTTTTTTGCAATGTTATCAGAACCGGATCGGATATAAAACCGGATTTATAATTAGGTCACGAGTCACTTGGTTCAACCAAATGACTCGGATTGGTCGGACCGGATGATGTAATAAATAAATAATATATATTAATCATATATAATCAATTTATTTATTTTATTAAATTATATATATAAAGTTAATTCATAAAAATAGAATTGATATCTAAAAAACATTACCGAATAAAAAATATAAACCAATTAAATTATACATTACAAAAATCCTATTTTTAAAAATGTAGAAATGATTAATGTATTTTTTTTTTGGTAAAATTTAAAAATATTAATGCATTTTAGTATAACTTAAAAACTAAATATTTGAAAATATTTTACGTTTTTGGCTTCTACTTAAAAAAATATTTAATGTTTAACTCTTTGTTTTCCTTGTCAAGTGAAAATGAAAAAAAAAAAGAGAAAACAAAAAAAAGTCTCCAGCTAGGCATAGTTCAATGAAAGAAAGGAGATCCCACATCGAAATTGTGAGGAAAAGATGGGAAAGGAAGCTGCTATAAATACAAGCATGGGTTAGGAGAAAGTTGAATAGGCCCATGATCTAAAGTTTCCCCTTTGGATTGAGTGCCTGTTTAAGTTAAATGAAATTTTTTATCAGTCAATTTTTTTTTCTCAAAAAACCGGATCCATTCCGGTTTCTGGTTAGACCGCCGGGTCACTGGTTCATTCCGGCTTTTAATGGGTTGTTGAGGATTGAAAAACCCAACATGACTCGGACCGGAATTATATCTGGTTTCCGATTAGACTGGTCCGACCGGTCGATCCGGTCCGAGTCTGATAACATTGCTTTTTTATCTCAAAAAATATATATATATTAGAAAAGACAAAAAATAGTAAATGAAACGACAGAAACCACCACGTTTGGTGATCCTGCATTCAATTTGGATTACTATTTCCTAGAAATTACAGTGAAACACTGCCGTTTCGTATTCTATCTTAATACTACATCTTCCCCCATCCATTTTTACAAACCTAGTGCCGCCATTAACAGAGCATACGCAGGGGTTAGAAAATAAAATTTCCACCAATTGCCGGCGGTGACCCGAGGCTCCAGCCCCGGCTAGCCCCGGCCTAGTTCCACCCCTGACTATAGCTAGTTAAATCAGCTAATCGAAAAAATAATCACCTAACAACTAATATAATCAGCTAACAACTAACAACTATTCGTCCAACATTACCAAAATTGAGTTGTCATTGCTATTTCAGGCTTCAACCTGCTTTTATATAGAAATTAATTACTCAATTTATTAAATCGAGACTGATAAAAAAAATTATATGGTACATATTTTATAGATATTATTTTTATTTTTACTGTGTTTGATTAGTTTAAAATACAAGTTCACAAGTTGATATTTTTTTAATAAAAGTTCTGGAGTTGATTTATCCGATAATAATGACTTACAATCAAAATAATAATAATAGCCATTTGGGTCAACTTTTATTTAAATAAAAAGTTATAAAAAATACTAGGTGCTAGTTGGACAGATAGGATTTTTAAACATTAATCGAAAATTAATCAGAAATTAATCAAAGATTAGTCGGACATATATTTTTGTATGTTTTATTTGTTAATCAATAAATTGTTATATAAAAATAATATAGTATATGAAATATTCTATATAAAAATAATAATATAAAATTTATATATAATATAAAACAGTAACGATGCAACTGAGGTGTCACTTCCTCCTTTTTTACTGATAAAAAATATAATATAATATATAATATATTAGTTTTTATTTTATTATTATATTTATCTATAAAAATATTATTTAAAGTAAATGTGAAAATCAAATAATAATATTTAATTTATATAACACATTTATGTCATTAATTGTAATTATTAGATTGTATTTTTATTAATATTTATATATTAAGATGAATCCGTGCATCGCACGGGCCAAAAACTAGTTATTTAATATAGAAAAACACGTAATGTATCTTTAAAAATCTATAAACATCAATATTGAAAGACCCGAAAACGGACACAGTTGCGACAACACTAATCACAAGAATCAATCTTCAATACAATCAAACACATCACAACCCAATAAACCAACCAAAAAACAGGAAATTAACCAACAAAAATGGAAGAATAAACGCAATCAAATAATACATGATTTATATGTGGAAAACCTATTCGGTAGTAAAAACCACATGATTTTTTAGGAGCCTACCATTCTTCTCTTATTATGGTAAAATTAGAGGCAAAACAAACTCAACAAAGTCTTACAAATGTTTATAACCCACCAACAACCATCATAAACAATAAGAAATCACAAGTAGACAAATACCATAAAAGAGAAAAAATATGTCTACAAATCTGCCTCAACCCGAACAAAAATTTCAGACCTCCGAATGACGATTACAAAGGTCCGAACAATGAATAATATGTCTAGAAGCTCATGTCCAAAAATCGTGATGGTCCGACGGTTCAATCTTCGAAAATTGGCAAAAACATGAACTGACCTGATGAGAGAAAAGCCAAAAACGAATTTCTTCTTTTATGTGTCTTTCCTTTTTCTTTTACTTTTCTCAATAATGACAACTCACTCACTTAAATACATCTTAACCAAAACTTTTCAAAGAAGCTAAAATTAATAATAAACGGGCCACAAGTATGGGCTGAACCCATAACAAATATTCCAATACAATATCATTGAAACAACTCAAACAAATAAAATATAATGTTGTTCGACACATAAAGCTTTAATGACGTGCCTAATGAGCTTCAAATCGAGAAATCGGATAAACTATCAATAGAAAAATATAATATTTACATGTAATATAATTCACGAAAAGCTATGAAATTATGTTTTCAAACCATATCATGAAAACAAGTAGAGAATGCAATTAAACTAAAATAATACAATTCTATAAAAATTATACTAAGGGAGTGTTTGATTACCTATATTTATAGGTTTATGAACATATAAGTTACATAAGAACATAAATTATAGAGTTACAGATATTAATAAAGGGTTACAATTAGGGTTGTCAAAATGGATAAATGGATTGACTCAATTCATTTAATAAATGAGTTGGATGACCCATTTAATAAAGGGTAGTTAATTTATTAGTCCCTATATTTTGACAAAACACACTGTTTAGTCCCTGTATTTTCAAAAACACATGTTAAGGTCCCTAACCTTTTTATCAATGAACTGTTTAGTCCTTCCGTCTGTTTGTTAGATTTTTTTTACCGTTTATGATTTCAGAAATGATTAAATTACTCTTTACAATTTACCTTCAAACTTTAAAAGAGAAAATCCAATTTAAAAGAAGCTATTTGTATGGAGAACAAGAAAAAGAAAAGACCCAATGCATACGAATTTGAACGATTAAGAAGAAAATCAAGAAGAATAACATTCAAAGTTGATTTCAGATGCATTAGAGTTTAAAGGAAAGGAAAAGAAGAACGCAAATCCAAATTGACTAACAAAATCTTCATGAGAGTCTAACGGCAGGGACTAAACAGTTCACCGAGAAAAACGTTAGGGACTAAACAGTTCATTGAGAAAAAAGTTAGGGACTTTATCATGTGTTTTTGAAAATACAGGGACTAAACAGTGTGTTTTGTCAAAATATAGGGACTAATAAATTAATTACCCTTTAATAAATGGGTGGATATGACACAACTCATTTATTAAACGAGTTATACGAATTGACTCATTTAACCCAATTAATTAAATCTAAGCAATACAATGAAAATTAAAAATCAACATATTTAATTCATTTAACCCGATTAACTAAATATAATTAAAATTTAAACAAAAAAAATGTAAAAACGGAAACAACATTAAAAAAAGGATACGTTAAATGTGAACAAAGACGTAACCAATAACATAAGGGATGGTTCCTGGCAGTCGTGGGTGTTGGCACCTCGTGCCTTCTGCCACTATCTCTAAAAAAGTAAAAAAAAAAATGAAAACTTAAACAAAGGTTAAAAACACGAAAACGTGAAAAAATATGGAAAAACACAAAAATATGAAAAACGTTAAAAACATGAAAAATGTGGAAAACAGGAAAAAACGCAAATAAACAAACTGTTAAGACACGAAAAAAGTTGAAAAAATGTGGAAAACGTGAAAAAACATAAACAAACTATTAAAAACACGAAAACATTACAAAAATAAAATGTGAAAAACACGAAAAACATAAAAAATATTAAAAACACGAAAACATAAAAAAATGTGAAAAACACGAAAATCTGAAGAAAAAAAAATTAACTTTGAAAAAGTGAAAAAATGCGTTTTAACGTTTTTTCACGTTTTCGTGTTTTTGGTGTTTTCATGTTGTTCATATTTTTCACGTTTTCACATTTTTTTTTGTGTTTGTTCACATTTTTGCATTTTTAGCGTTTTGTCACGTTTTTGTTTTTGTTGTGTGCTTTGCCAGATTCCATTATTCAGCGCATCCTCTCTTTTTTGCCATCTACCAAAGAAGCTATCCAGACTAGCGTTCTGTCAAAACGTTGGCAAAAACAATGGACTCTTGTACCTGTTCTCGTTTTCGATTTATCTGGTACACTTTCTGATGGTATGTGTAGATCCATTGATAATACCCTAATTCTTCATAGCTGCTCAAAGGTCAAGAAATTCCACATTATGTCAAATTCGCATAACTCTATTCAGGATTCTAATTATGCCAAACTCCATTTCGTAATAAGTAAGCAGGTGGAAGAGCTAGTTTTGAATTTGTATTGCCAAGACAAAATCAACTTGCCCAATTTCTTTTTCAACAATGTCTCCTTGATTAAATTTCGTCTGACTGATTGTAATTTGATTCCTAATGGGAACTTAAATTGGGAACGTCTCAAAGATTTATATATAGAACGTTGCTCGTTGCCTATTCAAGCGATTGGAAATTGATCACTGCAACGGGTTTGATCGGCTTGCTATTGCTTCCAAATTTTTGAAAAGGTTAGTTTTAGTAGATCCTGGGGAAGAGTTTGTTCTTGAAATTTTTTGTCCAAATCTTGTAGAATTCTCTGCTATGGCATGTAATTCCTGCCGTCCTTTTAGTTTGTCTGATGGAGAAATTGAAAATGTTTTATCCGCTAGCCCATCACTCCAATTGCTAAAGTTAATCCATTATCATGAGTTTAAACAGCTTGTTATTGATTCAAACTCTTTAAAGAAGTTAGTTTTAGTAGAGATTGCTGCAACTGATGCAATTGTAATGTCCTAACCTTGAGGAATTGCATTTCTATTATTGGGATAAGCTTCAGCATGTTAAGAAAAGAGATTTCATTTTTTTTGTGATTTAATAATAAAATTGAAAATTAATATTTATATTCGATTAAATATTGGAATTTTTTTGTCCAACTCGTACAAAAGACAATATTTTTTTATTTTCTTAAAAAAAATTCACGTCTAATCATATGTTTGTGATCTGTTACTAACGATAATAAAATCGTGCACATGTGAAGTGTAGATGACATATTCATAACCAAGAAAACAGTTTGATAAATTATTTCTCAAATTGACCCAACTTGTCAATGTTATGGGTAAAATCGCTTTTGGCTGCCAAAATTTGGGGTAGAATTGCACTATTTTAGACGTTAAGAGTTGCTTCTAGCTATAAATGTTGGGGGTAATTTTTGCACCCTATCCTATTATAAAATAAAAATGTGTTACACAAATTAATAAAAATAATCTATATAAAAAATAAAAAATTTATTGAACGTAAAAAAACCTTGTTTTTCCGGTAATTATATTGTAGAAATATAAATAATGTTAAAGAATAAACATATTTTGTGGAAATAAGAAGGATAATTCTGTCAATAACAACTAACTAGAAATAACTGTTTATGAAAAGCTCCAAATATGAGCTTTTCGTGAAACGCTCTAAAACGCTGCGGTTAGATAAACCTAACCAAACGCTATATTTTCTACAGTTTGGAGTGAAACGCTAAACGCTCATCTGAAAAGTTGAAACAAACACCCTCTTAGTTCTAATATAATTTTAACGTTTCGAGCGAAGTGCAGATTTATTCTTAACGTTTGAAATTGTACAAATTTAAACAATTTCTAGTACGATCAATTTTAACGATGCACTACCGAAAATTTGAAAAGACTTGTTTGCCTGTTATTTAGTCACATCGGACCTTTTAAACCAGTTTGTCGATAAATTGAAACAGTTTTATACATTTTTTGTAACTGTATTAATAACATAGTAAAATATTTTAGACAGTTAAAAAAAAACTAAATATATTGACAAAACACATATACCTAAATCAAAGTAAAATTGTGTAAAATGAACTTAAATATCAATTTAGTTCATATTCTGTCAAATTAGTAAAAACACATAAAATTCCACCATATTATTTATTGTTTCGATTTAGGAAGTTTTTTCGGGTGTTGTATTTTGCTAATATGTAAAAATCATTTTTTTAGATAAAAATGTCTTTGGTTGTAATCAGAAACTAAATGTGCAATTGTAATACGTTGTTTTGTAAATAAAACATACCACAAACTTTTATTTGTAAACTTTTAAACTACATGCATCTATTTGTAAATTAGACAAACTACATACATTTTTTTTCGTACCTTTCTCTATAAATTGATCAGAATTTTTTTTTTAAAACGGTCTAAAATATTTTACTATGTTATTAATGCACTAAATATTTTTTTTTTGTTAATAATGAAGTAAATATTTAATCTTAACGTTTCAAGCGAAGTCCAGATTTAGCCCTAATGTACGAAATTGTGCAAATTTATCCCTAACAATTCCAAACAAGATCAATTTTAACCATGCACTACCGAAAATTTGAAAAAACATGTTTGACTGTTATTTAGCCACATCGGAATATATTAATAACACGGTAAAATATTTTTGACAGTTTCGAAAAAATGTCCAAATTTAGCCCTAGTGTATGAAATTGTGCAAAATTTATCCCTAACAATTCAAAGCAAGATCAATTTTAACCATGCACTATCGAAAATTTGAAAAAATTTATTTGACTGTTATTTAGCCACATCGAAATATATTAATAACACAGTAAAATATTTTAGACAACCTCGACAAAATTGTAATTAATTTATATGTAGAAGATTTAGAAGGTCCGATATGATTAGATAATTGGCAAACAAATCGTTTCAAATAACAAACAATATACATTTCGCTTGAAATATTAAAATTAAATTTATACAATTATGAAACTATGATTAAATCTAAATTCAAATTTAAATTTTAATTAAAGTTCTATAAAATAAATAATTTATATATAATTCTATGTTTATTTTTATAATATAAATAAATTAAATAAAAATAGTATTGTATTAAAAAAAATTAACTGTGGTTGGGGAAAATTTACCCTTAAATGATTAATCCAAATTAAAACTCTGATTAGATTTCAAAATATAATTTTAAAAGGTAAATTTAAAAGGTAACTTCTTGAAAAACCACTCGGTCTTTTGGTTTGGTAGTCTTCTCTCTTCAGTCTTGGTCGCTGTCAAACGGTGAAGGTGGAGCAGAAAGAAGATTGAATTCAGTGCTTAATCTTTTCTGACGAAATGGGAAGCAATGCGGAGCCGAAAGAAGACCGAATAAGTGTTTTGCCAGATTCCATTGTTCAGCGTATCCTTTCGTTTTTGCCATCAACCAAGGAGTCTATCCAGACTAGCGTCTTGTCAAAACGGTGGCAGGAACAATGGACTCATGTACCTGTTCTCATTTTTGATTTATCTGGTTTTTCTGATGAAGAAGGTATGGACACTACCCTAATTCTTCATGACTGTTCAAAGATCAAGAAATTCCACATTAAATGCCATAAATCTACTGCTCAGGATTCTAACTATAATGCCAAACTCCGTTTCGCAATAAGAAAAGAGGTGGAGGAGCTAGTTTTGAATTTCTGTTGCCAAAACAAAATCAACTTGCCTAATTTCTTTTTCAACAATACCTCCTTGATTATATTACATCTGACTGATTGTAATTTGATCCCTAATGGGAGGAGCGTAAATTGGGAACGTCTCAAAGATTTGTATATAAAATCTTGCTTTTTACCTACTCAAGCCATTGAAAGTATTGTAGTGGGCAGTCCGTTGCTTGAATCATTGGAAATTAACTCCTGCAGCGGGTTTGATCGGCTTGCGATTCCTTCCAAATCTTTGAAAAGATTAGTTTTAGTAGATCCTGCTCAAGAGTTTGTTCTTGAAATTTCTTGTTCAAACCTTATAGAATTCTCTGCTGTGACAAGTAATTCTTGCGCCTCTTTTAGTTTTTCTGATGAACAAATTGAAGAAGTTCTATCCGGCAACCCATCACTTCAATTGTTAAAGTTAATCTATTGTTATGAGTTTAAACGGCTTGTTATTGATTCAAACTCTTTGAAGAAGTTAGTTTTAGTAGAGATTGCTGCAACTGATGCAATTGTAATTTCATGTCCTAACCTTCAGGAATTTCATTTCTATTCTTGGGATGTTGCAACAATTCAATTGATTAATATGCCGCCTTCAATTTGTGCTACTATTGACTTAAATTGTTACCGGGTGTACACGGCAAATGAAAATTTGGGGAGGAAGCTGCTTGAACAGCTTCACCATGTGAAGGAGCTAAACATTGGGCGCTGCTTTATCAAGGTAACTCCAAGAAGTTCTTTATGGAATGAGGATAGTAAGCCAAAATATAATTAGAATTCAATTTTGCAGGTAATTCAAATTTGAAATTGAATTACTGTCGCCGTTTTTTGATTTTGATTTTTGTTGTGCTTGAAGATTCTAGCAGGTTATGAGATGAGAGGTTTATCTTCTCCATTGATAAGAGGCAAATGTTTGACTTTAGATGGCGGTCCTAATATTCTTGCGAACGTTCCTGGAATTGCATATGCTCTTCGCTGTTTTGGAGAGCTTGAAAAATTAGTTATAATTTTGCGGCATCTCGATGTAAGTTTTGTTGGAATCAATTTTAACTTCAAGCCTTATGTGTTTGTTTCAATGTACATGTATTTGCAAGTGTCAATGTTTCATGATTTTTCTTATGTTTGATGAATTTTCTTAATTGTCCTGTAAGGCTCCGTTCTTTATCGCTGAAAAATGCTATTAGATTCCATTTCTTGGGACTAATAAACTCTATCTCCAGTGTGAAAAGCATTATGTTTTTTCAGACTTGAATGATTTTGGAGAGAACTACTGGAATTCAAACGGAGCTGTTTTTGATTGTTTGGCGTCACATTTGAAGATTGTTAAAATATTTGGTCTCTCAGTGAAAGATGATGATAAACTTAAGCTTGCACTCAACTTTATTGAGTTTGTGTTGAAAAATGCAAGAGTGTTGGAAAGGATGGTCGTCGTTATAGAAGATGGTGGAGATGATTTTGTGATTAAAGTTTCTGAAAAGTTGTTAAGCTTTTCAAAATTTTCTCCGGATGTCATTGTTGAGTTGTTATGTTCCAATTCACCAAAGATATCTGAATATGCTAGGAAACATTGGTAAACAGCTTCTATTTTTGTAACTAAACAGCTTTAGCTGAGCTTGTGCATTTGATCCTAGTTTGAACTCTTTTTAACTCTTTTGAGGCTGTAAAAGATTATAGTTTTGATTCTATATAAATTTGTTAGGAGATTGTTTGCTTATTTATTTGGGATTCAGAGTTTTGGAGTTTGAACTGAAGCCCCTAATGAGTACTGTTTTAAATTGCTTTTGGTGTGCCTATCTTGTTTCAACCTGTGGAAATATGGTATTCTGCAACTTCATGGAGAAAATTAGTTCAGCTCATCTAATGGTCTCTAGCTTTGAGCAGTTGTCTATTGCAGATGCTCAAGTCTTGCTAAGTTGATTAGATACAAGTTACAACTCATCTAGCGTGTCTTTTGTGAAATCTTTGTGTGCTACAAATTTTGGTTAGATGAAATTTGTCTCATGCCTATATAATCATTGTTGTTGTCTTTAGGATTGAAGGTTATCAGAATTTTATGCATGGGATGATTAACCTTTTCCTCTTGTGCTTAATTGATATAGAATTGCAAGCTAATAGAGTTTCAAGCCTTAGTTTGTTTTTTTTAATCAGCACCCTGAATTGCGATCTTTGGATACACAGTAACTTGCATGATATAAACATTTTGATTGGATGATAGTTTTCGCTATATTAAGGAATGATTTTGTCTTTAATGGCATTCATTTTGGTCGGATAAAGTATCGTTTATCTTAGAGAAGGTTATTATAGAGTGTTACAATGTCGTTAACAATATCCTAAGGCCAATACTCTTACTCCGAAGAAAATTATATCGGTTAGTCAGAAGTCCCCAAACTCGGGTTGGTTCAAACTGAATTCGGATGGAGCATGTAAAAGGAATCCTGTCAGAGCATTTGCATGGGGTTGGATTATAGAGTTTTATGTGAATATTGGTATCACTGTTCCTTAACTTTGGAGGCTTTATTAGTAGAGTTGGATTCTTAAGTTGTCTTGAGCTTTAGGATGAGCACACCATCCTTGTTATTGGGCACGGATTATGTCCTGATTCCATTATAATTTTGTGTTTGCTTTGGTCAGTGACATGTCTGTAATGTTTGCTTCTATAAATTCATGGACTGCTGTAATGTAATGTTTGCCTATCTTGTTCCACTTCAGTCTATTTATGTGTCTTTTGTGAAAGCTTTGTGTGCTACAAATTTTGGTTAGATGAATTAGAGTTGAACTTGTCTCATGCCTATAATCGTTGTTGCTGTCTTTAGGATTGAAGCTTTTCAGAATTTTATGAACGATGACATGATTAAGCTTTCCCTCTTGTTGTTGAGTCACTAGTTTTTCAAATTGCTTTTTGACATGCCTATCTTGTTTCAACCTGCAACTTCATGTTTTGTTTCTTGGAGAAAATTAGCTCAGTTCATCTAGCTATGAGCAATTGTCTGTTGCACTTGCACATGCTCAAGTCTTGCTAAATTGATTGTATGG
The DNA here is from genome assembly GCF_963576675.1 of Euphorbia lathyris. Classification (NCBI taxonomy): domain Eukaryota; kingdom Viridiplantae; phylum Streptophyta; class Magnoliopsida; order Malpighiales; family Euphorbiaceae; genus Euphorbia; species Euphorbia lathyris. The sequence continues at coordinate 70,563,463 of NC_088918.1, read as the reverse complement.
ATTCTCTCTATTTATGTGTCTTGGCTACAAATTTTGGTTAGATGAACTAGAGTTGAACTTGTCTCATGCCTATGAAGGTTATCGATGACATGATTAACCATTCCAGATCTACATATGCTTTCTTAGTCATTTGTTTTTATTTCTTCATTCTTAGGGGTTATTGATTCATGGCTAAATGTTCTTTTCGATGATGCCAGTGGGGAGATTATGAATTTTTTGTGATATTACAATATAACGTTGTTGTCGTGTGACCGAGAGGTCACGGGTTCGAGTCTAGGAGCGGTCTCTTGCCAAAAAAAATTGGCCCTCAATACACCCTTTTGATGAGACCCCTCCTCGGACCCTAGCTTAGCGGGGACACGTAGTGCACCGGGCCGCCTAATTATTACGATATATCATCAATGATCATATATATACAGGAATTTGAAGGTGTTAATAAGAAAGATTTATGAATATTTATTATATTACAATATGGCCATAGATGATTCTAATCAGATTATTCAACATTAGAATAGCTTTTGATGTTCTTTCTGATGATGCCAGGGGGGAGATTTTTGAATGTTTGTGATATTACAATATAACATCAGTGGTCATATATGCAGGAGTGAGTTTGAAGGTGTTAATTAGAAGATTTATGAATATTTGTGATATTACAATATAATATCTGTGATCATATATTCAGGAAATTGGAGGTGTTTATTAGATAATAATTGTAATCAGATGATTCACATTGTAAAATCAATTGTCATTTGGAACTGCTAAAGTTGATCAGATGGTCATTTTATTTTTATGGTAATGTCCAAGCGCAGCCTAGCCCACTATTAATTTAAACGGGCTCAGGTTTAAAAATCAAATCTCAAGCCCAACCCATATAAACCCACTTTTATATATATATATATATATATAATTTTTAGAAAAATTTACATATAAATTCACTTTTAAAACACTATCAATAAATTTGATTTATATCAAATTAGTAAAATCAGTACTTATAATATATTTAAGGATTGAAATTTATAAATTAGAAGTCTAGAATATATTTTCTAGGGTTTATAATTTATGAATTGAGCTCTAGAATTTTTAAATTATGATGTAAAATCATAATATATAGAAAATAATGACATATTGAGAACTAAATTTAGTGACATGACTTACCTGTAATTTTACACTTCATTATGATATTCATGTATTTGCCCGCTTAATTATGCTATTTAAATAAGGGAAATTTACATAGAAATTTACTTTTAAAAAGTTATTTACAATTATTTATGTCAAATGATATTTTAAACTATATCAAACTAATAAAATCATCACTTTTAATATATTTTAAGGATTAAAGTTTATAAATTAAGGGTCTAGAATATATTTACCAAGGTTTAGAATTTATGAATTTATGAATATATTTACTTTCTTTTCCTAAAAGAAAAGAATTTATGAATTTAGGTCTAATTTTTTTTAATTAGAATATAAAATCATACTTTATGGAAAATAATAACACTAAAAATTAATTTTGATAAAATAATTTAATTGTGATTTTATAACCAATTGTGATATTCATGTAAAAAATCCTTTAAATAAATTCGCCCAAATTATTATTATTATTAATTAAATCAACTCTTGAACATGTATTTTAAATAAATCAAACTCCTTCAAAAAAAATGTATAAATATACCATATAACTTTTTTTTCAGGTAAAGGGAAAATTACGCAGAAATTCATTTTTTAAAAACTATTTACAACTATGTCAAGTCATAATTTTGGATTATGTTAAACTAGTAAAATCAGTACTTTTAATATATTTTAAGGATTAGAATTTATGAATTAGAAGTTTAGAATATATTTTTCAGGGTTTCTGATTTATGAATTAGAGTCTAGAATTTTTAAATGATAGTGTAAAATCATAATATATAGAAAATTATGACATATTAAGAATTAAGTTTGGTAATATAACTTTGTTGTAATTTTGTAGTTAATTATGATATTCATGTATTTGACCCATTATAAAATTTGCCAAATTTTGAGGCCCATTTATATATATTAAATGCTATTTGGAACTAAATTTGAGATTATTTGAAGGTTTATGAACCTTTATTTAATCCTCATATAATCTTCATTTAAACTTCTTTATAAATAAAATTAAAAAAATAACTTCCATTTAAATTTCTTTCCAAACAAGTAACCTCCTGTAATGAATTTGGCAGCTAATTGGATGTTATGGGTTGTTTTTTGGCTTAATACATCGTTTGACCCCTAAATTTGTCCAAAATGATTGATTGACCCTTGAACTTTCAAAGTGTCTCGATAGCCCTCGAACTTTCATTAAGTGATTTATCAAACAAGACTTAGTATAGATTTAAACCTGTTTGTGTATAAATATTCTCCTCTTCCTTCCTGTAAACCCTAATCAAAATAATACAATTCATTATTCCATCACAATCTCTCTCTCCAGTCTATGATGTTGGATTATCGTGTGCGTACTAGGATTGACGAATGGGTTCCGTCAACGTTGTTGGATTATCGTGTGCGTACTACGATTGATGAATGGGAAAGCAAAACTGTGAAGGTGGAGCAGAAAGAAGACCGTATCTGTGCTTTGCCAGATTCCATTATTCAGCTTATCCTCTCTTTTTTGCCATCTACCAAAGACGCTATCTAGACTAGCGTTCTGTCAAAACGTTGGCAAAAACAATGGACTCTTGTACCTGTCCTCCTTTTCGATTTATCTGGTATGCTTTCTGATGGTATGTGTAGATCCATTGATAATACCCTAGTTCTTCATGACTGCTCAAAGGTCAAGAAATTCCACATTATGTCAAATTCACATAACTCTATTCAGGATTCTAACTATGCCAAACTCCATTTCGTAATAAGTAAACAGGTGGAAGAGCTAGTTTTGAATTTGTATTGCCAAGACAAAATCAACTTGCCCAATTTCTTTTTCAACAATGTCTCCTTGGTTAAATTTCGTCTGACTGATTGTAATTTGATTCCCAATGGGAACCTAAATTGGGAATGTCTCAAAGATTTATATATAGAACGTTGCTCGTTGCCTATTCAAGCTATTGAAAGTATTGTAGCTGGCAGTCCATTGCTCGAATCATTAGAAATTGACCACTGCAACGGGTTTGATCGGCTTGCTATTGCTTCCAAATTTTTGAAAAGGTTAGTTTTAGTAGATCCTGGCGAAGAGTTTGTTCTTGAAATTTCTTGTCCAAACCTCGTAGAATTCTCTGCTATGGCATGTAATTCCTGTCGTCCTTTTAGTTTGTCTGATGGAGAAATTGAAAATGTTTTATCCTGCTTGTTATTGATTCAAACTCTTTAAAGAAGTTAGTTTTAGTAGAGATTGCTGCAACTGATGCAATTGTGATTTCATGTCCTAACCTTGAGGAATTGCATTTCTATTCTTGGGATAATGAAAGAATTAAATTGATTCATATGCCGCCTTCAATTTCTGCTACTATTGACTTCAATTGTCATCGGCTGTATACTGAAAATCTGGGGAGGATGGTGCTTGAGCAGCTTCAGCATGTTAATAACCTAAATATTGGGAGCAAACTCCTTCAAAAATATATTTAATAGCTAATTGTTAGAATTCAGTTTTGCAGCTAATTCAAATTTGAAATGGAATTACTGTTGCCATTTTTTTAATTTTCATTTTCATTATGCTTGAAGATTCTATCAGCTTTGGAGATGGGAGATGTATCTTCTCTATAAAAAAGCAAATGTTTGACTTTTGATTGTGGTCCTAATATTGTTGAACACCTTCCTGGAATTGCATATGGTCTTCGCAGTTTTCCAGAGCTTGAGAAACTAGTCATAACTTTGCGTCATTTTGAGGTAAGTTTCGTTGAAATCAATCTTTACTTCAAGTTTAATTCAAGCCTTATGTGTTTGTTTCAATGTACATGTATTATGGATCAACGCCATTGGAAAATTTTCAATAAATACTACTAGCAACTTTCCAAGTCTCAATGTTTCATGATTTTTCTTATGTTTGACGAATTTTCTCAATTTTCCGAATATTGTCCTGTGAAATGCTGTTATATTCAATTTCTTGGGGCTAATAAACTCTATCTCCAGTGTGCAATGCATGATGATTTTCTGGACTTGAATGTTTCTGGAGAGAACTACTGGAATTCAAAGGGAGCTGCTTTTGATTGTTTGGCGTCACATTTGAAGGTTGTTAAAATTTTTGGTCTATCAGGGAAAGATGATCATAAACTTCTTGCACTCAATTTTGTTGAATTTCTGTTGAAAAATGCTAGAGTGTTGGAAAGGATGGTCGTCGTTATAGAAGATGGTGGAGCTGATTTTGTGATTAAAGTTTATCAAAAGTTGTTAATCTTTTCAAGAGTTTCTCGGCATGTCGTTATTCAGTTGTTATGTTCCAAGTCGCCAAAGATATTTGAATATGCATCACGCTAAACAGCTTTAGCTGAGCTTGTGCATCTGATTTTAGTTTGAACTCTTAAAAACTCTTCCTTTAAGGAAATTATATATATATATATATATATCAGTATTGGATTTACTTTATTTGCTAATGCTATGCAACATTGGTAAACAGCTTCTATTTTTGTAACTAGATAAAAATTCCTTTTCAACAATGTTTCACTGGGGAAATTAGGAACTGTTAATTCTACTTTTATGGTAAATGGGAAGGTAAATTGGTGATGTCTGACAGCATTGAATACGATAAGGCTGTAAAAGATTATACTTTTGAGTCTATATAATTTTCTTAAGAGATTGTATGCTGATTTATTTGCGATTGGAGTTTAGTTCAGCTCATCTATTGGTCTCTAGCTATGAGCAATTGTCTGTTTGCTAAATTGATTGTATGGATTCTCTCTATTTTGGTTAGATGAACTAGTCTGATGGCTATAATCATTGTCGCTGTCTTTAGGATTGAAGTTCATCAAAAAAAATTATGAACGATGACATGATTAAGCTTTCCCTCTTCTTCTTCTTCATGATTCTGTTAGTTTTTTTATTTTCTTTTACTTAGATGCAGATATTTCGTTTTGATTTCTTCAATACTCGCATTCTTAGGGGTTACTGATTCATGGCTAGAATAGCTTTTGATGTTCTTTCTGATGATGGGGGCGAGATTTTTGAATGTTTGTGGTATTACAATATAACATCAGTGGTCATGAATGCAGGAGTGAGTTTGAAGGTGTTAATCAGAAGATTTATGAATATTTGTGATATTACAATACAACATTTGTGATCATATATGCAGGAAATTGAAGTTGTTAATTAGATAAATGCAATGACATCACATAGCATAGCATACACGTTGGGGCCAACAATCTGGTATTTGATTTGGTTACAACAACTCACCTAAGATCATATAGTTTACCAAAACATGAGATAATTATTTTTTAAGAGAATATAAAATCCCATATTTAATTTACAAGTTAACAAGTTTTCATTTGAAAAAGGAAAAAAAGAAACTCAGTGCATTAAGCATCCTCTAAATTTGACCCAAAATTTGATTCAACACCTTACATTTAAATTGGCAAAAAAGCATTATTAGGTTATTGATGTTTCATTTTTTTGGTTTATTAAGTTTTTGATCTTTTATTTGAATACATTAAGTCTTTAAAGATTTATTTTTGGTCTTATTAAGCCATTGATGATAAAAGAAAAAAGTAATTTTAAACATAAAATTCGGTTAACAGACTGTTATTCATAGCACCTACATTTGAAATTTATATTTTTTCACTGTTTTAAAGCAGTTTTGGATGTTAATTTGGCTATAAGATAAATATAAAAACCTTAATTCAAATTGTAAAAAATATATTATATTAATAATTTCAAATACATATGAAGTTAATAACTCTTTTTAACAGAATTATATATTCACAGTTTACTAATTTGGTAATTAAGGGTTTCATGAGACTAAAAATAAAAGATTAATGGCTCAATGTATCCAAATAAAAAATCAAGGGTTTAATGAACCAAAAAATAAAAGATCAAGGCCTAATAATGCTTTTTGTATATTTAAATTTGAAGGATATGTCATATTAATAATTATCACCAACAACATATAATCACAATTTTATTAAATATTAATAATTATCAGCTAATAACAAAGGTCCTTAGTGTTCAGGTATAAAATATTGCAATCTTAAATTTAATGTTTAAAAAAAACGGTGCAATTTCCAGTTTTATTAACAGAAAATGAGTTTTTTTTCATTAACAAAATGTGTGCAATTTCAAGTTTCATTGGTTAGTAAGAATGTTGAAGGTTGAAAGGTGGTCAGAACATGAAATTGCAAATGAAAAAACTAATTTTCTGTTAATGAGACTTGAGGTAAACATTTGACTTAAGATTGCACTATTTTATATGTGGAAACTAAATTTATTTTTCCTCAATAACCATATGACTAAATGTATACATTACTCGATTAAAAGCACATTGAAACATTATCATATTCAAAATGTTGTTTTTGAAATAAAAGCAGAGAATTTTAGCTTTTTGGAAAAACAACATTTTCCAAAGACAATCAGCAAACAAAAACATCAACCAGCAAACTGAAACATCAAACAGTAAGTAGCCAAACAGATCCTAAGTCATTCTTTTATATTAAAAAATTGTTAAATAAGATTGGCAAGAGTTTACCAAAAACGGATAAAGTTGTTTAAAATTTTCAAGCAACCACCCTTATTTCAATAGATGTCACTTTTCGAAAATTAACTAAGTTAATGTCATATCACTAAGCATTTTTTTAAGCATTCTCTATTGAAAATATTGTTAGTCCCCTAAATTTACTTAATGTATCATAATTAAGTTTTTAAATTTATAAAAACATCATAAAAGTGTAAAAAATAGAAAGTTAATTTGTTTTAAAAAAAATTAATCATGAATTAAACTTTTATTTTTTAAGTTTTGATTTTTTTAGATTTAAATAAATTGATGTATCTCACTTTAAACAAGTTTAATAGATAAATGGATTACTGTAAGTAAGTTTAAAATAAATATATTATTTTAAATAAATTAATTGAGTTATTTTAAGCAATTTAGGAGACTAAAAAGACACTATATAAGTTTATAGGGAAAAATCAAAGCTTTCAAAGCTTTTGAAACAAGTTTATGGGAAAAATCAAAGTTTATGTGCAATTTCTTTAAACGGTAAAAAAATTTAGAGATAACGTGTCAAAATAGGTCTATAGAAAGTATCAATTTAGGCTCTACGTAAATAGCACTAATATATGTCTAATGTTTAAAACATTATATCAAGTTAGGCTCGATAACGGATTGGACACATCATTGATATTACTCCGTTAAGTTTAGATTTCTCCCTCCATGTACAATTAGGGGTGCACGTGGTCGGTTAACCAGTCCATTAAGGTTAATTCGGTCGGTTAACCATTTTATTGGTTTTTTGAAAACACTAACCATACACTAGTCCACTAAATTTGGTTAACCACTAATCGGTTAACCAATTATTTCAGTCGGTTAACCTTTTATTTTGGTTTCTAACAATAGTAAATAAAAATAATAAAAAACTTCTAATTTTTATTGTGAGTGGAACAACGGGTTAATGACGAGTTGAAGAGATTAGCGAAAGAGAGGAAGATGTGCGTGCATTATGTACGTGTAGACTATGGATTACACATTGCATTTTTCCCTTACAACAACTCTTTAAGGCATCAAATTACTATGTTTTTTGAACCAGAATTCTTATCCTCTGTGTTTTACCAATTAAGCCCTATCCATGCATATTAATTTCACTAATTATCTACTTTGTGACAAATTTGATATACGGCGACATTTGGGATGAAATATTCCATTGTTGAATCTGAGTCACCGGAAATAATTAGTGTGTCTTATTAAATTTTTGTTATTGATCCTTGTTTTTATTTTAAGTGGGATAATATATGATTATATGTATAAATATAAATATAAATAAATATGTTTTTATATATTTAATTGAATTCGGTCGGTTTCGGTTAACCGCTGTTTTTAGAATATAAAAACCTTAACCTTAACCATTAACCACTATTTTTAAAATTAAAAACCGTACACTAGTCCATCGGTTTCAGTTAACCTTATTTTCGGTTTGGTTTCAGTTTGGTTTTGCGGTTTTTCGGTTTTACGGATTTTTGTGTGCATCCTTATGTACAATTGACAGAACTTAATAGAACAATATTAATAAAGTATGTCGTTCCGTTGTACTATTTTTTAAATATTACCATTATTAATACTATTTTGTTTTGTACGTGAGCCATAAACCAATTTTGGTACTTATTCCCTAAAAATGATGTAACAGATTGAGTAATATATTAAGCCTTGATTGAAACCACACAAACATAAAACGTGTATGAAAAGTTTTAACTTTTAATCAGTAATTGTTTATTCTGACGGCCAGAGTTGGAACATCAAGATTCTCTGTCTATTTTTTCTATTAAAAAATTCTCTGTTAATTAAAAAAGAATCAAAACAATATTTTCATTAATTAATCAGGTCGATATGATATTATTGGTCTGTATATCTTTTTTTTCTTTTGACAGAATCTTTTTATTCTTTATTTGTACTTTGAATAAATGAATTCCACTAAATTCTATGAAATTCATTTGCAAATTCAATATTTCATACTTGGAATGATTAAAAAGCATAAAAATTCAATTCCTTAGAATTCACTATAACTTTTTACTAAATTCCACTAAAATAGATGGAATTTTATATGAATTTCTTATTTTATGTAGTCAAGACTTGTGACGTTGTTTAATATACACAGCATCTTAAAAAAAAAAAACTGGTTAAAGAGGGTCGGTTAAAGAGAGGGCTGGTATCTGATGAACTCGTACTGATAGTTAAATTAGCAAGGTAAAATACAACATAAATATTGATAAATGTGATGTTTATATAATCTTTTAATGAGTGTTCACCTTATATCTATATATATGTACCTCCCAGAGATGGTTGTTGTAATCTTGAGAATGTGCCATAGTGACTCATTGGACAAATGTCTTTATTTAATTGATTTTGAAGCCTTCAGAATGTAATAACGTCAAGCGGTGCACCCTACTGTATAACAGACGTTCTGATTGGTGTCATCATCCGATTGGTACTAAGGCTTTCAGACCGTTATGACGTCAAGTGGCGCACCCTGCCATATAGCAATCGTCCTTTGTGTAATCGCCTCCTACAATCCAAGGGCTCTCCTTCATTGTACTGGTACTGGGATGAACCGTAGATTTTGATCCACGTGGTCGGATGGTACCATAAACATCTTCAAGAGATATTCCTTAACTCGAATCAAACAATTCCCGTTAGTCATCCTGATCTGAAAGATGAAATTGATCCACATGTAAGGAGTGCTCTCTAAAGGTCTCACGAAGTCTATGCCCCAAACATCGAACAACTCACATATGAGAATGCCTTATTGAAGCATCTCATTCTTTTGAGAGATATTCATGATTGTGTGGCATGCATCACAATATTTAACAAAACGGGTTACATCATTATGCATGTGTGGCCAATAAACCCCATATTATAGGATTTTAGCCACAGTTCTATTTAGCCCAAAGTGACCATCGGGTTCCTTTGAATGACACATCCTAATCATTGACTCGACTTCCTCTCTAGGAATTTCTTAATCATACAATTCATACAAAATTGGAACAAAAAAGGTTACTTCCAAAGATAATCTTTAACATCAAATGGAAATTTACGTTTTTTGTTTGAATTAAGATTGAGTGGAAGAACGTTACCGAATTTGTAGTTTCCTATATCTGCAAACAATTGTAAATGGGTTACCAATTATAATGTTTCATCTGAAAATACTTCTTTAATCTCTACACTTTCCAGGGATCATTTTTCCTCCTACAAGCGAGATAGTTAATCTGTTATCACATTCTCTACTAGACCTGGGCATGGGCCGACGAGCCCTCCCGTCCCGTCCAGGCCTAGGCCCATTTAGCCGGGCTTGGACACATGAAATTAGTGTCAGGTCCGGTCCGGTCCAAGCCCGTATAAGCTTGTCAGAAAATGGGTGGACTTGTGTTATATGAATTTTCCATCTGTCCGGCCCGACCCAATATATATATATATATATATATATATATATATATATATATATTGTAATTTATAAATATAAATTAATTATATGTTTATGTTGTAATTTATTTTTATTTGATGTTTCGATAGATAATTAGTTTATTAGAATTTTTTCAAACTTATTAAGTATTATATTGTGTGTACTATTTTTTATTAAGAAAAGTTGGTGTGACATTTTAATTGTATTTTTTTTAAATATACAGATGGGCTTAGACGGACGGGCTTGAGATTCATATTTTAGGACCGAGCCCGACTCAATTTATTGTAGGCTAGGCTGGACTTGGGCTCGTTAGGTTTTATTAAAAGCCTGATAGGCTCGGCTCGAGCCCGGCCTAACTTGGCCCATGCCCAGGTCTATTCTTAGGATGCCAAACTCTTTTAGCAGAAGAATCCATCAGATCAACCTCGGTTTAGTATCCTGCTTAGCCATAAAAAATTTGAAAGATGCATGGTCAGTGAAAACAATTACTTTAGATAAAACAAGATATGATCTAAATTTATCAAAAGCAAATACTACAACTAGCAGTTCTTTTTCCCTAATGGAATAACTTTGGGGGGCCTTGTTTAAGGTCTCACTAGCATAAAAAAAAATTGGGCAAAATTTTTTATCCACCCTCTGACCAAGGTAAGTTTCGACATCTAAGTCGATTGCATTCACACAGTAATTCAAAAGGTAAAGACCAATCAAGGCTTATCATTACTGAAGCATTTATTAATTTTTCTTTTAACAATTCAAAAACATCTAAACAGTCCTTAGAAAATTCAAGATATGCATCCTTAAGAAGTAATTGGGTGAGGGGTTTAGTAATTTTAGAAAAATCTTTGATAAACCGTCTATAAAACTCTGCATGTCCCAAAAAGCTCTGAACAAGCTTTACATTGCTAGAAGGAGGCAATTTTTTAATTACCTCAATCTTGATCAGATCGACCTCTATTCCTTTACCGGACAATTTATGCCCCAACACGATACAACTTTAGACCATAAATTGGCACTTTTCCCAGTTAAGTGATAAATTTTGTCCTCACAACGTTCTAGGACATGGTGAAAATTACTAAGGCATTGATCAAATGATGGTCCACCACTAAAATCATCCATGAAGATTTCCATGAAATGCTCAATCATATCAGAGAAAATGGCCATCGTGCAATACTGGAAGGTGGCAAGAGCATTGCAAAGTCCGAATGACATCCGTATATATGCAAAAATTCTGTATGGGCAAGTGAAAATGGTTTTCTCTTGATCTAACAGGTCTATCGGAATTTGCATATAACCGGACAAGCCATCTAAAGTGCAAAAATACTTATGTCCCGCCAACCTTTCAAGCATTTGATTAATAAACAGTAAGGGAAAGTGGTCTTTACGGGTGACATTATTTAGCTACCTATAATCAATATACACACAGCACCCTGTAACCTTTATAGTTGGGATAAGGTCCCCTTTTTTATTTTCCATTACTGTTGTGCCTCCTTTCTTAGGCACACATTGTATCGAGCTTACCCACTAACTATTAGAGATATGAAAGATTATACATGCGTCGAGGAGTTCTATGACCTTGGCTTTTATTACATCTTTTATGTTTAGGTTGAGCCTGCATTGGGGCTGAACGGATGGTTTGGTTTCATCTTCAAGAAAAATTTGGTGTGTGCATACCGTAGAGATAATACCCTTGATGTCATGAATCGACCATCCAAAATCTCCATTGTGCCTCATAAGCACTTCCACAAGTTGTTGTTCTTATTCCCCTATCAACATAGATGAAATAACAACAGGTAAATCATTAAGAGGTGCAAGAAAATATATTTCAGATTATTGGGTAAAGGTTTCAGCTCCAACTTGGGAGGTTCCTCTAACGAGGTTTTTGGTTTTGGCTTCACCTCACGTTCGAGGTCTCCCTTCTTACCTAATAACATATTTCAAGAGGAAGGGTCTTCTACTTGCATAACTTCTTGGGAGGTCATCCCTTCCTCACACTCACTTACCTCCACGACCATTGAGGTATCTTTCTTGTACCTATAAATTGTTTCCTGAACATAATCATCCACATCTTAGTTGCATCAACAAAAATACAATTAGTCACATGTTCTTGAGGAAATTTCAGAGAGCTGTATACATTAAAAGTTACCTCCTCCTCTTGCAATCAGAGGATCAACTTACCTCTTTAAACATCGATCAATGTCCTACCGGTTGTAAGAAATGGTCTTTCTAAGAGGATGAAGACCAAATTATCTTACTTCATTCCAAGGACCATAAAATCTGCAAGGAATATAAAATTTTCCCCTTTGACTATCACATCCTCAATCACTCTTTTAGGCCGAGCTATGGACCTATCCGTTAACTAGAGGTGTCATATTTGTGGGTTTTGGTTCACCCAATCCCAGCTTTCTGAAAATAGATAAATGCATCAAATTAATAGTAGCACATAAATCACTTAAAGCCATATATATATACATATTCCCTATCATACAAGGGATGGTAAAAGTCCACTGGTCTTTAAGCTTAAGGGGCAGTTTTTAGGTGATGATGGTTGTGCATTGCTCCGTTAAAGTCACAACATCATTTTCTCCCAACTTATTTTTCTTTGACATCATATCTTTTAGAAATTTAGGATAAGTGGGCATCTCCACTAATTCCTCTATCAACAAAATATTAATTTCTAACTTGCTAACTATTATAATTTTTTTTGCATATTCCTTATCAAGCTTAGCCTTTTTTAGTTTTTGAGGAAATGACAATTTTGGCATAAAGGCTTAGCTTGATCATCAATTTTAACATTAACTAAAGGAGTTGGAGCTTCAGATTTTGCATTGGGGTTACTCCTCACTTCCTGTTCACCACTTACATTGGGTAGTGGTGCACTTTGCACTTGCGATGGAAGACTTGATTCCACCTTCTTACAATTTCTCAACGAAATTGCTTGAGCTGATTCCCTATGTAGGATCTTTGGGTTCTTCTCTGTTATGCTCAGGAGAGAACCTTGGGTCACTCTTGCCTCTCATGTTTCATTTGAGTCATTTGGTTGCTTAAGTCCTTGCAAAATGCCTCATCATTGGTAAGTCGGGCTGATATGTCCTTTAAAAAAGACAACATCGTCTCATCTTGTGAACTAAAGGGTTGCGGTGGAGCTTGGCTTTCTTTGTGGTGTATGGACTCTTAGTCCTTGTTCCATATGCTCATGAACAAAACTAGCTGGAGGCCTCAACATATTTTGGTTTTTGCAATAGGACGAATTTCGGTGTTGAGGTATAATCTAACCATTATTATTGTAAGAATTATATGAGGTTGGGTTAGAGTTATACCTTTGGTTACTGATGGGTGTCGAATCCACCAAAGATAATTATAACTTCACAACCCTCAGTAACAGGCTTGCACAAGGGTAAGTAAAGGTCGAACCCAAAGGATTAGTACTGATTTAACTAAATTAATAACCAAGAAAATAACAAAATTAAATAAAGGGGGTTTGAGTAGATTGATGAACTAAGTTAACAGAAATAACAAAATCAAAATTGAAGTTGAATATAATAAATAAAGAAGATTTCAGCTAAGGGGTTCTCAGGCAAGGAATTCAATTAGTCTTGATCATTGACAGATAAAATAGACTCTTATACACATACCGGACCAGTTTGGAGTATTCTTCCTTAATATTAAACTTGTCAAGCACGACAAATAACTAGTTCCTAATCAATAAATAATCCAGCCTCGGCGGTCAAGATTCAATCTATTGAGAGCCTTATGAATTAGAAGAACCCGACCTTAGCCCACCGACACTCAGTGTAGACGATTCAAAAACTAAATTATTTGTTCATTCGACTTAAATAAATCCAATTACTTTTGTATTAATGTCACATGAAAGACAATCTCATGTTGTCAAATCTGAATCTATTCTTTCAAATACAAAACTAACTTAATTTATATTATCGATTGCTAATATGATTGGTTCGTTTAGGTAAAACTATAACTTTACCAATTCAGCCGTATGACAATCCAATTCAAAGAATGACCTGCAGTTATCATTCAAAGTATGAATAATCAATTAAGAATAAATCCCTATAAAATGCAATGAACAAATAAGCGGTAAGATTTATAAGAAGAATTATAGCACAACAGTCTCTCAATAATGAAGAAAACCTCCTTTGAATTAACCCTTAACCGAATATAGAAGTTTAGCTATAAATAGCCATGGAGAACAACCTTTCTCTCCTGCGAAAGAGAGAACAAAAGAAAAATAAAAGCTAAACCTAAAAACTAAGAACAGAATGAAAATTGAATTGTAAAACCGACTTTTTCCCTCTTAGAGATAGATCCTCTCATATTTATAGGAATTATCCAACCCTAATTAGGAGATAAATCCTAGCTAATTACAAAAAATAAATATTCTAACTTCCTAATACTAATTGACTTCTTTCTTCCTGATTTTTAGGCTCAAAACTCCTTGATAGGCATCTGAAAACGTGATGGAATTGAACAGATTCGCACTTGATATATTTGGAAAGATTTCTGCCCGTCTGCTTCTTAGTTTTGGGCAAGACTAACTCTGCTTGTCTGCTTCTTAGTCTTGGACAAGACTAACTCCCAGTTTCGACTTCAGGTCTTTAAAATAGTTCCAAATTTTATCTTTAGCCAAATTAGCTCCAAATAGCCCCAATCCAGCTCCTTTCTTTATAATAAGTCCCTATAGAGGCATAATACACTGATAACATCAGGATATTATCCAAAGGATCAAAAGACATATTTACCCAAACGACCACGTATTGAACCGGTCAAAGAAGGCAATGGCGTATCAAGCAAAGATATCCAATGGGTGGATCACCGAGACTCCACCCCACGAGATCCGTAGTCAAACCTACGTGAGATCCGCCATCACCCTTCGATCCGCCAGCTGAACAGCTGAGCCGATTCCTCAATAAAGGCCATTAATGAACTATTAATGAGCTAATAGACATACTTAAAGGAAACCAGTAACCGCCATTAATGAAGCATTAATGGAGACTTTCTAGTTACTAAGGGTTACAACTCCATGACTATATATAGCTTGCATCTCAAGCTATCAAGGTACACATTCTCACAATCCTAGAAACCCTACTTTGTCAATTTAGTTTATTCCTCCATACTCTATACTGACTTTGGCATCAGAGCTTCCCCCCGTCGAACCCAACGACGCCCCTACAGGGACGGAAGCTAATCAGAAATTCTCCACTAGTCATCAATTGGTGCGGTGAAGGTGGATCCCTAACCAAATAAGGGTCTCGTTCACATTGTAAGATATGACGAGTGGAGGGTCTAATCCCTCAACAAGGATTGAAACACCATCGGTAACTCCATCAACCAATTCTTTGACAAACGCTGGCCACGTTGATTCTGAAGCTCCTACGGTGCATGGTGAAGGAAGTATGTCACCTGACTCGTGTTAGACGAGGTGCCGCGGTCTAATCTCCCGGGCGGACCGGGGGGTGGACACCTCATGGCGACGTAAGCGGTGATTGGCGTCGAAGCAACCAATCGTGGAATCAAGCTGCTCGGCAGGACCGGAGCTCGGAGATATGGAAGAGTCGCCACCCACGAATGGGAAAATGAACACCGATCCCTTGCGGGAGACCGGTGTGGGTTCGGGAAACTTAGGTACGAGCCGAGAAGGCTAGCTCATTTCCGAAGAAAGGCTACTAGGCACCCCGACATCGCCCGGTTATGAACCACCGGCCTCCTACTCAGCATGTTAGGCGATAACGAACTAATCGTATACTTCTTTAAGTTTAAAATTCATTTGAAACCTTTTCTTTCTCTTTTCAGAAACCGTTTTGAGCATATATTATTGGAAAGCCATATTAGTAAAGAATCACCCATTTATATTATACATACACAGAGAAGGGGGAAGAAAGAAGTGATTTATTTACAACTTTATTTAAATGTCATGTCGTGTGTTTATTCTACACTAACTTATTTCCCCAAAACGAGTTTATTTACATGGTTCGCACTTTAATCACCGTTGGAACGATTTAGGTGCGTTTTAAAACCCCGATTAGTGAAGTTTACTCGAGTCGCCGTTGGAACGACTCAAGTGCTTTGGAAACATTGGAGACAAAAACCTTTAGTTAAGAAAACGTGGTTAAACATACAAGTCAATTTTATTTTGTACAAATCCTTTAAGAAAATGATTCAAAAACTCTATTATTCACAAAGAAAGCGATTTTAATTACCATGTTCACTTAATCCGCCTTTGGAACGGATTAAGGTTTTAAAACGTGGTGTTTTGGAAACGATTTGAAATATTAACAAAAAAACAACTCCATTTATTTACATTAGGAACTTCTAAAAACTCATTAGTTTAAATAATTAAATTGAAAACTCTTTTTGTGATTTATTTTCCCCTTTTTCCTTAGTGGATTCTCTACTTGTTATAATTACAATAATAAACATATTTAAACCAAAATTCACTCCCAAATAAAGCCAATTTGAAACATGGACCCCTAAATGGCCCAAAAGAATAAAAGAAATAATATAAACATATATATATATATATACATTTCAATCAAAAAGAGAATATGAAATAAAAGTTAATGGAAAAAGATTATATTATACATATATGAAAATACTAAACATAACACATTTATACTTTAAACATTTGAAAATAGTAACTAAAACTCTTAAATAAGAAAATAACATTTATCCCCAAAATAGTTTTTCTTAATAATAATTGATATAGCCCAAAATATCCCAAAACTATATATATACATAACTAATATAGTTTTAAATGTCAAAAATAATATATATTCACCCCAATATCTACTAATTATCCCCCAAAATGCCTAAGTAAATAACATTTAAAATAAAATCTAATATAACTCAAATGAATGAAAAAGAGAATATATATATATACATATACTTATAATTAAAAATAGAATGAAAAGTGATATAAAAAATATCCTAAATAATTATACATACTAAATGTCTAAAATAATTTGAAAACATATATTACATAACTATACATATATGTATAAAGGATTAAAAGCTTGAAAGTTAAGAAAATGGACTAAAATGACATTTTTTACATTCTGGCAGATTTACCGACGGAAAATCCATCGGTAAACAGCAATTAGTGACAGAAACGGAAAATTACAGCAGCACTCCAATTGTTCCCAGATTTATTCAAAAGCTTTAAATTAAGTCTAATTCAATCGTTTTGGATTTTCGAACTACCAAAAATGGGTCATAGTCAATAACGGAAGTTCCTAAAACGACGTTTTTATTTTAAAACATTATTCGGAAATTCTTTTAAATTAAAACTTATAATTACAATATTTTTTAACACCCGAACTACCTTTTTATCGGATCACGGTTCGTATTGGGATATCAAAACGAGGTTTTTTATTTTAAAGCAAAACCGAATTTTATTCAACACGAGACGAAAATTAAATATGCCAAATTAAATAAAACGTGATAAAATAAAAGAATAACTAAATAAATAAATAAACTATAACATAAAAATAAATAAAGGAAAGGAATAAATTAAATAAAATAAAAGAGTCTAGTTCTCGGATAATACCTTAAATTCGGTATCTGACAGACGAAGCCGATTGATTCCACGAGTCGTGATTTTCCGGTTTTTTTGTATTTTTTTGGTAAAAATTTAACTTTGGAAAATTTGGATTTTTTTTGGGAAAAAAAATATTTTCTCCAAAAAATTGACTCTCTCTCTAAAAATGTTTAGAGTGAGAAAGCTCCAAAAATTCTTCCCCCTCAAATGCATGGGGATCCGTGCCTTTTATAGGCAAACGGGTCCCCGGACCAATGGGCGACGCCCGAGTAAAATCGGGCGTCGCCCAAAGCATGTTGGGCGGCCGCCCAACCTCGCGTTGGGCTACCGCCCAACATTGTTGGGCGGCCGCCCAACCTCGCATTGGGCTACCGCCCAACGATTGTTGGGCGAGCGCCCAACGCGAGGTTGGGCGCACGCGCCCAACGGCCGCCGGGGCGCATCTCGCACCGTCGGGCGTGCATGCCCCGCGGCCGTCGAGCTCATGTTCCGCGCCGTCGGGCGTCCACGTGTCGTGACCGCCGGGCTTGCATTCCGCGCCGTCGGGCGCCCACGCGTTGTGACCGCCGAACGTGTGTTTCGCGCTGCCGGGCGCACACGCCCCGTGGTCGACGAGCACGCGCCCCGCGTTGCCAAGCTCGTGCATTGCTCGGACGTCAAGCGCGTGCTATTCGTGGTTGGACGCGTGCGTCCGACGAGCGTCGAGCGCGCGCTTTGCGTCGTCGAGCGGGTGTCCGACTGTCGTCGAACGCGCGTCGGCTGCCGCTAAGCACTCGCATACGCACATCACAACAGCGACCCACTGTAACTTATTTATTTTATTTTTTTCGAAACTTCCGGAATCAATCGCTTCAACCGTCTTGTTTTCAAGTTTTCGTCACAGGTCCTCCGACTCGGTGTCTACAGTTGCCCCTACTTTTCTATTTTGACAGTGATATGTGTGTTTTGAAAACGTTTTTTGCTAACATAACACATGCAATGTAAAACATATAAAAGTAAAAGACACGTAAAGAGTAGGAGGGAGCATACCTGACATTCGCGTTGCGCGTTCCGGTGTCGTTCTCTGATTCTTTCCATCCTCGCCTCTGAATCGGCCGTCGGTGGATGTTTTTCTCTCGGAATCTAGCGTACGTTGACTATGGGTAAGAATGGCTCGAAAGCAACCTCGGTCGTGGACCGTAGGTAAGATGGCTAAAAAGCTACCTCGGTCGTGAACCGTAGGTAAGATGGCTAAAAAGCTACCTCGGTCGTGAACCGTAGGTAAGATGGCTAAAAAGCTACCTCGGTCGTGAACCGTAGGTAAGATGGCTAAAGAGCTACCTCGGTCGTGAACCGTAGGTAAGATGGCTAAAGAGCTACCTCGGTCGTGAACCGTAGGTAAGATGGCTAAAAAGCTACCTCGGTCGTGAACCGTAGGTAAGATGGCTAAAAAGCTACATCGGTCGTGAACCGTAGGTAAGGTGGCTCAAGGGCAAAAAGGTTCTTTCTAACGATTCTAAATTCTTTTAAAACACTGTCGTCTGTATTTTCTCACTGGAGCTAGTGTCTTGGAGGTTTAATGGGAACGTGTTTTGGTCTGGACTGATATAGACTAATGATTGTTTTTCTGTTGACTGTCGTCTGTATTTTGACTGGTGTCACTGTTCTGTAAAAATTGACTGTTATCTGGAGTTCTATCTTGACAATATTGGCTGCTGTCTGGGAGAAATGCAGGCTGAAACGGACTGCGAATCGGAGGTCTGTGCGCCTAGTAATTAATTATTTACTTTTTACCTTTATGTCAAATCGTACCTTTTTCACTATTTACGGGAATGCCATTCCCTCTTACTATATAAGGTGGTGGGGTTTCATTTCAACCCCACACCTTCTCTCTCTTCTTTCTCTCTCTAGACTTTGATTTTGGATTATTCTCGGGATGGATTTAGATGAATGGGATGACACTAGAGGCATGGACGAGGTTTACGTAAACCTAGATAGAGTGGATCCCTTCCACGACCCTACAACGCATCTGAACCGGACACGCTGCAACGAGGTAAGTAATTTCTCACTTTTATTTGATTCAAACTCTAGGCTTTAGCATTCCTATCCGAACATGATTTGCATGGTAACCTTTAGATTGCCTTAGAGGACTTTAGCTAGAAAACATGAATTTCTTCACTTACAAGTAACACTTGTTTATTTCTGTGTGAGAATGCGCGCTATATGCATGTGAATAACGACACTACGAATTTATGCATGCTAACAGTAAAAACAACGTGGATAGTAAAAACGTGAATAGTGCACGTGAATAGTGTACGTGAATAGTAAAAACTAAACTAATGCACGTGAATAGTGAAAACTTAACTCATGCGCGTGGATAGTAAAACTTAACTAATGCACGTGAATAGTGAGCGTGAATAGTAGCACGTGAATAGTAAAAATGTTAATAGTGCACGTGAATAGTAAAAACGTGAATAATGCACGTGAATAGTAAAAAACGTGAATAGTAAAAACTTAACTAATGCACGTGAATAGTAAAAACGTGAATAGTAAAAACGTGAATAGTGCAAACTTAACTAATGCATGTGAGTGTAAACCTAATCTATGCCCCTCGTCTATGCAGACGAGAGTGGGTTAAAGAATTGACTAAACCTTACATGGACGACCCTAAAGGAGAGATTTTTACAGAAAGTTGGTCCTAACTGACCGGATGTCTCTAGGTTAGATAATGAAAGAATGCCTAGTCTTAACGTGTCTTCATTAATTGCATGCTTTAGGAACTGTATTTAAATTTTCTTGTCTTGTTCTTTCTAGTTTATTGCGATTTCTGGGACCACCGCCGAGATTCACTCGTGGTATGCTAGGCTGGGTGCCGCGGCAAGAGCCCGCGTGCGCGAATTGGGCTTTGAGCCTTTCATTGCAGCGTTGCCCCGTACCAACGGGGTATGTGACCGTTTTGGCCTACGCGCCTTATGTGAGCGGTGGGTTGACTCGACCCACACTTTCCACCTTTCTTTCGGGGAGATGACCATCTCTCCTAGAGATTTTTCACTGTTGACAGGATTGCGAGGGAGCAGCACTCCCGTTCCTCTTCATTTCGACATGATGCGACCGCGGGTCGACCTCGCTAGGCTCGCTGCTTTGATTGGACCGGGAGTTCGCCCATGCGCCAAATCTACTCCGGTGAAGTTTATTTCCACCGCGAGCCTTTTGAGTCGGTGAGATTTTTGCGAGACTGATGATACCGACTTGGCGGTTCGTAGTTTCTTGGTATATACTCTGAGTGAGACGATTTTCCGCACGAAGGGCGGGAAGGTACACGCGGGTCTCATTCAGGCACTCAGCGATCTGGATGCGGCGGCTTCCTATGATTGGGCGGGGGTAGGCTTAGCCTTTCTCTACAAGTTTTTGGATCTGACTTGCCGGAAGCGTAAGGATTTCGGTGGTTACACCTTCGCTTTGCTGGTACGTGACGCCTTCTTGACTTGCCCGTCTTATCTTCTTCGCGTCTTTCACACTCCTAATCCTTGTTTTTACCGTAGGTGTGGGCATATGAGAGGCATATCCTTCCTAGCCGGTCTCGACCTCGGCCGAGAGTACCGAGGCCGCCTTTCATGACCCGGTGGAGAGATTTCGATTTGGCTGCCGAGAGGATACGGATGGTGCCACGGCTCCTAGATTAGATCGACTCGCTGACCCTCAGACAGGTAGATGTTGCCTAGTCGTGCTAGATTCTTGTTTGAGCCTTTCTGACTTTCTCTTTGTGTATTTTTTAGATTAAGTTCAGGTGGGACGACCTCGACTTCGGTCCCGATTATACGTATGTATCTATGATCCAGGAGCAGCAGTGTGTGCTCACCGGTCCCTGCGTGCGGGCGTGGTATTTGGGGGACCGAGGCATCACCGGAGTTAGTGACGCACATTGGACACCGGGTGAGATCCCCGTCTCTATGTTTGCGGTGCGGACCATGCCCCTATCGGTCATTCGTCGGGACCTGTCTCGTCGGTTCGTTGGTAGAGCGGTGTGGGTTCATGCCGGGGCCGTGAGCTTTACTTGTCTACTCTACTGAGCGCGAGGGATGCCCCGGCGGCAGCGATGGAGGTGGATCCGGTGGCAGATGTATTTTCGAGGGAGGCTGTTGCGGCAGTCTTTGGTCAGGAGGAGGTCCCGGTGAGTGGTTCCGCTTTTTTACCCTTTATTCATGAGATGGTTAGCGGTATTTATTGTGTGTTTTTTTTTGCAGGAGGGATCCTGGAGGAGTGCCCATTTATCTGATTTCTTTGACGGCACTCGAGCTCAGACACCCGTGTGCGAGCAGCCTTACTATGTCGGTGAGTCCTCCAGCGCTGCCCGACCAGAGAGCTCATCCCTAGGTGTGCCCCTACCAGACTACGGGCGAGATTTTGCCACGATTTGTTATGACGAGTCCGGGGCAGGTTATGCGGGATTTGAGACAGCTCCTCCTATCTTCACCTCGAGGGTCCCCTTTGATCCCTCAGATGCTTCTCTGACTACGAGGGAGACCTGCACGGATTACGTGGGGCTGTCTGGTTATCTCCGAGATCGCCTCAGCTTGCGCTGCACCGATCACCTGGTATGTATCATTATTTTACTTTATTGTAGTGGAATGTATGCATGTATGTATGATTTATGTTCGTGCCTACGCTGCTTCTTATTTTTATCTGTTTTTCCTTTCTTTTGCTTTAGAGCGATCTGCATGCCCACGAGCGGAGGCAGAGCGAGTCGGTGTGGGAGGCCGACGCCCGGGTCGGTCAGGTGTATCAGGAGAGAAATGACCACTGGTCAGGGATGATGCGATGGGAGACTGAGGGTCGCCTTGCCGTCGAGGAGAGGGCGCACGATGAGTCGATCAGACGCCTCGCTACCGAGGAGAGAGCACGGGTCGCCGATGAGAGAGCACGAGTTGCTGATGAGCGAGCGTGAGCTGCCGAGGAGGCACTATCTGCGGAGCGGGCATCACACTTGAGAGATTTTGAGGACTATTGGGATTTCCCTCCGTATTAGGCTCGTTATGTATTTCCTTGTAGTTTTCATTAGAGTTACCCCGATGTATAGCTGATGTATAGGGAGTGGGGTGGATAGTAGGTAGGCTTTTTGTGAAAAGTAGGATAGGAAATGTATAACTCGTGATTCATATTACCATGCATTCAGTAGATTATGATGATTCCAATCATTCTCGTCAAATATATTCATGCCTTTATTTATTTACAAACAACAGAAATACTTAGTCTCTTATACATTGTTTTTGTAATTGCTCAAGTCATAACTATTGTTACCAGGACCCACCTTTCGGTTTTCGGATCCCGGCGATTTTTCTCCTCTCCTTTTACTATCCCGGAATTTTTAAATGAGTGCCCTTTCGGGTTTTCACCCATTGGGATTTCCCTTATTGTTGCATAGGTCGCCCTTTGCGGGTTTTCAACCTATCGGGAATTTTTCTTTCTTTTCTTTTTTTTTTACGAAAAGTATCTCTCGAGCCTATCCAGGTTGGTAGGTTCGGAGAATTCCATGCCGTCCATTGTAGTTAACTTCACCGCTCCTTTGCTTAGTATCTTCTTCACAACGAAGGGCCCTTCCCAGTTAGGCCTAAACTTCCCCCTTGGGTTGGTGTGCGTCACACGGATCTGTTTCAGCACCAAATCTCCTTCTTTGATAGGGCTGGTCTTGACTTTTTTATTGAAAGCCTGCGCCATTCTTCTCTGGTATAACTGTACATGGTAAAGCGCTTCCATCCTTTTTTCGTCAACTAAAGCCAACTGCTCACATCGCCTCTTCACCCATTCCGTCTCGGGGATTTCTACTTCCACTGCGATTCTCAACGATCGCTTTTCGATCTCAATTGGCAGGACTGCTTCTGTTCCGTATACCAAGGAGAATGGCGTTGCCCCAGTCGAGGTTCTAATTGTCGTGCGATAAGCCCACAACACGAGTGGGAGGTGCTCATGCTAGTTCCGATGTGATTCCACCGTCTTTACGAGAATCCTTTTAAGGTTCTTATTAGCTGCTTCTACTGCCCCATTAGCTTGTGGACGGTACGGAGAAGATCTGTGATGTTCAATGCCATATTCTCAGAAAAGATTCCTTACTTCCCCCTGAAACTGGACCCCGTTATCCGTAATCATGTGATGAGGCACTCCAAACCTGGTGATCAAGTGTTTTTCAATGAACTTTCTCATCTGCTTGGATCCCAGTTTGCTAAACGACTCTGCTTCTACCCACTTGGTGAAATAATCGATGGCGACAGCAATAAACTTATGTCCATTTGAAGCGTTAGGCCTTACTTCGCCGATGATGTCGATGCCTCAGGCAGCGAATGGCCAAATAGGTGCTAACACATGTAATTCCATGGCCGGAAGATGATTGCAATCGCCGTGGATTTGACAATCGTGACATTTCTTCGCATACTCATTACAATCTCTTTCCATGGTGAGCCAATAGAAGCCTTGCCTAATAATTTTCTTAGCTAGTACTGCTCCTCCCATATGGGCTCCACAAATTCCTGAATGTACTGATTCCATTGCCTCGCGGGCTTCTCCCGCATCCAAGCATCTTAGTTGTAACCCATCAATGTGCCTTTTGTAAAGCAAGTCGTTATGGATGACGAACTGACGAGCTAGCCTTCCAATCACAGCTTGATCCCTAGGTTCTGACTCTGCCGGATATGTTCCATTTTTCATGAAGTTCACGATATCGAAATACCACGGTTTTTCATCTGCCCCTAACAGCATTACGTCTTCGTAGCACGGTTTGTGAGATCTTCTCAATACCAACGGTTTCGAAGCAAGGTCCGGGGATTGTCCCAAACTGACACCAAAGTGGCCAAGGCATCCGCCGCCTGGTTCTGTGCTCGAGGAATATGATAGAAACGACATTCTTTGAATCTTTATGCCAACCCTTCTAGCTGATCGAGGTACGGACGTAGTCTTTCTTCTCTTACCTCCCAGTTTCCTTGTGCCTGTTCGATGATCAACTTTGAGTCACCCCAAATTTCGACATATGACGCTCCCAGTGCCGCTAATGACTCTAAACCATAAATGCACGCTTCATACTCGGCCATATTATTGGTGAGAGGGAAGGATAACTTCTTGGCCATCGGGATCTTTTCTCCTTCCGGTGAGGTAAGTAGTACCCCTACTCCGGCTCCATTCGAATTAACTGCTCCATCAAAGAAAATTTTCCACGGTATAACTTCGATTGCGTTCAAGTGCTCATCGGGGAAATCATAGCTTATCTCTTCTTCCTCTGCATTCAGGGGTTGGTTGGCCAGAAATTCTGCCACGGCCCTCCCTTTGATAACCTTCTTCGTCACATATTCAATGTCAAACTTGGACAAAAGCAACAACCATCTGGCTAACTTCCCCGTCAAGGATGGAGTTCGGTATAGGTACTTCACGGGGTCCATCCGAGAAATAATGATCACTTTATACGATTGGAAATAGTGCCGTAGTTTCTTTGTCAACCATACTACTGCCACACATGTCTTTTCGATCATATTATACTTGAGCTCGTACTCTAGGAACTTTTTACTCAGATAATACACCGCGTGCTCCACACCGGTGTCTCCCTCTTGAGCCAACATTGGCCCAATAGATCGCTCCTCGATCGCTACATAGAGGAGAAGCGGCCTTCCTAGTTTAGGCGGTCTCAGCACTGGCGGATTAGACAAATAGTTCCGGACGGTCTCCAGAGCTTGCTGACACTTATCATTCCAAGTAGCGGGTTGGTCTTTCCTTAGCAACTTAAAGATTGGCTCGCAGATTGCGGTGAGTCTCGCTATGAACCGACTGATATACTGAACCTGCCCCAGAAACCCTCTCACTTCCTTCTCATTTCTCGGCGCCGGCATCTCCTGTATAGCCTTCACTTTATCAGGATCCACCTCGATTCCCTTATTTCCGATTACATAGCCTAAGATTTTCCCCGACGAAACGCCGAAAAAGCACTTCTTCGGGTTTAACCTTAGCTTGAATTCTGCAATTCGGGCCAAAAACTTCTCGAGCGCGGCAAAATGCCCTTCTCTTGTCTCTGATTTGACCATCATATCATCCACGTAGACTTTTACCTCCTTGTGTATCATATCATGGAACAGTGCTGTGGCCATTCGCTGGTAAGTTGCCCCGGCATTTTTCAAACCAAACGGCATTACTCTATAACAGTATGTCCCCCACTCGGTTGTGCACGAGGTTTTTGCTTTGTGCTTTTCGGCCATCTGAACTTGCATGTAGCCTATGAAACCATCCACATTCGTGTGTAAGACGCTTGACGCTGCACTGTCGATCAATACGTCGATATGAGGCAATGCGAACTCATCCTTGGGGCATGCCTTGTTAAGATCTCTGTAATCAACGCACATCCTTACTTTGCCGTCCTTTTTTGCGATTGGCACCACATTTGCGACCCAAGGGGGATAGTCGATCACTTCGATGAATCCTGCTTCTAACTGCTTCTTCACCTCTTCCCTGATCTTATCTGCCCATTCGGGTCTCATACGTCGGAGCTTCTGCTTTACGGGCTTTGCTTCGGGGTAAGTTGGAATGTGGTGAGTTACGATAGATCGATCAATTCCAGGCATGTCTTCGTATGTCCATGCGAATACAATTTCGTATTTTTTAATTATTCTCTCGAATTCTTTTCTCTCTTCAATAGTTAATCCTTGAGCAATTTGTATAAGTTTAGGATTTTCATCCGTACCAAGATTGAAAGTTGACATTTCTATTGCATTGATTTCAAATGTAGGAATGTTATATGAATGAGAATGCATGGAATGATCATGATCAACATCGAGCAAGTAAGCAAAATCAGAATTCATTTCATTGATAGTATGGTGGGTGATTACATCGTCGGATTCAAACAAAGCAGTAATACAGTTTTCATCATCAGGGTCTTCGGACTTCTCATGAATTTTGGAGGTACTAGGCTCGTCCACCGCTCCCGCAGTTGCTTCAATGGTGATGACTTGCTCCTCGGCATTCAAGTCTAACATCATAATCTCCTCGACAAAGCAGCTCGCTTTTCCACTGCCCCAGTCGGCAACATCATTGAAGATTTCGAATCCTGGCAGAATCTTCCCTTCTGTGCTAATCCATGCCTCGGGGGTCCCTGAATACGCCTTTCCATGCCCCTCGTTCACGAAGTACTTCCTTAGACCCACTTTTCCTTCACCACTCACGTTGGACGGACCTCCCTGCTCATATCCCAAACCCCTCCGGGTTTTCTGACTCTTAAAGTCCGGAAATTCTGGCAACCCCTGATGGTGTGCTCCTAAGCCCATTCCTGGGATGAAACCTCCCTTCATCATCTTCACCACGTCGGTGGTCATGCTTGACTCGTAAATCCCGAACACTTGGAACCCGGAGAAAAGCTGAGGCTCAATTCCCAACGCTGCCACCGAGCTCAATTTCTCAGCTCTGATTGTCACTATCTCCTCCCCGAAGGGAAACTTGATCATTTGATGGAGCGTGGAGGGCACACCTCCCAACTTATGGAACCATGGGCGTCCCAAAAATACAGCAAAGGTTACCGGGATATCTAGCACCGTGAACTCAGTTTCTTCTTCATGCGGCCCCACTTTCAACTTGGCCTTGAAGACTCCTTCAATGTGCCTACGGCTATCGTCATATGCTCTAATCACAGTTTCAGAAGCTGTCAAATCTCCTCTCTCCACTCCCAACTTCGACAAGAGTTTCAACGGGCAAACATTAATGGCCGATCCATCATCGGATGTACAAAGGCTTATTGTGAGCCTTCCCCTCTTCTGGGAGATCCTCATCAGTAAATGTGATTTCAGCCTTCTTTCGGGCCATAATCGCTCCCACTAGCGCTGCCGGCTCAGTATCAGTGGAAATAACCAGATTCTGCAACTCCTTCATCAAATTTTCACGATGGTATTTGGAATGGCATAAAACTTCCCAGACCGTGGACTTAGCTTGTGTCTTCTTCAACTGCTCAAGAACTTGGTCGTCAGACTTAGGAGCCGACCCATCCCCTATCTCAGTCTCAACCATAGGTGCCTTTCCCTCGGCCACTCGTCCTAATCTCGTCATGGCGGCGATTTCCGGCTCATCATCAGACTCATCCCAAATTTTAATAGGAATCCTCTAATTAGCATCTTCCTCGTCCGAGGAACTTTCCCAAATATCCACAATCATTAAATCCATAATGTGAGGAACGTTTGGATTCAAATAAAAGGGATCTGCTGATCCATACAACGCCCAGCCTATCAAATCGTCGTAATCTCGGAGGGACACTCTGCTCATCCTTCTTGCTGCCAACGGAATAGCACCTCGTTGTATGCATATAAGCTGCACCTTATTGCTCATTGTTTCGTGACACTGCTCATACCGGTGCCTCCACCTCCTAGCATAGTCCACAAATGGTTCCTCAGGGAACTGCCTGATCCTATCCAGATCCTCCATGGATCCCGTCCATGGAACATACATCTCATATCTTGCCACAAAGGCACTCCTGAGCGGTACCCAATGACCCATTTCCTCCTCTGATAGGCCTTGATGCCATAACAAGGCTTCTCCCATTAAGGTTTCCGGAAAATGTTCATGCAATTCACACTGCGGGAATCCGGCGTCATACATATGATTGCGGAATAACCTTGCATGCTCAACAGGATCCTGGTATCCACCATACCTAGGCATCGCTAACACCGCATCAGGTGTTTGGTAAGATGGGGAATCCGGGGTTTGCTCTGCCAGCATCCATACTGTATACTCCTTGATAAATCTTTTCGTCATTGCCGCCCAATCGTTCTTAACATACATCGGCAATGACATGTACCACATTAACGGCTCACCCATCAACGAATTACAAAACAAGCTAGTGATCTCTTCTTCTTTAAAACCCAAGGGCGCCATGGCTGATAAGTAGAAGTGAAGGTGCTCCATGGGGTCCTTGTTGCCATTATATTTGCTAACCCTCGGTAGCGGACGCTTGATAGGTCCAATCTGCATTGCGAAGCGCTCTGCGGACCTGTCCTCGGCTCTTTGGTACTTTTCTAAGAATAAATCTGATAATTGATCCCAATCATGCTTGCAAGAGTCGGGTAATGAGTGGAACCATTCCAAAGGCTCGCCTATCAGCGAATGGTGAAACCACTGAGCAATCTCATCCACCCCGAAGGATTCGATAAACATATCGCGCATATATTCACGCAAGTGCACCTGGGGGTTTTCTCCACCACTAAACAGACCCAATTCTGGCACAATAGTCCGAGACGACCCTTCCCCGGTCTCTTCGGCACTATCTTCATCATACGGTGCTCCACCGTCCAACCCTTCATCCATTAGTTCATTCTCCTGTTCCTCGCCAAGGAAGGACACATATAGACCATTTCCCACATTGTTCTTTTCGTCGGAGTCCAACAACTCCTCTACATTCTCCTCGAATGATTCCATCACTACAGTTTCTGTCAAACCAACTCTGATCGTACTCACTCTATGATTAGGCAATGGATTGCGCCTAACGGAAGGGTTCGCTGACGAAGGATCAGCTATCTTCTTCTCCTCAATTAAATCTTGGATTTCATGTTTCAGCCTCTCACAATTCTCAATTGTATGCCCATAACTGCTATGGAATTCACAATACCCTCTAGCCTGTATCTGCGGAGTAGGTTGAGCTTTGTTATACGGGGTAAGGGCTTTCAACAATCCCTTTTTCTGCAGACGCTCGAAAACTTTCGCGTAGGTCTGATCGAACTTGGCGAACCGCCTCTTTTCAATAGCATTAAGATCAACCACTTTCACTGCTGCAGATTCCGTACTCGCGCTAGGCCCTCCGGCACTATATCCAGACTTCGTCCACTTGGTATAAGCTTTCTTCGGCTCTCCATCTCCTTCAACAGTCAAGGCACAACTATACATCTGATTGAAATCCGTAAATGGCATATACCGCAACTCATTCTTAATATATGGCAATGTGTTTCCAACCACCATTCGGATCTGATCTTGCTCAAGCGGCTTCTGTTTCATGACCACGGCCTTAGCCCTCCATCTTTTCACAAAATCGGAAAAAGATTCCCCAGCCTGCTGCTTAGTGCTCTCAAGTTCCTTCAAAGTGACCTCAAGCATGGTATTGAAGCTATACTGAGCGATGAATGACTTCGCTAATTCCTTCCAATCCCTCTTCGTTACCATCGGCAATGCCTGAAACCATGTGAGGGCAGCCCCCTCAAGATAAGTGTTAAACAGCCCTAGGACTTGATCCTCAGTAAGGATCGTGTGCTTCATTACAGCAACATACTGATTCATGTGGGCAGTGGGATCCCCAGTTCCATCGAACTTTTTCATGTCAGGGAGCCGAAATTTCAAAGGCAAAGCCGTTGTTGATAAACAATTCTTCAAGTTATAAAAGTCCTGACTCCCGGAACTTCCCCCACGTAGATCCTGCACCTCCTGCGTGATGTGTTGCTTCCACTCCTCTTCCTTAGCTTTCTCTTTCTCAAGCTGCTTCCGGATATAATCTTGATAGTCATCCTCATTCCCAAAGCGAGGTCCATCATTCACCTCATTCTCAGCGTGTTTACTGTCATTTTTATCATCTCTCATGGCCAGCTTAGCTAACTGGGCCGCTATCACCGCTAACTGCTCATTAATATTGTTCACAGAGTTTTCCAATCCGGCCACTTTTTCGTCGGTCGCAGACATACTGGCTGAAGACTGAGTATACTCGGACGAAGATGATTCCGAAGCCACAACTGCCGATTCAGAACTGTCAATCTGTAACTGGTCAAACTGCCTAACTAGCCGACTGCTATCTCGGTACCACAATCGCTTAATGATGACGTCTGCGCGAACGGTATCCATTAGTATGTATGCATGATTTTATATGCATGATTCGTGGTGTGTGCATTTATTTATTTACGATTATAAGATAAGAAGAACAAACATTAGTTCTATTTACACGTATCACAACATCTCTCTTCCACCCTTATTCCTCCACACACTCGTTGGTCCAGGTCTCTTTCTTAGGATTTTGGTTTTTGGCTCACATTGCGGTCCAGGGGACGCGTGACACCGTCGATTATTGCGGTAAAGTAAATCACCCATCAGACAATACAGTTCGTTTTTGACGTATCCGCGTTCAGTGACTAAGAAATCGACCAAGTTGGATTGTCCTTTTGGAATAACTCGTCTTTTGTCCTTTCGCGAGACGCATTAATTCGGGTTTTGACTCCCTTTGAGCGCATCTTAGTTTTTAGACGTGGTACGAGTTATTCTTCTAGTCCAATCGTTCGTTATTGTCAATGACTCGTTCCCTTTTATTCGCGTGGGTTCGTGTCTCGATTTTGGATTACAACGGGATCTTTTGGATCTATCGAGAGACGTAACCACGTGTTTATTTAGTGATGGAATCACTTTTGGATTTTATTTTAGGGAACGGACTCATCGCGTAACGCGTTTGTTCTTAGCGTTGAGGATCCGTTTGCTCATTTTAGCTATGTGAAAAAGACGGCGAGTCTTATTTTGAGCGCACGGTAACCTTTCGGCTAGCAACAGTTCGTTGTTCTTCCCAATCCACGGGATATATCATCTTAGTGTGGTTATAGAAAATCAACGTTTCGTTGAATCGCATGCTTATTCAAAGCGAGGACATCACCGTTCTCTTTCCTTTAGGCACGAATTAAGCAAACACGTACATCGGGCCATATTTCTTGCAGTTTTGGTAACGGTCAAAATGATCGAGTCGTTAGTCAAAACCCGCAGTCTCGTCCATATGGCGCAATTATATGGTTTGGCTTAATTCGGCTTTGAGATTTTAAACGGGGTATACACTCGTTTGAGGCACGTATTCAATGGCATTGGTTTATTTTCTTTAACTATGCTCGGGATTGACATATATCGTAAATTCGGAATGATTTTGGTCGTTTAGTTCATTTTTCGCTTTTCTTTTCTTAGTCACTTCTGCGGACACGTCCATTTCTCTTTAGGAACGACACGAGGCATAACGTAAAAGCTCGTTTTTTATTCGGAAGGGACGGGCTACTCGTGCGAAACTTTTCACGTTACGATAGGGTCGTTCGAAACAGAAATGTTCTTCGTTTTCGTTTCGTTATGATCTCGTTTTATCCCAATTTATTTAAAGAATGTGAATAACGGCTACTGTTAATATAGTCTTTTGAATCGAAGTATAACTATCCTCAACACCAAACCGATTCATACTAATATGTGCTTACGTCGTAACGCATTTCCTGAACATGTGCCTTCGTCGGGACACAGAAAGGGACAAGGCGGGCCGCACATGTTCATTCATACGAGATGACTAAGTCGTCTTTAGTTTAAATCGTTTCGATGTTTTAGGGTAATTAGTATGTCGACTCAAGAGTATATATTAACGCATCATTTCATTTTCTTTACATACTTTAGGATTTAGACACGTATCATGGCGGTTTGAAAACACGAACTGATTCATTTATCACATCAAAAATAGTAACGGGTGATCCTATGGAAACTTCTAAGGCTACTATATGCTGACACGACTGACCGCGGGACCTCATAGGACCGCACAAATTCGCCCCTAACGAATGGATGGGGACCCTTTGGCGCCTTACTGTAAGGGGGAACTTACACTAGCCTCTTTCGAGCGACGAATGGACTTTCGCTAGAGGTTTCGCGGAAATTACCCAAAGGGTTTGTAATAATGCACATGAATGCATACGAAAAGAAGCAAAACGATCCGTCCCCGTTAAGGGCTTAATACACGCCTTCCGAAATCAAATTTCTTTCTTCCCCAGCAGAGTCGCCACTTGTTAGACGAGGTGCCGCGGCCTAATCTCCCGGGCGGACCGGGGGGTGGACACCTCATGGCGACGTAAGCGGTGATTGGTGCCGAAAGCAACCAATCGTGGAATCAAGCTGCTCGGCAGGACCGGAGCTCGGAGATATGGAAGAGTCGCCACCCACGAATGGGAAAATGAACACCGATCCCTTGCGGGAGACCGGTGTGGGTTCGGGAAACTTAGGTACGAGCCGAGAAGGCTAGCTTCTTTCCGGAGAAAGGCTACTAGACACCCCGACATCGCCCGGTTATGAACCACCGGCCTCCTACTCAGCATGTTCGGCGATAACGGACTAATCGTATACTTCTTTAAGTTTAAAATTCATTTGAAACCTTTTCTTTCTCTTTTCAGAAACCGTTTTGAGCATATATTATTGAAAAGCCATATTAGTAAAGAATCACCCATTTATATTATACATACACAGAGAAGGGGGAAGAAAGAAGTGATTTATTTATAACTTTATTTAAATGTCATGCCGTGTGTTTATTCTACACTAACTTATTTCCCCAAAACGAGTTTATTTACATGGTTCGCACTTTAATCACCGTTGGAACGATTTAGGTGCGTTTTAAAACCCCGATTAGTGAAGTTTACTTGAGTCGCCGTTGGAACGACTCAAGTGCTTTGGAAACATTGGAGACAAAAACCTTTAGTTAAGAAAACGTGGTTAAACATACAGGTCAATTTTATTTTGTACAAATCCTTTAAGAAAATGATTCAAAAACTCTATTATTCACAAAGAAAGCGATTTTAATTACCATGTTCACTTAATCCGCCTTTGGAACGGATTAAAGTTTTAAAACGTGGTGTTTTGGAAACGATTTGAAATATTAACAAAAAAACAACTCCATTTATTTACATTAGGAACTTCTAAAAACTCATTAGTTTAAATAATTAAATTGAAAACTCTTTTTGTGATTTATTTTCCCCTTTTTCCTTAGTGGATTCTCTACTTGTTATAATTACAATAATAAACATATTTAAACCAAAATTCACTCCCAAATAAAGCCCATTTGAAACATGGACCCTAAATGGCCCAAAAGAATAAAAGAAATAATATAAACATATATATATATATATACATTTCAATCAAAAAGAGAATATGAAATAAAAGTTAATGGAAAAAGATTATATTATACATATATGAAAATACTAAACATAACACATTTATACTTTAAACATTTGAAAATAGTAACTAAAACTCTTAAATAAGAAAATAACATTTATCCCCAAAATAGTTTTTCTTAATAATAATTGATATAGCCCAAAATATCCCAAAACTATATATATACATAACTAATATAGTTTTAAATGTCAAAAATAATATATATTCACCCCAATATCTACTAATTATCCCCCAAAATGCCTAAGTAAATAACATTTAAAATAAAATCTAATATAACTCAAATGAATGAAAAAGAGAATATATATATATATATATATATATATATATACATATACTTATAATTAAAAATAGAATGAAAAGTGATATAAAAAATATCCTAAATAATTATACATACTAAATGTCTAAAATAATTTGAAAACATATATTACATAACTATACATATATGTATAAAGGATTAAAAGCTTGAAAGTTAAGAAAAATGGACTAAAATGGCATTTTTTACATTCTGGCAGATTTACCGACGGAAAATCCATCGGTAAACAGCAATTAGTGACAGAAACGGAAAATTACAGCAGCACTCCAATTGTTCCCAGATTTATTCAAAAGCTTTAAATTAAATTTAATTCAATCGTTTTGGATTTTCGAACTACCAAAAATGGGTCATAGTCAATAACGGAAGTTCCTAAAACGACGTTTTTATTTTAAAACATTATTCGGAAATTCTTTTAAATTAAAACTTATAATTACAACGTTTTTTAACACCCGAACTACCTTTTTATCGGATCACGGTTCGTATTGGGATATCAAAACGAGGTTTTTTATTTTAAAGCAAAACCGAATTTTATTCAACACGAGACGAAAATTAAATGTCAAATTAAATAAAACGTGATAAAATTAAAGAATAACTAAATAAATAAATAAACTATAACATAAAAATAAATAAAGGAAAGGAATAAATTAAATAAAATAAAAGAGTCTAGTCCTCGGATAATACCTTAAATTCGTATCTGACAGACGAAGCCGATTGATTCCACGAGTCGTGATTTTACGGTTTTTTTGTATTTTTTTGGTAAAAATTTAACTTTGGAAAATTTGGATTTTTTTTGGGAAAAAAATATTTTCTCCAAAAAATTGACTTTCTCTCTCTAAAAATGTTTAGAGTGAGAAAGCTCCAAAAATTCTTCCCCCTCAAATGCATGGGGATCCATGCCTTTTATAGGCAAACGGGTCCCCGGACCAATGGACGACGCCCGAGTAAAATCGGGCGTCGCCCAAAGGGTTGGGCGGACGCCCAAAGCATGTTGGGCGGCCGCCCAACCTTGCGTTGGGCTACCGCCCAACCTCGCGTTGGGCTACCGCCCAACATTGTTGGGCGGCCGCCCAACGATTGTTGGGCGATCGCCCAACGATTGTTGGGCGGTCGCCCAACAGCGTTGGGCGAGCGCCCAACGCGCGGTTGGGCGCGCGCGCCCAACCGTCGTTGGGCATCTGCGCGACGCGGTTGGGCGCTCGCCCAACGGCCGTCGGGGCACGTCTCGTCTCGTCGGGCGTGCATGTCCCGCGGCCATCGAGCTCATGTTCCGCGCCGTCGGGCGTCCACGTGTCGTGACAGCCGGGCTTGCGTTCCGCGCCGTCGGGCGCCCACGCGTTGTGACCGCCGAACGTGTGTTTCGCGCTGCCGGGCGCACACGCCCCGTGGTCGACGAGCGCGCGCTCCGCGTTGCCAAGCTCGTGCATTGCTCGGACGTCAAGTGCGTGCTATTCGTGGTTGGACACGTGCGTCCGACGAGCGTCGAGCGCGCGCTTTGCATCGTCGAGCGGGTGTCCGACTGTCGTCGAACGCGCGTCGGCTGCCGCTAAGCACTCGCACTACGCACATCACAACAGCGACCCACTGTAACTTATTTATTTTATTTTTTTGAAACTTCCGAAATCAATCGCTTCAACCGTCTTGTTTTCAGGTTTTCGTCACAGGTCCTCCGACTCGGTGTCTACAACTCGTTTCTTGAAATATGTGCGGGATCCATAGGAAGAGAGTTTGGCCCAGAAATGGAGAGCCGCTTAAGGTCGTACATGTTAATTCCCCCGCTTCGACGTACAACACTAACTCCTTCAGCATCTCAATGGCAAAATATAACCATAGGACCAAACGCTCGTGATTCTTTGTTTTTTCACTCTCAACCTGCCGATTCCATGGTGATTACTTCTGTGGCAGCCAGTGACCCGCCACTAAATCGATGACTGTTTTCTGACGGCGCAGAAGGGAGTCAGAGGAATGATCAAATTTTTCCTGAGGGATCTGCAAACCCAAGGATTAGCATTGGCGGGTCTCGAGCTCTAAATAACGCCCGGTCTAATCCCCCAGAAGGCGGACCAGAAGGTCGGCGACATAAAAAGCGTAGGAGGACGAATGGCAGGGGATGATCAAAATCTCCTTCTCGCTTAAAGCATAGAGCTTCCCGGCGAGTTTGATCTCCTCCGCCCCCAGAGCGTAGGAGAAGTAAGCGACCAGTTGAGGAACCTCGTCAAGATAAGCAACACCTGCCTCCGAATCAAAGAGCTAATGGGCAGGCTCCACCAGGAGGACATGGCGGGAGTGGTTCGCCATCAGATCCTTCATCTAATTCCAGTTCTTTCTCTTCTTCGAGTAGATCCCCACGTAGAGGACGCTCTAGGGAGAATCCCCGGAATATATCGGATCTAATTAGAGACGAGGTGCGCCGCCAGAATGAAGAGAATGTGAGACATAATCCATTCGCCAATCGGGATTCGCCCTTTACAGGGTGGATCGAAGCTGAGGAAACGGATAGGAATTTTAAAATTCCTAATATCCCAGTCTATACGGGCGTGGACAACCCTGAATCCCATGCCAAGAAGTACCGCATGTTGCTCAGCCTTAACCGAGCCAGTGAAGCGGTATTATGTCAGATGTTTATCACCATGCTTGGCGGACCCGCTTATGATTGGTTCCAATCTTTACCTCCTGGATCAATAGATAGCTGGGATCAGTTAAGGAGAGAGTTTTGTGCAAAATTCGCCGGATGCCTCCCTCTAGTGGTCAAGTCGCGAAAGCTTTTTGAATTGAAACAGAAAGCAAATGAACCCCTTCGAGAATATGTAGACAATTTCAACAAATTGTGTATACGAATTGTTGATGTGGACATCTCCATGGCGGTGGAAGCTCTAGTGAAAAACACCACGTGTAAAAGCTTGCAGGAAGATCTGATCAGGAAGAAGCCCAGAGATATGGTAGAATTGATAAAAAGATGCAAGGATTTCATGGAGGTGGATGACATCCGCATGGAGTTAGTATCTCCGCATAAGAGGGACAAGGGCGAATCTCGTAGACGGGATAAAGAGAAGGACAAACATCCTGACTCGTCCTCTAGAGGCAGGCGTAGAGGCTCTAAGAACAAATCGGCATACATACCGTCGTTTACACCATTAAACGCCTCCAAAAGCGAAGTGCTGATGTGGATAGAAAACAGCCAGCACAAATGGAGCATTTCATACCCCGAACCAAAAGGGGGGGAGTACACCAACACGGGGAAAAATCCCAAAAATTATTACAAGTACCACAGGAGGAATGGTCATGATACAGATGCGTGTTGGGAGTTGGCCAGAGAGATAGAAAGGCTTATAGAAAGGGGAAAGCTAGACAGGTTCATCCAAAATGATAGCAAGAAAGGAGATGGTGATAAATCAAGAGATGATCAGAAAAAGAAGGCAAAAGCGACCATCAATGTCATAGTGGGCGGACCAGGATATCAACCTGTGCTAAAAAAGGCAAAGACTACCGCTCTGGATAGGGCATCACTCAATCACCCTTTTGCGGACGTGGGCCCGGAGGATCCTCCTCACGCAGATGCTCTAGTCATTACCATGACGGTAGAAGGCTGGGAAATGAAAAGAGTAATGATTGACACTGGAAGTTCGTGCAACGTCATTACAAGAGGAGCATTCGCCAAACTTATGGTTGATCATGTCCAAGTGGAAACCACTATTGTGGACATCCTAGGGGTAACAGGGCACACAATCCAAACAAAGGGACAAGTGACTTTAGATTGCGAGTTGGCGGACGAAGATCAAATTTGGAAGGGAGATCTGAAGTTCTCCATTATAGATGGTCAATTGGCCTATAATATCATCCTGGGTCAGCCTTTCATCTCTGAAGCAGCAGCTCTCATCTCCATCCGCCATTTAACCATTTACATCCCCACGGCCAAAGGAGGAGTAATGGTCAGAGGAAATCAAAAGGTTGCTCAGGAGACATATTCAGCATCCTTGATGATTCGCCCGCAGTCTAAAGATGAGGAAGAAGATGAACTTGTCACAATGGCTCTGGGTGAAACAGAGATGTACCTTATGGCGGATGAAAAGCAGGTACGAATTGCTAAAGGGTTAAAAGGTGAGATTAATGAGGCTATTACAAAGGTTCTCCATGAGTCAGAAGATGTTTTTGCTTGGAAGAATGAGATCCTCCCAGGGATTAATCCGGATGTGATCACTCACAAGCTCAATATCGCCAAGGACGCTGTCCTAATAGCACACAAGGGGAGGAATCATGGTCCTGAAAGACAGAAAGTAATAGAAGAAGAGATTGCTAAGCTCCAAAAGGCGGATGCCATCAAAGAAGTACTCTACACACAATGGCTAGCGAATGTGGTACTAGTAAAAAAGGCAGGCAGATCATATCGGATGTGTATTGACTTCACAGATCTCAACAAAGCTTGTCCCAAAGACAACTATCCTCTGCCATGTAATGATATTCTAGTAGATGGGACCGCGGGACACACCATGTATTCCTTCACTGATGTGAAGTCGAGTTATCACCAGATCCCGATGGAGCCTTCTGACAGAATCAAGACTTCGTTCGTGACTCACCAAGCCACCTACTGCTTCAAGGCCATGCCCTTTGGGCTTAAAAATGCAGGGGCTACCTATCAATGGATGATGAACAAAATATTCGAAGGGAGCAAGGGTGATAACTTTTCTATCTACGTGGATGATATGATCATCAAGAGTTCCACTGTAGAAAGGCACGCGGACGATATAAGGGAGATCCTGGGCGTACTCCGACATCACAACATTAAACTGAATCCAGAAAAATGTACCTTCGGGGCGACATATGGAAAATTCTTGGGATTCATGATCAGCCAGAAAAGGGGTGAGCCCAAACCTATATAAAATTAAAGCAGTCCTGGATATGAAAACACCACAGAACATCAGAGAGGTGCAACGTCTGAATGGGCGTATTGTGGCCTTGGGCAGGTTCATCTCCTGTTCAGCTCACAGATGCCAACCCTTCTATAAGGTGATCAAAAAACAAAAGACCTTCGAGTGGAATGAGGACTGTAAGCAAGCCTTCGAAGGGATCAAGCGATTTCTCACGGAACCAATTCTGATGAGTCGGCCCTTGAAAGGTGAGAATCTTTACATGTATGTTTCAGTTACAGATAAAGCTGTTTGCACAGTCATGATCAGAGAAGAGGATGGACAGCAGTATCCAATTTATTACGTGAGTAAAGTGTTAAAAGACGCCAAGACCCGATACTCCAAATTGGATAAAATGGCACTGGTCGTTGTCACCACCTCAATACGTCTCAAGCCCTACTTTCAGGCACATAGTATCATAGTCCGCACAAGCATACCTATGAGGAAAGTATTGCAAAAACCAGAAACTTCGGGGAGATTGATGGAGTGGGCAATTCGATTAGGCGAATTTGATGTTCGTTACGAAAGTCGATCTGCCCTGAAAAGTCAAGTCTTGGCAGACTTTGTGAATGAATTCACTGAAGAAGGTATGAATCTCCCCAAATCTAAGGTCGAAGAATGGATGATGTATACAGATGGGGCTTCTTCGGCGGAAGGCGCAGGTATAGGCATCGTGATCAAAGGTCCCCAATATATAAAACTGCATTACGCAGCAAAATTGGACTTCCTTGCAACCAACAATGCAGCGGAGTACGAGGCCTTAATATTGGGACTACGCTTGTTAAAGGAAATCACCCCCGAGCGAATCATAATCTACAGTGATTCCAAATTAATGGTCAACCAGGTAATAAAAAATTTTGAGGTAAAAGATGACACTCTGGCCAAGTATGTTGAAGAGGTTAAGAAATTGCTGAACCACCTCGAAGACAAAGAAACTAAGTGGGAACTGATCCATATGCTTCGAGGATCTAACACAGAGGCTGATCACTTAGCCAAACTGGCTTCAAGCAAGGAGCATTAGGCGGATCTACAGTGCCCGTTCGAGGTCAAGACAGCCCCGGCATTCGCCTCAGAAGCGGTATCCTTACTTGCATCCGTCGAAAGTGATTGGAGGTCACCGATTCGCCAGTACCTGATAGATGGAACTCTGCCTCAGGACAAAGAAGAAGCTCGACGGACGGTAAGGAAGGCCGCCTATTTCTCCGTGATAAATGATTGCTTATACAGAAAGTCTTTTGGTCACCCCTGGTTGAAATGCATCGTGACGGAAGAGGGACAACAGATCCTCAAAGAGTTGCATGAAGGCACATGTGGAGCCCATGAGGCATCTGCCTCCATCTTGAAGAAGTCCAGGTTAGCAGGATTTTATTGGCCCATAGCGGAACTTGATGCCCAAAAGTTAGTGGAGTCTTGTCATAATTGCCAGGTGCATGCAAATGAATCCCACACAGCTAAACACCTTCAAAGGCCCATCATCGAAGGTCGACCCTTTGTAGTTTAGGGAATTGATATCGTTGGTCCCTTTCCTCCTACCAAGAGACAGAGAAAGTATGTGGTGGTGGCTGTGGATCATTTTACTAAATGGGTAGAGGCCGAAGCTGTCTCCTCTATCAACGCTGAACGAATGGTGGAGTTCATCAAGGATAATATCGTTGGAAGGTACGGGGTTCCTCACATGATTATCACTGACAATGGGATGCAATTCAATTATGGAGAGTTCAAAACTTCCTGTGAAAAGCTGGGCATTCAAAACAAGTTCGCCTCTGTTTACTATCCCCAATCTAATGGGATGACCGAGGTTACAAATCAGACTATCATTAAAGGAATAAAGAAAAGGTTGGGGGAAAATGATAAAAAATGGGCGGATCAGTTAATGAGCGTCCTATGGGCGTATCGAACCACTCCACGAACGGCCACGGGCGAGACACCATTCGCACTTTCTCACGGCGTGGAAGCTGTAATCCCTGTTGAAATACAGGTCCCTAGTGACAGAGTTGCATTCTATTGCGAGGATGAAAATAGCCGAAGGTTGAAAGAAAGTCTCGATCAAGTGGAGGAGAAAAGGGAGAAGGCGTATGTACGCATGGCAGCCTACAAGCAACGGATCGCAGCTTATCATGATAAAAATGCAAAGCTTGTAAATCTGAATGTTGGAGATCTCGTGCTCTGAAAGACGGATAAAATCCAATCTATGGAAGGAAGAGGAAAGCTGGGGATCACCTAGACAGGTCCATACAGAATAATCACCAAGATTGGATCCGCCACGTTTAAAATTCAAGACATGGAGGGGAACACACTGCCACGTACATGGAATATCCAGAACCTCCGTAAATATTTCACGAGAAAATAGAATGTAATCACGGTCTTGAGTACTCTTTTTCCTTTTGTAAGTTTTTATCCCATGAGGTTTTTCTTATTAAAGGTTTTAATGAGGCTCATATATAAGACCCACTTGCTGTAATAAGGCACATCGCCATTCAATAAAAAGCAACTTTTGTCCTATCAATTCTTTTTTAAGTATTTTCTTGTAGCAATATAAATATTCCAGATTAAAAAAGAAGGGGGGCCAACAAACGCATTCCCACACATAGGATAATGCTATCATGGCATAAACTACTTTCTCCTCAAAGATAGGAGAACAATCTCAACGACGAATCTATCTACCTCAAAGATAGGAAACAAATTGATCCCCGTCAGAGATAGAGTTAAAACATTTCTTAGACGTGAGATCTTTACACTCTCATACACTCTTTCCAAAAAAGAGTCCAAACTCCTAGTGGCGGATCGATTCGCCTCAAAGACAGGAAGCCAATAGATCACCTAAGGCAGCTTAACTTCCTCTAAAGGAATAAAAGCTCCAAGCCTTCACAAAGGCTCACACTCTGAGGTATGGCTGGCCACCTACTTCAAATCAATCCTAAAACATATAGATTTACTTGCTGAAA
Source organism: Euphorbia lathyris (assembly GCF_963576675.1). NCBI lineage: Eukaryota > Viridiplantae > Streptophyta > Magnoliopsida > Malpighiales > Euphorbiaceae > Euphorbia > Euphorbia lathyris. The sequence continues at coordinate 70,521,797 of NC_088918.1, read as the reverse complement.
AACATAAAGCGTAAAGTAAAGATAAATGGTTATAGTAAGGATTAAAAATTGTACTTAGTTTTACAAAGAACTAAACATCTACAGGAGCATCCTCCTTAACATCTTTCGCACCAGATGCGCCCTCCAGTGGGGCTTCCTTCTCTACAGAAATAGTTTCCTCCTAAGGAATGGTACAATCACTTATCAGCTCCTCACTCTTATCACCCGCCTTTTGGGACACTTCATCAAAGTCCTCTGGTTCAAGATCAACAAAGGGTTTACTCTCTTCGGTGGAACCATTCATCACTTTGCGAATGTGATCACGGATGAAGTCCTTGACGTTCAGGATTTTGCGATACTTAAGACAAACATCCACGTCAGGAACCACGTACTCCGGATCTGTAAAATCAATCTCGGGATGAGCAAGTTGAACATATGCCATGATCCACTCTCTATAATAGTAAGATCGTTCCCCTGCCAGGATCTCCGTGTCCAGTAAGGCAACCTTATGCTTTTTAACATCCGCGTCTATCTTATCCTTCAATCTAAGGATCTCAGCATCCTTACTCTCATTAAGAGCAACAGCGGAAGCAGCGTTCATGTTGGCAACAACGACCTCTTTCTCTAACCTTTCTATGGTTGCCTTATCCGCCACTCCTTGAAGAAGATCCGCTTCCATAGCACGCATGCGAGTGTATACCTATCAAGACAAAAGCCGATTCAAACAAAGGAATAAAAGATAAACTCTCCTTAAAGGAGATCACTCTTTCATCCAAAAATGCAAAAAAGGATAGAAGAAACTTACTGTAAGAAGCTCTATTTTCCCCATCTGGACATGGGCTGATCCCGAGATCTTATTTTGACTCTCCCGTACCTCGCCTAGTTGACCAAGAGCTTCGTCCAGATCATTGATGACGGATTCATTCCTTAAAGATCCCTTATCACCATATTTGGCGAACCAGTAACCTCCTAGGTCCGGCTTCACCGCCTATGCAAGCATTAAAAAGCAGAAAATAAGATCCAAGTAAGAGAAAAGAAAATGATAAGATAGATGCACCTCTTCAAGCCTCGCCATTGGTTTCTCGGCTCTCATGGTATCCGCCAGTAGCTTCCCTCCACTGCTAGACATGGATTTCTTCTTCTTTGGGAGAGGAGGATCAACCATATCACCAGCAGGACGCTTCTCAGAACTCTTACGGGGATCCGCTACCTACCCCTTCTTTCGAGCCTCTTCCTCCTTCTGTTTTTTGTGTATCTCTACAAGGGCGCGAATGGCCTCAGACAAACCCCTGACAAGGGAACAATAAAATAATCAAGGTTCAAGGAAATACAAAGTTACCTTCATCAAGTTGTGTAAACTTCACGTAAGTAATCTTGTCTCCTTCCCGGCGGATCAAGGGAATGTCATTCATCATGAAATCCAAGGCGTCAGCGTATGTCCAGGCATCCACCTTGATACTTTTCATGAGATCCGCCACTTTCTCATCGCTGTCCGTCAATATACGCAAGTCTCCAGCCATGTGCAAAGGTTTGGCATTCCAAACCGACGGAAATCCTAGAGATTCGCCCTCTCTTATCTTTACAAAGAAAAATCTTTCGTCCCAAAGATGGACATTTGACATCTTACCGCAGAAAGGCGAATAAGTTTTGAATTTAGCGAAAGTGAAAAAAGATTCGGCCTTTCGCTTCGTTGGCTTGTGAAGAGACCGAAAGACACGAGGGTTACATACTATCCCTAAGTTTGAAGCTAAATAACAATCCAGAGCCAGATCTAACCAGCCATTTGGATGCAGCTAGCAGACAGTGATTCCAAAGTACGCTAAGATATCCGCCATCATCTTAGGAAGAGGAAGCCAGAACCCTCTTTCTACATGACAACTGTACACAGACAAATATCTACTTGGCGGACAGGCGGGTCGCTGATGAGCAGCCGCCAATTCAGTCTCGTAATTCTTAATCCATGGAAAGCGATCTGCCAGATTCGCTAGATCTGTGGCGCTCATACGAGACGGAGTGGACTCCGCACGTGGCGCCTGTTTCCTAGACGGGGCTGAAAAAGAAGCCTCCATCCCAGAAAACCGCCTAAAATCTATTGCCGGAGCAATGCAAGTAACGGCGACGGGAAGGTTCCGAATCCTACCTAAACGAGTTCGATAGCTACTACACACCGAGTTACACAACTCGGCTAGGTCGCAACTGGCAGTGCCTTCGGAAGAATCAGAATTTTCCGAAGAGGTAGTCTAGCTAATTACGGTTTCAGAAGAAGTGGTCAAATCAAAGAGTTCGAAGGTAGACTCAGAAGAAGAAGAACTCCTAAACATTCAGAAAACAGAGCGAAAAGATTCACTTACATGAGAGTTAAAAGCTTTGAGGATTTTGAACTCCGGAAAAAGCTCTCGAAAAAACTCGAAGAAAGACGAAAGAGGAAAACGCAAATGAAGTAGAAAGAGAAAGGGGAGAGGGAAGAAGGTGTTTTCTCTTCCCTCGAGCAGCGCGCCTATGACACCTGTCACCCAACGAATGGAATTGAACAGAGTGACCATCAATGCGAATCATCATGACGGCGCGCGAAGAAGCTCAAAAGCCCTAAAGGACTTTAAAGGAACTTTAGGGGGGCTTCTGATAACATCGGGATATTATCCAAAGGATCAAAGGAGATATTTACCCAAACGGCCACGTATTGAACCGGTCAAAGAAGGAAATGGCGTATCAAGCAAAGATATCCAATGGGCGGATCACCGAGACTCCACCCCACGAGATCCGTAGTCAAACCTACGTGAGATCCGCCATCACCCTTCGATCCGCCAGCTGAACAGTTGAGTCGATTCCTCAATAAAGGCCATTAATGAACTATTAATGAGCTAACGAACATACTTAAAGGAAACTAGTAACCGCCATTAATGAAGCATTAATGGAGACTTTCTAGTTACTAAGGGTTACAACTCCATGACTATATATAGCTTGCATCTCAAGCTATCAAGGTACACATTCTCACAATCCTAGAAACCCTACTTTGTCAATTTAGTTTATTTCTCCATACTCTATACTGACTTTGGCATCGGAGCTTCCTCCTGTCGAACCCAACGATGCCCCCACAGGGACGGAAGCTAATTAGAAATTCTCCACTAGTCATCATACACAAAACAAGTAATAAAACTCGTGATAATAATCAAACCAGCTAACAAATAGCATAACCAGTGGGTATTTTATCGCTAAAATAAACACTTATCAGTTACCTTCCACGTAACTTACATTTGCATTATCTCCAATGAAGGTATTCCAACATGACAATCCTTACCGAGATGACCTTTGCGATAGTGTGTACATCCAAGAACCTGTGCAGGTTGGTTGAGGCTCAATTGTGCCATCGAGGCATCAATCTTCTTACTTAGTTCAGCCACAGAGGGATTGTGATCCTCTTTCTCCAATGCATAGACATGTTATCTTGAAGGTCCGACAAGCTTATCGACTTGCTAATGTACACTTTTTCCAGCCAGCTCATTGATCATGTCATAAGCCGCATTCATTGATTTCCTAAATAAATCACCACCTGCAGAAGAATCTACAACAGCATAGCTAGGTGGATTTAAACCATAATAGAAAATGCTTACCGAGGTGTGTTTAAGAATGTCATGGGACGGGCACATGTGAAGCATTTTACGAAAATGAGCCCATGAAGCATGTAAGGCTTCATTTTCTAGCTGAAAAAATAATGTGATCTCATTCCTTAACATCCCCCTATCTTAGATGGGGGAAAGTAGTAGGATGGAAATTCCTGCTCTAATCTCTTCCAATAGTGATAGAACTGGTCTCCAAGAAGTGGAGCCAATCCAATGTTTGCCCCATCAAAGAGAATGGAAATAGCTTGAGACAAACAACGTCTTGGGGAACTCTGTTCATCTTCAAAGGATTTGCACACATAAGAAATATGTCAAGATGTTCGTTAAAAATTTCATGGACCTCACCTCCAAATAAGCCAGTTTGTTGGATGAGCTAAATCATATTTGACTTGATTTTATATAAATTGGTTGGGATATTGGGGGGCAACAATCCCAACCAAGTTGTGATGCCGGTGGGAGCTAAAATCTCATTCATAGAGTGGTTGTCTTATCCACTGTTCACATTCTCATTGTTGTTCTCATTGTTGTTAAGGTTGTCCATCTCTTCTTGAGGTTGAATGTGTATGTTCTTCCTTGAAATCTGAACAGTACATTCAATTTCAAGATTAATTGGAATTAAAGATGCACCTTAGACCTTGTCTGCATAAGCTAGGGTGACAAATAATTACTAAAATACATAAATTTCCAAAATAAGTTTTACAAATATAAACATATTCAGAGAAATTTCTTAAACTAACAATGATATTTTTGGTTCGATATCACTAGAAAATAATTCTCAAGCAACGACGCTAAAAACTTGATGTGCCTTGAGCTAACACTCAAAAGACTCACTAAGGGCTAAGTGTACCACATTGTTATAAAGTAATAATATGGAAAAGTCTATGTATCGAATCCACGAGATTTATACTGCAAGTATCGATTTACTCAATTCCTAATTGTTATTTAAGCAGTGAAAAGTTGGATTTGATTTTGCTATGCTAATTCTGTAATTAAACTGCTAATTATAATCCTATTTCTACTGCTTGATCCAGACTAACTATTATTCCCTCTGAATGATAATGGGAATGAAACAATAATAAGAAACTTGAAGTAATATTCAAACTTAATTATGAAAAGTCTTATTAATGCATAAATAGATCAGACATCGAACCAACTTATCATATGATTATTCTTAGCACGTGATTCCCTAACTGGGTCGTAGCTAACTCAAATGGCTCAGAAACTAGGCTCTGTTTACTATGATGTTGTCAATATCTATAATTTCAGGTATGAATACTGTTAAGACTCATTCATATAAACTCATAATTATATTCAGACTTATGAAAAACTCAATCAATAATCCAAAATACACATAACTATCAGAATTATAAAAAGAGGAATGAAATTAAAACAACTTCAGATTAAAGATGAAAATGGATTAATGTACACAACCAATTCAAAACCCATAAAGATCTTACAAATTAACTAAGGGCAAAAGAGAAGGAAAATCGCCTTTGAAGTTTTACTAACTCAAGCAATCGTCATCTGAACTAGATGATGAACTTTGATCACTTGTGAATCAATAAAAGGCGGAAACTTTGTAAATGGCAATGGAGAATGGTAGAATTTCTTTATTGCTCTCAAAGGGAAGAGGACACTAACAATTAACTCTCGATGCATTGGAATGATAAATCCAAGGTCTTTAAATAGAAAATTAAAATCTCAAACTAACAACCATAATATATTAAATAGAGATTACATATTTGAAATGGGGAGAACAAGTCAAAAGAGACATTTTTTTGGGAGCCAGCTCGATGAGCTAGCCATCAGTCGATGGTTAGAGGCTTTCGGACCTCTAACTCGTTGAGCTGGGGGCTAGGGGACAGAGGCTTTGTTTATGTTGGCCAGCTTGGTGAGCTATCAATCCTATCTCGGGGAGATGGCTATCAGCGAAGGCTGGCGTACAGGACTGACTCCAGTCTTTGGTCAAACCTTCATTGATTACAAATTTCTTGAAAATTTGTCAACATCTCATCAAATCTCATCAAATATTTATGCAGTCATTTATTTAACTTATCAAAATCTCCTTTAACTATACCAAGTGAAATAATTAATATATTTTTGGAAAGTCAATCTAATGATTTGGGCACAAATTAAGTTCTAAATGAAATATGAAAATCATTTTATTGAAAATAGCAAATTACTTGACAAAAAAGTGAGAAATATTAACTTGAAAACTAGATATGTAATAAAAAAACTTAGAATTGGAAAAACAAAGATAAAATTGTTTTAAATTAAACTAAATGATAATAAAAGACAAAATAATCCTGAAAACCGCAATAAAAGATTGAAATAAAAAAATCCTTATCACTTGGGGTCCTTACAGCATCGATCTCTACTAGGATATATGCTTCGGTCCCGTAAGAGAGGAAAAAAGGAGTGTCTCCTGTAGCGTCCTTGGGGAGGTTCGATAGACCTATAAAACACTTGGCAATTGTTCTACCCAATCCGAGTCGATGAGCTCTAGCCGTTTTTGTGAGCCTTGGACAAGCATGGGGTTTGTTACCTTTGTCATCCATAGGTCTAGGGGTAGGCCACAAAAGTAAATCGGAGCTTGATGTGCAACTGCTGGCAGTAGGTTTTGAAAGTTGTCCTATCAAACTGTTTCTCATTATCCATAATGATCATGTGTGAGATTTCATACTTGGTGAGTATTTTTCTGTCAACAAAATTGATAACGACCATTGTAGTTATAGTGAACATGGTCTTGGCCTCCACCCATTTAGTGAAATGGTCAATAATATGGGCATGCATTTCTTTTCTTTCTCGGCTTTGGGGGAGGTGACCTATAATGTCAAGTCCCCACGTCACGAAGGGTCAGGTCGGATTGATGATATTTATAGACGAGGTTGGGGATCCCATCACTCGTGCATATCTTTGACATGCCTCACACTTCTTCATATATTCGGATGCGTCCTTTTAGCCATCAACGATCAGTAGAACCCCTGCAACCACGCCTTTCTAGCCAAGGCTTCTCCTCTCTTATGGGTCCTGCAATCGCCCTTTTGAATTTTTTTAAGAATATATTGAGCTTCCTCAAAGCTCACACACCTTTTCCATTAGTGGTTATATGGATTCATGTAAAAGTCCCCCCTATCGTCGAGTATCTCCCTGCCTTTCTTAGCACTTTGATCCTCTCGTTGCAATCGGCGAGTAGTTCTCCCATTGTCGCATGCTTGTAAATTGGGTAGAACCATTCTCCCGAGGTATCGAGCATCATCATTTATATCTTGTATGTACTGGGACTTGTTTTCAATTCCTTCATACAAGGGCTAAGGCAAGGTCCATCATGAGTGGAGGCCAACTTTGCCAACCTGTCAGCTTTCTCGTTCTACTCCATCGATATTCTCTAGACTTCGGTGTGCCTATCTTCCAGCCTAGCCTCTACCAGCAAACTTATGACCATTTGGAGATACAACTTCGTTGAGTCCTCTTTAGCCTCGTATTGGTCGGTTGCCTGATTCACCACCAACTTTGAATCACTCTTAATCGCTGCTCTATCTGGCTTAATGACCTCCAGGATATGGAGGGACTGGATCATTGCCTCATATTCAGTGACATTATTTATTATCAGGAAATTTAAGGTCGCCACATATTTCAGTGTGATCCTTTATGCGCCTTTTACATAGACCCAAATCCCAGCTCATTCTCTCCCCGAACTTCCATCTACCAACAATTTAGTGTCCTTCGAGAGCTCACGGCTGCACATATCTACCGGTATTTCGACCAAGAAATCTGCAAGGCCCGAGCTTTGAATGCTCTGCGAGGCTTATATGAAAGCTCAAAATCGATGAGTTTTAATGCACATTTGGCCAATCTGTCCGATGTTTCTGGTCATTAAAGGATCTTTCTCAGTGGCATGTCTGTTTGAACTTTTTCCAAATTAGGGAATTTTCTGCTTTTCCAACAACAAACAACAAACAACAATAGCAAATCGTAACAGCAACAATAAAGAGTAGATAAACAAACGACGCTTAGAATTTTACAATATATTTGTTTTTTTTATGAGATTACAATATATTTGCTAATACAAAAACTAATAGATAAAAAATTCTAAATATTTTAAGTGGCTTAATACATAATTTGCCCTATGAACTTGTCCAAAAAGTTTGATTGATCCCTGAAATTTTAAAGTATCCAGATAGCCCATGAACTTGTATAAATTATCTAGTTAGCTCATTGAACTTGCGTAAAATTTAATCAATTGATCACTCAAATGGAAAAAAGTAAATTAAATGTGGAAGATGCATTGCACGCGTCTTAGGATGTTATTACATAATTCACAGAATAAATTAAAAATGAAGTTCTTACTTCCTCAACTATAAAACTTTTATTCTCTAATATTAGAACCGCATACCCCGACCTTTGTCGTTTCACTTTTTCTAAAACGCGTACAATACATATTCCGTATTTAGCTTACTTTTTTACTATTGAGAGATCAATTGATTACATTTTATTTAAATTCATTGAGCTAAATGGATATTTTATATAAATTAAAAAGATTATTAAAAAACTTTAAAAGTTTAGAGGATTACAGGTTTTGCAGGAAAATGATATACTAAGCCTATTTTAAATAAAGTGGTTGGACGGAATTACCAATTGTTGTCGTTGCGGGACGGTTGGTCAAGGATATAGTACTAGTATAATTTATAAAGCACAATGTGTGTGAGCCAAACATTCCGAGAAAGACAAACAAGGAATAAAAAACTTGCTCTCTCTAACTGCAATGGTGGACTCACCCTTCAAGCCGGATATACTCAAAGGTAAGGTAGCTTTATTAACCGGCGGCGGTTCGGGAATCGGCTATGAGATTTCTCTTCAACTCGGTAAACATGGAGCTTCCATCGCTATTATGGGTCGCCGAAAGAATGTTCTTGATTCTGCCGTTGCTTCCCTCCAATCCCTTGGAATTCCCGTAATTCTAATATACAATTCTTTTTTTCTTTTTTTGTTCCGCTCTAGCTTTTAATTTGATCTGCTTATCTCATGTTTTTGTTATTCCTGTGTTTTTATTTTCTCTGTCTTCTGAGATCCGTGATCTGTTTGGTTGCTGAAAAAGTTTGGTGAAACTTGAGAACACAGAAATGATTGTTTCTTGCCGTACTCTGCAGTTTCCATTATCGTCTATATTGAATTTGAGAACTCCTTTTACATTCTGATGGTAGTATGAAATGAATTATTGCTGCTTGTCAATAATTGCCGAAAATGTGTCTGAATTCATCTTTGGCATATTCAAAGAAATCGTCCTAGTTTAGATCTCTGTCATTTTGACATTTTAAGAATTATTCATCTTGTTTGCAATTATTGCACTTTTCTTGGAAAAGGAAAATAAAATTATTATTATTATTTTTGTTATCTTTTATTAAGATAACGCAATCTCCTCTTTCAAATTTGCACAATTATTACTAGTTTCGTAAAGCATCTTTTTGAGCCATTGAGTATAGGATGAAAATTGCAGTAAATTAATTATGAAACTCAAAATCAGCTATAATCTCTAATTATGTCATGAAACATGAATTTGATAAAGTGTTTACTGTTTATTTTTTTGTTTAATTGGATAGTTAAAAAGTTGTGGAAGTATCTATCAAGCATGTGACAGTATTAACACTATTTGGATTAAAGTGTATTGAAAAATGCTGATAAGGTGTTTACTGTTTATTTTTTGTTTAATTGGATAGTTAGACCCATTTATGAATCTGAGAATAAACAAGTTGAAACAATGTGTATGTTGCAGGCTATAGGACTTGAGGGAGATGTTCGCAAGAGAGATGATGCAACAAAAGTTGTGGAATCCACAGTTAGACATTTTGGCAGGCTTGACATTCTTGTAAATGCTGCAGCAGGGAATTTTCTAGTTGCACCAGAGGATTTATCGCCTAACGGCTTTCGAACAGGTAGTTTTCTTTCTTTGTGAACATGAATTACTGCATAATTGATTAAACATTTAAGGCTGAAAAGATAATTTGGGAAGTGAATTTAGGGATGTTTGGTTAAGCTTTTCAGGACATCTGATAGTTGTTTGAGATCAATAGGTGTTTGCTAAAGTTCTTCTAACAACAGCAAATAACTTATGGAATGCCTAACATCTGTTGTTTCACAAAGAACTTAACCTCACATTTCGATTTTTTCTTTCCTGCCGCCTTGCAGTAATAGATATAGATTCTGTTGGTACTTTCACAATGTGTCATGAGGCAATGAAGTATCTGAAAAAGGGTGGCCAAGGGAAGGAACTCCCCAGTGGTGGAGGGTTAATAATAAACATTAGTGCAACCTTGCATTACACAGCTACTTGGTATCAAATACATGTATCTGCAGCGAAGGTTGTTTTTTCGAGTTTTTGCAAAACTAAAACGTTTATTTCTTTAACATTCGTTCTTTGGAAATTCATGAAAACGGTGCTACGTTATGCAGGCAGCAGTTGATAGCTTAACAAGAAGCTTAGCATTGGAGTGGGGAACAGATTATGATATTAGAGTGAATGGGATAGCACCAGGGCCTATTGAAGATACCGCTGGTTTTAATAAACTTGCACCTGACGAGATATTGGGACAAGCCAAAGAGAGGATGAGACTATATAAAGCAGGGGAGAAATGGGATATAGCTATGGCTGCTCTGTATCTCTCATCCCATGCCGGTTAGTATCCATTTTTCTGCTCTGCATTTTCACTGAATGTACCCTAAATGTCTCTTATGTTCACTGTCTTTAAATTGGTTAGGAAGAAGGCATATGCAGTTTGACTAAAGAGTTTTTGGTTTTTTAGGGAGTAGTAATTTATGTTAAAATGGTGCAATGAAATTCGGTATCCGAAACTTTACCGGATAGTTCAAAATTGTAAAGATAGAAACTCTTGTCAAACTTCCCTTTTTCAAGTAAATATTGATGAAAATTGCAGATAAAAAAAAATCTATCAGCAATTACCAACAAATCTTCGAGGATGCGGGAACATGAACTTGCCTTGAGATTGTGCACTCGTGCTTTCATGTTCTGTTTCATACGCTAATGTGTTCTTATTCCGTTAGTGGGATGAACTTGGAATGAACATTGTACCATTTTGAATGATATAAATTGATAGAAATTGCATTGCTTTCCTTAAAGTTGTACAATTATTAGAATTTCATTAGACCGGGATTATAACAGAATTTCTGGGTTGTGTGTAGGAAAATATGTGAATGGAACAACAATGATAGTTGATGGAGGGGATTGGCTGAACAAACCTCGTCATCTGCCTAAAGAAGCAGTGAGACAATTTTCAAGAGCAGTAGAGAAGAGATCTAAAGATGCACCTGTTGGGACTGCAAAGAGCAAGCTGTGACATATGTTCTACAATACAATTTGGAGTAAGATTGAACTTTTTTATAATTAGATATAAAAGTTATTGGTCAACAAATTGGGGTTACAAGTGATTTCTAATCCAATTCATATAGATTTCATGTTATAAAACTTTCATAGTCATTTTACAGAAATTCACAATCATTTATATGTTATAATTATATCCTATTCTTTATTTTTATTTTATTTGATTTTGTGTGATTCTTTTCTATTTGGTATTAACGGTTAACCATGCAGTATTTGGTCATTCAAGGCAACAAACAATATATAATTTAGACCGTGTATAGTGGAATGAGATATTCCCTCCTTATATCACGTTAATCAAATCTGATTTCAGAATTGAAAAAAAAAAAAAACCCGCCAAGATCAACTTGTAAACAAAAAAGAGAAACTGAAATATTCAAACAAAACTTCATCTTTCAACCTCAACCAAAAAATAAAATAAATAAATGGTGATTTCGGTTCTAATTTGATTTGGTTTCTGATCTGTAAGTTTGAACTAAACGGGGCCCTTGGATTCCAATGGTTAATGCTATGAACTAAACTATATTTATTTTCAAATAATTTAGTGTACAGTAATATGATGAACAAAGGATTGCTATTAAACCAAAAGGCAAGCCTCCCGCCACATGTTTTTAACAGAGTTCCATTTAAAAAATAAATGCATAATCCTCCGTTGGTCCCGCAACAATGACAGCGGTTGGTGACACTGATTCCACGACTTGACAGTGAAATCAAACATAGTAGAGGGACCACTATATAGGGTAAATTACACCCATGACCACCAAACTTTACTCATTTTAATATTGTGGCCACTGAATTTCAATTTTTAACGGTATAGCAATTGAATTTTACACTTTTTAATATTGATAGCCACTTAACGCCTTAAAATGATCATTAACGGCTTCAAAATAAAAAAAATTCAAAGAGTTAATAATATTTTAAGGAGCTTTAATTTTTAAAAAATTTCGTTTTGAGGTCATTTAAGTGTTGTTTCGTTAGGAGTGAGAGTGAATTTTTAGAGAGAAAAAACTCCAATAAATGTGATTTTGGAAAATTAAAAATATGGGTTCATGGTAAATGTCGTTCTCAATAACTTTATTTTTTGAATATTAGTTAGTTAAAGTTGAGTGACCTTGAGTGAAAATGTAAAGTTCAATAACCATACCGTTAAAATATGAAATTAGCTATAATATTAAAATGAGTTTAATCTTAGCAAAAAGTATCATTAGGCTCCTGATCTTTTATTTTTTGGTTTATTAAGCCATTGATCTTTTATTTGGATACATTAAACTCCTGATTATTTATTTTTGGTCTCATTAAGTCCTTGATGACCAAAAAGAGTAATTTTGAAAACATAAAATTCGGTTAACAGACTGTTATTCATTGTGCATACATTTGAAATTTGTATTTTTTAACTATTTGAAAGCAATTTTGGATGTATAATGTATCTATAGGAAAACTGTACAAACCTTAATTCAAACTGTAAAAAATATTTTTTTTTAATAATTTCAAATACAAATGAAGTTAATAACGTATTTTTAACAAAATTAAATGTCCACAACTTACTAATTTGGCTATCAATGGCTTAATGAGACCAAAAATAAATGATTAGGGGCTTAATGTATCTAAATAAAAAATCAAGGGCTTAATAAACCAAAAAATAAAAGATCAGAGACCTAAGGACCCGGATGTGATTCAAACCCATGACCTCCCAAGGTATAGGTAAACTCTCAACCACTAGGCTAAGAGCTTCACCACATTCTTAATTAGATACTTAAAATTCTCCATTTTAAAGTGAAAAGACAAACCGAAAGATATAGAGTTCACTATTCTTTTATTCTAACCACAAGCTATTTTACTTCTGAAAAAAAATACTTCCATTTAGATGAATGTCACATCTTTTTATAACATTTTATATTCATTATTTTTTTTAACGAAATTAATTAATGTTAAAATAATATTTATATATTTATATAATAAATATTAGTTTTTTTTGAAACAAAATGATATTCATTCCTTAATCCGAATCAACAACAATAGTCTCCTGCAACCAAGCCGGGGCAGAAAAAGATACGAACTCGTTAGCATTGGACAGGGCATGTCGTACAACAACATGAGCACCCCTATTCGTTAAGCGTGAGGAAAAAGACACTTTATAATCGTGTCGACTACTTAACAAATCCTTACCCTTTATAATAAATATTAGTTAGTTAATTAAATATTAATTATTTGATCATCTATTTAATTGAATTAAAAAAACATATTGTTGATTTTTAAAATTCATTTTGATTATTTCCATAAAAAGAAATTCATTTTGATAAAAAAATTTGAACAAATGATTACCATTGTAAATACTACGCTTTTCATTCTTATATATATATATATATATATTACTTCCTTCATTCCACAATAGATGTTTTTCTAGAGATTTTTTTTGTTCCACGATACATGACACTTTGCTTTAATCTATTCACATTAATTTACTTTTACCAAATATACCTCTATTTAAGTTGACTTTTTGCTTTGGGAATAGATAAAATTACTAGTGAATGCAATTAATACAAGAGTAATAAAATCTTTTATTTAAAATTAATCGTATTTCTTAATTAATGTGCATTAACCTTAAAAATATGTTTTGTGGAGTAGAAAGAGTATTTAATAATGAGATTATTAAATTGACTACTTTATCTTTAATACTTATTTCTTAAATCTCTGCTTTTTTATGTAAAATTTATCTCTCCTTAATTTTTATTGTTTAGTTAAGATCATTTGCATTAAGGATTATACCTCTCTCTTATTATAAATATGACCAAATTAGAGAAAATGCTAGTAATACAAAATGCCATATAAAAAACAAATTGAAAAGTCTAAAACGTAATAAAATAAAAAATGGTGGGAATATTGTTTTCAACAATTTTCAACCAAGTATTTCCAAAAATATTAGTATTATTTTCAACAAAGTATTCCCACAAGTATCCTCAAACTTTGAGGATTCTTTACCATAAATACAAAAAGGTGATAATTTTTTTTATAAAAGCATCAACCGTCAGTGACGAATATAGGATTAGTTCGTTAACGGGGCTGATTTTACATTTACGTGTGGTAAAAAAAATTGCTAAATCGAATATATACGTGTTATTATGTGAGTGGTCCCAAACCTTTTTTTTATATAAAAGTTCAGAACTAATTTTACGTACCAATATAAAATTTCTAAAAATTAAGTTAGATTTGGACTATAAAAGTAAGATTAATTCGTTTTTAACAAACTTTGAGAAATTGATCGTCTATCATGTATTAATCTAGTTGAATGTTGTAATTAAATACAAACTCAATAGGTTAATTAACCACTCCAAACCTTAATTAAACATAACGTCAATGAGTTAATTTTATATTAATAATATAACAATCTCCAATTTACCAAATACCCAATTCAAAGTTCCATGTCAAATAACCAATTTATCAAATACTCAATTAAAATTTAATCAAATTACTAATTTAATACTCCCACTTAATCAAAGGTTGTGGAGACAAGAGGCCGGAACCACCCATGGTTAAGATGGTTCCAGCGGCCGGAGGGACCCAAGCCCCCTTGTGCCCTTCTCAGTTTCCGTCCCTGTGAACGGTAGAAGTAACAAACTTTAGTTACTTCCACTTGTCACCTATACATTAATAAGAGCATATTCAAATTTGTTGGACTTTTATATTAAATTTTGAGGAATTTGTATTAAAAATCAACTTCAACAGGCTGTTAGTCACTAATGTTCTTCGTTAAAAATAACATGCATAATACCTAATTCAAGCAATTAAAAGAAACATGTGTTGTATTGGTCAAAAAAAAAAAAAAAAGAAACATGTGTTGTAGTTTTCAAATTTAATCAAAATATTCAAAAAAAAAAAAAGTTCTTCATATTTACAGTCTTTTCAAAATTATGTTTTTTTTATCTTATACATAAAATTTATTTAAAAAAAAAATCAACGTTTACAATTTTATATATTTTTTTATTGGAACAAGTTTTACATTGATAAATTGGTGTCTATAATTATATAAAAGTTAACAATTTAATATTGGAGATATAAGAATGATATAGAGAACAAAAATGTAAAATAAGAAATGCAATATGTTTTAATGAATGATAATTTATCATTCTAAATTTTATTTAATTCAATCCGATCAAATTGATTTAAAAAGAAAAAGTTAATGAAGACAAAACTTAAAAAACAAAAAGAATATAGAAAGGCTATAATGACAGTTATGTATGGAAAGGCCTTTTAAAAGCTAGTTGCTTAATCCGGAAAGGCATGTGTTGGAAGGTAGGAAATGGTGTAAACATTGATATATGGAAATCTAATTGGGTTCCGGGGCTAAACACAAAAAAACCTTTGACTAAGCTTGGGGAAGTAGATTTTTCCTCTGTTAATAGGCTTCTGGACTGCTCTACTAACCAATGGAATGTCCAGCTTCTCAATGCTTTATTCAGTAAGGATGAGGCCATTGAAATCCGGAAAATCTCTCTTAGTTGGCGAGCACCAGGTGATGAAATTTACTGGCCAGCTACTCGATCCGGGGAGTATTCTGTCAAATCTGCCTACCATATCGCCGAGGAGACCCGCGAAAGTAATGCTGGAGGGGCAACAACATCGGCTGCGGCTAATGATAATTGGAAGTGGATTTGGCATCTGGAACTTCCCCTTAAAGTCAGGCATTTTGTGTGGCGATGCTGCAAAAATATTATCCCTACTTTTACTCAATTGCAGGGACGGGGAATTAATGTGATGGACGGATGTCCAAGATGCGGCTGGGGAGAGGAGACTGGGCTTCATGCGCTGGTATCTTGTGTAGCTGTTAAGAATGTGTGGAAACAATTTTTTGGGACTGATAAAAGGTGGAAGGCTATGTTTCAAACCATTGGAGATTGGTTTATGTGGATTAAATCTATCCTGCCTCGAGATCGACTACTGGCTGTGATCACTGGTGCTTGGTATATCTGGTTCCAGCTGGTGCATAACCCGAACAGAGCTACAGCAATGGAGGTGTGGGTTAAGGTTGAAGAACTATTGGCAGACTGGTCAGCGGCTCGGCATGACAGCAGCAGAAACGAAGCAGCTGCTGCTAACAGACCGACAACGCAGCCTGTCAGGAGAAGAAATGAGCCGGGCGAATGGAGGCCGCCGGAGGAACCTTTCGTTAAAATCAACACCGACGCTGCCTGGACCAGCGAGCTAAATGGCGGTACTGGTGTGGTGATCCGGGATAGCGCAGGAGAAGTGCTATTATCAGCAGTTGTACCAATCGGAATTACTCAAATCCCAAAAATTGCAGAAATGTTGGCTGCTGAAATGGGACTCCGCTTAGCCAGAGACGGGGGATGGCAAAATGTAGTTCTGGAATCGGACTGCAAACTGTTGATGGACGCACTACAACTGACCGGACAGCCCCTAGGCGTAGGTTCTATGGTGTTCGATGATCTAAGGCATGAGATTAATCTTTGTAAGGATGTCAAAGTTTCTCATGTAAAAAGACAGAGAAATTGTGTAGCCCACGAATTAGCTAGACGAGCAAGGCTTTTATCCGAGCCCTTAATCTTGATTGAGGAAGTGCCAATAGGTGTTGATACTCTGTGTCTAGCAGACAAATGTAACTTGTTTCATATTTAATGCAAATGCAGCTTCATTCTCAAAAAAAAAAAAAAAAAAAAGAAACAAAAAAAATATAATCAGTTTACTAATAATTTGTCAACAAAGCCCATGTATAATGAATTTTTCCATTAGCTTTTACATATTATTTTTCTACTATGTTATATTATTTCATCTTAAACTAATTTAAGTTTTATCATTATTATTAAGGGTAAATAATTTATTAGTCTGAGTTTCAACCTATTATATTAGTTAGTTCTGTATTTTACAAAATATACTATAAAATTCATTAGTTTTGACAAAACTAACTATTTGATCCCTCCATCCATAAATTTTATTTAAATGACAAGTTTATCCTTTAATATATATAGAATTTTTTTTGAGAAGAGTCTATACAAATGTTCTTTGATTATTTTTATATAAAAAAATTATTATATTAATACAAATTTGAAAGTAATACCCTTTACCTATAATATTATATTATTATTTAGTATTTTTTTAATTAAAAATAATCATTCCATTTTTTAATAATAGTGAATTTGTTTTTTATATATTTATTTTATGTGATGTTTGTAATTGGTCTACCATTATTATTTTATAGAATTAAAAGAGGATGGCAAATTGAAATTTAAATCCAATTTCAATTCAAACATATATCAGATATCAATTATGTCCTTATGTGGTAAAAAAATTATGTCACAACCTTCCTCAAAATGGCGTAGTTTGAATCACTGTTTTTCCTGTAAGGAATAGGGTTCTATAGAAAGAAAAATAATCACGAAAGCAAAATAACAGACGCAAAAAGGAAAATGAAGAACGGATAAATCAAACCTGACAACCAAACGTGGCCGGAGTTCTTATACCTTCTTCTAATGTCGATCTGAACAAGAAGCCATCCATGGGTTGAGAATTCTTATTTCTTTGGTTACTCTTTTTCTCCTTTTTAGGATTTCAATTTGATCGTTTTTTTTTTGTCAACTTTATTTCTTCCCTTTTTGTTTTACTATCATTGAATTTTGGGTTTAAGACTTTCTTCAGTTTGATTTCCTATATTTATTGGCTATGTTTATTATTATTGTATTAATATAATAAATAAAAAGTATGTAACCTTAATTAAATGTATAAGAAAATTAATTAATAATAGAAGGGTAATTTTGTCATTTTTATATAAAATTTATGGATGGAGAGACTAAGTAGTTAGTTTTGTCAAAACTCAGGGATCTTATAGTGTATTTTTAAAAACAGAGAAACTAACTAGTGTAATATACATAAACTCAGGGACTAATAAATTATTTACCCTAAACTCGTTTTTACAAATGTGGCATACTTCTCACTCAGCCAATCTCTCCCCAATTTTCTTATATTATTCTTCATCATACAGCTTAAGTTACTTATGAATTCTTATACTTTCTTCTCGTGTCTTTCGCTCTTAAGTTATGTTATTATTATAAACTTATTTATTTTAATTATTGTTATTTTTAAAATCTAACATTATCATTTCAATTCAGTAACATTCAATTCAGTTTACTTAATTTCAATAAGAAAGAATATGGCCTCACTTACCATTCTTCTTTTCCTTTTCATCTATTTGGCTTTTATAATTAATCACCCGATTGCAAAGAGATGAACTGCATACGAAAGTATGTTCCACATACTTTGAAATGTTATTATATGAATTCATATGCTCCACGTGCTTTGAAATGTTATTACACAATTCATAAAATATATTAGAACATATTAAAAATAAAGTTCTCAATTGCTCATTTGTAAAACTTGTCATATCTAATATTAGAGTCACATAAACTTGTCACAACTCCCTTGTAAAACTTGTCATATCTGATATTAGAGTCACATAAACTTGTCACATCTCCCGTCCTTAGTCATTTGACTTTTCCAAGAAGCATGTGAAATACCTTCCGCATACAACTTACTTCTTTACATTAATTAGTATATTTTAAGCAATTTGAGAAAGCTATTGAAACACTTCGAAAGTTTAAAGGTCAATTAAGTTTTTTTGGACAAGTTTGAAAGGCAGATGATGTATTAAACCCATATCCTTTAACGTTACAGGTCACATATTCTCTTCCAAAACAAAAACCGGTTGGACGGGCTAGTTAAGAGACTCAAAGTCGAAAACGGTTTTCTGATCCCGATTGAACCAGGTTCAACCAGGTCGAACCAACTAGTCTGGTGAGGTTTTCAAAACAATGCTAATTACAACCATAACTAAATTTCTAATTTACCACTGGAACAGATTCATATTAATACATGACTCTTATTTCTCAATGCAATAACAAAACAAAAACTTATGACCATTTCCACACATTTAATTATAGTTGTGTTATTTTTAGCAATCAATCTCAGCCATTCTAAAATGGGATTATTGTTAACCAATCAAAACAAAATCATAATGCAATTATTGTATTGATTTGAAACTAAATAAAAGCTTATTTCATTAAATATGCAAAACTCCACTAGAAACCAAACCACTCAGTCTTTATAAACTGTCCCATGGATGGCACTAATATTGACATAAAGCATGCTATTAGACCATGAAGATTACACTGCCAGATTCGGTAATTCGAGTAAAATCGAACCCGAACCCCTTCGCAATCCTATGACATGCTGCAAACTAATCAAGAAGAAGTAAGAATAATACTAAACCAAAGCGAATGCATCTGTGTATGTGAATCACATACATTTGAGCTCATAATGGTGTGTAACTTCATATTTTTCGACAAGACGCATCTCGAGTTTAAAACAGAGAATGCTTCAAATCTAGTCACTGCCGAGGTTTTAGCATTATGAGACATACAAGGCAATCATTTCACTAGATTTTCTGAACATCAATACTTAATCTTTACTTATCCCCAAAAGACACAGAATTATTGAAAATATGCAACTAGTTAAGCCAACAATAATTGGGCATATAAAAGAGCATTGAAGAGAAACTCTTACGGCTTTTCTCTACATCCAACCCAACTTCAGTTGCAGCAATATAAGTTCTTGATATCATAGACAACGGGTTCATATGTTTTTTTCCTAAAAATATTGTAATAGAGATTATTAAACATGAATAATAAAACAGAACTGAGCTATATATCTCTATATGATTACATCTAGAGGCAAATAGCAGAAAACCCAAGAAATAGGCCAAATAGAGTCGAAGAGGATCCAACTAGGGCTGTCAATTTCTGACACGACTCGCTTAACACAACCCATTAGACATAATTTTTTTTTTTCACATAACACAATTATGACACGACAACACTTTTTGACACCCCTAGATCCGATTATACATAACTCAAGCGCTGCCCTACATGTCTAGATTTTAATTTAAATGCTTTTGTTTGTACTCTGAGTTGTCTTCCTTGAAAAGAACTTCTTCATAAAAGATGCATAAAAGGTAATCACACTCAAGAAAGGAAACTACAATATTCATACACTTTAAGTATATAATTAATTGTTTAGCTAAAATCATTGACAAATTACAACTCATTCTCTTTAAATTCTCTTATCATTAATGCAATTAATTAACTCAAGGATTTCCAAAGAAGACTACCTATGTTGCACAGAAACTCTTCCTCATTAGAGTTTCCTAGCTAAATTTTCTTAGAAACAACGTTTCCCGGTGTCCGTTTCCTTTTCTGTTTCCGTGCAACATAGAAGACTACGCTATCAAACAGAACAGATATAGCAATTTCATTACCAAAGAACATAAAAGCATATTGTTCATCAAGACCAACAAACTGAGCAGAAATGATCATTTGAAAACATTAACTACATCAATCACATAATGATATTAATATGACGGAAAATTAGATCGATATCTGAAAAGGTAATTTGATATATACTGCACCAATTAACTTAGGCACTTCAGAGAACACAACACCTAAAACTCAGTAAATAGAAGTTACAATCAAAATTAAGTACTTCTACAAATTTTTATTCGAAAAGCCGAAATTCAGCAACAAAGATTTAACATAATTGTATCAAAGATTACATACATAGAGACTTACAAGGGATGGCATTTGTTTATCTACTTGATTGAGCCCCTTCAGATATCCTCCATCTGGATGTTGCTCTTTAAAGGCACATATTCTCCCAAATAGCCACCAAGATGTTCGTGTAAAGCACTCTTATCAATTCCCTGATGATGATAACTCTTGGCAAGATAGTAAAAAACACTCTGAACCAACAAACCAACCAGATTTACAATTACCAATACCCCAACCAAAAATCCACCAACAACAATCCTTGAAAAAACACCATATCTATCTCCTCCATGAACAACAACAGATGCAAATGTTCCTGCAATTACCCCACAAACCCCCAAATACCCAAAAACAAGCACTAAAGCCATACGAGCTCTTCCCTTGAGCAATTCATAGCTTTTCTTCATTGCTGCAAGCCCATAAATGGGTTCAAGCACAGAAACCACACTAGCCAAATGCCATAGAGCAGTTATATAGACATGAACAACCAAAAACAGCAGCAAAATAACCATCAAGGAGAACAGAGCTAATAGAGAATCATTGATATCAATCGCAATAACCAAAACAACAAGGAATACAACAAATATAGTATTATAGAGCGCCATCATCAAAGTAACCCATAAAAATGTGATAAACAATCGCTTGAAAACCTTGGGGATAGCAGAAATTGTAGAGGAGAAAGATACAGGTTTGCCCGTGTAAATAGATGCCACCGTGAAAACAACAGCAGCAGTTGAGAGAAGAGAGAAGGCGAAAAGGAAGATTAAATAACAAAATTGGAAGATCAAGAGGAGAGTCCATTCATGGCGAGTTTGAGAATCATCAGCTGAGGGATGATTTTCAAGTTGAGATAAAATTGGGTGAGTGAAGAGAGAATGGGCTAAGATGGCAAAGGAAAGAGGGAAAATTAGGGTTAGGGTTATGAGATAGAAAGTTTTTGGAGAACGTCTGGGAATGGCGGTGGATTCCCTCAAAAGGTCAGGTATGGTTAAGAATTGGACCTCTTCTTGGGCTAGATCCATGGCGTCTGGGTATTACAGATGAAAATGTCGACAGAAATCGGCAGCGGAAGAAAAAGGACGGTGCTTTTCTTTTTTTAATCTGAATCTAGATAGAGAATAGAGAGAGAGGAAGGATACAGGAAGGTGATGAAAGAGACAAAGAACCAACGAAGAAGAAGAAAAGATGTAAAGAGGATTAGATATATGAATTTGGGCTTTTTTTATTTATTGTTCATAATTTCGTGTAT
Organism: Euphorbia lathyris; assembly: GCF_963576675.1. NCBI lineage: Eukaryota > Viridiplantae > Streptophyta > Magnoliopsida > Malpighiales > Euphorbiaceae > Euphorbia > Euphorbia lathyris. Next base: position 70,499,948 of record NC_088918.1, on the reverse strand, counting down.
ATATATTATTTTATATAAAAGGAAAAAAAAATGTCTTTCTTTTTTTAATTATTTCCCCATGTATTTTTTTTAATGCTATATACTGAAAATATAGTTCTTTAAATATCTTTCTATTCCTAACTTAAAAGTATATTGTTTCAAAAAAAAAATTTAAAAGTATATAATATTGTATTTATTTTTAATTTTTATTTTCAACTATATATTATAATAAATAAAAAATATGAAAAAACAAAAAAAATATAAAAATAAATGAAAAATGAAAATGAAAAAATAAATAAATTAGTTAAAACAGTAAAAATACAAAAACAAAGTGAAAACAGTAAAAATACGTTTTTGGCGGTTTTCCCATTTTGAGGGTCCATTTGTTTCAATTGTTCATGTTTGCTGTTTGCTGCTGCTGTTTGCTGTTGCTGATAGACAGTAGATATTAGTTTTTCTTTCTGCAAAAAACAACTGTTTCGGAATTTTACCAAACACTTTCTATCTCCTATTTAGTATTAAAAGGCAAAAAACAACTTCAAAAAATGGAAACAAATGGACAGTTAATTTACATGTTTGTTTTTTGATTTTTCACTATTTTTTTTTTCAAATTTTTCCTTTTTCGGTTTTCATTTTATTCCAAAGGCAATGGTTAATTCTTCTAAACCTTTTATTTACCAACCCTTTAAAACTCTTATCCAATCAAACCAATAATCTTTCGCATGTTAGCTCTAAATATTATATTCTACGAAAGATAAACAAAATTTTAGCAAATAAGACTCGTTTTGAGTTTTTCTATTTGAACCTTAGTTCCCATTGTTTGAAACTACTTTTTGTCTTTTAAGTTTAAATAAAAGATAAAAAGTGTTTGGTAAAATTTCGAAACAATGATTTTAATAGAAAAACCAACTAATGTCTATTATATATCAGCAAACAACTAACAACAATAATAAACATAAAAACGAAACAAATGAACTAAACAGACCATTCGAGTGAAGAAATTTTTAAATCAGATTGTTGTTAGTTTTCTACACTTGGTATTGTTGACTTTTTATTTTTTATTTTTCAGATTTTACTTATGATTGTTTATTCTAATCTATATATAATATAAAACAGTAACGATGGACCTGAGGTGTCACTTCCTCCTTTTTTTACTGATAAAAAATAAAATAAAATATATAATATATTAATTTTAATTATATTATTATATTTATCTATAAAAAAGATTATTTAAAGTAAATGTGAAAATAAAATAATAATATTTAATTTATATAGCATATTTATATCATTAATTGTAATTATTATATTATATTTTTGAATTTTAAGATGAATCCGTGCATCGCACGGGCCAAAAACTAGTATAATCTAAAGGAGGAAAGATAGATAGAATTCTAAATAAAAACATATAAAAGCTACGGTAAATTTGTAATATTTAGGAGGTGTTTGGTTACCTACTTTTCAATTCATGCTTGTATTTTTACTTTAAAAAACAGACTTTTAAATGTTTGGTTAGACATCTTATGTTTGTTTTTTTTATAGCTGAAAATTAACTTTTTACAATAGTAGAGATTCTCTGTTTTTTTGGAAAAATCAGCAAACAGTAAATAACAGGTACTTAAACAGACCCTTAATTGAAATGTTTTAAAAAAATTTAAAATACGGTAAAAAGTTTTAATATGATTAAAATAATGAAAACGCGTGGAATAAACACGTTTTTTTTTTTAGAATTTTTTTTCTATTATTTTGAGAATGTTAGTTTTAGTTATGCATCGAGTTTTATATGTAGTGTTGGTAGAAAAAACAAGTATCATTCTGTATATTCTGTATTTTAAGAATACAACAACAACAACAACAACAAAGCCTTAGTCCCGAAATGATTCGGGGTCGGCTAACATGAACCATCATATAAAACCGTGAAATCAAGTCGTGTCAGCAACACAAATTCGCTCCCTCCACTCCGTCCTATCCACTACCATATTTTTCTCAATTCCCAGTAAACTCATATCACTCTCGATCACCCTCCTCCAAGTTTGCTTAGGTCTTCCCCTACCCCTCACCACTACATCCATTTGCCACTCTTCGGTTCTCCTAATCGGCGCATCAAGCGCTCTACGTCTCACATGGCCAAACCACCTTAGTCGGTTTTCTCTCATTTTATTCTCAATAGATGTGACCCCTACTTTTGTCCTAATTATTTCATTACTCACCCGATCCTTTCTCGTATGACCACACATCCATCTCAACATACGCATCTCCGCCACCGACATCTTATGGATGTGGCAGTGTTTCACTGTCCAACACTCCGTACCATATAACAATGCTGGTCTAATTGTCGTCCGGTAGAATTTCCCCTTCAATCTATTAGGCATGCTAGGGTCACAAAGGAAACTCGTAGCACTCTTCCACTTCGACCAACCAACTTTAATCCTATGAGTAACATCTCCATCTACTTCTCCATCCGTTTGGATAATAGATCCTAAATACCGGAAGCAATCCGAGGCCTGAACAACTCTCCCATCTAGGGTGATTGTCCCTGCCTCCCTACTCCTATGGTCACTAAACTTACACTCCAAATATTCTGTCTTACTTCGGCTCAACTTAAAGCCTCTAGATTCTAGAGTTTGTCTCCATAGTTCCAACTTCCTCTCCACTCCTTCTTTCGTCTCATCAACCAACACAATATCATCTGCAAACAGCATGCACCATGGTATACCATCTTGAAGTGAACTTGTTAGTTCATCCATAACGATGGTAAAAAGAAATGAGCTTAGTGCGGAACTTTGATGCACTCCAATCGTAATAGGAAACTCTTCAGTCTTCCCAACACTAGTACGTACACTTGTGCATGCTCCCTCATACATGTCCTTTAAGAATATATATTTAAAATTTTTATTTTGTTGATATTTTGGTAAATATTCTATTTTATAATAATTATTTTTTTGAGAAAATTATTATAATAATTTATTTTTAGCATAAATTTGTTATAATTAGATCCCAATAACTTCTATGGTAATTCTTCTTTCAAGGGAAGTAATTTAATCAAAACTAAGTTATAATTCAACTTAAAAAAACTAAGTTATAATTAATATTTTAATAATATTTGCCTTTTCATAAAAAAAATAAATTAATATTTTAATAATTGCACTTGCTTCAATCAATTACCAAAACTTGGAATCTTTTCCCAACAACTCAAAATAAGACAAAATTATGACGTATACTATCAGAATCGGACATCAAACCGGATTTATAACTGGATCATGGGTCATTTGGTCGGATTAATCGGACCGGATGAGATAATAAATAAATAAATAATATTTATACATATAATTAATTTAAAACCTATTTCTATTTAGTAGAATGACACCTAATGAATATGAGTAATATAGTAACTTTTACACAGAATACCATATTTCATATTAATTTTACAATTAAAGTTAATGAAATTTTGAATTTTATCGTAAATCTAAAGTTTATTCCAGATTTGTCATATTCATGGTGACATAATCTGTTTTGTACAATTTAATTTTTCCATACACAAGTTATTAGGCTTTTAAAATTATTTGGGCCACTAAATTTAACCTAGCCCATGAACTTTTTTAAGTTTAACTCCAAAAACCTACTTCCATTTCCACTCTTCATCTTCTTCCACGAACCTATTCCACTGCCTCTTTCTTTCTGTTTTTGTACCGTCCCTCTCTTTCTCTCTCTACTATTTCAAATATTATTATTAAGGTAAAGCTTGATGATTCAGATGTTCTTCTATATTATATGTTATGATCCTTTCAGTATATTTCAGATATTATTGTTTAGGAAGCCAGCATCACTCTAAATCTTTCTGTTTTTTTAATCATTCAGGCCATTTTCTTACTGAACCGGAGTTGTACCGGTTCCCGGTTCGATCTCCGATCGCCGGTTCAACTCCGGTTCACACCGGGTTTTTCAACATCGCTTGAACGAGTCAAGCTCGGACCGGATTACTTACCGGTTCTCGGTCCGACCAGTCCGACCGGCCGGTCCGATCCGAGCTCGATAACATTGCATATACATATAAGATAAATGCTTTTTAATTTTTTTTTAATAAAGTGAAACATTTCAGTCCGAAAAATAAAACAGCTCAATACACCATTTGCCCTTTAAATTTGTTGTTGAAAAAGTTTGATTATCCATTTAACTTACAAAGTATCTAAATAATTTCATGACTTGTATAAAATATTGCCTAATACACAAATAACCTCTTAACTTGTTTAAATGTTGTAACTACCTCTTCCAACTTTCAATTATAATAACTTATCCCTTAAACTTGTCAAATTATAAAACATAACTCCAAATTGAGAATTTTTTTTACCCCGTACTTGAAGCAACCGTAAAAATGTTTTCCCAGATTCGTATCACGCCAGAGATCTGATTATCACAATCTACGAGCGTTGCAGCTTTTGTATTTCACGTGTTTCTTCAATTGCAGTCCATGTCAGTAATTTGGGGTTATGTTTTACAATTGGACAAGTTTGAGAAGTAAGTTGTTACAATTGAAAGTTCAAGGGAGTAACATTTGGACAAGTTCAGGAAGTTATTTGTGTATTAGACATAAAATATTCAATTAGCATCCTAAACTTAGAAAAAATATAATTAATTAATTAATCACCCAAGAAAAAGTAAACTGCATTGTAAGATTTATTGCACAAACCTTAAAAATTATAGTAAGTTTTTAGTTGTTCAACTGACAAACTTGTATTATCTAATATTAGAACCTCATATATTGATTTTGATCGTTTTACAATTTTTTTAAAAAGCGTATAATATATCTTTCGTATTTATTTTTTTTATTTTTTTTGCAACTAGACTAACTAGATATTTTATATAAGTTAAGAGCACTATCAAAATAATAATTAAGCTTTTTGGAAAAATTTAATGGGCAAATGATATATTAAGGAAAAAAAGATGAAATATATGTCCAGTACTATTTTACTATGCTAAGTTACGTGTTGATTTTTTTTTCCTGGTCAAACTAACAACTAATCCTATCATAAAATGTTTGATAAATTCTTAGGTAATAATTTGACCGAATTAAAAATAATAAATTAAATGCCAAATTACTTCTAATAAGCAAATTTTTTGGTAAATAATTTATCTACACTGTTTAATTTCTTATTTTGACAAATCTCTATAATTAAATAAGAGGCTTAATACATCATTTACCCCTGAACTTGTACAGCTTAATTGGCCCCTCTGAACTTTTAAAATGTCTCGATAGCCCTTTGAACTTGCATAAAATCTATAATAACATTCTAAAATGCGTAGAATACATCTTCCGCATTTAACTTACTTTTTTGCAACCGAGTGATCAATTGATTGCATTTTACGCAAGTTCAGAAGCCTAACTGAACATTTTATGCAAGTTCAAGGGACTATCTGGACACTTTGAAAGTTCTGGAGAACCAATCAAACTTTTTGAACAAATTCACGGGTAAATGATGTATTAAGCCTAAATAAGAAGATCATTTTATATCGCCCTGTATGTTTAGTTAAAAACTTGAAAATATCACAGACATCGATTTTCTTTTCTTTTTTTTTTTTCCTTTTACTAAAATAGTAACAAACGTAAATTGAGAGAAACACATGAAATCTTTGGTAAGTTCCTCCATTCCATAGTAGTAAGAGATGCATCTTAGCATCTATATAGACATGCATATACTGCTACGAATTCAGTTGAACCCAGCAACTCATTGCTTTTTCATACTTCCATTAAAACTGTAAATCTAAGATTTCAAAATATAATAACTGTATCTGTACATAGATTAGCATAGACAAGCTTCAATGTCATTATGAGAATTCTAAACTAATGCTAATGCAATTTCTACCCTAACAACCAAATCAACCCCAATTTCATTTTTTCCACTTCTCAATTTCTTTTGAAGTCACTTGAACAAGCTTCTTCGTGTTGACTACTAGCTCATCAACAAGCGCACTGATCTCGTGTCTAACAACAAAGCAAAAGAAACACAAAGACAAGTAGGGGGTTAAAACGGGTTATAATAGTGTTATATAAAATTGATAATCATGTCAAATGAGTAATCTCGGTAGATCGTATGTTATGTTAGAAATTGACAGCCCAAGACGACCATATTGATGGAATTAGTTGTCATCCATTACCATGAGGGAGTTATATTAAAACACCAAAATTGGCCCCCTGTACTTGTAAAGCCTTAATTTTGGCCCTTTCACTTTAATTTGGTGATCTTTTATTCCTACTTTTGTTTTACTTAATGGCTCCGTAACGCATCTCTCACGGACTGTTAAATCGTGATTAGGAAGTCATGAGCTGCTGCAATGCACAATTATTCACCGAATCCACTTCTTCCTCATGACTTTCTAATCGAATAACAGGGCGTGAAAGAACTGCGTTATGAAGCCATTAAGTACCTAAGAGGAGTAAATATCAACAAATCAAAATACATAGGCCAACGTCAACATTTTGGTAAGTACACAGGCACACTTTGATGTTTTATCATTCTAAACTTTATACTATCACCTTGTGTTAAAACGACTTGGGAAAATACAATATCCAGCATGTCTTTTCAACATTAGCTATTTCAAAAAGTATCACTGCATTCATTAATTAAATATTATCCATTCAATGATTCAACATTTGTTTATAAATCCCTACCCAACCTTGGTACTTTTTACAGTCAACAGAAGAGTTTAAACAATTGTATTTTTTAAGAATCCCTATCCACCATTATTAATTTAATGCCCCATTTCCTATTTATATAATCAGTTTAAGAACTATGAGCAAAAGAATGTTCTCAAAGTCCGACCTGCCACCAATGCCAACGTCAACTCTAGAAATTGAAGAAACTCAAACTTCAAGTAAATGTAAACTCTTTATAATCACCATGTCATCAACATAGAAAACATAATATTATCATCCAACAATAACATTAATGGGGATTTGAAGTAGCAGAGTTATGTTACAGATTTCTTATAGCTATATGTTGAACTCTAGAAAACTGAGTAAAATGCAAACTACAAAACACTAGGGACCAAAGAGTAGATTATAGCCAACCTCAGGGTTTCTAGAAATCATCCCAACTTCTAAATATCTTTTCTAGAGGTGAGTATGCTGACTTCTAACTAAACTGAAACTGTGCAATCTTTTCGCCTTACTTTCTGTAAAACTATTGTAGTACAAGCACTGATGTAAATCGTGCATTTTTAACATTTCAAAATAGATTTTATTGGTGGCATGTTATTAGATTATTTTCATAATTCAAATCATAAATCTAAAAGCTCACATTAGCTTTTCGAGTAAACAACTTGAAAGGCAAAAGCAAAACGTTTATTGGTCCAATCTTGAACAGATTACTGTTTGTAAATAATGTTCTAATTTTTCTATCTTCAAGTTTCCTTTTGATTATTGGTGATCTATGGCAATAGAAAACTTAGTGTAGAATTTCTCAACAACACACACTCTTATAGTATACAGTTTGGTGTATCACAAAGTTTTACAATTACATGTATATGCGCACTTTGTTTCTTGTCCATAAATTCTTATAATACCCCAGTAAGGACTATGAATGTCATCATTGATTTTTGCTTTTCTTAGCACATATAGCCTAAATACTCCATACCAGTTTGGTTCAGCTGTTGTTGTTTATTGTTTGTTCCAAAAAAGTTATCAACAACTGTTTATCAATCTAACCAAACACTCCTATATCCTAAAACAACAAAAAGAAGCTACAAAAAAAGAGAACCAAAGGGCACTCTGTTGTGCTGCCTTAAAATGGTGGAAAGATCCTATTAACTCCTAATATCGATAGCCTTCTACATATACATTTTAAGACTTCATTTTCATTGTTCAGTTCAGTTCAGATCACAACATATCTGCACGCAATTCCTAAGTTTTAGACAATGTAGTTTGAGCACCATCTTGGACTGATTTGAGCCTAAAATGACAATTTTCTAGGCTAAAACTGAGCTAAATTAATCACTGTATACAAAATGAGGAGGGAAATTGAACACAAAATCAGTATAAATAAACTCACCGAGTAGGGACGTTTCTGGGAGAATTGAACGAGTTCCCGATACTAGAGTATCGACGATTCTGATCATGAGCTATGCCCTTACCCACTCCATATCCAAATCCATAGCCAATTCCACAACCAGCACCGAATCCAAATCCCAATTGCATACCAGGAATCCCAGGACCTATGCCAAATCCTGATCGATTAACATTTACAATTGGTTAGAAAAATCCTCATAAGGGTTAAGATAAAACCACAAATCAGGAAGAAGCAAATTTTACCGCCAACAAGGCCGACGCCGAAGCCAACACCGCAACCGGCGCCAAGGCCGAAAGCAGGGCCGACCTTCCCAAAGTCCTTGAATTTCACCTCCGGAAGCTTCCATAGCAACCCCTTCTCTTCATCATCGTCGCTTCTGCCGTAGCCGTTCATGTCTCTCCCTGCGTGGGCTACTTTGAATTCGCTTCAAATGAAAAAGAAATTATTTCTACGGAATTACCGGAAAACGGCCTAATATACTTCAAAATAATACAAATATCCAAAAACATTTCAAAATAATAGGGAAAATTACACCGAAATTCATCTTTTAAAAGCTATAAACAACTATATTAAGTCATAGTTTTAAATTATATCAAACTAGTAAAATCTCTATTTTTTTAGTAGAAATAGAAAAGTAAAAACAAACAAAGAAAACTAACTCGAGATCAGTCTAGGAAGGCTAACCCCAATCCTATCATCTAAAAGAAGAGAAGAAAGAAAGATGGGAGGATCAGAAACGGTAGAAACACCTAACATCCCCTCATGCCCAGCAACCGCCAAACGATCCGCAACCCGGTTCTGTTCCTGTAAATGTGGCTGAACTTTAAGAACTCAAAGGAAGGGCGAAGTCTTAGAATAGCTTTGATAAGATTTTGGCTGTTAAGACAAATAGCCTGGTTATCAGAAATCCTGTTGATTGCCTCTATGTTATCAGATTCCACAGATAACCTTTTAACACCCAGATTAATGGCGAGCTTGATACCCGAGAAAATACCCACAGTTCCGCTGAAAAGGAAGAACCCATTCCCAGGTTCTGGGTAAACCCAGACAGCCAGGCGCCACCCGCATCACGAAGAACTCCTCCGGCAGCACTCTTACCATTGTTAAGGCAGGAGCCATCCGTATTCAGCTTCACCACCCCTTCTCTTGGCTTGCTCCAACCGACGAGGTGGACCTCTCTTCTCTGGGTAGACCTGGTAAGGGGATCCCCTTTGAAGCTCTCAGTAATAATAGAGAGTTTTTTCGAGAAGAAATCACGTAAGTCAGGAATAAAGACAGTTTTATCAGAAAAAATCTCCTCATTCCTCCACTTCCAGATTTGGTGACAGATGATAGCAAAGAAAATGACACCATGCTCCATGTTAACCAATAAATTTCCATTAGCACCATTAGAGAACCAGTCATATTCAAAGTGAGCCATGAAGGAAGTAAGAATGTGGTGAGGAAGAACTTTCTTCCACACCTCTTTACTTTTAGGGCAATCTCTCAGAGCATGGCACAAAGTTTCAACATGGCCTCTGCATTTACTGCAAGCTCCTAAATCCGCCAAGTGCCGTTTGTGCCTTTTCGAATTAGTAAGCAACCTGTTCTTGACTCCTAGCCAAAGGAAACTCCTAATACGGTAAGGGATTTTAAGAGCCCAAATAGACTTCCAAGTATCTGAGAGGGGATCGGCCCTGTTAGGGGTAAAAGCTTCAAAGGCTGACTTGCAAGAATAAACGCCATTGTTAGTCATGGCCCAGCAATGCCTATCCTTGTCTTCCTCAATATTACTAATCTTAACTCCTCTAATTCTAAAAAGAGTCTCCAGGTTAAAGAAGGTATCAAATTTTGACCAGATCCAGTCTCCTTCAGAGTCCACCACATTGGCAATTCTCCAATTACAGATGTTACTAGGCGGGGGGGGGGGGGGGGGGGGGGGGGAGCTACACACCTCTATAAGAGGTTTGTCACCAATCCAAGTATCATACCAGAAACTGATGGACTTACCATTACCCAACTCCAGGCCAATCCCAGTGCAGAACTCTGCAAAAACGGTGCTAAGCCTTTTCCAGAGGAAGGAACAACTGACAACTCTCTCTTTAGGGCCACCAAAGATTTTGTCTTTCCGATACTTACCACAGAGAAGACGAACCCAAAGAGAGGATGGACATTGCCACATTCTCCAGAGAAGTTTCATTAAAAGGACTTTATTATTGTCCTTAGCTTGTCTAATACCAAGACCCCCCATGCTTTTCGGCTGGCAAACCTCCTTCCAAGGGACCAAGTGAATCTTTTTCCCTTCTCCAGACTCTCCCCAAAGGAAACGCCGGTTAATTTTGTCAAGCTCGTTGAGGATCGGCTCAGGCAGTCTACAGGCTTGCATGATATGATTAGGAGCCGCGCAATTGACATACTGGATTAAAGTAAGACGACCTGCTAAGGAAAGAGAATTAGCTTTCCAACTAGTACACAATCCGCTGGTTTTGTCCAAAGTTTCTTTAAAAGAGGCTTTGGAGACTCTGTCGCTATGGAGAGGGATCCCAAGATACTTCCCCAAAGAGTGAGTAAGGGGAATGCCAGAAAGATCACTCAGCCTTCTACACATGCCTTTGTCCATATTCTTAGAACAAAGCATCCGAGACTTTTGGACATTAATCTTTTGGCCAGAAGCAGCACAGAAACAATTAAGAATATCCATCACCACACTAATTTGCTCCTCATTCCCTTCCACGAAGAGCATCACATCATCAGCGAAGAATAAATGGGTAATAGGAGGGCAATATTTGTTTATGGACACAGGATGAAGAAACCCCTTGCTCACAGCCTCTTGGATCATGTGAGACAATCTTTCCATAGCAATAACAAAAAGGAAGGGGCTCATAGGATCTCCTTGACGGATTCCCCTGGAGGGAGAGAACTCATCAGACATATCTCCATTGATCATGACCTGGAAAACATGAGAGGAAATGCAATCCTCAATCAAATTCCTCCAGCTCTCCGGAATACCAGCTTTCTTCAAACTCTCCAAAAGAAACCTCCAGTTTAAACGATCATAAGCTTTCTTCAGATCAAGTTTGAGAGCCACAATCCCTTTCCTACCTTTCTTCAATTTCATGGAATGGACCATCTCTTGGGCAATAACTACATTGTCTATAATTTGTCTGCCAGGAACAAAACTCCCTTGATTCTGGCTTATAATCTCCGGAAGGATCCTCCGGATTCTATTAGCCACAATCTTAGTGATGGCTTTATATAAAACATTGCAAAGACTAATCGGCCTCATCTGAAGAAAGGAAGAAGGTTTATCAACTTTTGGAATCAGAACCAGGAGGGTTTTATTAACCAGCCTAATATTATTGGAACCACCAAAAACACCTAGAACAAAACTGTAAATGCCCTCCTTCACAGTATCCCAGTGTTTATGGTAGAAACTAGCAGGAATACCATCGATCCCTGGAGCCTTAGTAGCTCCAATACTGGAGAAGGCAAGATCAATTTCTTTTTGGTCAATAGGATGGAAGGCTTCCTTAATAACATCCTCCCCCAACCTAGGAAAGGAAATCCCAGAATGGGCACTATTCAGGTCCACCTCTTCCTCTTTAAAAAGGTTCTTATAGAAATCAAGGGCAAGGCGGCGAATAACTTCATCCTCAAAGGCCCAATCACCATTGGAATCTTTGATAGCATCGATCCTATTCCTCTGCCTCCTAATAATCGTTGAAAGGTGGAAAAACCTGGTATTCTGATCCCCGTCCTTAATCCAAGCCTTCCTAGACTTCTGGAACCAAAGAAGTTCTTCCTGTCTAAGCACAGCTTCCAACTCATTTTGGAGAGATCTAAGCTGACAATTCAGACTATGATCGAATCGGATCTCCAAACAACGTTGAATGCCTTCCATCCTTCTTAAAAGTTTATTCTTCCTTCTGATAATGTGGCCAAAGATGTTTTTATTCCATCCCACCACATTCCTCTTGAACCCCTCAGCGGCAAGGAGAGCATTAGAATGAGGCTGCCAATTATCTTTGACAAAATTTTTAAACTCAGGATGGGACTCCCAAGCTACTAGGTACCTAAAGGGTCTATTGCCTTTAATCCGATGACATTTAACCAGATTGACGAGGATAGGACAATGATCAGAATGGCGGAAAGGGAGATTCATAACGTTTACTTCGGGGAATCTATAGATAGCAGCTACATTCGCATAGACTTTATCCAACCGAACAAACACACTATTCCTTTTCCAAGTGAACTTATGACCAGCGGCTCCCAAATCCGAAAGACCGCATAAATCCATATTATGCTTATGATTGAGGCATCGGTTCACATAATGATTACCCCCCCCCCCTTTCTGATCACTCATAAGGGCAATATTATTAAAGTCCCCAGCCACCAACCAAGCACTAACCATAGAGGTACTAATAGAATGCAGGATCTCCCACAGTCTGTTGCGGTTAGCCAATACGGGATCGGCGTAAACAAAGGTGAGAAAGAAGGGTGTATTACCAGGGTAACAAACCTTGCTATGAATAAACTGTTTATCCATACTAATAATATCAATATTAACCTGACCTGACTTCCAGAAAAGCCAAATCCCCCCTGCCCGACCAGTAGCCTCAGATCTGACACAACTCCAATTCTTAAACTTTTTAACCACCTCATCTGCTTTGCAACCACTAATCTTGGTTTCAAGCAAGACAAAACAAGAAGGATTAAATTGTTTAATTAGATCTTTAACATGGATGCGGGTCGCCTTGCTAGCCGCACCTCTAACATTCCAAACAAAGAAGTCCATCAGAAAAGAGACTACAGATCACAGGCCCCTACCCTAGACCAGGTATTTATTCGGGGCTCCTGAGAGCCTAGAAGAGGTGCCAGCAGGCCCCCTTTTGTCCCAAGAGTCTAAAGAACTATGGTTCTTTTTAGGGTTAGCTTTAGGCTTCTTCATATTCGACTTATTAACTCCAATAGACTTGCCTATTGGGATACCAACAAGATTTTTCGAATTACTGACCTCATTAGTCTTCACTCTTCCTGTTGAAACAATGATCTGGGATTTTCCCTTGGCCACAGCTTTGGAATCGAAAAGAGGATTAATAGAGTCGCCAAGGATAGTCGCTGGCTCGATAGACTCAAGGCCAAGCATACTTAACTCCCTATGCTCATTAGTTGATGCCAGGTTCTGTCGATCCTCAATAGACAGGACACCAAATCTTGACCCTGATCCGGAAGATGACTCAACACCAGCACCATTCTTGATGTCAGGGGGCTTGACCTTGATCACAGGAGCAATTCGAAGAGAATTCATCCCCTTACTGATGTCAGGAGACTAGTTACGAGCAGAATTTGCTTGTGGCTTCCTTCTGACCGGCCTTTTGGCCAGCATCCAAGGGCCAAAATTATTCCCTTCACCTTGATTCACCTCAGCATTACCTGTGTTAGGCACTACCACCTCCTCAACAATCTTCCTTTTCTTAGGGCAACCATCAAAAGTATGGCCAAACATGCCACACTCATAGCCGATATTGTGGATCCCTTCATATTCGATGTAAAAGACCTTATTCTGAATACAGAATTTAGACAGAAGAGGTTTAGCAAGATCAATATCGATACAAACCCTGGCAAACTTGCCTCTCTCTACCTCTACGGTAGTTTTGTCTACGTGGTGAACTTTCCCAACAAGGCCTCCGATTTTATTAAGGAATCTCTCATTATAGTATTCGATAGGCAAACCTGGGAATCTAACCCAAGTAAGGATCCTCTTCACAGAACAGTCATGAGGGTTAAAATTTGGAACCCATGGCCTTATAGCCAAAACATGATTGGATATGATATAAGGGCCGCCATTAACAACTGCATTAAAGTCCTCTGCGCTTGTGAATTTAATGACATAGTAGTCATTCTCCAGGTCCATAATGGTAACCTTCCCTTTCTTGGTCCATTGTGTCTGGATCCTCTGGCCAAAGTAATTAAAGCTAATCCTTTTTCCCAGAACAGTGACAATTAAGGCTAACTTCCACTTGGATCTTAGAACCCGTTTGTCTTCCGAGGAAAGACGGACCACAGGACACAGCGGGTCCTCTTGATCTTCATCCTCAATATTAGAGTCAGAAAAGAAGTCCTCTGAAACCTCCTCAATAATGTCATCCTCCAACATTGGTTCCTCTTCAACCACCCCCAACACCTTATCTCTCCAGGAAAATTTCCCCAGGCCTTTCCCAGAAATACAGTAATCTGCCGGGTTCGTTCTAAAAGATGACATATTTTGACCTGCAGCCTCCTGGGTCAACACCCCACCCAAAGGTACTGCCTCAGCTTTCCTATCTGCCCTAGAAACCATGGATGAAGCCGAAGACCCAACCAGGGCCGCCTCCATCACTGCCGGCACACCCGCAGCACCGCTGCCTTCTATCTTACTATTACCAGGCCCCATCCCAACAATCTCCCCAGTAGGAGCGGAATCAACCGCAGGAAAGGATTCCTGCGCTTCCGGAACAAGAATCCATGCCGAAGTGGAAGCCTGCACCCCAAAGGTTCCAGAAACCTCCTGCCCGACTCTCACTGAGCCAAGCGCCGTAGCCCACAAACTCCGCTCCCTGCCCCGATCCGTCCCAACCTCTCCTGTGCCCACCAAACTCCCTGTCAGATCCGGCTCATCACCCCCATCCCGAGCCGACCGATTTCTCTCCCTCGATCTCTCCCTCACACGCTCACCACTCCTACGTCTATCACGCGGCGAAATCACCAAGCTCTCTTCCATGTCCGCCGATCTCTTTTCAAGCGGCGAAACCGCCGATCTCCCATCTCCATCCGCCGCTGGCCCATTCAACACCGGATCCGCGTCCAGCACCCTCTCCACCGAACGGCCGCCCAGATCACCCCTCTCCGTCGCCGCCTTAGGCTTAGCCGCCGGTGCCCTAGGTTTCGCCATACCCTTTCCACCTACGCAGGCCGAACGCACCACCCTTCGCCTGCTTACAATGCCCTAAATCCCCAAGATCTCCAGTCAAACGCCCTCGCCAGCCAATCGCGAGAGAAAGAAATCGCGAAAGTTGGACCCTGAGATGGAAATCCCTAGATCGCCAGGCAATCAACTATTCTCAGATTAATTTAGCGTCAAACCAATTGAATGTAAAATCTGTATTTTTAATATATCTTAAAAATTAAAATTTATAAAGATATTTTATAGGGTTTATAATTTATGAATTAGAGTCTAGATTTTTTAAATTAGAATGTAAAATTATAATATATAGAGAATAATGATATATTAAAAATTAAGTTTGACGATATGATTTAGTTGTAATTTTGTACTTAATTATGATATTCATGTATTTGATCCATTTTAATACTTAATGTACTTACCAGAAAATGTAAAATTTGCTCCCTTAACTTATATAATGTTGCATTATCCCTCTAAACAGGTTTAAAATGGTTAATAGCTCAGTTTACACAAATTCAAGGAAGTTTAGAAGAATAACAACACATTCTGGAACCGAATAGAAAGACGCTTAGGGTGCGTTTGGTATGCTGTAATGCAATGTAATGTAATCAAGATTGTAATGTAATCAATGTTGTAATGTAATGGAATGGAATAACCATTACATTACCATGTTTGGTTAGTAAAATTTTACAATTGATGTAATGTAATTACCATTACATTATCATTAGGGGTGTGCATCGGTGCAAAACCGAACCGAGCCGAAAAAACTGAATACCAAAATGATCAAAATAATTCATACCGACACCGAACCGAGTAATAGGTAAAACCGAATTAAAACCGAATCGAAATATGCGGTTCGGTTCGGTTTAAACCGAACAAACCGAATTAAGTTAAAAATAACAAATAACAAATAACAAATAAAAATCACTATATAAATGTAAAATATGTGTAATTTGGTTCGGTTCGTTTTTTTACATTTTCTGTCAAACCTAAACGAACCGAATCGAATACCGAAATAAAATTAAAATTAAAATCGATGTCGAACCGAATTGTTAAAAAAACCGAACCGAAAAACCGAATTCACTCAGTTCGGTATGCGGTTTAAACCGAACCGATGCACACCCCTAATTATCATGTTTGTTTTGCTATGTATAATCATAAATTTCTATTTACTCTTATAACTATATATAACAATAGTAATAATAAAAAATTAATAATAATGTGATTGAAGGAATTAGGAATACATATTGGAATGTAATGGGAATTCCTATTGATTTTTTTAGTAATCCTCATTACAAAACTTATTGAAGAAAATTAAAGTCATGGAATTCCCATTACATTCTAATAAAACTATAGAGTGCATCCAAACATAGTAATGGACTTTTGATGTAATGGGCATTCCATTACGAAGTCCATTACGTCTTACCAAACATACCCTTAATGTATTACGCTAAATTTTAAAAATATAATAATACATATATTAAAAGGTAAATTTTCTTTTTTATGGTTTCACCAAATTTACAGATATAATCTCATGCTATCCTTTATTCTCTTTTATGTGCTATTAATTATTTTTTTTTGTTGATTAAATTGGAAAAAAATTCCTTATTATATCCATTGTTTGCAGTGACAAATATAGGATTACTAAATTGGAGGACCGATTTTACACGTATGTTCGGGAATTATTATTATTATTTTTTTACTAAATCGAACTTGCTTACTTTTTCTTATATATGTGTGTTATAATTTGAATGGTCAAGAACCAATTTTAAGTATTAATATACAATTTCTCAAAATTAAGCTAGATTTCATTAAATAGTCCTAACATGTAAAAAAATTGGATTTAGGGAGTGATGGACATGTAAAAAAATTTGATTTCAGATGACCTACCAGGCAAAAAAAAACATTAATAATTTGGATTTAAGGAGGCCTAACAGGCCAAAAAAAATTAGAAATTTGGATTTATAGATGTCTAATAGACTAAAAAAAATAAAAATTTGGATTTATGGAGTACCTAATAGGTCCAAAGCATTGAAATTTTGAATTTTGGACAAGCCTAACACGTAATGCGATATACTTAATTTTTTTATTAGTTCAATGCTAGTTTCTAAATAAATTAGGGTTAATTACAAATAACTACCCTGTGGTTTGACCGATTTGCGATGTGGTACCTGTGGTATTTTTTTTTTTTGCAAACACAATCCTATAGTTACAAAATTTTACATGTTTTTTTTTACTTTGCCAAATTTGGCCGATAACGACTTCGAAATGAAAATTTTCAAAAAAAACATGTAAAATTTTGCAACCATAGGGTTGTGTTTGCAAAAAAAAAAAAAAAAAACCACAGGTACCACATCGCAAATCGGCCAAACCACAGGGTAGTTATTAATAATTAACCCATAAAATTATAACATTTTTACATTTTTTTTATTTTTAGTTTAAAATTTAATTATTTTAGATGACATAATTAACATAGTTTGAGTCTCAAAAATACGAAATTAATTTTTTTAATAATAGTAACATAGTTTTATAATTATTGAAAAATAAAATTTCAATAAATAATCTAAAATAAATTAAGATTGGGGGAATTGAAACTAGGATCTTTTAAAGAGAAGCAAATGTTTTTAACCATCTCATCCACCTTTAATCAATGAAATATTGCTACATAGAGTCTATATAGACTAATATTAGGAGGGCCGAAACTACTTAAGACCATAGTGGTTCCGGCGGCCGGAGGGGCCCGACCCCGAGCCTCTCCATGTCTCCGCCCCTGATTGTTTGTGTGGGTGGAGTAATTTGGAGGATTGTTGCATGCTAAGTTAAAATTGAAATATGTTAAATAGTTGGATTTAATGAGCTCATTTCCAATATTTTCATTTAGGGTCCGTTTGGTATGCCGTAATGCAATGTAATCAAAGTTGTAATGTAATGGAATGAAATGGTAATTCTATTACCATGTTTGGTTGACAATTAAAAAGAAAATGATAGAATGTAATTACCATTACAATACTTATTTTTCTAATTAAATGTAATCATAAAATTTTATTTACATAATTAAAATCAACAAAAAAAAAACACAAAAAACGTGTAAAACACGAAAAATGTGAAAAATCGAAACGAAATCAAATACAAAATTAGATTAACCAGAATCAATAAATTAGTATATAGTTTTTCGCTTTTACATTTTTTTAAAATTTTTTCTCGTTTCTTTTAATTTCCATTTTCAACATTTTTTACCGTTTTTCTATTTTCTCCTTTTTCCGGTTTTTTGTTTTTTTTTTCACATTTTTTCATTTTTTTTTTCTCGTTTTCAATTTTTATGTTTTTTCTACTTATTGCGTTTTTTACAAGAATGAAAGGTAAAATTGAGATGTTAGATTTGAGAAATGAGAGGTTAGATGACAATGTAATGAGAATTTAAGTCATTTTTCTATGTAATGAGGATTACAAGATTTGTTCAACAAAATTTAACTCAATGTTTTCTTATTCCATTACAATAAAATTGTAACATGCAACTAAACATAGTAATGAGCCTTCAATGTAATGGTCATTCCATTACGAAGGTCATCACGTCTTACCAAACGAGACCTTAAAGTATTTTGTTTCCACCACACAATTAAATTCGAATTTAAACAGAAAATGATTCTATAACTCTCTTCAACTAATATCGTAACATTATGAGAATGTCTTGTTATTGACGAGTTTTCCTTTATATTTCTTCTTTAGTCAATTATGAATTCAATGGATGAGATATATGCGAAGGAGGAGGAAGGGGAAGTGAGACTAATTTTGAGTAGCGACGATGTCTTGATTCGGTCTAAACTCCCCAGTTGGAGCCTCACAGGCGTCACTGTCAATTAGTTAGGGATTTTCTATCCTAGTTGGAGACTTGGCACGTTGGGGATGGAGAATCCCCATTTGGGATCCCATAGAACGGGGATGATTTTTATTTTTATTCCCGATATTCGGGGATAGGGCGGATATGGTTATAAATGTCTCATCCATGTTGCCGTCCTCATCTACGTCCCCAAAGGCCCACAACGGATCCCCAACTAAATACTTGAATATATATATATATATATATATATATATATATATATATATAATTTAAATAAACTAAAAAATTGAGTTATAACCTGGTTGGTTTAAAACGAAATATATTCTAAAAATAAATTAAAATAGATTAAGTAAGAGCTATAACTAGGTTGATTTAAAGTTAAAATATAACACATGCAATTAGAAGTAGAAATTATAAAAAAAAAATGAAAGCTAATAAGTATTGATGCACTGGGGATGGAGATATTGGATAATCAAAACCTTGCAAATCCTAAAAAAAAAAAAAAAAAACTTAAACGATGATAGGGATTGCCCGCGAGAATGAGAATTTCTCACGCGGCGGAGATGATAGCCAAATTTTATGTTATTCGGGGATGGAGACGTGGAATCCTCGATAGACCAATGGTCGGGGATGGTTAATGCAATCCCAACCCCGCCCCGCTCCGTTTACAGCCCTAGACATCAGGGCCGGCCCTGGGCCTAGACCGAGAGTGCGGCGGCCTAGAGCCCATTGCTATAGGGGGCCAAAATATATATATATATATATAGGAGAGGGCTCTTGTGAGAACCCTTTCTTAGGTGAGAACTACCCAAAACTACGTCGTTTTGGGTAGAAAATTTTTAAAAAAACGCTGAAAAATGCTGCTGCTTGGGGGCATCGAACCCTGGCCTCCTCCCTTACACTCCACACTCCTTATCATTGAACCATTTGCTTTTTTTGTGTATTATGTTGTGCACTGCTTAATAAACCAATGCCCTTTTAGCTTCTATTATTTAATATTTGATACATTCACTTATTAATATTGATTAAATGTGCATAATAATAAATTATTAATAGAAAAAAAAAGAAATTTGCATAATAATGAATTATTAATAGAAAGAAAATGTCCATAATAATGAATTATTAATAGAAAAAAAATCCAAAAACATGCTCCAATTTCTTATTTATTTAATTCCTTTATATTTTTGTAATTTGTGTTATATAAGAAAATATATTTTTTAAAACATACGTTAGAACATATATTTTAAACTTTTAAAACACGAACTATTAAGTTTAGAACGTACAACATATTTTTTAGAACATACGTTATGTTTTTTAGAACATGTGTTATGTTTTTTCGAACATGAGTTATAAATTATATTATAGAACAAATGAAAAAACGATCCAGATATCTACTGATTTTTTAAAACATTATACTTAATTTTTACAACACAAACTATATATTTTTTAAAACATACGTTATAACATATATTTTAACTTTTAAAACACGAACTATGAAGTTAGAACGTACGACATATTTTTTAGAACATACGTTATGTTTTTTTAGAACAAGTGAAAAAACGATCCAGATATCTACTGCTTTTTTTAGAAAATTATACTTAATTTTTGAAACACAAACTATAAACTTTAGAACATATGTTATGTTTTTTAGAACATACGTTATGTTATTTAGAATGTGAGTTTTTTTTTGAACAAAAAAATGGCCCATATAATTACTATTTTTTTAAGACATTATCTTAATTTTTAGAACACAAATTATAAAGTTTAGAACATATGTAACAATATTTAGAACATCGTCTTTAACAATTTAAAATATAAATTACAAAAATATAGAGGAATTAAATAAATAAGAAATTAGAGCATGTTCTTTGTTTTTTTCTATTAATAATTATTATACGAATTTAATCAATATTAATAAGTGCATTATCAAATATTAAATAATAGAAGCTACAAGGGCATTGGTATATTAATTAGCGCGCGGCAAAATAAACAAGGAAAGTAAATGGCTTAGTGGTAAGCAGTGTGGAGTGAAAATCAAGAGGCCAGGGTTTGACCCCCCCAAGCAGTAGTGATTTTTTATTAAATTTTACACCCAAAACTACGTAGTTTTGGGTGGTTCTCACCTAAGGTGAGTTCTCACCTAGGGGAGGGTTCTCACTTGATCCCTCCTATATATATATATATATATATATATATATATATATATATTAATACAATTTATATATATTACTTTGAGGAGTAAGAAGGAAATTCCTTCTTCCTCTTCTCAACGGGTTAGATTTACTGTTTTTTATTGTATTTTCTTTAATCAGTGTTTATATATTTTATTGGATTTCTTTTATCCGTTTGAATTGTATTTTCTCTCAATTATTTTGCTATTTATACCTTTTTCGGATTTAGCAAGAGCAGAAAACAATTTATTTTATACGTGGATAAATATATCTACGTGGTTGCAATAAAAGAAAGGACTCAGATCCGAATGTTCGGAAAGGCCTAAATGATGAAGATTCGATTGCAGTTGCTTTTCTACGGATTTTGATATCCATGAAGTATATGTATTTTTGTTTTTCGATGTGTTTTATACCTTTTATGACTTTTTATGCTCTTTGTAGTCGTTTTGGTTCCATTGTGGATTTTGTAAGGTTTTTTACCTTTTCCATTTCTTGTTGTAATTGTTCTTTTCGTATCTAATGAAGTCATAAGAATTTTCATCAAAAAAAAATAGAATTTATGTTTTAAAGAATCTAAATAATTGACATTTTAGACTTCAAAAGGTCCAATTGATTTTTGGCCCACTGAAACATGATGAGCCTGAACAAATTAAGAAGAGCCCAACAGAGTGTGATGGGCTAACTTCAACAATACAAACAAGGGTAAATTACATAAAAGTCAGATTGCCTCACAATTTAACAACTATCTCATTTTGAAAAATATAATTTTTAAAATGTCAAATGTTAAACTGTGTAACTGAATTTATCATATAAGTCCCATCTATTATTTTATGGAATAATTTATTTATTTAAAAAATAAAAAATAATATCTTTTGAATAACCTCATATGTCTATCCTTTTGACATTTTTTCCAGAAATTCATGGTTGAAGATCTGGAATTTTTCCATTTTAAAATCATACCATTCAAATTAGAGTATGGAAATGAGAGAATCACTAAGGAAATCAACAATATCATTAAGATGATTTCCATTTTTCCAACTTTGAACAAAACTCTAAAACCAATTAAACAATTAGGAAAAATGCCAAAAACCAAATCTAAAAAATTGAAACCTTTTTTTATTTTGTTTCATTCAACCACCACAATAAGGCTATTAGAATTTCTGGGAAAAAATAATTCATTCTTTCATGAAAATATATGAATTTCTTAAAGGGTGATTTGATATTGATCCTGATTCCTTTACAAATGACTAAGCATCTTACTTCATTGATGTCCAGAAACGATTCCATCCGGAAACAATTCCATACATTTGATTTTAATTGTATAACATTTCAAAATTACTTTTTAGTTTTCAATTGATATATTGATTATTTTTTATTGGACAGAAAGAATAATTAACTGCAGAAGATTGGATCATTAAATTTTCAAACAAATATAAAAACTGGCGCAAACAAGATGATAGAAGATGGTGAAAAGAAATGGAAATAGTGGAAGCAAAGATTTAGAGATTAGTTATTAGTATCTAATTAATAATTCAGTAAAATAAAATAATTATTAAAAAAAATAGAGTAACTGCATTAAATATGACAAAAGCACAAAAAGTTTGGATTTTTTGCTATTCTACTTAATAGAAAATAAGGAATTGATAAAAGTAAATAAAAGATCAGTGTTAATTGTAAAATCTATATAATAGGTGATTATGGGTGTAATTTCCTCTACAAACAAATGGTTAAAAAAACTTGATATCAACGGACTCTAGTTCACAAGCGCGCCAGTCTTCCAACCCATAACATTAAATCACATGCGTACTATCACTATAGGAAACCATATCCACAGTAGATCAGACGGAATATTTTTTAGGTGATTTCCATCAGAAAATGCTCAATAGTTAAATTAAACTAAATAAAATTTAAAATATTAAAATTATCATTTACTTTTATATCTACCTTTTCTTTTCCCTATATAATTATAATATTTCCAATATTATAATTGATTTATTAAATTTTATACAATTATATAATTTTAATTTATTCCTTAAAAAATAAAAAATAAATATTTTAATAATTATCCAAATATCAGAAGAATTATATATAAGTAAAAAGGGAAAATTAAAAAATTGAGTCAAATGCGAGACCCATTTATATTTTTGGACCCATTAGGAACCAACTTACATACTTCTTCTGCTGTTGCTTATGGAATTTCTGAAATGCCTTCTTCTTCCTTGATGGAGCGGATACAACCCGTTCCATCATCTTATACAGCTCATCCCAAGCAGGCACACCCATGGAAACAAGTTAAACACAGTGCGAAATCAGTTAGGTTGATGATATTTAAAAATGAATCATTCTATGTATTTCAAAATGAATTAGTATCTATGTATGTAAGTTGGTTCCTAATGGCTCTAAAAATGTAAATGGGTCTCTTATTTGATCCAATTTTGTAAATTTTCCAAGTAAAAATGATTTTTTTATCTCTATAAATGAATAAAAAATATAATTTATTCAAAATAATATTTAAAGTTAGTGTAAAAACATTATACTAATGATTTTTTTTATAATAATTTTTAAGAGAACAAATAATAAATTTTTTTATAATTCATATACACTATAGCATATGAATTTTAATTTATATATACACTACACAAATCTAAAAGATTTTTTATTTATATAATTAGAAGTAATTTTATATTTTTATATATAAAAATATATAGAATGATTAAAAAATTAATTAAGATAAAATTTAAATATTTTATAATAACATGATAAATTTGCTAATATACTAATATGTTATATAGAATATAAATAAATTATAATTATTTAACCTATTATAAAATCACTATGCAAAGTCATTGAATATCAAATATATTCACTCAATAATTTGATTAGATCATGTAACAATAATAATAAAAATAATAAGAATATGATTAGATACACGACTAATCTACCTACTTAATAGAATAATTTAGTGAATTACTATACCCAGCTATGAATTCCCACCCCTAGCTTCGTGAAAAGACCGAACTACCTTTTACCCAAAATTTGAAAAAACACAAAACCTCTCAAACATCCTACACACTCTTTGATCAAATCTGGACTAATTTGTGAACCAAAACATGGAGCGTAACAACAACCGTGAAGGGAAAGCGAAAATGATAAGATTTACCGTTTTTGTTTTTTTGATTTAAGCTTAAAAATGGAATCTGTGGGCGATTTTTAAAAAACGCCGGAATCGCAGTCGGGCGTATGAACATCACGCCCGACCTACGGTTCCGGCGTATGAATATTACGCCCTACCTGTGGTTCGGGTGTGATAGCCTCATGCCCGCACCATAGGTCTGGCGTGATATTCATACGCCGGAACCGTAGGTCGGGCGTGATGTTCATACGCCCGATGGGTTTTTGAAATTAAAAAAAAAAATTATATTTACATTTTAATTAAATTGTTAAATGTTTAGATTAATTTGGGGTTTAATTTATATGTGAAATTTTGATATTAATTTGATTATAATTTATATGTTAAATTTTTAGATTAATTTATGTTACAAATTAAATAATAAGTCTGAGTCTGTATTCATTATTGTCTGTTGTGTCTGTTACATTATTGAATTTGTATAGGTATTATTGAGTCTATATAGGTATGGATCTCCTTACTAGTCATGGTCTCTTCCTATACCCATACTTTCATCATGTATATATATGTGTAAAGTTTACCTATCAAAGGTATGAAGTAAGAAATACTTTCATCATTTCATGGTATCAGAGCTGCCCTTGTGAGCAGTGATTCTGGAATTTTTTTTTTGGAAATTTCTTTTTTCTTCACTACATCTGGTTTGTGTCTTGTTTTGTCCCAAGTACAGAACAGTTAGACACTTCTTTTTTTTGGGGTCTCACAGCACACTCCAGCAGCAAGTCCTCCCAGTTTGTGGTTTCGTACGAATCCGGTCACCGGAACTGAAGCGCGTCCGGCGACCCTCCGACGTAGTCCAGACTTCCGGCCCTCTTGGTTAGTTTCCGGTTCCTCCAACTTTCGGGTGTTTGTTGGCCACTCTCTACTGTCTGGGCTATTTCCTTCTTTCTTAGAAGCTTCTGCTGCTGATTTCCTCCTGTGTGATTGTTCTTGTCTCTGCATACTCCTTGCTGTTCCTTTTTTTTTTCTTTCTTTTTGGGAAATTTGTTATCTATTTGTGATCCAGTGTCATGGCTGCGGACCAAAAACAAACCTCTAAAACTGTAGTCACTACCAGCATTATTCCTGTATCTCACAAGATCACCGAACACAAATTGGATGGTTCAAATTATTTGGACTGGTCCAAAACTGTGAAGATTTATCTACGCAGTATTAGAAAGGGTCGACACTTGACTGATGAGCCCAAATCAGAGGATGAGGATTGGTCAGAAGATGATGCTCTTCTCTTCATTCAAATTAAGAACTCGATTGACACATCCATTGTAAGTGTGGTGCAACATTGTGAGTATGTCAAGGAACTGATGGATTATTTGCATTTTTTATATGCTGGCAGTGACAATATGTCACGTGTATTTGATGTCTGTAAAGCTTTTTATCATTCTGACCGCAAGGGTCAACCTGTTAAGACATATTTTTTGCAGCTTAAGCAAGTTTTTGAAGAATTGAATGAATTGTTACCTTTGGGTACTGATATCAAGGTGCTTCGTAAACAACGGGAACAGATGTTCGTCGTTAGCTTTTTATATGGACTTGGATCAGATTATGAGTCTGTCACCTCTCAAATTTTGTCCAGTGCTGAAATTCCTGATGCAAATGAGGCACTCACTCGTGTTCTACGGAGTGACATTTCTTTTTCCACACCTTCAGCTCCTCTTGTGGCTCCTGTATCTAGTGCACTTTTTAGCAAGCAAAGTGGGTCTGCTCACCCTTATCCAGGAAAAGCTATTGATGAAGGAAGAAAAGTTGTGTGCTATTATTGTCACGAACCTGGTCATACCAAACATAATTGTCAGAAATTATAAAACAAGTCAAAGAGGAATCGTTTTTCTCATGTTGCCACCACCGATGCCACATCCTCTTCCTTAGGTCCAACCTACACTCTTACTACGGAAGAGTATGCCAAGTACCAGGAAACATTAGCTTCACATCCTTCATCATCACCTATTGCTGCAATTGCTGAGTCAGGTAATACAAATACATGCCTCCTTTCATCCTCTTCCAAATGGGTCATTGATTCTGGTGCCACAGATCACATGACATGTAATTCTCAAATTTTCTCTTCGTATTCTAATAATGTTCCTTCACATGTCACCCTAGCTGATGGAACAACTTCATCTGTAATTGGCACTAGCACTATTAAACCCACCCATACGCTTTCTCTTTCATCTGTCCTAAATTTACCTAGTTTTGATTTTAACTTGATATCTGTGAGTAAACTTACTCGCTCCCTCAATTGTTCTATCTCATTTTTTCCCGATCATTGTTTGTTTCAGGATCTCTTGATGAAGCAGATTATTGGTAGTGGACGGGAATTTGGGGGTCTCTACGTGTTGGATACTCATGTTAGACGACCTATTACTTGCTCCAGTGTATCCACTCCGTTTGATGAGCATTGTCGGTTAGGACACCCATCTCTACCCCTTTTGAAGACGTTGTGTCCTCAGTTTCAAAATTTATCTAGTTTAAATTGTGAGTCGTGTCAGTTTGCTAAACACCATCGTGTGTCTTCCTCTCCAAGAGTCAATAAACGGTCTAATTTTCCCTTTGAATTAGTTCATTCTGATGTTTGGGGACCATGTTCGGTTATGTCTAACTCTGGTTTCAAATATTTTGTTACATTTGTGGATGATTTTTCACATACTATGTGGTTATATTTAATGAAAAATCATTCCGAATTATTTTTCATTTTACTGCTTTCTGTGCTGAAATTCGAACTCAATTTAATGTTTTTGTACATACATTAAGAAGTGACAATGCAAAAGAATACTTTCCTGGACAATTCCAAACTTTCATGCTTCATAATGGTATTCTCCACCAATCTTCCTGTATTGATACACCGTCTCAGAATGGTGTTGCTGAACGCAAAAATCGTCATCTTCTTGAAACCGCTCGTGCTCTTTTATTTCAAACACATGTTCCCAAACACTTTTGGGTTGATGCAATTTTAACAGCCCGTTTCCTTATCAACCGAATGCCGTCAACCATTTTACAAGGTGAGACTCCTTATGGTACTCTTTTTCCTAACAAACCATTATTTCCTATCTCACCAAGGATTTTTAGTAGTACTTGCTTTGTTTGGGATGTTCGCCCACAAGTCACTAAACTCGACCCTAAGTCCCTTAAATGTGTCTTTCTTGGCTATTCTCATCTTCAGAAGGGGTATCGATGCTTTTGTCCCTCTCTTAATAAATATTTGATATCTTTTGATGTCACATTTATGGAACGTCTTTCCTTCTTTTCCACATCATCTGATATACCTGCTACTACAGACGATGATAATGTGTTAGTCTATTAGGTCCACCAAACCCATCCGCCTGTGCCTACACAGCTGCCAAAACCGCCAATTGTTCAAGTATATTCAAGACGTCAGAATCCTCCTACTTCTGCTCCAGTACCAATATCTGTTTCGCCATCGGATCCACCATCTAACACAAGTCCCGATGACTTTGTTCTCCCTATTGCACTATGTAAAGGTAAACGTTCGTGCACTTACCCAATTTCGAATTTTGTTTCTTATGATAAACTATCATCGACTTCACGCTGTCTTATTGCTTCCATTGACTCTACTTCTGTTCTTAAGTCCGTTACGGAGGCCTTATCACATTCTGGTTGGCGTGATGCTATGATCGAAGAAATGAATGCTTTGGATGCTAATGATACTTGGGATCTGGTACCTTTGCCCGTTGGGAAGAAGTCTGTTGGATGTCGATGGGTGTATGCAGTTGAAATCAATTCTGATGGATCTGTGGCTCGTTTAAAAGCTCGTCTTGTCGCGAAGGGGTATGCTCAGACCTATGGGGTTGATTACTCCGACACTTTTTCTCCAGTCACTAAGATGGCTTCTATTTGATTGTTTATCTCACTAGCAGCCTGTTCTCAATGGCCCTTACATCAGCTGGACATCAAAAATGCTTTCTTACACGGGGATCTTCATGAAGAAGTCTATATGGAGCAACCACCAGGGTTTGTTGCTCAGGGGGAGTATAGCAAAGTTTGTCGTCTCTGTAAATCTCTATATGGCTTGAAACAGAGTCCTCGAGCATGGTTTGGGAAGTTTAGTCAAACAGTTGAGCAGTTTGGGATGAAAAAGTGTAAATGTGATCACTCTGTTTTCTATAAACATTCTGCATCGGGCATCATTCTCCTTGTCGTCTATGTAAACGATATTGTTATTATAGGAAGTGACATTTCAGGAATTTCATCCCTAAAATCCTTTCTTCATGGTCAATTTAATACCAAGGACCTAGGTGCTCTAAAATACTTCTTGGGAATTGAAGTATCAAGGAGTAAGAAAGGAATCTTCATATCTCAAAGAAAATATGTTCTTGATTTGTTGTCAGAAACAGGAAAATCTGGAGCTAAGCCATGTAGTGCGCCTATGACTCCGAATTCGCATCTTACATCGGAAGGAGAGTTGTTTGAAGATCTGGGAGATATAGGCGTTTAGTGGGAAAACTGAACTATTTGATTGTAACTAGACCTGATATAGCCTATTCTGTTAGTGTCGTTAGCCAGTTTATGTCTTCTCCCACCTGTGATCACTGGACTGCACTTGAACAGATCTTATGTTACTTAAAAGGGACTCCTAGACGAGGAATACTTTACAAGAATCATGGTCATACCCAAGTTAAATGCTTTTCTGATTCGTTCATTGAGATTCAATGTTTCTCCGATGCAGAATGGGCAGGAGATAAGGAAAATAGAAGGTCCACTACAGGCTATTGTGTTTTCGTTGGAGGAAATTTGGTATCTTGGAAGAGCAAGAAGCAACAAGTTGTATCTCGCTCCAGTGCAGAATCTGAATATCGAGCTATGTCCCGATCAGTTTGTGAAATTATATGGATTCGCCATCTTTTGTCTGAACTTGGATTCAAGGTCAATACTCTAGCTAAGCTATGGTGCGACAACAAGGCAGCACTTCACATTGCTTCTAACCCCGTGTTTCATGAACGTACCAAGCACATTGAAATAGATTGCCATTTTGTCTGAGAAAAGATAGAACAAAATATCATCTCTACAGCCCATGTCAGGACGAATGAGCAACTTGGAGATATATTCACTAAAGCTTTAAATGGTGTTCGGGTAAACTATATTTGTAACAAGCTGGGCATGATAAATATCTATGCTCCAGCTTGAGGGGGAGTGTTACAAATTAAATAATAAGTCTGAGTCTGTATTCATTATTGTCTGTTGTGTCTGTTACATTATTGAATTTGTATAGGTATTATTGAGTCTGTATAGGTATGTGTCTCCTTACTAGTCATGAGTCTCTTCCTACACCCATACTTTCATCATGTATATATATGTGTAAAGTTTACCTATCAAAGGTATGAAGGGTAAATTACATACGTGATGTACAACCTTTACTCATAATCACATTTTGGTGTACAACCAAAATTTTGTCACACTAAACTGTACAACCTTTTAGTGACCTCCCACTACAGTAGGTAATTGTGACCGATCAACCCGAAGTCAACACACCACCTCAGCAATTTAACTTTTCTAGAAATAAAAAATTAATCCAATAAATATAAAATTACTTTTATACCCTTTATAACATCATTTTCTTCAACCTCCATCCTTATTTTCTTTTACTCCATTATCAAAAATTATTTCTCTCTCTAACTCTCATCTCTCTCTTATTTCCTCTCTCCTCCATTTTATTTTTATGAGTATCACTTCTTTTTCTAACTTTTCCATCACTCTAATTCTCCATTTCTCCCAAAACTGCTCAACATTTGAAATGAGAACATTTGAGTGCTCGAAAACATATATAATATAAGCAATGAAATTATTGTTGATGAAAGAGAGCCTTTTAATTTAGTAATGAAAGCACACATTCACATTTATAAAATCATATATAATATAAGCAGCCATGGGTTCATCGAACAAGTCCTAGAAAATAAAACAATTTGCAAAAATCATATGTAATATAAGCAGCTATTTATAAGATAAGCAGCCATTTATAAGCATGTGTTCACATTTATAAAATCATATATAATATAAGCAACCATTTATAAGCAGACGCTGTCATCTTGCATCTGCAAAACCAATTTTAACAATAATCAATTTGTTTAGAGTAGTAAAGATAGCAATTGATAATGAATGAATAGTAGTAAAAAAATGGAGGAGAGAGAAAATAAAAGAGAGATGAGAGTTAGAGAGAATGAGAGAGATGAGAGTTACGGAGAGAAATATATATTTTTTTAAATGGAGTAGAAAGAAAATAAGGATGAAGGTTGAAGAAAGAGAAATAATTTTTAAAAATGGAATAGAAAGAAAATAAGGATGGAGGTTGAAGTAGATGATGTTATAAAGGGTATAAAAGTAATTTTATATTAATTGGATTAATTTTTTATTTTTAGAAAAGTTAAATTGCTGAGGTGGCGCGTTGACTTCGGATTGACCGGTCATAATTACCTGTTGTACACTTTAGTGGGAGGTCACTAAAAGGTTGTACAGTTTAGTATGACAAAATTTTGATTGTACACCAAAATGTGATTATGGGTAAAAATTGTACATCACGTATGTAATTTACCCAAGGTATGAAGTAAGAAATACTTTCATCATTTCAATTTAGTATAATTTTGTAGATTTTTAGTTAAATTTTTGTAATTTTTCGTTTGTTTAATTTAGTTTAACTAAATCTTTATTTTGTTAATTAAGGTATTTACGGGTTTAATTCAATAGCGGACTAATTTTTTTACGGGTTTAATTCAACAATGGACTAATTTTTTTTACGTAACATGTATTTACGGGTTTAATTCAATAGCGGACTAATTTTTTTGCCCTCCCGACACGCGGGCGTGTGGTTATCACGCCCCACCGTGAGGTCGGGCGTGTGGCTATCATGCCTCACCGTGTGGTCAGGCGTGATAGCCCCACGCCTCACCTTGTGGTTGGGCGTGTAGCTATCACGCCCGACCACACGGTGAGGCGTGATAGCCACACGCCCGTGTGTCGGGAGAGAAAAAAAATAGCATTTTCCCACCCTTAACCCATGAAAGGGTATTTTCGTCTTTTCACGGGGCTAGGGGTGGGAATTTGAGGCTGGGTATATCCAGCCATGAATTCCCACCCCTAGCCCTGTGAAAAGACCGAACTACCCTTTACCCAAAATTTGAAAAAACACAAAACTTATCAATATATCCTAAATTCCTCCTTTCAATTTTAAGTTGATGTACATCTGGCATCTACTGGTTGGCTAGTTTTTGAGGTCAAACGTATCTTGCTATTAAAATAAGAGGTAATTATCGCGAGGAGTACCTTATATATAATAAATATACATAATCATTAAACTATTTATCCCAATTCAATTTAAACAACCAATACAATAACGTCTTATTCTTTTTTCCAAAAAAAAAAAAACCTATTATTTATTAATGTCTCTTAAAATCTAATAAAAGAAAACCAAACTAAGTTCAATTCAATTCAATGTATTTTTCAATTTTTTTTTAATAATATTCACTTCAACCAAAACAAAATAATTCAATCCTAAGACATAATAATTCCTAATGAAGTGTGTATGATATGATAATAGAAATGATACATTTGTACTAACCAATCTGAATACAAGATGAATCTGATAGAACTATCAAACATGAGAACTTCTGAACCTAGCATGAAAAATATGAGTGAATTGCATGCTCTATAAATATAATTACTTATATTTACATCATTACAATAAAGTATTTATATTAAACATAAAGTGATGGAAATAAAATAAAAAGTTGAGAGTAATACCCTCCAAAGTGGGGTGCAAGTAAAATCACCCAAAACTTATCATCACTTAGTTAAACCTAAGTGAAATATGTGCAATGGTCTCATGGTTAAACAATTCCATATCGATAGATATGCACTATCATCTGGTCTTGCAAGACATGTAACCTTAAATTTCATAATATCGTATTGCTACCGTATGCTCTTGCAAGATACAGTACAAGCTCAATTTGAGCTAAATAACACTATATCGGTTGCTATTCCAAGACAGGTGCCTGTAAGCATACTATTAACAACTTCCAAACTATTATATATACCCAAACTAATTATTTATATTTTATTATAACTTAAACATATTCCAACACAATTAGGAATTCTTAATCATCTAATTCTTATCATAAATCAAATCTTACCAACAATAATTTATTCTCGTCTGATCACATAACAATAGGCTCAACAACATAACCATCTCATTCATGTTGTCTGAGAATTTCACAATATATATATAAGCTAATCGAACTTTTCGAGTTCTTATTGACCCGCCACTTGTTTCCCTATAAACATAAATGCATTTCATGCTTAATACAAGCATTGAGCATAAATATCAAAACCTTCTTCAAATAGAGACAACTATCATAAGATGATCTTAAGTAGCCATGTGACAACATAAAAGAATCGAAACTCTTATGCAATTTTCTCGAGGATTGCTTTAGTGATCATCCACAGATTTCTTCAATAAAAATACGTAATCTTCCTTTCCTTCAACCCAAACCCCCTTAAAGACTGCACATAAATATGCCCCTCGAACTTTTCATACAGGAATACTGTCTTGACATTTAGTTGCTCCAACTCGAAGTTCTTCATAGAAACATGAGTAAATAAAGCATAATTTTTTTATGTGTTTTACAACAATGAGAAAACGACATGCAAATGTACCCTTACAACTTGACTAAACCCTTCCTCCACAAGCATTGCCTTGCAATGTTCCTCATCCACACCAGCATTAGTACAAAAATGACCTTTTGGCATGGTTGTTTTTGGGTTTTTGCCATGGTTTTACAACCGTGACAAAAAGGGGTGTACGGTCCTACAACCGTGGCAAATGTTGAACATTTGAAATGGTTTCTACTAAGAGACCGTGGTAAATGCTCATCATTTTCTATGGTTTCTAGTAAAAAACCGTGGCAAATGACTGGACATTAGGCACCATTTTTACTAAAAACCGTGGCCAATTATATGTTTTTAATTAAAAAATAAAATATTTTGGATTGAAAAGAGCTCTAATATTGACCAAATAAGCATAAATAGTACAATAATAATGCATCAAACTATAAACAACAATATGAAACTTGCAATATAATGCATCAAACTATAAACAACAAATTGCTGAAGCACACATCTTGCTAATGAAACAACTTTTTAGTTATGAAATAAGAAAAATGACAGGTTCAATGACTAACAAAGTACTATCATGTTTAGTAAAAAAAATTAACACAAACTAAGCACCTTTAAAAGTGATGGAAGAACCAGCTTATAACCCTATGTGCACTGAGCTAAGACATTACTCAAGTAGCACACTCAGCAGCTTCACAAACCATAAGCATGTCAGAAGTACCTGAAACAATAAACTATAAATATGATGATGTTTTATATTGTTGCCTTCCAGCAGTATTCAAGACTAAACTATTGATATGGTAAAATTTTTAACCATTGAACTTGTTACTTATGGTTTAGCATAGTCTATAAGTACAAGTTCCAACAAAAGAAATGGACTTACCTTTGAAGCTAGTGGAGCCAATCAGAAAATGAACTTGCCAAAAACAAATATGTAGACAAATATGTAGGCAAACACATGTACCAAGTCTCTCATAACTAACTTTAATGAGCCCAATTGATAACAAGCAACATTAATAGTATAGAAATAGCCTATGACCACGACTTATTAGCCACAGTTGCAACTAATAACCGTGGCTAAAGGTCATTGGACTCGATTATTCAAATAACTGACTCCAATAATGTCTTAAATGGGCTTTAGCGTTGCTATATTAGCGATGGTTTCTGTCTTCAACCGACGCTAAAGGTCATTGGAGTCAGTTGTTACAAACAACAGACTCTAATAATGCCTGTTTGGCGACGATCATTGTAGTTTTATATTAACCGTCATTAGTTTATTATCATTAGGGTTAGTTGTTCAAACAACCGACTCTAATGATGCCTTTTTTAGCGACCGTCAAGATAAACACTGACGCCAAAAACCCTTAATTTGTCCATAACAAGAAATTAAAGAAAAAATGACTTAGTTGCCCCAAATCCATTATGAACAATTAGTTTAAAATAAACCGATAATACTTAGCTAATTAAATTAATTTTAAGATAATGTAAAAAATAGTTAAATAAATGAATTAATCCATAACAATTACACCGATTTAAACTAATAAAAATAGAAATACTTAGCTAATTAATTTAACTGACTCAACTGAACTAGATTAAGCTAATAGGAATTACAAATTAACTTAATTAAATTAATTACTAATTAGAATTGGATAATGAATGGGTTGTGATAAAAATCGTAATCCAAATCACGGATTAATTTGGAATTATGGGTGAAGTTAAATCAATTTAAGTAAGATAAAGATTCCAAAAGAAGCAGCTGGTGCCCACCACCTAAATTAATTGATGCTCCTTAAAAAATGTAAAAACAAAACTGCACCAGAACAAGGGACAAAAAGAGAGAAAAAAGGTAACAACCATCTTCAACAAATTGGAAATGAAAATATCTTGTTTATTGAGTTAGGAAACAATGATTACAAGAGGTAGATATTTATACAAATATCTAATTTGTGTAACTAACCTTCCCTCTAGAATGTTCTTTTTCTAACAAACCCAAAACAGAAAATAACAAAAGAGAGAAAGATATAATCTTCTAAACTTGAGTGTATAGTTGCTTCTGTGAGCATGCACTTCATTCTTCTTTATTTAATCCAACACCCCCTCCTCAAGATGAAGTAGTAGGAATCGAAATTAACTTCATCTTGGATAAAGCATATACCATTTGGTTGGCAGTTAATGGCTTTGTGAACATGTCTGCTAATTGATGAGCCGAATCCACATAAGGTGTAGTGAGAAAACCAGATGAAAGATGATCCCTGATAATGTGACAATCAATGTCGATATGTTTTGTCTTTTCATGAAAAACAGGATTGGCAGCAATATGGATTGCAGCCTGGTTGTCACAGAATAAGGGTATAGGCATTAATGGCACAACCTTGAATTCATTCAGAACATAAGTGAGCCATTTTAGTTCACAGGAAGTAGTTCCCATAGCTCGATATTCAGCTTCAGCAGATGATTTGCTGACTGTTCCTTGCTTTTTAGACTTCCATGACACTAATGCATCTCCCAAGAACACACAATAACCTGTCACTGATTTCCTGGAATCTTTGCACTTAGCCCAATCCGAATCACAGTATGCCACTAAGTTAAAATCATTAGCTGCTCCATAGAAAAGCCCCTTATCCTTAGTACATTGCAAGTTCTAAGAACATGGATAGTAGCATCCATATGCAACTGAGTTGGAGTTGACATGAATTGACTCAATTGCTGTGTAACATAGGAAAGGTCCGGTCTTGTGAAGCCTAAGTACAACAGCTTTCCAATGATCTTTCTGTACCTTGCCCCATCTCCATATAATTGAGATTCTGTGTCCAGTTTCAACCCAGCAGGAAAAGGACTGGATGTTATAGAAACATTGGTTAAACCAGCTTCTAATAACAGATCATGGATGTACTTTTGTTGAGATATAAAAATTCCTGCCTTGGACCTGGCAAACTCAAATCCAAGAAAGTATTTAGCCAATCCCATATCCTTAATTGTGAATGCATTGTGTAACTCCTTTTTAACTTCTGCAATGAGAGACACTGAAGTTCCAGTGATCAAAACATCATCTACATACACAATTAAGCAGATGAATTCACCTTGAGTTTTCTTAGTGAATAGACAATAGTCATGCACTAATTTCTCAAAACCAATGCTTAACAACTTGTATGTAAAAGCTTTGTTCCATTGCCTTCCTGCCTGTTTTAGGCCATAAAGGGACTTAGAAAGCTTGCAAACTGCCTCTGTTGGTACTTGATACCCTTCTGGTGCTTCCATATAGAGTTCTTCATCTATGGTGCCATGTAAGTAGGCATTATTGATGTCAATTTGGTAGATTGGCCATCCTTGAGCAGCAGCTATTGCCAAAAAAACTCTAACAGTCACCACTTTGGTAACTGGCGAGAAACTGTCGTAGTAATCTATCCCAAACTGCTGATTGTAACCTCTGGCAACCAATCGTGCCTTGTATCTGTCAACACTGCCATCTGGCTTGTATTTGACCCTGAAAATCCATTTACAAGTTATGGCCTTCTTTCCTGGTGGTAATGGTACCAATTGCCAAGTATCATTCAATTCTAGGGCTTCAATTTCCTGCTTCATAGCTGTAATCCAGTGGGGATTGAGTTTGGCTTCTTTATAGGTTTCTGGTTCATAAATCTTTTGTATGTTAGCTAGGAAACCTGTGTATGCTGGGGCAAAGGATATATTTGCAGGCTCCATGACTTTAGTATAGTTGACTATGAAGTCATCCATCCACACTGGTTTTCTGCTGCTTCTATTTGACACCCTGGTAGGAATCAATAGAGATGCAGTAATAGTAGTAGTGATTGGTAACTGAGAAGAACCAGACAATGATGGAGATATATGGAGGTTTGAACTGTCAACTTCAGTTGATTCAAGTATTTCATGATGTGGATAGGGTGAACTACCTGAGGCATTTGAATCATCAAAATCCTTTTGAGAAGATGAATGCTGCTGCATATCTGGATGAGGTTGATAACTCAAAGGCGATGAAATATTCTCTAGTGTGATAGACACGGGCAAAACTGGTATGCAGCAATCATTAGAGGAGATATCTGTTGATGCCAGCTGTGGGTTTTGGTATGGAAAAACATGCTCCTGAAAAACAATATCTCTAGTAACATGTAGTTTGTGATCCTGTAGATCATAAACCTTGAAGCCTTTTTGCCCCATAGAACCTCCAAGGTAGATACCTGCAATTGCTCTATCTGCAAATTTGTCTTTGTGAGGAACATTGTTAGTAAAATAGCAAGCACAACCAAAAATTCTTAATTGACCATAATCAGGTTCTAAACTATGAAGTAATTCATATGGACACTTCCAATACAGAATCTTTGTGGGCGTCATGTTTAGCAAAGTAGTAGCATGATTGAGAGCTTCTCCCCAAAATTTTGTGTTTAAGCCTGCCTGATGCAGTAATGCTCTTGCCACAGACACTAAACTTCTATGCCTCCTCTCAACCACTCCATTCTGTTGAGGTTTATACACACATGTTTTCTGATGAATTATCACATAAGATGCAAACACTGTTTGAGTATTAGCTCCTGTGAATTCTAGGCCATTATCAGTTCTTATCTTTTTAACTTTAATGCCAAATTGAGTGTGAACCATCTTGATAAATTGATGTAGCAGCATATGAACCTGATCCTTAGATTTAAAAAGGACAGTCCAAGTAGTTCTTGTAAAATCATCCACAAGTGTTAACATATATCTTTCACCACTTAGTGACTTCTTCTTGTAAGGACCCCAACAATCAACATGAAGTAATTCAAACTTTTCCATTGAAGAAATTGAACTACTAAAGAAGGACTTTCTTGACATTTTCATTTGTAAACAACTTGAACAATCTTTCACCGATGTAGAACGCATAAAGGAAAAGTATGCTTGAGTTTAATATGAGACATATGACCCATTCTATTATGCCAAAGCACAACATCAGATGGTTTATTTATAACTACAGAACAAACTATATGATCTTTATTGACTTGAGTGTTGGCACTGAAATTCTTCAAGATATCCTGCTTGAATGACTCTGGTGTAAGTCTGTATAAGCCATTTTGCATCTCTGCTACTGCTATTAATCTCTTAGAAACCAGTGTTGGTCCCTTGAGATTAGTTCCAGGGGGGGGGTTAGGAACTAATATAAATTTTTCGCTTTTAATTACGCTGACCTGATATAATTCTTTGAGTTTACCAACTCAGCTTTGGTCAGCACGGGTGGTTGAGGCGTAAGACAGCTTTGGTCAGATATTGACTAGAGCTGTTTTACTTGTGAGTTGAGAACTTACACCATTGTGGTCAGCTTCCAACTCAGCACTCAGATTTACTCAGATTTACTCAGTGTTAGTTTAAGCAATTTATATACTGAGTAAATATTACAAGCAACACAAACAGATATTTATATATATTGAGAGAGTTTAGAAATTACTCAGTACGACTTATCCTGGTTCGGCCTCTCTGCCTACGTCCAGTCCCCAGAGTCCCTCCGGGCTTTTTAAATCCAATACCGAGCTCTTTAAAGGTAGAGCACAAACCGTTTACAAGGCAGTTGAATATGCAAGAGTACCTTCCTCTATTCGACTACTTAACTCCTACTAAGTGCTATCACCCAACACCTAGATTTCTCTACCACTGAGTACTTGCAACCAAGCACTCAGCATAACACTCTCATTAATACAAATGATTACAGACTTTGTTCTTTTTCAGATAAAGAACACTTTAGATGATCACAAGAATCACTCTAGCATTTACACAGGAATAGAAGTTTGGTGTAAGATCTTTCTCTTTGTTTTGATGTGCTTTTTGGCTTGTATTTTTCTCTCTTGTATTTTCTGTAAATCGGAAAATGTCCAAGAGATATCCTTGTCCCTTTTATAGTTGTACTCTGAGAATCAAATCATTTGAATTTGATTTGTCCGTTGAATCCAAAACGGCTCTTTTGGGGGACAAGCTTCTGGTCAGCTTCAGATGTGCAGCCCAATCCTGTTTTCTGATTTCTTCAGATGTCAGGCTTGTCTTCTTCCTACAGGCTTTGTCTTCTTGCGGCAGCTTGTCTTTTAGTAACGAACAGTTGACCTATGCGTCTCGAAATTTGGCTTTTGCGTAATTCCAAGACTTCTATTATTGGTGCAGACAGTTGTCAGATTTGTCTTTTAGCTAACGGATCATTCATGCTGTCCTGTTGATCACCCAACTTTACTCCGATAGTTGATTGTCTGCCAGTTCTCATATTGAGTTCTTTTTCACTCAGCTTCCATGGTCAACTTCGTTCTGCAAGATCTAGTTCTGAAGCAGACTTTACTTCTTTCATGCTGAGTTCCGTTCTACTCAGCTTCTTTGATCAGCTTCATTCTTAAGCTGTTGTTCTAAATATGACTTATCTTCCATTATGCTGAGTTGCTCTTCACTCAGCTTGTGTTGTGTTCTCATGCTGATGTTGTCCTGTCTTACTTTTTATTTCTGTTTGCGTTTATGTTTATACTCAACATTGAAAAAACATATTAGTACAATTAAATAAAAGCACTTAAATTTAATTGTCTCTTAATCATGGATTATTTTGTCAAATAAAAATCTTGTGGAAAGGTGTTTCAACAAACTCCCCCATTTTGATGTTGGAAAAATATATAATTATGGAACTCAATTTTGAAATTCCCCATGATTGAATATTCTTTCTTTCTTCTGAAATTACTCCCCCGCAAGGGTTGCATATACTGACTTATCCTAACTCTAAATTTTCTAAGATTTAATTTAGATGGGTTTAGGTCAGTTTTCAGAAGAGATCATATGTTTACTTAGTCTGATTGTTTGTTCAATTTAGATAGTTCAGCATGTAGCATAGTAGTAAGCATCACATAAGATATAACAGTTGGAGTGAAAGATGCCAAACAAGTGTATAGATAGTCAGCACAATAAGATAGACATGCCAAAATAGATTACAAGTCAAGTAAAACAGATAGCACTATTTCTTCCAATTGACTTGTGCATGATGAGCAGGAATTCCTTTGCCTTTGGCTTTCCCTTGTTGCTGACTTCTTGATCCAGATGCTCCAGATGCTCCTCCCATATGCTGAGTTCCATCAGCTTGCGTTTGTCTCTCCCCCGTTTTGCCAGCATCGTGTGGAGGAGGAATAAAGGTATTGGTTTGAACGGCATCAACCAGTCTGGAGGAATACTCTTTCAGCTGATAAATACTCTCCCGAAGACCATCAAAGATGGCTACACCATCATCGACAGTTGCACTTGGTATTCTGATGGCGGCACTGATCATATTCAGCAAATATTCCTGAGATTTGCTCACCCAAGACATAGAATTTGTCAGCATGGCGAAAGATTTATGAAACATCCTGAGTAAGTTTGCATCATAAAACTGACGTTGTCCGTTAGTGTGCCTAACATGTTTCCAAACAGCTTGGGTATATCTCAGAAGCTCATTTGTCTTCAGTTGGTCAGTGTCCATGTCTGCTTTATTCAGGTTGAGTATGCGGACAACTTCACTTATCTGTTCAATGGAACATTGGGAGGTGTAGGAGATTAACTCACTAGTCCGTTTCTGTTCAAAACTAAGCTGGCTGAAGAGTTGATGAATCTCAGCAGAGGTTGCATATGCTGAGTGGGAAACATGAAGATTGTTGATTTGCCCTTGAAGGGAATCCATGTGCTGCACCATCTTTAGTTGAAGTTCTGCCAGCTTTTCAACAGATTCTTGCTTGGACTGCTGAGCTTGGAAAGTTGTCACGACACTTAGAAGATCTTTCAGTCCTTTGATTTTAGCTAAAAGCTGTGTGACAGATGAGACTTGGTTTGGCTCAGTACGACTTGATCCAGTAGCTTCAGTATGAGTCTGACTCAGATCCTGAAGTAAGGATTGAGCAGAGTCAATGATTCCTCGCCCAGATGCAGTTGCATTCAGGTAGGTGAAGGTGGGAGGATTTTGCTCAGCGGCCGGAGTGGTTTGGGGCTGGTCAGAGTTGGAGTTGCCAGCATGGTCAGCAGCTGGACTTGTATTTTGATTACCAACAGGAACTGACTGGTTTTCAGGCTGTGTGGATGGATGTGGAAGGGGATGATTAGCAGAAGTATTCACTAACTCAGGATCAGTCTGAAGCTGACCAGACGGTT
This sequence comes from Euphorbia lathyris, assembly GCF_963576675.1. Lineage (NCBI taxonomy): Eukaryota > Viridiplantae > Streptophyta > Magnoliopsida > Malpighiales > Euphorbiaceae > Euphorbia > Euphorbia lathyris. The sequence continues at coordinate 70,459,063 of NC_088918.1, read as the reverse complement.
TAGAAGTGACCTGAGTAGCAGGTTCTTTAGCTGGAATAGCAGAATCATCGAGTATTTACTCGGCAGGAGTTTTGGGAGCAGCTTGTTTCTCAGCATGATGAACAAAGACTGGCTTTTCCTTTGGCTTTTCAGGACATGGTTTGTTAAAGAAATTGGTTAGAGCAGCAAGTTGGATTTCTGGTGGAGAGTCATCCAGGATATCCTCTACAGAAGACTTTTGAGCCTTTCTCTTGAGTCTTTGTCTTTTACGGTTCTTTGGAGGAGAGGGATCAGCGGCAATTGTCTCAATATCCTCACTTTGCTCAGCCTCTTCAACCTGCACAGTGTTCCTAACTTGCTCAGCATCACCTACAGGATTAGCATCCCCAATTTGATCAGTGTCCTCAACCTGATCAGTATCAGCTTTATTAGTTGGCTCAGCATCAACTTCGTTCTCTACGTCAGCATCATCATTAAACTGACCGCCAAGATTTTCAAAGTCATCACCTTGGTCAGTAGATGATTTTTCAACATTATCCTCCTAACTTCTCACAAAGTGTGAGTCTTCAGGTATGACAAAGTCAGTAGGTTCGATCGGTTTGGGTTCAGAGGACTTCTTCTTCTTCTTCAGGGGCATCTTAGGAGTATCTTGACTCTCTTCTTCAGGCTCAGCTTGCCTTTTGAGTTTGCCTGCTGACTTAGGTGTTACCTGACCTTCCTCTGTAGCAACTTGCTTGGACCTTGACACAATTCTAAACTTCTTTGGGACAGCAAGTACATCTTTTCAACAGGTTTGCAGAGCTTTCCTTTTTCGGTCAGCATCAGCCTTTTTCACTTGCTTTCCCTTCCTAGTCAGCATACCCTTATCTTCCTCAGCTTCACCTACTACCTTCTTTCCCTTTTTCAACTTTGTTGGTTGGTCAAAAGCCAAACCAAACAGGATACCAGCAGTGATCTCAGTTCCCCAGACTTCGATCTCTTCAACCAAACTGACTTGATAATCCTTGAGGATTTTGGTGATGAGGGATCCTAACCTAAGCGTACCAGAACTTCGCAGAAATCCACCGATGAGAAAGACGGGCATGTTCAGAGGCTGGTAGGTCAGCATGTGCCAGATGAAGCACTGCTCGAAATTTGTTGTTGAGGAGGCACAATTGACTTTTGGAAAGATAAAATTGGTCAGGATGTAATGGGCCATCTTTTGGTCTCGACCCATGCAAGTACTAGATACTTCTCCTACATAACCGGGAGGTCTACAGAATTCAGCTGGGAATTTAATCTTACCATGGTCGTTTGTGGTTCGAAGTTTTGTCCCTGTGTTCTTCAGCTTCAACAACTTAGCCAGATAGGGAGGATTGATGAATATCTCCTTTCCCCGGACCTCAGTGACCAAGTAATCCCTATTATCGTTGGCTACTTTCAGGTTGGTGTAGAACTCTTTAACCAGTTCAGGATAAGTTGCCTCACGAATGGAGAATAGTTCTTTCCAGTCGTTCTTAGATATCCATTCGCAGAAGGGTTTCTCTGCTTCCACGAACCCTTTTTAGAACCAACGTGAATGATCAATCTTGTCCCCCTTAACTTGGTTGTATACTAGTGAGTAGGTTCTGGGTTTCTTGCCTTTCTCTTTCTGAGTCTGTTTCGATGAGCCAGCTTGGTCAGCTTTGGGGTTTTTGGCGATGGTGTTGTCCTGAGTTTGGTCAGGCTGACCACCTTCGTGGGATTCTATTGATGTCTCTTCATACTCCTCCTGAATAGAGGATGAAGGGTTTTCATCGGAGTGATTTTGATCGTAATCAGCTCCAGAGAGGTTTTAGGAGTCAGACATTTTCTTAAGAGTTTTTAAAGGATCTGGGATTTTTGAGAGTTGGAAATAGAATGCCAGAGATTTTTGAGCGTAAAGAGTAGAAGATGGGGACTCTTCCACTATTTATATTGTTACCGAGGAGATCTGATTCGTTGAATTGGCCGTTTTTCCTCGAGATGATAAATCGACAATTATTCTGATATTTATGACACATACGACGTATGTATCTTTCCAATAATTATGCTTACGTCATCCTAGGTGGCTATTCAATATGCGTGCTAGCATTAATTACGCAATGAAACTTTACTCAGTATTTGGAATATCAAACGTTTTGGAACTTTGAGTAGTCAGTTTTGTGTGGATGAATTGTTCAGCGTGCTTAGTAATACATCATAGGAATAATCACTCAGTATGTATGTCTACTCAGCATAGGGTGATTTTGACTCAGCATGCAATGATTACTAATTTAGCATAAATCACTCAGCATGGTAATCACTCAACATTCAATTAAGCGTATAGAATTATTGAAGAGGATTAGACATACTGATAGCTTCCCTTAATATGTTAAATTGCTCACGAGCCAAAGGCTTCGTAAAGATATCCGCAAGCTGTTCATCTATTGGTACGTAGGACAACTTGATCTCACCTTTGAGTACATGATCTCTAATGAAGTGATGCCTTATGCTGACATGTTTCATCCTGCTGTGTTGGATTGGATTTTTAGATAGGTCAATGGCACTCTTGTTGTCACACTTGACCTCTATTGTTTTCGTTTTGACTCCATAATCTTCAAGTTGTTGCTTAATCCATAGTACTTGAGCAACACAGCTTCCAGCAGCAACGTACTCAGCTTCAGTTGTAGACAGGGCAACTGATGACTGCTTCTTGCTGAACCAAGATACTAGACAACTTCTAAGGAAATGACATCCTCCTGAAGTACTCTTACGTTCTAGCTTATCTCGTCCATAGTCAGCATCAGTGTATCCAATGAGTGTGAAGTCATTTAAAGTTGGATACCATAAACCTGCATTAACTGAGCTCTGCAAATATCTGAAAATTATTTTTACAGCTATAAGGTGAGATTCCCTGGGGTCAGCTTGATATCTTGCATAATAACATACTGAGTACTGAATATCAGGTCTACTAGCAGTAAGATAGAGTAGAGAGCCAATCATACCTCGATACAGCTTGTTATCTACTGACTTACCTTTTTCATCTGAGCATAGGACAGTATCAGTACCCATTGGGGTTGATATGGGTTTACAATCTTCCATATCGAATTTCTTTAGCATCTCTTTGGCGTACTTAGACTGACTAATGAAGATGCCATTCTTACCTTGCTTGATTTGAAGTCCAAGGAAGAAGTTGAGTTTGCCCATCATAGACATCTCGAACTCAGTTTGCATCTGTTTGCTAAATTCTTTGCACATAGATTCGTCAGTAGCACCAAATATTATATCATCTACGTAAATTTGAGCCAGCAGGGTATTTTTACCCCTTTTCTTAATGAACAAGGTTGTGTCAGCTTTACCTCTGACATAGTTCCTGGTCAGCAGGAAGTTTGTCAACCTCTCATACCAAGCACGTGGTGCTTGTTTCAGGCCGTACAAGGCCTTTTTGAGTTTATAAACGTCGTTTGGGAATTTTGGATCTTCAAACCCAAGAGGTTGATTAACATATACCTCTTCGTTTATAAAGCCATTAAGAAATGCACTTTTAACATCCATTTGATATAATTTGAAATTCATAAAACTAGCATATTGTTAAGCCTAAAATATACCTAAAATATCATCAATAATTACATCAATATTGCTACGAATTTATGCTATTCATACCTATTTAGAATACTTTTACTCTCGAATATGTTTCTTTCGTGCAAGGTGCATAAATATTTGGTAAAATCCAAATAGGAGTAAAAAGAGCTCAAAAATAGAAGAAAAGCCCTACAAAAGGAGTCAAAGACGACGAAAATTAATAACGCCAAGTTGAGGACACGAACGAGAGGGAAGAAGTGAAAAACGCTCCGTGCCGCGACCGCGGCCCCCCTATTCACGGTCGCGACACGCGTCCTTCAGCCTTTCTTCCCTTCGTTCGAAGTACAATTGATGCTCCCCCATTCTCGGTAGAGAATTTAATATTCTCGATACGAGCAGGAGATTTTAGAAGCCTAGTTACACACTTTTGGTTTCGACGAAACGCGATCATTCGGGTGGATAAAGACGTCCTTTCACAACGGACACGATCTTTCACAATGGACACGATCCTTCACAATGGACACGACACTTCAATCAAGACTCTTCAACATCTATAAATAAAGAGTTGATGGAGAGTTCAAAGAGAATGATATATGTGTAGAAGAAAGAGATTAGTGTAGAATTTATGCAGAAATTCCGAATCAAGAGATTCAGAAGTTAGATTTCGATTCTGTTCAAAAGCAATATGATGTACACACATTGTTTACAAAATAATAACAAATTCAGTAGCGTTTAGACATTGTTCTAGTTTAGTTTACATTTTGGTAGTGGACCGACCCAGTCTCTATTATGAAGGTTCAACGAGAAGATTGAGTAGAGGATTCGCCCCTGAGCCTGACAAACTCTAACGAAACCCAAGGAAAGGATTGACAACCCGTTCACTTGCACGCCGTCGAAGAATTCAATGCCCCATGTTCTCTGTAAACTTGTATCAATTTATATTCCATCTAATAAAGTCCGTTCTATTCGATCGATCTTTATGCAGCACTTATGGTAACCAATCCACTAAAGTGATTGCTGGTGTTTTCATTAAAACGTATTTAATCCAAAATCTTTACAAGGAAACTTTGTTGAACACTTAGACAAATTATTATCTCGGTAGAGTTTTAATTTGGTTAAGGGCAATTATCCCGGATAAGGGTTTTGTCGCGTTCAAAGCCAATTAATTAGAGGTTTCGTCATTTATTTCATCTTTATAATTCGTACAAAGTTTAAAGTTGTTTTCTTTGCTTAATGCAAACAAATATACTTGTTTACTTTTCTAAAGTACTAAAACGTTCCTGTTTTGCAAATTCATTTTTAATCAGATACTTTCTAACATCTTCACATTCTAATCTAATTCTTATTCTAGCAATTTCAAAACCAAAACCGATTAAACGATTTTCACATATTATAAACCTTAAAGTAAATTTAACCGATTGTAAATAAGTTTTGTTAAAAAAAACGTTCCTTGTGGGATCGATATCTTTTATTACTACAAGCGTATACCGTGCACTTGCGGAAATCGCTCAACAAGTTTTTGGCGCCGTTGCCGGGGAACGCCAAAATTTTTGACAAAATTTTAAATTTTTCATGTTTTATTACGAATCTAGGTTTATTCATACTTATTCAAACTTTTTTTCAATTACTAACATATTTATTTTTCAAATTCTGTTTTATAGGTAGTTTCTGTTCGTGCGAAATTTCAAGTTCATGCGCAGTTCTCGAAGTTCGGGCACATCACCAGATCCTATTGACCCAGAAATTGAAGGAACCCTTAAAAATAATAAGAAAGAAAAGAAAAAGAAAAACCAAATCCCAATAAAAACTAAAATTACCAAGCCAGAAGTTATGGCCACACTTATGGATTACGCTAGGCCAGGAGTGGCCGGTGTAACTAACAGTATAGTTAGACCCCAAATTAATGCACATCATTTTGAAATTAAGCCTACGTTGCTTAATATGTTGCAAAATAATGTAACGTTTTACGGGTTACCTAACGAAAATCCTAATACCCATTTGACAAATTTCTTAGAAATTTGTGACACTTTTAAAATTACTGATGTAACTGCAGAAGCAATCAAACTTCGCCTTTTTCCTTTTACCTTGAAGGATCGAGCCAAAGAATGGTTAACTTCTATGCTAGCCGCATCAATTGAGACTTGGGAGCAATTAGCCCAAGCATTTTTTATCAAAATTTTTCCCTTTAGCAAAAACCGCAAGAGTCATTAAAGAGTTAACATCTTTTTCTCAAAATGATAGTGAAACTCTTTATGAGGCTTGGGAACGTTTTAAAGAACTTCAACGTTTATGCCCAAACCACCAATTGCCCGCTGAACTTTTAATGCAAACATTTTATAATGGACTAAATCCTACAACTAGAGGTTCATTGGATGCTATGTCTGGAGGGTTATTCATGAAGAAAACATCTGCCCAAGCAAGAGAACTTTTAGAGTAAATGGCAATCAACAGCAGTATGTGGCCCGCAGAACATGGACACGTACCATTAGCAAAACCATCATCCTCAACGACATCATCAGTTAAAGGTATAGTGAATCTTGATCCAGTAGCGATGTTGCAAGCCCAATTTTCTGCCTTGTCGTACAAAATTGATAGGTTTATGGCACCGTGTGATCCTAATGGTCAACCAATCCGAACGGATGTGGATTACAAAGGAATGAGTGAAATTGAACAGGTAAACTTTGTCCAAGGGCAAAACCAAAATAATAACCCTCATTCCAATACATATAATCCTGGATGGAGAAATCATCCTAACTTTAACTGGAGAGATAATAATAACAATAATGTTAATGCTAATCAAAATCATACTACTAATTATCAAAATCAATCAAGAGATTCGATTAGCACTTTATCTTCTAAAATCGACAAATTCATTGATGCGATGAGCGGAAAAATAAGTAATCACGACGATGGTTTTAAACGGATCGAGAATAAATTCGATCAGCTTATTAAAAACCAATCATCTAGCATCCATAATTTGGAGATTCAAATTGGACAACTCGCTAAATCAATTCCATCCCGCAAAGAGGGGAGTCTTCCAAGCCATACAGAAGAAAATCCGAAAGAGCATGTTAAGGCTATCACTCTTCGTTCAGGAAAAAACTACTTAGGCCCGAAAATGCCCGGAAATTCGACCTTACCTGGAACTGATTTACCGACGCCCAAAGAAGATACATTAAAACAAAAAGATGCACCAATTGACTCTAGTACAAAAACTTTTGTACCCAAACCACCTTTTCCACACAAAGTCCGCAATAAGGACTATGACAAACAACTTTTAACATTTTTAGACAAACTTAAAAATTTACATATTAATTTAACGTTTATGGATGCGATTACACAAATTCCCAATTATGGAAAATTCCTCAAAGATTTAATTTCAAAGAAAATCAGTTGGGAAGGAATTTCATCCATTTCACTAACTGAAGATTGTAGTTTGATTGTGTCAATCGATTTGCCCACAAAACTCAAGGATCCCGGATGTTTTACCATTCCGTGTAAATTGGGAGATATATAATTCCCAAGTTGTCTTTGTGATTTAAGAGCAAGCATTAACTTGATGCCATTATCTATTTTTAATAAGTTAGGCTTAGAAGAAGACATCAAACGTACCAATATGGTTTTGCAATTAGCGGATCAAACCACTAAAAGACCATACGGTATAATTGAGGATGTTTTAGTTAAAGTTGACAAATTTATTTTTCCTACCGATTTCGTTATTTTAGATTTTGCTTATGATGTAAATTGTCCGCTAATCTTTGGTAGACCGTTCATGAACACGGGACGTGCTCTAGTTGATGTGTCGGAAGGGAAAGTACTTTTACGAATAGGAGATGATAAGATTGAGTTTGATATGAATCAAGCGATGAAATATCCTATGGAGGATTTCGCTTGTATGAAACTTGATTTAATTGAAGAATGTGTAAATGACATTGTTCAAAAAGAAGAAATAATAGAACCTATAATGAGTGAGGAACTAGAAGATAAGGACCCAGAACCTTTGATTCGAGAAGATGGACCAGTTCCGCCTTCAATTGTAGTTCCACCTAAATTAGAACTTAAAGAATTACCAAGTCATTTGAGGTACGCTTTCTTAGGCGAAGGCGATTCTCTACCTATTATTATCTCTAACAAACTAACACAAGTCCAAGAAGAAAAATTGAAAGAAGTTGTTAGAAATAGGATAGGAAGTATGGGTTGGCAAATTTCAGACTTAAAAGGTATTAATCCAAGTATTGTGATGCATAGAATTCATTTAGAAGAAGATAAGCCACCTAAAGCGGATAGGCAAAGACGCCTAAATCCGAACATGAAAGAAGTAGTAAAAAATGAGATTACTAAACTTCTGGACAATGGAATCATCTATCCTATCTCGGATAGTGAATGGGTTAGTCCAATCCATTGTGTACCTAAAAAGGGAGGCATAACAGTTGTAAGGAATGAAGAAGGTGAATTAATACCTACGCGAACCACCATTGGTTGGAGGGTTTGTATAGATTATAGAAATTTAAATAAAGCAACTAGGAAAGATCATTTTCCTCTTCCTTTCATTGATCAAATGATCGAAAGGATAGCTGGTCATGCTTTCTACTGTTTTCTTGATGGTTACTCCGGATTCTTTCAAATATACATTTACCCGGATGACCAAGATAAAACAACCTTCACATGTCCTTACGGAACATTTGCATATAGAAGAATGCCCTTTGGTCTATGTAACGCACCTGCAACATTTCCACGTTGTATGACTGTGATTTTTAATGATTTCATTGAAGATATTATGGAAGTTTTTATGGACGATTTTTCAGTTTATGGAGATTCTTTTGATTCGTGCCTAGAAAATTTGGATAAAGTTTTGTCTAGGTGTGAAGAAACAAATTTGGTATTAAACTGGGAAAAATGTCATTTCATGGTTGACGAAGGAATTGTTTTAGGTCACAAAATATCTGAAAAAGGATTAGAAGTAGATAGAGCAAAACCCTCAGTAATAGAAAAATTACCCCCTCCAACTACTGTTAAGGGAGTAAGATCATTCTTAGGACATGCTGGTTTTTACAGAAGATTTATTAAAAAAATTTCTGTAATTTCCAAACCACTTACTAATTTACTCATGAAAGATTCAACCTTTGATTTTAATGAAGAATGTGTTAAAGCATTCGAAACATTGAAAACAGCTTTAGTCAGTGCACCTGTTATTGCTAAACCCGATTGGGATCTACCCTTTGAAATTATGTGTGACGCAAGTGACTTAGCTGTCGGATGTGTTTTAGGACAAAGAAAGGATAAGAAACTTCATGTCATTTATTATGCAAGTCACACATTGTCTGGTGCACAATTAAACTACACCACAACAGAAAAAGAAATGTTAGCCGTAGTTTTTGCATGTGATAAGTTTAGGTCATATTTATTAGGTTCAAAAGTTATTATTTATACTGATCATGCAGCATTAAGATATTTATTTGCTAAAAAGGATGCAAAACCACGTCTAATTAGATGAGTTTTATTGTTGCAAGAATTTGATATAGAAATTAAAGACAAAAAGGGAGTTGAAAACCTTGTCGCCGATCATCTATCGAGACTTGAAGATGAAAACGGTCCTATAGGTGAAACTACCGGTATACGAGATGATTTCCCTGATGAACACCTCTATCAAATAAAAAGTGCCATGTCACCTTGGTATGCAGATATTGCTAATTATCTTGCAGCCAATATTGTTCCGAAAGGATTAGATTTCCAACAAAAGAAGAAATTTTTCTTCGATATTAAACAATATTTTTGGGAAGATCCATTTTTGTTCAAGACTTATGGTGACGGGATAATTAGGAGATGTGTTGGTGAAAATGAATATGAATCCATAATGTCGGAATGCCATTCTAGCTCTTATGGAGGACATAATGGAGTTAACAAGACAGTTGCTAGAATATTTGAAAGTGGTTTCTTTTGGCCTACGATGTTTAAGGATGTCCGTTCATTTATTACTCGTTGTGATATGTGCCAGAGAACAGGAAATCTAGGAAGGAAAGATGAGATGCCCCTCACAACCATATTAGAAGTTGAAGTCTTCGATATGTGGGGAATAGATTTCATGGGACCTTTTCCCCCTTCAAATGGTAAAACTTACATATTAGTCGCCGTTGATTATGTTTCAAAGTGGGTTGAAGCAATTGCAACCCCGACGAACGATTCTAAAGTTGTCGTTAATTTTCTTGACGATATATTCTGTAGATTTGGTTGTCCAAGAGTTATAGTTAGTGATGGCGGTACTCATTTTATAAACAAAAGTTTTGAAACGCTTATGAAAAAATATGGAGTACGCCACTGCGTATCAACGCCGTACCATCCTCAGTCAAATGGTCAAGCGGAAATATCAAACAGAGAACTCAAATGGATTCTCGAGAAAACGGTTTCATCTTCTAGAAAAGATTGGTCTTCTAAACTCAATAATGCGCTATGGGCATACCGTACTGCATTTAAAACGCCAATAGGAATGACTCTGTACCGTTTAGTGTATGGTAAGGCATGTCATTTGCCAGTCGAATTAGAACATAAAGCCTATTGGGCTATTAGAGAACTAAACTTTGATTTACGACAAGCAGGTAAGAAACATTTGCTCAATTTGAATGAGTTAGATGAGTTACGTCATCTATCTTACGGAAATGCAAAGATTTATAAAGAAAAAGTGAAAAAATGGCATGATGCCAAAATTAAAGTCAAACACTTTAATGTTGGGGATAAAGTGTTGTTATTTAATTCACGACTTCGTTTATTTCCAGGAAAACTTAAGTCCAGATGGTTAGGACCATATTTAGTCGTCAAAACATTCGATTATGGTTCTTTAGAACTAGAAGGTCCTACCAGATTTCGATTCAAAGTTAATGGTAATCGATGTAAAATCTATTATGAAAATATTTCCCAACTAGGAATTGAGTTCGTAACCAGATTATCTGACATATGAATTACTCAGTTTATTTTACACAGTTTATTTTATTTTATTGTTTTTATGATTTTGTTTATTTTATTTTATTTTATTTTATTTTATTTTTTTCAAAATGCCATTTTTATGATTAGATGACTTTATGTTATGATTTAAATAAATAAAATATTTATATTTCATGATTTTAGATTTAATTTTTAGGAAATTAAGATGAATTTGAAGTTTCAGGCAATTCTCTACCGAGAATTTAGAATTCCCTGCCGAGAATCCCTTTATTTAAGAATGTCACAAACAGGTTCGGATTTCTCTGTTCATACCGAGAATTTTTAAATTCTCTACCGTGAATCTGGAGGTAGCTTTGATGCCTGATTTCCGCAAGGAAATCAGCGTGTCGCAATCGCGGCTTTGCCATTCTCGGTCGCGACACGCGTGTTTTCTGCACTATCAGGTCTGAAACACTCTCACCCTTTCGATGAACCTCTTGGCAATTGAAACATTACGTTTCTTCATTCCTGAAAGGTGCATTTTATACATTTTCATAATTAAAACGATACCTCTTTTCATCTTAAACTCTTATAAATTAATCTTAGAGGATTCAGGTTCTGTTACAATTCTTTTCATCTTTGTCAGAACTCTGATTTTCTTCGCAAACACCGTTCTTTGCTAAAGTAACACTAACTTTGCACCATGCCTACCAAATACAAATCACCTAGGCACAATGCTGCCTCAATCAACAAACGCCCAGACTTATCCAAGTGATATGGGGCGCCTTTTCCTATCTTCAATCACGATGAAGGTAGGCGTTATTGGAATCACCGTTACAAATTCTTCACCGGAATGTTGTATATGGATGAATTTCTTAATAGCCAATTAGGCATTTCTGATGACATGAGCCGCTATATGGAGCGCCTAGGGTGGACAAAATTCGCCCAAATGCGATTTCCAATAATAGGCGATTGGATACTCGAATTCTTCTGTACCGTGCGTTTTACTAATAAACGACGAGTACGTCTCAGTTTTCGTCGAGAAGGCGAAATCTTCACTTTCAGCTATCCTGAGTTGCATGTTTGGTTTGGTTTTCCCCCGAGGGATACAATCAAACGTCATCCTGGACGAGACATGACATCCTCGGACATTTGGAGAATGCTCACAGGATTTCTTGCGATTCAATTCAAAACTCGCCTATAATCACTCTTTTCGCTCCAACTCCATGCTGTATTTACACAAATTTCTGTGTCACAGTTTGTTCGGGCGCATATTCAGTAGTGTGGTCCGTGACACAGATTTGTATGTTCTTGGAGATATATTCCAGGGAAATGGAGTGGATTCTTCCAAAATTCTGATGGAAGGCCTTGTCGCCCCTTCTCGATCCAAAGATAAGAAGATTGGGTTTGACAATATAATCTGTGGAATAATTCTCGGTTCAAAGGGTACTATTGATGTTCCCTGGAATGATGATGAATTCTTCCCGACAATTGACTATGAATTTCTCGAGCACGAAGGACTTGTGAAACGTGTCTTTCGAGCAGGGCCTCAATTTTTGTCTGCACCGGAACGTGAAACTTTCGTGCAGTTTCAAATTGATCGTATTAAGGCCAGAAATATCCCGTTAGATAGGGATGAATATGTATAATAGTTTCTGTTTTTCATTTTTGTTTTTGTATATTTGTTTTGTTTTGTTTTAATTATTGATTTGTTTTCATTATTTGTACATATGTTATAATAATAAAGATCTTATTTAGTTCAATTCTTAATTTTTATCCGTTCGATCCATTATCTATGCTTAGCATATTTCATATGGGTACTTTCTAATTTTTCATAATCAAATTAAGATAAAAAGGATTCACTTGAACAAATATGGTTTTCTATTTTTCCACACGTATATCCACATTTAATTCTATTTTGTAACTCAATTTATTTTCAATGCATTAAGTTTTCATTTAATCAATTCAATTCATATATTAAATATGTATTACCATGAACTTATTATGCATTTAATATGGTTCTCTTAACTTATATGCATAAATGACCATTTAAGTTTCATTAATTCTTCATAACCAATTTATCTCACTTTAATTCAATTTATTAAGTTTCAACCTTTGGTTTTCCTTGGAATTAATGACATTTATTTAAGTTTTAAGTGCAGGAACCCTTCATATTAAGTTCAGGAACCATTTCCTCAACAAAATTGCACAAACCATGTCAAAAGGCACCAAAATAGGCCATTTTTACCAATTCTCTACCGAGAATTTATTAATTCTCGGTATGAGCAGCAACTTTGGCAAGATTTCAGGGCGAAAATTGCCTGAAAATCGCGTGCCGCGGCCGCGGCTTTTCCATTCGCGGTCGCGATACGCGTATAATTTGCCCAATTCACTCCGATTTTGACACTAAATTTTGCCTATTCCTATTCCTATTCTACCTATTCACCTACCTATACAACCCTATATAAACCTACCTCTTACACAAACCTCACATCACCTCTATTTTTACCCAATCCCCTACTCTAAACTCTTCCCCAAAAATCTACTTTTTGTCTTCCCAATTTATTCACTCCAATTTCTATCCTCTTTTCCATTCAATCAATTCCATATTCCAAACCCCCAAACTCATCTTCAAGCTTTGCTTTCTCTCTCAATTTCTTCTTCTTCTCACACCCTAAACACTCAAAACACCATCACCATGGTTAGGACTAAGCGTGTTGGTAACAAGCCCGCTGTTACGGAAGCTAATCGCTTTCGGGTTCAATGCGGAGCTTATTTTGATATCTATTCAGAGGAGGAAGCAGCTCGTTTCAAACATTTTTCTCATGCCGACCGCCAATTTGTTGATATGCACTTCTTAGACTTCCATTCGGTAAGAGCGTTAAATTTCTCTACTCGAATTGATGCCTTTATTGAAGCATTGGGTTGGCAAGCATTCGTTAATATGCGTTTCCCGCGTATTAATGAATATGTAGTGGAATTTTTGGTCACTTTGACCATGAACAAAAAGAAAACTTCAATCTCCTTTAGGAATAATGGTATACCTTACACCATTAACTATGAAGCAATGGGAAATATGTTGGTTTCCCTACTTCTGATTTTTATGATAAGCCTAAAGATTTTGATAATGATGCGGTTTGGCAAACTCTTTCGGACCAAGATTATTTTAATTCCAAAAACACTTCAAGCAAGTTGATTAAGGACAATTGTGTGTTCTTCTTTCATAAGTATTTGAGTTTCTCCTTGTTTGGTCGTGTTGAGAGTTCAAAGGTTCAGGTTCGGGATTTGTATGTTTTGGATAGTTTGCTTAAAGGTTTGAGGATTGATAGCATTGGCATAATGTTTGATAATTTGTTCCGTGCTTCGAGGGCTAGTACAATTCAGATCCCTCTTTGTAATTTTATTATCGCAATTGTGTTGGGAGCACGGGGGGAATTGGCCGATTATGACATGACCACCTACCGTGGGTATGTTCCGCTTTTGGACATCTCGGCTCTTGAGCGAGCTCATTTATTGCTTCCGCAAGGACCTCCCGTCTTTATTTCCTACGCTACCCCTATTGCCCATCTTCGTGGCACTATGGGTGGTGGCGCTTCAAGTTCTCAATTTGTAGGTACCGAAGGCGGCAGAGATGCGGAAGGAGAGGAAGATGAACCCTAAGCTCAACCACAACCCCAAGCACCTCAAGCGGAGGATGATCCGGTAGATTTGCGGAGGATTTTGAACCAAATCAATTCCAACAATCGTCAAATGAACTTGAGAATTGATGATTTGGTTGAAAACAATATGGTGATGAATGACAACCTCAACCTTTTGAGGCGTGAACATCGATCGACTCGGCATCGGATGCTTTCCTTTTTCCGACGCCGCAATGTGGAGACGTCACCTACACCTCCCGATTCACCACCTCAAGCTTAGGTTGTTTTTCTTTCATTTTATTTTTATCTTGTTATAATTTGGTACATTTTCTATTTTTAATTTTATGTTGAATGTTTAATTTCCTACAATTTAAATCTTTGTTTCGTATGCCTTATTTCGTATTTATTTTTTATATTTTCTCCATTTTTGCACCAATGAGGACATGGTCCAATTTAAGTGTGGGAGGAGATATACATATATCATTTCCACATATACGAATAAATGCAACGAAAATATTATTTTGCAAAACGAATAAATGCAACGAATAAATAATTTTTATGCAAATGCAACATATATTGCAACACATTTTATTTTCTCACTATTTTTTGACATTTTTCATTTGTTCATAAATTAACCATAAGTTAATATGATTATTTGTTTAGGTTATCATTATCGTTAGAAAGAATATTTCTATACGTATACGGGTAATATTTTTCAATTTTTCACAAATCTCCGTTACGATTTTAAATAAAATTGTCTCGAGTGAATGTATTTAAGTCAAAAAATTCTTTATTCAATCTCTATTTTATATCATGTAATTCATAATAGAATAAATCTTATTTTAAGTTTTCAATTAGGTTTATAGGCATTAAATTAAACTAACAATTTTTAGTTCGGTTTGATTTCGTCTTACATTAAAAACTAATTGAAGTTTTTAAGGAAACTTTAGCCATAATACATGTTGAATTTTAAATCAATATAGGATGAATGTGCTATTTTTCTTTTTTCCAAGTTATAATTTTATAATTCATGTTAATTAATCAATTAGTTGAATTCTTAACTTTTGGCCACGATTGAGACCAACCTTATCACAATCGAGGTATGAAAGGGAAGAAAATTAAGTACAGTTTACTTTTGGCCATGATTGCGACCACCCTTATCACAATCGAGGTATGGAAGGAACGTTAAAAACAAAAATAAAAATTAAGCGTGTATAAGTTTAAAGTAACGATTGCGTCCACCCATGGCATGGTCGGTACCTCTTAAGCAAACACAAAGCAATAAAATACGTATAAGGTTACGGTTGAAACCACCCTTATTTCGGGCGTAACCAAGCTAATAAAATCAAGTACTTATTCATTTTAATATATCTTATATATTAGTTTAGGTTTGGGAAAGAAAATTTTGTGCTTTGAAATGCCTTGAGATAAAAAAAACTCGATAACATACGTGCTTATATCGTCCCGAATGCTTCAATTCAAAATTGGAAATACAAGACGAATGATATATCGTATTTATACTAAGTTAGTTTGAAATTTTGCGTATAAATTTGCCATGCGAAGTTAGTCTTTTCGGCTTAACTAATTTAAAAGGTAATATAGAGATATATGTTTTATTTTCATAAAGAGATTAGTAAAAGAATAAATTCAGTGAAATTTTGCTCGGGACTAGCAAAAGATTAAGTGTGGAGATTTGTTAAGCCCAAAATATACCTAAAATATCATCAATAATTACATCAATATTGCTACGAATTTATGCTATTCATACCTATTTAGAATACTTTTACTCTCGAATATGTTTCTTTTGTGCAAGGTGCATAAATATTTGGTAAAATCCAAATAGGAGTAAAAAGAGCTCAAAAATAGAAGAAAAGCCCTACAAAAGGAGTCAAAGACAACGAAAATTAATAACGCCAAGTCGAGGACACGAACGAGAGCGAAGAAGTGAAAAACGCTCCGTGCCGCGACCGCGGCCCCCCTATTCACGGTCGCGACACGCGTCCTTCAGCCTTTCTTCCCTTCGTCCGAAGTACAATTGATGCTCCCCCATTCTCGGTAGAGAATTTAATATTCTCGGTACGAGCAGGAGATTTTAGAAGTCTAGTTACACACTTTTGGTTTCGACGAAACGCGATCGTTCGGGTGGATAAAGACGTCCTTTCACAACGGACACGATCTTTCACAACGGACACGACACTTCAATCAAGACTCTTCAACATCTATAAATAAAGAGTTGATGAAGAGTTCAAAGAGAATGATATATGTGTAGAAGAAAGAGATTAGTGTAGAATTTATGCAGAAATTCCGAATCAAGAGATTCAGAAGTTAGATTTCGATTCTGTTCAAAAGCAATATGATGTACACACATTGTTTACAAAATAATAACAAATTCAGTAGCGTTTAGACATTGTTCCAGTTTAGTTTACATTTTGGTAGTGGACCGACCCAGTCTCTATTACGAAGATTCAACGAGAAGATTAAGTAGAGGATTCGCCCCTGAGCTTGACAAACTCTAACGAAACCCAAGGAAAGGATTGACAACCCGTTCACTTGCACGCCGTCGAAGAATTCAATGCCCCATGTTCTCTGCAAACTTGTATCAATTTATATTCCATTTAATAAAGTCCGTTCTATTCGATAGATCTTTATGCAGCACTTATGGTAACCAATCCACTAAAGTGATTGCTGGTGTTTTCATTAAAATGTATTTAATCCAAAATCTTTACAAAGAAACTTTGTTGAACACTTAGGCAAATTATTATCTCGGTAGAGTTTTAATTTGGTTAAGGGCAATTATCTCGGATAAGGGTTTTGTCGCGTTTAAAGCCAATTAATTAGAGGTTCCGTCATTTATTTCATCTTTATAATTCGTACAAAGTTTAAAGTTGTTTTCTTTGCTTAATGCAAACAAATATACTTGTTTACTTTTCTAAAGTACTAAAACGTTCCTGTTTTTCAAATTCATTTTTAATCAGATACTTTCTAACATCTTCACATTCTAATCTAATTCTTATTCTAGCAATTTCAAAACCAAAACCGATTAAACGATTTTCCCAGATTATAAACCTTAAAGTAAATTTAACCGATTGTAAATAAGTTTTGTTAAAAAAACGTTCCCTGTGGGATCGATATCTTTTATTACTACAAGCGTATACCGTGCACTTGCGGAAATCGCTCAACACATATGCACACAGTATACGTATAGCCTCTAACCTAGCAACTGGTGCAAAAGTTTCACTGTAGTCAATACCCTCTTGCTGACTATAGCCTTGGGCTACAAGTCGAGCTTTGTTTCTAACTACATTTCCTAGTTCATCTAGTTTATTTCTAAAGACCCACTTAGTTCCTATGGTCTTTTGATTCCTAGGTTTAGGTACTAAATCCCATACCTCATTTCTTGTGAATTGATCAAGCTCTTCTTGCATAGCATTGATCCAATATTCATCGTGCTCAGCATCAGCAAAATTCTTTGTTTCATGTATTGAGACGAATGCAACATTGCTGAGATACTTACTATGGTGATCTCTTGTCATCAGCTTGTTGTCAGCAGCATCAAGAATGGACTTTTCCGAATGTCCTCTTGGAATTTTTATTTCTTTAGGCAATGTTGAGTTGTTTGGAGCAGGTGTTTCTACAATCTCTGCAGGAATGGATTGGTCAGCAAAGGTTATTTCAATTTCTTGCTTACCTTTGGTCAGCCCTTGTATTGATGACTCAGAGGCTCCATTTTGATCAGCGGAAGCTGAGCTTGGTTCATCTTCATCGAGCTGAGTTGACTTTCCTGCAGGGTCAGCTTCATCGAACTCAATATGGACAGACTCTTCTATAACCTGAGTTCGTTTATTATACACCCTAAATGCTTTGCTGTTAGTTGAGTACCCTAAAAAGATCGCTTCTCTAGCTTTAGCATCAAATTTTGCAAGATTATCTTTTGTGTTGAGTATAAAACATTTACACCCAAAAGCACAAAAGTAGCCAATGTTGGGCTTTCGTCCTTTCCAAAGTTCATATGGGGTTTTCTTAAGAATAGGTCTACCTAAAGCCCTATTGAGAATGTAGCATGCTGTGTGGACAGCTTCATCCCAGAAATACTTTGGAAGCCTATTTTCACTCAGCATTGTCCTAGCAATTTCGACAATTGTTCTGTTCTTCCTTTCAACAACCCCATTTTGTTGTGGTGTTCTAGGAGTAGAGAAATTGTGGTCAATACCACTGGTTTCACAGAATTCATCAAACTGTTGGTTTTTGAATTCTCCACCATTGTCACTTCTAATATGAGCTACTTTTAGGTCTTTGTCATTTTCAAGTTTCTTAATCAATGTTGTGAACATCTCAAATGTTTCATCCTTGCTACTCAGCAAGATGATCCAAGTGTACCGAGAGAAATCATCTACAATGACTAAGGAAAATTTCTTACCTCCCAAGCTCAGTGGCTGGACAGGTCCGAAAAGATCCAAGTGTAGTAATTCCAATGGTCTCTTGGTTGAGACAATATTTTTACTTTGAAATGACTTCTTAGTTTGTTTACCTTGCTGACAAGCATTACACAATTGATCTTTTTCAAATTTAAGTTTGGGCAATCCCTCAACTAGTTGCTTTCTAGCTAATTTGGCAAGAAGGTCCATGCTTACATGACCAAGTCTTCTATGCCATAGCCAGGAGTTATCCTCTTTAGACACTAAGCATATATTTTTAGAAAACTGTTTTTCTAAACTCAGCATGTATACATTGTCTACACGAGGGGTAGTTAAAATTAATTCGTTTGTTTTTCCCTCGAGTATTTGACACTGAGTATCATCAAATACAACCTTTCTGCCGCTCTTGCAAAGCTGAGCTACACTCAGCAGATTGTATTTGAGACCTTTAACTAAGGAGACTGACTCAATAGTAGGGTTACCTCCGATAGTACCTGAGCCGACTATCTTACCCTTCTTATTGTCTCCAAAGCTTACACTTCCACCTCGTTTAAGCTCTAGTGTGATGAATTGAGTTTCATCACCAGTCATGTGCCTCGAGCATGCGCTGTCAATATACCAAAGCTTTGACTTCTCCATGCACCTCAGGCTCACCTGCATTTTAGATCATTCATATTTAGGTACCCAATTCTTTTTGGGTCCTTGCTTGTTAGTATAAACAGGTGCAAAGTCATGTTTCAATTTGTGACATCATACATTTATGGTGTGACCTTGTTTACCACAGAAGTCATAATGAGTTACCTTATTGGGGTGACTCTGTTTATGGGCAGCACCATTGTGCTGAGCATGCCAACATACCTTAGTGGTATGCCCTTTCTTCCCGCAGATGTCACATTGGACAATCCACTTGTTAAACCAGCACACATCTATTGTGTGTCCCCTTTTCCCGCAACAGTCACATTGAGTGAACTGTTTATGCTGGCTAGTACCTGAGTACTCAGCACGTGATTTATTTTTGTTTGAGCCTTTTATTTGGCTCGGTAGGGTTGTGACATCCTTTCTCAGTTTCTTTGAATCTGATTGGACTTCCGAGACAAACTTATGCATAATTTCTATGTTGCTATGCAATGTTGAGTTGTCTTGGAGGAGATATCAGAGGTCACTCAGTTTGACCTCTTCAATCTCGTCACACCGCCTGCTGAGTGCTTTTATTTTCTTGTTACAATTTTTAGTCAGTGTATATAGATCACTCAGGGCGTTTACCATTTCGTTTCTAAGCAGGAGTATGGATGTTACCTCATTGTTGTGTTCCTCCTGATCAGATTCCTCAGAATGGTCACCTTGCTCAGAACAGGTGCGGTCAGCATCGTCATCCGCCATGAAGCATATGTTTGCAGTTTCATTTGCATCAGCTTCAGATGAGGTTGACACGTCACTATCACTCCATGTGGCCACCATTGCCTTTTTGCTTCCCTTCTTTTCTTTCTTTAGATTAGGGCAGCTTGACTTAATGTGCCCAGTTTGGTGGCACTCGAAGCATGTGACAGGCTTAGAGCTATCCTTCTTATATTTGGTGTCACTAGACTCAGCCTTGTACCTGTCACCTCTTTTGTATGGCCTTTTACTATTCCTATCGTTCCTCCTGAACAACTTCTTCATTTTTCTTGTAAACATGGTCATTTCCTCATCATCTGATGAGTCAGCTTCGGTCGAGTCAGCTTTCATGACAAGAGATTTCTGCTTCTTGTCTTCTGACTTTTCTTTTGCTTCAAAATTTTTCATAAAGATCTCATGAGTTAGCAGAGATCCGATCAGCTCGTCATACTTGTACATAGTTAGGTCCTGAGCTTCTTCCACTGCTGTCTTCTTAGCTTGCCAGCTTTTGGGAAGGCTTCTCAATATTTTTTTCATCTGTTCTTCTTCGGTGAAGTTCTTTCCAAGCCTCTTAAGCTCATTTATAATGTTGGTGAACCTTGAGTTCATCTCCGAGATGTCTTCATTTTCGTTCATCTCGAACAGCTCGTACAGTCTCATGTGCTGGTTCACTTTGGACTCCTTGACTTTGCTTGTACCTGTTGGTCCCTTGTAAGGTTGCAAATATAGTTCCAAGGGGGGGTTAGGAACTATTTTACCTTTTTAAAATGATTAGGGCAGATTTCTTTCCTTTGAGAAAAGATTATGTAACAGCGACACTTAGCAATCAGCAAGACACTGGCTTAGTCAACTAGTGACTAGGTCAGCTTCATTGCTTAGGTAAGGAAATAGCACTTAGAGTCTATTCCTGAACTAACTCGTTGGTAGCGCACAACTCAGCTTGACCTCTTTTACTTGGTCAGTTTTAGTTTGTTTTAAGCAAGCAATATATTAAGGAGTTAAGGGTTAGAAATACTTCACTCAGCGGAGTTATCCAGGTTCAGCTTCTTCTAAGCCTACGTCCTATCCCCGGAACACGTTCCGAGATTTCCAATTCACTACTGAGCTCTTTAAAGGTAGATACTCGAAAACCCTTTACAAATCAGAAGCTGAGTATAACAAGAGTACCTTCCTCTATACCTCTACTCACTTCTATTCTACTTCACTAAGTACTAAAACCGAGTACTTAGCTTCTCCTTTCTATTCCTAGAAATGATTAAGATTTGTCCTAAACAACAATTGCTAGAACACCTTAGATGATTGAGGATCAATCACTCTAGACTTTTACACAAATGAATAAGCTTGCAGTGTAAGAATTTGCTTTGCTTTTGATGGAGAACTTTTATACACGTTTGGTCAGCGTAACGGCTTTAGCTCAAAGTTCTCTATTGAATGTGGATTCTGAATGCTCTATTTATAGAGAGCTGTGATTGCTTCTGGTTATTTCGAATTTCGAAATAACCGTTGGAGGGAAACGGCTACAGGTCGTTTTCACTCAGTCTGTCAGCAGTTCTCTTGGCCAATCAGATTCCAGCATCTTCTGTTCTTCGGTCAGTGTGACAGTATGTTCCTCCATTTTAGGTAACGTCAACCAGACAGCTTGCTGCGTCTTCTGATCTTTACTAAAAGAGAAAATACTTTGTCTGGAAGCTGTCTTGTGGTCAGCGGCTGTCTTGTACGTTTTGTCGAGACAGCTCAGAAGCTTCTAGCCGAAGTTGTCTACGTGGATCTTCGGGATCCTTCTTTGCTCAGCATGCGTTTCATCACTTCAACGGCAGCGTTTTGAAATACGCGGGCTGAGTGATCTTGGGTTTGACTTGGGCCTTGACTTCCATATAGGGCTTGAGCCTTATGATCTTTATGTCTTATAATAAATTATATACTCAACATTGAACAAACACATTAGTAACAATAAATCAAAGCATTTAAACTTAGTGTGTTGTAGAATATTTAATTTCACTTAATTAATTTTGTCAAATCAAAATCCTGTGGAAAGGTGTTTCAACAAACTCCCCCATTTTGATGTTGGCAAAACTAATCAGCAAGGAACTCAGCGTTGAGCTCCCCCATGATAGTTGACCTTTTTGATTAAGTGAACTCCCCCGTCAGGGCTGAGCTACTGACTTGGTTTTATTCTAAACATTCTAAGGTTTAATTGAATAAGTCTAAGATCAGTTTTCAGGTATAGGTCAGCTTATGGGACATATTCTATTTTACTCAGTATTCAGCGGAAATAATGTATAGTGACAAAGCGCTGAGTAATTTATTTGTTCAATGGTTTAGTTTAGACAGGTTCAAATATTAATTTCTACGCAGCATGCATTCAGATAATACTTAGCATTTGAAAAAATGAATAACAAAAGAAGTTAGGCATATTGAATTGCTTGAATAAAAATAAAAATAAAAGGACATTCATAGGGAATTCCTAACTTCTAAATTCTTCCCTAACTTCTAACTTTGAGTTCCTTCTCCTGAATTGCCACTTTTCTCCCCCATTTTGCCAGCATCAACAGTAGGCAAATTCCCGGTAGGGGCAGTGGACTTGGTGAGTTCTTGCAGCAGACGAATTTGACCCTCCAAAGAATTCATATGATTGACCATAGTCAACATGAGTTCGGTCATTTTGGTCATTTGAGTTTGGGTTGGTTGCTGCGCCTGAACCGAAGAGAAGTGGTTGATCAGGTCATGGATTTCACGCAGAATTTGGTGAGTTACAGATGGATGAGAGGACTGATCTTGAGTGGACTGGTTATGGTTTGGTGGAGGATGAACTTGTTCTTTAAGCAGAGTGTGAGTTGAGGCAATGACACGCCGTCCTGATTCAGTAGCACCTAGGTGTGCAAATTGGGTAGGAGTGGGCTCGCACTGAGTGCCTTGAGTAGCAACAGGACTACGGGGTGTGTTGACTTCAGGTGCTGAGTTGCTCTGGTATTGAGTTGGAGGTGGAATTTGAGCTTCTTTTGGACTAGCAGGGTTTTTGGCTTGTTTCTCATTTTGAGTAACAGAGGCTTGTTTTTGTGGAGAATCCTCTTGAGTGATGTTGGGCTCAAGAACAGTTTCTTCTTCCTTATCCATATCTCCTGCTGTTCTCATTTTCTTCTGAGCCGACTCAGCTATTTCCTGATCAGCTTTCTTCTTGTTTCTTTGCATTAGCCTTACTTTTCTTGGGACAGTACGAATATCCTTCGAGCAGGTTCCCTTTTTCTTCTCCTTCTCAGCTTGAGCAATCTCAGATGGCACAGTAGAAGTATACTCAGTTTTAGGTTCATTTGTTGGTTCTGTACCCTCATCAGATTGAGCAGTTTCAGAAGACTGCTCCAGATCTGTTAGATTTTCCATTTCTCCAATGGCTTGCTCAATCTCAGCCATAATATCATCCTTCTCGGTGTTTCCATTTCCGTCATATCCTTTCAAGGGTTGACTATGTGATAGTCCATTCAACAGACCTGCAGTGATAACATTTCCTGATGAACTTATTTCACCTATAGTCTCTATATTCTTGTCCTGTATTATCTTTGTGATGAGATAACCCAAACGGAGCTTCCTTCCACTTCGTTGAAAAGCTCCGACCAAAAAGACAGGAAGATTGAATGGAGTGCTGGTCAGCATATGCCAGATGAAACATTGTTCAAAGTTGGAGGCGGATGAGGGTGAGCTGAGTTTAGGAAAGATGAAGTTGGTCAGCATGAAGTGGACCATCTTCTGATTTTTGCCCATGCAGGTGCTGGGTACTTCTCCTTTATGGTCTCTGGGTTTACAGAACCCCTTCATCTTTTCTGCGATGGCTTTTGGTATTGGCTCCTTTGTTGTCCTGAACTGGATCCCTGTGTTTGGTATATCTAGCAGTGTTGCTAGATACTCAGGAGTTATCACTATCTTTTGACCTTTAACTGTGGTCTCTAAGTAGTCAGAGTCATCTGCATCAACGTGCAGGTTGGAGTAGAATTCTCTCACTATCGTGGGATAGGTTTGTCCGGAAAGAGAGAAGAGACCTTTCCATTTGTTCTTTTCGATCCATTCACAGAATGGTTTCTCAGAAGAGATGAAACCAGAAGGAAAGTATCGGCTCCTTAGTACTTCTTGATTCTTGGCCCAAGAGTGTACCTTAATCATCCTTCTTATCATGCTAGTTGAAGGACCAGCCTGATTAGTGGTTTTGAGGGTTGGAGAGAAGGTACTTTTGCTAGAGGACATTTTTGAAGTTCTGAAGTTCTTAAGTGCTTAAGGAAAATTCTGAAGCTTTCTAAAGTTCAGTACGCGTAGAGAGAAGGTAGTGGGGAAATACCCACTATTTATAGATTTTTTAACTTAGGTTTCCGTTTGAATTTAGGTCGATTTTGCCATTGGGTTGTCCAATCGGCAGAAACCCTGACATTTATGACACTTTAAGATGTATTCGGCGCATGCGCAGTACATGTGTCATTACGCGTGTGGTGGCATTAAATGCTAATAATTACTTTTACTCAGCGTGTGTTGTTATAAACGTTTCATATTCTGAGTAGTCAGTTTTGTTCAACGGATAGTTATAGAGATTAGTTACTCGGCATGAGATAACTCACTCAGTGTGCATTTATTTCTGGGCATGTGATTTTGAATGAAAATCTTTAGGCACTCAGCATGGTATCACTCATTCAGCATGCATCATATCACATTTTTACTTAGGAATTTTAAGATAGTGGATTAAACATACCAATGGCTTCTCTCAGTATGCTGAATTGCTCTCGTGCTAGAGGCTTTGTAAAGATATCAGCAAGCTGCTCATATGTTGGCACATAAGTCAGCTTAATTTCTTTCTTGAGTACATGATCTCTGATGAAGTGATGTCTTATGCTGACATGCTTCATCCTGCTGTGCTGAATTGGGTTCTTTGAGAGGTCAATTGCACTTTTGTTGTCGCATTTGACTTCAATTGTCTTTGTTTGAACACCATAATCTTCAAGCTGTTGCTTAATCCATAGGACTTGAGCAACACAGCTTCCAGCAGCAATGTACTCAGCTTCAGTTGTGGACAGGGCTACTGACGCCTGCTTCTTGCTGAACCAAGATACAAGACAGCTTCCTAGGAAATGGCATCCTCCAGAGGTGCTTTTTCTTTCGAGCTTGTCCCGTCCATAGTCAGCGTCAGTGTATCCAATGAGTGTAAAGTCATGAGTATTTGGATACCACAAACCTGCATTTACTGAGCTTTGCAAATATCTAAGGATCCTTTTTACAGCTATGTAATGGGATTCCTTAGGGTTAGCCTGATATCTAGCACAATAACATACTGAGAACTGAATGTCCGGCCTACTTGCTGTTAAGTAAAGTAAAGAGCCAATCATACCTCGGTACAACTTGCTGTCTACTGACTTACCATTCTCATCAGCACAGAGGACAGTGTCAGTGCCCATAGGAGTGGATATTGGCTTACAATGTTCTAGTTCATATTTCTTCAATATCTCCTTGGCATATTTAGCTTGACTGATGAATATGCCATTCTTTCCTTGTTTAATTTGAAGTCCAAGGAAGAAGTTGAGTTCTCCCATCATTGACATTTCGAATTCAGTCTGCATTTGCTTGCTAAATTCCTTGCACATAGATTCATTAGTAGCACCAAATATGATGTCATCTACATATATTTGTGCCAGCAGGGTATCTTTACCCTTTCTCTTAATGAATAAGGTTGTATCAGCTTGACCTCTGACATAATTTCTAGTCAGTAAGAAGTTGGTCAGCCTCTCATACCAAGCACGTGGTGCTTGCTTGAGACCATACAGAGCCTTTTTGAGTTTGTAAACGTGGTTTGGGAACTTAGAATCCTCAAACCCTGGAGGCTGATTGACATAGACCTCCTCGTTTATTACTCCATTAAGAAATGCACTTTTAACATCCATTTGAAACAGTTTAAAATTCATATAAGATGCATATGCACATAAAATCCTAATTGCTTCTAGCCTTGCCACTGGGGCAAAGGTCTCACCGTAGTCAATACCTTCTTGCTGACTGTAGCCCTGAGCTACAAGTCTTGCCTTGTTTCTGACTACGTTTCCTTGTTCATCCAGCTTGTTCCTGAAGACCCATCTCATTCCAATGGTCTTTTGGCTCCTTGGATGTGGCACTAGCTCCCATACATTATTCCTCCTGAATTGGTTGAGTTCCTCTTGCATGGCATTCATCCAGAATTCGTCATGCTCAGCTTCGACAAAGTTCTTCGGCTCCTGAACTGAGACGAAAGCTACATTGCCGAGATACTTCCTTAGTTGATTCCTTATCATCAGCGTATTTCCAGCTGAGTCAAGAATTGCATTTTCTGAATGCCCTCTTGGGACTCTTATCTCTTTGGGTAGATTCGTGTCTTGTTCTATTTGTGTTTCAACATTCTCTGCAGAAGTAGATGGGTTAGTGAAAGTAATTTTAGGTTCACTCTTACTCTTGGTCAGCCGTTTTGTGAAGGACTCAGTAGCTGGTTCTTGATCAGCAGGTGCTGAGTTTGGTTCATCTTCTATCAGCGGCTGGTATCTTCCTGCAGGGTCAGTTTCATCGAATTGCACATGTATAGATTCTTCTAATACTTGAGTTCTCTTATTAAAAACTCTGTATGCTTTGCTGTTTGTTGAGTAGCCTAGAAAGATAGCCTCATCAGCTTTTGAATCAAATTTGGCTAAGCTATCTTTGGTATTTAAAATAAAACATCTACAGCCAAAGGCACGAAAGTATCCAATGTTGGGCTTTCGTCCTTTCCAAAGTTCATAGGGGGTTTTCTTAAGTATAGGTCTAACTAGAGCCCTATTCAGAATATAGCATGCTGTGTTAACAGCTTCTCCCCAAAAATACTTTGGAAGCCTATGCTCATCCAGCATTGTCCTGGAAATCTCAACCAGAGTTCTGTTCTTCCTTTCAACAACCCCATTTTGCTGAGGCGTTCTAGGAGCAGAGAAGTTGTGGTCAATGCCGCTGGCTTCACAGAATTCAACAAACTTTTGGTTTTTGAATTCTCCACCGTTATCACTACGGATATGAGCTAATTTTAGGTCTTTCTCATTTTCAATTTTTCTAACCAAGTTTGAAAATGTCTCAAAGGTCTCATCCTTGATGGTCAGCAAGATAACCCACGTATACCGAGAGAAGTCATCTACAATGACCAAGGAAAATCTTCTTCCACCCAGACTCAGCAGCTGGACTGGACCAAAGAGATCCAAGTGTAGTAACTCTAACGGACGTTTAGTTGAGACAATGTTTTTACTATGAAAAGATTGTTTGGTTTGTTTTCCAGCTTGGCAAGCATGGCATAGTTGATCTTTTTGAAATTTAAGTTCAGGCAGTCCCTCAACCAATTGCTTTCTTGCTAATTTGGCCAGGAGGTCCATGCTTACATGACCAAGTCTCCTGTGCCATAGCCAGGAATTTTCTTCCTTTGTGACTAAGCATACAGTTTTTGAAAACTTCTTTTCTAGGTTCAGCATGAAGACATTGTCTATCCGAGGGGCAGTTAAGATTAACTCATTTGTTTTTCCCTCATATATTTTACATCCACTATCATCAAATATAACTTTTCTCCCATTATCACATAGCTGAGCTACGCTGAGTAAGTTATATTTGAGTCCGCTGACTAGGGAGACAGATTCAATAGTGGGATTACCTCCAACGGTGCCTGATCCTACTATCTTACCCTTTCTGTTGTCTCCAAAACTTACGCTTCCTCCTCGTTTACGTTCAAACGTGATGAATTGAGTTTCATCACCCGTCATATGCCTTGAGCATGCGCTGTCAATATACCACATTTTTGACTTCTCGGCACATCTCAGGCTTACCTGCATTGTGATCAGTTTCCTTTAGGTACCCAATTCTTTTTGGGTCCTGACTTGTTAGGTTCAACAGGTAAAGCATCATATTTTATTTTGTGGCGACATATATTGATAGTATGGCCACTTTTTCCACAGAAGTCACAACTGACTTTCTGTTTAGGATTCTTTACTGACTTGTCAGCACCCCAGTGCTGAGCGTGCCAGCACACGTTAGTGGTGTGTCCTAACTTCCCACAAAAGTCACACTGGACTCTTCGCTGGGGATATCTACTCTGCTGAGTACCTTGGTACTGAGTACCTTGATACTGAGTTCTCAGAGGAAAATTGTTTTTGTTTGGAACCTTTAATTGGTTCTGAATGGTTGTGACATCCTTCCTCAGTTTCTTGGAAACCAACTGGACTTCAGAGACAGACTCATGAATGGTTTTCATATTTTCATGTAAAACTGAGTTGTCTTGAAGAAGGTATCTGAGGTCACTCAGTTTGACCTCTTCCACCTCATCACAGCGCCGGCTGAGTGACTTAATCTTCTTGTTACACTTTTTGACAAGTGTATAAAGATCACTCAGGGCATTAACCATATCGTTTCTGAGTTGGGGAAGAGAAATTACCTCATTTGATTTCTCTTCATCATCTGATGCGATGGATGGGTCAGCATGCTCAGAGACGCATGGCTTAGCAAGTTCGTCAGCCATAAAGCATATCTTTGCTGACTCGGTGGCCTCAGTTTCTGTTGATGAAGATTCATCACTGTCACTCCAAGTAGCCACCATTGCCTTCTTCCCACTCTTCTTGTCTTTCCTCAGCGTGGGGCAGTTCGACTTAATATGGCCAGCTTGATGGCACTCAAAGCATGTAATGGGCTTTGAGCTGTCCTTTCTGTATTTGCTGTCGCTTGAGTCAGCCTTATACTTATCAAACCTTTTGTAAGGCTTTTTAGAATATTTGTCGTTCTTCCTGAACAGCCTCTTCATCTTTCTTGTGAACATGGCCATCTCCTCATCATCAGTTGAACTCCCGTTAGTGGAGTCAGCCTTCATGACAAGTGACTTCTGCTTCTTGTCATGAGATTTTTCCTTCACCTCAAAGTTTTTCATGGATATCTCATGGGTCAGCAATGAATCGATGAGTTCGTCATATTTGTAGGTGGTTAAATCCTGAGCTTCCTCAACTGCTGTCTTCTTTGCTTGCCAGTCTTTTGGAAGACTCTTGAGTATCTTTTTGACTTGTTCTTCCTCAGTGAAGATTTTCCCAAGTCTCTTGAGCTCATTAATGATGTTGGTGAACCTTGCGTTCATGTCTGAAATGCCCTCATCATTGTTCATCTCGAACAGCTCGTACAGTCTCATCTGCTGATTCACCTTGGATTCTTTTACTTTGTTTGTTCCCTCGTAGGTGACTTCCAGCTTCTTCCAGATCTCTTATGCCGACTCACAACCTGAGATTTTGTTATATTCTGCAGCATCGAGCGCACAGTGAAGCATATTGATAGCCGAAGCATGGTTTTGAAGCTTCTTGAGATCATCCTCTGTCCATTCAATCTCAGCTTTAACAACTGACTGGCCAGCAACAACTTTCACAGGTACAAACGGGCCTTGGACTATAGATAGCCAGGCACTCATGTTTGTAGCTTGAATGAAGTTCTTCATCCTATTCTTCCAAAAGGTATAGTTTGACCCGAAGAATAGGGGAGGCCTAGTAATGGACAGCCCCTCAGGTAATATCTGAGTTGTCTGGTTTCCAGGGAGAAACCGAGTGCTGTTTTCACCCATGGTATGGATCAACTCAAGGTTGTTAGACCTTTAGTAATGAGCTTTTAAGCTCTGATACCACTTGTTGGTCCCTTGTAAGGTTGCAAATATAGTTCCAAGGGGGGGTTAGGAACTATTTTACCTTTTTAAAATGATTAGGGCAGATTTCTTTCCTTTGAGAAAAGATTATGTAACAGCGGCACTTAGCAATCAGCAAGACACTGGCGTAGTCAAGTAGTGACTAGGTCAGCTTCGTTGCTTAGGTCAGGAAATAGCACTTAGAGTCTATTCCTGAACTAACTTGTTGGTAGCGCACAACTCAGCTTGACCTCTTTTACTTGGTCAGTTTTAGTTTGTTTTAAGCAAGCAATATATTAAGGAGTTAAGGGTTAGAAATACTTCACTCAGCGGAGTTATCCAGGTTCGGCTTCTTCTAAGCCTACGTCCTGTCCCCGGAACACGTTCTGAGATTTCCAATTCGCTACTGGCTCTTTAAAGGTAGAGACTCGAAAACCCTTTACAAATCAGAAGCTGAGTATAACAAGAGTACCTTCCTCTATACCTCTACTCACTTCTATTCTACTTCACTAAGTACTAAAACCGAGTACTTAGCTTCTCCTTTCTATTCCTAGAAATGATTAAGATTTGTCCTAAACAACAATTGCTAGAACACCTTAGATGATTGAGGATCAATCACTCTAGACTTTTACACAAATGAATAAGCTTGTAGTGTAAGAATTTGCTTTGCTTTTGATGGAGAACTTTTATACACGTTTGGTCAGCGTAACGGCTTTAGCTCAAAGTTCTCTATTGAATGTGGATTCTGAATGCTCTATTTATCGAGAGCTGTGAGAGCTTCTGGTTATTTCGAATTTCGAAATAACCGTTGGAGGGAAACGGCTACAGGTCATTTTCACTCAGTCTGTCAGCAGTTCTCTTGGCCAATTAGATTCCAGCATCTTCTGTTCTTCGGTCAGTGTGACAGTATGTTCCTCCATTTTAGGTAACGTCAACCAGACAGCTTGCTGCGTCTTCTGATCTTTACTAAAAGAGGAAATACTTTGTCTGGAAGCTGTCTTGTGGTCAGCGGCTGTCTTGTACGTTTTGTCGAGACAGCTCAGCAGCTTCTAGCCGAAGTTGTCTACGTGGATCTTCTGGATCCTTCTTTGCTCAGCATGCGTTTCATCACTTCAACAACAGCGTTTTGAAATACGCGGGCTGAGTGATCTTGGGTTTGACTTGGGCCTTGACTTCCATATAGGGCTTGAGCCTTATGATCTTTATGTCTTATAATAAATTATAAACTCAACATTGAACAAACACATTAGTAACAATAAATCAAAGCATTTAAACTTAGTGTGTTGTAGAATATTTAATTTCACTTAATTAATTTTGTCAAATCAAAATCCTGTGGAAAGGTGTTTCAACAGTACCTTCATAAGTTACTTCAAGCTTTTTCCAAATCTCCTGTGCTGACTCGCAACCTGAAATTTTATTGTAC
The DNA here is from genome assembly GCF_963576675.1 of Euphorbia lathyris. Taxonomy (NCBI): domain Eukaryota; kingdom Viridiplantae; phylum Streptophyta; class Magnoliopsida; order Malpighiales; family Euphorbiaceae; genus Euphorbia; species Euphorbia lathyris. The sequence continues at coordinate 70,428,106 of NC_088918.1, read as the reverse complement.
TCTGCAGCATCTAGAGCACAGTGAAGCATATTGATAGCCGAAGCATTGTTTTGCAATTTTCTAAGGTCATCTTCTGACCACTCAGTTTCACTCTTAACAACTTTCTCATTGTTAACAGTTTTATATGGCACGTAAGGGCCTTGTACTATTGCAAGCCATGCACTCATGTTTGTGGCTTGAATGAAGTTTTTCATCCTATTCTTCCAGAATGTATAATTTGAACCAAAGAATATGGGAGGCCGACTAATTGACAACCCCTCAGGGAGTATCTGTGTTGTTTGGTTCCCGGGAAGGAAACTAGTGCTGTTCTCACCCATTTATCTGGATCAGCTCAAGATAGTTATATCTTTGAGTAGTGAGCTATTTAGCTCTGATACCACTTGTTGGTCCCTTGAGATTAGTTCCAGGGGGGTTAGGAACTAATATAAATTTTTCGCTTTTAATTACGCTGACCTGATGTAATTCTTTGAGTTTACCAACTCAGCTTTGGTCAGCATGGGTGGTTGAGGCGTAAGACAGCTTTGGTCAGATATTGACTAGAGCTATTTTACTTGTGAGTTGAGAACTTACACCATTATGGTCAGCTTCCAACTCAGCACTCAGATTTACTCAGTGTTAGTTTAAGCAATTTATATACTGAGTAAATATTACAAGCAACACAAACAGATATTTATATATATTGAGAGAGTTTAGAAATTACTTAGTACAACTTATCCTGGTTCGGCCTCTCCGCCTACGTCCAGTCCCCAGAGTCCCTCCAGGCTTTTTAAATCCAATACTGAGCTCTTTAAAGGTAGAGCACAAACCGTTTACAAGGCAGTTGAATATGCAAGAGTACATTCCTCTATTCGTCTACTCAACTCCTACTAAGTGCTATCACCCAACACCTAGATTTCTCTACCACTGAGTACTTACAACCAAGCACTCAGCATAACACTCTCAATAATACAAATGATTACAGACTTTGTTCTTTTTCAGATAAAGAACACTTTAGATGATCACAAGAATCACTCTAGCATTTACACAGGAATAGAAGTTTGGTGTAAGATCTTTCTCTTTGTTTTGATGTACTTTTTGGCTTGTATTTTTCTCTCTTGTATTTTCTGTAAATCGGCAAATGTCCAAGAGATATCCTTGTCCCTTTTATAGTTGTATTCTGAGAATCAAATCATTTGAATTTGATTTGTCCGTTGAATCCAAAATGGCTCTTTTGGGGGACAAGCTTCTGGTCAGCTTCAGATGTGCAGCCCAATCCTGTTTTCTGATTTCTTCAGATGTCAGGCTTGTTTTCTTCCTACAGGCTTTGTCTTCTTGCGGCATCTTGTCTTTTAGTAACGAACAATTGACCTATGCGTCTCGGAATTTGGCTTTTGCGTAATTCCAAGACTTCTATTATTGGTGCAGACAGTTGTCGGATTTGTCTTTTAGCTAACGGATCATTCATGCTGTCCTGTTGATCACTCAGCTTTACTCCGATAGTTGATTGTCTGCCAGTTCTCATATTGAGTTCTTTTTCACTCAGCTTCCATGGTCAGCTTCGTTCTGCAAGATCTAGTTCTGAAGCAGACTTTACTTCTTTCATGCTGAGTTCCGTTCTACTCAGCTTCTTTGATCAGCTTCATTCTTAAGCTGTTGTTCTAAATATGACTTATCTTCCATTATGTTGAGTTGCTCTTCACTCAGCTTGTGTTGTGTTCTCATGTTGATGTTGTCCTGTCTTACTTTTTATTTCTGTTTGCGTTTATTTTTATACTCAACATTGAACAAACATATTAGTACAATTAAATAAAAGCACTTAAATTTAATTGTCTCTTAATCATGGATTATTTTGTCAAATAAAAATCTTATGGAAAGGTGTTTCAACAACCAGGTCCTGCAATAAGCAGTGCTTAGCAAGAAACCAAATCTTCACTGCCGAATCTGATAGCAATTTGCTAACAGACAAGAGATTGTAGGTAAATTGAGGCATGTACATAACCTCTTTTATGCACAACTTATCATTGAATATGACATCTCCAACATGAGTTACCTTTTGGTATGAACCATCAGGTAAATAGACTTTCCTGGTATCTGTCACCAGTTTTACATTTTGCATAATTTGTTTAGATTTGCACATGTGTGCAGAGGCACCTGTATCAATGATCCAACAAAAATCAAGACCAAATGTATCAGTGAGAGAACTACCTATACAAGTGCTAGCAAAAACATTACCTGCAAAAGCATTAAAAGCTTGTTCCTGTACCATCTTCCCTTTGAGATACTTCTGGACTTCTTTTTGGACCATCATCTGCATCATTCTTTCTTTTTCATTCTCTAAGTCAGAATCAGAACCATCCAGAGGAGTATGTGTCTCCTTAGCCGCATAAGCATGAGCACTGGATGATGATTTACCACCTGAGCCACTAGATCCAGATCTGTTCCCCTTGAACCAATCTGGATAGCCTTTCAATTTGAAGCAAGTCTCCTTCTCATGTCCATCTTTGTTGCAATGGCTACAATGCTTATCATTTTTGGCCTTATTCTTGCGAAATTTCTTCTTGCCTTCACTAGTGCCTGGAAAATCTTTAGAAGTAGTGACAACATTATGAACAAAAGAGGACTGGTTATCTACAACATTTTCCCTTTGTCTTTTGATGTTCAACAACATTGAAAAAGCTTTGTTGACATTAGGTAAAGGTTCTGAGATCAAGATTTGATCTATAATATGATCATACTCGGGGTTCAATCCACTCAAAAACTGCATTAACTGTTCTTCATCACTATTCTTCTGTGCTTCTTTCCTGGCCTCACCACATTTGCAACTAAGACCTGGCTTTAAAACAGTTAATTCATCCCACAACCTCTTAGCTTTGCTAAAAAACTCAACTAAAGTTTGATTTCCTTGTTTGAGAAGACTAATCTCTCTCCTGAGATAGAATATAATCGGTCCATTACTAGCTCCATATCTTAGTTCAATTTCTTCCCATAGATGCTTAACAGTAGAAGCAAACATAAGATTCTCAGTTAGATCTTTAGTTAATGAATTTATCAGCCATGAAAATACTAATGCATCAGTTTCTTTCCACTTCTCATATTCAACAGATTCAATATCATCAGGAGCACTTTCTTTTATAACAAAATTGAATTTCCTTTTAGCATTCAAAGCAATGATCATAGATCTTTTCCAGGTTATGTAGTTTTTTCCATTAAGTGGATTATGAACAAGAATTAATCCAGGATTATTAGCATTACCAGATGCGTTCTGGCCTGAGGATCCAGAATTTCTAGAATTTAGGGATCCGCCACCGCCGCCTCCTCCGCTGCTGGAATTAGTCTGTCGTGTCTCCTCTGTTTGTAGAACCTCAACAAAACTCCTTTGATCTCTCATCTTCCTCAGAATCTGAAATCACTCACACTTACAGAGATGATCGGAAGAAAATTAAGAAGGAGAAAAATGGAGTTTCAACAAGAATTTTTCTCAACCTAAAAGCTCTGATACCATCTTGAACAAATTGGAAATGAAAAATATCTTGTTTATTGAAGTTAGGAAACAATGATTACAAGAGGTAGATATTTATACAAATATCTAATTTGTGTAACTAACCTTCCCTCTAGAATGTTCTTCTTCTAACAAACCCAAAACAGAAAATAACAAAAGAGAGAAAGATATAATCTTCTAAACTTGAGTGTATAGTTGCTTCTGTGCGCATGCACTTCATTCTTCTTTATTTAATCCAACAAACCACAACACATTCCCTGCAATCCAATTTCCAGCAATAAGATATTTTATAGTTATATCATCACCATTATAGTATTCAAATATTCATATTACATAACACTTTGCTATGTATAAAATAGAGCTTTGAATTCAAACATCAAACTCAAGTATCTAGAAAATAAATAGTGACCCAAAAAGTGCTAGTAAAGATAATGCTACTCCATTCACTTTAGTTTTCACAATATAAACAAATGCCAAAGTAATAATTTTAATGTGTTTAAGTGTTAAAACATGTGGACATTACATATTCATTCATTATGTCATAATAAGCCACTATGAACTGGCCAAGTCATGCATCTTCACCGTTGAAAAAGGATTTAATCGTAACCAATAAAAAATGGAAAATTGGATTACTATAGTAGAAACGAGAGCTCTTAGAAGTGTAGAGAAGAGACCTAGTGGTTCTAGAAGCAGACCTGAAAATATGAGAGCTCACGTTTTATTGGAATTGGGTGTTATATGCCACCTCAGCAGTATAGTCACCATTATGCTTTATAATTGTATCCCTAAAACACATCTATATGTGTCGTTTTACTTTTTCCTCTTCTTCATACTGTATCCAAGCTATTATATATAGCTTGCCTTTTTCCCTTTCTCCTTCAAGAGATTCTTAATGGAATTCTTCACTGATTTTACACTATTCCAGATTTTATATGGTATCAGAGCCGAATTCAAGATCCTCACGCCATTTCAATGGTAAGAATTTCTTATCTGCGTGCTTTACAGTCTGGAAGTGAAATCAAAGAGGAAGAATTAGAAGAATCCTATTATACAGATTCTGATTCAAACATGAATCGCAATTCTGAGCGCACACCACAAGATGTGTTTGGATCTGTACATCATTCTGATAATCCAGGTCTCGTTCTCGTCACTACACTCCTCAATGGAAACAATTACATTTCGTGGAGTCAGGCTATGACTCGAGCGTTACGGGCCAAACGCAAGCTCGATTACGTTTTGAAAGCAGATCTGGAACCAAGTAAAGATGCTGATACTCATGAACGATGGGAGGAAGTTGCTATTCGATCCATATCCTAGCTTAAACAAAGCGTTTTCTATGATATTACGTGTTGAGAAACAAAAGGATTTGCAAGTAGATGCAATTGATTTAACACATTCAGCAAATATGGGGACTAGATATGATCCTCGTAGCAAGAAAATATCTGTTGTTTCAAAGGAGGATAAATTTTGTGTGCATTGTCAAAAAGGAGGCCATATAAAGGAAGAATGCTTCAAGCTTGTAGGTTATCCTGACTGGTTTAAAGGCAACAACAAGAAGAAGCAGCAACAGGTATATCAGCAAGCAAATTTGATGCATGAAGATTTTGTTTCACCTTGTGATGTTGACACAGGTGATCATAGAACCGGTTCTGATAAGCAAATTGTTGAGCAAATGATACAAAAGGAAGTCCAGAAGTATTTCAAAGGCAAGGGATTACAAGAAGCAGCTCATACTTCTGAGTTTACTACTTTTGCAAACGAATATAGTGGTAATACATTAGTACCTATCTCTTTAAATGCTGTTTCATCTGTAGATAATGTTTGGATCATTGATTCTGGTGCTAGCACACACATGTGCCATGAGTTATCTCTATTCAATCAAATACACAAAGTTGCACTTCCTCGAGTGGTTTATTTACCCGATAGATCGAAACAATCTGTTACACACATTGGATCAGTATGTCTCAATTCAGTTTTGAATCTACATAATGTGCTCTTTGTTCCAAATTTCACATATAATCTGCTTTCAGTTGGACAATTGCTTACAGATAGCAATATCAACATACAATTTTCTGCTAAGAATTGTATATTGCATGCCCTGGGTTCTAGCAAACCGGTTGCACAGGGAGTATTGATAGGAGGTCTGTATTAACTATAGCAGCCAACTAATTTGCAGACTTCAATTTCTAGTGTCAAGCAGCATAACGTAGCTTTATCTGGTATTGAGAACACTGATTTGTTATGGCACATTCGATTAGGACATGTTTCTTCTCATAAGTTGTTGCATATGCCAAGTTTGAAATGTAAAGTTGTTGATTCCTCTTGTGAGGTATGTCATAGAGCCAAACAACACAGACTTGTATTTCCTTCGAGTGAAATCAAAATAGTTGGTGTATTTGAATTACTGCATATTGATGTTTGGGGTCCGTACAGACAAGTATCATTGACAGGTGCACGTTTTATGTTAACCATAGTTGATGATTTCTCTCGAATTACATGGACTTTTCTTTTTGCTTCAAAGGATCAAGTTCCTACTCTGCCTCAGAATTTTTTTGTCATGGTGAAAACTCGGTTTAATGGTATTATAAAAACTATTCGTTCAGATAATGGAACATAGTTTGTTGGTTCCAAAACTCAATCTGTTTTTTATCAACATGGCATTGTACATCAGCGGACATGTGTTTACACACCTCAGCAGAACGGTGTTGTTGAAAGAAAGCACCGATTCTTAGCTGAAACTGCAAGAGCACTTCTTTTTCAAGCTAACTTGTCCAATCAATTATGGGGAGAAGCTATGCTTCATGCTACTTTCCTGATTAACATTCTTCCTACTAAGGTTCTCAACTGGCAGAGTCCTCATTTTGTGTTTTATCATAAACAACCAACTTATGATTTACTGCGCAGTTTTGGTTGCTTATGCTATATGTTAGATATAACACCTCACAGGGATAAGTTCTCTTCCCGAGCTTTTTGAGGAATTTATTTGGGCAATTCAGCCGGTCAAAAAGGAAGCAAAATTTACAATCTCGATACACATAAACTCTGTGTTTCTAGAGATGTCCAATTTTATGAAACCAAATTTCCCGGTGTAGCTTTATCTATTGATCACTCTTCTCTACCCTTACCTTGTTTTCCCATTGGAGATATTGATACCTCATCATCCCAAGAAATTCCTTCTCACATCAGTGAACCATTAGCCTCTCAACCTGTTCCTTCTCCTCAATTCAATGTTCAGACATCTTCCTTATCTCCTGTTACTTCCACTTCTTTAGACACACTACCCGAGCATTCTTCTGCTCCATCAGATATACTTCCTACATCTGCTATCCCATATCGACATTCTGCTCGTGTGACTAAACCCCCTACTTGGCTTAATGATTTTGTTGTTAATACAGCTGCAGGTGATTTTTCTATGCTTTGTACAGTCCCTCAGACTTTGTTCTTGGCAAATATTGTTAAAGTCAAGGAACCTACAAGTTTTGCTGAAGCAAATCAAGACCAGGAGTGGAAGGAAGCTATGAGGAAGGAAATTGAGGCATTGGAAACTAATGATACTTGGCAATTGACACAATTACCCAAGGGAAAACAAGCAATTACCAGTAAATGGGTGTTTAAGATTAAATACCATGCTGACGGGAGTGCTGAGTGTTATAAGGCCAGGCTCGTTGCACGGGGTTATGATCAGAAGTATGATGTCGACTACACTGAGAGTTTTTCTTCGGTGACCCAAACAGTTACAGTTCGTCTGTTCCTGGCGATTGCAGCTGCCAAACAATGGCCAATACATCAGGTGGATGTCAATAACGCGTACTTACATGGGTTTGTTGATGAGGATATCGACATGATTCCCCCTGCTGGTTATACCAAGGCTTTACCTGGTCAGGTTCTTCACTCTCACAAATTGTTGATGTGAAACAAGCTCTTCATAAGCTTTGCACAATCAAAGACTTAGGAAATGCAAAATATTTCCTTGGGGTAGAACTTCATAGATCAGACAAGGGCATTATGCTATCACAATGCAAATATATTCATGATTTGCTTGTTGATACAGGACATATAGATGCAAAAGCTGTCTCAAGTCCATTTCCTAGCTGTATTAATCTTGATCACACTGATCCTATTTCAGAAAGTTTCTCTCAGCCAGAACTATATCGAAGAGTGATCGGGCGACTACTTTACCTAGGATTTACTAGGCCGGATATTGCTTTTATCACCCAACAACTCAGCCAATTTATGCAACATCCAACTGAGTTGCATTGGCACTCGGCAATTCATGTTCTCAAATACTTGAAAGGCACGAGTTCATTGGGATTATTTTACTCAAGCAGCAATAATTTCTTGTTAACATGTTTTTGTGACTCCAATTGGGGGCGTTGTAAGATCACCAGGAAGTCTGTAACGGGTTACTGTGTACTTCTTGGCTCAAGTTTAATTAGTTGGAAGTCAAAAAAGCAATCTACTATGAGTAAGTCATCGGCTGAAGCCGAATACAGAGCCATGGCCACAACTGTGTGTGAATTGAAGTGGCTGAGTTACTTATTGCCAGAGTTTCAGCTTACAGTTTCACTTCCTATTCCTTTTCATTGCGACAACCAAGCAGCCATATATATAGCCGTGAATCCTGTCTTTCATGAGAAGGTTAAACACATCGACATTGATTGTCATGTGGTTCGTGAGAGTGTGGTGAAGGGGTTTATTACTACGCCATATATTGCTACACACAACCAACTTGCAGATTTACTTACCAAGAACATTTCAGGATTTCAGATGCAGCCAGTTCTTGTCATGTTGGGATTGTTTCCTTTGACACCATCCACAACTTGAGGGGAGGCTATTGGAATTGGGTGTTATATGCCACCTCAGCAGTATAGTCACCATTATGCTTTATAATTGTATCCCTAAAACACATCTATATGTGTCGTTTTACTTTTTCCTCTTCTTCATACTGTATCCAAGCTATTATATATAGCTTGCCTTTTTCCCTTTCTCCTTCAAGAGATTCTTAATGGAATTCTTCACTGATTTTACACTATTCCAGATTTTATACGTTTCAGTTGAAAAGGAAATCTGAGGTCTGGAATAAAGGGATGTGGAGAAATGAAGTTGAAAGAATAGCAAGCAATTATTACCACGAGCTGATAGAATACAAATATGAAGTATGCAAGATTACAAAACTAACCTCTTGAAGTTGTTGTCATTGGCAACTGCCTTCCCTCATGCGATCGGATTGCTTTCATATCACCCATAAGATATAGTTTTTTGAGGTCAAACCAGTGAAATGGGATAAAATAGAGAGAACAGTGCGGAGTTTTAGGAAAAGGAGGAACATGCGCACTGATGCCTATGATGGTGGCAATCGACGCGGGTGTTGGTGGAGGTAAGGAGGAGAGCAAGATTGAGAGGAGAGGCTGCGATTCCAAAAGTTTGAACGGGGAAGAGGGCGAAAATTATGGTTTAAAGGTTTAAAAATTATTAAAAGTTTCCTATATAGTAATTTCTATTTTCATTTTTTATTGATAAAATAATTTTATTTTTTTTATTTTTTTAATATTTTACTCACCATTATTCAAAGGTTTAATATTTTTGATATTTTTTATTGATAAAATAATTTCTATTAGGAACCGTGGCAAATAATGTTATTTGCCACAATTTTATAACAACCGTGACAAATAAGGTACTTTTTGCTATGGTTGTATGAAATCGTGGAAAATAACACCTTATTTTGCCACGGTTCCTTTTAGGACCGTGGCAAAAAGGCCATTTTTATACTAGTGCAGGAACCCTTCTTTCTTCTTATATAGCCACACACAGTTGGCAATATTTTGTCTTTGGATTTAAGAACCCAATTCCATATGCCATTAGAAGGGATTCAATTTTTTCTTTCATAGAAACCAACCGTTTGACAGAATCAATGACTAGATAGTCAAATTGTAGGAATTTTTTATCACAGTCTGACTCCACGCCACTTGCAATAGTAAGTGCGGATGAAATTGCATTTTCATGCCTAACCAGTGGTCGTACTTTCTCCTTAATCTATTTTTATGCATTAGGTATAAAAGTTTGTTGCATCGGAGACCCTGGTCCCAAGTGACTCCACTTATCAGTAACAAGTTCGCCAAATGTTGATATGTTGGGTGACATTTTAAGAGGTGATCGAGTTACCTCTAACTCAAATCTTTTAATTCTCTTACAAGGACTTGATCATTAGAAATAAAACTTTCCCATTTCGGTTGTATCATAACTGACTCATCAAATTTTATGTTCCTACTTATTATAATTTTCTTTGAAACATGACACCGAAATCTATAACCCTTGACCCTAGGTAGTAACTATGAATTTCCTAACTTTATGTTCCATTATACTTTTCCATCACTAACATACATATATGTTGGATAATCAAATACTTTCAAATAGAACAATTGAAAAGCTTTATAGACCATAGCTCCTCAAGAGCTTTCATATCACTGGATAAATTTGGAGATCGGTCCACAAGATAACAAAATGTATCAACAACTTCAACCTAAAACTTTTACATTGAACTAGCACTAGACAACATATAGTGAGTTCTCTCAATCATTGTCTTATTCATGGGTTTAAGAATATTTTTCTACTATGGTCAATAAGTGCATGTATACTGTCTGACTATATGTTCATTGTCACATAATTGATCAAATTCACAAAAAAACAAATTCAAGATCTTTGTTTGTTTTGGGACATTTGATTTGCCTCCTAGTTTGTTTTTCAATCATGGCTTTCTACGGTTTGAATTTTTCAATCACACCATTCTTATTTGTAAGAAAGTAAAACCATATTTTCTCGAGAATCACCATTAGTAAAGGTTAACATGTTCCTCGCACCACCAATGGATGGCCCTCTCGATGGACCACACATATTGAAATGGATGTAGTCCAAAGCCCCCTTTAACCCATTTATGGTTTCCATAAGCACGTTGCTTGTAGAATTCCAAATCAACATTCTGTTGACTTTCCAATAGACCTATACGACATAGGTCCACCATGATTTTATCAATCATATGCCCAAGTCTAAAACACTATAATTTGGAAGTATCAAGACCAGATAAACTGGATAACACAAATACAAAAATCTGTAATAGTCTTATCATTAAGCCCATACAATGAATCCATCTTGATGGCTTTCATTAGAACAAGAAACCTTCAATACTCCTCCACAAATAGAAAATTGAAGAAACCTTCAATACTCCTCCACAAATAGTAAATTTGGACACATTGTTATTCAGAGTGCCCAAAGAGATTATGTTTTTTCTCATTCTGGGAACATAACGAACATATATCGTTGTTCTTACAATACCATCATGCAATAAATGTTACATGCAACATACTTACCCATCAGAACAACACTACCAGTAATAAAATTTAATGAAGAAAATATCTCGTTATAAGAACATATATGGTATGAACATGCAGAATCGAGTACCCAAACAAATACTAAATCTATTCCTTTCCCCAATAAAAGAAAAGGTATCTACATTATCCCCATCATTAGCAATAGTGGCTTGTGTAGTATTTTCAACATATTTCCTTTTTTTTCAATTGATTCTTTCTCGTAAAATAGCCAACTCTTTATATACCCCTTTTAACAAAAACTAATTCACCAAATCAAAGAAATATGGCACGATAATCAATCAAAGAATTTAAAAGAGTAAAGAAAACAAGCACCACAAGAAAGAAATTTACGTGGTTTGACCAACTTGTGCCTACATTCACGAAAGAGAAAAAATATTAATGGAGCAACTTAGAGAAACCAACAATTTACTGGAGAATTATAAAAATCTCGCTAATAATTTTTTTTCCTTATTCACTATTGTTTTTGTTGTCTACAAATTTACTCTACCACAATTCTCTACATCAATGCGCAATTGAACGAGTTTTTATATTAAACATCGGATCTACCACATCACTTGGAGAACTTTCAATTCACATTTGGACACGTTTATTGTGGCCCCACTTAATATTTAAAACAGTGGGTCCTCTTATAAAATGTGTAGTTCCATATTACACATTGCAAAATATGTGTGGGAGGTCATCCATTTAACATGGAAAACCGGATGCTCCTAATAATTTCCCCAAATGATCATCAATATTTATAATCTTCTTGACACCCAAGTCAATTAATGCCAAAGTTTGTAAAACTTAATCCTTATTCCAAGTTTCTAAAATTTAGAAGCAGCAAGTTAAATTTTCATGAATATAGGAACCGCAAATCTCATTGGTTAGAGTTTTTATATTAAACACCCGATTTTTCACGTCAATTGGAGAACCACCAATTCATATTTGCACACGTATATTGTAATCCCACTTAATAATTAAATTAATAGTACCCCTTATACTACGTGTAGGTCGATATTACACATGACAAAATATGTATGAAAGGTGTTCCATTTGACCTAAAAAATTCGCAGTCAGCAAATAATAATGATAATTTTATTAAAAAACATCTTGGTACAATCTATTAATATTACATATTGTATATAGCAACAGTTCATAGACCAAAGAACTCTCTCTCTCTCTCATCAATGGCGTCTGCTAGTCCTTCAAAAACCTCAACGATTTCATCTAACAATCAGCAGGTATACATAAATTTGTCAATTTCATCGTCTTAATCATATGTTTTGAGGATTGATTAATGCTAAAAAATTCAGGATTTTACAAGCGAATCATCGGAGGGAGATGAGAACATCATCAGACAGCACAAGGCACAGCAGATCTATAACGAAATAAGTCTGATTGAAGAACGTCTGGAGGAAGCACATCAACATCTTGATGATCTACGAAATCTTGTTTCCTTTTTTGTTGAAGAACCAAAGGTAGCACGGCCAAAAAAATCACGGCCATCACGTTCACCATCTCGAGAACGACCATCACCGAATATTCAAGCTGCCTTCAGTGCTTATAAACCCCAACGATCATCACCACAATCACAACCAAGATCACGACCACGATCACGACCATGAGTATCAATCAGATGAGAAAAGATAACAGAATTCTTGTGTTTTTCTTTGCATTACCATGTGACGAAATTCAGTATTTTTTTTTATTTATTTCTGCTTCTTTGATCTGTAATGTTGATGTTGCTGTGTTTGCTTCTTATCAATAAATCTTCTTCTCATCGGAGTTGAAATATTCTTCCATAATTCAACTACTCTTGTTTTACTACAGGAAGTCAACACAGAAAAAAAAAGGATTTTAATGAAGAGAATAGCCCTCATTAGAAGTTCAAATATAATTGTTAAAAGAGTTTTTAATGAGAGGAATTCCCTATATTAAATATTCTCTCACAAAAAAGTATTAATGAGTTTTTCCTATCATTAACTTATAATGAGGGTAATTTTACTCTTCAATAAGTATTTATAATGATTGAAATTAGACCTGACCACGGGCCCGGGTATCCGCTGGCCCATCCAGGCCCATGTCCCTTGGACCGGGTTTGGACAATGAAAATTGATCTTAGGTCTAGACCCGCTAAAGCCCACTTATATTTTGGACGGCTTTGGGATTGATAAAAATAGCACGGACCTGCCAAGCTCGGTCCGCCAATTAATATTAATCAATAAATTAATGAATTTATATATTAAAGATTTACTTTTAGACATAAATTTTATTTTATTTAATTGAAAATTATGTATATATTTTTAGGTGAGTTTATTATATAGACTGGATTTGAGATTTGATGTTTAAACCCGAGCTCAGTCCGACTTGAGTCCACCTAAATTAATAGTGGACTAGGCTGGACTTGGACTGGGTTTTTTTACCTAAAATCCCGTTAGGTTCGGCCGAGCCTGGCCAGCCGGCCCATGGACAGATCTAATTGAAATTCATCAAAATGTTTATAATGATTAAAAATTTCCTTATTAAAGATATTATCGTTTTGACTAACATTTTTAAAATAAATAAAAAATTTGGACTGAAAAGAGCTATAACATCAAATAGTGATTCGTATTTATTACAAATATAACATGGTTCATCAACATTCATCTGAAATCATAACAAAGTCAATAAGAAGGTAGATAATGAGATTTTGGAGATGATGTTTAAATGCTAGATATAATATATGAGATGATAGAACCAAATCCTAACAAAATTTGGAAGCATAAAAATAAAATGACATGGCAAAATATAAAGTTCAATCTAGTTTCACTTGAGCCTCAAAGCTTATGCTACTTATTCTGTTGTCAGTCTCCTCTCTTCACAAATTCCTCTTCACTCGAGCCTTTGTATGACTATTACGAGGACCGACCTGCCTATAAATTGAGGAGCGTCTGCCTAGGACCCATATTAATAAAGGACCTAAAAAAACCTATTTATAGTGTACTTTAAAAACAAAGATGAATATGAAATATTAGAATTGATTGGTTTGAATGACATAAATAGTTGTTTTGTGTTTCTAATTTAGCTCGAGGTTGGTAGTTCTTGGTGAATCCAATCATTAGGTGTGGCTACAGATACCATATTATGTACTGATGGATCTGGCCATCCCAGACCTCTTATCATTTTAGGACAGTTGGACCGGCTAAGTTAGCGAGGTATATATATCATAGGAAACTCCTTGCACATTCAGAGACATATCCGAGTGAGTGTAATGTAAATAGGATAGCCATGGTTTGACAAAATCTCTTGAACTTTGGGAAATGTTTTATTAACTGTTTGTGCAAAGGTTCTCTCCTAATCGACATTTTCTTTTAAAGAATTTCAAAAAGTCAACGCGGACTCCTCGATTTCTAAAGCATGGACAACTAAGGAAGATACACACACTCCTTATGTTAGGACAAACACACGTCGATCTGCTGAAAGCCGGACACTTGACACTACGATAACTAGAATAATGATATTCTTAAAAAAAAAAAAAACTAGATTCGGCTTAAAGTGAAGAAGGGGAGGGACTTGTGATAACATTAATGAATATTTGATATAGCTGTCAGTAGATCCGAAAACCCTCCTTATACTGCCCGCATGTTCTTGTCCATATTTCCAAAAGTTTTTCCCCTACAAGGTTTGTTTAAGGAGTCATTTTTAAAAATAATAAGGGCGCACATAGCACCTAAGTGATAAGGTCTAACTCACTTTGCAAAAAGTATATTACATTTTTCAGAGTTTAGCTTTCTAAGTTCTGAGTTTACTTTCTCTTTAGAACTGAATTTATTTGAGTATCGATCCTGCCAAACCTTTCTTTTGTTTTGCAAGACCCCTTAACATATATAGAATCTTCAAACATTGACCTCGATATCAAGTTTCTAATCTTATTTTAACACGGCCGAATCCACGACTTAAGAGAATTGTACACTCTGATGTTAAAACCCAACTTGAAATACAAATATTGGAAGATTTTTTGGTGGTTTAAACCCAAAATATTATCAATTTTGATCGTTAATTCTGGCCATGTTATGTTATTCCTGTTTGTAGCAGCATCTTAGCTGTGGGCACGTGGAGTTATGTTTCAATATTATCAAGTCCTCCTTGACCATCATATATTATTATTTGATCCTACATTTTAATATCCATCTGCATGTAGTGCGTGTGAAAACCCAGTCATGAAATTTCTAGGTGTTGAAATTGATTATTGTTCATATAATAAATATTATTAAAAATTAAGATAAAATAATAATAATAATAATAATAAATAAAATAAAAATAAATAAAAAAATCCAACACATTCAAATGTGCCAGATCCATAATTGATATTAAAAAATGAATTTGAAAAAGAAAAAAAGAGAGGAAAAAACTAAGTCAAACAAACAACATTAAATGATAAAAGTGGTATGCCATTCTCTGAAATTGAAGCTCAATTATTTGAGCTATGCAATTCACATTTGTTAATTTTGGAAGAGTCAAATAACGGATAGTTTTAAAAATATATTCATTCACATTAAAAATATATTCATTCACATTAGATCTGTGTTTACACAGTTTGAGCACCTTATAAATATGTTTAGTTTCACTTCAATTTTTTGAGTTCAATTCTATATTTACATTTTTTCCAATCTCTCTAGCAATATTATTTATGCTCTGCACTTTTAATTAATTGCTTCCACTAAATTGTTGCAATATCTCCAATACTAGGCCTAAGACATCTGTTTAAACCTTATTCCCGTTAAATTTTCAATTGTTGTGTGATTTGTAAACAAATGCCTAACTCACCCTAGAAGGTACATTAAAAGTGAGGATTGTCTCACATATTTAAGGAGCCATACAACTTGCTCATTTAACTATGTGAGATGTCTAACATAATTGTATTCAATATAACTGCATATTATAGAATTTGTTGGATCTAGAAAATAAGAGATATATTCGGCCACATGTCAAAAAGAAAATATCCAAATAGACAAATAATTATAGTCACTTTTGAAAGTTTAGGAGACAGTTGAAGTTTTAGAGTTATTAATGATTGAAAGAGCAACAAATGATTTCAATATTGAGGAATATCAGAGGAATCAAAAGATATCACCAAAATGATTGTTTATTCTCCCATGGGTTATAAAGCCCAAAAGCAAAACAGGACAAAAGGAAATAACAACCTTTACAACCAGGTGTCAAGCATAGAAAGAAAAGCATCTAATATAACGGTACAAAAAAGAGAAAATAACATAAAAGTACTGAAAATTATCACAAATAGCAGAGAGCCCTCAATACCCCCCCTCAAGTTGGAGATGGAGAGAAAGGAGAATCTCTAAGCTTGTGAACATGTCGATTGTGGTTCTTGACTGGAAGAATGTTTGTAAGGAGATCGACAACCTGATTAGCCGAGGAGACATGAGCAGGAGAAATGGTACCAATCTTGATTTGGTCACGAACATAGTGACAGTCAATTTCAATGTGCTTAGTGCGCTCATGGAGCACAGGGTTTGCTGCAATAGACAACGCAACCTGATTATCACAGTTAAGAACAGTTGGAGGTAAATTCTTGAGACCCAGATCCTTGAGAAGGGCAGAAAATCAAGTAATTTCACATTTAGTAAGAGCCATAGAACGGTATTCTGCATCTGCAGATGATCTAGCAACGACAGATTGTTTCTTCGCTTTCCAAGAGATTGGTGAATGACTAAGGAAAATACAAAAACCAGTTGTTGATCGGCATGTGATAGGGAAGCTGGCCCAATCACTGTCACAATATGCAGTTAATTGAGCTACATATGAAGAAGCTAACAGGATACCCTGAGACAGTGTGCCTGCAAGATACCTCAATATTCGTTTGGATGCATGCATATGCATAGAGGTAAGTTGTTGAAGGAACTGTGTAAGTAACTGAACAAGAAAAGAGGTGTCTGGCCTGGTGATGGTAAGGTAAATCAGTTTTCCAAGAAGTCTTTGATAGGGGCCAGGATCCGGTAATGGAACCCCTTTGTCAAGAGTGAGCTTAAGATGAGGATCCATTGCCAGTTGTCGAGGTTTAGAGTGAATCATGCCAAATTCCTTTAGAATATCATGAGTATATTTCCTTTGTGAAACAAAAAATCCAGAGGCAGATCTGTCAATCTCGAGACCAAGGAAGTATCATAATTTGCCAAGATCTTTCATATAAAAGTTCTAAGACAACATTGTCTTCAAATAAGCAATAGAATCACTGCAATTGCCAGATATTAGTAGGTCATCCACATAAATCAAAATGACAGTGATAGAGATGTCAGTTTGTTTGATGAAAAGGCTGTAGTCAGACTTAGATTGAGCATATCCCAAGGATGTAAGAGTTGTAGACAGCTTGGCAAACCATTGTCTGGGAGCCTGCTTAAGTCCATATAAGGACTTGTTGAGTTTACAAACATAAGGAGACTTCACTTTAGGAAGGTGAGCTGAGTCATATTTTGAACTTTAATTCTGCTTCCAAAATGTGTGTATCCCCGAGGCATATTCATATAGATGTCTTCATCTAACTCTCCATGCAAAAATGCATTAGTTACATCCATTTGAAATGCCAACCAATTACCAATAGCAGCAACAACAAGAAGAGCCCTCACAGTGGTCATTTTTGCAACTGGAGCAAAATTCTCCCTGTAGTCTTCTCAATATTTCTATTTGCAACCAAGAATAACTAATCTTGATTTATATCTCTCTATAGATCCATCTGGAAGATACTTGGTTTTGTATAGCCATTTACAACCAATGGAAGTCTTACCAGGTGGTAATAGAACCACTTCCCATGTGTCATTGGACTCAAGAGCAGCCAGCTCAATGTTCATGGCTGTCACCCAATGATAATATTTAACAGTATCTTTAAAGAATACAGGGTCATGTTGTGTAGTTATGGAAGCTAGGAAGTAATGAAAAGTAGGAGCTGTTTCAGTAAAGCTTAAGTTTGGGATATGTTGAGTAGAAAAATCTTTGAGCCAAGTAGGGGCAGTGTGAGACTTTGTGGATCTACGAACATGTATTGGTGAAGAATGAGTAGTTGCCATTGGAGAAAGAATGGGAGAAATGGGTACAGATGAGGTAATTATTGGAATAGTAGAATTGTTTAGTGGTATGTCAGGTTCATTTGAAATAGGTGAATGGATTGGAAAACTAGGTGAGACATCATCAGATGTAAGAAGACTGATCTCATCAAACAGATCATATATTAGTTTAGAAGAATTGGGGTTGAAAGCTGGTATAGGTTTCATATAGGATCTTGTGGATTGAGAGTGAAAAGGGAATATGGCTTCATTAAATATCACATCTCTAGATACAAAAGTTTTAGAATCAGTTAAGTTCAACAATCTATATCCTTTCTGAGTAGAGGGATATCCCAAAAATACACAGGGCACACCTCTAGGGGACATTTTATCTGTGGGAAAATCAGGATTAGATGCAAAAGCAAGACATCCAAAGACTTTGAGGTGATCATAGGTGGGTTATTTATGGTAAAGAGCTTCATAAGGAGTTTTAGCTTTTAACACATGTGTAGGAAGTCTATTTATAATATGAACAGCAGTAAGAACACAGTCTCCCTAGTAAGAAAGTGGGAGAGTTGCTTGAAATCTCAAAGCTCTGGAAATTTCTAATATATGCCTATGTTTTCTTTCCACACGAGCATTTTGTTGAGGCCTTTTAACGCACGAAGTTTGGTGAATAATTCCATATTTGGAAAAGAATTCTCTACAGTTGACATCATCAAATTCCAGGGCATTATCAGACCTAAGGGTTTTCACTGGTTTATTAAAGAGAGTTTTAACATAGTTGATAAATGTCTCAAGGATTGACAGTGACTCAGACTTGTATTTCAATAGGTAAACCCAAGTTGTCCTTGAGTAATCATCGACAATGGTCAGGAAATATTTATACTTTCCCCTATTTTCAACCTTATAGGGTCCCCAAATGTCTATGTGCACAAAGGCAAATGCTTCTGCAGCATGAGAAAGACTAAGAGATAATGGTTGTTTGGTAAATTTAGACAAAGGGCAGGTTATACATACTTTGTTCTGAGCTTGAATATGAGGTTTGACAAAAGGAATGTGTTTAAGTTTACTAACAGGAGAATGACCAAGTCTATGATGCCAAAGATCTAAGGTGTCAGATGATTCACTATTTGAGTCAGCAGTGAGACAAATTGGTTTATCATTAAGAGTCAACCATGTCTTAGGAATCGGAGTGTCAAGATGATTCATCAAATATCCATTCTTTGCTTTTCCAATTCCCACAAGTTTCTTAGTAGAACAATTCACAATCAAACAATGAGATGGGTGAAAAATTACCTCACAATTGATGTCCTTGATCAGTTTTTGCACAGATAGAAGGTTGTGTTTGAAGTGTGGCACACACAACACATTCTTCAACCTTATGCCAGTAGGAAGAATTGCATCTCCTATATGTGAAATAATTGCAGTGTTTCCATTAGGTAGGTTGATCGCATGGACATTCACTGTCACAGATGGCTGAATGAGACTCTGCAGATGTGGTGTCATATGATCGGAAGCCCCTGAATCAACAATCCCTCCCAAGAGAATTCTGCAGCAAAGTGACAAGATATCATCCCTGAGAAATGGGTATCTATCTCATCATTAGTTTCTGAACCCTTCTGTTGAGCTGTCTGTAACTGAGGCATTAGTTTTGCTAGTTGTTCCAACTGTTGTGGTGTGAACAACAATTCTGAACCTTCTGAAGTGTTTCCAATTTGCACATTAGCTGCAGTTTTAAATGAATTCGAAGACTATGCATTCTTGGAGTATGTTGGTGCAGAATTCCACCTTGCTCCAGTTGTTTGAGAATTTGAGGATTTATTTTTACCCTTATGCTTTGAATGCCACCTAGGATAGCCAACAATAGTCCAACACCTATATGTTGAATGACCTTTTCCTCCACATGCAGTACAAGCTTGAGACTTATCAGATGTATTTCTTCTATACATGGCTGATGAATCACCATCAAATTTCACTGAGTTTAGCACCTTTCTCTGAGCCTCCTCTTAATGCAAAGCTACTGATGTAGTTTCCACAGAAGGTAATGGACTTTGCAGCAAAAGATGGCTCCTTCGAGCATTAAATGTGTCATTTAGACCATTGAGGAACTGAAACAACTTGGCTTCCTCTTTCTAAGTAATGGTCCTAAGCAAGGTTTTAACTTCATCTGATTGCTCAGTTACAACAGGCAACAGATTTAAAGAATCAAGTTTTTCCCACAGTGTTCTCATGGCAGTATAGTATTCATTAATGCTCATTTCATTCTATTTTTAATCAAATAACGCTTTGCTCAACTTATATTTTCTAGATCCATTTGTGAGTTGAAAACGTTTTTCTAAGTTAAGCCAGATATCTTTAGCTGAGTTCATGAACATCACAGATTTCTTGATGGTAGGAGAGATATTATGAGTTAACCATGTGATTACCATATTGTTGCAGGTGTCCCACATCTCAGCTTTGGCTTCATCATCAGTAGATCTAGTAACTCCTCTTGTAACGATTCCAAGCTTGCGTTTTGACAACAGATTGATCTCCATGTTTCTTCGCCACGATCTGTAATCTGAGGAACCTTGAAGTTTATCCACTATAATGGAGGTTGTGCAATCTGAGGGGTGAAGAAATAGAGGATTAAGCATATCCTGGTAGGTGATTTTTGTTCCATTTGCCATTGAGAACAAATATCAAACAGTTCTTAGGCAAAAATAATATAAGAGAGAATAGCAATAGAATAAAGGAGATAGCTTTTAATTTGAAGAAGAAAGATGGAGACTTTAAAGAAGAGAGAAAAAGATGGAAACTTTAGAAGGAGATGAAAAATAATGGTGAAAAAATCAGTCTCTTATTCCACTCGTATTGACTTGGTGCTCTGATACGATAATGATTGAAAGAGCAACAAATGATTTCAATGCTGAGGAATATCAGAGGAATGAAAAGATATCACCAAAATGATTGTTTATTCTCCCATGGTTGCACAAAGCTGCTATTACAGGTTATAAAGCCCAAAAGCAAAACAGGACAAAAGGAAATAACAACCTTTACAACCAGGTGTCAAGCAAAGAAAGAAAATCATCTAATATAACGGTACAAAAAAGGGAAAAATAACATAAAGGTATTAAAAATTATCACAAATAGCAGAGAGCCCAATAATAAAAAGTTATTAAATACAATTGGATAAAAATATGAATTATTGTTATAATTAAACAATAATAGTAGATTATACGTAATTAGATAAAAATAATGAATTATCTAGAACTTTTAAAAGATGATGGCCAGTTTTGGCCAAATATAAAGGTAAACGATATATTAAGTCTAATTTCTAACACATGATACAATTAAATATTTTAACTAAAGTTAATTGAATGGTTTTTGAAAGAAAAGTCAACAGAATTAAAGTGTAATAATTATATCATGCATCAGAGACAAATGAAATATAAGTTAATGGGATAAGGTGCAAAATATCCTAACATAAGAGTTAGTCGTAATTTTACAACAAAAGTTTAAAATTGTACAATTTTATTTTTAATATTAGCACTCAAGAGTGATTTTATCCATAATGTTGGTAAGTTAGATCAATTTTAGAAACCATTATAAAACACATATATTTTGTTTCTTATTCTTCACCAGAGTGTGCATCCGTTCCTCATATCGAACCGAACCGATTGAATTCGATTTTTTTGGTTTGGTTTTGTGACACTCGGTTTAGAGTCGTTCTTATTTTAAGTGCATTTTGGTATTCGATTCGGTTTGATAAAAAATGTAGAAAAAACTGAACCGCACCGAATTACACATATTCTATATTATTATATATATATATACACACATTAGACGTTACAAGTTTAGTTTCTTTAAAAAAAAAATATTGTTGAGATAATAAACCAAGGAAATATAGTAATTTTTATTTCTTGTTTTATTATTTTTTAACTAATTCGGTTTATTCGATTTAAAATCGAGAACCGAACAAAATATTTCAGTTCGGTTATATTTCAGTTTCATATTATTTAGTTCGGTATCGATGTCAATTATTTTAGTAATTTCGGTATTCGGTTATTTCAATTCGATTCGGTTCGGTTCGGTTTTGAACTGATGCACATCTCTACCAGCTGCATATTAGTTAGTTAAAAAAAATCATATTTTGCGATTTAATAATAGAGTTGAATATTATTATTGACGAAATATTTGGATATTTTGTCCAACTCATACAACAGTATAATTTTTTAATTTTTTTCATGTCTATCCATGTGTTTGTAATTTGTTACTAATTAATGATAAAATGACGCACATGCGAAGTGTATATGACAAGATTCGTGACTGAGAAGAGATTTTGATGAATTATTTTTCAAACTGATCAAACTTAGCAACGTTAAGGATAAAATTGCTCTTCGCTGTCAACGTTGTTGATATTAGGAATAAGAATTAAAGATAGGTTAGAAGAGATTAGAAGAATTTGAATAGAATTATAATTGTATTTTCCCTGATTAGGTTTCTGTAATATTGTGTATTTATACAGTCGGGAGGATAAGTAAAACATAATTGAAATTCAAAAGAATATCATACTCTAACTAAGTGCAAGACAATTAGCACCAATTTGACTAATTATCTTGTGAGATTTTGTTGGAGGAAATATCTCTAACACCCCTTTCAAATCGATAGCATGAATCAACCTTATGAAGGAGTAAGAATCGAGTAATGGAAAAGATTACAGTGCGTAGTTTGAGAATTCCGTTTTATTTGCAACTTACTACTTTAAACATTTTTATCAGTTTAATCCCTTTTCCGATTAAACTGATAGAATTTTTCACCTGAGAATATCTAGGTCTTGATTCATTATCTACCTTCGTCAAATTGATCTTCATTCTGACTTTTTGACAAACCTAATTTTAGAAAGGGAAAGGGGTAAAGAGGAAGAAGATGGTATAAACCTAATTTTATATTAGGTGGGTTAAATTTTGACTTTTTGACATCAAACTGCTGATGTGGCGTTGTTAGACGAGGTGCCGCGGCCTAATCTCCCGGGCGGACCGGGGGGTGGACACCTCATGGCGACATAAGCGGTGATTGGCGCCGAAAGCAACCAATCGTGGAATCAAGCTGCTCGGCAGGACCGGAGCTCGGAGATATGGAAGAGTCGCCACCCACGAATGGGAAAATGAACACCGATCCCTTGCGGGAGACCGGTGTGGGTTCGGAAAACTTAGGTACGAGCCGAGAAGGCTAGCTCCTTTCC